>NW_024103873.1:0-1200000 GCF_003945595.2 Pipra filicauda
CCCTATTTCACACTAAACTTCCACCTTCCAGGTTTTTTCCAGGGACAACTTTCATTTGAGCAAGCCTCATGTTTTAACAAGAGGAACTCTCACCAGTACCCATCTTCTCCCTAATGGAGTAACAGACCTTTACAATTCTTGTAGTTCCATAATTACAGGTATAAGATGTAGGAATTCCTCCTGTCTTTAAACAGTGCCAGTTCATCTCAGAGGGTTAAAAAATAAAAATCACATCTTATGCAACAGACTAATAAAAACACTACATATCAGCATAACAAGCAATATGTAACTGGCAGTTCTGCTTGTGGAGGAAGTTTTGCAAAGCCTCCTGGTGTCAAGCATCTGGAACACCTCAGCATGCTGTAAAGTAATAGCCCAGCTCCTTGCTTGCAGAAGAATCAAGTGTGTATTCCACATACTTAGCACTGCTTTCCCTTGTGTCAGCAGCTCCTGTGAACAGGTCCAATCCATCCAGACACCTTCCATCTCACAACAGTGGTATACTTGAAGAAAGGGACACAAGTTTCAGTCTATATATGTGGAGGATTAAATGCAACTAGGCAGGCAGGATAGAACCATAGGAAAGTCCTTCAGGAACATCCTTGTTCAGTCATTTTGTTTGCTAGAGTTGCATCTGTGACACAGAAGTGCTTACTTAGGACTGTGGGCTCAGAAGGGGGCTGCAGAAGCCTTCCAAATTCCAGAGGCACAAGGTGGGGATACTTCTATATATCCAGAGTCAGCTGAATGAAGCAAACAGCTAAAAAAATTCCTTTGACTTTACCTGTGTTATCAAATATACTCAATAGCAAGATCACTGCATCTCAGCTGTCTGTGCTGACACTTCACAGAAACCAGGAGAACATTATCAGCTGCATTTCACATTCTCCTTCTCATCAGCATCTGAATAGGTGTGTAGTGAATCCTTTGGGGAGAAAGAAGACATAAAAAAAAAAAAAAAAGGAACAGATTTCTTTTGTGCCCACTTCCCCTTCATTCCTTACTGCAAGAGGAAGACCAAAGAATCCCAGCCTATCCTTTCACCCACAGTGCCAGGTAGTTTTATACAATCCCAAAACTACTGTAGCTATTTTACCACCAAGAGCTGCCCTGCCACATGCTCTCTCTGCAGTTTCATCTCTCCTGCCACTACAAGTTTTAATTTGAATGGTCTTGCTTAGGAAGAAAAAGAAGCATCTCAGGGCCAACATCTCTCATCTTGGTAGCACAAAGCAGGCTTTGCTAGCATGAGGTTTTTCTTTACCTGGGTTAAAAGCTGATGACGCCTCAGCTGTCTACAGAAGTGCAGCACAGAAGGATCAGCTCTCACTACTTTTGGGTCAAAATCCAGAACACGGAGACCTGCAAGGCTGCGGGCTCGGGAGAGGGCTACCTAAGCCTGCCCACTTTCAAAGACACGAGACAGGGAGATTTCCACACAGTCTAAAGACATGCCCTGCCAAAGACACAGAGAACTTTGTTACAGAACAAACAAACAAGAACACTGTGCTGTACCAACACTAACCTGTGAGTCTGTCAAAGGTACCGTTCTTGGTGTAAGGGCTTGATTAAAAAAAAAGAAAAAAACAAAGAAGTCTTTTGTTTTACTGTGTAACTGATTAAAAGATGAGAATCAGAAAGGAAAGGCAGTTTCCTACTGTCAGTAAATTGCTAGCAGATAGTAGAATCCACTAACTCCAGAGAACCTCTTGTTGCATGAAACTCCATAAATCCCATCTAATCAACACAGCAGGGAAAGAAATCCTGCTGGTTTCACTCCTAGTAGTTAACTAGAGCAGTCACCATTCCCAAGCAGTCCTCAGGCAGATCAGAGAGTTTGGGTTAGGCCTGTCTGCAGGGCTGTCCTGGGCACAGCAGAATTTACAGCCTGCCCTGGTTTAAACAGTGGCACAGGAACAATAAGCAGTGGCATGGGAACAAACTCACAGGTTTCCAAGACCAGTATTCATCAAAGTGTATGAAGTCTTCTGGAAGGGAAGGAACTTTGAGAAAGTTACACTGTTACATTGAAAAAAACCAAACACACCCCACCAAAGAGCGAGTTCAGCCCAAAGAGAGCTGTGGCTCTGGCAGCTGCCTCAGTTATACTGTAAACCTCAGGGTCTCTAGTGCCGATGACTCTCAAGGAAACACTGCTCTCATCAGCCCACAATGGTAAATAATGCTGCTTTATAGTCCAACACCAACTATGCAGATGGCAGCACCCCATGGAAACTCCAGCAGTGTATCTAGTCCATCTGTGACCCTATAGGCAGGCATCATGAGCAGATGAGGTGCAGCTAAACACACATATTCTGGAGTTCCCCCCCCAACAAGGGCCTTTCAGCTTTCCCTTCTGTTTTACCAGCAATGCAAGCTCACCCAGGAAATAAGGCTTATGATGGTGTGCAAGTCTTTAGACAGTTGTATAAGGACACCCACCTGACTCTTGTGAATGGAAATGGCCCATGCCAATTTTAAAGGCAGCTGTTGACGGCTCAGGTGAACTCCTGATGGTCCTTTGAAGACCCATTTCTCCATTCTTATGACCTGTGTGACCCCACAGAGAAACCTCACCTTAGGCAGCCCTGTAGGAATGGGAGCAGGAGAGAAACAGAGATGTATTCCTGACACTCAAAAGCCAGGAAGTCAGCAGCCTAAGAACACTTTTTTCCCCCCCTCCTAAACCAAACCTAAACCCGCAGACAGTAAATAGCATGCACTGAAATGATGTTTGGCACCTACTTAAGGCAGGAGAATTAAAGTCAGGTAATTTATCAGCTGAGATGCAGAGAAAAATACACATTGCAGGTAGCAGAACATTATTCTTTGAGAAAAAACAAACAAAAACTTGCTTGAACAAAAGAAAACAGGAAATGCAAGTGAGCACCCACATCTAGACAACACAGAAAAGCAAACACAAGAGGCCCATAGATAGCTACAGCTGATGCAGTGCATGACATAACAGCTGGTGAGAGCCCCAAGCCTGCAGAGATCTCCTCCCTGCTTTCCCTCTAATTATTCTTACCAGGCAGTAAACAAAGTTGAGAAGTCATCAGCCATCAATGAAAAATCGTTTTGTTATTTTTCCCCCTCTTCCTTCAACAAGAGATCAAGAAGCTCACTTACCCTTCTGTTCACTTTCAAATCCTACAACAACGCCTCGTGCCCCGTTCACCAGCCCCTGAGACACATCCAGATTCTTTGCCAGCATCACCTACAGAGAAAAAGAAAAATCCTTCAGTGCACTGGGTTTACAGCCTGTTCAGCCACCTGCAGTTAAGCTTCTTTCCAGGAAGCATAAGCACATCAGGCTGATATGACCATATCATCCTATCCTGCCTATTGCAGGAGAGAGCACCATCTCCAACTGAAATTATTTCACAGCCTTTCCTTCCTAGGATTCCTGTTGATGGAAGGGTATGGACAGATTGCTCCAGGATCAATATGATCAGGCAAAATGTCGGATTTATTAGGAGAAAGACAGATTATATAGTGCTCATGACGCTCAGCTTCTTGTTCACACAACATTGGTTACATAAGGAAAACATGCTCTGTTGTTCCCTTCTAATTGGACCACAACAGGTGGTCATAGGAGATGAGAAAACTTTATTCACCTGCCAAAAACTCTTCCCTGGCATCTGGCATGAATCCACCTTTGTTCTAACTTTAGCTCGAGTAGCCATCTTAGTGGCGCAGTAATTTTTACTATCTGCACCCAGCCATGCCAGGGGAGAAATCACAGAAATGCAACAGTTTCTGTGCTACGACAGATTCCCAGCTATTTTACAGCATTGAACACTTCACTTGAGCTGCTTCCATCCACAGCTATGAGCTGCCTATGCTCTCTGCTACTGAAAGCTTCTAAACCTGATTGGAAAAGTGTGTCAAAGTCACAGCAATCATCATTGTCCCCAAGACATGGACTGCACTCAAATCAAACTCATTTTCTGTTTCGATAAGATTCCAAGCAGAGAAAATATAAAAGATTGGAATAGAATCTTCTGTTGGCCTGGCATAGACATTCTATATTGAATCTGCATTCTGTGTATTAATCTACTCTATATATTTATCTGATATTCCTTTATTTTTCTTATACCATTTGATCTGCTGTTCTATTCCATGTGTATGTACACACACTTACCTGAGCTCCAAGCTTCAGCTCAACTCTACCACCCACAGGACACTGAGCATCAATTAACTTCACTAGCATTGGGTCACTATCCAAAGCCTCAAACGTGTGCACTTCTCCTGTTAAGGAAAGAAAGACATAACAAATTGCAGCTGTTGAACACATTATACACAGCATGACAGGAGGCTCAGCATTTATTTCTAATAGCAATTTCTCTTTTAATATCCATTCTGCTCTGCTGCTAGGACATCTTCACACAAACCTTGTCACATCTAACAACAGAGAGCTCACTATTGCCTCTCTTCCCAACAGAATTTGCAGAGCATGAAAAGGCACAGGAATCAAAGGCCAGCAGTAAATAAGAACTGAGCAGCCAGCATTTTGAGCATATGACTAGTTTCATTTGCTGCCAACATCAGATCACTAAAGGAAGTATCCAGAAAATATTGCCAGAAAGGGAGGCAAAAGTTGAGAAAGCCCTTAATAAGATGCAATAGAAAGAAAAAGCAGAGGTGTGGAGGCAATAAATGACCAACCCTGTTTCATAGCAATCAATGAGCTTGCTGTCTATTACATACCAAGAAGTGACAATGAATATTTAACCAAAAAACCAAAGTTTTTCCCCAGGCAGCCGAACTCCAACACACAGAGCTTTGACTGGTGCTGCTATGCATGACAGAACACTAGTTCTTCCTGACACCACAGTATCCCCACTGCATCCACTCAGAGCTCAGCCCCAGAGCCAGCAGTTTCCTCCAGGGAGTTCACCTGATAGCTGTTGCAAGCGTCTCTCATTAGTTATTTCGACATCATCTTTATGGGTGCAGAGCCGTGTAGCCAGGATCCCATCACGCTCAGACCTGTTAGTAGCTGTCTGCATCAGCTGCCTGGTAACCTCCTCTGTGCACCTGGTAACCAGGAAAAGGGAGTTATTCTTTAAAGTGATCAGGAACAGGTCTTCACACAGCTGGATCTGTCTGTGAAAGCTGCAGGCCTCCAGAGAGGAGGACAGAGAAAGATATATAAAAGTTGGAGAACAGTGCCAGTGTGTGGGCCCTGGCCACTGCCAGCTCAGGATTCATTGAATTAACTCACAGAAATCAAGGAGGAACCCTAGAAAGTGTCCTTCCTTACCAGAGCAGGATATATGAAATCTGCCTATGTTAACTAAAGCTTTTATAGCTTTTGCCCCCAGCTTCATATACCTGATAGAGCTCAGAAAAGTGACAAACTGCTCTTTCTTCTGCTCCATAGGTGGGGAGCGGAGATTACAAAGAGATGAGCTTCTCCTCACCTGCCTAAACATATTGCACTCAGGAGTGAGACAAAGGTCTTGTCAGTCTGTCGCCGCACTTCAGTCAACTCCATGTTTATGTGGATACATTTCCTCCAGCTTTTTGCCTGCAAAAATCATTCTCTGGTTAAGAAAGAGACAGACTTGAAGTATGAGAATGAGTTCAGGGGCAGTTTTGTACCTGGAAGCAGAACTTGGTTTCTTCATTAGCCTTGCAAACTGGAGGTAGCTGCAAGAAGTCCCCACAGATGATTAGCTGAATTCCTACAAAAGGCTCATCCCATTTTCTGACTGCCCTGAAAGAGATGGAAGAGAGAAGTTTTGAATGTCCTCCAGAACCTGGACATACTCAGATCTCAGAAGTTACTTGTTAATCTGTCAGGATATTCAAATATACACCACCTGCATTTAAAAGATGTTTATCCTCAGCTGAATCAGAAGAGCTCATACAATTAAGCAATGGTAAGACATTAAATTTGCCTTGCTTACCCACCCAGATGCCATTACCAGTCTTTCTTTGGTGGCTGTTATGCTACAGCTGCTTCTCTCTGCAAGAGAGAACTTCTGGGAACAGCTGTATTCTGGACTCAGCTCTATAGACAACACTTAGCTCAGGAGACGGAAAGAGCAACTAGAACAGCCACAGCTGTGAGTGAAGATGGGACACAATCAAAACCTATCTCATGATAAAGATCTGCCCAGATGCTATGATTCCATGCTTCCTTGCAGTCCTATGCCAGCAGCTGCCTTGTAACAATTCACAAAACCCGAGGAAGGAAGTAGCCTGGAAATTTAGGAAAATTCATTTCAGTTAGTTGTTTGACCTGACGTTTGCTTACCTTGCCACTGCCTCCAGCCTGTCAAAGAACTTTTCATCTACCACTGAGATCTCATCGATGATCAGGTGCTGGCAGGCCAGCCAGTGCTGGCGCACCCCCGGCCTCTCCGCCAGCTGAATGCACTGTTCCAGCGGTGCCTTCCCAGAGCCGATCCCTGGCAGGGGAGAAGAAAGCAAAGCTTTGGGAAGCTCCTGATTTATTGGGAAGGGAGTGAAAGCTCCCAGCCCCTCGCTGTCGGGCAGGCATTACCTGCAAAGGCATGGAGAGTGGTGCCACCGATGTGGCAAGCGGCCACTCCCGTGCTGGCTGTGGCATAGGTGACGTTCGGAGGGAGGGAGCCCACGATCCTCTTCAGCAGGAGGGACTTCCCAGTCCCTTCGAGGAGAGAGAAGCAACAGGTCAACAGCGAGGCCCCAGGGCTTTCCCCAGCGAGAGCCGCCGGGCGCCCTCACCTGCGCAGCCGGTGAAGAAGATGCTCTTCCCGCTCCGCACGGCTCCCAGCACCGCCTCCTGCTCCGCCGAGAGCCGCGCCGGGGGCCGCCTCTCGGCGCGGGGCACCTGCGGGACAGACAGACAGCGGTGCGCTGTGAGGGCAGCGCCCGAACCCGGGCCCGGTACCCGGGACTCACCTCGGCGGGGCACTCCCCCCGCCCCTCCCCGCAGCCGCGGCGGGGGCCGGGGTTGCGCAGCAGGTCCCGCTGCTGTACCGGGCTGATCACGGCGAAGGACGCCGGCGGCCGCTCCAGCAGGCGCGGGGGGCGCGCCGGGCCCCGCGACCCGGCGACCACTTTGAGCCGCAGGAGGCGGAGGAAGCGGCGCAGCGCGTCCGGGGGGCAGTCGGAGAGCAGGACCTGCGCGCCGCCCGCCCCTCGGCCGCGAACCGCGTGAAGAGCCGCACGGCGTCCCCGCTCAGCGCGAAGCTCAGCACCGCGGCCGCCGCCGCCCACCACCCGCAGCACGGGCTGGCGCAACTCGTTGCGGCCCAGCAGCACGGTGGCGTCCCGCAGGACGCGGCGGCGCGGGCCGCAGCCCCCCGGAAGCGGCTCCTCCACGGCCGCCGTGCAGCGCCAACTGCGCCGCCTCCATCGCCCCGCCGGCCGTTTGAACGCGCCGCGTGCGCCGCCGCCAATCGGCGCCCGGCGGATTTAACCCGGCGGCCAATGGGAGGCGGGAAGGCGAGCCGGCCAATGGGCGGCCCCGCGGGCCCCACGTGAGGCGTTGCCAGGCAGCGGGACGCGGGGCCGGCGCGGCCATGGCCGCCCGCGGCGGGCAGCGGGAGCGGCCGGACGCGGTGCAGCTGGACCGGCTCCTGAGCGAGCGGGTGCACAAGGAGATGCGGCACCGGAGGCTCTACACGCAGTACACCGTGAACCCGCTCCAACCCGGTGAGGCGGGGGCGGGCCCGCAGCGCTCAGCTGCGCGGCGGGGATAGGCAGCTGCACCCAGGAATGGCAGCAGCGGCCAGGGACAGGGGTAGAGCTGGAAGGAGCAACCGGAGGGCCTTTCTTTCGCCCGAGGAGCCGGTCTGCACACTCAGAGGCAGCAAGGAGACATGCCCCGGATAGCCTTTAGTAACCTTGGAGAAGTGAGGCAACTATTTAGGATGCGGAACCTACAAATCCTGAGCAAATACAGAGCCAAGATGGGGTAGAGAGCCCAATCACTACACCACGTTCCTTCAGCCCTTGGACCTTCTACCTGTCAATTCAGAGTCACAGAATATCACAGTCTGTGCTGGCACAGACAGGTGATGGGAGTATATTCATTCAGGTCTAGCTTTTGCAGTAAAACAAAAACCAAAGGAAAATAATTTCCTGAGACTTGGCACTCACAGGCCACCACTTGGGTTGGGGTGGGACTTTGGTGTGGTGAACACAGGCAGCTTTAGGTAGAAGGGCCTTCAGCATGCTTAAGCCCCTTGCCTTCCTAGGAAATTGCCATTAATCAGTATTTCTAACTCATTTTCTGCTATTCACGTGCCGTTCTTCCTTTACAGCTTCAGTGAAGTAGCTGGATCCACACTGGGGAATAACCAAAAAGCTTCATCACCTGATTGAAAAAGCAGAGTAGACTTGGTATTTAGGCTCACAAAAGGAAAACTTCCCCTTCGTTTCCTAAAAGAAACTACATTAATCTGCACAGCTGCAGGCGCGTCTCCAGCTGTTAAAGCCTTTCAGCTTTTCAGAGGGTGAGAATGCCCTGCTAAGGAAGGCTGAAAAATGGCACAGGTCAAAGAGCCCCTTGATTTTGTCTGTGTTCCAGTCCCTGGCTAAAGAAACGGTAGAACAAGCGCAAGTTGTTGCTTGCCTTTTCCCTACGAGGTTTTGCCAGGCGCTGGGCCAGCCCGGGCACTGCGGGGGAAGGCCGGCAGTGGCCAAAGCCCGCCGCTTTCCCAGGGCAAGCGTCGCTTGCGAGAGCGCCCCCGAGCGCCGGGCCCTGCCTCACGGTCGCCGCCTGGCGGACACGGCCGGGAACGGCACTGCAGCCGCAAGCGGCGCTGCAGCCGCGCGCCCCCCCCCTCGCCCCCCCCCTTTGGCGAGACCCGCGGCGCCTTTCGCGCGTACGGGCCTTTCTTCCCTAAAACCTGCCCTTGCCTAGGAAAAGCTGAGCAATTCACAGAGTTGCTGTTTCCAGCCCAGCTTCCCAAAGGATTTCTCTCTCCCGGCAGCGCAGACAGGGTTCCCGAGGCAGCGCAGACCCTCCCCGCGGGGGGGTGTGGTGCGTGTGCAATGCCAGGGCACATCCGAACCCGGCCCTGCGGCGGCACGCAGGTGCGAGTTTCTCCGCAGAGGCGAGAAACTTGCCTGTCGCTTCCCCTGCCTGCAGTCGCCGATGGGCGCGGGAGAGGCAGAAGAGCGGCCGCGCCCCCCCCCGCGGCGCCCAGATTACCCCAGGGACGATCTCCGTCGGATCTGCCGCCGTGGGTCGCTTGCGAGGGGGGAAGGCGGCGGCGCAGCCCCGACAGCATCTCCAGGGCACTGCGGGACCGAGCGGGGCGGGAGCGGGAGCGGGAGCGGGAGCGGGAGCGGAGCGGAGCGGAACGGAACGTGCTCGCCTGGGGGTCCTCGCGGCCCCGAGACGGGGGCTGCCCGCGCCGGTGCCTGCCGCCGCCCACGAACCTGCCGCCCGCGCCCGGCGCCGCCGAGCCCCTGCCCTGTCCCCATAGCGGGAAGCGGCGCGGCGAGACGGCGCTGCGGGCGCGGGGCGGGGGTCCGGGTCGCGGCCGAGGTCAGGCAACAGGATAGACGCCTCTCTGAGGCAAGGGGGCCTCTCGCCGCCATCTTTAGTGTTGTCTGAGCTAAGTTCCGGTCCCGGTGGCGCCATCTTTACTGTGGGCTTGGCGAACTTTCGGGCCGGGGCCACCATCTTTGTGTACGGCCTTGGAAGACTTCTGGTCAGGGTGCCGCCATCTTTCTTTATGGGCTTCGCAGGACTTCCGGTCCAGGAGGGCGCCATCTTTGGTGGTGCGCCGTCGAAAACAGTCCCGTCGCTCTCTACTTCCGGTGACCGACTTTACCCAAATTAGCGTCTCTCGCTAATTTCTGCGCTTTCACCCCAAAAATCTTCATGTTATTCTCCCCACACACACCCTGGGAGAGACGGGAGACCGCAAGTCCCGCCGTGCAGCCGGATCTGGCCCTTAAGTTGAGCAGGGAGCGCTGCGCCGGCACGAGAGCCACTGCG
Source organism: Pipra filicauda (assembly GCF_003945595.2). Taxonomy (NCBI): domain Eukaryota; kingdom Metazoa; phylum Chordata; class Aves; order Passeriformes; family Pipridae; genus Pipra; species Pipra filicauda. The sequence goes on from NW_024103873.1 coordinate 9,950, forward strand.
CATGCGTCGCCGGTCCCTCTCATGGCCGCCCTTGTTTACCACGTGATCTCCGGCGTCTTGCCAACGACTGCGCATGCGCCGGCTTCGCCACCTTGGCTCCACCTCCACCCCGCCGCCCGGCTTCGCTTTCTCACCGCGCGCGCCTCACCCCCTTTTCTATGGCCCCTCCCTCACATCTCGCGGCTTCCCCTCCGCTGCCTTTTCGGCTCCTTGGGGTTCCCCCACCCACGTTTTCGGGTCCCCTTCACACATGTTAGAAGTGACCCACAATTTACGGGGCGGAGGGCGGGGCGGAGAGTAAACAGGGTGCCCAAGAAGGGTTCTTTTTCATTTCACTTTTCATTTTATTGCCTTTTTAGTTTGCTTGCTTTTATTTTTTTCTTTAATTTTCTTTTGTATTTTACATTCCTTCTTTATTTCGTTTATTTTTTATTCTTTATTTTTCATTTTCTTTTATTTCTTGTTTTGTTTTTATTTTTTGTTTTTTATTATTCCAGAGTGGGAAACACTGCAGCTCCTCTGGGCCACAGAAAGGCTCCCCTGCCCTTCCCTTAAACACAACGCCTGCAAGGAGTGCCCTGGAAGCCCGCTCCGCTCATGCCAGGCACTGGGGCTCACCCAGAGGGGCTTTGCCAGCATCCAATGGAAATTAAAATTACAGCCTGGGCAAAGGCGCTTCCCGCAGGACCGCTCCTGGCCAAGGCCACCGGTCCGTGCAAGTCAGACCACTGACCACCCGGGGGGATTTTCAGGGGGATACTTCCAGGTTTTATTCTCCAGAAACTCCAGTTCTTTCTGGCACCACTTGCTTCAATGTTTTCCTGTTGAAAGAGGTCAATTAGTCTTTTTAGGGGCCAGATTGCCAAAGCCCAGGCAATACATTCCCTCCACACCTCCACACCCCCTCGCGCTCACGGGCCGAGGGGCAGCAGCCTGCCCTGCACAGGCCCCGGGGCTGGCCCTCAGGCCATCTGTCCCAAGGTCGGAGCGATCCTGCCATCAGCCCGTGGCCACGAGTGGCACAGAAAGCCCAGGGCCAACAGCAACTCCAGGCAGCTGCAGGCAGAGGTTATCCCTTCCCAGCTTTTTGGCAGTGGGCGGGAAGGTGCTTTTCCCCATCCAGCAGTGACAGTCGTCCCCGCCGCAGAGCCCGCCCCGATCCTGGGCCGCCTTGGAGACAATTCCCCTGTCACAGCCCACTTCCTGCAGAAAAATGGCAAAGATTGGACCTTAGAGAATTCTTCCCTGGGAGGTGGGGAGGCCCTGGCACAGGTTGCCCAGAGGAGCTGTGGCTGCCCCATCCCTGGAAGTGGCCAAGGCCAGGATGGACGGGGCTTGGAGCAACCTGGCAGAGTGGCAGGTGTCCCTGCCTGGGGCAGGTGTCCCTGAACGAGATGATCCTTAAGGGCCCCTCCAACCCAAACCACTCCAGCATTCCATGAGGATTCTGTGAGCTCTCTCTGCCATTCGTTTGGCATCATTTCCAATTTCAATTCTCAAATTCACACGCTTTATTAAAGGAATCATTTTAAAATTATTCCAGTAAGAAAAATGGGAGTGTAAAACATACAAGGATCATTCCTATGTCCAGCAAATCATTAGAATTGGAAGCCTATGACTTCACCTCTGTCCTTGTTATTGTTTCCTGGAAAATCCTATGATCCCACAGTTTCGAAGAGAGATCCACTGGAATGACCAGGTTTGCTCTGACAGAAAGCCAGAGAGATTTAGATCACTTGTTCCTCTGCATCTTTACTGTTTTTCAGAGCATTGCTCTGGATACAGCCCTATAATTTTCTTGAACTTCTTTTTAGTAGTCTGCTTCATCCCTAACCACTGCTCCAGAGTGCTGCGGGTGGCAAAATATATGCAGCCTTTGTTTAATTCCCTTCTTACTGCTGAAGGCTTGAATTCCTTCACTTACCAAATCTCCTCCTTTTTATCTCATTCTCTATCTTATGCTAGCCAGTGATCCATACCCACAGTGAATTTCCTTAGACGGATATTTTTTTACACTGCTGTGTTTCTTTCACTGGGGAGTATTCAACCATCCCCAAAAAATGCATGTGATGATAAGCAGATATCATTTCTTTAATGTAGAGCAGTTTATATAATCTATTTGCATTATTTACCAAGGTTGCCAGGCTCTCTGATGCAAGAAATGGGAGCTTGGTTTCATTAGTTTGCTTACAGAATTCAGCTCAGTGGAGAAAATGAGATAGCATGACACATCTCATGAGAGCCCAGAGCTCTGCCCCCACACCCGGACACCTTTCAGTAAAAACAGCCCACAGCACTGAGCATACACCTGGCAATGCACCCGCATGGCCCACGCCCGCCCCTCGCTTGGGAGAAGTGCTCCCCTCTCAGCTTCCTTCTCCCCCGCTTCTGATCTCCAGCTAGGAAGAATGTCTAGCAATAGGAGAGCAAGATACTAAAAGAAAACAGATCTGAGAGCCCTGAGCAAAACAGGAAAGGGAAGACGTTTAGTCCAAGCCTTTGCATTTATATTTTTTCCTATTGCAAAGCAAGGTTGTTTTTGTTTTTATTTTTTTTTCCTTCTCTTTCTTCATCCTGACTGTCAGCAGATGTACGCTGTAGAGGAAGCTGATCTGCAGGGGCTGCGTTTTCAGCGGATATGACTGCAGCAATCACGACCTCCTGAAGCGCATTGGCAAGGATTCCATTGACTGTAAGATGGATCACTTCCTGATGGACAGTTTCAAAGTTAGGTAAAGCAGGAAATTGGGGGAGGGAAGCCCATGTCACATTGAGGTCTGTTTGCAACAGGTTCTGGACTGAAACTGGGTGTGGGTGGAGATGGCCATGGCCATGATAACGCTCTAGTGATGAAGTCATAACCAGCTTCTTCAGCTAATGAAGAATGTAAGTGGGCAAGTCAAACACATGCAAAAATTAGATCTGGTGAAATGCATTTTTGCTCAAGTATTTCAGGTTCTTGGGAGATCCTTGAAGTGCTGTACTTACATAGAAGGGAGAACAAGCAGAAAGGACAGTCTGGGCACTGTCAAGGGTGCCAGCTAACCTCATCTAGTGAGTACTGATTAGGAGGCTCCAGGAGTTGGAGGGGATTTGAAGTTGGTTGGATCATACTGTAGGTTGAGGTTTGTAACCACACTTTATAGATTCAGCCACACATTGGGGAATCATCATCCTGAAGCCTACACTAGCTGAAACCAAACCCTTTATTTTCTTTGGAGTAAATGGAGAACAGAAGTTCTTTACCACACCAAGGTATTTTCCTTGCTGATATAAGGGATCTATAAGGAAAACTGCTTCCAAGGCTGATCTGAGCTCAAGACCATAACTCAGAGGAGATGTAACCATAACTCAGAGGAGACGTACTATTAAGTAGTTACTGTTAGCCTTGATTCACCATGGAAAGCTTTTCCTTCTCTAAGCCTCTCTGACAGGCAAATATTGCTCAGCTTCTCCGTATCTCAGGTTACAGTAAAAATATAGTTGGGATTTTGTCAACCTTTTACTGAGTGCATTACAGATAGGGCATTCCAGCATTTCCCAAGAGTGGGATGTACTGGAGCAGGTTGTTGAATCTAGTAACTACAGCCTTATTTGCTGTTTCTCATCATTCAGGTGGACAAAAGGTGCTAAGCGAGACATGGCCAAGAGGTGAGGAATACCTCTTAGAACCACTGCTTTGAATATAGACAAGCTTTGGGAGTGGCTAATGCTTTCCAGGGTCTGTGCATTTGCTTGTACAGCTTTGATTATCAATACCCTCTATCCAAAGCATACACCTTTAAGAACAATATTCTTAACAGGAAATGGAAGCTCTTGCTTCTAGTGTTTCATTACCAAATAACCTAAGTTTTCATTTACCTGCTTTCCAACAGCTAAAAGAGAGACTAAATCTGACTGTAAATCCCTGAGAGTATTTCAGGAATCTCCCCTTTATTTAGTGGCAGAACTTTAAAGGGATGTGAGCTGAGTCATCAAGAAAAAACAAGATAAAGCAATACATTAAATGAAAGGACAGACTCAAGACAAGGTAAAGCCAGTAGCAGTAAGTGGAAGTCAGCATGATCCAATGATTAGTTCATCAGTGGGTGGTTAAGTCTTGCGAGGTCTGGAAATGTTGGACTTCCCACATTTTCCCTATGCAACAGACCTGAACACTGAAGATAGAAAACATCGGCATGCCCTATACATATTAAAGTCAGGCTAAGACCGTAACAGAATCCTGCACTTTGGAAAACCTGAGGCAAAATAAAAGATAAAGAAATCACTTCAAATTCACCCAAACGAAATCTCTGGATATGCAGTAGCTGCCAGGAAGTATGAAGATCTAACAGAATCCTTTGTTTCCATACATGCTTTCCACCTGGTTAGCAAGCACAAACTCTGTGGTCCCATGGAGTGCCTTTAGGACACCTAAAGGGGTAATCAGGGCTGGTATCTAGCGATGACAGCAACAAAAACCCCAAAACAATCAATCCTACAGCACATATTCCTGCTTTAGTGGCAGCATAAGCATTCTGCATTTTGACAGGAACCTTGCTCTACTGGTGACTTAACAATTACTCATTTTTCTATGTGTTGATAACTTCCTGTTAGGAGGGAGCAAACCTCATTCAATGTTCACTCACACAACTGCAGAAGAGCTCCCTCCTCTTCTTTTGCACTCGAAGCTTGCTGCTTTTGGACTAGATGTGGAGACTTCGCTGTGTCCTGGAACCTGGGGCCTTGCACTGGTTTGATAGTAAGGGATGATGCCTGGAGGAGATGGGGGCCACCTAATTTTTTTCCATGACCCTTCTGTGAAGCTCTGCCTCTTGCTAGTCAAGAGCTAATTGCAGTTTGATAAGAGAACTGTCCTGCAGCATAAGCCTGCATTGTTGACAAGGCGACGACGCAAGTCACGACATCAAGAAAGTGAAGCAATGGCATTTCCAAACATACTGGCTCAGGTTTAGGAGCAATATTTCAGTTTGGTATTTCCCCTTTTCTGGAGGATACATTTTTCCACTGTGGCGGTTTGAAAAACCTTTTCTCTGAGGTAGTAATGGTTTGCCCCACTGATAATACTGGACCAATCAATAGTCCACGTGCGCCCTGCGGAAATTACATACCCACAGAAACGGAAGAGAAGGTGGTAAAGATAGTGTAGAAGGTAGGTAGCCATGATCTGAGCCACGAGGAGGCAGGGGGCCAGTGAGCCCCTCTGGGGGCCAAGGGCCAAGGGCCCCCAGCCCCCAGCTGAGGCTACAGGAGACCCGGTATAGTGTCAAAGCTGGACCGGGTCCCATAATCAAGAGCTGGAAAAGTTTCCTTACTGTCAGCAGCAGCAGAAGACACTGAAAGCAGCAGCGGAGCAGTCCTGAACAGAGACAGCGATGGCTAAAAGCCAAAAGATAGCCAGTAGCAGCGAGATAACGTGAAGCCAGCTGAAAGACACAGAGATGTTCCTGCAGGAGGAAGAGCTGGCAACAAAACAGAGGAAAACTCAACAGAGCTGGTTTGGGGTAAGACTGTATTACTTTCCCAAAAACCAGAGACTTTCTGAAGAGGAGGGGTGGACTTCCAAACCCTTAGGGAGTCCCGAAATGCAGCAGCAGCTAGAGAGAGAGAGAGAGAAAAGGAGCTGAAAAATCCAGAGTCGTCCTGAGAGCTGAGCCAGGATGGAATGCGGAGGAGGTGGCCTTGCCCTCTGCTGCTGCTGCTGCTGTTTCTATCATGCTGGTGAGCTGAGACAGAGCAAAAGAGCTTTGGTAAGACTGAACTGAAAGCTACCTGAAATGCTCTAACCCAAGAGGAGTGAAGATCTACAAGGAAATCTCCCGAAAGCTTGGGCTCGGAATTTCCACAAAGTAAGAACAAAATCCTGACTGCCACACTTAAATCTGCTGCCTCAGGAAAATGAAGGACACTAACCAGTGCCACAAAAAAAAAACAACCTGAAATGAAGGAACTGTGGCCTGAGAAGTGACAGAAAGACTTTTCTCTTTTCTTCTTGGACTTTTATTGAAGAAAAGGAGAAATTTAATTTAATGTAAATATATATGTGTGTGTAAATAAACCTTTGTAAATATTTTCCCCTTCCCTCAATAAGGAATGGTTATGTTTTGTCTGAAAACTCTCCACATGAGGTGAAAAAGATATCAAGTCTATACCATCACTAAACCCTCTCACAGGGGCAAACTGTGGGAGGGGGGTTTGAACTTAAAATTAGATTCTTGGGAGTTTCAAACCACCACATCCACACAGTCAAATCCACTGATTTTCCCAAGGCCAGATGATAAGTTAGTGGTAACACTGATAATGAAGATCCCTTATCTTTCTGTCCTTTCCAACCTCCAACATCTAAACAAGATGGCCAGCACTTGAATAACAGAGGAAAATAAAGTGGGCAAAGATAATTTCTTGTTCCTGTGGAAAAAAATGTCTAAAATGCATATCTTTGATCCTACTTAGTAGCTCCTGTTCTTAAAGAGCAGTGATATAACTAATTTTTTATGTATATGCAAACGAATTGATAAACTGACTACATTTTGTTTATCAGTACAATCCTGTTGAGTCACTAGTTCAGACTGTGATTGCTTACATCTTGCTGTTAGCAAGAAACACTTAGTGTCAATAAAAATTCTGTCACAAACAATGGTGCAACCACCAGTTGCATATACTACTTCTGGGAAATTAAAACTTTATCTTGTGATGGCAGTATGGAATATATCAAATTATTTACATGAAGACAGCAAAATTCTCACATATCCTGAGAAAGTAACTTCAAAATTTCGTCTCCAGCTGCTAACCTAGGGATAATTTTAGTTGTGGTGACAAGAATTGCTGTAACTAAACATCTCATTACATTACAGCTGAGTTACAATCAGTATCCACATGGACAGCTGAATTGCTGGAATTTGAAGCCATTAGCTATCAAATAGAAAAAGCAGTAGCTTCATGGCACAGCATCACCAGCTGGATGTCCAGATCTCCCCTGACAGCAGAAATCCCTTGGTGAAGCTACAATTCCCTTTTTAGCTTGTTGCAAGAGAGATTTCATTTTGTTTTATCAGGACAATCGTAAGTAAAACAAAGCAAGTAATGACAGACAGAACCTATGGCCTCTCTGCCTCTGAAATCAGGTATCTTTCAGCCAGCCTTGAACCTCCACAAACTGTCCTAGAAAGCAATGCAGTAAAAATTACAAAGAAAAAACTGTCACATCCACTGATGCCACGGGGCCCAATTGATAATTTTTCACTTACTGGGTCAAGATGCAATACAGTCCAAAAGGCATCTAGCTTGCAAAGACTTCACTACACACTAAAACCAAAGGCAGTTGTAATCAGCAAACACTTACAGAAATCACTCCAAGCCGCAGTTGATCCCAGTGGCTTCTTTCAAGAACGTCTTAACATTAGGACAGCAGATGTTTACTGGAAATGTGAAAGTAGCAAGATGTAGCAAGGAGTAAAAGTTGAAAAGAGCTCAAGAGAAGAAGAAAAAAATCTGAATCCACTCTCAGAAAATTTACAGCAATGTGTTCCTTGCCTACCAGGAAAGTAGTGCCAGTAGTACCTCTGTAATGAACTCTAGCACTTCATTGCCCAATGCTATAAGTCTGCTTTAATTTTATGAAGTTTCACTTCTAACTTTACCCTTCAGAAAACCTTTTTAACTAGGCTGATTGTATAACTCTCTTGAGGCAACTAGGAGCGTAAAGAACTACTCAGGGAGAATATATATCAAAAAGAAATACCAGAATCAGAATCATTCGGGTTGGAAAAGACCTTCGAGATCATTGGGTCCAACCTGTGACTGATTCCCACCTTGTCAGCTAGACCAGAATACTGAGCGCCACGTCCGGTCCTTCCTTGAACACCTCCAGGGATGGTGACTCCACCACCTCCCTGGGCATCCCCTTCCAAGGCCTGGCTACCCTTTCCATGAAGAAAATTACTATGTGCAGCAAACCCCAATTTGTGTTGGTTCTCTCTCCTCTCCCATCTCATGTATTATTCTCATTAGTTCTCATGTGTTGTCCTCAACATCTTGTTTTCTTCTCCATAAGCACTGCTCAAACAGAGCACTAAAACCATGCACCACTATCTGTAGCTGTCTTACCGAAGTCCTAGCCATTGTTTAGTTGTCCTACAATAATATACTATGAGTTTCTTTTAATTACTTAATTAACACAGATCCCATAGGGCATTACAGGAATAGATAAACACAATTCTACCCATTTTACAAGGAGAAGGGATCACTTAGGGTTGCCATGATTAGTCACTGACATAGCTTGAATACCATCCATGTTGTGTTCTCATCACTGAACTTTGGCTCCATCATCACAGGCTCCTGAGAACTCCTGGCAGGATGTTGCCTTGTCTGGGAAGAGGAACAGATTGCAGCTCCTGCCTAGAGGATGAGGCAACAAAGGCCTGGCTTTGTTTTAAATTTTGTAATTGTCTACTTCAGAAAATATAGCAGTTTCTCAGAAAAGTGACATAACTATAGACACTGAGAGCAATTCAATTTCAAAGCAAATATGGGCTTTCAGTGGGAAAAAGATAACTCAAGATCATCAAGAAAATTTTTGGGGTTTTATTTGTTTTGTTGGTTTGAGTTTCGGGATATTTTTTACTTATGGTTTCTACTCAGCAAAAGTCTTCCTTTTTTTCTTTATAGTGTCATATGGTCTCACCTCTTGGAGCATAGAGACAGGTGCTTGCTTGCTTATTTATAGAAGCTTGTATGTAGACACAAGACTCAAAACTTATAAGGAATAGCTGCCTAGTGGCATTGGCTCTGAATTATTAGTAACTGCAGTACAGGGTGACAGGAGCTCATATGAGAGAGGAGATCAGCACCACACTATGGGGTCCAAGCCACATCTAAACAGACTAGGAAATCGTGATGAGATGCTTAAGGGCTGATGGCAAAACCTGGAAGAAGAACCTGGGGCCTTGTACATCAAACTGGTGGCCCTGTGCTCCTGTGCTGTGTTTGGAGCTCACTTTGCAGGCTTGGTGTTTTAAGACCAGTAAGAAGGGCTGCCACTTCATGGTCCTCAGGGACCAGCGCTGAAAAAGATGCCTCTGAGAAATAACTTGGCTGAGGAGCAAAGCACGTGGCATGAATGCTTGCAAGACAGGCATGTGTATCCCTCAATTCTGCCAGTATCTCCTTTCCAATTTTCATTTTGATGAATTTTGGTGCTTTGATACTTTCCAAATCTGAAACGAGGTGACTAGCAAATATTAATTACATTATTTGATTCCTGTATTTTTTTCTTTTTTATTGTGTGGCAAGTCCTAAAGAATACAAGCTGCAGAGAAGAATGAAAGAGAAAATAAGCAAGCAAAGATTCATCTGGAGTGTTTTGCCTTCGCCAGCTGGCAGTGCTGCCCTTGGGCATCCTTGAAGGAGAGCATAAAGCTTTGAAATGTTCAGGGTCTGAGTGAGCCTGGACCATAGAACAGGCTTTCAAAGAAAGTGAAAGAAGCAAAGTGAGGATAGCAGCCTGTATGGATAATTCAGTACCAGAGAGCATAACAGCAGATTTAATTCTGTATGAGTGACTGGTCTCAGGACTGTAAAAAGAGACAAGGTGAAGCTAGAAATGAGTTTGTTGAAAGGTATACAAGTGGAAACTCCCAAACAGTGTTTCATGGGAGTCCATATGTACTGGGGGACAACGCTTACGAGAGTATCAGCACAAGCTGATAGACTTTCCGCTCCAAGCCTTCACTGCTGAATTGCTGCCACAAGGATCTCTGGATAGAATTGAGGTGTGTTCTTCAGAAATGTCCTTAGCCTGGGTGGCAGCCTCTGTATGCACCAGGTTATGTGTTGTCTCCCTATCTCAAAGTGAGAGGAAGGGTCGGGCTTGCTGTCACAGAAAAGACATAGTAGAAGCAATTTCAGGGGCAAAAAGGTGAAGCTTATTTAACCTGGACATAGAAAAAGGCCGTACTTACCTTTCATTGTGAAACGAGTTCCAAAAGCCACCAATGAATGGCATTTCCCAAAGGACACTGCAACCAGTATGCTTTGTCAGACTCCAGTCTCAGAGGACACAGAAGACTCTTTAGGAGTAAAATTCTGAGCCCTGCTGACTGAATTTCAGCTCTACACACTTGTTATAAACATCTGTATATACTGCCAGCAGTAGCAAAATGTTGAAGTTTCCATTAAACAATCCCTCCACACACAGTCTGCATCCCTAGCCTTCAGCAGCTGGCTTGGTAACAGTGCCCTTTTCAAGTTAATGTATATTCCTGCGGGGCTTAATCTATCTCTTCCATCCCTGGATTCTCCCTAGTAATGGATCATCACTAGTTGGTGACATTAAGGTTTTCCCTTTCCAGCTGAGTGCCCTTTACAGGATCCCATGCACTACCCATTTCTCTGGAGGGTGGAGGAGTGTGTGTTTCCTAGGACAGCAAAAACATTTAGATGGAACTTTCTTTCCCATGGCTTCCTAGAAGAGCTGAAATTCTCTATTTTTCTTACACCAAAATTCTCATTTTGCTTCCTCTGGCGTACTTTTGGCTGCTGCTTTTAAATGAGGTCAGTCAAGAAGTGAAAGAGCATCATTTATTCTGACATTTGAAAGCTGGCTGAAGCCAAATAAGACATTTTTAAGTTCTTTTTAATTTGGAAGACTAGAAGTCAGCCATCACCAGCCCTGGTGAGGCTCTATGGTGGCTGTTTGAGAAAGGAGGAGTAAAAATCTTCAGCCATCTTAACTACTGAGTGTGCAGAGTAGTTAGAAAAACCCCTAATCCATCCAAGATCTGGGTTCAGGTGCAGAGACCACCCAGGCTGCAGCAGCCAGCAATACTCCACACTCAGCCTCAGATGGGAAACTGAGGCTAAAATATGATTGAAACTAAAGGGAGGTATAACTTGGGAAGGAGGGGGTTGACAGTTAAATTGTTTACTGAACTGAGTTCCTGCTCCATTTCACCACACAGCTACGCAAAGGGCAGCACAGATGTGAGGGCTGGTGCAAGTACAGGATAAGGGAGTAAGTTGGCTGGTTTCAGCTGCAGCATCAGGCTGATGCTGCCATAAATTATGTGTGGAACTAAGACACTTTAACATAACATTATCTTTGGATGAAGGAGATGGTTAAGGCTCAGAATATCATGTAAAGGGACACTGTTTTTTGAAAACACATACAAAAGATATTTGAAACCAACCTTGACTATCACATTCTAAAACATCTTTGAAAAAAAATTTTAAAAATTTAAGTAAATATTAGACAATATTACCTAATTTAGTGTCAGTAATTCAGTCTGATGAGGAAGAATAGTCTTGTTTCATGTAATCATTCCCTAATGCTATGAATCAAAGGAAGGCAACATTGTCTTAGGATGTCTGGGAATCTAGTTAGTGAAACTAGCTGTAAATGGGAAATAAACTGATAAATCTATTGTTTGTGGTTCCAAATTACGTGAAGTCTAAAAGAAAGGAAAACACCATCATTGCAGGAAAAGCACAAAGTTTTCTGGGGCTTTGTTTTGTGTTGTTTGTCTTTTTTCTCTGTTTACAGGTTTTGTTTTAAATGCTTCCCAGATTTTCAGTTCAATTTGTCCCATATTACACACATATACACAATATGTGTATATTACACATACACATTATTACAGAAATAACATATTGTTATTCTGCACTGGCAGTATCCTTTTAATGTGTGCATTTAAAGGTCACCAAAATGTGAATGACTGGGAGTGGGTGTAAGTGCATTTTCAAAGAGCAAATGTATATTGTGCAAAAAATAAATGGCTGATGTGCACACTCCTGACAGATCTCAATCTTTGGGGGTACTCAGCACCTCCATAAAGGTGATGAACTTCTGCAATAGTCCAAGGGAGACACTAAATGCTCATCACTTTTGCGGGACCACTCAGCATTTCTCAGCATGAGCTCTGTCCTAGTGTTCATAGGAAACTCCTCTGTTTTCATAACCATAGGAGAGCACAGGGCTGACAAGAGGCACCTGCTGGCAGCTCGTGCTGGTTTCATTCTTGGCTTCATGTGATTATTTTCCCTGTCATGTTTTGTTAGTATCATCAGGGATGAAAATCAGTGCCATAAACTATCCATCAGATTATAAATTGCCTTCTAAGCCGTAATTCTCAATTATTATTCCAGCTGCTACATAGATCCTTCAGAGACTGACAAAGTAGATGGTCAGGGGAGTGCAATACAGTACACGATTGTGTAAAATAGGCTGTGACTTTTATCTCTTTATTACTTTTTCCCCTACCTCTCCCTATCTATTTCTTTTTGGTCCTCAAGGAGTAAAAAAGGAATCTTTAAACAGAATGAAGGACACGCCAATAAATACCTGTCATGGGAAACATGTTCATTGACATGGCACAGTGAAGCACAAGCTGTGGTGCTAGATATTGTGGATTTAAAGCGCTGAGCTTTTTAATGATAATTTGCCATCAGCACTGCATGATGAGTAGCAAGGCTGTCAGGCCTATCTGATCACAAAATAGTTTTTAGTATCTATTATTTTGCAATATTGTACTGCAGCTGAGAAAATTATTAACCCCATTTCACAGCTAGAGGAAATAGATAAAAACATCAGTTCAGATATCACCAAGGTCAAAGCGCAGTCTCAAATCCTGGCTCCTGCTCAGTGGTGATGCTCTGTGGAAGCTCACTGAACTGGTGTGATAAGTGTCTACCACTTTCTTCTCCTTCCCTTTTCTGGTTGGGTTGTGACTTCAGGCCTAAGCAATAGCAGCCATGCAAGCAGCTGGTGTGGGGCTTTTTTCACAACTCCTCAGACAGACCCCCTAGACACATAGCTGCAACTAATTACATGAGTCCTCCCCTTACCAGGGAATGCTTCACACTGCAGTGAGAACTGGAGAGTAGGCTCCGGGCAAGCTGTCGCTGCCCAGGGGACTGACAACCACATTGCTCAAGGAGAAGGAGGTTGTCCAGGGACATGCTGCATGTATTTGCTCTGTAAGTGCATATCTTAATGGACTTTTGCTAGTCTTTAAAAATACACATTTTTTGCTCGAAGGAGTACACCTTAAACGGCTTTTTTGGGCCAAAGTCATGCAGTTCCTCACACTTAAGAGCTTGTGAAAAGCAGACCAGCAGACTGAGGTGAGTAGCAGTGCCAGTCTTTTGCTATATGGCTGGTAAGGATGCTGGCAAAAATTAGCTTCTGCATTGGGCCTCTGACACCATCATTACAGGGCTGTGTTACCCACACAGGAAAATACTTAAACACTGTGGATCTTCCTCGCTCTTAATTCCACAAGGGTTTAATTCCAATTTCTCTCAGCCTGGTGCATGTGGAATCCTGGTTCCAACACGCATCGAGAAATACCATCAAGCTCCTGCAGCCACAGCAGGAGACGTGGACATGGCAGGGACAGAAGCAGGGATGAGAACGACATCAGTGTGGTCCAAGTTTGCAAACAGAGAGACTGACAGTAAACAAAGTTTTCTTCAGCCTGCTTAGATCCTGAGGCCTTTAGGGAAGTTAGAGGTCACAGATAAATGATTTCACAATCCTTTCCCCATGGGCTAAATTCATCCTCTCAGTGTTTCTAAGGGTGACCTTTAATGACCGTTCATATAGAATATTTTATGTATTAAATACTGAAAGTTCTGGGGATGCAGAAATTCTCAGAGAGAAGGCACTATATAAAAGAAAATTATAATATGTATAATGTATATATTCAGTAAAGACAGCAAATTACACAGGGTGTGAGAACAATTACAACTTTTACAATTACAGCAATTAGAAATGTTTTTGCCATACCTGGGAGCTTTTTTGCTCTTTACCTTTCAGTAAAGCTAGCAAAGCATTTGACAGGGTATCTTGATAAAAAAGTGCTGTCTAGAGAGTGTGAAAAATTAATATGGGACAGAGAATTGCCATCATTAAAACAACATTTTATTGGTGTGGATGTTTAGCTATTCCCTATGCAGACTCATTACCTAAGAGATGCTGCATGATTTTACTGAACTATATAAATCTGCAGGGCAGGGGGAGAGGAAGGGGAGAGAGAAATAAAGAAAACAGTAAGAGATCCTCATGGACTTTTAAGATCAGAAGATGACAATACATTGTCTTCTGCTAATAACATCTCCCTTCTCATGGGAGCCAGGCACTGCAATTGTGATAGGCCATAGAAAGGTATTTCTCTTATACCACCCTAAGATCTAACTTTGTTAAAGCACTGGCTGTGAAGTTAATCGGCCTGAATTCAGATATCACTGTAAGGCAGTGAATAGATATGACTCCTGTGATGGAAAGCTGGCTCTTTGCAAAGTCCAAGCAGCCAAAAGGAGGTGGTTCTATGCAGCTCAGTAATGAAATGGAGCTCCTTGCCCCAAGGCAGGTGGATGCTAGTAGTTTAAGCAGATCTCAAATAGCAACAGAAGTCTAAAGAGAAAGAAAACTTATCTGACCCTAGAAAATCCTGCAGCCACAGATGTCTGGAGAGCGGGAAATTAGCCTGGAAGATCATCACTACCTACCTACACTCTTGAGGCATCTGTATTTGCTACTGTGGGACACAGAATGCTGGGTTGCCCAGACCTTTGACCTAAGACCTGCATTGCTGCACTTACCTCCTTAGGCATGGAATGAAAATCAAGAGACTCCAGGAGACTGGCATACCTGAAGCAGGACTGTCCTGCCAGGTCACAGGTACCAATAACCAGAATGATCCTTTGCCATGGGAATGGCTGGCCAGATAGAGGGAACAGACATTTTCTGCCTCTCAGCTGCTCCAACAGTGTCCTCTAAAACATGAGGGCAAAGGAAAGCCCTCAGTAAACAGGTCATTGCCTCCTAATCCACACTCTCTTGACTTGCCTTCTTAATTCTTTTCTAGCTGGAGGATGCTTCAGCTGAGATTGGACTTCCTTCCATACAGGAGAACTAAACTGAAAGCAGTCTTTGCAACAGCAGTGCTGTTCTGTAAAATCAGCTCTCCCGCTAAGAAAAGCCCCATCTGCCTCTGTAGAAGCTGCTAAGAGTATCCTGCATCACACGGGCCAAAACAAGGGATTTCTCAGACCTGTCATGAGCTGCTGCCTTGAGGAAATGGACACAGCAGCTGTAATGGAGATACCCTCACTACCTCTCTGTCACAGAGATACTGACAATGTCGGAGTCAGGAACACATTCCATAATGGGACCTAATTCCAGATGGAAAAAATGTAATTTACAATCTCAGCAGCAAAAACCCTACTGGAGCACTTCAGGACCATATGTTCTGCAGGCAGCATGGATTATTTGTCCTGAAAATCTTTGGTTTAAACTCATTTAAGTGCCAATTTAGTATCATGATGAGAAATTCACTATCTTTTAAAGAGCTTACTCCATGCTCTGTCAATGTGGGATTACTTCAGCCAGCAGGATCTACTGATTACAGTGGAAGATGGTGATCCATGAGAGATAAGCCTGAGTTTTCCCATCTGTGCTCAGGGCAAAGCAATGAGTTATTACGACAGCTACGGAACAGCTGAAGAGCTGCAAACATAAGTAGTGCCCACAGAGTTCTGAAGTAAATAGTTACAGGATTAGATCCCCTGCTAACATGGAGGACCCACTCTTTCCAGTTTGCTTGGGCCTTAATTTTCTGATGAAACGAGGAATGAGAAATCCTTTCTTTCAAAAAAGACAGGATGACAGCAGCTTTTAACAGCTGAAGGCTGAGCACTGAAGGCTGCCAATGAGAGGCACCACGGGAATGAAAAGCACCTCTCTCCCTCTTCTGCAGAGCAAAGATTCAGCCTACCTGGAGACATAGAAAAGCAGGCTCTGCCCCAGGTGCAAGGCAAGGGGACAAAGCTCCAAACAGCTCCAGTTCCTAACCCACACTCTTTCTTCTTGCTTCTAGTCTACTCTCTATGGTTGCCAGAGTACACTAGGGCTAGCATCCCTCTCAGCCCTCATACCTCTGGGATGGTGTCTGTGTTATGACGTAGTACACATGCAGCCTTCCTTGTGCAGACCTCCTCAGCCCAAGCAAGGCGCAGGTTTTCCCAGCCTCACTATGGCTCAGGCCAAAGATCTGCCCTGCCACTGCAGTGTGGTCAAGCCATTCCTATATCCCGTGGAGAGAAAGGAAGAAACATGGTAATTCGAGGATAACGATATCTAGTTATGCAATGATCTGAGCCAGACCTGAGACATTGATCCAGGAGGAGGGTGGCAACACCTAGGGAAATTTATCTTGGTTTGAAGGATCAGATAGCCAGTGAAAAAAAGGAAAAATAGGTGGAAAAAGGGAAAGCATATTACTTATATACTCCAAGATAGCACTGGTCAAAAAATGGGAAACTGAATAAAAAATCCATCCAGATTTATTTGCTGTAGTAAGCCTGAGAAGTGGGCAGTTAAAGAAGACTTTTTAATCACAGAGACATGGTTCTCTCAGCAGCCATATAGGACACTATCAATTAGAATTTATAGAACTTTAGGTTACCCTAAAGTCCATTGTTGGTGATTAGCAGCATGCACTTCAGCTAAGATGCAAAAAACCAGCCAGGCCATAGAGATGAACCTACCATTTCAGCTTGAGAGGTGGATACCAAGAAGACTGGAGACACATGATGTGCTGGTTTAACACTAAACCAGCAGGAGAAATGAACCCAACTCGAGAGATTACAAGTCAGAGCTAAAATTTACTAAAAAGATTACAATAAATACAAAGATACAGAGAAAAAACCCTGGTTTTAAGCCCCAAAGACAGCTGTATAACCCAGCACCCCGGGACAAGAAAGGAACGGTGTTCATTAGCCCCTGTGCTGAGCACCAATGCTC
The DNA here is from genome assembly GCF_003945595.2 of Pipra filicauda. NCBI lineage: Eukaryota > Metazoa > Chordata > Aves > Passeriformes > Pipridae > Pipra > Pipra filicauda. The sequence goes on from NW_024103873.1 coordinate 26,751, forward strand.
CCTCCGCGTGCAAAGTAAAAGGAAAGGAAACCTGTTGATCCAGATGATGGTGGCAGTCCTGCTGAAGTAATGATCACAGTCCTGTTAGAGTTCTGGTCCTCCCCTCGATCTGATGAGTGGTATCACAAGTCTCAAACCCCCAAGATTACATATGCTCAGGTTCAGGTGGGAATGCTCAGCACCTTCCCCAGGGTGGGGAGTTTCAAAATGGGTGATTTAACTCTGTGAGTCATGGGATATTTTTGGAGTCTCTGGTGGTCTAGGTCATTGAAGCTGCCTATTATGCCAGCCCAGTATGGCCCATTAGCAGAGATGACCCCTCAGGCTGGGTGTGAGGGTGCTCCCCCCAGAAGGGAGTTGTCACAACTGAGTCATTGGTGTGAAGACAAAGAAACACTTCAGTGCCTCGCAGGGTTTAACACCAAGCCTGTAGCCTGAGGTGTCAGGTGTGCCCTGGGCAGCTGCTGCAAATGATCCATTATTAACAGTCCATCAGAAATGACAGAGGGGGGGTAGAATACACAGTTTTGGTTATACCCATCTAGTGATAAACTGGTCCCTGCAACTGGGACACATGGGTAAGGGCACAAGTGGCAGCAAGTACACTCTTTACCACCCTCAACTGGTGTTTGGCTGCCTGTTAAACTTGAGCCAGACACAAGTCTTGAAATGGCAGGTTTAACGGGAATACATGTAAATTGCAGCCACTGTCCTGCCAACGTCATCCCCAAGCCCCAACGTGACAAATACAGTAATACAATTTTAGACCCTTCTCCTGCTCCAAAGAACTGGATCAAAACCACTACATCCACCTATCCACTGTGCTTTGCCAGCCTGAGTTGACATATTTCAAAAGGTTTTAACACAGGTTCTGGTATTGCCTACCTACTCTTTCACAGCTGGAATAAAATTATCAAAACTTTTTGTTGTGTACGAATCTTTCAATGAATCAGCACCTAAAAGAATTTGTAGAGTATGCTATTAAAAAAAAAAAAATCAGCTGGTAAAAAAGTCAAGACTGGTTAAAACACTGTATTCATGCCAGGGAAGGTACTTTAGGAATTTCCAACACACACAATTTTGTAATACTCCGTAAATAAGTGTATAAATGTAATGCAACAAAAGCATTCAGCAGCTGTTTGTTTGTTTGTTTCATTTAAATCAAAACAGTTGATTTTAAACAGGTTTCTGTCATCCTTCCACTCTGCTTACTCCACATTTTTCATCATCATGAACCTGAAAGTGGCTATAAAACAAAATGTGATGCTAGCTTCCTTGCTTTCCCTTTGCAGAGGCAGCCAAAAAAACCAGCAGACACTGATTGTGCACATGAAATTAGATTTCAAAAATTGTGCACTTGGCTGTACAGAGGAAGACATTTTAAATTGACAGTGTTGCTTAAAAAAAAAAAGGGAACGCAAAGCTGACACCCCATTTCTATAAACACTTTAAAGTAATGATGCTGCTAATGAATGCTGAATTAAAGTCTAAATCTAACAGATCAACTCCTGGCCACCTAGATTATGATGACAGAACTTCATCGGGTGTAATGAATATACCAGAGGAGTAAAAAATTATCTCATTATGTTAAAAATATTACCTATTTTTCTTTATTAAGGAAACATTCATTTCATTTCTCCTTCCAACAAAGCAAACACTCGAGGAGCTCCTGCTAGTTTCATACAGCATGGCCTGGGATTTCAGCAATCTCCTCTGGATTACTGTGAGGTATCTGAGGAGGTGCAAGAGGTCTGACTGGTTGTTGCTCTCAGAATGAAAGCAGTGTTATCAAATGATGCAATATCTAATTAAGGAGGCTATCTTGGTTGCATTGAATGTCTCACTTTACTGTTGTGCTTCCTACCTCAACTTTGTGGCTTTTTCTTATTGATTTAACATTGGTTTTCCAGGAATAATTGGAAAAAAAAAATAGATTTTGTCATAGTTCACAGAATGAGGAGAGCAAAAGTGAGTCAGCAAGAGGCGGCTCTAGCACAGACAAAAGACTCTGAGCTTCCTGTCTCTTCTCCACTCTCCCTGTCTCCATTAATCCCTGCCTACCCAGATCACACTCTACCAAAGTTCTGTTGCCAACACACTCTGTATGAAAAAAACATGGGTCTGTAAGTTTTACCTCATTATAGGCAAGCAAGCCAATTAACTGCATAAGATTCCAGCTGGGAAAAAATACATCACTTTTTAGCTTCTCAGTTTTGCTGGGTTACCTTGTGTTAGAATAAAAACCCAAAACCCTCCCCGACACCAAAACACATTTTAAAATGCATGCAAGTGTTGCAGCAGCAGAGGAAAAAAAAGAAAACAAACAGCCTGTAATTTTTATAGGCTCCTTTGTCACATTTGTGCCTAAAATAAATCATCCAAATAAAGGTTTTAATTTCACATCAGTGCATACAGTAGTTTATTGAGTTTATGGCTGATAGTTAAGCTTTATGAATGCTTAGTATTTCAGTGCTACAGGGAAGGAAGTGCCAAGCATAGATGTTTGCAGAGTGATAACAGGATAATAAATTACTGCAAGGTAAAGACAAACTCCCAACATCACAGACTTACTGCTCTTATTTATGCAGCAAAAATATCTTAATACATTTAGCAATAATTTGTCAGGAATGCCTAGCTGGTGCTGCAGTGGGCAAAGATACAGCACACTGTGCCTGAGGACTAAGGGATGGTTTTGTCATTGTTTAAGTCAGCCTGGTGGAGGTATTTCTCATATCTAATTCTTTGAGTTTTCATTTGTTGACAGCCCCAGCTAAAGTCTGATGATAAAGAAGTACGTTTTGGAGATGGCAGAGGCTGGAGGGGGCTGACGGAGTTCTGTTCTCTCTTGAATGGCAAGGCAAAGCATTCTCCTCATCACTACAACTCAGAGAAATTGAAGGACGGGGAATAAGAAGAGGGTTTTAAAGAAATAGGATGCATGGCTCCTTTACGAACACGGGATCTGAGCCCCTTGAACTTAAGATTAGACCAAGACAATAAAATTACTGTAGGTTCGTGCCCAAATTCTGCCTCTCTTTTTTTTTTTACCACCTGTTCCCAGCGTGTTCTTGGTCTAGAGTATCAAAACTAGACAACCTCTTTCTGAGATAGACCTGGATTTCACAGCACATGTTCATCCTGACTAACACCATGCTGCCTGCAAGCTTTACACCTTCTCCTTGCCAGCTACAGAAAAAAACATATCTACTCTTGAGACACCAATACAAGTCAAAACACTGTTCATCCGGTTATAATTTTGTACATTCAGTACTGACCAGGTGCAACAAGCAGGCAGTCCAAGCATCCTCTCTGATATGGAGCATGACACTTCTCACAATCACCTTCCTGCATATCAGCTATTTTCTACCAGGTGAGAGGAGGAGTGAGAATTCTCCTGGGAGCAGCTGTTATGGCACATACCATCTGGGCATGTTCCTCGGCATGCCTCTGGCAACTGCCAGCACTCAGCACTGCTCATATAGCTCTCTGCCCCATAGGAATTTACTGATTTTCTTGTTTTTTCCCAGAAGATTGTAAATGAACCCGATGGAGCAGAAAGTGAAGAGAACACGTCTTCATGTTCTGCTTGGAGCACAAAGTTTAACTTCAGCTCAACACCCTTTTGCAAAGAATTGCAAATACTACCACACTACAACAGAGGCTGCAAGTGAGTGAAAAAGCTAATTAGATCTCCTTTTCCATTTAAAAGACAGAAACTCCCTAGAAAACAATTATATTTAGCAAGCACAGGAAAAAATACATTAGGAGCAATCAACATAAAAAGGTCCTCTTTTTATGCCCAGTTCATTACTTTCCTGTTCCTTCTTTAAAATTGCTTCTCTACATTTGAGACAAAATATGAAAATTAAACGACTTTTCCTGTATCCCTCCTAGGCAGGAAATGGTGATGTGTTTAAACACTGATCTGGTGTACAGGAACTTTCCTCATGTAACCACAGGGACATAATTTATATATGTGGGTCTCAACCTTCCCAGCATAAGTTATTTTGAAGCCCCTCTGGATGGAAACACAAAAAGACGAATCCAGTCCTGTGCATGTGCTGCTCATTCCAGAGACATTTCCCTCCCAAGAGCAGAAAGGATCACTGTAGGGTCACAAGAAGCACAAGGTAGTGGTAGTGAGGTGTTGCTGGATTTGGTTTCCAGAACTCACAGTATTACTGTAAAGAGGTACAAACGTTAGGTGTTTGCTCCTGAAAGCTGCTTTCTCTCCTAGCAGGGACTACCCCTCTGAGAGACTCACAGCCATCTCATGTAGTTGCTTTTATTTAGTGCCTTCCTGTCACTGGCAGAGGTTTTCCTCCTTTGACTGACCTACTTATATCAGGGAGCCAGAGAAGGAACATGTGTGAAGGCTGCTTGCTTAGATCTCTTTAAAACAGGTGGTAAGGCAGAAGTAGTGAGTGAAATATCTACAATGGTGTTGGAAATGATTTTGTTCCCATTTTATGACGTAGCTTCTATGACAGAAAAAAAACAGGTGGAGAGGCTGAAAGTGCTATTCCAAAGTGAAAATGTGTCCATATCTCATGCCTGCAATGTCCTCTCATTTTACCATGTTAAACAGTGGAACCCACATTTTAATTCAAACCTATTGATAGTGCTGGTAAAGAAGGAGGAAAGCAGCAACTACAAGGTGAAAATAACACTGTGCATATGTTTGTCACAAGTGCTGAACCTGAGAGTATTGACTGGAGGGTTGTTTATCCAAAGCTGGCACAGTCCTTTACTCAGTTTATCCATATGATTACACTCTGATCACTAATCCTGGTTTCAGAATTTAGTCAATACATTAGACAGTCAGCTATTGGAGGGACCTGTCCTCACAATTTTTGACTGAGTAACAAAGTTAGATGAGGATCCATGCAGGAAAATAAGGTAGGGCTCAAACTAGGACCAGGAAAAAGTTAAGTGAAGCAAAGGGGAATTTTCTAGATCTACAGTCAGCTACAAGCCAAGCAGACACCAGGAAATATTGAATAGTCACTGCTGCCCTGTTTTAACTGATGCAATATTTCTCATGCTCAGGAGAGACACTCATAGTAGGCATTGCAAACTCAGCGTTGACACATCCTTCATTTTTTAAAGAACCTTGTTTTGTGGAAAAGGTACAAATTAACAATTTCCACCTTTTTGCCCTCCCTTCTCAAAACATTTCAGACAAACTGGCCTTTTCCAATAGAAATCCCTTTTAACTGAAGTGTCCTGAGTGACTGTTCTTGTGAATAGAAATGTAAGATATCAGGCCATAGTAACAACAAAGTCTCAGCCCAAAGTCTATTAAAATCTTGAATGGAGTTTGATGTCCATCTCAGGCAGCAATGCGCAGGGGCTTAAACAGTGGCATTACCTCTCTCCTTAAATAATTCAGCTCTGGAATGGTGGTAGCCAGGGAGAGGGGTTTCTTAGAATTTCTTATCAGGATCTTGTCACACAAGCAACTAAATAAGGGTCTTACCATTCCCTTTGAAGGGATAATTCATATGTCGGTAATTATTTTCTGTGCATCTTGTAAATATATTGAGAGAAGTCTAAATTTTCTCTTTAGTTCATACCTCTTCTAAGGAGAATTGGTCCAGGAAGAAAGGTTTAAAAATGTTTCAATTTCTACAGTTTAATTTATTTTTCCTCCTTTTGCCTGAGAAGTTTTAAAGCCAAAGGCCTGATTATAGTTCTCCCATTGGGAAAGTAATACAGCATTGGTGGACTCACTCCCAGTGACAGCTATCAACCCAGCTTGAATGTCTCATACTGGGTACTCAGAGCTAATTCTTAATCCATAGTGTTATTGGTTTTAATATTTAAAAAAAATGTTGAGCAATTTGCCATCTGCCCAAAAGACACTGCTCCAATGTATCTGGTTTTTTCATTATTAATTGGTATATAATACCCTGAGGCAAATTTCACATTTGTGCAAAACAGAATATAACAAAGGAGGGAATCAAATGCAGTCCTTTTGGTTCTTTGTTTTCCTACTAAACCTTGATAATTTCTGTCATATGCTTCATTATTTACCTTATAAATTCATAATTTCCAGTGTAATCTTGCTGGGTCTTGGCAAGGGTACAGAAAAGGCCTGTGCTCAAACTGAGCAGTAAATAACTGAACTAGCAATCTTGAGAACTGATGTCAATATTTCCATGGCCATTTCATAGTCCTCTGTATTGAACCAAGGCATAGATCTCCATTCTTTTATTAGCTCTCCTGAGAGAGATAGGATTGTTAATATTCATCTTCCTCTGATATGATTTTGTTTCAGACACTCCACGGGAACCGGCCAGATTAGAATAATAAAATCATAGTAAATTGCTTGAGGCAAAAATTGTATATAAGCTCCCTCTAATACATACATTCAGTCTCTGGACAGCAACAAGAACATGATAACTGAATTAGACTTCTAACAAGATTTTGACAATTGATGAAGCAAATACAACATTTAAAACAAAAAGTTCCCTCCCACTCTCCTTGTCATGTCTGAGCTGTCAACAGAGAAATCTGGTCCACTTCCTTCATGAATTAGTCCCTCTATTTATGTATTGCCTTTCTCAGTGTTCCCATTTACTACAAAACTGGACAACACAGTTTATTTTGTTCCAGCATTATTAAAATTACTATTACCATTGCAAATGCTTCCAAGGGAGATAATATTAATAACAGTCTCTTCCATCAGATCTTGTCAGTTCCTGGGGTGATTAATATTCCTGTCTGCAAGAAGCATTATATCATTTAGAGAGAGCATGTTGCTTGACTCGTAGGCTATTCTTTATAGTCTGTGGTGAGTGCATTGTGATCTGCCATTATTGCATTACTGTTTACACAGCTTGAGATACCTCATAAAGTAGTTAGGAATGAGATAAAATTCAGATAGATTCAGATCTGAGAAATGAGAAAACTTCACAGGAAGATCTTTAGCTGCTTTTTCCTCTTCATCTTTCACAACACATCCCCACTGACTGTTGTTGTCATCCCTTCCCTACCTGGGATGCAGATGGCAGCTGCATTTCTGTATGTATGGCCAGTGAACATCTTTGCAAGGATGATGACAGGCAATCTGCTGGCTCCAAACCATAATGAGCTCCCGACAATTTTCTTCTACATAAATACCATATTATATCTGTGAGGAGCTGCTACTCTATTTTGAGAGAAGTCTCTTCAACTCCTTGGCAAGAACTGTCTAGGAGGAATCAAGATCAGTTTTTATTTTCATGGAAATAACCATAATTTGGATTTCCCTGGGAAGCCTCGTGATCCACTCTCACTTGTAGAAGACAGACTTAAGTGGAGCAGTCTTTATTTTGAACACAAGCTGTTCACAGAGTCTATTCCTGAACACCTAATGAAGGGTGTGCTTTAATTTGTGCAGATTATATACAGCACATGGGTTCAACAGCAAGTTGCCAAGGCAAACCCAAGGGCAAATCTTGCTTCTACAAAGTCTGGTCTGTGCCATAAATGATGGCCGAAGGTATCTGATTTTCAGTCTGGTCTAAAACAAATATTCAGGAAGATTTGTCTTCCCAGCATCAAAGCCAGCTTTATGGCTTTGATGCATAGGTTGCAGATTATTTAGGTCACCTTGTTTCTCAAGTGTTTCCCCCCAAAGATCTTTACAGAAGCAGTCAAACCTTCCTAACACTATGGGGTCAAAGCTGCACAGGAAAGGAGTCAGGGAAATCAGGAGGGGTGGCTGGATTTCCATTCAGTGACAGGTTGGATACAGGTGTTGAACACCTGTTGAACCTGAGCAAAAGCAAGCTCACTGATTCCCAGCAGAAGAAACAAGACAGTGGCAGCAGAAATAGCATCTTTAAGACTAGAGGACTCACTAACTCCTTGGAGTTAGGAGTTTATGCTCTTTGATATATACCCCTACAGACAAGTGCAGGAATGTCCGCCAGACACTTTCCCCTCTAACCCTGCAGCACTGTGCAAACACAGGTTGGAATGCTGGATACAGCATGTACGACATTTATGGACAGCATAAACTTTTAAGTTTCCATTCAGATTTTAAACCTGCTAGTTGTCCCTCTAGGCTGTGCAGAAAGGTGTTCCCTTTTATCCTTGAAGACAAATGCTCCCTTTACAGTGGAGGCACACGCCCTTTCTGAGGCAAAGGATTTGATGAACTAGTGAGTATAGAAGGTACTTACAGAATTTAATTCACAAGTCTGTGTATATCAATAATACTTAATATGAGTATGACATAAAGATTCGGCTTTTACTACAAAAGGATATTAAAAGTTTTACCTCTGCCATGGGGCTTATAGCATCCCCAGGGCTTCCACTGAAGCCTCCCTCCACTGTAAGACATTCAGAGCTGTCAGCAGCAAATGTCAGGCATTTAACAGTGCTCGTGTTAGTGCTGTAAGATGATACTACTCAGAAATATTAGAGAAAGGGCCTCTAAATTTCTAGCCTGGCTACCTATGCAGCACAGGCAGAGCAACAGAACACCACTGACTTCAGCAGAACTGCCGATACTTATATTGAGAGACATTTCTCTCCACTAGTTGTACGTGAATTACCTGTTTGAAATGGATGAGTTCTAATCATAAACTTTATCCCTAACCTATCAGCTAACTTATATTTAAACACTATACATCTGCAAAATCCTATTCAGGTCTATTTTGAATAAATTGCTCCAGCCATAGAAGATGAAAATGCCAGAGAATTCTTCACTGTAAAATGGAATATATGGGCTTTGCTGGGGTGTGAAAAACAGTGCTGACTGCTGGAAAAGCAGTTCTTTTATCAGAGTGGCAACAGCTTATATCAGTTCTCACTTTGCAAGGCATTGATAACTGCAAATGCAAATTTCCAGACAGTCGTCAGCTAACTTTGGCAATCCCCAAATTGTGGCTATTAAGGAAGGCAGCTTTATGAGATTCTAGTTGCTTTGCCACAGATTTTTACAGGTTTCTAAAGGGTCCTTAAAAGACAATGGGGTTCAGCAAACTCAGCTTTGAGATGCAGTAACTTCTTCTAATGACCTACTGCACACATGTATCCCACTATCAAATTTCAGGACAAAAATATGGCAGTTTGTTAACTTTAAGGATGTTTCACGATACTTTGGTGGCAACAGCACAGTATGGAAAGTCATTTCAGTTTTATGGGAAGTAGTTATAGAAGCAAAAAATTAATTTTCACAAGGCCTTTTTCTTCCCTGTTTGGTGGAAGAATTCAAACCTTGACTTCCATCTCTTCCTCCAATCCTTCTGGTCGTCTCAGGAAAGATAATTTTTGTGGTGAAGAAATCCCCTTCTCACCAAAATCCTTGAACAACACTCAGCAAAGAGACAAGAAGGAAGAAATCAACATCAAAAGCCAAAAATGAGGCTGTATGATAAACTAGTGAGATACTAGAGCAGAAGAAGAGATGATTTAAAGGTCCAGAGAGGTCTTAGGAGAGAGGACTGAATTTGATACAATGAAGGGAAAAGAGAGTTTTGCACCACAGGGGGAGAACCATTGCAGCTTGCAGAGATAGACGGGAGGTTTGTTTAGCTTCATGGTATCAAAGCCTGGAAAAAAACCCTGTATGTTGCTAAGACATTTTTTAATGGGCTCGCACTTCATCTAAATAAAATCAGAAATGTTCCACTGCTTAGTCCATGCAGAGGATTTGATCCACGGTGTTTATATTGGTAGCCTCTCCTTTTCATTTCTTACTCCATAGATTAATCTGCAGTGTTGAGAGAGAAACGTGTACTGTACTGTGCTAACGAATTTTTAGTACAACTGGACAGCTTTGGTGAACAAACTGAAATAAACTGGTTGTATCTGTCCCCTGCACACCTTCATATATAGTCCCTATTTTATGATATTGAGCACCTGGACTCAGAACTGGGCTCCCATCCAAAAGTTGCAAATTACTCTTCACAACTAAAACGGACTGTGCAAGAGTTATTCTAGGTCAAGATTACAAGAGCAAATTTGGATCTGGATTTTGAAAATGCCTTTGATTGGGAGTCCCAGTTCAGGCTTTGGGTTCAGCTCTTTCTGGAGACATGATCAAACTGTGAAATGCTATCCTATTTACTTTTGCTTTTGTTAAAACTCAGGAATTATTCTTTTTAAGACAAGGAGGCATCAGAGTTAGGACAAACAGAATAATGGCTCTAAGCCTGACAGTTGTTCTTAGGTTGATAAAGAACTTTCCATCAAAGCAAGATTTCGGCATAGAAGAAATTGTGCACGGTACATGCAAGTGAGGAAGGTTTTCTGGGAAGAAAACTTTGTAAATGTTTTTCAGAACATTCTTCCTGCTTCCTGACCATCTTGCTCTAATGTGTCCATATTAATCTCTCTCCCAACAGATGGGCTGAAATTGCTGGCCTACTTACGCAACAAGTAAATCCTGCACTTAGTCCAGCTTTGTATGCATGACAAGGAGACCATACTATCCAGTAACTGACTGAAAAAATATGTCTGTCAAAAAAAAAGAAAGAAAGGAGATAATAAAGCATTAAACATAATAAAACAGAAAGAAAATAAGAGGAAGTAAAGCAAATGCATTTACCTCTGAATTTTGCTAAAACCAAAGCAATGGGGAGAGGAGAGAATCATCCTTATGGGCATACTTTACTGTAGGAATTGTTTTAATTGCCTTTATTCTAAATTGAGGTGACTAATCACTATCACAGCTTTTATTTGATATTGCATTAGCACAAAATTGTCCCAAATCAGAGAAGTTTGTGTACAGTATCCCTCGATACTGTACACAAACATAGCAGAGAGGATCCTTATCTCAAGAGGACCCAAGTATAATAAATGAAACAAGAAGCTGGTGCAGGGAACCTTATTATTCCAGTGCACAGTGCCCACAGAACACTAGTATGCTGTACAGAACTGATATTTGGTGGTATTTGAAGCATATAGCATTTTCATATTTTTTAAAGTGAAAATTTGAAACATTATAGAAAGCAGAACTTTCACAAGAACACATCTTTTGCAGAAAGAATCTTTTTGTCTGTTTTTCAGCAGAAGGATTTTCAGACAGTGGATTCCAAGTGATAATCGGTGAGGCTACAGAAATGATGCTCTGTGGTCAGCTCTCTGTGGAGTCATACTACCTTCACAGCTTTTCCAACTAATGCTTTGATGGACAGACTACTTTGTGGAGTCATTTGCATATGGAAAAGAGGACCCAAAAGAGTTGAGGAATCATGAGTCTAGGTGAAGTATTTCTAAAATGCTAACATGTAGAGGGCCAATGATTTGGCAGTTACTATAGTACTTCATGAAATAGCAATTTCACCATTTGGAAGAATTCCCCATTCCATCTGCACTTTTTCATGACTACTACATAGACAAACACCAGAAGCCAAGAAAAACTTAATTACTTTTGTCTCTAGATTTAACCTAAAGGTAGGTACATGCTTTTTCCAAAATGCTGAATAAGTTGGGAAATCTCTGATAGAAATTGGTAATAGAAAAGCTAAGTTGGATAAGGTGACAATTCAGAGTTGGAACCCCATCTGAAACTATCAGAAGTGTGCTTGCATCTTTTCAAGTTTGTTCTGAAAGGTCTCAGAAGAAATGGAAACACACGATGGCTTCCCTTCATCCTATGGCTTGGCTAAATGATCTCATTATGGAAAACAAGCCCTGTTCCAGCCAGCTGTTATCACTTCATCCCCATCCCCCATGCTTATCTCCTTTGAAGTTTAGCAGAATGTAGAGATTTTCAGAGACAAAAGTGAGCTCGCTGTGCTCTCCCTTAGCTAAAGAGTGTGAAGGAACAACCTCCCTCCCATACGTAACCCAACCACAAGAATGACAGCTGCTCCAAAGCAAGCCACAGAGTCAGCCGAGAAATATTTGTAATGGAACAGTCAGGAAGCTGCTGAGAGACCCAAATGCTGTTGCTGGGAAAACCACATTTCGGTCCCTTATATCTGGATCTTAAAATTGATAGGGCCACCTCGTGTGGCCAGAGACACTGCCAACATACTTAGGAAGTTCACTGCTGTCTTTCAAAGGTCACACTGCATGCAGCACGGTAGAATCAAAATAGAAAATACAACCGGAGAGCAGAGCTATAGCAAATGGGAAAGAGTAATCACACTTTCTATGTTTAGTTCATCTTTTCAAGGTGTTAAGTCGGAAAGACAGTTTTGAAGCTCATCTGTAAAAATTCCTATCTCATTTGTGCTATTTTTAAATTGTGTTCCACAAAAACATATGAGTCACATTCATACGCAGTATGCCAGAAAAAAAAATCAAAACACAGAAATATTTGTTCCAGGAAAACAATTTGTCTAAGCTTAACAAGATTACAACTCAGAAATTAAGAAACTTCATTTGGAAGCGTGGAAAAGGAAAAGAACAGCTTTTATTAACAAAATCTGAATAAACAACAAATGGTGCAATAAAAAATTTCAGAAGAAACAAAAACAAAGTCCCAATTCCCCAGGTGGGGGGAACTGAAGGCAAAATGTCCCGGCAGCTCAAGAGCTGCTCGCAGCCACATGTGCTCACAGCCGCCGACGGCTTCGCAGCCAGCAAGGAGACAGTCCTTTTTCCCACAGGCACTCTCGAAAGCAGAATACCTCGCTCTGAGATGGGTCGGTCTCTCTCTCTCAGTCGTCCTCCGCCAGGTGTCTCGTGGGGAAAAACCTCCTCCCCGGAAAAGAAAAAAAAAAAAAGGCGGCCGAAACCGGGCCTCCCCCCCCCACTCTGCCCGGTCGGCCGACAAAAACCAACCCCGCTCCGAACAAAAGACTCCCCAGCAGTGCCCCACCCCGCGGCAACCGCGCTGCCAGGGAACCTCCCCTCTTCCCCCGCTCCCGCGCGGCCCAGGGCGGAAGAAACAGATGGGGGGGGAGGGAAACGGGTCCCTAGGAAAAAATTCCAACATCTCTTTTCAAACCTGTGACACAATTATTTTCCTTTTCATTTTCTTTAGGACAGTATATGTATTTTATTGTCTTTAATTCTTCTTTAAAATAATTATCAGTGTGTGCATATTTGTATAAACGTGTATGTCTGTATATATTCACACAATAATCAGTGTATGTGTGTAAAACATATACAATACATACAAGCTGGGGGAGGTTTAGGTTGGATATCAGGAAAACGTTTTTCACCCAGAGGGTGGTTGGGCACTGGAACAGGCTCCTGGGCACAGCACAAAGCCTGGCTGACTTTCAAGGACTGTTTGGCCAACGCCCTCAGGGACATGGTGGGATTGTTGAGGTGTCTGTGCAGGGCTGGGAGTTGGACTCGATGATCCTGATGGGTCCCTCCCAACTCAGCATATTCTATGATTCTATGATTCTATATGTAAATATCTCTACACAATAAGCGTATTATAATTTATATGCCTAACAGTTCAGTTGAACCTGATGAAAAGCTCATAATCTTCAAAACTAAGCTGCCTTTTTTTTTTTTTCCATCATGGCTAGGCTTTGCGAATGAAGATTTGGGAAGGGCTCTACCCACGTTTGTTACGAGCACGCTGGTGGCTAATAAGGCCAATACGAGATAAGTACATCCAGTTGCAAAAGGCACAGCAGAAAGACTCCTTAGGTGGTATCGGCAAGACACGGTTCTTTCTGCGTTGTCTTTTCTCTTCGATGGTGATCCTGGCGTGCGTTCTCAAAGGAAGCAGCAGCGTTATGGATGGTGTGTCTCCAGACCTCCCGACTGGAGGCCAGAGTAGACCAGCGATGAAGATCAATATGGCCAAGGCTGAGATGTTGATTCAGGGAGTCCTTGTCTTGTATCTCCTCTTCGGGGCTCCTCTCTTGCGGCAGCCGGTGGCAAATTCACCACAGAGCAGGATCTTAGGGAGGCGGTGGTCCTTCATCCTGGAGACGTGCCCTGCCCATCGCAGCCGTGTTCTCAGCAACGTGGCCTCTATACTTGTGACTGCTGCTTGTTCTACAACAGATGTATTGGTCACATAATCTGACCAGTGGATGTTTGGGATTGTACGGAGGCAGCGTTGATGGAAGTGTTCTAGGAGTCGCAGGTGGTGGCGGTAGATGACCCATTATTTGGACCCATATAAAAGAGTGGACAGCACAATGGCTCTGTAATTTTTTTTTTTTTACTTTGTAGTAAATTAACGAGTTTGTGAGGTTGCCTGGTGGCCAGGACATACCATATGGTAAGATACATTATCTATCAGTCACTTAAACTGACTTGACCCACTAGGAGTTTAACTGAGGTAAGTTACATAATACTCAAAATAAAGTAATTATGGGAGCACAGTCCTAGGAGATGGCTGGAAGACAAACAATGGGCCAAATTCTCTTTGAGTAATCCAGGTGAAGCCACTGGAAACCTATTAGGACACAAGATCTGTGTACTTGCTCAGTGGCAGACATTCATCCCTCTGGAGGGCACCAGTTTATCCTCCTGATCTTCCCAGGAGTTTACAGAAGAATTTCTGTGAAGCTCAGAGCAGATAATACCCAATTTGCCTATTAAACCTCAATCCATAGTCCTTATGGGCAGGTACCAGTTTCATTGCTGTGGTAGCAAACCTTGCAGGACTACACAGGACCTGCTACAGATGGAACAGTTTCCTCTCTGTCCCTGGATTTTCCTGCAAAGGGCAACTTCAGTAGACAGGCTGCTAAAAAGAAAAGGCTGTGTATTTCTCTCCAGGAAGTGTCTTTTTATCATTCTGCCTTCTAGGCACAGAGTCCACCCTAGGATCTACCACACTGTCCTTTTACAGATGTTCTGCTAAGAGGATGTGTAAAACTGAGCAAATAGCAACAGAAGTAAAACAAACAAACATAAATTCAAAACCAAACCAAATGGGGAACGGAAGGGGGGAGGTGGAAGTGGGGGACAGGACACTGGGTATTTATCTGTTTATTGCAGTCTGTTTCACTTTTGTTTAGGATGTCAGCTCTTTGGGCAGGAAAAATATATTTTTCCTTGGCATGCTTAAAAAATAATAACAGCCAATTGACCTCGAGAGGTCTTCAGGACACACTGTATCTGTACACATGTTCATACTTCATTCCCCCATAGATCCTAGCTGTAGGTTTAAAAATAACATAAGTAAACTATTGTCTTGCTAATGAAATCCACATATGAACCCCTGCTATACAGATTACATTTCAATTGGTTATTTTATCACTTTTTGCATTATATCTGCAAAGAAGGTTTCATGCTAGATTAGTACATATTAAGCGGATTAGGGTCTAGGCATGTGTGGTCAGTGCACCTGATACAAGGATGTGGATGGATAAACATGCACATATTTTTCCTTTGAATTCAATTCTTTGCAAGTCACCTTCCTAAATTCTCCTTGCTGTCCATCAAAGAAAATTATTACTTGATTAGTCTATATCTGGCCTACAAGGAAAATAGAGGTTGCTGAAAAAAAATTGTCAAGAAACTCAGCTGGGCAGGGGAATTTTACAGGTATGTCATATAAATCAGGTGCCTCACAAGTAGGAGAAAACTTTGCAGTGAAAAAATATTCAGAGAATGGAGACAAAAATAGGAGTGCTGATTCAATGATAATGCATGAATTTGAAGGGGATAGAAGACAAGAAAGAAAGGTGATTACCAGCTTGGTTTCATGCAGGCCACAATGGGAGAACGTGATTATTACTAAATCTGAAAATTAAGACGCTACAGTAACCAGCAGAGAAGGTACTAGGGTTTGGGTAACTCTTCTGTCTGAAAAGACAAGACAGTTAAAAAAAAAATCCTAGACATAAAAATTATTCTGCTAAACCAAGTCACAATTCCCTTGTAACATTCATAAATAGCCTAAATCTTGTTTACAGTTGTAATTTCTATTTGATGGAATTATTATCAAAGAGATTAGCAAATCCTTTCAGTTCAGAGACATTTAAATTTAGCAGCAGGAAAAAGAAGTTTGTTGAGTGTGGAATCCACCCCTGCTGCTCCAAAACAATCAGAAACAGGAAAAAGTAATCAAAAGGGAGTTTTAATGAGTTATAGAGCTATTGTTTATTGGGGAGGGCTGAAAGCCTGAAGCCCAAGCCTGGAGGACCTCTGTGACCCTGCACTGCCTCTCGGTGGCAAAATATTTGCTTAAAATTACGTCAAAACAACACAATGTGTGTGTCTGAAGGCCAAGGGGGTGGGGGGGGGGGGGGCGCTGAGAAAAATAGTGGAAATTCCCTGAGTCTCTGAACGTACTGAAGGCTTTCCTTGAAAAACAAGGCAATAACTAGCAGCTGTATTCGAACGTTCACGCTAACACAGGCAGTGTCTCCTTCGGCTGTACAAAGGGGACGCTCGACTTGCCGGGCAGCTCCAGAAGCAGCTGCAGCCCTTTCCTCCACAGCTGCCGAGCGCGGGCAGACTGACGGCACGGGGGCGAGTGCCCACGGGGAGCCCACGGGGAGGGGTTCGGTGCCCACGGGGAGTGGCTGCCAGGGCGTGTGCACGGCGCAGGGTTCTCCGGGGCAGCAGGCCCGGGGTCAAGCGATACTGCCAGGTTGTCATGAGGCTGCCAAAGTGAACGCTTCACAGGAAGATGAGGAGGCTCTTCTGGAGAGGGGCTGAAAACAGGAAGCCAATTTTTCCAAGGAAATAATTATACAGGAGTGCTGGATTTTTGCAGAAAGAGACTTCTGTTGCTTTCCCAGAACTTTCCCCCCCCTAGGTAAAAAAGCACAACATTTAAGTCAGTGGTCAAAGGGAACAGTTATGTTACTGAGGTTCTCACCAGCGTTATTTAATCAGTAGTATGTATCTGAAAGTGGCCTACTGCACATGCTTGGTCAGGGAAAGATAGTCCCTGTTGACTTCTTGGGTGGAAAAGTTGCTGCCAAAATGTTGATGTCTTACATTTAATGCAAGTCACGCACCAGGGAATGGACGTAGACCCCGCGAGTCCTCCCACAAGAATACAAGTAGGAGGAAGTCAACAGGAATGAAAATAAGCAAAAAGATGGAATGTTTCCTGTGGAAAATGGGCACATTAAAAAGAACAGCAGACCTTCCCTTGGAGAAATAACAATGAGCTCTGTGAACCGCTAAGACAACAGTCAGTGGTGGAAAGGGTGAAACATGTAGGCCTGAGATACATAAAACCACAGATGACCTGCTCAGTCACACACTGCATGACACAAAGAATTTGTCTACCTGTCCATCAAAGTAATATTCCCAACACAACAGACCAAGCAGGGTACCAGCAGACCCTTGGGAAAAGCACAGTATGTGTGATGGTCATGAGCTAGCTGGCCTATCTAGGCATTCATCTCCTGTCTTTTATGAACTGCACTCATTCCATTAGTGGCCCCATGCACAGTTACACGACATCCCCAGAGATTCCCCTGGCAGCTGGAAGGAAGACATTTTGCAATGTGGAGCTAGATAGGAAGCAACTTACAGTACCTTCCAGGCTAACAGTCCCCATGCAAATTTAGGTTCATGCAATACCCACCTACAAAGCAAGCTTTGCCTTGGCATACCACACACTGGCCAGCATGATGTCCTTAACAACCCTTAAATTTTGTCATTATTGGCTCAAGTAATCACCTGAAGAAGACAGATTACAGTTGCCCTACAGGTAACAGGGAATGATATTTGACACAGTACTCAACGACATTAAAATTGCTGTTGATTTGTATATATGTTTCACCAGACAAACTGTCTAGCCACATCAAGTATTTTTATTTTACCAACACTTACTACGTTATGAATAGGTCTGTTAAGCCCTCACATTTTATTTCACTTTTACCTGTGTTAAAATTCCAAATAGCCACGTTTTATCTGCGCAAGATCACTCAATTGGTCATATGGCTTTCCAGGGAAATGTAACACAATAACTCTGTCTAGAGTAATCTAATTTTCTATTCACTCATATCACTCCACCAAGAAGCCAAAATATTTTAATTAGATATAATGTGTAAAGTCAAGCTGCAAGTAAGACTTTAAAAGCAGAAAACACCCATAAAGAGACTTTCAAAGTTGCCACTAAAATTCATATTATTCAGTTTTTTGCAAGGCTAATTAAAGATCTTTAGCCCGTTAACATCTACAACACCTCCAGCTGCCACTATGGTTGTAGACAGCATTTCTTGAGGTCAAGTTCAAATGAGCTGAGGCTGGACTCAACAAAATTAAAGCATTCAGGCCCACTGACTGCATCTGAAAATTTCATACGCACTCAATAACATATGCTTGTAAATTTATATGCATACACCTGATTTTCTAGAGCATGTGCAGTCATGAGCAGTACTAAGACCCACTAAGGCCTTGCACTCCTATAATTAGCATCTCTAATTATAGTTCTGTTTGGTATATCTATATCATATAGGTTAAGGAAAAGCTCTCCTTGATGTTGTTCATGTGTTTAAACAAGACCTAAGATGTTTGTTATGAGTTACTTTGTTAGAATTATAATCTACAATAAATGCAATATAAACGAGCTAATACTACACAGTTTCTCAGCTTTTACCACGCTGACAACTTTAGGTCCATTTCTGAATTTAGAACGAGGTTATGGATTTGCATAGACCTATCGATACTTGTAAGAACACTGTGTTTTCACGTATACATAGAAGTCTAGTTACAACCGTTCTTAATATTTTTTGGCACTTATTCTTCAGAATCACAAGCCCTCACAAGCAGTCATTCAGCTGTCATTCTGAAAAATGCTAACATGTCTCAAAATGTAATTTACGAATGAAATGCAAGTCATCAGTTTGACCTTTGGAACAGCAATATATATATATGTGTGTGTGTGTGTGTGTGTGTATGTAATTTTTTTTAAGTTGGCAGAAAAAAATAGCTATAGTTTCCTTTCCTGATGAAGAAAAACATGTTTTGCCTTGTCTTATATCTGTAAGCAAAACTGGATCTGGGAAAAAAAGACATATAGTAATAGGCAGAACTACCCCCGCATTCCTCACTGCTCACTCTCTCCTGCAATTGTGTAAAGCAAGGAAGTAAAAGGCTGGTAGAGACAGAAAAACATGTTTTTCTTTGAAAGTCCATCTGCAGAAATATTTATCAGCTGTTAGCAAAACACACATAAAATAATATTCTCTTTTCAAAAGCCAGAAACAAATAAGTCCTTTTTTCACTGAAAAATGTACCATGATTGAAATCCCTGCCATTGAAAAATGAAAAACATGGTTTTTATTTGCTGTTTTTGTGGGGGTTTTTACTGCTCCCTAGAAGTCACTGAGGTCTTTTGCCACTGAAATCTCCAGTACTGTCCAGTGTATTTTTGCCTCGTGGTCAGTCACAATCTTCCTTTTTCATGAACAGATGTCACCAAAGCAATCCATAGAGAAGATAATTTAAAGTCCCACTCATTTCTGCAGGTGCTGTAAATAATTGGCTAGTAGGTTGATCAGCCAAGGATGGGTACACAGGCAGAGATAGGCTGTGTGCCCACCGTTCAGAGTAGCTGGAGCAATAGGAGTCCTGGCAGACTGCCCTCAGAAAGGTCCCTGGTTTGGAGAGTAAAGGATCCACAGTGGGGGAGGTGTCTGTAGAATATACCAGGTCGTCCACAGTTCAGCTAAAGCCAACACTCAAACCTTTCTCTTGTTTAATGTAAGCAGCCTGGCAGGTCTCAGGGTCCAGGATCAGCTTGTGAATGTATAAGGACATCATCAACTAGGAGCAAAATTCCTCTCACAGTTTACAGTGAGTACAGTGAAGCAGAGTGATTTGCTTAAAGCTCCGCTTCAGACTACTCAAGAAGGCTTGGTTATAAATAGGAAACTATTCAATGAGCAAAGCATAAGATAATATTTTTAGGCAAATAATACTTGTCTGATACAAGTAGTGATCATTAAAAACAAAAAAAGAGAGAGCGGCAATATGTTATGTGTTCAGCAAAGGTGGATGGGCAATATTACAAAATTACCTTCCAGAGTTTGGTGATACAAGATCAATAGTTAATCATGAAGATGAAAAGTGTTTACAAATGCTTCCAATGGATAGGATTATCATCTGCTAATTAACCTCCAGACTGCTTCATGACACAGCAGTGTGGCCACAGAGAGGTGGGAGCAGTGGTGCACAGAGAGGCACTTTCCAGTCTTCAGGGTTGATTATGGCTTGAATTATGACCTCCCACTCTATCTGTTATGGCACTCCAGTGGTTAATAGGAGCCTTCTTTGTCCAGGGGTTGCTTCGGAGACGGTTCCTGTACCTCAGGAAGCAGGGAGAAGAGAAGCTTCCTGTTTTGAAGAAGGTTTAAGAACTATTTTCCTCCAATCAGGCAGCAGATGCCTGGGCAGGAAATGGGGAACACAGCTGCCAGCCCCATTGCAAGTCAGTGGCTGTGCTAATAGATGCAGCCAAGATTTACCATAGCCAAAAAGGCCCCAGTGATAAGTAGGTTGCAGAGTTAAGGGGAGGATTTGTGGTAGAAGGTGCCTGGATTGAGACTTTCATTGGCACAAGACCAAAACAAATCCAAATGCTGAGAGGAAATGGGTGTTTGGCTTCCTCCCTGTATGTAACTCTCACACGACACATTGCACCCAGTATAAAGCCCTGATAAAATGAGGTGTGTAATTACTTGTTGTGGTTCAAAACAATGCTCAGAGGTAGCAGTAGCCATCATTTCCATAACTTTTTCTCTTGCTGATGATTCACTGCCATTTCATTTATTGGGGTTCTCAAATGCAAGGTCCCATCAAATGCAGGAAACCAGCCATAATATCTCCAGCTGGGTGGGGTCTTTTCCCCCCTTCTGCAGATGAAATCTAGCAAGTGTGTTTACTGACCTCCAGGAGTGAAATCCAGCTCTGGCACCAGTGAGGCTAGAACTGCTGATGAGTTTGTTTAAGCTAAGTCTCAGCCTTTTTAACTCGGTGCCCAATTTTTCTTTCACTGACATCATATTTACACCTGCATAACATTTGACCCTCAATGATATAGTTCCTCACTTACAATTGCTTATTTTGAGTGATGTCTGAAGCACCTGTCTGCCATCCTTCAGCTCCCAGCTCACCATTTCATTCTCTGTGATGCTATTTCCTCTCAAGCTTTATGTAACAGACAGTGTCTGAGAGGGTGTGACAGGCTGGAAAAACAAGTAACTGCAGTAGGCAAATCCATACAAGTGTATTTTCAGCTACTTCTCTGTTTGTTGCCAGTAGAGCTCTATTGATATTTTGCAGATACAGGCACCAAGTGCTCTGGAGTGCAGAGTGGTCACATGACATTGAGTAAAGATAAACGTGCTTTTGGACACATCCTTGCCCAAGTTACATTAGACGAAGCCATGCCTGGGTAAGACACGGGCCAAAACTGAGCAAGGACTTGAGAATTAGGCATCTGGGCAATTGAGAAGGGAAGAAAATCTCCATGGCAGTGAGCAATGAGAGGACTCAGCTGTGGGGTCTCTCTGATTTTGCACCATTGACTACAAATATTCTTACAATAAAACTAAGCAGTAAAAATCTCATAAACTTGATGCATCAGAGGAACCTAGATGGCCCAAGAACCTGAATGGAAACACATAAACCTTCTTCCTGACAGGACTGGTGCTCTTGCTAGGGGCCCTTTACGGAAAATGGCAAGTGAAACAATCAAATATTCATTTGATCAAGTAAGAGTCGAAGATATATTTAGAGTATTTCACAGTTGTATTACTTTGTAAGGAATACAAACACAGACTGGTCTGCCAGGAACTGACTCCACTATCCTTCTAGCATCCCTCTCCTACAGCATTCTGGGCTCTGCACACATCAACTATCCTTCAAAATCTAGTATTTCCTGCAGTTTGCAATGAACTCTCTTAACTAGATAACAGACAGCATGTTTGCAGTTAGTCATGAATAACTGGTAATTGTAATCCCTTCTCTCATTGCAAAAAATAGATGCTGCAAAAAAAGATAGGCTACAAAGTAACAAACTGCTGGTGTGGGACAGAATATTCAGCATCTTGTAGCGATAACCCTCCTATTCTTCTCTTCCTCTCCACTCCCTTTGTGTTTGTCTTTGCTTCTCTTGCCTTTGACAAGGATGTAAAATCAGGGCCAAGTCTATGACATATGTTCAACAGGTTCTTTACAATCCGTTTTGATGTAAAGAAGAACGCAAATGTAGAGTGAAGGCAGCAAGCAAAACGTCTATCATAGAAGGTACATTGGTGCTCAAAAATAGGAAGAAATTATCTTTATATGACAGAAAGTATTGTACTGAGTTGCACTGAGATGAGCAGATAATGCTGTCAAACTTTGATGTGAACAAGGCTTCACTTTAGGACACTTCTGCTTTAGCTAGTCAGTGAGCTCCTGGAGGGTCAAGGATTTAATCTCAGTCCCCAAGAGACAAGGCAACATTTGTTTGAACTTCTCTCTTTCAAAGAAGTATTCGCTAGTGGTGAATCCTTGAGATCTCATCCAAGGGATGGTCCGTCAACTTCCTTCTGTACCAACAGCTCTTGAGAGAGCATTAACTTCAAACTGGAGGATCTTGGAGTGCTACAGCGCTACAGACTTAAGATGCATCCCTGCCAATGCATCTCTAATTCTAATACAGCACCTCTCTAGCAGTGGCTCTTGTGGCTCCCTGGGCACTTGGCCAGGGACAAGCTGTCACTTAC
Source organism: Pipra filicauda (assembly GCF_003945595.2). Classification (NCBI taxonomy): domain Eukaryota; kingdom Metazoa; phylum Chordata; class Aves; order Passeriformes; family Pipridae; genus Pipra; species Pipra filicauda. The sequence continues at coordinate 49,298 of NW_024103873.1, forward strand.
AGAACACCCTACTATTCTGCCTCGGAGCCTCTCGGTGTAAGTCAGGCTTTTGAGCAGGGAAGAAAAAGAAACCAGGAAAGCGTGAGAGAAATGACATGCCAGTCACCGAAGGATACACAAAGTTCCTTAGACACAGGAGTTTGTTACCAGGTAGCAATGACATCAGTCTACAACTGCTCCCAGTGCTATTCCATAACATCAAAGTTAAATTACTAAAAAGTGTTTGCCTACCAGTATTTACCATAGGTGTCTGTTACCATATTCAGTTCATCACAGCTGCCCACATTTTACATTTAAATTTATGTCCCATACCAAGGAATGCATGCGGTTATTAACACATCTTCACTTTTTCCCATCCTGCTTTAGTAAATGATTTCACTTTTTGTGACATGTAGCACCGGCTTACCACAATAATTGAAATGCTTTTGTAGAAAAATGGTAAAGCAGATCTGATCAGCATTAATCCATGCCATCGTAACAATTGTCCTCTATACATTAAGCCTTTCAGGTGTCCCAGGCAGCCTTACAGAGATAAACATAAGGGGTTAGCTTCCCTATAGACCTACACACTTGGTCTTTGGCAGATCACCAACAGGGATGTGCAGTTGAACCACTTCTCCCTGTCCTGTGGTTTCTTGACTGGCATACTACCAGCTGGAATGCACCAGGAAATATCAAAATACCATGAAAGTAGGTGATTTCTCAGGCAACTAAGACATGATGCATATGAAGTTTTATAACTGGTTGGTTTCTAATATTCAACCTACTAGGAAGTAGGAAGCTTAGCTTAATGTCATTTTGAGGGCAAACATCTTCCCCGCCCCCCGTATTTTTAGCTTAATGTAAGAAAATTTCTTTTAGGAAGGCTACTGACACCAAAACAGTAAAAAAGAACCCCCAAAACCTGAACTACAAACCTATAGACCCTAAAGAAGAGACAGCAGGGTGAAAGATCATGAAAAATGTTCTGAAAGACTGCTTATAAAGAAGCAGACTTCATCTTGACAAACATCTCTATGTAATAACATAAAGAGGCTTAAAAATAACAATTAGGATGTGTAGATAGTGTATTATGATAGATAGAGTCTCTAGAGCTTCATTAAAATGGCAAGAAGAGTGCTAGCTCATGTTACAATGATAAAAAATAAGACTCCAACATGCCAGATAGCTCTGATCTAATAGGGCACTTAAGTATATAGAGTAGCCCTACTTAAAACAGATTATGCACTTGCTGAGATTTAAGCACATACTTAACACATCTGCTGGGTGGGGACCTATAAACCTAGAATGTTCATCTGAGTTTTAAATTCATCAAACTTATTAAATGGATAGTTGGATTATGTTTTAAAAGAAATCCTTTGTTAAAAGTAATCTCATTATCAAAAATTAGTTGAAATTATTTAAAAAATATATACTTCATTTATTGCAATAATAATAATAATTTATTGCAATAATTGAGTAAAGAAAATAGGTGTGTCGATTTCACTTCTAGCCAATTAAGTAATGGATTCTCCCTGGGCAAGGAAGCAGTGCTGAGCTCTGCTTACTTCAAGGAATGTGTTACGTGGTGTGGATTCCACCCTTCAAAACCGTTAATTGCAGTATATGCTTGCAAATGTGGAGATTCCTCTTTTAGCTGCAAAAATTTGATTTGACTCTTCAGCATCTCCTGAACATGTCCACATGCATTCACTTTCCCATTCTTCCATTAGTAATACAGATCATTCCCCATTAGTTTTCAAGAGGATTAGAGGATAAACAGACAAATTTCAAGCAGTTCTTTTATTGCATTTAGTTATAAAATTCTCACAGCTTTTCATCATTTCAGTACAGGAAATTATACCCTGAATTGTCTTTTAGACTAACAATAAAGACAATATAAGCCTTTTGTGTACTAAATATACTCTTGTTGCACAGATATAGGGTTTTTTCCCTATTGCACTGAAATTGTAGTCTAATTGCCCATGCAGCAGCCCTTGGAGTCTAAAATCAGTCTGAGTTGCTCAAGAACACATTTCTTGATGAACAGCACAATATCTCGCAGCAGGGCATGGGTTGCATTTTTAAGCACCACAGACCAGTTCAAAATTCAAATCAATCAGATCTGATGAAAGAGAGGAGTCAGTGACTCCTGAAGGTACCCTGGCACCCTGCCCTTTGCAGCAGGAAGCAGATTTGAGTGCAGGCAGCCAGGAACTTGTGAGAAGCGCTCACCCTTTCCAGAGCTAGGTCACAAAATTATCATGGGCAATGCCCGCCCCTCAGCCAGGCTCTGAGCTACTGGCATAATGCTAGGAGCAGGAGTTTCCCCCTTGTCATTAAGTACAGGGTTCTGCTGGAGTGCTCAGCAGAAAAAAGTGAAAAAGTCATTCTTTGCTCCATGAATTTTTTCACATGAAAAATCAATTCTTTGGACCAAAACCTAAGAAGTATCATAGTTCTTTGCCCTACAGCAGACCAAAAAGGATTTTGAGTGAAGTGTCCTGTAGAAATAGTAGAGCAATTACAAGACCACCTGGTCTGTTTCCAGAATCTCTTTTACAAATGCTTTGTTTTGCTAGTAACATTTCAAACCAACATTTTTCCATTACGTATCTAGGTATGGGAAAACTTTGTAACCTAGACTATGTTTTTCAGTTTATTAGGAAATTCCCCCAAATTCTGCAGCCAATATTCTCAATTCTTCTATGAAAACATGTTTCTTTCCTTTCTGCTGTCCCTTCCGCTATTACATTAGTTTTTTGTAGCTGTTTAACCAAAAAGTTATTCTCCTGGAAAACATATTTAAGGAATATTTTTCCAAATCTCTTGTCCTGGGGTTGATTTTTTAAATTGTGCTTTCTTTTCCACTGTGTCCCACAAACTTTTTCCATCCTTTGCGAGACCTGAAGTCTGTATTCCTGAAGCTACTTCAGATGATGCTTTCTATTGATGTAAGTTATTTGTGACACTTGACACAGCCATCGGGGCTACAGGTGGCAAGAACAAATCAGGGACCCATACAAGAAGATGGGAGAAGGCTAGATGACTGCTGGTCATAGGTGGACCAGGGAAACCCATTTCATCCCCTGAACCAGGGTACAGACCCAGACACATTATGCTATGAGGGAATATATAGGCCTTTCCATCTCCCCATTTATATCAGTCAGAGTAGTAATGAAAGAGCTGCTACTGTGAATTTAGTCATCTCCAAAACCAGACAGGATTGCAAGTGCTTGCTTAGAGGTGTAGTGATACAACCAGGGTCCTCTAAGAGAACCAGAGCTCAGCGTTCCGGGATACTAGCCTCAGTGGGAGAGACTCAAGCTCACAGAAAGAAGGATTTAATTCCATTTCTCTCACTGATTGCTTTCTCTCTTCAAAGGTCTATGCACTACAGTGCAAGGCACCCTGTATCCCATCAGTCACAGTGAGACAGCATTGAAAGGTCAGGAAAAAGAGCTTTGCCTATACTACGGAGCACCTGCCAGCAGGATGATGTTAGTTATTAGGCCCTTTGCAAAAGCAGAACTAACAGCATTTAAAATGAAGTTGCTGTGGATGGTGTTAGCAGTTGTCGTGATTCCTGGGGGATTCAAAATGTCAAAGTAGGACCTGACTGCTTCGCACACACCCAGGGCAGGACGCTGGGCAGGTACAACGCGCTGTTTCTCCCCATCCCCAGCCTGCTGGCCCGCAGGACTCTGGGGTTGCTGCAAACAACCGTCCTGCACCGGGAAGGAATGGCCCCTCCCCGACTAGGGAAGCGAACCTTGAGGTCTGCTCAGCGCTCCTGGGATTTCTTTAGCAGGGGAGGGAAATTTGTAAAGTTGTGCTTCCTTGCGTGAGCAAGACCAGCCCAACTGGGCTATATTATGTCTCCATTGAGAGGAAGGGGGTGATTAACTTTTTCTGGGCGTTAATGCTGCTACCAGCCCCAAAACTGGGTGCCCGCGTTAATTTGATTGAGCCAGGAGCTGGTTTGTGGGAGAGGGGGAAAAGACGGCAGTTTGCAGCTGTCTGAAACTGCTCTGAGCAAGCGTGGTTTGTATGCGAGGGACTGTGCCTTGCTCCCCTGCACTCAGATCCCGCTTCCAGCAGCAGGTGCTGTCGGCTCCGCAGGGATGCTCCCGGTTAGGGAAAAACGCCCGGGGCGGGACGGGGCGGGGCGGGGGCTTCTCCGAGCTTCGTTCGCTGGAGGTTCCTAGGCTGGGGCGGTCGTGTCCCACAGGGGAACGGAGCGGGGGGGTGCATGTGAATGAATGAATGAATGAATGAATGAATGAATGAATGGATGAATGAATGAATGAATGAGAAAGGATGGATGGAGGGGGGAGAGAAAGGAAGGATGGGCAGGAGGAAAAGAATGAAGGGGGAAAAGGATGGAAGGGGGGAGAGGGGGATGGAGGTGATATAGAGGGAGGGGAGAAAGCGGGAGTGAGGATGGAGAGAGAGGGACCAAGGAGGGGGCAAAGAGAGACGAATGGGGGGGTGGAAAGGGTGTGGGGAACACGAAAGCGGGACATGCGAAAGGGGGAACGAAGGACCCCGCTGCGCTGCGCCGGGTCCATTCACCTGCTCCCCGCGGGGGCTCCCGGGCTCGCCGCGCAGCGGGGGCTGCCTGCACGGAGCCGGCCCGGCCCCGCCCGGCCCTGCCCCGCCCGGTCCGGCCCTGCGCGCCGCCGGCCGTGCGGGGCCCCGGCGCCGCCACCGCCCCCCGACGGGCCGCGCGCGGGGCAGGGCGGAGGCGCGCGGCGCTGACCGCCCCCGCCGGCACCGCCGCCCGCGTCCGGCCGCCCCGCTGCGCTCCCGTGCCCCGCACGGGCTGTAGGGCCGGGCGCGCCCGCGAGGGGCGAGGGCGGCGGCCCCTCGGGACCATGCGCTGAGCGCCCGGGGCAGCCGGCGAGCGAAGTTGGGGTAGAAGATGAACAACGCCGGTAAGTGCGCGGGCCCGCCGGGAAGGCTCTTCGCCTCCGGACATCTTTTCCTCGAGGCCGGCAGACGCCTGGCGGGCTTCCTTCCTCCGATACCGGCACCCCCCTTCCTTCGGGCTGGTACACCCTGCCGCCGGGATGGCACCGCCCGCCCGGGCGCTGCTGCTCCGGGGGTCGCAATCCCCCTCCGTCCCGGCTTCCCTCCTTCGGGGCCGGCAGCTCCCGGGCAGTCCCGCCGGAGCTGGCACCTCTCCTCCGGGCACCCTCGGCCCTCCGTTTCCACCCGACCTGCCAGGTGCTCGCTGGCTCCCTGGGGCTGTGCGTGCCCCATTACTTGTCCCGGCGGGACGGGGTCAAGCAGCAAGCGCGGGCGAGGCGAGGGGTTCCGGACATAACCGGACTGGCAGAGCGGGAGGGCTGCGGATGCTGAGGGACGGGGCTGTGCACCCACTACTCCCTCGGACACACTTAAGTCCCTAGGGATTTTGCTGTGACTTTCTTTCCTAAAGTCTGGTTTTGGGGGAGGTAATGTTTTTTGCAGAATTTTCTTTCCAAGGCAAACCCAAACCCTTCCTCCTTTCTTCTGTTAACTTCCCAGAACTTTTCCTTGATGTAAACTGGGAAGGTGAAAGAAACAGGATGAGAAGGGAACAAGACATTCAACAGTTAAAACGTTCAAAAAAGCCACTAGAAAACTGGGGCAAATTTTAAACTTTTCACCAACACTTTTTCATTTTCAGGGGCCAGGCATGAGTGTGAAAAACATAACAATCCAGGAAACAATTATGGCTAGTTCTGGAGTTATTTAGAAAAATTTAATTCTGCATCTAGTATGGAAAAGGAAGAGCAATAGACCCTTTGTCTTAGCTGTAAATTTTTTCATTGTGTTTCCTTGTTCCAGAACGTGAATGTTGCTGGGCATCTCACTTGCATGGGTACATTCTGAAGCCCAGAGATTTCACTGCTAGATACCTTGCCCTACAACTGTCAGGTGTTGGGAAATTGTGAATCATTGTTTGCCAAAGCACAGGAACATAGGATTGGAAAAGCTCTTTTGGGTCAAACCCAGCCCTCTGCCGTTGTATCAGTGTGTCATACCGCTCCTCTGAGTTTTGAAGTCTTTTCTCTTGGAGTGGGGAAGTGAGACAATTTTCTACAATGTGCTGATACTTGCATTCTGTTTTCTGATACTGGTCTGGACTGGACTCTGTACCTCCCAGGAGACCAAGTCATTTGAAAATTAAGTAAGCCAGACAAAAATTGCTTTAGCCATGATGCTTCTAGCTCTCTTTCTTTGTCTCTGCATTATTTAAACCCAGATCTAATCTGCTCCTGTTGTCAGTGGAAGTGCAGTGTAAGAAATATCAGATGTATTTGTAAAGACTTATTAGCAGTTTTTATTTTCAAGAATGTTGGATGACTACCTTCATTACCAAAAGCAGTACCCGTTGTTACAGAACACAAGGTCATACTACTTTTATTAATTCCTCCAATTATATCAACCCAAAACTTTTCAGGTAGCTCTCCTGCTACTCCTCGCACCAAAATGAGAAACTCTTGCCATTGCTAGTTCTTCTAGTTTCCAGACCGGGTTCAACACCAATTATTACTGTGATTGCATTGTCCTTTTGTTAAAAATAGTTCTTTTCCTCTTCTGGTGTTTACCTCCAGGTTGTATTTATAGAGTGCTCATATCCCTTCTCAGCCTTTGTTTTGTATGTTCACACAATGCAAGGAATGTCTCTCCCATCAGTGCAAAGCAGAACTTCCTACTGAATCTGAAGGAGAGGGGTATTTATTAACCAGCACAACCTGGGGACCAAAATTACCTATCTTTGTATTACAGTAAGTAATACATAACACCAGTAAGTAGTCATATGTGCAGGCTTAGACGGCAGTCATGCTCCCACAGAAGTTAAAATAATGACAGACAGAAAACAGAAAGAGAGATATGGATTATCCTCAGAGATGCAGACCTGGTAGGAAAAGAAAGATGAAGCAATCCATCCAAGGCCACAGGAAATCTGTGGTAAGAGACAAGAGACCAGACCAGCCTCATATATAGGACCTTCCAGCCTCTAAGTACCGATTTGTTTGCCAGGTGCTGAAATGATGCTGCCCATAGGAAGAACATACAAATGTAAGAGTCCAGATTGTTCAGAGGTATAAGCAGACAGTATATTCTTTCAGCTGCTACTGAAAGTGATATAGGAAAAGATGCTATATGTACCTGTCAAAGAATTTTAACCAATGTCTTCTTTGGCTCTTAGGACACAATATATAAACCAGCAGGTGAATATAAGTTGTCTGCTGCAGTGTTAATTTCCAGTTGTGAAAATCACAACAGCCAAATTGGTAACATCACAATCACTTACAGTTACATTAAAAAGAAATAGTAGTTTAGAACCAAGATTATTTAGTCATTATGTACATGTGGTTTTTCACAGTCACAGTAGTGGACCCTTCTTGCTATATACAGAGTACCTTTGATGACAAGAACATATCTTGATAGATGTTTTTCAAAACTATCAGACTTAGGCAGAAGATGAAATACCATTTTCATAAGTATGAGGCATTTAGGAGCCAAAGACCTGCTGGCTTTGACCAGGACCTCAGGTTTCAATGGCCTAAAGTCCCAGTTTTCAGAAAACACTCAAGTATCTAATACCTGTTCAAGTCAAACTACGAGCTGATACCTAAATCTGGACTGAGGTCCCATTTGAAAGGAAGACTTGCACTCCTAATTGTTTGAAAATCCTAGTCTGAATACCTTTTCCATTTAAAGTGACTCTCATGCAACTGTTTTCACTTATGTAATTTTTGTCATTTCAGAGTTATCTCCAATAGTGTGAAATAAGTGATGCATTTACATGCTGTAAAACAAAGAGAACTACTTCTGCAGCAAATATTGCACAATTAATGACGTCTCAGTACATCCTGAGTATCCTCAGTGACAGCACTGATGTTTTATGAGTTGAACCCCCTCATAGGGATTATACTTTCCTTGTAAATCATGCTACCTCATCCGTTTAATCTCCAACATATTAAAGTTTATGCTGGGTACTTAATTCAGAATGACATTAAATTGCTTTATCTACATATGCAGCTTGAACACACCCTCATTGTCTGACTTGGACAGCTGGTAGAGTTCTAATTACATGTTGGAACCTACAGCTTTCTGTACTGGAAATGTAAAAAACGAGTTTTAGGAGACTCTGTGCTCGACTTGCCTTACATTCCAGGCAGCATTACCGTAGTGGTTGGTGCTCATGTTCTGGCCAGGTCCGAACCCAGCTCTTCGTCTGCTGTCTGTTTCACTTACACTGAAGCTCCAGGTGTTCTTTTGAGAGGAAGCTCTGTACCAGCATTCTCTCAGAACAATTTCTTCACTAAGGAGGAAGCACCATAGTCAAAAGATAAACCCATGTATTAGACAAGTACAGAATTTCCTCTAATTCTGATATAGCTATGTGAAATTATACAGCTCCTGATCAGAGCTGAACAGGACTTTCTGATACCCTTGTCTGGATATTCTCCCTCTGCCTCCTGTTTCTCAGACACTTTCTCTCTGTGGATTTCAATTCCTTCTTCATAGGCAGAAGCAGTGACAGACAGGACTTGTGTGCACTGGTTTCCACTGGGATTCTGGGTTTGGTGCAGTTCCATCCCACTGTTGCAGTATGGTCCCTCCACCTGCATTGTTGCTTCCATCCAAAAGCTCTGCAGATCCCTGAACAATGCATTGTGTGTGTCTCCTCAGTGTGAATCCCATTTTAACATATGTCTGAGTTGAATTAATGCCAAAGGCATGAAGAAAACACAGGTCCACAAAAGTTCATTGATCAGAAGAAGCTACTTTCAGCATCTGAAGAGATGCCTGAACTGGATTGCAGCACCAGCCAAGGCTGGAACCAGTATCTGCAAAGTATCTTGAGCCACTAGCAAAAAGCATGACCCTGGGACATGTCTACAAATATTTCTGCAAGGGTGAAACCTCAGTCTTTAGTTAGTTCCTGGCGGTGATGTTGGGAGGTATGGTCCCTTATAAGCCTTAATTAAATTCTAGGCTAATTCCTAAATCTGGAAAACATTTGAAAGTGTTTAGTTGCAGTGTTTCAGGCAATAGCCCACTACAAAATGTTTATTGTTTCAAAGGAACACTTGAAGAGTGAAGGCTATATGGGTTGATTGCTAGTCCAGGAGAGCTGCTAGGCTACTGTTCGCTGCTTAGAAACTCAGACGGAAGGAGAGTACTGTAATGTAGTTTCATATGGACCGTGGCAGGAATGGAACCATGCAGCACTGCCTGAAGGAAGGTGGGTAAGGAGAGGAAGCGGTCCTTGTCAGTACAAGGAAGCACCGAACAATAAGGGGAGGAGCAGGCTAAAGGAATTCGTATTCCCCAAGAGTTTCCTTTTAAGCACAAGGTGGGTGTGTCTCCCTCCAAACTAAAACACATCCTAAAATAAACATGCACAATTACTTGTGAACATACACATTGCTTATGGTGCAGTGTTGCTTTGTGTCCATTTAGAAGTTACAGCCAGAACCTTTCAAGTGGCTCAGACAGCAAAGGAAGCAGAAATTGAAGCAGAATGAAATTGTCCTGATAAAAGGCAAGAAGCTGTGCTTTCTTTTGTTTGGGTTAGTTTTTAAACAAACAGTTGTACTCCTCCCTCCGCTTCCCCCTCGCATCCCCACCAAAGAAAAAAGAAAATTATTTAAGGAGCCTCATGAAAGGCAAGACCAACAGACAGAGCAGTTAGGAAAAAAAACTATGTAAGGAATCAGTAGTGACCAGTAGCTGGCACAAGTGGGTAAAAGTAGGACATCACAGTGCCTATTACTACACTGTAGACAGGGTCTACTACCATAAGTTCTCTTCCACCAGCAGTCTTACTGAAGGTAGCAGAAGGAAAAACTCATGTCCATGACATTATTTTATTTCAAATTTGTTTATAAGACAAAGCTTGGGAGATCTGGCATTGTCTATAGTCCAGTCTTTTCCTTGTTACTCACTGTTTCAGTACTGTCTGACAAGAACAGGGATGAGAATGTAGAGACTGTTCAAGCCTTGTCACATCTCAGGAATGGAGTAGGTATATTTATATCCCATTCTTGGATAGACATTCCATAGAAGGCCAGGCACTGCAGAAACTGGTATAAGACATTTAAAGTGATGTTTCTTCCTTGGAGTTAGTTGTAAAAATGCCTTATTGTGGTGGTAAAGGTGTAGAGACTCAGTTTTACTTAATAAAAATTTCATGCATCTTACTACCAGAAGGTTCGTTTAGGATGTTTAGTCATTGCAATAGCTGATTTAAAAATGCAAAGGTAGATCTGGCTGGGGAGCCAGGCTTACACGATACTAAACCCACTTCTATTCCCTCCCTGTTTTTAACAGGCAAGAGTTTTCAGTACTCTGCAGCCTTCAACTGCTGCCTGCAAAAGAAGCAGTGGTGGTACTTCAGCAATGGTGGAGTGTTTGGCACATAACGTTTCCAAAATACTGTGGAGGGAGAGATGAGTTACCCATTTGTGACTAGAGAGATGCCCTGCGGTTCAAAGCAGCAGCGGATACTGTGAAACACCACAGTACTGCAGACTGGTGAATACGCAGTTCTCTCTCCCTTCTTTTCCACAAGTTGTTTTAAGCCTCCCAGACATGATGCTGGATTGGTATAAAACTCCAGATACAGAGTAATTCTTGAACAGTATGTGCGATAAGGACCCTCATTAGGACAGGCTTTTCATTCCTTCTGGGCTAAGCCGAGATCACTGGTTCAGTTTTTAACTTAGAGGGAATCCCTCTAGTGTCTCATAGCTCTGGAAAGACTGTTTTCTGACTACATCAGGGTGCCAAATTGTCAGCTTCTTTCTGACTACTGGAAGAAATTTCAGCAAGCTAAAGAATATCAGAAGAGACAGCCTTTTATGTCTCCCAGAGTCTAATCAAACAAATATATGTCAGTATTAGTTCAGTACGAATTACTGCAATTATACTAAGATAACAATAAGAAAAGTACCATGACACCAAATATCAGAAGAATCAGAGAATCATTTTTAAGCAGTTTGTGTTCAGTATCCCCTTATTCTTAGTACGGTGCACAGCTCAGTTCTAACTGTCTGCACTTCCACATATCAAAAGTCTGCATTCCAAAATGCTCAAAATACAACAGCACAGTAGCTACAGTTCCTGAAACTTATACCATGATTTATGATAGGATTTCACATAGGAACCATGTCCAAAATTGTGTCTTTTGAGATGCTGTTCCCTTCGTTCCTGTGTGTAAGGCACAAAGATTTTGCACAAAGAATTGTTCCTGTCTCTCTCATAGTGAAATGGTTTGTCCTGCGCTTTTCCTTAAAATGGAGAGCTCTCCATTTTCCACTACAACATGTAAATTAAAATCATAAAAAAAATTAGAGATTTCTGATTGATTAACCATGTAATTATCTATTGATGGCTAGGAAACATCAGTAGGAGGAAACCACTTCTCTCTATTTATTACCATCTGTAACCATTTGGTATGCTGGCTTCTTTACATATTTCATCCCATCTAAAATCTCACAAGGGAGGATCCCTATTGTTACCTATTTATGCAGTCTTTTAGTATTTCATTTAGTTTCTGAAGAATATTAATTTCAGGACCAAGACAGCTGAATGACTGTGGCATGCAAACTGTAGTGTGAGTAAAATGGCCATATATGACTTAATTCACCTAGCTTCAATCTAGCTTGTCAGTCTGCTTGATTTCCCCTACACGTGTGTCAGCACTACCACTAGAAGTACAAGGCTGGCCTTAGTTTGCAAGATAATTTACTTTTTAAAGTATATTTTGATGTTTAGAGAAGACTATACCTGCAAGGGGTCCTGGATTTACAGGAGGATGGAGGATCTTTTGAGTAAAGGGCTGAAAAAGCTGTACATTGAAAACTGAGCTTGAGTTTAAACCAGTAACTCTCTTTATATTTTGGGTTGAAGTATTTCATACAGCGCATTATGGCTCATCAGCATAATCAGTGTAAAGTATTAGTCAAGCTTTTAGCAAACGACCTTATCCCTTATCATTATGTTGTTCAATAAACAAAACGTAACTCCGTATTTTGTTACCATGGTAATGGCAGGTGGGAAGACTCCGTGTCTGGGCACCAAGAGTTCAGTTTGGTTGGGTTGAATTAAGCCTTGATCTGTTGGTAGAACTAATTTTGTTCAGTGCTGAAATTCTGCAAACTGCCTATTGAAATTAAAATCATTGCTAAAAAGTGTTTACTCTGAATTATATGAGCAGCTACTATGGCTGAAAGGCATTTCTTTCATTGCAGTGAAACACTTCAGCATCATTGAATCAAAGTGTTCATATTTAATCATAGGTCAAACATTTCTGTGGCAGAACCAGAATGTCTCTAATATTAGCGCTTCTGAGTGTGGGAGGTGTTACCTATCTGTGGACACCTGTGTATGATACATCCTTGGCTCTGCAGCTGCACATCTTTCTCTCCCCAAGTGTGCTAGGGCTGCATCTAGTTCAGTTCAGTTTTGACCTTAAATTGTGTTCCTTGGAATATAGCTGCAGTGCTGCGTGGAAGGACGCTTCACATGCTTTGCTCCTTCACTTCTCTTTTCAGAGCTGAGCCTATATTATTGGCTGGACTCCTTCTGCATTAGAAGTCATTGATTATAGATAAAGTCTACTGCAGGATATATTCTGCTGGCTTTAATAAAAACCAAGATGACTAACATGACTTTTTTTCTCTTTTCTCCAGAAATCACAAAACCACCACTAGCACCGAAACCAAAGATTATCGGTCATCTTTCTCCAGTAGCTGTCTCCAAATTTTCTCCTTCACTGCCTAGGGCTGATATTCTTCATAACCCGAACTCTGTGTCTAGGGGTCCCAAACCACCTATTGCTCCCAAGCCAAAATTCTCAACTGACACTGAGGGCAAATCCAGTGTTTCTACCAACAATAACTTAAATAAATGCCCAAATGGGAGACTGATATGTCTTGATGGAGAGCTGTACGAAGAAAACCAGTGCAGTGCTGATTGCCTAGAATCTGAGGCAGATAATGAATACATTGTAGTTCCTGAAGCTCGGCTGACCAGCAAAGACTGTAATAATTTGGAACATGAGCATGACAGGAACCTAGATTCCTCTGTGGAAGATGAAGTCTCAGAAACTCCAGAAGAGGTAGAGAAGGAAGAGGATAGCCTTGCTAATGAGGAGAATACCAGTAATCGAGAAGTCATCGAAGATGAGCACCATAACTCTTCAGACATTGCTGAACCAATGGAACCAGACTCTGAAGAGTCAACCAGAGACTGTGACCAGTCCAAAGGACTTTGTGAGGAGTCCTCGGATGCCCCGGATAGGGATAATGATGCTTCCAAGAATGTAGATGAAGATGAGGATGTTGTAGGTGATTGTATTGAAACAAAAAACAAGCGGGAAACTTCTTACAACCTGAAACTGGTCAAGAACAATAGTGATTGTAAGACTGAAACTGATAACATTTTCAATAGAAATGAGGAACTAATGGGTGATACCTGTAAAAATACCATTGTAATTCCACTGCCTGCAGATGAATCAATCCCACATAGTGAGAAGGCAGGGCAGGAGGAGGAACAACTGCCTGAGGTTTTAGAAAAAGCAGATGGGCGTCTAGCACGTGATGATGACCACAGTGCACATGCAGAGCTTGATTTGAATTCGGAAGGGGAATTAGAAAATGATGACTGTGCAAGCCCTGACATGCTGCCTGATGAGGCTGATGAAGAAACAGCTCCTGGCTTAGAACTGTGTGAAGATGAACCCAGTGCCCTAAATGGTTTAGGAGAGTTCATCCATCAAGCAGCAGCTGAAGAGGAGGAAGCAGAACCAGATGAGCACAATAGTACACACACAGGAAACACTGGCAACGGCTGCCAGATCACTGAGAGGAGAGGTGAGAAGACATCAGAGGTAGCCTGTGAAGCAAGCAAAGACTCTGGGAAAGGGGGAGAAGAAACTGTGAATGCAGAGAATATGGATGATGGCTGTCAAATTGCACCTTGTGAGAATGAATGTGGTGAGGAAATACACATGGAACATTCAGATGAGCATCTTCAATCAGAATGGACCTCTCTGCATGAAGATGGTGTGATCTCTGATACCCTACCTTGTAGTCCAGGGATGGAGCCAGAGCTGGAAAATGTGACTGCTGAAGATCATAGTGAAAGTACTGTGGAAACGTCTAAGTCGGATGAACTGCAACTCGAAGACAATGAGGTAGAAGCAAACAGCTTCAGCAAAAGTGTCCCAAGTTCACCTCAACAGGTCCCACTTGAGGAAGAGTTAGACTTCTGTAAGCATGGCAAAATTAATGTAGAATGTGGGACCAAACATGTTTTGCATGAAAATCTGGCAGTCCCTAAAGTGGTCATTGTGCCTGAAGAATCAGAAGAAAGAGAAACTAGTGGTGATTCCCTAGATGATCCTTATGTGCTTCCTGCAGAAAATGAAATTGCTTATGGTGTGCAGACTGATTTAGGAGCTGATCACAGTAGAAAGGATGAATTAGGCATGGATGGTGAAAACAACTTGCCTCCCACTGATCGTAAAAATATTGTCACTAGAACACGCTCGCTATCTGGGAAAATGCCAGGCTATGTCCCAGAAACTGTTCTGGAAGAAACTGGACCTGAAACTGATTTACCATCTTCCCGCAATGGCTCTGGGACAGAAGATTTGAGCATTAATTTATTTTCACTGGAAGGAAAACCAATGGAAGCCAACAGGGCATTACCAACAAAGTCAAGACGTTTCATTTTATATCCTCGATCTTATTCTGTTGAAGGGAGAGAGATGCCTATTGCTGTTTACAGAGAAAGTGATGGCTGCATACTGGATGATGTTAGAATAAAAAGGACAGAAGATAACTTGTCTTTGCCTTGTGTCAATGGTTCCTCAGGTAGTTTTTCTCAGCGAAATCATCTTTCATCATGTAGCATATCTACACCATCCTCAGTTGTTGATATACCACCTCCTTTTGAACTTGCCTACATCACCAAAAAGCCAATAACTAAAAGTTCCCCTTCACTTTTGATAGAAAGTGACTCACCTGATAAGTATTCCAAGAAGAAGAAATCTTCTTTTAAGAGGTTCCTCACTCTAAAATTCAAAAAGAAAACTGAAAATAAAGTCCATGTAGATGTTAATGTTTCTTCTTCAAGGTCCTCATCAGAGTCCAGCTATCACGGGCCTCCAAGGCTGATGGAGCTAGACAGGAGGAGCCTCAGTAGCTCACCTCAACTAAAATCACATGTGGGGAAGCTCCGTGCATCTGAGTCTCCCTCTGCTGTTCTCTTCTATAAGGATGGTAAAAGAAAAGGAACGCCCAAGTCCTTCAGCAGGAGTGTGTCAAGGGTGGAGTCCTTCGAGGACCGGTCCAGACCTCCTTTCATGCCACTCCCATTAACGAAACCTAGGTCTATTTCTTTTCCCAATGCTGACACGTCTGACTATGAGAACATTCCTGCTATGAGCTCTGACTATGAAAACATACAGATTCCTCCTCGAAGGTCCACCAGAGCAGGAACTTTCACTGAGTTTTTTGAAGATCCCAGCAGGGCATTATCTGCTGCTAATGAGAATGACGGGTATGTGGATATGAGCAGCTTCACTGGCTTTGAGAACAAGCAGCAAACCACAGACCAGGAAACAGAAAGGTACTGTAATAAATTATTATGTAAGACCTGCTAGCCTTGGTCAAAAGGCAAGGCCTCCCCTGCTAGGTATAGTAGGCAGATCCTCCATGTTGGTTTACTTATACCTCCTCTCAGGAAAGGCTTACAGGAAAGATTGGAAGAATACAAGATAAGCCTTTATCAGTGGAAAAAAAAAAAGACACCAGATTAACTCTTTACCTTGTAAATGAATACCGGATCTGGGTCCTATGATTTGCAGACAGAAACCAAAGAGCATTCAAAAATATTTGGTTTATCCAGTTGATCTGATTTTTGTGGGTGGGAGGGGGGAGCAGAGAGAGCTTGCCTTGTTCTTCAGTAAGAATGGTTTCTGACTTCTTGCCTGAATGAAAGGAGAGCCTGATTGCTGGAAGGGGTCCTGCTTCATTTTTTCATGCCTGTCAATTTCTCAAAACAACAGTATGTACATAATGCATGTTTCAAAGTGCCTCAGTTAAGTATAGACCAGAAAATCCCAAAGCATGAACTAATCAGACAAGACAATTCATTTTAGAAGTCGCTTTAAAGGCTGTCATGGCCCTTTGACAGAGCTGCTGATTTATAAATGAATTAAACAGTGCTGTCTGAAATCATATGCACTGCTTACATTAATAACAATGTTTCACTCCATTCCATTAGGTTATTTGCAAACACAAAATTTTTTTTTTCATATTTACATACACTCAACACCTTTGAATTTGAATCTGTTGTCAGATTATAGCATTCGATCAGTGAAATGCAGAGATGTAAATAAGAAGAGTGGTTTTTGTTAAGTTCATGTTCAACAGGTAATAAGAAAAACAAGGTGCAAAGCCAATGAATGAAAAGGAGCGTCTTTAATGCATTTTGCTAGAGCTGTGTGAAAAACATAAAAATATTAAAGCAAGGTTTTCCTGTCCATTTCCATCCATTGTTCTCCCAAAGATTTAATACTTGTGTTTCTTTGCAACGCTTATTTTTTCTGGTTGTCTTCATTGTCATTGTGAACGGAACAAACCATGGGCATTTCACACACCCCTCTTAGGGTACTTCAAACTCGGGGAGTAAAAGAACTTTTCTTTAACACCTGTGAATGAGTCTTGCAAACCATTTCTAAGATAAGAATGATGTGAGATGGTGAGTAAACATGGGAAAAGAGATTGCATCAGGGCTTGAGCTGTGGATCCAGATGCACCTGAAACTGCGGAGTGTTGGACACAGGCCTGTGGTTTAGCTCTTTGGAGATGCTGGCTGCCTGCAGTGTTGGGAGCCCCAGTGATGCTGACACTGGGACACGGTGGAGTACGGTGCAGCTTCACAACACGCACCGCCACATGCCCAGAGCTGTGCTCAGCAGAAGCTGCATTACTCACTTGCTTTCAGTGGTTTGCATTGCACCCAGCACACTGACGTTTGCTCCTGAAAAAGCTGGCCAGTTCTTTGTGTCCATGAAACGCCGCCCATTTTAGGCAGTTCTTGAAGAACCAAGTTAAAAATATTAGAACTACGTCAATTGCTGTGACTTGGGCCCATTTATGAACTTCCTGTGGAAGCCTGTAGTTTCGAAGGGAGAGCCAATCCAAACTGGTTCAGGAAGTCTCAAGGTCAAGGCATGAACATAATTCTTCAGTCTGCTGCTAGTTGTGCATGCAGTTTTTGTGGTTGTTGGGGGTGAAATGAAGGTTAGGCTCCTGTACAACCCCTTTATCAAGATAACCGGGGTGGAGGGGAAGAGCACCAGGCAGACATAATTGCTGCTGCGATAGCTCTTATTTACTGTATTTGTCAGCATGTTTTGGACAAAGACATGCCAGAAAAGTTTTGATGAAATGTAAATGGCTAATACACATCCAGTGGCGTAATACACTTGAAGAAACAGGGTGTGGTCTAAATGTAAAGCAACACAAATCATACAAGCACATGCACCTAGTTAGACACGGATACATGATGTATGGACATGGATGTTTTACTTCCTGCTAAAGCAGTTCTTCCTAAAATACCTCGCCATGGGTTTAAGATTTCTGTTAGGAATACCTATCAAACATAGCTCTACCACAACCACACAGGGATAAAAATTACTTTGAACTCCAGCCTGCTCATATCCGGAGGCTTATTTCAACCATTTGAGAGTACAAGTGTGTTGGATTAAACCCTTGCAATACGTGGGACTTGAGCCCGTGAACTTCTCTTTGGTGCATTCACCTGCAGAGCACTTGTATTTAGCATCTGCTGATACTTTACAGAAGTGCTATATTTTTGATGAATGGCCAAGTACAAGTCTTTTATTACACTTCAGAGAACAGAATGTGAGAGTGTTATAAAAGATTATAATAATCCAGGAACCTTCACTACTGTGTGTGACTGGGGAAAAGCGGGGGGGGGGGGGGGGGGGGGGGGGGGGGCTGTCAGATGAGAAGATTCACGGTTTAATTTTCTTGCTTGAAAGGAAAGACCACGTGTAGTAGATTCAAACCAATAATTTCTAATTAGAAGCGATCAAGTTTATAAAAAATGTCCAATAAGGAAGATGTTCTGGAAATAAATCTTAACTTAGAATTACTATTGCCAGAATAGAACTGGGAATACTGCCCCCGAAGAGCAGTAACTGTATATCCCCAAAATCTAGTTATCGGGTATTAATAATTAAACTCTAATTCAGGTGTCTAATAATATAGATCATCATTAGCCTTCTGTACAGTATAGAAATAATGCATCTTATGTGGAATTGGACAAAATTCTCCTGATCTTTCCCCAGTCCACATAGCCTGAATCAGACTCAATTTTCATCTTCCTGTGTAACCTGCTCTAGGTGACCCTGCCTTGGCAGAGGGAGGGTTGGACTAGATGATCTTCAGAGGTCCCTTCCAACCCTAAAAATTCTGTGATTCACTGGTTTTTGAAAAACCACTTTCTAACTCCTTTTCTCTGAAGATTTTCGCTACAAAGTGCAAAGCAACACAACCCCATTGTTCAGCCTGAAAGAAAAGACAGTTGTGCCCCACCTCTGAGACAATACACTGTAATTTACAGCATTGCTTTGACCCTCAACAGCTCAGAGCAATTTCACCACGGTTACTGGCTAGACTTCTCATCAGATGAAAGTCAGTTAAAGTATTTTGCTTATGTCTTAGAGAATAGCTTCACTAAGTAGCTTGACCTTCAAAGCATCACCTGTGTATATGGCAGTGTGATAAACATGAGAGTGATGGGAAAGAGATACCTCAAACACTCATTTCATAGTCTAGGAGAGACGAGGAGAGTCTTTCATCACTGTTTAGATAAGGTTAGGAAGGTGGCATCAGTTGGGCATTTTCAGAATTTCATTCCACCTTTTTGCTTTCTACTTACAGTCCGTTATTTGGATTTAACAGGTTTGCTAAGTCTCAATCCTTCTTTCTGCTAAGATGCTCAAAATCCAGAGAAGAAAGAAGATAGGTAGAAGAGAGGAATAAAAGGAGTATTCCTGCAGGTCTGCAGCTAATCCCACTGTGATGTTGAGTATTCATAAAAAATAAGGCAAAAGCCCATGTTGCTGTTACCTGTACATTCCTATATCCTTCTACATAAAATGGTCACTGATCCATACTGGAAGACCCTTGGTCTGATCATTGTACTTCACCAGCAGCAGGACTTGCTCAGACTTTGACTCGCAAGTGAATTCTTCGGGGCCAGTGTGAGGATTCCAGTGCTCTGTGCAATTACACCAAGGCTTATGTAGTATCTAATAGATCTCTAGAATTGCAGTCTCATGCCTGTAAATTACTCCCAAGACTCCCAACTTTCCACAGCTTTTCAAGATATATGTCATCTATCTGATGCTTCTCGGCCTTAGTATTATCAAGAAAGCTGATCATATTAGACAGAGGGAGAACTGCTGTGTGTGGTTGGTGGGTCATAAGGGACGCAAATCTCCCTCCTGTAAAAGGAGAAAAATCCAGTGGATGAGCAGTTTGTTCCCCCTACAATGAAGCAAGCTGTCCCCTTGCGTCACCACTGGATTTATCAACCTCTGTTCAAATTATGGCATTTAAAGTGGTTATATCTTCTCTGCTCCCTGCAGGTCATCAGTCACTGATGAGCAGCCTGGGACAGTCTGTATGAGTGCCTGTTCCCTACCCTTCTGTAGGACACACAAAAAACAGCCTAATAAAAGCTGAGCATAATAGACATCTTAAAACATGATTTCTCTGTCTATAAATGGTCTGAATAGCACGCTACTTAGACATTCATATGTCCTTAAGGTGAAATTTAAACCATTAGAGTGACTTTCCTCCAAATAGCACATTTTTAACCTGTGAAATCAAGATGTCATATTCCTCGCTCTTTCTCCTCCTTCAAATGAGAAACACGAATGCTATATAAGATTAAATCACCAACTCTTAGAGAGGCACAATGTGGTACTAAGCACAGTGTGTGAAGGAGAAGGTGAAAGTCTAGAGATAATTAAGTAATGGAAGCTTCAGTATAAATAGCTCATACATGAAAATAGCAGTGACCAAGAAAGGACACTCACCGTTGTCATATTTATCACAGTAAAACAAATACACATGAAAATTATATTTATTTTGTTGTAATTGTGAATCAATGAAATTTATATAACCTCAAGGAAATTCACATAAAAGACCAGTAAGTTTACAAATAAAAAGAAGGTTCTTAGAAACCCCAGCAATATTGCCAGGTTTGTCAAAGAGGCAGTGTGTCAATTACTGAAAGAATCCACTAGCTGTTTATCAAAGGCAGATGCAGAATTCAGCTGTATTTCTAATATGTTTAAAAATCAGATAAGTACTTGCTGCACTAAGGTGCTAATTAACCTACAAGGCTGTCACTTAATCTCAGAGCAGAGAGGCACAACTTGACCGTCTGATGTATACGAAGGCAGAAGAAAATGCTCAGGACTGTTCTGGGAAGTTCAGCAGAGTGAGCTGAATTAAACCTGCACACATCTGCATTCATTACAGTGCAGGGGAAGCTAAAGATGCCACCTCTTCATTTCTTTTAATTGGCTGAATAAATGAGATTTTCTTCATCAATATCTTCTTCCTACTCTCCTCCATTTTCTTTTTCTTTCAATTATCAAAGACATTTGAAACAATTTAACTTATAAAGTAGGTCAGATAATACCCACAACACTGAGTTACCCAAGCATGATATAACTGAGGCCTGTAAGAGTGGCCACAGATCATAGCCTTTGTATGCTTTCCTCATTGCCAAAAATTCTGTAGATAAGTATTTTGTAAGGTTGTGGCTCACATATTCAATCTGTCATTCAAGAAAATGTAGCTATAAATGTGATTCACAAACCAACTCTGTTTTCCCTCTATTCTCCTATTAGAAGAGAAACCAGAACTGTTTCTAAAACGGTGGTCTGTTTTACTGCTACTTAAATTCACACAAACTCATTTGAAGAGTATGAGAGAGCTGGAAATGTTTCTGTAAAGGATATTAGAAGGGTTTAGGAAGTCTCTTTCCAGTTGGTTAGAGATCCCTTACATTCACATATTCATCAGACAATCAACAAAAACTTAAAAAGATCTTACAGAAGATGGTTGAGATTAGAGTCTGACCCTGAGGAGCTCTATTGCTTGTATGCAGAAACCACTTTTTTTTCATTACCATTATTTTCCTTTAAAAACTTGTACCCTTTAATAAGAGGGTAAGTAGGCCAAACTTTCTCTCCTCTAGTGATCACTGGCCACACGTGCTGTAGTCACAGATGGGCGTGTTTGTAAAAGCTCACATAAAAAAATGGGTGAGAAAGTGCACAGAGTACAAGAGGACACAGTCTGAGAATTAATCGTAGACCTCATGCTGTCCAGTGTCTATGACTGAACTGTGTAGGTGTCAAAAGTCCTTAAATGCAAAACACAGTCTGTTTGAAAGGTTACTGTCATTAACATGTGGAGATGCTAATTCCCTGCTATATTAAGTGCAGTTAGGAGTAGCTGAGCTTGGCCCTCCAGCTGCTCATTCTTCCACAGACACTTCAAATTTAGACAGTCAGTGGAGCTGATGCTGGAGTGGAGATTTTACCTGTGGTTTGATCAGGAACATTGTGTGCGACTCCGTGGAGCACAAATCAACCTCTTTGACAGGTTTCAGTGAATGCATTTTGCCAAATGCAAAACCATCTTCCCCTTACTCTATCTGTTGGGGTTTACATTGCATTTGGAAGGGAAGTCCCAGTTTGAGACCTGATTTAAGTTAATGCAAAGGGCAAGAATAGAGTGATTGGACCAAAGGTCATTGACCAATAAGGACTTTTCAGTGTCTTCAGTGAGAAAGCAGGTAGATGTGTTCTTTTCAGTTGCCCGTGCTGCTTTCCCAAGTAATTCTTGCTGCAAGCTGTGTTTTCTGTGCCATTCTGAGGTTATTAATGCTGCAGATCCCAGCAGACAGCTGAGCTTTTGGGGAGGTCACTGGGGAAAGGGAACAAAAAGCCTTTCCAAGACAGCAATTGTAGCTGCACGTCAGTGTCACTGTTTTCACTGAACTCACAGCCCCAGGGAAGGAGTGGTCCTTAAATCTGGGCATTTACTGATCCCGTATATCATCTCTGTTGCAAATCAGAAGTTCCCCAGGAGCACTCTGAGGCTGTCACGTGTTGTGTGTGTAGGGCTTGTTGCTTCCTGATGCCTGATTCCTGCAGCAGTTCTACAGTGCCCAGGCTCTCTATGGAGACAAAGGAGCTGGTAGAGTGGGTCCAAGCAGGAATCATCATTTTGGCAAGGAATGTAACTGCTGATCAGAAAAAGATTAGAGCTCCTTGGTAACGTCTAAGAAAGTAGCACAAGAAGGTATGACAGTGGTTTAGCATCTGAAGTGTGTTGGCATGCAGCTGGCAGGAGAATCCCAACAGCAATGTCAACATTTTTGTCAGCTCTGAGAAATACAGCTGTGGTATTGCATCATATAAGCACAGAGAATGGCCACTAGAAACTCCTTAAGTCTTTCACTCCTTGGATAAATAACACAGCAAAAACAATAGGTACAGCTGAAGCACCAGATTTTTTTTTAAACAGGTGCAACCTGCCCCTTCAATGATAATTAATTCAGTTGAACTGTGGCCCTAAGAAAACCATAGGGCTATAGTTGTTTCTGCCTGGACAAAGAGCAAATGAGGGGAAAATAGTCCAGAGATAATCAAAAGAGCCTCATATACACAAGGAGTACTTGTGAAAGGAGAAGCAGCACCAAATTTCCAGGTGTTTCTGACATTTTCTAGGAGACAGGGGCAGATGAAAGACACAGAATTTGTTAGCTGAAAAGCAGGTTTTGATCTGTAATGCACTGGCCCATATGGTGCCCCTATCAAGACTATTCTCATCCAAATGAGCAGTCCAATAACCATACTTTCTTGTTTAGGGTAAAACTCAAGAATTTTCTCAAGAAGATAAAATCAACTCGTGCTTTGTTGTTTTTCTGCTTGTCTCAGCTAGAGCTGCTCAGTACAGGCATGGCTGTCAGTGGATATCCAAAAAAGATACCTGTGTTCAACACAGTTCACGCTGTCTTTTGGCTCACTGCTGTGTATGATAATAGCAATGTTGCTGACATTATCCTACATTTGTAGTAGAAGCAAGTTATATCTAGACTAGACCTGGAGACAAACCTAGGCAAAGCAGGCTCTCAAAGCATCTGGATTTGGAAGGAAAGTTAGGCCTTGAGCTACAGATTCAGCCTAGATTTTAGGTAGTCACTCTGGGAAAGGTGTTCCCATCTTTTTCTGTTTTTGCTTTATCAGAAAAACAAATCCTAGATGTTGATTCCACTCAGTTCATAGTTCTCTCTGCCCCTTAAATCCCTGCTCTGTGCCTACACTAAGCTAGCATACACCCATAGCATTGATGAGAAGCTTTACAAGAGACAGAATTTTGTTTTTTAGGTCAAGCACTTCCCAGGGCTGGTGATATGTTAATGTTAATTATGGAGGTAGCACAGAAGAGGTCTATTAATAGGGCTCAGGGCCCTTAGAGACCTGTATGGGTCAATTGTATGGAATTTTGCTGACAGTCATTAAGTGTAGGAGAAATATGGTTAGCATAAGCATTGTGAGAGGTTTTTAAAGGAACAATTTTTTAAAAAGCAATTACACATATATAAATCTATACATAGTTTAAGTAGACGTGGAACATGTGCTGCGCTCTAGATCTTGTAGATGGAAGGAAGCCCCATAAAAATGCTGTAACAGAGGGAAGGAGGATCAGGGACTGATCTTAGACACAAGGGAAAGAGGCATTCTCACTTGTGATCTGGTGAACATGATGGAAAAATAATATGTCATCAGCTTTCACCTATTACTGCATTTTGTAGCATAAACCTGAAAGAAAGTTTTGTAAATTCTTGGAGAGTAAAGGATCCCAGTACTATATCCTGACTTAGAGCTGTGCATAGCCTACTGAAATTCCTGACAACAGCCACAGCCAGCTCTGTCGTGAGTTGTGTCTTTCTTTCTGTTTACTTGAGTACTGTCTGAATTGCCACAGGGAGTAAGGAGGTGATAGTGGTTAATGCAGGACTTCCAGCTGCTCAGAGACAGGGAGCAGTCTGTGGGAGCCCTTGCTGCTCGGGGCTGGGCAGTGCTTTACCTTGCATTGTCAGGCATTAGAGATGGAAAGACAGCTATTAAAAGCTGTCTTGGATGGCAGAGTTTTTCTAACAAGCACCTTTAAGAAGTGCCTCTGAACAGTATCAGGAATATCATATTAATACCAAAGAAGGAGAGATTTTAATACATTGCCCACATTCAGGTATCAATCTTACAGCAGCTCCATGACCGCTTTCCTGTTCCCTCATATCCATGGAGCTGTCTGTCCTGGTTCCTGCTGGGGAGGCAGGTGTGGGGAGACAGTGTAGGTAGTGAGGAAGTCAATGTGCTCCCCCAATGCAGCTTTGTATTGCACCTCACCATCCTGCACACACAGCAGCTATGTCCCAGCACAGCCTCAGAGGGCTGCCACTCTTCAGACACAACATGTTGGATCTAACCCTGGCTTTGTTTATGAGGAATCACAGTCCCATATACCTCCCAGGAAATTGTCCCAAGACCTCAGCAGATGTTGGCTTTATTAGCAGCTCGACTCCATTCTGATGGCTACTTTTCTGATCGAATTACGGCGCAGAGAAGGAGGAATGTGTACACATGGCTATCTTCACGTCCCGAAGGCTCATATACCTGGGTAGACTTCAGAAATACATTTCAGTGGGGTTACACAAGAGGAGAGAGTCTGCTGTGTATTGCAGATTTGCTCTGGATGATGTTTATAGGGCATAGAAGTGATATTGGTGTGATTTAAGCGTTCCTAGCACCATGCAGAAAAAAAAGCATATGCTGCAGACAGGGTGATGAGATTGCACGTTGGCCAAGATGCAGCCTGTTTGAAATGGTCAGGCCTTTTACTGTCAATGAGTGTTCTTTGCACGCCTTTCTCCTCTCCCACCCCCACCCCAAGCCTTACTGAGAAGATTTATTGAATGAGAGATTGCACATTAGAATTCTGCAGCCTTTCCAGAATCCACTGCTCAATGACATGGGGTATATCTCTAGATTAGATTTGTAACAAAAGCAACAGAATGCTATTGCATTTTAAATGCAAAGCTAATCTCATAGTTTATGGTTTGATATGCCACCCAGCAAAGTGATTTATAATGTACAGCACATTTTTAATTATCCTAGAAGAATTCTTTTACAGGACCCAAAGGGGGGGTTAATGTAAAAACTGCCTTAAAGATTTGGTGTTCAGTGGCATGGAACAATTAATTTTATCTTAATTGACTAGAGTTAATGGATGGAAGAACGTCTTTAAGAGGCACTGTCTGTTTTGCTAAGAACCCTCTTAAAGAGCTTATAAAAGGACCCCTTCACTTGAGTAATTGGCTGGATTAATTAGATGCTGTCTGTCAAAGGTGTAGAGCAAGCAGATTTAGACCTATCATCAGAGTACACCTTTTGGTGCTCTGTCTGATTTACCAGTATCACAGGGATGTCCTCAGACTTCTTTTTCTCAAAGGAAATACAGCTAGGTACTGATAGACAAGTGATAGTTGCTTGTGTCTCTTCCATCCAGCCATTTTCAGCTGTCTCAAATTAAATACCTCTTCAGTATGTTGGCAGTTCGTCCTTTCATCTTGAATACGTCTAATAAACTGAGATATCAACCCACTACATCCCCCTGCTGAGCCCTCTGGGCAGATGGACCTATTCAAGAATAGCTAGTTTGGTGTTTCTGATGAAAGTTTCTTACCCTCTTACACTTTAGGTATCAGTCTGTATTCCTAGTTCTGAGAGTAGGCTAGAAGAGCTCAGAAGGGACTCCTCCTTAGCACACATCCTCAGAAGTAAAGGACTCCATACAGCAGAATACATCTTTGAAGTCAAATCTTCTGGTCCTTAAATAGATAAGGGCAATATGTGAGATAAAACTGGGCACCTCAAAATCTTTCCTTTAAACTTTCTACTCTCACACTGTCAGGCTTAAAAAATCCAGACAATGGCAGTGAAATAAAACCATGTCACAGTGAATACACTCAGGGTAAAGAACCACTGTGAGAGTGACATATATTAAAATGACAAAAATGTAAAAAAAAAGTATTTTGTCTGGACAAGCAATTTATCTTGTCATTTGATTGCAGTTCTAAGGAAAAACAGCTTCTGTGGCTACAAGAGATAGTAAATATGTGTGCCTAACTGAAAAGTCCAAGAAAAAAACGCAACAAAATAAAGGAATTACGTAGTTCCTGACATTTTTTCTGATTGTTTCATTTGCAAGTAAAAAAAATAGATAAATACTAAAGTAAATTCTGAACTAAACTATACTTTTGAGTTGCAGAATTAAGATGATTTTGATTTTCCAGAATTATTGAGGGGAGAGGGTTGGAATTATTTAATAGATTCATCTCAGCCAAATGTCATAAATCTATGCAATTTTTAATCATACCAAACCTGATTTTTCAACTAAAAATGCCTCAGCCATGCAAAAGTACAGCCAGCTCTCATTTTAATCTGGGAACCGAACATGACCTTTTAGGACACAGAGGAGAGCCACTGAGCACTTTCCTTCAGCCCTACAGATTAGCAGTTAAGAACTGCTTCTCTCCTTCTGGAAATACTCTCCTTTAACAACTGGGTGAATCTCTGTAATATAAGAAAACTACGTTCCCTTGATGATGCTTCCCCCAAATGTCAGGAAAGAAAAGCCAGATAGTTTAGAATTAGTTTAGAATTCCAGAAAACACTTCTGGAAGGAGAGCCATGAAAATAAGAGGTTTCTTAGTAGTGTCAGTCTCTTTCATATGCTCTCGGGTCTCTCTGAATACTGATAGAAGCTGCCAAACCTCCCTGCCCTTCTCACAGGGAGGTATCTATGCACACCCAGCTTGCAGGAGCTTAGGAACTTTAAAACCCAAGAGACTGGGCACTGCTTTGTTCTGGACTGGTCAGGAGCATTCTGGACACAGTCTCTCTCCCACTGTCTGAGATCACTGAACCTTGCAGCACTAGCATTAAAAAGCATTATTCTGGTAATGCAGGAAAAGGTGGTAGCATTTTTCAGTGTTTTCTACCCCATGACCAAATGACAGGACCAGCATGTGCTGGCCTGAGAGCAACAGAGAGCTCGGTTTTCAGCTTGTACTTCGAGGGATCTGCTATCTAAAACTTCCCAATTCTTTCCTGGTAGCAAAATTATTTTGAGGATCTTAGCACAAGACTAAGATACATTTAGCACAAACTACCACTGCTTCAGAAAGACTCTGTGGGAGAGATTTAGGGCAGGGCTGATCAGCCATGAAAACTGTCTTTAAGAGTGAAGGTCATTTTGATTGATAACAAGAAAGATTGTATAATCTGTACTAATTCCTTTGTGGCTCTGGCAACACAAATAGCTGGAGAAATGCTAACAGCAGTAAGAGAGGAGTCTGTTAAGTCTCACTTCTGTCAAAAATACCTTGTTATTTTTGTTTTGGGTTGCTTGTTTGTTTGGTTTTTTTTAATAGGGAATATTACAATTACAAACCTCATTAGAGAGGTTTCCTTCTGATCCTAGCTTCACTGCGTTTTTCCCCTGGTTTGTCCTCAGACCTGGCTGCATGGTGTTGATAAAGCAGCTGATCCTGCTAATACAGGGAAATGACAACTCCCCTTACATCTTAAGAGTCCTGCAGGGCAGTATGGTGTTCATTATGTTGAACTTACTGTGAGTATTTTCCATGGAAAGTATGGAATAACAAAATGAAAATAGAACATAAAGACTCTGATTCCAAGTTTTAGTGACTAGGTTACACTGCCAAAAATAAACAAAGAAATAATAATCAGGAACATACTCCCGATCTCTAACTATAATATGTGCCATGCCATCAGACAGTTTCTTTTCAAGAAATGTATCATCTTTTTCTAAGTGGATCTAGGACTCATAGTCAGAAGGACATTAGTAAATATGTTATAGTTGGAAAAGTGACTACGTAAGCTGGAATCTGGATGAGAAAATGATACGGTGCCAGGTGCTCATTTGGGGTGCATTTCTATGCTCTGCTGATTTGTACCTCTGAGGATATGAACAGCAGTTTATGATTTGACTGCCTTGATGATTCAGGCTGGCACCTGAAAATAGAGTGAGCTGAAACATTTTCCAAAAGGGAAAAATTCACAAAAGCATTCTATGTGACCGATACGTCTATTTTGACAGAATTTAAAGGAACACCCATATGCTGTAGCCTGAGATATAGAAAACCCAGTCTCTGCTTCTTGAAGGTCTGTTTTTTGTCCCAGATCACTTTGAATCAGTCAGCACTGGTAATTAGATTCTGAATTTCTCACAATTCAGTGCCTAAGACACCAGCCACAGGAGAAAGAAATACCACAGGTTTTGGTCTCAAGGCAACCAGAAATGGGCACAGTTCTGTTTCATTTCTAGAACATCTGAAATAACTTCTTTTCAGTTTTCTAAGGCTCAAAAGTAAATTTCTGAACTTCAAATGTCGCAGCAAAGAAAAACAGGTTTCTCCTGGTGAAGTCCTTTGCGAACTGAGCTAACGCTCCAGACTCTGCAGTAATCATTGGCGTGGTTTAACCCCAACCAGCAGCCAAGCCCCAGCAGCCACTCGCTCACTCCCCCACCAGTGGGACTGGGGAGGGAATCAGAAGGGTAAAAGCGAGACGACTCGTGTGTTGAGATAAAGACAGGTCAGTAGGTGAAGCAGAAGCCACACACGTAAGCAAAGCAAAGGAATTCATTCCCTGCTTCCCATGGGCAGCAGGTGTTCAGCCATCCCCAGGACAGCAGGGCCCCATCACATGTAACAGTTGTTTGAGAAGACAAAGCCATCGCTCCAAACGTCCCCCCCCCTTATTTACTGAGCATGACATCATAGAGTATGGAGTACCCCTTGGATCAGTTGGGGTCACCTGTCCTGGCTGTGTCTCCTCCTAGCCTCACACACCCCCCCTCAACTTCTTCCCCAGCATGTCAGTAAGAAAACCAGAAAAGGCCTTTACACTGTGCAAGCCCTGCTCAGCAATAACAAAAACATCTCTGTAATATCAACACTGTTTTCAGCACAAATTCAAAACACCACCCCATACTAGCTACAATGAAGAAAGTTAATTCTACCCCAGCCAAAACCAGCACAGCCATTCTATACATAGCAGATAAAATACCTTTTTCATCACTGCTTTAAGCTGTGAAGGAATTTGACTTTCAGAGTGTGTGTAAAATAAAATGTCGCAGATGAAAAGCTGGGTTAATGGGATGACAATTGAACCAAAAAGCCTCAAGGCATAAAAAGGAGCAATACTATAACACAATACTATTTTAAAAGATATCTGAGGACTTTTCGCATAGATAAACATTGCAACACTTGAACCATGAAATCTGTGACAGGCTAGGGGCTTCAGAGAATGGGACCATGACAGAAAGCTGTGAAGGTTTGTTGGAAAGTCTTGGAGCCTACTCTACGTAAAGATACCAATTTACATTTCAGTGGTAAGTGAACAGATTGTTTAGAGCAGAGAACCTAACAGTGTACCTGCTGCAAAACATCATGCTACACCATGCGATATAGGGCCAGATAAGATCTTTTCAGAGTGGTTAGAGCTATACCTCTTGGGAGTGGCCTCAATGCCACAGTTTGTAAAGCAACCCCTATCTGCAGAAGGGTTGTGGAGCATATCAGTGATGTCCCCATGTCAGCCAGCCATTTTCTCATGTCAGTCATGTAACCAAACCCACTGTGAGTGTGTTACCACATCTCTTGTTCTACCTGTGTACATCCATTCCCAGAGCAGGGAGAGAACTAACAGCCATGCTTTGATGCAGCAGGCAGCTCCAGAAAATCATAACATAAGATGGTAACAGGGCATACCTGGATACAGCAGGCTTCTTCATTGCATTTTCCATGGCTTATATGAATCCTACCTTTCCTTGCACAGGTCTCCTTTCTGATCCACATATGATACATTGGTCTTCCTGTCCATGGTGTCCTCTGAAAAGTAAACAGCACAAAGTGGTTGCAGAATACACTGCAGAGACCAGCAGGACTGTGCACACACCAGGACATGGTGTGTGTATATCCACCATGGCCCTGTGCAGCCCACATTAAAGCTCAGACTGTGGTGTTAAAATCAGCTGAGCTGTTCCACTACTGCCTAGTCCCATCTTCCTCCTTGGGCCAAAGAGGCCACCTTATCCTCTTCCCCAGCACTGTGCCTGTGGCTTGTTTGGTTTCATTCAGGTAGCTAAACAGGCAAAACCTGGTCACTTTTCTGGTGCTGAGCTAGCTTCAGGTTGAGGACCCAGGCCATGCACACTAGTCTTACTGGTCAAAGGGTAATGGAGGCACAATCTTGAGTCTTCATACTACAGTTATACTGCCACTAATACATACATACAAAGAGAGTTTTGCCCCCTGTAAAGTGAACCATTAGATGTGAAGCAAATCTTTAATCTGCCTGCACACAGAACACTTTATTACAGAGAGAGAAGCATGATTAAGCCACAGAAAATTGTTTGATGAGGTCCAGCTCTTGTCTTTAGTATTCCTGCTCAAGCTGTCATAACTGGGCCATGGCTTCTGGCCACATCATTACACAAGCTCTGGGGACTAACAGTTCTGATTTCACTTCTCTCACTGGCTGTGCCCACATTGCAGGCTGAGCTGCATTTCCACGCTGCTGTGTTTGCTGAGCTTTGCCACAGTAGTGGAGTCAGTGAGGGTGCCACTTGAAGAATGACAGCAAGAATCAGTGCTAGTTTAGCCTCTGTGGGAGGTTAAGCATGGCATCATTTGGTCTGGGAGGGAGAGAGGAACACTCTCAAGCTCTCTTGAGGAATTGGGGAGGCTGTATTTAAAATACCTCTGAGGCTTGTTCCTCTGCCCTTATTGCGTGGGGTACTGTCTCGTAACAGCGGTCATTCTTCGTCTCTTCTCGTTTCTTCACAGTTTAGAAGGCATATTTTATTCCTCTTACTGCTAGGTCAGGAAGTGTGCCACAAATGTCCACCTGTCTAGATATTTAAACTTGGTTGTTGCTTTAATAAATGCAGCAGAGGAAAGTTCTAAGCCCCCAGTTAAAGAAATTTTCTGATACCTCCAAAGTCTGATGTCAAGCAAGCGTCTAGATCGAAGTAGTAATTTTTTACCTTCTCACCTTGCTCTAGCAATTTTGATGGACTAGGCTGTTTTGAGGCAAATGTAGAATAAGGATCTCAGGGCTTGAATGTGAAAGGCATAGGCTGATAGGTTTACAATATTTTGCCCCAAAAATATAAATATCACCTAGGGGCCACACCCAAATGAAAATTCTTTGATTTAAAATTAGCACCTGAACTTCATCCTGTAAATCCACCTCATTATGGCTTTTTCCCCATGCAATTTATTTTTGGGGTCCATAAAGTTTGCTTTTTCAATCCATTAATAATTCAGAACCTTAATATTCATTCATCATCATCATGGACAGTCTTCGCAAACGAAGATTTGGGAAAGGTCTCTACCCACGTTTGTTAGAAGCGCACTCATTAACCTTCATTAAGACTCAAAAAACCTGACAGGGTCCAACAAAATGATTGTTTTGATTTATCATAAGTTGATGTCAGTTCTGCACACGTTGAGTGTGTCCAGTCCTGTGTGGGAGCTACTGGTTTGTCCCTTCTGCAGAGTTGGTAGCCTGGGATGCAGTTTGACACCTGCCCTGAACATCAGTCACTGGTACTATACCTTCCCCTTAACTCCTCTCTAACTTCAGTACCATTCTCAGCCTGAGGCACATGGCAAATGACAGGTTTCTGCTGAGGTACTGCAAAGTTGATTCTTTAGTTGCACAACAGAAATATATACAGCACTGTGAGTTCTCCTTGCCAGCTGCTACTGAAGGCACTCACATTGCACACTTGGGTACTCTTGCACTGCTGGATCTAAAAGATGGATGTTGTTACTGCATTGAAAGGGACATCTTAAAGCCATACATTACAAGAGTCATTTCCACTTTGGAAATGGCAATTACAAATCAAGGGTGTCCTGCTGTTCCTAATACCACTTTCAAAATCCCATGTTCTGCCCTTATTCCACTATGTGCATAAACAACTGTTGTTCTACTTATGCATGAGTGAAATTGAAATCAGTAATGCTATGACAATGCTTTGAGATAATTCTCTTATTCGAACTCATTATCATGTAAAGTGTTTGTATAACTTCACTACTTGCAAGAAATTCTGATTTTGTCTGAGAATCGTATCAGATTCAGAAGTATGTTCTGAATCTATCAGATTCAGAAGATTTGTGAAGTATTGGTGTTGTGTTATTGTGTTATTGCTATTTCTCCTAATTTTAGAATAAAATATTATTTTTTTTGAACAGAAAGAAAACAAAAACTGAAAACTGTCATTACCTGCTTTGGAAGTATCATTTTCCCTGTTCTCTAAAAGTCTTTAGGAATACTAATTCTAAGTCTGATCCCAACACAACTCTAAACAGCTTAAAAAAATGCAAGAATGTTTTCTATCACAAAACCATTCCCTCTGTCTTCCACCAGTTCTGATGTCTTTTGGCATCGGGTGACAAGAATTCAGATTTCTGTTAATACATAGATCACTAAAAATTCTGGCTGCAGCAGATTATGATTGATTCAAATTCAGTTTTGTGTTTGTGTTTCACGGACATCAGTTTCCAAGCTGGCATCCTCCTTTGACTTTTCACTACTGTTATCACTTAAGATTATGTTAAACTGGATATTCTTAAAGGATTATAATGAATTGGATCCATTTGCTGCTATAATGATCACATTTGCCTAACTGACACCTAATCACATCTCATCCAGGCTAGATTCCAGAATCAGCAGTGTAGTCCCAGCTGTGCTCCGAGTTTCAGGACTATATGTGCTAAAGTACAGAGCAGCTGCTGTATTGTATAAACATAGAGACACTAAGGAACAGGACTTATATTCTAGTTCTGTGTTGCTCAGTGTGGTCAATAGCCTCCCTGTGCAGCCATGAAACATATCTGGACCAGATTCTTACCTATTTAAAACTTTAAAACTCTTTATTATGCTTGTAAGACAGCAGAACCATCCACCAATACTGAGCATCTCCAGGAGTGTCCACTGTGTGTGACAAACATGCCTTTGTTCTGCCTGGCTCCATTTGCAGAACTCCCATACAATGATTTGTGCAGACCTTTCTTTGATTTTTGTCTGTCTACAAAGTTTTTATGAATTCTAATTCTATGGGTAAGTAGCACTGCCTAAACCTTTCATTGCTGCCGTTCTCCATTGTGTGCCTTCATGCAGAAATCACTGGCTTGGCTGCCTGAGAGCCGGTAACTCAAGAACCCCCATCCCTAGCAGAAAACAGCAACACTAGCAAACATGATCGTTGAATGGATCCAGGTAAATTTCCGTATCGCCGACTGGGCTACAAGAATGAAAGCACTCTGTGCCTTAACTTCAGTAATCATGGGCATGATCCTGGAGGTACCTGTACCTCTTTGACTTAAGGATTGGGCCACAGTAGTGAAATCCCTTTTACTTTGCAGTCATCAGGAAGAACAGAAGTGAAACAGTGCCCCAAGGGAAATGGACAAAGCATTTCTGGTTTAGGCCGTGGTAGGTATCCATAGTTTCCAAAGCCTTTGGTCCAACCTGTATTTTAAACATCACATTGCTCTGGGATCACCCACTTAACACAACTGACTGCCAAAGCACAAAGTGAAGAAACATGCCAGAGATTATAACAAAGAATTTGTAGTAGAGCAGGGGTTTCAGCTTTGCTTCCCAGATAGTAGTCTCCCCACAGAGGTGTACTTCTCATACTCTGGGATGACCATCAGGTGACCAGCTGAAGGTCCCTTCTTACTTATATCTTTTCCTTCTCTTTATTAATGCAGTTCTAGGGGGTTGGCTTATTCCGTCATTGATGTATAGAGAGGAATAAGTTTTACAGAGGGTTCAGAGTGAAATCAGAGGGTCTTATTCTGCTCAAAGATCACAAGTATAAAGTGACTCCACTGAAGTCAGGGTGAATCCCCCCCAGTTTTACACCACTGTATCCAAACTCAGACTGTCACTAAGATAAGTCATTTTATAGAGGAGAATAGGGCAGAAGTGCTGAAAGGTTTCATTTCATTGTCAGAGGCCACTTGTGCTGTGGCTAGGGGTTGCTCAGCAAATAATTTGAAACCCATCCTGATAATTAGTGGGTGTTTTCTTTGTTATCTTCTGTCCTTTGACAGATATGCAGAATGGAGTTTCAACATAATGCAGCTGTATGGTCTGCATGGTCTGGGAAGGAAGAAGAGTTTCGCAGCACAAAACAGAGACTTTTGTCACTGCCAAGCACTCAGCATTTTGCCCTTCTCCTTTGCATTGCAAGGATTCAACATAGCAAAAGGTTACCAGAGATGGGGAATGGTAGGGGGATGGAGATCAATAGGGCTGTGATTTATCAAGCAAAAGAACAACCTTAAGGAAAACTTCTGCTGAGGTTGGTGGAAAGAAGAGCTCTGGGGTGCCTGTGAAGCTGATGATTTAATGAAAGTAAAAGCTCTGTGGTGGCTGATATGACATGTAAATAATATGTTTGAAGGAGTCTATAAAGGGTAGAGCTGCCCTTAATAACCTATTATGTATTATCAGCTGCCCCATTGTACCTTCTGGCACGGTGGGGCGCTGGGTGCGGTGCGGCCGAGCGTCAGCCCTCACTAGTTCATTGCCAGGTCATCTCTGGGGAGGAAGCCTTCCCTGTTTACAAGAAATGCAAGACAAGGGCCAGAGGGCCAGGCTGAGCGCAAGCTGAGACCACCACAGCTCACTGCCTCTCCCTCGGGCCTGTGAGAGCAGAGAGGGGGTGTGCACTGAGCAGGGAGGGGGTATGCCACTTGTTGGAGGCCCAAGGACTCTGTGTTTTATTTTCATGCATGTCCAGCTTTTACTGGTGCTTTGTTTTCCTGAGTGGTTTAAAGCCACAGGATTAGGGAGGTAATGGTGCTCACAGACAGCTGTGCACTCCAGGGTACACGTCGCTGAGCCTGAAGTGTGGAGTGGCTGTGCAGGTTTGTACAGATGCCTCAAAGCAAGAGCAGCCAATCCAGCCTAGCACATCTGGCATATAGCTAGTGAAACCTCAATCTCAAGCTTTCTCTTATCCCTTCTCTACTCATAGTGACCTAGGCTGGGCCAGAGAACACTCCCTGAGAGGAAGCCCCAACACCTTTATGCTCCTCACTGTCAGTGCTCCCTTACAAAACTAGCCTGCACCAGCACCATTGTTCTCTGAGCACCTCTAGGAGCAGTGGTTGAAGATGGGAGAGTTTTGACCCTAATGTTGTCTGGAATAGAGCAAAAGCCTTATGCACCTGAGCAAAAACCCTCCTTTTCTCTCCTATATTCTGCACCACAACAATTCAAGGAAGAGGAAAATTCAAATTGAAATGCTTGTGGCATGAGGAAGAGATCCTTTCTGGCCTTGGCAGGCAAACAAGTTTATGGCTCAGAGTGTGAAATGTGATTATCCCTGTGTTACCTTGCCTTGACAGGCTGTGTATGTTATGAGCAGACATCATGTCTTTCCTGCCCTTTTCAGACTTCAGATATAGTATTTGCCTTGATGATCTGCCATAACAGGGAACTGACTGGCTAAACATATGCTGCACTAATAGGCATTTCCTTTTATTGGCTCTAAATACATTTGGACTTGAATTTCCTTTAGTAGTGAGCCTTCCTTTTGCAGAATTAATTAAAATAATAATTTACAAATGGATACAAGAAAATAAATAACCAGTTTTAATAGAACAGGGTTATTCAGCACCCTATTGCCTCCTCCGATTACTATCACTGCATTGAGTTCATATGATTTTAATTTTATGCAATAAGGATGTCACTGTCTGAGAAAGACAGGCTTTTAATTAGTAACTGCTGAGCATGGGACTTGAAATAAAGCCAGGGATAGGGATACTGCATGTAGAAAAAAAGCTGGATTCAATCCTCTTGGTCCAACAATAGAGGGTTGGGGTTTGGGGGGTATTGATTACTTTTCCTCTCCCACTGGATAGAGGGGATTTTATATATGTGGGCTTTGCATAACCCAGCTGTGTCCAGGTGAGATTCTGGTCTTGCATCCCATATATTATAAGCAGTTATGAGCCAAGATCCCAATGACGGGGGAGTTAAAATGGGCACAGGCTGGAGTCTGTGGATGGGAAGGTTATGGCAGCAATTTAGTAGTCATTTGTAAACTGAGCATATCGGATTCTGAGCAGCTGTGTCAAGCTCATCACCACTCAGCTGGTTATAACTCAGGGAAGTTATACTTGTAGAGGATGTACTCCACAGGGAAAGAATAACTGTACCTTCTTAGGTAGTTCTTGAAAACTTGCTTTGCCGACTCACGCCAAGTAATTGCTAATGAAATCACCAATGCACACAGAAAAATATTTAGTCAAAACTGTCATTCATTTCAGAGCTTTGATGGATCTAGTCTAACAGAATTCAATACCACAGCCATTCTCTTTTTAGCAAAGAATTAAGAGAATCGTCTTTTAGCAATCTAGAACCATGGTTTCGCTAATGAATGGAGGAAACATCCTGGACAAAAAGACATTCTGTCCCCCACAAAAGGCAGAGCAGAAGTCAGCACTTACCTCAGAAACCCAAAGAGTTCACTTACTTCCTATTGCCACTATGTGGAAACAATGCATATGGGAAGCCATGTGTTGATAATTACTGACAAAAGCAGCTTTTAATACAGTGGTTCCACTATAGGAATGGAACCAAGGACGTGATTTCTAGCTTCCTCAACTGCTTCTTTTGTCTTGTGGTGACATTTTTGGCAAAATACTGCTTTGATTTTTACTTGCAGGCACTTTTGAACCCCTAAGAAATTTTCAGAAAATAAATCAGGGGGCTCTTTGGCCTTCAAGTATATTGGTAGCAATTGATTTGCATAATCTAATTTGCAGTTTGCAACAGATGCAAAGAAAAGAACTATTCTCTCTCTGTCGTGGCACTGACTGGGGATACCAGAGTGAAAGACCACAGGGAGGCAGCAGGGAAGTAATCCAGGTAGTCCGGGTGTCTGAATGCTGAACAGATACCTGTTAACTGAGTGCTGACACAATGGTTAAAACCTCAGCACACCCTGGAAGTCATTAAGCAAGGTATCCTTTGCTGACCTCTTGAGTTTTATTAGCTGGGACCATCCTGTATGCTATATATACCTTATGGATACCAATTATGGGTTCCTTTCAAATACAAACACAGCAGAGGTTCTTTAAGTGCTGCACTTGTTCCTACCCTTCTTTACACTGAAAGTACATAGAAACTTACCTCCAAAAGAAACTAATTTATTCCAAGGAAGCTAATTCAGGCTGACTGGTGATGGTGATTAATGATAAGCCACCCAGTCTCCTTCTCTAAAAACTGCATTTTGGAATACTGAAATCCAATTAAGGAGTCCCTTGTTCCTGGACAGACACACGAGAATGATGGAAGTGCTCAGGAGCTGGGATGGGGTAATCTGAATGTCCTCACTGGCCACACAAGACTTGCTTTGGTCTCGAGAGGGTTTAGTCACAGGAGTCTCCCACTTGCCTGCTCCCTCCCATATCATTAATAGGGAGGGAATCTCCCCCTCTACTCTGTCCTCCTGAGACTCCACCTGGAGTTCTCAGCACAAGAAAGACAAGGACCAGTTAGAGTGGCTCCAGAGGAGCCCACAAAGGTTCTCAGAGGGCTGGAGCACTTCTGCTATGGAGACAGGCTGGGAGAGCTGGGGTTGTTCAGCCTGCAGAAGAGAAGGCTCTGGGGGGATCTCATTGCAGCCTTCCAGTACTTAAAGAGGGCTTATAAAAAGGAGGGAGGGTGACTTTTTACATAGGCAGATAATGATAAGACAAGGGGGATTGGTTTTAAACTAAAAGAGGGGAGATTTAGATTATACATTAGGAAGAAATTCTTTACCTAGAGGGTGGGGAGGCCCTGGCACAGGTTGCCCAGAGAAGCTGTGGCTGCCCCATCCCTGGGAGTGTTAAAGGTCAGGCTGGACGGGGCTTGGAGCAACCTGGTCTGGTGGAAGGTGACCCTGTCCATGGCAAGGGGGTAGAACTAGATCATCTGTAAGGTCTCTTCCAACCCAAACCATTCTATAATTCTGTTCTGTGATTCTGTGTTCTAAACTGTGGCACTAAAACTGCATGACATCTGAACCCTGGATTAATTGTTGCTGCTTCAGGGAGAAGATGAAGTGCTTTTGACTAGCACGTTTCCAGCACATTTCCACTGTCTGCTGCGGATTCATTGCAAGTCAGAAATATGCTGTACATCTGTCCCAACATATGTGATAATACCTTGTAGGTACTGTGATGGATCTAATGCAGTAGCATTTGAAGGATCATGGTCAGCACATTTTAACAGCCTAACCAGCTGCACTTCAGATGTATAAGGAGCCACTTGGTGGACAGGATGAATAGTCCACAGGTATCAATAAGCATAGCTGACTGGTCTGGGGATACATTGATATAAATACCTTACAAAAAAAAGAGCACTCCCCTTCTCCCTTCATGATCATAGACCATGAAGCAGAAGGCAAGTGAGATTTATGAGCCTTTCTTCAGGATGCATCACTCGATTTATTGAAAGCAAACTGCAGGCAATCTGATCCTTACTGGTACAGAGGACTTACATCATCCGGTGGAAGTCACAGGCCTTAAGCTGAGATTTTCACCAACTCAGACTTTTTTCTTGTTGTTGTTGTTTTCAGGCAGTTGGTGACTCTAAAGGAGGAAACAGGCCATCACCTGTGTGTGGCCAAGAGATGAGCATACAGCCGAGAGCATTTGTGATGTTATGCAAACAAAAATACATGGTCTTCATAGGCCTTTATTATAGTAACTTTGTCTGTGTTTTTTGCCACTGTTAAATCACCCACTTAATAGAGACTTGTGTCTGGACTTTATTTACAAAGTGCTAGTACAAGGATCAGTTCAGTTTCCCTCTACTTGATGGCTTCACCCTCCCCTCAGTCACTGAGGTCACTTGAGGTGAGATGTAAACAAACTATAGGAGCAGGATAAGCAGAGAATCTGTAGACTCCAGAACACTTTTTCAGATGTACCAGTACATGTTCAGAGATAAAGGCACACAGGTAACTAGTAGGGTGCATCTGTACAGCTTCTCCCTGCTCTGTACCTATCAGCAGCTCTGGTAATTATAATGTAACTGGTGCTAACTGAAAGACTTTTGCTGCACTGCATCCTCCTGCATTTATTCAGTCAATTAAATGTCAGACTGTCCCAGAAGGCCCATTGTTTCCTTTCTTGTGCTGGCTAACTCTTGGAATGATGACAGACAATTGCTGGAGGAGCAGCAGATAATGTGCCTGCAATCTGTTCTCATCCAACCAAATTATTGCTACAAGGAGGAGAATTAGTTGGGTATTACTGTGTCTATTGAGATATTGCAACCTCCAGGACTATTTCTCCCCTTGTTCTTCATACGCACACTTTTATTTGCATCTTCCATTGCATTAAAATTTATTGCTTACAGTAAGCTTATTTAGCAGTGCTTTTAATGAGCTAAAGAAAAGTATCATTTAGCAGTTCATGGACACAGTTCAAGTCTTCAGAAGCTAGGAGTGCTAGGAGACCACAGGAGCATAGACATGTATGGTGGACAAAGATGTGTGAGTTCATTGGAGTAAAACACATGCTGAGTATTGGGAAAGGTGTACTGCCCAGGAGCTCTGTGACAATATAGAACAGTCTCAGAAGTAAACACCAGAGTGCTGCTGGAGTGGTCAGAAAAGAGCAAAATGGAAATGGTGGCACAAATATGCTTATGCCTATCCCTTGTGCAAATGAGATCCATGACATTTTGAGACTTCTCTTTAAACACAAGCCATGCCACTGGCTGCAGGTCTACTGTAAATGAAGCCCCTGTAGCAATTCAGCAATATTGCAAGTTCTGCTACTACATGAGCCTTTAATAATGCCATTCATAATGATTACAGGACTAATATACTGAGGCATTCTTCCCAAATTGTAATGTGTTCTTACATTAACATAATGCAGTCATTTATCAGAGAGAGAGAGAAAAGGGGGGAGGGCCTTAATTTCATGTCTGCTGGGGCAAACAATTACAAATTGCAGGACTGTGTGAGTAAGGACTGAGACTGGCTCAACTATTAATAAGCTCCCTGAACTGTTCCTGTATTTGCCTTGCTCTTGCTTTCACTTGCGCTGAGGCCCCTTTGCTGTTGAGGCTAGGCAGGTTTTCAAAGTTTGGTGATGCCACTTACACTGAAAAGCTGCAGACACTAATAATAAACAAGAGGAACAGTGCTGCTGCTCGGCCCTTCGTCCATGCATGAGAAGTGCACTGGGCAGCCTGTGAGAACTCATGGACTCTGTGCATGAGGGAAAGGCTGGAGGTGTAACAGAAAGGCTGACAGCCACATCTGCATGGGAGACACGCAGCCCTGTTTGCAGCTTAGAAATGAGGAAATAAGAGTCTGGTCAGTGGCCTTGGGAATCTCTTTCTTCATTGCCCTGCCACTTACATTAACCCCTCTTTTCCCAGCCTCCTATCACTCTAGTGTTGGCTTTGAAGTTTTGGGTTTGTTCACGTCTGGGAACCCCACGTGGGAGATCAAAGAAAAATAAAGAGGTGAGGCAGAGCTGTGAAAGGAAGTTAATGTTTCAGAGGAATGAGAAGTATAGAAATCATACACACTGAGTAATCCAGGCTCACATCACAGACTAACCTGGTTGGCCAACATGTCTGTTGGAAAACACAGAGATGTCAGACTTTGTTTCTCAAGACTCACCCTCTTGGCTGAACGCTGGAACCTTGCCCTGGAAATGTAAAAGGCTTGGGGCCACTGTGGTGTATAAGCTGTATATGAACTCCCAGAACGACACTGTGGCCAAAAATACTAGTATGGTCCTTGAATGTAAAACCTCAGTAAAGTCAAGTAAGAATAGGTGGGTGGTTAGAGCTGGTATACTTGGTATAGCAGTCTTGGTATATGTCTTTCGTCAGTGCTGAAATAATGAGTTTTGTGTTGCAGTACCAAGAACAGTGCGAAAACTGGCTAGTAGTAAAAACTGATGCTAAAATGGGTAGTAAATTGAATAATGCTAATGGATAATTGGAAGAAGTTCAGAGATTTTAGAATGATTAAATGATAGGAGGCATGACATAGTAAGAAACCAAGATGTTCACCTATTTCATATAGAAGTCAAAATGAAGGGACAACCTGAATGCAGCCTGTAAGTACACAGTAACAACATTTGGAAGACTGCTGCCAGTTCAGCAGACAAAGGTTTAACAAGATCTAGTAACTGGAGTTTGGAGCTAGGCGTATTCAGATTGGCAATAAACGACACCTTTCTAAGGTAAAGGGCAGGCACCATCTGGATTACCTACCTCTAGTCATGCTTTGTGGAGGTTTTGAAATCATGGGCAATTTTAATTGAATTTTTCTTTTTCTAAAAGAAAATGCTGTGAAGCCACTAGCCTGCATTGCATACTAGATCCAGTACTCCTACTGCACAGCTTTCTCGAGGTTTCTGGAGCTGAATTCAGATTTCCTGGAAACAACTTGAGGA
Organism: Pipra filicauda; assembly: GCF_003945595.2. Lineage (NCBI taxonomy): Eukaryota > Metazoa > Chordata > Aves > Passeriformes > Pipridae > Pipra > Pipra filicauda. The sequence continues at coordinate 91,007 of NW_024103873.1, forward strand.
TTCTGGGATCTGAGTATCTTGTAGTTTGATTGATACCATTGGTATTAGTTATACTTTTCTCATCATTCTGTTTTCCCAGAAAACCCCATTGTTACAACATCTAACTTCCATTTTTAATAAGCACTGAGATGTTAGCATGATTTTACTGCATCGATTTTGAGGGGTTGACTAGGGAGGAACAAAGCAGTTCTGGTTGCAACTAAGTATGAACTTTTTATTCCAAACTGAGGGAATAATACCACTGAGCTAGTCTGTTCTTATTCTCTCTGCAGTGCCTACACTGAGCCTTACAAGGTGTGCCCAGTCTCCATGATACCAATGGAAGTTGTCACATCAGATGAGGAGCGGAGAAGTTCAGAAGAGGAGGAGAGCAGCCCTGGTGATCCCAGCCTCATCAACAAGGTAAAAGTCCCAAAAATGGGGACTGCATGAAAGCTGGAGAGGAAAAAGCAGTTAGCAGAAGGATCTGGATTCTCAACTCTCTCTGCTCTTTGTCTCTCATTTAGGAATGTCAGAGCCATCAGTCCTTTACTCCCCCAGTGTGTTAACAGCAATTTGCCCCTCTAGCATGTGGCAAAGGCAAAGAATGTAGTCCAAAGACAGATAGTGGAGGCAGCATAAACAGCAAGAAAGTCCTGACTTCAATGTCAGGAAAAATGTCTCGCTCCAAAGGATTTAGCTGCAATCTTGAAAATTTAAAACTCCACTGAGTAAAAAAAAGACAAATACCGTATTGGTACCAGTTTTGCGTTGGCTGGAGTAAACTATTTAACAGGTCTCTGCCATCTCAAAATTCTCTCATTACAGGAAAATCCACTTGTGTTTGGGTTTATTTTACTGATTTCTGATTAATAAAACAGCTCTTAAACAAATTATGGGGAAGATCATGGAAATGTGACCACATCTTAAGACCATTTAAGGCTGTTTTAATCTCCAGTAAGCTGGCTAACAGTGCAGTTGTTAAACAAATGGCATCGAGCAGGCTTAGGCTCAATTTTACCTTTGTTTTTCACTGGAGGGCGTGTGTGCGCATGTGTGCGTGTGTATGTGTGTCTGTGCTTAAAAACCAACGTGAGCCTACCCTTGGGTTACTGTACAAGCACACAGTGCATCGCTCATTTGGTATGCGTGCAACAAATGGGTATGTTCTTCTGAAGTCTTCCAATTTGAGCCCCAGGAACTAAGGCTGCATAGGAAAATAGCAAATCCTGATTACCTGCACCTCTCTCTGCCTTTCATTTTGTCCTGGTCTCTCAGTGTCAACACAGCTATACAACTTCCTGATTGTAGATAGCTTGTGTTTGGTCATGAGCATGTGTCAGAGCCTGAAAAAGTCTGTGCAGATGAGCCTCCGAATCCAAATGATGGCTAAATAAGGGTCAACTCTGACAAGGAAAAGCATAAGTAGATTGATTCTAGGAAGGTCAGATCTCTTCAGGCATTGCCAGAACGTGAAGCTTTGTTTAGAGGCCAGTATGAAGAGGGAAGCATAGTTTCCCCCCTACCAGGACACCAGTTCTTTAGAAACAGAAAATAGAAACTGCAAGCAGAATGACATTGAAAGGTAACCGAAATTGCTGTTGCTTTAATCTTGGAGGGGAAATAGCTTCCTTTGATTTCCCCGCATGCCATATCTCAGTTATGTCTAGCCTGCAGGGTGCTAAACTGCCTCTGGTACCAGTGGAAAAGACTGTGGTTTGATCTTCATGATGACATGAAACAAGTGAAACAGTCACAATCAATCTTTTTTCCTCTGAGATTTGTGAGGTTTTATTTGCTGGTTGGTTGTTGCTTTCACACTGTTTTGGAAAGGGAAAAGCCTTTAAATTTCTGACACTCCCCATTAAGTGAAAAAGATTTTTCCTTTCAGATAGTTTCCTATTAGTTAGCTGACAAACCACTAGCATTTCTAGAGTGTACCCTAGTGTCTTATCTAAGATGACCAGATTTCTCAGCATCTCGTGATGGTAGTTGTGAAGTGACTATAAAACTTTGACTTGAGTTCACAAGGGAATGCATGCAATCACTGTGCACTGGGGAGTAAATTCAAGACTGCTAAAAACAATTTTATTGCCACTTCTTGTAGGGTTTTACTAAAGACACTGGGAAATAATGTTTTTCTAAATGTCTCCCTTATTGCACCTCATGTATTTTAATTGTTCTGTTGCCCTGGTGTAACCACGCTGTGTAGCTGTCAGAGAAGAAGGCAGCACTTAGAGAACAAGTATGTGCTTCAGAGTCTAACTGGAGGTATCTCTCCCACCCTTCAGAGCACAAACTGTTTGCACATGGCTGATAGAGAACATCAGAACAGGTGTGGTTGCTTTGTTGGCCTTTGCTTCTCAAGCTGACTGTCAGCAAGGATCACAGTACCCAGTGCCAGACTTTCACAAGCTCTTGGGGAGCTCTCGTAAAACAGCTTCATTTTACTACAGGCCATATTTCCAAGCCGACTGATGAACCAGTGAGTGCTCATGTCTCAGGAAGCACTGGTGTCTTTACAGAGGACTTCATAGAGGACTGTTTTTCCTACCCTGCTGCTCCTGCCTCTGCTTATTGTCTTCTCACACCAATCTTCTGTGTGCCAAGGGAACATTAGCTGCTCTATCAAAACCTGCCTCTATAATGCCAAAGTGCAAAGAACTTGTCCAGCTCCCTGATGAAGTGATGTACCTCTTGGAACAAAATGCCTGGGAGTGGCTGTACAATATGAAAGAGTTCAGATGCACTGTCACTTGGGGAGAATTGGCAGACACATATTAGTCTGGATGCAAAAATAGGATTTCAAAATGAGCTAATCTTGTCAAAACAGCCATTTAGGGCTGGCAGGCTAAGAATCAAATTTGGATTTTAAAAGACACATACACACATGCCAAAAAAAAAAAAAAAAAGAATCTTCTGGGGTTTGTTCGTTTGATTTCTGTTTTTCTGCTCCTCAGGGAAACTTGGTTTAAATAAATGCATGAAACAGCCTCGATTATAAAATCTCCCCCCTGTGTCCAGATACATGAATTTCATTTACATTGAGCTGAATTCTATCTGCTGCCTTTCACGCCCATGAGTGAATTTCTGTACCAAAATGCAAGGAGAATGCTTTGGTTTTGCTCATCTGCTTTCTCTTAGCTTGTTTGCTGGAGAATCTCAAGACTTCCAGTTTGAAGCAGATTTTTTCCTCTGATGTTTCTTTTTAAGCTCATTTTTACAAGTAAATGTAGTTTAAAAAGTTAGCTTTGTACACACATTTCCTAGTATTGTTTCAACAGCTCATCTCCTTTGAATCCATGCTCTCCTGGGGACCAGACTCATGCAAGTGGGGAGAAATTTTCAGGGGCTGCTAGAGCCCCTGCACTGTAAACAATCTGAAACACAGCCAGTAGTATCTGTTGTGGTATTTTTTACATTATCAACTTTATTTTAAAGAGCAAAAAGAGGGGCTTTCATCTCTGTTAGAGGAATTTTCATTATTAAAAACCTATTTAGAATGGGGCAGGTATAAAAATGTAAAACAGGAGGTGGATTTTGAATTTTTGCCTTTATTCCACTGGGAGTACCTCAGACCCTGAGAAGTCTAGCATTTGTCATCAGAAGTCACATGGTAGTCTTGATTCTTCTGTATAAGAGTAACAGTGAAAATTCATTATTTCTGGTTAAAAAAGCTCTTTATTTCCTTCTCTTCACTCTGCTGGCATATAATAACAACTTAGAGAACTCAGAGACAGGGAATGCTGTAAGTTTTCTCAACCTTTGAGATTCTACTGGATTATATTACGAAGAGCGGTGCCCTTCACTTACACTACTGATGGAGATTCACTCCTTTTTTTTCTCCTGCTAATCTAATTTAGAAGATGGTCCTGGACCACCTCTTATTCCTATGTCTTTTATATATGTTCATTTAATTAAATCCTTACCAATTTATCAGAAGGTGACACATGGCTTTTCTGTACTGGGCTCTCAAGGTTGTATGATGGCATCTGAGCTGCCTACAGAAAATAATATTGGAATTAGAGATTCCAGTTAGGAACAGAAAACTCATGCCTAGTAAAATAAGGACTTTCTCTTCATCTCCTACATCTGAACCTTCACTCACTAGACAAATGCTCAAGGTCCAGGATGCAGAACCCCAGATTTTTCTTATCATCATTGAGCTGGATTCAAACCTGAACTTCATGATTGCTTTTTACTGCTAAAAAAAATAAAATAGATCCATCTGGGACCCACTCAGCTAATGAGCATTAAAGGAATTATAGGGTAAATGAGCTTAATAGTTAAGATTCGACTGGGAGACAGATGTGGACAGCTTCTCCTTCTCTCTCACTGATTCACAAAGCCAGCCTGAAAAAGTCATTTGTTCTTGTAACGCCTCAGTTTACTATTGGCACCACTGTGGCATCACTGTTAACTGCTTCATAGTGCGTGATAGTTACAACAGGGGCATTATGAAGTCACTCAGCTCAGAGGTTGAAGCTTATGAAATTGTGATAAGCCTCTGATTGGGTACCATCAAGGTCCCATACCCCTACCCTGAGCAGCGTGTGAAATGACATGCACGTACTAAGACGGACAGAGAGATGTAGTTTGTCCGTGTCAGTATGGCAAGCCAGTGGCATGCACAAGGATGAAGCTGCTGATTCCAAGTCTTCAGTAGTTTCCCCGCTTTTGAAATGCAAAGGGTCACTCCCTGAGTACACCAGAGAAGTGACTTGTCCAGTACTAATGCTTCTGGGGTTTAGTGAATTGTTCTGTGATCTGCTTGTGCTGCTCTTAGGCCAAACAACCCCATTCCAACCCCATGGAGGCAGATTTGCCCCCAGCCCCACAATTTTTTAAGCTGGATCAGGAGACCAGTCTGGTTCTGATCAAGGTCATGCAAACAACTAGATCAGCACAACTAAGAGCTGGCACTGGGCCCAGAGGGCAGTGACTGGCACTGTCACCAAAGTGCCATCAGCTTTTATGATTAATATGTCTTAGCCAAGAGACAAAATTCAGGGACCTCAGTGTCACATGGCCTGTCTAGGGCAAGTCAGAGAGTGCATCTAGGCATTGCCTGTCTTGTGTTATGTAATTGCTGTTTCTTAAACCAGGAAATGGACTCTGAGATAGACAACAGTATCTAGAGACAGACTTCTGGGAACAGGGGATAGAGGGAGTGCAGGTCCCTCAACCATCAAGTTTCTGAAACAAAGTCCAAGTGATTATTGTAACACTGCCAAGCTGCCACCTTTTTAGAAATCTTTACTCTCTGCAGCCAGTCATGTGCCCAGCCCTGTGGTATGGCTCCTTCCCAGCTCCCTCTCCAGAAGCTGCCCTCCAGCCTCAGTGCATGCCTTTGCTTAGGAGATGGAGGCTGTGCAGCCATGTGGGGACCCTTGGCTTTCTGCTTCACTGAGTCTTCTTCCCAGCATACTTGGTCTGGCAAGCACTGTCACAAAGACTTGATGCTGCTCTCATTTCACCTGAGTCCACTTTAGGACACTGAGGGCTGCTTTATTTACTGCTTTTAGACCACTGGTTTAGCTCCCTACTTCACCACTGCTAAAAAAGTAAAACTTTTCCTAGAACATTCCTTTCAGTACATATTTCTATGCTTTGTTCATCTCTTATCATAAGGATGAGTCATGAAGTATGAGCAAAATGCCCTAATTAGCCACTTGCACCTCAGAGCCATACACTTTGCTTTCACAGTTCACTGTGTCTTCCAAGATGCCCACCAGTTAAGTAGATGCCACTGAGATTTCAGTGTTGTCTGGTGAAGTACTGAACTACTTCTGGAGATATTTATGGCCATTTCATTTAGACATTTTGTTTATCATGCAATAAAGCCCTTTGCCCTATTTGCTTCCGCAGCTCTCACGCACAGCAGTCAGAACAGTTTGGAATATGACCATTTTGATAAAGAACTCCCTTTTCCACGAAGGATGAGCTGCAACAGCCATGAAGCTAGTCTGTTTAAAGTTAAGCACTTTCTGCTTCTTTGACAAATTTTGGACCTGTAAAAATCAACAGAAATTTGTTGTCCATTTTCAATAAGAACACAAACTTGATATCTGCATTGGCAGCTATTGTTTTGTACTATACTACAAGTATTTGAACTGGGGAAATGGCCTGTCATGGAAAGAAGTCCAGGATGCCAGACACTGAACAACAAAGAATAAAAGTCTAGTCACTATTTTTACTGACAAAATATGTCAGTTCAAAGTGCTCTTTAACACTGCTTTACTTCTTGGAATGAGACATCTCTTAATTGTCTCTGACTTTTTCTGTTGACAGAAAGAAGGCCAGTCCAGAGCTTACCTCATTGCCCAGGAGCTGATGTCTTCAGAAAAAGTGTGAGTTCATAGTTACAAACTATCTGTTGCTATTCTAAAGTTGAAGCTAGGCAGTCCACCCTTCCATATTCATTTGATAGCAATTAATAAAAGTTTGTCTCTTTCCTCAGATATGTGGAGATGCTCCAGCTGTTACACATGGTAAGTAAATAATTTTAATTACTGAAGCCTAAATACCATTTTACTTAGCTGCAATTTAGAAGACATAGAAACACTGATGGGATTGAGGAGAATTTAAGAAGGAATGGCTTACTGTGAACCATTGCAAAGGAATATGTCTGCCGCTAATCTGCTCTTGCTGCAGATCATCAAATCTATAAATTTATCATTCAGAGGGAAAAGCATTGGCCAACAATGCTTGCTGAGGCTCTCAGACTGGTGTAAGATGCAGAATAAGCCTAGTGAAGAGGAGATGGTGATAAACAGGAGTGAACACTCTCCTCAGAGCGAGACTGATGGATGCAGAGCTATGAAGGATGGTGATTCGGTTTGAATGGATTCACTCTGCTTCCTTTTAAGCTTTTTTTTTTTTTTTTTTTTTGATAATGCAGTATTGGTAATAGCCAGTATGGGCTGGATATCCACACTGTGACACAGGTAGTCACCACATGGAAAATACAAACTCTGGTGTCAGAAACGTATGAGAGAACACACAGAAGTATAAGGCCTGATAGAGAGCTCTTGTGTGGCATAAACCCACTGGTTTATGGGTTTATCTGTTCTTTTCCATGTTCAATCTGGAAAGCCATAGTCACAGCATTGTTACATTTCCCACCCCAACTGCTGTTGGATCTTCATATTCACCTGCTGCCCAACGTATTATTCCGAAAATCTAGAGAAACCGTTACCAATTTTACAATGTGTAAGTCCCTTAGAGTGCAGGGATAATATTGCCTAACAGAGGTTTTTCCATACTGCCATAGTGCAAAAAGGTACAATAAATTAAAATACCCCTTTTCCCATATTCTTCCGTATTTAAATAGCGTTAGGAATAGTCACATCAGCAAAAAATCATGCTTCACTGCACACTTGCTGTTGACACAAGTCCCACTGGCATATTTCAGAAGCAGCCATGAGTGAACAGAGAGTCATCAAACTACTGTCAAGGTACAGCACCCCACTCATGGCCAGTTAGTTGTTCCTTGACAACACTCCTCAGCTCAGGCAAACATTTCTCTGTTTCCCATCACCAGTGTTCTCATGAAAACAGTTTCTAAATGTTCATCTTCATGTCTCAAGTTTCATCTTCTCATGTAAACCCATGTATTGGTGAGAAAGGCAAGGAAATAAACCACACCCAAGCTCTTTTCAGAAAGGAAAAAAGGGCTTTTCTTAACCCTGCAGCAGGAGCAGTTTCCCATCTCATGTCCAGGCTTGGCTGTAGCTGCTATTCATTCAGCATAACAGAATCTGTTTGGCCTTTCAGTGGAGACTTTAATAAACTGATTGATTGCCAAAATGATGACATTTCCATACACCCACTCTGCTATTGAACTGAAAGACTGGAAACACTGTGTTAGCTCACAAACTCCATATCAGTTGGTGTGGTAGTAGTGATGATAATCTAAAAGGTTAGCTGTTACTTGCCCTACTCAAAGGTAATGCAATTCTCTGGAGCAGCGACTTAAGAACTCATTTTGGTCTGAGCAAATGGAACTGGCAGGGCCTTGTAGTCCAAGTCCGTGATCTCTTGGTATTCACAATTTAGTTTTCAGAAGTTGATTAGTCTTTAAATTTCCTTCAGGATTATTTAATCCTCAAACTTTGTCATTCTTTTCTCCTATTTTTCTTCCCCAGTAATGCAGGCTGCACTTGATATTATTTCTTAGTGCTCACTCTTGAACAAAAATGCTGCAGGTGGCTTTCTGAGCCTAAAGTTTCATGCATCACCGAGAGTCTGGTTCATTTACTTCCCTTCAGCTAGTCTATTTCAAATGAGTTTACAAGATGTGCACAAATCAAATTTAGGGTGACTCAGATTGCCTCACAATCCCAGTCTGTATGCAATCAAGCATTTGCTTTATAGTGTACCGCGTTCATTTTTATTTTGCCTTTGGCTTTTGTACGTAAAATCGTCCTTTTTTTGTATGCATAAACCCCTTTGAGGTCATTATTACTTCCCTCCAAGGCATTTATTGAATTAAGGTACCTAAAAGACAGCCCTGCACTGAAGAAAAACATCAGCCCCAACACATCCCCATTCAAAGGAAGTTGATCCTATTTCCTGGTTTGCATTTTCCTCCTAACTGTGGACCACAATTCTTAGAAACACCAAGACTCAGATTTATGCTTCCTACGTATATGAAGGCATGGATACGAATATGATATGAATTAGATATGTGCTGGTTCTCCAGCCTTCAGAACAGTTTGGAATTCAACCCTACACTGGGTATCCCAAGGCTTCTGACTGCAAAATAAATCTTAGGAAATAAAAAAGAACAAAATCATTATAGTGCTCCAGTCTCTAACTCAAAGGTACCTAAATGCAGATTATCATGAAGTCAGCCTCATTAATTCATGACAGCCTCGTGATTAAACTCAAGTTTCAGAATTCTTGTGGGTAGCAGATTCTCAAGAACAAAAAATACCTGTTATGTATTTATGTACCTTTGGACATGTTAGACAAAACAGAATTCCATCTTTCTAATTATTTACACTCCAAGTGAATGATTTGCTGAGTCTTTTTTATTACTGTAAATTTCTTGGATGATGTTCAAAGTTCTGCTGGACCAATCAAGTCATTACTTTCCTAATCAAATGTTTTAGTGAATGGAACATGCTGGCTAAATGAAGAGCTAGCTGGCTGTTAGACCCTCTGAAGCTCTTATAAAAGCCTAAAAGACACACTGTTACAAAGAATAGCTTGCCCTCACTTACAGTAGCCTGGGGTTTTTTCTCATTTATATATTCATTGTTGTGTTTATCGGCAGTGGGAAAGTAGCTATGTATTGGCCACGGAGCTTCCACAGTAGGAATGCTGAGTCAAAATAGTTTTCAGATAATGTGTCTATCTCTTAAAAGGAGAGAGAAGCCACACTAGCACATCTGGCATCAGGACAATTCCCTGGAAACAAGCCCCACTGATACAGTATTCTCAGTGCATACGATAGAGCCTGCTGGTTTTGAAATTCATTTGCAGTGTTTTGGATGAATGTGTGTATTTGGCTGCATGTGAATGTGTGCTGAGGTCAGGGGTCCTGACCTAGATTGTGCCCTGCATGGCAGGATAAGAGACTAATTGTGGCTGCTGCGATAGCATTTTCTGCTGTTCATCTGGCATTGTTTCTGCTGAGCTCAGTAGTGAGAAATTTCATAAGATCACTGTTTCATGCAGATCAGGGGTCATTCAGTCTGCTACAGGAGATGTGCCACTTTTTAATTCAGGGGTGCCACTTTCATCATTAGCAGAGAGGCTGATGGCTGTGATGCAGATACCTCCAAGCAGCACCATGAGTCAGACCTGGCTCCCAGGATACTGTACAGAGCCTCATGTCTGCATTCAACTTTAATATGGAGACTTTATTCTCCTCCTTTGAACTCTTCAGCCTCCTCTCAGCTGTAATGTCTAGATGTCCCTTAGATTCTGCAATATGCAATGTCTGTTGAATCCACCTTCACTTTAAAAGTGAACGTGGTTGTAAAAGCCTGCACCATTTTATGCAATTAGTATAGACTTCAGTTGCATAGTTTGGGTTGCAACAAGATTTCACGTTTTCCTCCCTGGCCCCCTCACAAAGCATCAAATATGAATGACTTCCCAATATTATCAGTCCATTAAAATATCAGCTTGACTTGGGAAGCAATTGCAGTTCTAGATATACAAGTAAAATGATTTTTGGATGCATGTATGTTGATGTATGTATGTATGTACTTTACTGAAGAGGATGAAAGTCTGGATGCCAGGTGGATACTGTGGTGTAAGCAAGGTAAACATGCTGTGTGCAGACAGGATTTGTGCAGCTGAAGTGCCACTATCCCCAGGTGGGGACTGAGGCAGAAAAATGCCCATGGTTTTCCACTAATACTTCTGCTTTCTACACTCACTTCCCTTTTACTTTTTTTCAGTGTTGTTCCATAATGGAAACTCACAAATATATTCTTGAAATTTGTAGAAATATCCTAGGGGAACTTATTCACCCATCAGACCTTTCTTGCTCTTTGATATAGACCAGAGGTATAAGCAGAGAAAGCTGATTCAGCCATGACAGCAATAGAGATCAGACCTTTGGTTGGTATAAATTTACATAGTTTTTCTCTGGCAGGTGACTGCAAGAACAGCAGATTATTAACTTCTTCAGGGCATTGCACTGACTCCTTTTGAGTTAAGATTTCTTTCCCTCATTATCAACAACATGAAGACAATTCATAATCTGGGAAGCAGTTGAGCTCTATTCTGCTTTGTGCATGACTGCAGGGAGAAGCTTTGTTCCTCCCAGTGAGACAATGGAATAAAGAGCATGTAGAGACTTTGTTTCAGCACTCAAGATCTGGAACATATTACTTAGACTGCAGGCATTCAGAGCTTTTCTAATCCAACCACAGTCTAGCAATCTGGTCCTTCTAGTATAACGTGCACTTTTTGTTCACAGAAATACTATTTATTTCAGATATTTCTCTTGACCTGTTAAAGAGTGGCTTTGCTCTACAGTCACCATCTTCTTCTAGAAAGTCATGGTTTCTGCCTCAAATGCAGGCCTGATGTCAGGAACACAGTGCTGAGAGCCAGGGAGAAGGAACCTCAATTCCCATGGGCAGATCAACTGCTGGTCAAACCACAGGACTAAATATTACTATTGGCAAAGCTCATATTAATGGTGTACTCCTTTCTCCTTCTATTCTCCTTCCATTATGGTCAATATGCAAGAACTAAGATTTCCATTATGACTGGATTAGCATTGTCTACACTGTTGTTTTAGAAGATGAACAAATAACAACAGGAAACCAAGGAGATCTAGCATTTCTTGGACAATTTTAAAAGGTTTTCTTTCAAATAGAGCTATCTGTTTAGCTACACTTTTAAGTCAAAATCCTGACTTTCTCTCCTCCAGCGTACTCACCTTTCTAATCTACATAGTTGCTTTTGGCCTATTGTAGGTGGCAGAACCATCAGCTTTTTACAGTGAAGGTAGAGACTAATTTTGGTCCTATCATTTCCTGACTACCCCAACTAGACTGGTTGCAGTGGTCCCCCATTCCCTAGGGATTCATTCATCCCCATTCATTCATCCCCATTGGATGAACTGATCTAACTTGGTCTACTCTGTAATATAGAGAAAAACAAACAGATATTCTGGATCCAGACTGAATTACTGCACTACAAATTATTTTCAAGTAGAAGTTGAAGAAAAGGAATCACCCAACATAGCATATATATATATGTATATATATATACATATACACACATACACAGAGGCAGTTTTTTTCTCCTGGGGAAAATACTTGCCTGAAACAATGGTTTAACTGACAAGAGATTAGTTTTCCTTCCTTTCACTAGGGTCCTGCAAGGTTAAATGTTCTCAGGTTAATAAAGGCTAACTGGCAGCAGGACTGAAACACAAAAAAGATCTGAATATGTATGGGATGTATCCATCTTGCAAAATGGCTCTTGATATGCATACAGGATCGCTACAACTGATTTTTGCAGCTGGATTCCAAAGTACATTCACCCCCATTGTTGGAGAGATATAATACACAAGCTTACTGTTTCTGCATCTGCTCACAAAATCCTGGAAGCAAAACCCAAAACTAACTCCCATTAACTATGCCTTTTGCTCGTGTATTAGAACACTGCATATTGTGTAGATATTGAATCCGACAGAGAACTTCCTTGATAAGTGTTCTACCAAAAATCTCTGTGCATTACTGGCATTGCTGACTTCTTTGAAAGAGTACCTGGAAATAACTACCTGCTACAAAAGTTTCCAGGTTGTTCATCCCAAGTAAATTGGGGTACCTTTCTGTAGCCCTGAGCTAGGTACCTAATTTTCCCCCCCCTCTAAACTCTCCTGTAATCACTATTTCCTCTTAGCATTGGCAGGCACTCCCAGCATCAATAAAGCATCTCATATCCCAGCACCCTACAGTGAGCCTCATCACCTCAGAGAGGGCATCACATTCTCTTCCAAGAGCCAAGCATGTGACAGTTAGGCTGTGCTCCACATAAACCATAAGATGTTGAAATTAACCCTGCTTGTCTCATACTCTTATAACAGGTTCCAGACTACAGTCCTCCTTTCCAGCAGAGAATAGAATTCTTCAGAAGCATTCTTGGGGGGTAAAAATGTAACTTGTATGTGTTAGTGATGTGCACAAACAAAAGAAGAAAAAAACAAATCCAACAAATCCCTCCTTTGTGGCTGTGGGGTTTGATCCTCTTCGTTTCACTTATTTGTAGGGTTTATTTCAGGGATGTTAAATTAAGGATATGGTCATTGGGTGGCTATAAAGGGCTTATTTATGGGTGCCCAACATGCAATGAAAAGTTTTATGTTTCAAAAATGTATTTTTATAGCAGAGTTGCTAACCTTTTATGTCATCTAGCTGGCTTGGGTTATGCTTTCCCATGCACAGACAAATACCGGTGCAGGTACAGGCATAAGACCGGAGTGAGATCTGCAGGCTCATCCGCCCCCTGGACGAGATTAAGCTCTGTAGCTGTCACACCAGAGCCTCAACTGAACAACTTCAGTTCATGAAGCTGTTCTCAGAAAGTTTTGATCCAGCAGAGAATTACATGGACTCAGTGTTTGGTACCTTCTGAGTTTAGACATGGGGCTTGGGTGACAGACTTGGAGACCTTCAGTTGCCGTGACTGATTACAGTTAGTGAGACTGCAAAAGCACTCTGCAGTTGATTAATGGCCTTCCAGGCACTCAGCATTTTCAACAGTGACATAATTATTTTTTTAATGGATGTTTATAGTGATTACTGTTATGCTGCAGGGTTTTTATTAATCATTAGGAAGCTGGCTATCTAGGCAACTGGAATTAAATAATTTGTCTGAGAATTCATTATAATCAAGGGGGCAGGCAATTAATGACTAATTAAATCCATTGAGATACTGTGGGAAAGGGGTGTTAATCTTGTTGCTCAGCTGTGGTGGAAAATGGACAAATACACTGTTCAATGTGTTCGATGTTAATTTGGAAAAGATGACAGCTCTGTAACATAATAGGTTACTTAAGCACATCGGTAGTGAACTTACTACAGCTATTCACTTGCCCATGCACAAAAAGCTGAAAGAACCCTTTAGATTGTTTCCCTTTCCCTAGTCCGTGTTAATTATGATGACCGAGGACTTTGAAAGGTTGCAGATTCCTTTGAGTTACAAAAAGCATCCAGAGACGGATTGACTTGCTTAGTTGATTGGTAAGTCTCTGGAGTGTATGCTGGCTGAAACGTGATGTTAGATAGGCTAACTCACACATCAGAAAAAATGGAAAATTTAATAGCAGGACACATGGTGGAAATCAGACCCAGATAACGAGGAAACATAGTAATACTCCTTCAGAAATTTTTACGATATTGTTTTATCTAGGATATAGTTAACCAAAAAGAAAATTGTCACCATAATCTTTTTTTGCCTAGTTCTAGTGGCTTTTCAGAAAACAAATACTTCACCTGTCATAGTTGCTAAATCCCATATAGTATGAGTGACTTTTCTTTTGGCTAGTATCCATTAGATTGTCCAGTCATCCCAATTCATAGCGAGTCAGTGTGTACATTGCAGTTGACAGTAACAGAAAAGCCAGGAATGAATCTGAGGAGACTTAGACCTGCTCTTGCCTACAGTCAGTTCCTACTGGTGAGAGAGGAATTTTGAACTTCAGGGAACAGAATTTGCCTTTTTGGCAATAAGCTCCTTGATCACTAGATCCTGACAGAGGAAGATACTCAACCCATCCCACCCTGGTTCAGGGCTGGACAGAAACAGCTTGGCATCTTTCAATGAGCTGTGCAACCTTAGATATTTCCTTTTATCAAGCCCCTCCTTCCTTTCACAGCACATTTGGCCACATCACGTAGTGGAGTAGGAGGCCAGGAAATTGTCTCTGAATGGAAAAATCTAGCTGCCATTTCTATTAACTCATCCAGCAGAATAACCTTCTCAGTGATTGTTAAAGCAGCGGTATTTTTTTTATCTGATGAACTGGCATCTATGGGTAGACAGAGAGTATTTTTAATATATTTTTTAAAAAACATTAGTTTTAATAATAACACTATTCGCAGAGACACATGAAAAAACACATTCACAGCATGGATTGGCCAGACTGGTCAGACACTAGAGCTTTCCTTCATACTAGATCTGCATCAGGTTGGAGCACAGCTCAGCACAAACCGGGTGGAAAAAACAACTCCTGGTGTGATGGCCTTAGTTGGACAGGTTGCAACCATGGCTTTAACACCAGCTCTGCTGTGACTAGATGCTTGGGCTTTTTATGTGGTTTTGAACTACCTGAGCCTTCATGAGATCACCAAGAGTCCCTTTTGGGACTTGGTTTTTTAACTTAGGATGCAATGTTACCCTATTCATAACACGTGGAAGGCTCTGTCTTAATTCAAAGTTGGTTGTTTTCCTAGTAATGCTATATTCTCATCTTGTGTTCTGGGCTACTGACTAGACCGCACAAGATCATATCATATCAATATGATAAGATCCAGACCCTCCTGGCTTCAAAGTCAGTGAATCTAAGTATATTCAGCTACAAAGCCTCAGTTCAAGTATTTTTAATGCTGAATTTAAAAACAATACCCTGTTTGAGGTACTTACTGGAAAAGGCCAACATTGGTAGGCTGGCTGGCAATAAGAGAGAATGCTGCAATGCCTTACCTTCACACACAGGGAAAAAAAGAAAGGAAGGTCAGATAAGGACAGATAGTATTTTTATAGGGAAGGAAGCTTTGCAATCTCCTAGTCTGCAGCTGCTGCACCGAAAGAAGTCATCAGGAGCTTTCCAACCTCACAGTTAATGTGGCCTTTCTGTTGAGCTGTTTTGAGTATTTACTCTGGTTTTCAGTTTTATTCCTTTTTCCTCATCTTGTGCAATAAAAGCTCCATGCACTTCATGACTTATTGGGATGCAGAAAAAAGACTGGAAAAGGAACTCACAGAATTAGTTTCTAAGCAACTGTATATGAATGCCTAGTTTCTGCTCTCATCACAAACTGGGGTGCACTTAGATTTTTAATTGTTCACTTATTTTCATAGAAAAACTGAGATTTAGATACTTTGACCATGAAGACCTGACTAGAAGAAATGGGAAATTCAACAGTAAGAGCCCAACCTGACCCTGATAGAGGAAACACACAGGGTCATCTCCTTACAGGGAATACTCATTCATGGCTGGGCTTCGCGAACGAAGATTTGGGAAGGCTCTATCCACATTTGCTGCAGGCACGCTGGTGGCTTTTGAGGCCAATACGTGACAGACAAATCCGATTGCAAAAGGCACAGCAGAAAGACTCCTTAGATGGTGTATTCTGCAATACACGGTTCTTTCTGCGTTGCCTTTTTTCCTCGAGGGTGATCCTGCGTGTGTTCTCAAAGGAGACAGCTGCGTTATAGATGGTGTGTCTCCAGGCCTCCCGGTTGGAGGCCAGAGTGGACCAGTTATGGTGATCAATGTGGCCAAGGCTGAGATGTTGTTTCAGGGAGTCCTTGTATCTTTTCTTCGGGGCTCCTCTCTTGCGGCAGCCGGTGGCAAGTTCACCATAAAGCATGATCTTAGGGAGGCGGTGGTCCTTCATCCTGGAGACGTGCCCTGCCCATTGCAGCCGTGTTCTCATCTACAGAGGATAATTAAACCTCTTAACAGGTTTGCCTGAGGACTGTCCTCAGGCAAACACTGAGTACTGCACTAATGCTCTCCTATCACTTGTACTTTGTAGTAATACTGAAGAAGTGGGTGCTGAAATCACACACTGTTAGTTTCATTGAATGAAAGCTGCTGCTTTTGACCACCAGGTACTGCCATGGAGATACAGCATGTGGTGACAGCACCTTGGCTCCTGGCAAAGGCAGGCAGAACCCCTGGGTTAGGAACCTGCCCCACGCTGCTCAGCAGCAAAGCTATACCTGTGCACAGCATCAGCCTGCCTGCCCTGTGTTGTGCCTCACCTTGCACCCACTGCCACAGTTTGATTCAGACCTCCCCAAAGCCCAGGTAGCTTGAAGTGCCTGAGCTTCTCTAGCCATTGCCTGTGAAGAGGGGACACGTGTGGCAGCAGCAGGCAGGGGAAACAGCAGCGGCTGGTAAGAACCTGGAAAGGGCCATGGCAGCACATTGGCCAAAGTCTCTCAGTTGTATCCCAGTGATGGCAAAGGCCCCTTTACAAGTCTGAGTCAGAGAAGAAGGATTCTGTAGGAATCAGGCTTTGACCTGAAAACATTTCAGCATTGAGAGCTCTGAATGCAGGAGACTTTAAGCAATGGTTTCCCTTCAGAATATTTGCTGGCTGCTGCTGGGGTGATTTTCTAATGCCTGGGATCTTATCACTGCAGTTTCAGATGGAAGCCTTATTCCTCACTTCCAGCTCAAAGCTGGGGAAACCTTTTGCTATGTACTCTTAAATAGGTGCCCTATTATGTACCAGAGCTGGCTACATATGTGCCCATGTAATTTATAAACCACTTCAAGATTAAAACCATTTTTAATACAAGGAATAAAGGACCCAATTAAGTTTCATAGGGAAAATTATTTGTTCCACAGCTTAAATTTATAGCTTCTTCCTCTTTTTAAGTTCAGAAGTGTTGCAAATTCTAGCACAAGGCATGTAGACATTCACGTTTTTCATGTCAAGCTGTTGGATGCAATGAACCAATAGGACAATCTCATCCTTCATTTTTAAAAAGTATGTTTGGGATTAAGAAACACTATAAAAATGAAACCAACTACACCAAGAAAAGCAGTGGTAAAAGGCAAAGTAAATAAACAGATACCAAACTCATTGTATGCATAAGGGTCTGATGGCTTGATCAAGTGAAATGTTCAATATTAGGTTGACAGCATTGGGGAATTCAGCTGAAAATGTGTATGAACTAATGGATAGAAGAAAACATGTGCTATGATCTCCTTGCCATACTTAACACACTCTATCACAGTTTATGGCATATCTTTTAATTCCTAGGAAGCATAGTTTAAGAATCAAGAAATTGTAATAATCATTTCAGAAAAGGTATTTTAAGTCTGTTTGCCCAATTTCCATATCCTTTTTCACAGGATTTCTATGAAGGCATCTTGAAAGTGCTTGGAGAAAATGATGAAAATGAACAAGAAGTTGTTAAACTCAAGCAGGGCTTAAATGAACTCCCTGAAATTTATGAATTACACCAAGACATCCTGGGAGAACTGGAAGAGAGAGTCCTTAAATGGTACGTACAGATGGCGTGGTTCAATGGCCTTAACATACCTTCCACAGCAGATGGGTGAACTCATTGCTGTTCCCTTGACCCCACCAGCAGGGAGGCTGGGATTCCTGCAGAGATGAAAGGATTAGAACCTGAACTACTTCAGCAGATTTTGCATACAGACAGGAAGGGAGTAAATGTAGAGGCTGTCAGGCTAAAAAATCAAATACTGAAATATTTGTGCAGTTATAGCCCATGATCCTGAAATGGCTCCATCAGTCAGTGTGAGGATAGCCTGCTTCGTATGCATTCCCCTCTGCCAGTTCATAGTTATCACAAGTGGCTTCACACTCCTGGCCTGAAGGTCGTAGACTCATGCTCTGGGAAGCAGGAACAGCAGACATCAGATCCTAAAGATCATCTGCTTACAGAAATCTACATAGCAGCTGTGCAGCTCTCAGATGAGGGACAGCCCCTCGCTCCCAGCACCAAGGCTGGGCTTCCAAGCCAAACAGACGCTGGCAGCCTGCTGAGGGACTCCACCTAAGCCAAACATCCTTACAGGGCGAAGTCTTTCCATGAAAGAATAAGATCATGCCTAAGACAGACAAAGCTCCAAAATTCATTCAGTTAAAGAGACCTCTGACTTAAGCCAGCTTCCAGGCTCTATTCTACCAAACTGCCAAAATAAAAACATCTAAGAGAAATTACCTCAGCAGACCCAAGCTGACTGAACCTACAGCAGCCAGCACGGCCCCTGGCCTAGACTGAATGACTCTGGCTTTCCCAGCTTCCGATGGACCCTGCAGCCCCACACCTCCACCTTGATGGACTCCAGGAGACAGTGGTCATGGACAATGGCTGATCCTACCTCAGCACTGCCACTGAGCAGTTAAGGAAGTCAGTTAGATGAGGAGAATTTTTCAGTAACAACCTTAAATGCAGGGCACAGCTCTCCTCATCAGCTCTGTACTTCCAAGTCAAAGCACACAACAAGGAAAGAAAAGGCTAAAGGGAGTTGTGTATTGGTTTGTGTCCACCCAGGGGCTATCGGCAGAAAGACCATGTCATCAATGATTTATGATTTACACACTTGTAACACAAACAGAAGTGGTGTTTCCAGCTGGGATATAAAACGACTCGTGTTCTAAAGAAGCCACAGCCCTATTCTAACAGCATGCTACATGTTCCCTAAGACAAAAGGGACACAACTGGAACTGCCCTAAGATTCTGTCCAGAACTATTCTGTGGCATTCTGTTTTACTCCGTAAAACAGGACTATATTGCAAATGGTGCCAACGCAACAGAATGACATATGTGACAGATCTGCACTCATACAGGGTCCCAGGTCTCCACCATGCTTGAAGCTTCCAGTAAGTCCTTCCCTATGCCTTCGCTGCCCCAGACACCCGTGTTGTTCTGGACATTCCCAGGAACTCAAGTTGCTCTATTAAGTGTGATTTCTCTTTCGTGATCTCAGATTTTGTTCTGTTCTCTCCTTGTACATGCTCAGTAAAAATTTCAATACCGTGCATCTGAGACAGATGGTGGTGAGGCAGTGCTGAGAAGCGGGCAGTGAAGGAGACCTGAAGATCTGGTATTACAACAGAAGATGTCATATTCTCCCCCACAAACATTGCTCAAAGCACTGCAGCAGCTGAAGGGTCTGTTTACAGAAGCAGGAGCTGTATCCTGGAAGGGGCCGCTATGGACACATGGTGCTGCTGTGGCAGAGGCACAGCCAAAGGACCACCTCCTTACGGTGCCCGTTCTATAGCAGCCCGTGTTGTTGTCCAGTCTGTCACAGAAGCACTCCCTCTTTCCTGCCATTTCACCTAGTAGCTGCATAGTGTGCTGAGCCACTGGGGGTCTAATACAATGAGAAGGAAGTATCACTCTGCTTCTTTTTATTTAGTTAGTTAGTTAGTTAGTTACTTATTTGCTGCTTCTTTTCTTTCTGTGGACGTAGGGAGGAACACCAGAAAGTTGCTGATGTTTTTCTCTCCAGAAAATCAAGGCTGAATCACCACACAGCATACATTGTGCAGTTTGACAGGAATTTGTCTTTGCTAGATGAAATGTGCCTTAAATATTCCCAACTGGCTACCATGATGCAGGAGTTTGAGGTAAGGCTCCCATGTTTTTTTACTTGCACTAATGCATGGCTTTGCCATGGGGAATACTCAAAAGATACTTTTTTCTGGAACTCCACCAGTATTCACACATAGGGTAGAATCTTCACAGATCCTGGTGCTAGAACTGAAGTGAGAAGTTCACTTGTTTCTGTATCTGTTGCCCATATACCCCTGTGTTTGCACACAGAATGTATGTTGGTGAATTTACAGATCTGTGAGTATATTTTGTTGAAACATAGTGAAGTGGTTTCTCAGTCACTTATTAACTTATCAAGCTTTTTGAGGATGTGTTAGAGTTAATAACTATAACTATGACGATAGTTTGGTGTTGAGCTCACATTCCCCTGCTCTTTGTGTTTTCTTTCCCCTCCACTGAGGACAGCAGAGCTCTGGTGACAGCCCTCAGAGTGTGAAACACCAGCTTTTGAAAGTGGTGCAGCGTGTCTTCCAGTATCGTGTGCTGCTCACAGGTCAGTAAAATCACTCTCAAAAGTACCCAATGGAAACACAGCCAAGATGTTCTGTGCCTCCACTGTGCTACACATTGATGCCAAGACAGCTAAAATAGAGCTAAAGCAGTGTGGGATTTCCTGGGAACTTCAGTATGCTTAGTACAGGATACAGGAAATGTCAGGGAGCCTGGGAAGAGGCAGGCACTTCTTCAAGACAGCCATGTTGAAAGGTCACAAAAAAGTGTAGTCAGGTGCTTTTAGCCATTCCATCTTGGCTTTTTCTTTCTGTGAATCAGAAGAAGCAGAGTTCAGCCTCACTGCCAGCAAACAGGCTTGATTTTTTATTGTGTCAAGGGCAATTATCAGAGACAGTAGAAGACAGTTGGCCTCAGCAAGGATACTCTGCACTGCATCCTGTATGACAGTGGCAAGTACCACCTCCTTCATCACAAAGCAGTGGTACTCAGTACTGTACCCTAAGTCCTGTGAACAGCACACCTAAGGCTAGCGATAAGTCAAAAACCCAGTCCGGTTTTGCTGCATTGTAGGAGGCAGAGATACAAATTCACATTTACAGATTTTACATTTACAGTAATAGCTTCCCTTTACATTCAGGACCATATGTATAACTCCCACCTGGAGTCTCTCCAGGGGGGGTTGTGTTCCTTCTCTGCAAGCCACAGCAAATCTAGCAAGCCTGAGCCTGTGAGGGGAGCAGGCTTTCTGAAGCCCTAGAGGGAATTGGGAAGTTTAGAACTGGCTGGGGAAGGAAATTATGAAATGTAACAATGAGTCCCAGTGTTGTCAAGTAATTTAGTCAGAACACAAAAGAGCAAGGATCCAAAGACATAAAGATGGAGAAGTGCTTTGGGAGTATGTATTTAAGGGGGTGAAGAGAGATGCAAGATGAGTTATGCATGGGACAGTAAAAAGGAAGCCATAAACCCCGCCCATACAGCCAATGAAGGGCATGGAATACTAGAAGGGGCTCCTATAAATGCAGCAGAACAAAGTGACCATATGAAAACGTTATCGACAGCATAGATTAACATCAGTTTCTTCGTGCTCCAGACACTTTGATCAAGGATGCAACTCATTATTCTCAGCTGGGTTTGCTTTTTTAGTACGAGCAATACAAACGAACACCAGATGCCAATAGTAGGACTTTATTCCTGTCTGACTTGCTTCCCTCTCTGGATGTGTCTACATTAAGGGCAACTTCCCAGACTTGTGGCTTGCAGTACTTAGCAGTCTCACACGATTCTTACAGTGTTTGTAGTGCATGCACACAAATACTGCATCAAAGTAAAAGGAATTGGCATATCCCCATCAGAAATACCCCCACTATCCTCTGTTTTCTCTTCCCATTTCTGTGGTCCAGAAGAATAAATTGCAAACATGCAGCATGGTATTTTGGAAGAAAGCTGGAAGGGCTTCAGTGAAGCTCCAGTGATTAGATTTCATCTATGCTTGAAGCAACTTCAGGTCCTCCTTGTCCTAGGTACTGACAGAAACTGGGAAAATGAAAACTTTTGTGTGTAGTGAGATAAGGTCTGCTGGATTAAGATATTACAGAAAATAGTTTTACTGCTTCAGTTCTTCACCTCAAGAAACCAAGCCACTCTTTGCCTGTTAGGACAGAGGGAGTCTGGAACAGTGCAGTCTTTCAGATTCTCAGGTGTATTTGTGTGTTCATAACTGGCTGTTTCTACCAGATAAGGCTGGTATTCATTAGGATATTGCTTGCCAATTAATGCACCACAGCCAAAAGGACTTGCCCACTCAATCCATAGCTAAGAACAGGGCTTGCAGCAGTGAAAAGGAACACTAAATATTGCCTGATGACACTGCACAACCCCTTCCTGCCTGCCTGAGTACAGGCAGATGCTCTCCAGAATGCAGGTAAAAGCCAGGTAAAGTTCAGGATGCCAGGGAGGGCACAGCACTAGAAAGAGAAACGTGTATGGATAGGGCATTCAAGGGAACAGACATCCATGCACAGCACCATTATCAGCACAGAGGTCTACTTCTTGGATGGCAGAATTCAGGAGTCTGGATTCATCAGCAAGATAAGAATGAGGTATTTCTAGATTAGGCTTTTAGAGCTGTGGCACTCACATACTACATTCTTTAAAAGCATAAAGATGCAGACACAGAACAGGCATATGATCCAAAGAAAAGTAGTCCAGACAGGTTAAAGGTTTGTATATAATGCAAATATAACTGCTGTAACTCTAAGCCCTATTGTATCTGTTTTACAGAACCTATTTTCAGAATATGACTGAGTTTGGTAGTAATCATTTGAACCCTAGAACCAGTCTCCTTCCTGTGCCCATAAAAAGCATATGATTTATTTATTATAACTATAAATATAGCATTAATTCAGATAGGAAAACAGAACTCATTAGAAGAACAAATATTTGTAAAGTGGTGCTACTCAGCAATTCTCCAGACTGAGAAACATTGTTGTCACTGTTTATTCATTTATACCTGCCAAATTATATGAGGAGTTCAAATCTGTATCAGTGGTCTTGCATTGATTCTCAAAGTAGAATGCAGTCAAAGATGAGTTTTTCTTTGGAAATAGGCTATATACACTTAATTATTTGGCAACAAAGTAACGTGGGACATCCCTGGAAGTGTCCAAGGCCAGGTTGGACAGGGCTTGGAGCAACGTGGGCTAGTGGAAGGTGTGCCTGCCCCCATGGCAGGGGGGTTGGAACAAGGTGATCCTTAAGGTCCCTTCCAACCCAAACCATTCTAGGATTGTGATTAGGATTTTATGTTTTAGCTAACAGCACTACAAATTATGTCAGTCTGTATTCTGACTATTGGATGTCTGTGTTTGTTGGATTATTTTCTACAGATTACTTGAATAATCTTTGTCCTGATTCTACAGAGTATGAAGCCACACAAGGTAAAATGAAATGGGTAGAACAAAAATGCTGTTTGTAAAGAGGCACAAGACCTACACTGGTAGTATATGATTATTTTGAACATTTTGTGTTAGTAGGTTAAATGTAAGATCTATAAGAACTGATTACTAATTTAGACAAGTTATTTAGGACAAGAACCCTTTTTTCATTGAAACGTGGGCTTCCTATGGTTTTTACATGATGGAACTTATGGAAGAAGAAAATATCATCTATACAGGCATGGTGCAGATACTGTAGTTCTGACCCAGTCATTGAGGAAATCCTACTCCTCTTTGGCTTTGTCCATATCTGGCCTGGTCATTGTAAAGTGAACGGGGATGGCTCCACCTGCTTGTTTTTGTACTGTTATCTATGGTGTGCCTGCTACGCTCTGTGAACTTTGGAGAAACCCGGGAGATTTGAATCGTGTATCTCTATTCTGGATTCCTTAAGCCTACATAAACTTGAAAGACATTACATAAAAATCAGTTCTGCATAATCAAGAACAAATCCAGATGTTCAACTGCTAACATCATCCTTTCCAACACGAGACAGATAAAACAGAAGCCTCTTACTCCCACTGAAGTCAAAGCAAGGTTTAGCTGTGGCCTCTGTGGGAGTAGTTTCCAGGCTGGAGTAAGCAGCAATAACATTGTATTAATGAAACTAGTTCACTTCTCTTACACTGAGTGTAAATCCAAACCAAGTCATAGGAATAATGTCTGTGGCTGTCTGAAATTCAGTCAGTCTGTTCTGACCAAGAGTAGAGACTCATGCAAGATTTAGGACCCTAGTCACTGACAGTAGAACTACAGCTATACTAGTAATTTAAACAACACCAAGGTGGACCCTCAAGCCCTCTGGCCACAATTGCCTATCTTGTTTGTGGTTAGCACATGCTTGTCCCATTTCTGGCCAGCAATCGTTAGCATGCTCCCAGGTTTGATAGGAAGCCCTGTTTCACAACGGAAGGGATGTGAAATAAAGACCCAAGCCATGTTATGCCACTGCTCTCAGGGCCAGCAAACATACCCTATTCCAGGTTGTTTGTCAGCGGAGAATCCAGGATTTAATTCATGTCACCACTTCATACACATTTCATTCTGAAAGGGATGCCATGTCCTCTCCCTCAGCAGTAAAAGGTACACCTTAAACTGTACATCTCTCCCTACCACAAGCTCCAGTTGCCAAAAATCTGCAACTAGAAAACATTGCAAGATTTTGTGCCACACTAGGTGCTTAAAAGGGACCTCATAAGCTCTCTGGGTCAGCACAAGTATGATGCAGTTTGAGAGAAGGGAATGATGAAGGGAGGAAGGGAGGACAGCACTGTGTGCCATGTCAAATTTTCCGCCCAGTTGCATTATGAAGGTGCCAAAGAAATCAAAGGAGCTTGAGCTTTTTGTTTTTTAAGGATGCCCTTGCAAACAGAAGGGATTTCGTCTGTTCTCTTACTCTTTTATGTGATATGTGGTGTTCGTTTTGCTTAATTCCTCAGCTGCCTTATTCATTGTTTCTGAAATCACGGACCGAGCCAATGACAGCATGCTCCAAGCGGTGAGTCCTACCATGAGCTCTCCTGATCAACACTGTTGGACATCTGCTGTAGTGAATACGTATCTCCGCTAAATTCTGAATCCTCCTCCATGGTGAAACTCAAAGGCTTATACAGATCTGGGTTACAGTATTGCAGATATGAAGTAGGTCTATGCCCTATGGTGTAAGACACCATAGCCAACAGCACAATTTTGTTTCTCTCTTGGGGGTTACTGAAATGCTATGCAAAGCAATAAAGGAACAGGTGGGAATTTTCAGGGTTCTATTTCTAGACAGCCAGCACTTCTTTTCTTTCTCTCAGATTTAAAAAAAAAAAAGGCAAATAATTACTCTAATTACAGAAGAAACTGAACAATGTCAGTCAATTTAGAGTGTTAATAACTTGTTGTGCATTTGGTTAAAGTTCTAAGCAATAATTTAGACTTGGCATGTGCTGGGAAGGAGGAAGATTGCTGCTGCCATATACCAGCTCATCAAACTACGCTCTGAAAATCTGACAGGAGCATTGAATATAAACACAGAATATTAATGAATACAAATGAATTTAAATGACTCATTATTAGCTTTTTTTGTTTTATGATAATAACACTGTAGCAGTTTTTCTCTGGGAACTATTAACCCAGGATTTTCAGGCACATTATGACAATAACTATCTCCACAGCATTTTCATCAGGTAGGAAAATATTACTTGCAATTTACAGATGTGCAAACAGAGGCGTAAGGCCCACCATCACCGAGAGCATTATGTCTATCTGTAACTCCAGGAGATGAACTAAGCAGAGTTTGTATTGCTCACTGAACGTCTACTGATCTGTTAGAGGCCCTGCGATGCTAGGAGCCATAAATCATTGTTGCTATTAACAGCTGGTGAATTCCTTGGGGAGGCGGTCTTCCTGCATAGACATAATGATAAAATTATGGAAGCTGCAAGTTCACTGCTAAAATGGCCAGAGAAGGATGTCAGCCACCCACATCTGCAGTATTAGCTGGGTGGAGCTCTGCTTTTATTTTTTAATTGTAGCTTGTGAAGCATCTTTGAAAGGAGAATGATGATAGTTTTAAGGACGATGAAGAAAAATATATAGACAGGGAATTTAGGCGAACTGTAGGGAAACTATACCCCCCCCCAGCTGCCCACATTCCCAGATAAACCACTGTCCTTCACATGTGATGGCTGTTTGACTTTCTTTAGGAAAAGAGTTTGATACTTCTCTGTCCATTTCCTGGTGAACACGTGTCCATTTTGCAATCATCAGCATTTCAACAGGCATCTCTGCCAGCAGTCCTGAGAAAAGCTGAGCTGCAGCAACTTCTCCTCTCACTCGTGTAGAAAGCCAAATGAGTAGTACTAGTGTTGGCACAAGTGTGCTCATAGGAGGGCACTGCCTTTTCTGTGGATGAAGATCAGGTTTGCATTGTGGAAGCTGTCAATTTGACAACTTTTGCCAGGGCTAAAATACCCTTTAGTGATGGGAAAGTCCTTTGCAAATATCTTTTGCACATGTCAGCTGTCCCATGATCCCTGATATTTCCTGTGCTATTAATTTATATGTTGTTTCCATTTTGTTGGCCTGTAGTATTTTAAAAGTGACCTGAAAAATTCCATTTGTTGCTTCCTGCATTTCAAAAGAGATACTTGACACCTGAAATTCTTGAAAATGTGTCAACTGTGAGTTATACTGGATGGGAACAATGCAGCCCTGTGCTGGTCAAGCCTTGTAGGTGTTTGCATATATTTGATATGCAGTTACTGATTAAGAACTAAACTTACTATCATGCTAAACAAGTGTAATATTTCACTAGGGCAGTAACATATGGAGGCATTTCAGGCTTATCTTAAAAGCAAGCTGAGATAGGTACATTAATTGTGTTAGCTGAAATCCAGGTAAATTAGCCTTGACATACCATCATGTTGATATGGATATGCTCCTTCTGGTATCTGTGATAGCTTTCTTAATTAGCTGATTCTGTAGACAGCACTGATTTGTATCAGGCAGATACACTGTATGATCTAATCAACTCTGACTAATCCCAGTGGTATCTTAATGCCAGTCAATGGAGCAAAGGAAAACAGACCATTACCTGTGTAGCAGAAATCTGTACTCAAAGGCTTGTCAGGTCATGATGCTGTGTCAAATATGATCCTTAATCTGCAGTTTATCTGGGTGCATAAGTGAGGATTTGGGATACAAGGGCTAACTTAGACAGGAGACTCCTACCTTCTAGGCATATTCCAGCAATGACTCATTGCTGCTGGGCAGCCCATTCTACTGTTCTGATCAGATAAAAACCACAGCTGAATGCTATGCACAAGCCTGTTTTAACAGCCTCACCTGCAAAATGGAAGGAGATTTGAAAAGACTAGCAATATTGCAAAAGTACAGATATGCCTTCTTCTTTTGTCTTATATATTCACCTGATAGCATTTTTTGTTTTTTAATGAGAACACAGGCTTATCTAGATTACTCTTATTTACCGTCCTCATAGATAAGTTCATGCCTCGTGCCAGTGCGCACTGAATGACTGTGCTTTAAGGCCAGGTAAACAGTTAATAATATCAGAGTTTGATCATACTTCATGATTTTTGCAAAGCATCAAAACAGAGATGCAGCTTCATTGCCTGCTTACTAGTTTACCTTCTAAATCCCCTATTGCAAAGGTATTAATTCATTATCACAGAATATAAACCTCCAGATAATCATAGCAACAGTCTTATAGTATCAAAGCCTCCTTTGGATTATCTGTGTCACGGCCCTAATGCACAAGCCTTTGGGGCAGATACTGCACTTTGCCTCTGCTTCTAGTTTATTAGTTCCCGGAGCCAAAAAGTCAGCAAAGAAGCCAATGTATAAATACTGTATGAAGTTAGCAGGCCCTCTGGAAGGTGAACTGAGAGATCAGAGGTAACAGAACTATAGGAGGCCACAGCAGATTGAATGCTAGTGATTCTATGATTCTGTGATGAGGTTTAATAAAATTTGAAAACCGGAAGAAGACTTTCTGGGCATAAAATACTTGGTCTCAGTTCTCTCTGAAACCTAATTCTGTAATATCAGTTTTAAAGAAATAAAATGGTGAGGAGGGGTGAGGGAAGGTTTGCCTGCTTGTCTAAACCCACTCTCCATGTGGTCTTCTAAACGCTATTTCTCTCCCCCAGGAAAACCTGCAGAAGCTGGTACACATCGAGCACAGTGTGAGAGGGCAGAGTGGCCTCCTCCAGCCAGGAAGGGTGAGTACTGCAGGCAGACCTATGCTGATAAGGGCATTGTTTCTGGCCAGCTATATCTCCAATTGTGTGGATGGCTAGATTTCAGGCCTCTACAGGTGGTGTTTACTGAGCTACTGTGATAAGAGTTGGAGCACTGGTTTGTGTAAAAAGCCATCACTCTGGCAGTGCACAAAGAGAGCCTCAGGCTGGGAAAGACATGCCTTGTCTCTGCATTTACACAGAGCAGCCATTTGATTTTTCACTCCAGCTGTTCTCAGTCACCCCAAGTGTAGTGTATTTTGATGGAACTGCTCTTTTCCTCCTTATATACTCCTGTCAAAAGGCTGCAACACTAGCAGGAATTGCTTACAGCTTGAAAAGGCTCAGAGTTTTATATGGCTGGGTAAGATTTAAAATCAGGGGAAATGATTTGTTTTCATATTTTTACTTTCACCATTCCCCTGTGGTGCTTTTAATGCAAGTCATTATTTTTAAGCAACACATCAACTGAAATGTGAGAGAATGTACAGCTCTGTCTTGCCAGCCACATCAAATGCAAATTTCTTTTTCTGGCTTTCAAACCTGTCCAGTTTCCTCAGTTCCAACCTGCCTCTACACTTCAAAAGATTTCTTTCTTGAATTCTGCAACTCTGAATTTCCCTTAAGTCCAGCAATATATTTAGCAAAACTCATGAAGCAATTTTCTAGGCATGCATGCTCATAGCATAAGAATCCTCATCAGCCAAATACTACAAATACTACAGTCAACCTCTGTTTTTATCTCTAAGAAGGTATCCTCACTTGCCCTTACCAGGTAATGCTTTGACAAATTCTGCAAAGCTCAGCATACAGAATTTGTGGGACTGGCCTCTGATTATAAACTCTCCTTGAGTGGAAAACTACACCAGATTCTGTTCTTCGTCTGAAAAGAATAGATGATTGTTGATCCACTGATGTAATTCAGTTATGCCAGACCTTTTCAAATGTTACTGCAATCAAATTCTAGTGTGCTGGTTTAGCTGCCTACATATGCAGTCCTACCTACATATACAGTAACAAGATGGACTGACAAAGTATTGTGCTTGCAAACATGTACAGATTATGTATGCAGGTATAGTTAGGTGGATGTAGAATGCTGAAACTGAAGATTTCAACTTTTCTCTTTGGTCTGTCTATTTTAGAGGATTTTAAAGACAAGAATTCTTTTCTAAAGCCCATTATGTGTTAGCTTTGCAATCTGTCACACTCACCTCGGAGCACAGTCCACAGTGCAGAAACAGTGGGCTGAGGACAAGTGGGCTTCCAATCCATTTTGTACTGACACAAATGCAAGTCATAGAGGGCAGCAGGGCTAATCCAGGCAAAGATTAAACCAGATCATAAGGAGTAACGCTAGAAACAGGTGTGGAGGTTATCTATCTCCTTCTGTGCTGATGAATGCGGTTGGAGTAGCTCTTTCCCCAGGAGGAATATTCTCTTTTGTCAGTAAGATTTTAGAATAAGGAGTCTCAGGATTACAATCTGTTGTTTTCTCCTTCAGATCTTTGTTAAAGAGGGAACGCTGATGAAAGTTTCTGGCAAAACCAGGCACCCTCGGCATTTGTTCTTGGTAAGATTTATATTTTTACTGTCTCATATCTTCCCATACACTTATGCAGCCCTGAACCCTGGCAGAAACTTTCAGGCTTCAAGTCATGTAACCATCGGCAGCGATGTGGTGAGTCAGTTCCTGTTGCTAACAGGGCCTGTAGTCCTTTCACATGTCCCACTGGCCCTGCATACAGGAATGTGGGCTGTACAGCCCTCCAGTTGTGCCACACTCACATACTGCCTTGACCAGGCCATAATTCTGCAAAGGAGTGCAAGTTTCCAAGGAGATTGGGAGGATGTGAGCTCCTGAATACCTTCAGGAATTAAGCTTCACACTTCAAAGTCCTAAGACCTTAGGAGATTTGCTCAGAAGCAAGAGGGAATACCCTACTGCTAAAGCTTTCTTTGGTCGCACTTGGGAGAGATTTGTATCTTTGATGCTGAAGGACTGGGTTTTAGTTCCTGCTGTCCACATCTATGTAAATTACCTGATAACTATGTGCATTGCCTCAGTGTAGCTATTCAAAACAGATTTTTAGATGAAGAGCATTTTCTGAAGTTCTTAGTAGTGAACTTACTCTGACCAAAGCTAAATCAAGACCAGGACCTGGAGGGAATTTCAGTGCAAGAGTACACACTGAAGAATAACCCTGAGAATTTAACCTCTACTCGTCCCAGGGGATGAGTCCACCAAACTAAAGCCGTAACTAGAATATGCCTTAAAAATTGGGTGCATGCCAGACTCCTACTTGGCCTGTGCTTTCAGGATGTGTTTTGGTGGTGTGCGTGCTTGTGTTCTGAATATATCTCCACCCATAAGGAGTATGTCTGTGCACAGCCCATATAGGCACGAGAGGGTAGAACACACATTTAAGGCTTTTGATGGACCTGTGTTTCTGCGGCTGTATGGTGTGTGTAAGGTCAGTTGAGCTGTCTGTTTTGTGCAGGCTGATGGTATTGTTGAATCTGGTGTTTCCTGGCAGGATGTTTGGTGAGTTTTGCTGTGCATCTGTTTCCTGAGTCCAGTCTCTGTTTACAAGGATGTTGGGGCCTCTGTGTAGCACAGTATGGACAACTTTGCAACTCAGACACTGTCTCTTATCTCACCCTTCTAAGAATTTCTCTACAAAGGCTGCTTGTGTTGCAAGTGGGATGCAGGAAGCTGCTATCAAATGGGAGACTCTTAAATGCTCTAGCTGGCAGGGCTGGAGTATAGGAGGCTTTGGAGTCAGAGCTTGGAAAATGCAGCTCCAGCACATACTCAGGCTGCTCCACTGACACTCGGGGTATGTTTAACTCAGACTTGAATAGAAGAACACAGGGTTCGTAATGAACTAGCCTTTAAAACATTCAGAAAAAACAAACATGGTGAAGCTTTTAGACAGAAAGTACATTACTTATGGATGCCAGCAGTTCAGCAGGGCATAAACTTGTTTGGATCAATAAATTTGAGTACTGTAGGTTAGAAAACTTGCACTTACCTCTGATGTTACTGGGTACCTGTCACAACAGAGGGAGTTATAAAAAAAGTAGTAACAGAAAAAAAGGGAATTAAAGAACATGGGTATCCTTCTTTCTCTGTATTGTCAACTGTTATTTGGGGGACCGTGTGTGTGTGTATGGAGCAATGCAGAATAAGAATATGTCCTCCAATATCGAACTCTGAGCAGTCTAGGGATCTCAATTATTCAAAAGTATTCTGGCAAACAGGAAATGAGTCTGAAGCCCAAAGACTTGTGGGAACTCCCTTAAGGATTTTGGCAGTCCATCTCTTCTACTGCAGATTCCTGAGAGGCTCCAAGATCAGCTTTTATTATGGCCCAGTCCTCACTGCTTCAGGGAACAGTGTGCAGTGTGAAGCAGGAGGATGCATGAAACCACTGGTACTGACAATAGTTCTGTCCATACCAATCATATGGTCACCACTCAGGTTCTTCTGTAGATGTGGCAAAGGAGACAGCAGCGAGTGCAAACCCTCTGTTTCTTCATGATTACATATGCCTTGCTTCACAAGCTTTGAAATATTTGTCATAATTTCACTGTGTCAGGTTGTGGATTGTGGGATCTCTAAGTCACAGCCCACTGCTACATACTTTGGTGTACTAAAACAGAAGGATGAAAAAAATTCCAATGGGCAATTATAAAGGAAAGTCATCATTAATGTTTAGTAATATCTTGGAATATTAACCAGAGCTGTCGTGACAACAGTATGCACCACAGTGTCGTTCTTAATCAACAGTAATAAAAGAATAAGCTGCTTTTTGAAGAAATATATAAGTTTTACAATACATAAAATAAATGGAATTTGCTGTTCAAGAAACCCCATAACAGATTATGTCAGAATCCTGAAAATCTCTCTTAGGAGTTCACTTGCTCAGGCTTAGTGCCCAAGTGCTGCAGGGCTCCATCTTAGGCCCTGTGCTCTTCAACATCTTCATCAATGATTTGGATGCAGGACGACTGGAAGGGATAATAGCAAGTTTGCAGATGATACAAAACTGGGAGGAGCTGTTGAGTCCCTTGAAGGCAGGGAGGTCCTGCAGAGAGACCCCAACAGATCAGAGGGTTGGGAATCATCAACCATAGGAAGTTCAACAAGGGGAAGTGCCGGATTCTGCACCTGGGATAAGGCAACCATCCCAGATGGACAGACTGGGAATGAGAGGCTGGAAAGCAGTGCCAGGAAAGGGCCCTGGGGGTCCTGGTGGGTGGCCAGTTGGCCATGAGTCAGCGGTGCCCTGGCAGCCAGAAGGGCCAACCCTGTCCTGGGGGCATCAGGCCCAGCATCCCTGGCTGGGCCAGGGAGGGGATTGTCCTGCTCTGCTCTGCCCTGGGGCGGCCTCGCCCAATATTGGAGCAGTTTTGGTCACTGCAATATAAGAAAGATATTAAGCTCTTAGAGAGCATCCAAAGGAGGGCAAGAAAGATGGTGAAGGGCCTTAAGGGAAAGCCATAAGAGGAGCAGCTGAGGTCACTTGGTCTGTTCAGCCTGGAGGAGACTGAGGGGAGACATCATTAGGGTCTTCAGTTCCCTCACAAGGGGCAGTTAGTTGGTATTGCCAGGTGGTAAATGCAGAAGCTGCCTTCCCAACTTGAACATGTCATTGCCTTTAAAACAAGTAGCTGTTTCACCCATACTGGATAAAAAAGAGCTGATTCTCTCCTTGCTTAGCCATTAGCAACAGTCAAAAGTGGTAAATGCAGGTCTTGATCTAAGCTGTGTAGCTTGGGCCTGTCTTTAGTAACAGTCTCAGCAGTTCACCAAGTTACTGCTTGTTCTGGGTATCCCCCTCAGGAGTAATGGGCAGGCCTACAAGCCATATTGCAAATTATTGATTTTGTCTTTCTTTTCATATAGATGAATGATGTTCTGCTGTACACATATCCCCAGAAGGATGGCAAATACCGACTGAAAAACACCTTAGCTGTGTCAGGCATGAAGGTAATGCCTCATCTGTATTATAGGCTGGAATTAAAGTTTTATACTGAGCTGTTAGTGCTTTGCTGGTTTATGTCTCATATCCAGCAAGGGGAAAGAGGGAATGGACCTGTTATCAGGGGATTCCCTTGCCTCTTACAGGAGACAGAAGGAAGAATAATATAAAACAAACATAAAAAGATAATCTATAAGTCTATGACTTAGTATGACAGCCTTATTCAGGCTGCATAAATAATACAAGCCAAAATTGCAGTTACCATCTGATCATGAAACTGGAAACAGAAAAGATTTATTATCCCATTTTGTCCATTCCTCTCCTCATATCTCCAGCCAATGCATGATCATTCCCTTCACCATATTCACTAGAGCTTAGTCTGCCTGGTTTTAAACTCCTGCTACTCAAAATTTACACAAGCCTGGTTTTCGTGTGCCTTTTATCTGTTATAATCAAAAGCATCAATGGGTTCAAAAAGCAGTTAGCCAACTTTATGGGGAAAAGGTGTATTGGGAGCGATTTCATGCAGTGATATAAACACAGTCTCTTCTTCAAAAAATGTATACATTGCAGACACAATTCATCTGTCCTTACACTCTTTCCCTAAGCATCCATTGGCACCAGTACCTTACACTGTGCAACAGGAGATACTGGACTGGAGGGGTCTTTGCTTCTTACCTAGCCATACCTCCTGCCAAGAACCTTCATAACTGTTCTATAGCTAATATGCCAAGTTGCATTTCTGTGGAAGAGAATTTGAAATGACAAGCCAGGTGTCTGATGATCAAGAAAACAGACGAGATGAGAATTACTAATCATTAATTCCAGGGGAAACTTAAGGTATTGTGAAAAGGTGGGAGCCTGATAACCCCAGGGACCCAATAGCTTAAAACTAACTCAGGGATCCCATCTGGTGTAGGAATTGCCAAAACATTCTACCGTTAAGTGAAAAGGAGTTGCAGAGCAGGTACTTGTTGAGGTATATTTGAAACATTGAGTCACTAGCATAATGATGCTTGTTAATAAAAATGTATGAAACCATGAAGCTATGTTTCTCCTCAGTGACTGCTGCTATTAGCAGGCAACTAATACACTAGATGGCAGGGAAAAGATTTTAGATGAGCTGTAGCTTTTAAGTTTGTTGGTTTTTTTGCTCCTAAAGAGCCTTGCTGCAGACAGGCATTCACTGAACTGAAGTGCTTCGCTGTAGAATGTCTGCATGTCAGAAAGAGATTTCTGTTCATTACAAGC
Source organism: Pipra filicauda (assembly GCF_003945595.2). Classification (NCBI taxonomy): domain Eukaryota; kingdom Metazoa; phylum Chordata; class Aves; order Passeriformes; family Pipridae; genus Pipra; species Pipra filicauda. The sequence continues at coordinate 125,225 of NW_024103873.1, forward strand.
ATAGACATAACTTTTTCCAAAATGCTCTGACACTTGTCAGACTAAACATCTCCTAAGCTTGTCACATTAAAACTGAACCCCGATAGATACTTCATCCTTATCTTTATAGGCTGGATTAAATGATTTCTTTCCTTTAGCACCAATTGAAATAGAGAGCATTCCTCATTACACCAGCAATATAGCAAACAAAAAACCCCTACCTGCCCACCTCTTTGCATTGAAATATGACAAAGATGGCTGGGACGTCATAGATCCGTATGCATTGAGACTTGTATGGTGTACTGGTTATAGACAGTTTAACTCATGTCCACATTCATGTTCATGGCATTTGTTTCTAGGTCAGTCGCTCAATGACAGAAAAAGCCCAAAACGTCCTGAAGATTGAATATGATGAACATTGCCTAACCCTGTCAGCAAGGTATTGTTCCCATGGCAGAGGGTGTTACATTCTAGAGCTGTGTCTCTAGATTAGTCCAACCAATACCCAAGACTGAAATGGTGTCTCATTCTTTTTTAACTCAGTATCGATCTGCTATTGTGACAGACAATGGCTGAGTACTTGATTACATAATCAACAGTCATAAATGTGAGGCTCATAAACTACAACTAATTCAATTAATGTACTCAGTAAAGATTAGAAGTTGGGTCTTGATAACATCTTAAAGTGAAAGGAAAGATAAGAACGTTTGTTACTAAGAAACCTGAGTACTTTCCATTATCTTTCACATGCTTTCCCTGCAACACTAAGAGTATGTTATATCTCCCTCTTACAAGTTCCCTTGTTACCTCATACCACTGGGGCTGCAAAACTTCTGGAGAAAATAGTAATTAGGTAATACCATGCAACAGATATAAAAGCATTTAATAGTGCTTAAATGACAAAGCCAGAATTAAACCTTACTGGCAAGCTCATGGTTTTTCTAATAAAAGAAATTTCCCTAATGAATTTGTGTACTGCTAGTACTGACTGCGACTGGGAGTCAAGATCTCTGTCCTGGGATTACACGCTAATGCCAGAAAGAGATTATAGGTCAGCTTCCGATCAGTATTTTTCCTGCTTCTAGCCCAAAACTATCCTGCAAATTTACTTACAGCTATAGCAGAGAGGTGGCTGGCTTGATTTCCATGTGTAATTTATTACAAAAGACATAGCACACTAGCAGTGGTATTAAAAGTCTTCCAAATAACAAGGTCTTCAGTGCTTTTACACACTGACTTTCCCACCACCAGTCTCCAACTACAAAATGCCTGGAAACACAGCAGACTTCCTAAATTACACAGTGCAAGAAAAAGACAGGGAGGGCACTTTCTTATTCAGAATCAGAATTTGGAACTCTCATCCTTCCCAGAGCACTTATCATCTGTGGGCCATGCTCAGCTATCTGTCGAAGCCTTTTGGTCCATTTCCTTTTATAACCATAACCATATCTGAGATTATCTTAGACCTGTGCACTCATCACAGTCCTTAAAATATACACACAGTAATTTTGAGTTACCTGCCAGTTACAAAAGCAGGATGTATACAGTTCTTCTGTATTGCAGAGGGGAAATAACTGCTGTACGTCCCCATTAGCCAGGGCAACTAAGCTGGCATCCCTAGTGAGCAGCTTGGGACACTTTGCTTGCATTGTTAGGATGTTTCTTTGCCTTTTGTACTCATATCAAGTCCATGCTTAGTTAGCCTAAACAAAGCATGTGAGGACACCATGAGCTATGTTTATTTGGTAGTAGGTAGGACCAGGGCCTGAGACTAAGGTTGCCCTTCTGATAACAGCCATATGGAGACTGGGACAGATTCCCTTTCCCTTCCTTGTGCTGCTCATTCTGGGACTGGTCTGCCAGAAGTCACCCCAAACATTTTTTCCTCTCTCTTTCTGTACTGGCTGGCAGAGCTGATACACCAGTTGGTCAGCATGCTCTCCTAACCCCACTGCACAACATTCTTGACCTGCCACACTCACAAAAAAAGCACCAAAGGCAGAAATGTACCAGAAAGCTTTAAGTGTCCCTGAAGACTGTATATTTTACTGCTCACACCAAGGTGCTGCAAGTCTGCGCTGAAGGCCACTTGTTAACAACCACAGCACAAGCCTCAATGCTTTTATACTGGTATGAGACAAGGTGAATGCACTGAGGAAATACAGCATGAGCACCAAGGACTAAAGGCAGTAGACTAAGGATGACCAAAGCTCAGAAGTCAGCGTGGTTATATGAGCAGATGGCACTGTAAAATATTTCCAGTTCCTGCTGAAAATATCTTGTTCACCTGAAGAAACATGTTATTGGTTTGCAGGGAGCTGCTAACAGATCTGAGCACAGCACCTTTATGGAGAAGGCTTATAGTGCTCTTATATCTTCATTTGCATTTCAAAAATATTCTTCTTGGACACAGGGATAACCATGTGGTGCTCATATAAAATACCAGAGCACTAGGAGAAAGCACTGTTACCTCCTCAAAGGCTAATTTAGAGTGATAGTGGTAACACTGCGACAAAATCCCATCTCAGTCCAATTTCTGTGTTCCGTGGATGTCCCCTACTGCAGTGACAATTTGACCTTCTCTATTTGTTTAATGAAGAATATATAAGCCAACATAGATAACTGATAGCTCAGCACAAAAGATACATCCCAAAAATTCCACAAGGACCAAATGTGGCAATGGTGAATCACAGGCTGAGCTTCTCTGAGCCTCAGAAGTTCAGCAAAAATTCCTCTGAGCCTTGAAGCAACCAGTCAAATACCTAATTAGGAATGGGCCAGTGCCAATTGACATAATTTACCTTATCAGCAGATGGGGTTATTCCCACATGTAGTCGCTAATAACCCACAATTATTGCCTAGAGATATTTAATGGAGTGGAGAAAAGGTTAAAGGGGTCAGTTGGATATGAGGCTTTTAATAGTAGGCTGTCCCTCTTACCTGTCTTTCCCAATGGGGCTTTAATTTACATCACTATATAGGCCATGGTTTCCCTTGTTTTTTTGGTTGTTTTTTGTTTTAATCATATCTTAATACTCAAGTGAAGAGAATTTCCAAGAAAGAATTAGCAAGAGAAAGGTTTAAGCCAGGACTCCTGGCTGTGAACATGATTCGTCTGGAAGATACAGACATCTTCAGATTTTTTAGAAAGTGTAATTTGACAGGTAGTAATTTTGGTAGAAATACGGTGTGACTAGGCTGGATGAAGTCAGGCTGGATGGAGCTCTGAGCAACATGGTCTAGTGGAAGGTGTCTCTGCCCATGGCAGATCATTTGGAACACAATGATCTTTAAGGTCACTTCCAACCCAAACCATTCTATGATTCTATGACTAGTAGTGGGTGTCTTGACAGAGATGATCTCCTGTGACATAGCCTCTTGGCTTCCAGAGGTTAGCCTATATGCAGTACATGGACTAGCTCTGAGTTTCTGCTCCAGGCTTGTTGAATTTTGCAGAGGCTGGTGTTTTTGAGACAAGGGCTTATGCTCATGGTGCAGAAGGATGCCAAGTCAAAGATCATCAAGAAAATCTGGCACTCCCTCTCTCTTTGTGCCCTTTTTTTTTTTAAGACCACAAAACACAAATTGTTCTCAGACATCTTGTTTGGTGGTCTTCATGAGGGCGGTGTGAGGAAATCACAGCTGAACAGCAGCTGGCAATGATGCCACTACTAGATTTTACAACAAAGTCTAGTGGATAGCTTTAATGTGAGTGGCTGGTATGATCTGGGGAAGGCAGACCACACTGAGTTACATTCCCTCCGGTGACTGAGGCTAGAAACCACTAGAACTGTGCAGAGTTTCAGATGGACAGGAAGCACATAGTTTGAAGTCACAGCAGAAAAACCAGCTAACACAAGCAGGACACCTCATGGCTGTAACAGAGTGAATGCATCTGGGAAGGAACAGGCACTAAGAGCCCTTTGGCTTTTTGGGGATAGCTGGACTGGCAGGGAAATGCAAAGTGTTCACTCCTTTGCCTTGTGCAAAGGGGGCATCTAGGGGCCAATCTGGAGAACTACTGGCCTCCATGTGTACCTGCAACTACAGGGAATGCACAACTTTCTTCCCAAATTGCTGTCTTGGCCTCTTGCCAGGAGACTGGAGGTTATCTGTGATGGACCTAGAGGAAAATGAAAGCATTCACACCTGTACCATTGGTGACAGGCTTCTGCATTTCCCAATATGCAGATCATCTGAGCATCCCACTATAGAGATGAGCAGAAACACACTTACCTTGAGCAACCCATGCCAATGCTATGTGCAATAGAGTGCCTAAAAGCTAGAGCAGGCAGGACAAAAAGAGACAATTCATATTGTCCTGTTTGATCTAGGATTGAGCAGCTTACAGCAAAATCAGAGACTACTTTGAAAAATTTTCTGAGCATTTAGTTCCTTCTAAGTCACAGTCCTAACCATGGAGCTACACTACTCATTGTGCTGAATATGTTCAACAGTCAATTTTGTTCCTGGTCAGAAAACTGTCAGTTCAGTGCAATAGTGCAAGAAAGCAAACATTCATAAAGTAAAGCTTTTCTCCTCTGACCAGCTTGTTTCAGTCCCTACTGTGCATGGCATTGACTGCTCTGTTGTATTTCATTCCACAGCTCTTGCTCAGAAAGGGATGACTGGTACAACTGCATCAGCAGACACATCCCAGATGGCTACAAAGCTCACAACACTTCGACTTTCCACAGCAGTGTGGAGGTAAAAGGAGGCCAAGTCTTTCAATGCTTGAAAAGGGAAGGAGGGAGAGAAAGAGAGAGAGGAAGGAAGGAGGGTTATAAAATTCAGAATTCCTAGTAGCCAGATGTTCTATTTTCTTTTAAACCAGTATGCCAAGCTTGAACAATGAAACTCATCACAGCTCATGGGCCACCTCTGAAATGTTAATCACACTCTATACTCTGTGGCCTTTGCTTAGTTCTTCTGAAGGAAGATTATTTTGTCCTGAAGGACAAACCAGTAACTATTTTTGATTAATTAAAAATAGCTACAAACTTTATAGATGTAAAAAAACCCCAAATTACCCATTAGTTACACTAATATCATACACAGAATAAAGTAACTGCCACTGCAAACCCCACTAGCAATTTTGCAATTGTACCAGCACAATTATGTATATTATTACCTCACTATTATCAGTTGTACTACGCTCAGTTAAGAAGGCAAAGAATGCATCTGATAAAAAGTAAAAATGCTATTTTAGCTTATGTAGAACCTCAGTTTTACTAAATAAGAAAGAGTGCCGGTGAGGCCACATCTGGAGTGCTGTGCCCAGTGCTGGGCTCCTCAGTATGACACATGAAAATGCTGAAAAGCCCGACAAAGGGCAACAAAAATGATGATAAGGGACTGGAGCATCTCTCCCATGAGGAAAGGCTGAGAATGCTGGAACTGTTCAACCTGGAGAAGGCTCAGGGAGGATCTCCTCTATGTGTACAAGTACCTGGAGGGTACAAAGAAGACAGAGCCAGGCTCTTCTCAGGGCTGCCCAGTGACAGGACCAGAGGCAGTGGCCACAAACTGAAACACAGGAGGTTCCCTCAAACAGCAGCAAACACTTTTTCACTCTGAGGGTGACCAAGCACTGGCACAGGTTGCCCAGGGAGGTTGTGGAGTCTCCATCCTTGGAAATGTTCAAAGGACACCTGGACACAGTCCTTGCCAACAGGTGCTACATAGCAGTAGCACCTGAGCAGAGTGGGTGGACCACATGACCTTCAGAGATCCCTTCCAACCTCAACCAGTTTGTGATTAAACTTGAAATTTTTTAAGACCTCAGAAAGTAAAAAATTAATTCAAAACCAAAACAGGATTTTTTTTCTGGCCTGTATCTAATCTACTTTCAAATATTTAACAAGAAAAAGATAGAAATTAGTCAGTACAGCAATCTAAACCAAATCCTTTTTCAACAAATGAAAAAATAATTTCTTTTCCAGCTCTGCTTCTGATGTAAACCTGAATGTGCACATGAGGAAAATTTGGAGGAATTTCATTTGTCTGTCTTTAGATCCTATTTGTCTGCAGAAGTCTAATTTCCACATAGGAAACCTTCCTAACAAACAGTCCTTCAAAAGCACAAGAGTTTGTGCTATTTGTGCCAAATGCTGAGCTGCTGTGAACTGACAGTGGAGGGCCCCTAATACTTTGGTGCTGAACCTCAAGTAACATAGCTTCTCAGCACAGTTTATTAGATTGGGTTCAGTTCCACGTGGACCACGGCTCCCTGGGCTTGAGCAAAGGCACCTGAACAATACTGCGATGCAGTGCATTCCAAGAACTGGGAAAAGTGAATGCATTTTTCTAAAGCTCCTTACAGATATTCAGATCAGCCATGGAAAGCATGGATCAGATTTGGAGTAGGAGTAGGGGAGGGTAAATTCATCTTTGGTTTTCGTGTTTTCTTTACTCTCTGTTGCATCATCACAGAACTGTCCCAAGGTGTAATGACATAAAAAGCTCAGGTACTTTTTTGATTGAAAGCTGTAGAACTTTTTATGAATATTATTTCAAAAGTTTCTTACAAAAAGATGGGTTTAAATCATGTTCTTACCTGTAATTTTCATATGCAGATAATCAGATACTTGTCTGGCATGGAAGACTGTCAGGATCTCACCAAAAATAGATTTGCATGGATTTTTACTTGTTGTGACTCTGGATTTAAGAGCACCATGTCCTAATCTTTCAGTGCTGAAGCAGTTGTATGTCACTTAAAAGTGCATTAAGAATGAGGAAATTTGGGGATCTTAACAGGAGAAGGTAGATTGAAATGAGATGAGAATTGTATGGGATGGAACAGGGCTGACTGAGTGCACTTTGAAAGTGCGGATGCTTTTTCATTTATTCTTGTTTGATTTTAAGCTAAGGGAAAGGCTTGGAATACCCTTGGGTGAGAGGCCTCCTACTTTGGTACCTGTGTCCCATGTCATGATGTGCATGAACTGTGGCTGTGACTTTACGCTCACTCTGAGGCGACATCACTGCCATGCCTGTGGGAAGGTAAGAGCTGTACAAGCTTCTAGGGGGGCTTTAGTCGCACCTCTGGGCTGCTGGCTGCTACTGCTGCAACTTCTGCAAATTTGTAGCAACATCCAAGACCTGAATTTGACTTCTCACAGAACCTGTGAGTGCTTTGCTAAATTAGGTAATTAGGTTCCTAATGTCCTAGAAGAAACAACAGTAACCTTGCCTTAAGGGGTAAAAGGAGTTCCTGAAGGCGGGTTAAAGCCTGACAAGATAATTATTGCTGGGTGCAGCCATTATATCTGATATATAGCTAGCTCTGAGACAAGAAGCAATACACTAAAAATACAGGCTCTCTTCTGGACCAGAGCAGTAACACATGTACTCCGTGACCTGTCTCTAATAACATCTGGTAAAATTATCTTCCAAGAAAAGTGAAGAAATTTGGCAGTAGAGCATGGTTTGGCCAGTGACCAAAGGAAAAGTTTCCTCTTTGCTCCATTGAAGAGCTGTTGCCTTTTGCCCTAAAGCTAAGGGGATCTATAAGGTTTTTTGGTTTTGTCCCTTTATTCCTGACTCTAGAGATTCGCTTATATACATAAACCTGCAGTCATGTTTTAAACCATGGCTGTCTTTTAACCTGATTTTTTAAAAAATTTTAATAAAACGACCAGTGATTTTTGCTAGTATAAAACCCCCCCGTTTACTTAATCTTTTTTCTAATTCCACAGAGAAAATCAGTCACACAGGGATTGCAGGAACATGCAAGCTTGCTTAAGAAAACAATGTTACTAACAAAGCTATGAAAACAGAAGTAATTTTAAAGGTGTCATTCTACAGTTCACTACTAGGGAAGGTGTAAGTTCCTGAGGAGATGGACACAGCAATGGTGTACAACTAAATACAGTGTTCAATTCTGCTTGGCTCACAACAGTGGAAGCCTACAGCAATCATATTTCAGTCGGCAGACTTTCCCTGGCTGCCAGTTTTAGGAGAGAACCATTTCTGGTCCACTATCCATCTTCCTCTCCCAGCAAGGTGAGGGGATTTGTTTTGTATGTGCATATCTATAAATATAAATTATATTTACATGCATCTCTTCTTGATGGAACAGATTGTATGTCGAAATTGTTCAAGAAACAAGTACCCTATGAAGTACCTTAAAGATCAAGCAGCCAAAGTCTGTGATAGCTGCTACGTGGAACTTAATAAAAGAGGTAGGATTTTTTCATTCTTGGCAAAACTGACAAATTGATTTCCTTCCTATATGATGAGGAGGCTTTAGGACCTGCCTACTATGTTGTATTTTGTTAAATATGCCTCAAGCTTGAGGCATGTGTATTGAGGTTCCAGGAGAGCCAGGTTTTAATGGTAGCTGAAACTGTTTAGCAAGACATAAAATCAAGTTTAGCAAACTGTTTTCTCAAATGGAAAGAGGGCAAATTTAGGTTAGATATACAAAAGAAATTCTTGGCTGTGAGGGTGGGGAGGCCCTGGCACAGGTTGCCCAGAGAAGCTGTGGCTGCCCCATCCCTGGCAGTGTTCAAGACCAGGCTGGACAAGGCTTGGAGCAACTCGGAATAGTGGAAGGTGTCCCTGCCCATGGCAGGGGCTGGAATGAGATGAGCTTTAAGGTCCATTCCAACCCAAATCTTCTATGATTCTAAGCCAGGTTCTCTGAGGGCTTCCCTGACCATTTTAATAAACCAGAATAATGGTAAAAACTATGTCCTATGAGGAGCAACTGAGAACTCTGGGTTTGTCTCCTCTGGAGATAAGGAGGCTGAGGGGTGATATTGCTCTCTGCAGCTTCCTGAGGAGGGGTCGTGGAGACAGTGGTGCTGATCTCTTTTCCGTGTGACGCAGTGACAAGACACATGAGAGTGGTTCAAAGCTTCATCAGGGGAGGTTCTGACTTGACATGAGGAAACCTTTCTTTTCCCAGACGGTGGCCAAACATTGGAACAGGCTTTCTAGAGAGGTGGTCAATGCCCTATGCTTCTCAGTGTTTAAAGGACATTTGAACAATGCTCTTAATAACATGATTTGACTTTTGAGCAGCCTTGAATTGGTCAGGCAGTTGAACTAGATGATTGTTGTAGGCTCCTTCTAACTGAACTGTTTTATTCTGTCATTTCTAATTAATTATCCATTAAAGTAAAACAATGGCTTTGTGGTTCTTCACTGTCCTCATCCATGTTGTAGCTTTTACAAAAAGAAATGCCGGGGTAAAGTGCAGAGTCACTAAGAGCTTTTCTACATAGGGAGTTAATCTGGTTACAGATGAAAGCATAAATTCAAAGCAGAAGAGCTACTGCCTATCTAGAACTGTATTATTATCCTAATATGTAAGTCTCTTTTCTGATGTAAATACACATTCAAATCAAAGACAAAAGGGGGAGAGGGGTTACAAATATATGAACAGAGAGGGAATAGGACATAATTTTCTTGTACAACTACTCATGTAGACAATCTCTAATAAAAAGCATATTATACTTTTAATAAGTCAAGAATAAAAAGGTGTGGACAATGAAGTTTAGTTTTTCCACTCTGACTGAAGAAATTCACACTAGCCAAGCAAACGCATGAACAGGTGCTGTCACAACAGCCAAAAAAAGCATCTCCAAGCCACTCTGTGTCCAAGAAGCGGTACTTCAGACTTGTGCTAAAACAATGCCATCTTTTACTAAGAGCTTTCAAATAATGTGTGTTGCCAGAAGTGGAATCATGAAGATGTGAACTCAGACAAGTGGAGTTAATGGAGATTTTCAGAGCCAGAAGAACTGTCTCCCATGCAGAATTCAAAGAAAATGGTTCATACAGAAAGAATGTCCCATTAGTGAATCTATCCTGCAAAGATGTTATAGAACATAGAGAAGATGTCAAAGCCATTTGCTTAATGCTCATTTTAAATAACAAGAAAACAAGCTGTGCTGTGCTTTGCCAGCTTTCTTGCAGGCTTCTTTCAAGCACCTGTAGGTTATTAAAAAAGGGTGCTATGGAATCCACTGATCAGACTTAAAGAGGTGATTTGAAAGAAAGGCTAAAATAAAAACTGAGTGTGAAGGAGGCGTTGCATTTTCCTTAGTCATTTACATTGTGTGTCTCTTACACAGCCTGATATGTATCAACTCATCCATTTCCCCCTTCCCTTTCTGAATTTTCTTAATCTTGCAGAGCGGCCACTAAGCATGAGCTTCCCTCCAACTTCATCCAGGTGTTCAAGCAGTGCCTTCTCTGTTTTCCACAATATTCATTATTCATCTTTTAAGAAACAGAAGAAGATCCCTTCAGCTCTCATGGAGGTAGGACCAAGCTGCCTGAGAAAGGCAGGAGACTCGAGGAAACTCTGTGCTCTTACTTCAGCAGCTATGTTTATACTGTATGCAGTAGGCTCAGCACATGCCTTGGTTTACTTTCATCATGCAATTATTTTTTTGTTTTTCACAGTAGTGTTTAAAATACAAAAATACTCTGAGCTCTGGAGATACCACAGAAGTGTCTTGAGCCCACTGAGAAACCCAGTTAGAGTATGATACTTTAATTTGCTCATCAGCCTGTGAAGTCTTGAAAAAAACTAAACCACCTTCAAGGTACTAGACAGAACAACAGAGCAGATCATAGACACTGACAATCTTACCAATGTAAACAAAATTCCCACCAATTTCAATAGGGCCATGATTTCTAAAGCTGTATTAGTTTTCTTTCCAGGAACAAGGTGCCAATCATTTTGATGTATTCTAAGTAGCTAAGCTGCCCATTGAACTTGAGCATAGCAAGGTACTTCCATTTCCTGCAGGTATTTATCACTGTATAAAGAAATGAGAGTGCAAACATCTTGCTGAACTCACTGTAGAGTCAAGACACTGGAATCTCTTGAGGTTTGTTGGTGAAACTGCGCCAGAGATACAACCATGTAACACAAACACACAAACTTAATATTGAAAGAGCCAGCAGGCAGAATTTAAACCTCACGAGGGAAAAAGCATCACCTTTCTATCCACATGGAGGCAGCACATGTTTATTAACATGAACTATCTCATAATAGCATTACTCCATGTCCTGGCACATTTCTGTTCTGCTGCAAAACACTGCTATATAAATGCTCAGTTTTCTCTTCTGTCAGTGCTACAAAAGCTGGTTTTGAATCTCTGCTCTTTGTTTCTAAATCCAATACTGTTTACTGCTGTAATTAATGATGTACACTGCACTGTGTGTGTGCGTGTGTGTGCAAGTGTATAGTTCCAGCTACTCAAAATCTGGATTTTTAAGAACATTAAGCACTTAGATCTCAGAATATTTCTGTGAGAGGGGCAACTCTTCTCAGAAATATTATTACACAAATGAAACCAAGTCATCATTAAGTGATTGATATAAATTAATATAAAACCATAGCAAAGCCCTAAATATACCCATGGCTTGAAAGTGTTCAGCCACAAGACTGTAATTCACTTTTGGAAGCATGCACCTTTAAAATACAAAAATACCCCAGACCTTGGAAAAGGGACAAGTCTGGCTTTTCAGAACACAACTGTAAGCTTACTGACCTGAATAATAACTCAACTGCATATTTCCCATTAGAGTTACTGAGAACAAAATTTAACTATAAATATTCAAACAGTTAAAAAGAACCCTAACACCATGCTTATAATTTTTCTGTATCAATACTTTTAATGGTCTACTTACAGTTTCACCTAGTTGTCTGGTGTGATGCAAGCATGCATATTCAGGAGTGGAAAAGCCTTTGCTGTTACAAATCCTGATTTCTCCTACCTTGCTCCAGGTGGCAGCCTCAGAAGAGGGAGCTACCATCAGTGGTTACCTCAGCAGATGTAAGGGAGGCAAAAGACACTGGAAGAAACGCTGGTTTGTTATCAAAGGCAAAGTCCTCTACACCTACATAGCAAATGAGGTACTGTGCAATCTGACTTGAAGTACTTTCTTATCTGAGATCTCTTCTTTACTCCCTACAGGCAGAACCAGGAAATGGGAAAGGTAGAAATGGTAGTTCTCACAACTATCTGCCTTCTGAGACCTGGTCCTAACAGACTGAATCCCCAGGGAGCTCAGCCACAGCCCTAGCTGGACCTTGGCAGCCTTCAGACACTGCCCTTCATTATTTGAACTTCAGATCATTATCTGACTTCTTGCTATTCATGCTATTATAAACTGTCAACCACAGTGAACCTTAGTGTAAATATTTACACCCAAAGACTTCAAGATCCTTCAGCATTCTCTGGTGTACCTTGATAACTGCCAGATATTTTGTAGATAGATAGCACTATGATCCATTTCTGGTGGGGAGGAGAATCTTGTAGTTTTGCAAGTATAAGTAAGACATACTTGTCCTACTAGTACCAACAGGTAAAGAGAGGAGACAGTCTGCAGAAGTCAGTATAATGCCAGCTCTGTTGGTCTGTAAGCTCCTCCTTACAGCCAAGGAGGCCAGGTATCAACTAGATCATTTTTATGTATTTTGTCCTTTCCCAGTCCCTTTTCTTATTTTATAATAGCTGCCATACAAATAAACTTGAAGTGTAATATAAAGTTTGGTTATAATGGACAGGTTTCATAAGCAAAACCATAAAATTCATTTTGCTGAAAAAAAGGACAATGCAAAAACTTGTAAAAAGCAATACTTGGTACTTTAGGCCCTCAGAATACTTTGCAAACATCATGTGATGGTTGCATGAAGCAATGTTATCCCCTTTAAACGGATGAGAAGATTGAGGCACAAAAGGGTTCGTGATTTGACCAGCAGTTCAGACCATTATAATCAAATTCCGTATCCCACACATTTACCTTACCTCACCTAAGCTTAAAAGGGATCATTTCTGGTTCAACAATAGGGAAAAAGCAACAATGCCTAATTACACTTTGCATTCCCAGTCTGCAATGTACGTTCTAATAGCACAGGCAAAGCCAACATACACATATAATCACTGCCTCAATACGGTGATCAAAACTGCAGCTTTCACTAACAGCTAAACTGCAATTCAATTAAGGCTTATTGTTTTCTTTGACTTCTGCAAAGCCATGTCTAGCAAGCAAAATTTGTGGAAGTTTCTTGGGACTAAATTAACAATTAATTGCATTACCAGCTAGGAAATTTCAAACCAGCCTTTAGGAAAGCAAGTGTGCTGTTTGAGAAAGAGCAGATTTCTGAAAAAGTCACTAGTGCTTTGAAAGGAAATGATGAGGCACCAAAAAGACTACTATTTGCACCCAGTAAAAAAAAATTATTGAAAGAAACATAACTGGGAGAGAGTCTCAGGCTTTCCAAACTGCTGCTGGACTGTCCTATACTCTCAATAATCTCTGCTTCGCCTCCTGGACCGTTATGTCAAAGACAGCCATCAGTGTTGTGGCTAATTTGACCTGCATGGCCATGTGGATGATCACGAAGAACTGGATTTTCAGAGGTGGTGTTCAAGTTCAGTACTCAGACTAGATAAAAATGTGCAGTACAGGCACTGCTCTGGTTTAGGTAAGAGCCACGAGTCCAGCAGAACATTCACACTACTGCTTTTGCATTTCTGTCACAGCAGGGTTGTATCATTTGGTTTTCAGAAAGAGCCCTCAAACTGTTACAAGCCTTCTCTCTAAATTTTGGTTCACTTCTTTGCTTTTCAGGACAAAGTGGCTACAGAGAGTTTGCCTTTGCTGGGTTTCACCATTGCCCCAGAAAAAGAGGATGGAAGCACAGATGCAGTTTTTCATCTCTACCACAAGCAGACTCTCTTTTATAGCTTCCGAGCAGAGGATAACAATTCAGCACAGAGGTATGGGGGTTGACTTCCACACTAGCCAGTGCACAGGTCCAAAAGCTTACATAGGGCTTTCCCCTCTCCTTCAGTTCAGAATGCCTTCATGACAGAGGAAGCAAGCAACTTTCAGAGTGTTGATTAAGCCAAATTACATGTGACTGGCCTGAGTGACTTAAAAAATCTACCTGGTGCTTTTAATTTCCTTTAGGAAGGAGAATTTGCTCCTCCTATGGCTAAAGAGGAGACTGAGTCTCAAGAGGCATGTCTAGAAGTCTGTCACAGGTGATTACTGTACAGAAGCTTCTCTGATTTATATGTTCAATTTATATGTTCAATCTTAGTTTTCTCATCAACAAATAATTGCTTATTTTTCTCAATTCTAATGCTACTGCTTCCACATAATAAAATAGTCACAAAATTTATATTAAAAATGCTAGCACCTCAAGACACACAGGAAAGGAAATGAGTGTTTATAGGAGGTTTTGTTGCTTTTAAACATACTTCAGTGGTTTCATCTTTCCTATTCTAAGACAGCACTTAACTGTCTTTGAGACTTTACAATAATTTACTGGTTAAGATTGCACTAGAAAGCAGGAGTCCCAGTACTCCCTGCTTTAATCACAAAACTGTAGTTCCTCATCAGAGGTAGGATGGAAAATACAGTCTTCTTCAAGCTTTATGTTCTTAAAGTACTTATTTTTCTTAAAATACATATCTTCTAAAAATGTATATAGTTTTATATGTACCGCTTTTTCTTTTCTGCCCTTTCTAGGTGGATTGAAGCCATGGAAGAAGCATCCATATTATAGCAGCTATCACGCAATGAACTTGGAATAAATTCTCAGATTTCTGTACATTTCCAGCAATCTTCTTCTGACTTACAAAACTGAACAGCATATTTCAGGCCCACTGGCCACACACACTGGATTTGAACTGTTTCCAGTTTGCTCTTTTTGCTTCCTTCTTCTTACATCCATGTTGTTGCAAATGAAAACTTCAAAATAGAAAATATTTATGGTGATCTTTATGTATGTGCAACTTCAGCCTGTACTATAAGCTTCTCCTCTGACCTCACAGTAAACTAAGTCTAACATCAAGACCAGAAAATACATGGAAACACTGACTACAGTAAGTAACAGGCTCAGATTTACTTACTCAACAGCACTGCCATATTTCATTGAGTTGGTTTTGATGTCTACCACAACATGAGAAACAATATAGTACACAACAAATGATCATTTAAAGCACTTTATCATTTTTATTGAACTACAGTTTCCTTTTCTTCATGTTTCTAAGGAGTTCTGTGGCATGATTCATTACCCATCCATTAACAAGTGCCAGCATGAAATTATGCCCCACATTTGCTAACTAGCTTCCACAGAAAAGGAACGAACTACACATTCAATTCACCTGGTCTATCAACACTTCACTGGCTATGATCCAACATAATTACTTACTATCAATTTATAATTTTACACAGAGCACTGTATAATTTATGTTAAAGGGTTTAGTTTCATATCACTGCAGTACTTTGAAATGCACTTCAGTAGCTCTACAGATCCAGGCGTTGAATTATATCACTTCTCTCTAAATACTGCATCAGACTCAAACCCAAAGGTTATTTGTAATTTATTATAAACCTACAGACAGTTTTTATTTAACATGTCTACCTAGTAGTGTTAAGATTTTTATCCTCTATTTAAATAGTCTATCTTTATTTTCAAAATTCCTGTTGTTTCTGCTGTTCTTGTTATGAAAAATGTCATCAAAAATTGAATGCACATAACTAGCACAGCATTTGAAATATGCTGGGTGCACTGAAATGCACTTGTCTGAACCTGCTCTGCTGGAGTGCTTTGGAACTCCTGTGGCTATACCTGTCTCACATCAGACTGCTGCCGTGCTCTACATCTCCAGGGCTGGATTCTCAGCAGCCAGCTGTGTTTGTGTGACTTCAAAGATGCTGTGCTGCTTTACACCAGCTGAGGATATAGATGTCTGGAGTTTGGGGGGTTGGGTTTTTGTGTTTGGTTTGGGGGGTTGTTTTTTGTTGGGGTGGGTTTTCTTTAGTGTTTGGGTTGGGGTTTTCTATAAAGAAGGTTGAGAAGTGGTGTTCTAATCATTGCAATACAGTGGGTTTGTGTCCTGTATTTGTCATAATATTTGACTGAGGAATAGAACAGCATCTATGATTAAAATATATCTTTGTATAAAAATACCACGTTCAAGAATTTACTTACATTAAAATATATTGTTGGGCATTTTTATTACTTTCATTTTTCCATTTCTTTAAGAAGCTTAATGGATATCTGAATTTTTGACCCTAAAAAATTGTTTAGAATTGTCTGCATTTTTAAAGGTCTATAATATATACCCAAATCATAAGGTAGTTCAGTTTATCACCTGCAAAAACAAGTTTAAAGAAACAAATACCTACCACTAAATAAAAATATCATTGTTTTGGGGTTTTTTTGATACAACTGAGTCTGACCATTTCATATAGCATATATTATCATGTGCAAACAGAAACCAAGTATAAGAAAAGTAAAACTTTTGATTCTTTAGTTAATGAATGAACACCAGTGTTAACTCTTTACGTTAGAACCATGGCCTTGCTACCAATACACTGTAAATGTTTATCCCCCCCTTAAAAACATTTTGCACTTAGAAAAAAATAAGACAACATTGAATACAGAGTAAGATCTCTTAACTCTAGTCTCAAACGAGAAAAAACTGCACTACAGAATGACAATATTATGAAGATTTAGGTGCTGACATTTGGTGACTGTTGTGTGAAGCTTTCAGTTAGAAGCATGAAATGAAGACGTGAAAATATTTTGTTGTAAAAAATAAGATACAGTGCTATTAAACATTGTTTTAAGTAATGTAGAAAAATAAAAGAGCAAAACATAACTGCAGTTCTACAGGCTTTTCCTTTACACTATTTTTACCTTCTTTAATTCCAGCTTTGCAGTTCCAGTTAATAGATACTTGCCTATTAACCAATTCTCTGACAAACCAGGGAAGAGCATCAAATCAGAAGATGGTAATGGAGCCCTTCGGGTGGGAACAGGATTTAGACCTAATTGTTACGATGATGTGTTTCAGTCCACACTGCATTCATCTCCTGTAAAGCCTGCCTACTTTACTTCAACTTACAGATACAGGTGGTCTCAATACAGCATAAAAAAAGAGCAAAAAATGAAAATGTCCTCGCAATTTCAGTCCAACTGTTAACTAAATTTGAGCAAAGCTAAGCACCAGAGACAGAAATTATCACTGTTTCAGAATTATTCCAGTAATCACCTTCTAGAAAATGGTAACTTCTTAAAATAGATATATATACTCAGTTTACTACCTGCCATTTACTTACACAGTTCTTTCCTACTAAGTTGTAGTTAGTATTACTCTTCCACAATGAAAACTTTGTTCCACACCTTCATAAATGTTTCAAAAAAAATTCAATAATAAGTCACAATGAACTAGCTATTTGGCCAATAGCTGAGATGCAAGCTGCCCTCATTTGTTGTTTCAGAGTTTTTCTGTTTATTTTTCTACTTATTAAAAAGCATTAAAGTTATTAGCCATTAGGTGCAACTAATATTTGGACCTATTTTACAGCATATGCCTAGTTAAAATCTGTTTTTTAAAGTTATTAAATTATTTTTCCAAAATACAAGTCATTCAGAGATGGAGAATACCAACCTGACAAGATTCTGTGCCACTTACATAAGCACTGCTGGTCAAGCCCCGGGACTGCTGCCCTTCCTGAGCTGATTCTCTGCTGCTTTTACGATTGATGAAAACCACACAGCTATGAATACCAACCAGGCTTTTCCTGTTTGCATGCTACTTTGATACAAAAGTAATAACGACTACTTCGGCTGTAACCATGTTCAGTGAATATCACTGCTTGTGAAGGTAAAAGAAAGTGCCAATACTCAGCGAGGGGGGAAAGGTATTCCCTTAAATACTAAGGGAAAAACACCACTTTAACTCCACAAGTTACTTGGGAACATAACATACGAACTTCTATGTATTAAAAGCAGTGCAATTCTTCAGCCTGGGTAACACTGTGACACCACTTTTGATCAAGTTTTACAAGAAAGTTTCTAGACTCCAGGGCATGGTGTTATGAGGTCAAAGGTTGGACTTGATGACCTTGGAGGTCTTTTCCAACCTTAATGACTCTATATAGTGATATTTTTCTGCAGTTGAAAAGCCTACATTAGACAGCAAGGTCATTTTTGCTAAGAGATGAACATAGAGATATGATGGCAAAACCCCACAGGATGGAGGTCACCAGCGTCCCTCAGCACTGCCCAGCCATGTACAAAAAAGCAAGGCATGAGGACTCATACTTCAAAAATCATCTACTAACACTTAAAAGAGAGATTTAAATTGAATGTGGCATTAGCAAGACCAGTTTATACAGTTAAAACCCTGTCAGTCACTTATAACTGTTGATTTCTTCCATGCTCGGTATCAGTTTTGCTCTTAAAATTTACATCAAGTTTCCAGAAAATTCTATGAAAATTTTAAGCACCTGAAATGAGAACTTAAAAAACCCCCAAACAACAAAGCTCTACAATACTAATCCTTATTATCCAACTACCTACAATATCCCAAAAATTTAAAACCCATGAGCAACCTCAAATCCTATTCTTATTTTGTAGTACTTGGCCTGCCCTGACTTAGTCCATTATGTACCTTTACTGCCATCACCACGGCCAGAGAGGTGGCTTTGGCTATGCCATTAGTACTCTTGCAGCAGTTCTCTCCTTCCACACCTAAAACCTCCTTCCCTCTCCACAAGTATGCACATCTCACCTCTGCTCTGTGGGGAATCCAGCCTGTTCTCCTGAGCAGCGTGCAACTTCCACGGGGTCTCTTCCCTCCTCTTCTTGCATGACAATTTTGCGGCACATTTTTTCTTCTAAGGCAACTATCCCACAAAGGGAGGAGCTAAAAGGTCCCTGTTATCAGCAAGTGCGTTTGAAAATGAACACCAGTAAAATCCCTTCTCCACTATGGCTGGGAGCAATTTAATCCTTATCGGCAGGAACTGCGGCCCGAAGGAGAGAGGCCCTCGATGGAGCCCGCGCTCCGTGAGGAGAGGAGCCCTGAGGAGAGGAGTCCCCGGAGAAGCCCTCGGCGGAGCCCTGAGGAGACGAGCCGTCGGTGCAGCCCGCGCTCCTGGCAGGAACTGCGGCCCAAGGCCAGGAGCCCTCGGTGAGCAGGGCACAAGCGTGAGGAGCAGGAGGGCAGGCAGGAGGTGGTCTGTGCTGGTTGGGATCCCCCATCCCCAGAGCGCCGCTCCGAGGCGGGGAGGGGCCCGTGCGTGTGTGAAATCGCGCCTGGCAGAAAGGGGTGGCTGGGGAAGGTGGTGGTTTAATTTCTGGCTTTCTCACTATTCACATCTGTTTTAACTGGCAGTCAGTTAAATTCATTTTTCCCAAGACAGATCTATTCTGCCCATGACGGCAATTGGTAAGTGATCTGTCTTTATCTTGACCTATGAGCTTTTTCTCCCCCTGTCCTGTTATGGAGGGGGCAGTGAGTGACGGGGTCAGCATCTGGCTGCAATCCATGGTCAGCTCACAACAGTGTGGTAGACAGATATAATAATTTTCTTTGCTGCCAGTCTAGTTATTAACCTTTACTTGTAGACTATCTCAGTTTTCTTTGATCTTTTTCACCTTCAGCATCTTCTATTAATTTGATTTCTCTTCAGTCATAGCTAAGGCCAAAAATGGCTATACAAACACTTTTTACTAATGCTCTTTTAGAAGTCAGTGTATATAAATTTAGGAAACTTCAGCATTATCTAATACAATCTTGCTTATTAAACAAGTTCAGGGCATACAGTGTAGTTCTACATATCACTGAAATTATCACAAACACTGCAGCAAAGTTTGTCACAGCTTTTTTGATGCAGCTTTCCTGACTGCACTTAGTGTTGCCAGTCTCAGTGAGCACAGTGGAGCTGCACATCAAGCAGGACTGCACTCCACCAGAGCTGAGAATAAAACTGCTCCAAGGCCTTCTCTTGGTGGCACAAACAAGGAAGAATAAGGAGACAACTCCTGTCCCCTAAACTTTTCCTCAACTTGCCCATTAGGAAGCACTGAGGGGGAAAGCAGCATTTCACATCTGGCTTCAGCATTTTCCCTTCTTTCATTCAGTCACACCCTTTAATAGTATGTTTTACGAAGTTAAAAAAACCTGCTTCTAAAGGCATATAGATATTTTGAGAATTTGAAAATTCTTCATGTATTTAACATTACAGTAGTGAACACCCAAGACATTGAGACATTTTCCTTTATTTATGTATTGCAAAGACATCTGTACATTATGTGCTTTGCTAAGTCCCATTCTGTGACAGTCAGGCTGTAATTCATAGGTGTACTTCTTTATTTCTCATATCCTTGCCCCAAATAGCCACTTCTAAGAAAAACAAACAAACAATCCCTCACTCAAGCCTGGCTTGCGCCTACCACTGAGCATTCAGAGGCAGAACAAGACTCACGGCCAGCTTCACCGTGAGAGCCCTAATCAATGACACTGACTTCAGAAAATGAAATAAGAACTCGGTACAATCTGGCGGTGGCGTTTGTGAGAGCCTCTCTCGACTGCGAGCCTGCCTTTGACTGCACCTTCAGCGAAAACCAAGGTACACGTGGAATACCAGCACCACCGGCGCACGGAACAGCCACCGCCAACCCATTACCTCGGGCTACCGGCTCCCGAGAAGCTTTCCAAGCGGGACGGACAAAGGCGGGGGCCGTTCCTTCCCGTCGCTGCCCCAGGGGCCGAGCTCCTCCCTGCACTGCCCCGGGAGCCAGGCCCGGACCGAGCGGTGCGGGGCTCGGGCGGCCCAGGTAGCCCGGTAGCCCCTCCCCGCCGCCAGCCCCGCCCCGCGGGGGATGGAGGGGCCGCGGCAGGGCGGGCGCTGGAAGAGGAAGCGGGGACGCGCTCCCGGGCGGCGACGGCGGGGTCACGAACTCTGACCTGTCACAGGGCACGGCACGGCACGGCACACACAACAAAACACCCCCGGCCCAACACAGCCCCGGCTCCCTCCCCTCCGCGGGCCCCACAGCCCCTCGCCGCCCCCGCGGGGGGAGGGAGGGCCGCTGCTGGGCACCGCCACAGCACCGGCCCGCCCGGGTCACCGCCACTGCACCTTTGGCGCCCATTCCTGAGGTAAAAACCATTTTTTAAAATTGAGGCGGCCCGGGTGGGTTTGTTTCGTGAGGGCCAGGACGAGGGAGGGGGCGCGGGGAGGCGGCAGCGGGCCCTGCTCGGGACACCCTAGCGAGGGGAGGGGAGGGGTGACGGTGGGTTTAGGGGAGGGGGATTGCACGGCTCCGATATTTGGCTGGTAAGCGAGCACCAGCCGTGCTCTGGGCTAGCCTACAGCTCCTGGAGAGAGAGAGAGGAGAGGAAAGGACCGTTGCGGCGTGCTGGGTCGATCGGCGGGCAGTCCCGTGGCGGAGCCGCTGTGCTGCAGTGTGGGCCGGCTGATGTCGGAGCCGGTCCGGTCGCGGTGAGCGCAGTCTGCTGTCCGGGGGGGTGCAGGGGCGATGGTCGCGGCGATGATCGCGGGACACGAACACACAGAGAGAGAAGATGGAGTCTGAGCGGGCGGAGGCGGCGGCTTGAACCCGACCCTTTTACCTTTGCCACCGGGAGGGCGGAGGGGAGGGGGCGGTGGGTACTTTGCATACGGGGCTGAGACCGCCGCCATCTTACCGGCTGCTTCCTCACTGCCATGCTCAGGCCTCCCATAGCCTGACACAAGGCTGTACCGGAGGGGAGGGGAAGGGGCCTAATGGCGGCAGCAGGAGCCCCGCCTGGGCCCTGGCGGGAGGCCAGCACCGCCATCTTGTGCTCAGTGCGTCCCCGGGGGGTTCTTCTTGCGCTCGGGGGGCGGTGCCGCCGCCATTACAGGCGGCTCGCTCGGCCAATGGGCGCCGTGCGGGGGAGCGCTGCGCCTGCCATGAGGTCATTGGTCGGGCCGGGGGGCGGGGCTGAGGCGCGCGGGGCGGGAGCTGGACGCGGCCCTACTGCGGCGGGCGGCGCGGGGCTGGGCCCGCCCTGCCCGCGGGGCTCGGGGACGGGCTGGGCTGCCCGGGGAGTCCCCGCCGGCCCTGGGGGTGTCCGTCGCGTTCCAAGCTGTCCGTCGCGTTCCTGCCAGGGCAGGGGGTGCCTGTCAAGGCACCACCGGATCGCGGGGTGCCCGTCGTGCCCCCCGTCGTGCCAGGGCCGGGGGTGTTCATTGTGTTCTGGGATGCCGGTTGTGTCCTGGCCTCCAGAACAACGTACCAGAGACTGCCGGCAGAGCCGCACCCGCGCCCCTCCTGTCCCGCCGGTGTAGCCGGGTCGAGCTCACAGTGTGAAGAATTCGTTTCCTTAAGACAAAGGAGCAAATTTCAATAGTCTTGAATTTGGCCTATTGCCATGTCGTCATGGTTGGGCCATACCCGTAGAATATCTCAAATGGAGTTTATGACTTGCTTCTGAGGTTTCACTGCAGCTTAGGGAGAGATTAATGGATTTACACCGTGTTTTGGACAGCAGTACCTCAGCACATACTGAGCTGGCTGCCACACTGCTACATTGAAAATAATTTCCTGGTGCTCCACGTGCTTCCTTGCAGATTTTAGGTTGCACCTCTTGTTGGTTTGTTTGGGGGATTTTTTTTCGTTGTTGCCTTACAAACTGTTTCTCGAGGCTTTTGCTGAGAAGCTGATTTTGCCTTCTGGGAGTTGACACCATTAAGAAGCTTGGTATGGCTGTGTACGGTCTCTGGGCTTAAATCGAATCAGCTTAATAGCCTCAGTTTAAGGCTCTTTCGGAAGGGTCGAAAGTACAGAAAGCCTTAGTGGATAACACCACCACCAGCACATCTGTCAAAGCCATACCTCAGGAAAGACTTCTTTGTGTCTCAGAAAGGTACTTTTATGAACAAAATATCTGCAGGGTTTCTTTCATCTTAAGGCATTGAGAAAATAACGTTATGACCATATGGTTATCGTTCTTGCTGAATATAAAATAATTTAAGAAAAGAGAAAACACTGAAAAGGAATTACTGAACGACTGAGAAACCATTCACAAACTGGGTTTGGTGGAAATGGTTCATAATATTAATGTGTAAGTTGAACACTTGAATAAAAAATGACAAGCTGTAGGAAAAACTAGCATAAATAGTTTCCATAGGGAAATGCATTTTTCTGTTACATTTTGCTATTGTTTGCAGTATTTTTAAATTTTATATTAAATGATTGCTTTGGAGATACAAACAGAGGTTTTCAACAAAAACATCAAATGGGCCAGCATTCAGGAATACCGTTTCATTACCTACACCTGGGTCAGAATCTGAAATCTGGCCCTGTAATGAGCAAGTCACAATTAAAAAGTGAATTAATTGATTGGAAATCTTATTTAAATTTACCTTGGGAGAAACACAGCCCTAATAATGATAATCAAAAATATATAGGAAGTGGTTTTTCTTGTTTCTTTATCCTTGATTGCTTTGCTTTTTTATTTTTTTTAACCCCAAAGGCTATAAAGTTCAGTGTGCAGTCACTCAGAATAGGATAAAATGATTCTGCAGTATTTTCTTCTCAAAGTGATAATACCATCACATTATAATAAAAAAATAGTTTAGATAACGGAAAGCACATTTTAGATGTGACAGTTTATTTCTCTTATTGTGCAAGATTACGCTAAGAATATGAATGAACATGGCAATTTGATGGAATGACTTGATGAAATTTTGTGCAAAACAGCATTCTTAGCTTGCTGTTCTGTGTTCAGTGTGGGATGTAGAAGCCGTTTAACTGTAAGGTTTATCCTTCTTGAGCTGAGGAAAGTGCCTTAGAGATCTGTGAACTCCACAAACTGCATCAGTAGTTGACACTCAAATTAGTCCTTTCTCATTTATGAAATTGCCATCTCTTCTTTACTGCCTAAATAATAGAGTGGAAATAGTATGTTAGAGTCTTTATAGAGTAAGGGTATAACTCTGTGCCCCGGGTGTTTGAACGGCACGGTTGCAGTGTGCACGTCCCATATACGTATATGTGCACACGTATGTAGTCGCGCACACGCATCCGCGGCACCTTGGCTTATTTGCCAGATGCATCAAGCAGAACTGTAAATTACCAAAAATTCATCTCAGAGCTTTCTTTAATAATAAGAAAACTCCCTGACTTTTGTGCCTGATGGAAGTTGCTGGCGTCTTTCCAAACAGGTTCTCTAATGATCTTGTTTCACCATGGCAACCAATATGGAGGTGCTGGCTCAGCAGGTAGTGGAGACTCAGCAGGTGGCTGAGGTGAGTGACAGATAATATCACAACAGTTGGTATATGAGATTTTGAAATTAAAAACATATTAGGGAGTCCCTGCTGTTCACAATTAAGCATCATAAATGGAACAGAAAATCTTTATAGAGCAGGATTGCTTTACACTTGGGGACAAATATGAAACCAGTGCCACCAATATGTGTTTTGTTCACCTAACTTCATTGTGGTGGCGCCCATATTAGGAATGCAAGTAGGAAATTCAGCATGAACTATAGAGAAACTTGGCTGTATTGTGAATTGTTAAAAAGACTAATACAATGAAATTTCTCATCATTTGATCATTAGATTGACTGTTTTGGACATGAAAGGTTTCTGCTTCTCATTTGAGTTGCAATCTGAATCCACCACAGTGTTTGAAGTTGCCTGTTTTACTTATGCACACTGTATTCAATTTACAGTAGGGTGATTAATTTAAATCAGGTTTTATATTTTCTGCCTACACATGTAAGAAAAAAGAGCATGAAATCTACTTTAAATGATATTAGGTGATGTCTTGATGTATATTCACTGAAGCTTGGATGCTCAATAGCTAAAATGTTTAAATCAACTACTAAACACAAACTATAAGTGTTCGCGGTCATAGAAAATAACCTGTTTATCTCCTTCACCATGCAAACTTCAGTCAAAAAATAAACTAGATCATTTGTCTGATTAAAATTATTTTGTTTAATAGCCTTCAAATACTGTGATTTTTCATATATTTACATAATTAAGGGATTTAATATATAGCTCAGTGCAAGTGGGCTGAGAGATCTCTCTAGATAAGGCCACTTTTCAGACACTAGTTTGGAGGTTTCCTTCATCTATTGTAGTATTGTACTATTTTTCATCTATTGTGCTATTACACCTGGATATTAAAAAATACTTTTAGTTCAAGAAGAAGCCCTATATAAGAAAGAAATACAAGTTTGATTCTGTTTTCAGAAGTGGATTCAAGATTCCCTACTTAGAACTATTTTTTTTTGGTTAAAATTTGGTTCTTTTTAGTGTGTCCTGGAAGTAACATCGAAGGAGTAGTTACAAAAAGCTCCGTGAGTTTCACACTGAAAACCAACAGGAGATTTATCACTCTAGTTTTCTGTACCAGGTATCAATTTGGCAAGCTGCATTTTTTAAAAACACTTCCAAACATACTTGGAAATAGAAACCTGTAATGGAAATACTGGCAAACCTTATCCTATATTGGTAGAACTTGGGTGCTATAATAACATCTCAAACACATAAAATATGTGACATTTGTAATTCCTCGTGCAGGAAATGCACCGTGGTAACATAGTGTGATGGTTGTATCTTGCCACTGGAGAGATCGCTCCATCTCAAGAGTGTACGAAGCTCTGTGATTTCTTCCTGGCCGGTGGGTAAATAGAGGGCTTCGTCTCTTTATGGTATTCAGCTACTCCTTAAACTATATGCCTGTCCACTACATAACACCATGAAAACTTTGTTCATGGAAAAACAGTTGTAAGCAGCATTATCTCATTAAGAATTCATTAATACTAGGACCATGTAAATGTTGAATCATTTTTTTATGAATGGCTGGCTGCCTGCTATATTTGTTTCTTCCATCAGATACAGGTTTTAATACAGGTAAATACATCACTAGTTTTCGTGACGTGTGCTAAAATTCTATATTGTACTTACTGTTTCTTTAGAATCAAACTTGGCACTGGCCTTAAAAAATGAGAGGTTTTCAGAATACCATATTTTTCATTGATGAAAATTAAATGGAAGAAGAGCATCATTGATCATGCACTGAATTTCAAGTTATGAACTGAGAGGCAAGTGGCAAACAGGATAACCCAATGCAAATATCGACAGCTTTAGCTGTATCTGCATAATTTTTTCCACATAATTGCCAACAAACGTAATGCCTGGGTTTATTGAGAACTGTGATATCAAGCACCAAATCAGACTGGCATGCAAGTAAGGCTCTGTGTTGTTTCCCTTTCTTGAGCGATAGTTCATCAGATTTGTTTTCAATGAAACTGAATGTATCACAGAAGTTGCTGAGCGTGCTCCAGTAGTGCATGTACTTTTGTACTTTATTTTTACGACTTTTTAAAATTGTCCTTGTAATTGCTTCAAATGGTTTCAGTGCTGTTGCTTGCTTCTGCTTTATATCAGTGTTGTTTGTTGAATTTTTGCAACTGTATATTTCTGTGGACATCCAGAAGAATTTCTTTACGGAAAGGGTTGTCAAAATACACAGAAATACAAAACTCTGTATTTCTGAACAGGTTGGGGGTGAGTAGTGTCTGCAGTTGCCTTTACTTACATTTCATGAGACTGGAGAACAGAGAGCAGCTATGGGATTCGGAGGGAATTTCAGCAATTCCTCCTCATCCTGAACAGCTTTTGAAAAGCAGGAAAAGTACTTTAGCCTTAATGCAAAAATAAGTAATGCTGCTTTTCCCAAGTATTTGTTTAGTACTGGGCAATATGTCAATGACTCGGGTTCAGTCCCACCACTGACTTAGGTTTGACTTGAATATTGTTTAAGAAAACTGTATTTAGTTTTGAAGTGGAGATGCATTCCCTGTGTAGTGCCTTAGATTTAAATGCAAATCTTTTAAACAGAGCTGTCACTGTGGGGAGGAATAATGACTGTTTCCTCTTTCCAACAGCAGCTCTGATGTGACCAGGAAGAATTTTTAGTAGTTGCTAAAACTGTCCCTGCTGGCTCCATGACAGCCACAAACTGTTCCCAGTGCATCCTTTTTCCCTGTCAGAGGCCCTAGAGTCACAGAAGGTGACCAGTGAGCCCTGTGCTTCCTGGATCTTGTTAATGACAGCTGCACTGTTGGAGAATTTTCAGTTGCTTTCAGTTCTCTCAGTGTCCTGATAAGAACCTATCAAAATATTGAACCTTTTTGAAAGAATGTTTTGCCATGGAACTCAAAAAATACTGGATATCTTGGTCCCATTAAGTATTTTCTTGACCCTCTTTCAGATATCTCCGACGTGTTACATCAGTAAGTAGTTCAGCAATTCAGATGAAGCACAGTGTGCTGGAATAGGAGAGTAGAAACACTGCTGTTCTGATGGAATAAGGTTTTGCTTTGGTTTAAGAATTGATGAAGTGTAAAATAAGGCAATTTTTGTTTAATATTTCATTACTATCTTTGGCCACTTTCTCATTTCTGGATGAGTCTTCAAGGTGGAGTTTTAATGCAAAGTCTTCTCAAACGATTTTTGGTTCAAATACAGCTTTTCTCAATTTACTGTTAAGTGTAAAAGACCTGGACATACCATCAGCCCGAGAGGTATTTCTTAGAAAGTGCATATGGGAATAAGGAGCTCCTCCCTGGCTTAGGCAGTTTGGCAGCCTCTGAATTCAAGGCTGTTACCAGAAGTGGCAGAGCCACTGGGGTAACAAAGGTGTTGGGGTGGTCCATAAGACGTAGTCTGAGATTTTCTTAGGATGTGGATATGCCAACTGCAGTTTCTTCCGTGACTGTTGCCTTTGTATGTCTTACCCAAGATCTTGCACTGCCATGCTGCTAGGGCAGTTAAACTAGAGCTCTTCTATGGGGAATTGAATTTTATCTACCATTCTAGAAAAGACCTTAGTGGTCAGAATATTCTCTTCTCCAAAGAGAATCACTGAAACATTTTTAGATATATCTTACATCTGTGAAAGAAATATATTTGAATGTACATTTTTTTGTAAAAGCCTGTTATTAATTTAATAGCTAAAGAAGTTAATTAGGAAAAATATCTATAGAAAAATAAGTCTTTCTGATTTGATTTGAGATGCAGGTATAAAACCTGATACCGTATTTTTTACTGAAATTCTTTAGCTGTTTCATGGGTGCAGTTAAAAATAGCCTGTGTTTGCTTAACTATGCCTTACTTTATTAATATTATAGGAAAGAGACTAGAAATCAGTATCTCTGAAATTGATTTACACTTAGTGAGAACAGACCAGTGTATTTAAGCAATACAATTACTTTGGTTTTTACTGCTGTGAATACAGGAAATATTTTTCTGCTTGTTAGAAAAGATTAGAGACTTTAAAAATTCCTTCCCAATGTGGCCAGTTGATTATTCCTTCAATTTATTGCTCAAATATTCCTTTCATAATCAGTGTGCTGGTTGGGAAATAAACTACAGAAAGTGTTGAAAATTTAGTTAGTAAGTACAGAAATGTATTATATATATACATATGTTCATACAAACTCGCACATAGATGTGTATATGTGTGATGGGCAAATCGGTAAATTAGTATGCAAACAACTATATGGCCATGGAGAAACCTTATTTATTTCAAATGACATAAGAACAATGAAATGTCTAGAGAAGCTTAGCTTTGGTCTACCAGTTTTATATATACATATATATTTTGTATATACCTATCTGTTGGAAACTTAATATGATTCCAACTGAAGTGTAGAAACTGCAAAAAATTAGGAAAAATAAGGTAACTATGCAATTATATATATATATGAAATGAGAAAATTATTAATAGATGAAACAGAAGCCAAATTTAATTTTGCTAGTCTTCAATATGCACCTAATTGCCAAATACTTGGTGTTAATTTAATGATAAAAAGGGTAGATACATATGTTTTTAAGTGTATTTTTATATTTCTTAAGCTTTGTTCTGATCTTCTGTGTCATTTAAGGCAAATCACTATTAATTTATATTGACTTCAGCATATGAAATTATTGGTGGTGATACTTTTCTACAATTCCAGGTGAAGAATTGTAAAACAGTTTTAAAATATATTCTAGTTCTAATTTAGACCTTTTAAAGAGCGTGTAGCTTAGTTAATAATTTGTCATGGAAGACAAGAAGATCATTGATTAAATGTGTCCACTAAGAGTCTTGATTTTGGAAGTTTTGGTTTTTTTCTTGCCTAGGTATCTTGTTTTCTGCAGCTGAATGCTTTGAATCATCCAATAATTAGAAGATTCTGCTATTTCTGCATCTCTCCTGTGTATTTTCCTCATTTAACATGCAACTTTTGTGACCTGTGTATTAAAGATAATTAGAGACGGTATGTTGAAGTTAGGTTAGACTTTTATACTGTATCAGACTGCTTATGGTACAGGCAGTAGGGGAGTAGAAGGGTATGTTTTCATTAAGCACCGTGTATTTTAACACCTCTACTTTCCCAAAGAGACTTGCAGTACAGGTTCCTTGCTGTCCAAACTGTTTTTTCTTTTTTTACATCAAAAATGAACTTTTATGTATATTAAAAAAAGATTTTTCAAAGCAAACTTAAATTGACACTACCCTGTTGTCCAGCTGTATAGATTTTGATAAACAAATCATTCCAAGATTGTTTAACAGAGGATTTAATAAAAACAGCTTGTGGAGCTTCCTGGGTTTTGACACGTTACTGCATACAATGTATTTTTTTTCCCAAAACCCAATATTCTGATAATTCATTGAAAACAAATCCAAGTTCATTTAATAATTGTAACCTTTCCAATAAATTTAGATTCCATGCCATAGGTCCATCTGTTCTTTAATAAATATATGTATTTTTAAAAGTGTTCAATACCCTTACAGTAGATTAAAATTCTATGTATTATTTACAGGTGCAGACTGTTCAGACTTCGCTATCTGAATCTCCAGTGATGACCAGCCCTTCCCAGCGTATCCAGATAATTTCCACAGACTCCTCTGTAGCTTCACAACAACGCATTCAGGTAAAAATCTATTAATTAGCTATTACATTTTCTCCTTTTTTCTCCTCCTCCCACTTAGGGTTATACAAAAGCATGCTAAAGTCTATGGAATACTTCCTTAAATTTTGTGAGAACAGATCATTTTTAATGCAAACTAAAATTCTCTTTCTTCCTCAGCATGTATGTGGTGATGACTGGTTGGCTGTGTATAATAGTTATATTGATGATGTGGTCAGTGAGGAGTGTTTAGAGAGATTAAACCTAGCCTACATGTACAAATCTCCTGAGCCCTAGCCACAGCAAATGGGCAGACATTGTCAACCGAACACCTGAGGTCATCTCTAAGGGCATGCCTCCTCCCACTCATTTAGTAGCCAGTGGGAGATTAATCTATTTAACATGAAGTTAGCCTTTGAGAATGCTGCACAGTGGGTTGTTGTTACTGGTACATAATATAAAGATGCCATTAATGTATCAGAATGTATGCAGTGGCAAATGAGATAGGACTTGTTAAGTGTTAATGAAATACTGATGAATGTTGATATGGTTACTTTACCAGGCAAAATAGAGATTATGGTACCAGACAGCTGTATCAAAAGTAGAAACCTTCCACCATAAGAGAATCTTGAGAATCAGCACATGAAACAATAAGGCTGCCTAATTCCACCTTTTGTTGATAACTTTAAGGAGTAACATCTTAGATAAAATATATAGGTAACTGTTGTTGATGACTGGAGAACATCTCCTTGGTGACATCTATGAAGAAAAATCAGAGCGCTTCCTTGTAATTTTTCATGGATATAATTTTGAGAGAGCATTAAAGGTTTTAAAATGTAAAGCTTACTGCAGTCATGAATTTCTTTAATGTGTTTTACAGATTGTGACAGATCAGCAAACAGGTCAGAAAATTCAAATAGTGACAGCAGTGGATTCTGCCGTGTCTCCAAAGCAACAGTTTATTTTAGCCAGTCCAGATGGAACTGGTGCCGGAAAGGTGATACTGGCAGCACCTGAGACATCTAATGCCAAACAACTTATCTTTACCACCACGGACAACATTGTGCCAGGCAGAATTCAGGTAAATATGGTAATTGGGATTCTTGGTTTCTAGATTTTTTAAGTCTGTATTTGCTTTAAGACCAATTGCAGTGGTTTTCTAAAGATCTAATGATATGGATTAAACAATACTAATTGTAGGCTTCATTATTCAATCATAAATTCTTCTGTCTTCACATTCCTTATTGCGCACATCACCCCTCATTGTCTGTTCTAATTCAAGTTCCAAAGACATTAGCGAATACTTAAGATAGGGCTTAAGTGACAGGATTTCTTAGTCTGTTCATTATTCACAGATATACAGAGATACAACTCAGCTGAGCAAACTTACTGAGTTCATACTTTTACATTCAGTATCAAGACACTGCAATAACAGCTATTTAGAGCAGAAACTATCCTCTGCTATACTTTTTTGTGGGTTTTGAACATGATCTAGGCCAACTGGAGCTTTGCAAAGCCAGCGATATAAACAATAATCTACCTCCCCCTAGTGAAATTTGAGATTTCTTCCTGGCAGTCTTAAAAAAAAAATTAAAAATAGAAGTGCATGGTCCCTATTGCTACTGTTACAATAGAGAATATTTTACAGCAAGAAGAATCATTTGTACGTAAATATTTTAAAAATTCTAGTAACAGTCTTTTAAATTTTATTTTACTATGCTAAATAGGATATTTGACATTGTAGAGGGGTGGGGTTTTTTAATTTTTCTGTGTTAAGTGGAATGTTTGGAACAGAAGTTTTGGAATTAAAGGCCTTTGGAAGCTAAACTGTTTCTATAATAAATCTCAGCTTCAGGCTATCCCCTTTGAACAACATGCCCCTAATAGCTAGAGAAGGGGTACGTGGAAACATCATCTGAAAGCCAACCATCTCTGGCTAAAATATAGCAGCTGTTTGACAGCAATTGCAAGAAGGGAAAAATACTGTTGCACAAGTGAGGAAACTCATTTGTACTCAACAAAACTACCAGTTTTATTTGGAATTTGTTTTGATATGACCGTTTCAACAGTGTCAGCATTGACAGTAAAACCTCTCATTAAATTGCATTTTATGCTACATATGTAATTCTAAAATTTAGTCACCTCTTCTCAGCTGATACACCAATCTTGTTCTGTAGGCAAAGCTCCTTACTTTCATGTCTGGCTAATGATGTCTTTTTGTTCTGGAATTTTGCTTTAGATAGTGACAGACTCTGCCTCAGTGGAACGTTTGCTGGGAAAAACTGATGTTCAGCGGCCCCAGGTAGTAGAATATTGTGTAGTCTGTGGCGATAAAGCATCAGGTAAGGAAGCATAGAAAGCAGTATTGAAGAAAGTTGCTAGAAAGGATGACTGGGATGAAGAGATGATTTTTTGTGTGTTTTAACTGATTTTAGGCATGCCGATGGCAAAAGCAATTGAGTTTTTAAATGAAAAAAGATAACATACTTTGTATTTATACACACAAAATAGTTAAACTCTGCTTGGAAGAACATTATTCTTTTCCTTCAACTGGAGCGTATGATAAATAATGATTAAATAGCTCCTGCTAATGGAAGAAGACTCCTTGAAGCATTTAGTCAAGTTCTGCACAGTGATGGGAAACCATGAAATAAACCTGTCACCTACAAAAGTCTAGCTACTCTGAGAAAACACTTCTTAGTGCTCTCTAACAAGCTTAGTGCTTTCTGGTAGATTTTGTTCTTCTACTGTCACAGAAAAAGGCAAGTAAAGATCACATGAATCCTCGGTGTTTCAGATCCAGGCAGTTACAAGGAGTCCTGAGGTAAAATTTCTGTATTAGTCAAGGAAGTGTACTGTGCTTTCATGCTACAGAGAAGACACCCTTCTGTCTCTTTGCCTCACTTTCTTTTATGTAATTAAAACAATACCAGAACTGGTATGTACAGGAAGTCTAAATGAAGATTGCATTTTAAATTTTGTTGTAAAGTTATTTATATTCTGAAATTACTTGAACTTTTGTACTGTATGTTCTTTAAATATATCCTATAGTCTGTAACAGCAGGTAGAATTACATCTGTACTTGTCCAGAACAGGAACTGCAACTTCATAGACCTCACATTCAGAAATAGGCTTAGCCTTCCTCTCTTCTCTCCACTCTCTCAGCAAAAAACTGACAGTAGTTAAACAAGAAACATTCTGTAAGACTTTATAAATGCTTTCATGGTCCAAAATGATTGTACAAATACAAAAGAAATTTAAAGGGTGACTTACAATGATTTACTTGATTAAAATAAATATTTCTATGCTAAAATATAAGTAATTTCCATCTGATAACAATATATATGTTTCCTAGGTCGTCACTATGGTGCTGTCAGTTGTGAGGGATGCAAAGGTTTCTTTAAAAGAAGTGTAAGGAAGAATTTGACCTACAGTTGTCGTAGCAACCAGGACTGTATCATCAATAAACACCATCGGAATCGCTGCCAGTTTTGTAGGCTTAAGAAATGTCTAGAGATGGGCATGAAAATGGAATGTGAGTGTTAAGTACTCAATGTGATACTGTGCCTACCAAATAAAAAATATGTGGGCTACCACCTTTTTGTATGTTCTCTCCGTTTTGGTGTATGTTGCTTGAAGGAAGCAGAACTTTTGGCAGCCAAAGCACCTACAGCACCTTTCTTTTGTCGCCATTTTATGTCTGAGGTGCAGTAGTGATTTGTTTCAAACTATTTCAAACTACTGTAGTCTTTGAGGAGCCCAGTTAGAGCCTCACTCAGAATGCATGTTAAAACACTGTGTATGTTTATAATACAAAATATTTTAATATGGATTGACATAAATCTAGGTCTAATGTTCCACTTCAAGAATCTGCTTTCCTTACGGTTTAATTTTGTGGCTTTTTCAGCCGGTGATAGAAAGTAGTTAATGTCTTTTTTTTTTCCCCACTTTTAAAATTTTTATGTTAATTTGGTCATTTGTGATATGGGGTTATGAGGCATTGTATAAAGTGTTATATATTAAAAAATACGCTTGCCTGTTTGTATGCAGTGCCTCGTACATTTCCAGCGCGAGCAGCCAAACGCCTCTGTCAATGGATTTTGTTTTCAGTTTGTAGCACCTCTGCCTCTTCAGTTCAGTGCTTCATGAAACCTGTTATCTCGTTGCTTTGTGATGTGATCTAGACAGGATAAATTCCAACCACCAAGTTCAAGGGAGGCAGAACTTTAAATAAAGAGATACTTGTATTTGCACTTTGGAACTCCAGGCCTGTTGTAGTGATTGTTCCGCTTTGCACACGCTGTACTGAATATTGGAGAAGACATTTGTACAAGAGAAACTGCTGCAGTTCCAGAAACTAACCCTTTCTTATCCCAATATCATTAGGATATATACTCACTGACTTTACTGGGCTTTGGGTCAGGTTTCTGATTAATATTTATGTATCCGCCAAGCCAACAAAATTGATATACCTACTTTTAAGCTCCTAAATTTTGCTAATTAACAAAATAAAATCAGGAACTAAATAACTCTTGCTGGTTATGAGGATAGAGACATATCCATGTATTTTAATGTTACAGTCAAAAGAGCTATAGAGGAGGATTGCATATTTTTGTTTCTCTGTTAATAATGTTAATCTTCCAGAACAATCACTGCTGTATGATAAATTGGAATAATGAATAGCACAGAAATATTGTCTTCATTTATATTATGCCTTACGTTGGCATAGTGTTGTGAGAATTAATATTAATACAAGACTTAAAAATTCTTGTAGTCTGTTATTCATTTTAGCATCCTCATTTTTAGGTGAAAAATCAATGCAGTCCAATGTTATGCCAAGTTATAGAAGAGTTTGTAAAGTTCAGTGACTTAGATTTCAGATAATTTTATGTAATATGTTTAATAATAGTACTTTTATATTATAAAGATGCACTTTTTCTTTAAAATTGCAAAGTTACTGCTTCTTACTATTTCTGTTAAAAATTTGCCTCACTTGTTCAGCACATTGGAAAGTGAGCTTATTTTCTTTCAATTATCAAGTAGAAATATTATAAATTATGAAAGGGTTAGTTTTGGAACACTGTTCCCTAATTGGGTGGAATGAATGGATGATATGTGGAGACTGTCAGGGAATTAACCTACATCTCTCACGGAACTTGCCTGTCTTGACTTTTTCAGGGTTCGCTCTGGATTTGCATTGTTCTGAGTCATCCAGAGTAGGAATGTGGCTAACGTTTAGGTATAGCTTTCCCTGTAAAAAACAGATAATTAAACAAATTGAAAACACAATCGGTAGAATACTCCATCTTACTAAATGCAAAAGAAAATAGCAAGATTTGACTCCAGTTCAGCAAAACTTCAAACTAAAGATCAATCTGTGACCTTCTTAGTTAAAAATACACATATTCACAGGCAGAGTAAAATTGGAACCTGTGTTTCTTCACTCTTTGTATTAAATTTTTAGTTTTGCACTGAGCTGGTACACCATCATAACTGAGAATTTTACTTTCTTTTTGTATTTTTCGTTTGAGTTATTTCCTTTCAAATCTGAATGGTTTTGTCTTTATGTAGCGGTTCAAAGTGAAAGAAAGCCTTTTGATGTGCAACGTGAAAAACCAACCAACTGTGCAGCTTCTACTGAAAAAATCTATATAAGAAAGGATCTGCGAAGCCCTCTTATAGCAACTCCAACGTTTGTGGCAGATAAAGATGGGACGCGGTGAGTACCTCAGTTGCTCGTGTCTTCTTCCCGGTTATTTGTGTATATTACTTCACATTCACATATGTATTTTATTTCCCTCTACTCTAAAGAATTGGACAGAGAAGAACTCTAATTCATACATCATCTTTTTCCATTACCCACCCAATTTAGGTTCTGCTTTTCATGGAAGTTTTTATGTCTGAGTACAAGTGTACAGTTTTCAGTTCAGAGCTGGCTCTTGTCCAGCCAGGTCAGAGCAAAGGCAGGGCAAGTAAATGATATTCAGGCAAAAAGTATGTGGGCTAATTCTGTGATGCATTTGGGTTAGCACTTCTCTGAAATCAGATCTGCTAGTGGCAGACTTGGGCTTCCTTGCTTCCTTCTCCTAAAGACAGTAGTAAAAGAGACTGCAGTGACTGCTGATTCCAATCCCAAGAGATTGTTTTCAACAACAGCAAAACAACAGCAGCTTCCTTTTACTATGTGGGAGATGCTCCGAGATGGTTCCTGCGCTCTCAGATGTCTCCAAAGGCGGTGGGTGTGGAAATGCACATGACTGCAGAAGCAAGATTTGTCTCTTTCTGAATAGAATAAAAAAGAACTCTGGGTTAAATATGACATTTCTAAACCTGTAGTTTACAAATGGGTAAGAACTACCTAAAAAATTGGATCTTATTATTCAGTTTTCATATATATATAATTGTTTAATTTAATATGTATATATTCTTTGTTGAACAAATGACACTGCAGTTAAGAAGATTGGTGATACTGCAGTTAAGAAGATTGGGCTGCAAATTTCTTAAGAATGGTTTTTCAGTGTCCCCATTTGCAAGTCAGATTATTCAAAAGTGCTCACAGACACATTTGCTTCTTTGAGACTTCCTTATGCTACAGATCCCTTACAGACCTATAAACAATATTATAATCATTAAGTACAACTATTATTTATGTAGGGTTCAGATTTGCATAATGCATGATAATTTGCAGCCTGCGCTCATTCCCTATAACTTGCTGCAACCTTAACCTGTCTTGCGTGCATTGGTATTGTATTATGGAGACTTGGAGCATCACTTAAGTAACAAATAAACTTCTTGCAAAGACTTTCTGCTGTCTCCCTAAATTAGATACAGCAAAGGGAAAGGATGTTTGATCAAAATGTAGCAGAAGTAAAGGCAGCAGAGATTTTATGCAGACCTTGATTGCGTGATTGTTTTTAACTGTATTTTGGAATGTAAAATATACTTCCATGACTCTTTTTCTTCAGTGCTGTCCATTGTCTAATTTGGAATGCACAGTTATGCCTTCCTCCAAAGTGCAATGTATAACTTGAGAGCTACTAGGTGACTTCTGAGAGCATGAGAAGACAACTTTTCTTAAAGCAGAATAAACCAGAATACAAAGCAAATGAGAGGATATGTATTTGGGAAGTTGTCATTGCTTTTGCACAGGAAAGGAAAAGATATTCCAGTCTTTCTGTCTTTCAAGCTACTTTTTGAAAACTGTTTCAGAAAGACTGAAGTCCTGATGAATAAACTGTGAGCTTCATTAAATTGTTAATTTAAAAACTTGTTTTATTCTGTCATAGGTAGTTACACATTCTTCTGATTAATGTAAAATACTATCAGATGCCTTATGCTTTTGAACAGGTCAGCAGGACTTCTTGATCCTGGAATGCTTGTAAATATTCAGCAGCCTTTGATCAGGGATGATGGTACAGTCCTCCTAGCTGCTGACTCCAAGGTATTACTCTTTCAGTTCAGTTCTGAACACACATATTAATTTGCTTAGATTATTTTAGCTATTGTATGTAGACTTAAATAGTTGTTGCTCTTGAGAAGAGGTCATGGTAAGTCCAAAGAGCTTTACAAAGGGAGGTAATAAACTGATCAATAGGAACGTGGTTTCTTTTCACAAGCATGTTTCTGCAAAAGGTCAGCCACAGGTAGTTGCCCTTATGATACCTCCTCTGGGACTAGGATTGATAATTACAGTAGGATTTAAAGATCATTGAAAGCCATTGTTCTTCCTGTAGGCGTTCAGGAGGAAGGAAAAGGTACATAAGGGAGAAAATGCAAAAAGATTAAAAATGGGAAGAATTTATATATGATACATCAACTATAATTTTGATCTACTAATATTGTTCTTCCTTTTTAGGCTGAAACAAGCCAGGGTGCTTTAGGAACACTAGCAAATGTTGTAACATCTCTTGCTAATCTCAGTGAGTCACTAAATAATGGAGATACTTCTGAAGTTCAGCAAGAAGAGCAATCCGCAAGTGAGATTACACGGTATGCATTATATTTGCATTTTATTTAACAATTTGTGTTCTGTATGATGTATCCTTACACTCATTCACTGAAGGAATTTGGTTTTGTGACAGCAGACAGCGTACAGATTGTCCCTAGTTTGAAACACAAAACTGATTCTTTAGAAATCAAGTTTGGCTCTTGTGAAGTTGTCCTCTTGTGAAGAACTGTGTCCTGCATTACAAATACAGTTTTCTGAAGCTAGCTCAGATTTCATTCTCAGAAAAGTAATGAATTACTAGTTTGTGACCGTGAAAGACTCTGAGAATAGCAACACTTCAGTGCTGTTTAATTTCATAGGCATGTTTTATGTAAGGTTCTTCTGTGCAATGCTTATGCCCTTAGCCCTGCTCTTTAGGGGTCTTTATTACTGCAGATTTATTTTTGAGATTGTACTGCCAAAAAACCTGCTAGTAATATAGCTTTAGAAAGAGTTTGAAGTCTTTGTTGTCTTTATTAATAAAAAAATGTGAAAAAGGAAAATGAAATATTAAAATTTCCAGCAGAGCTTGGATTTGCATGGCTGGGTTTTTTTTGCTGGGGGTTTTTTTGTGGGGGAGTGGGGGTTAAGTTGAATTTAGCAGTATAGGAAAATAAGAAAAATACTTGGCCTCATAGCTGTCCATTGTTTCTCAAAAAGAAGATTTTTAAGAGGAGCTTAACTAAGGCTTTTAAGTCTTTTATTTATACTCTTCAAGAAATGAATTGATAATTAAAAATACTGGACACTGCAACTTCGACTTTGTCAACCTCGTACTCTTTCTTTAAAGTTAAAAAAAAAAAAAAAATTCCAAAAAACCGTCCCCGAAACGTCTTGATAAAAATAGTGGCAAAACAGCACTGTACTGTAATACTGTCCACTGGTATGAAATTGGAGCACAAAATTTTTCTTTACATCTAAACTCTGTTATCCTAAGGGAATTCACAGTGCTTTATTTGGGCACTGATCCAACAACAGCGTGAGTAAAAAGGAGTCCAGGGACCAGACTCTCGTGTTACTGTCATAAGAGTTCTAAGGCTCTGACTGTACTGTGAGATCAGGAGTGCCTGCCCATATCTCTTCTTAAGGGAAAGAAATTCGGGCCTGTTGTCTAGAAGAGAACCATATTATTCTCCATTGTTCCAAAAAATTGGACATCAAGAACAGGGACAAGGACAGGGATTCTGTTCTCCAGAGTACATCTGGTTTGTAATCCTCACCTAGTGTGTGAGAAGGTGAGAAAGGGGAGGATAGTGAATGGTAAGTGCAAAAGAATTGTTTAAGCCCACACAAGAACTAAGCCTCTCAGCTACTCACTCACTCCCCCACCAGTGGGATCAGAGAGAGAATCAGAAGGGTGAAAATGAGAAAACTCATGTGTTGAGATAAAGACAGGTCAGTAGGTGAAGCAGAAGCCACACACGTAAGCAAAGCAAAGGAATTCATTCCCTGCTTCCCATGGGCAGCAGGTGTTCAGCCATCCCCAGGACAGCAGGGCCCCATCACATGTAACAGTTGTTTGAGAAGACAAAGCCATCGCTCCAAACGTCCCCCCCCCTTATTTACTGAGCATGACATCATAGAGTATGGAGTACCCCTTGGATCAGTTGGGGTCACCTGTCCTGGCTGTGTCCCCTCCCAACTTCTTGTGCACCCCCAGCTTCCTCACTGAAGGGTGGCACAAGCAACAGAAAAGGCCTTTACACTGTGCAAGCCCTGCTCAGCAGTAATAAAAACACTTCTGTGTTATCAGCACTGTTTTCAGCACAGATCCAAAACACCACCCCATACTAGCTACAATGAAGAAAGTTAACTCTACTGCAGCCAAAACCAGCACAGCACAAGACCCCTTTACTAGTACAAATACTAGGATAAAACTATCAGAGCGGGATTTACAGTAGTAAGTCCTCCCCTACAGGGGAGATCTCTTACCAGGGATACGTGGGCAGCTCTATTCCTTTTATTAATGTCCAGAGAGTACAGAGGGACCAGATTGTAATGAAAAGTTGGACCTTGTGTCTTAGCATAAACAGTTCCTGTGTATGTTACCTCTATAAGTGGAAATGCTTTATAGTGTTTAATTTGCACACTACTCTGAATTTTTTTACGGTGTAAGGAAGCGCTTTTTCATTGTTTATTTATTTATTATTTTTTAAGGGCGTTTGATACTTTGGCTAAAGCACTTAATACCACAGATGGTACAGCAGCTCATACCTTGGCAGATGGGATGGATCCTACAGGAGGAGGGAATATTCATGTAATCAGTAGAGATCAGTCAACACCAATTATTGAAGTGGAAGGACCCCTACTTACAGATACACATGTCACATTTAAGGTATGTGCTTCTTTAAACATCTTACTAACATCAAACTAACACTTAAGATGTATGAGCTCTCTTCCACATAATTTCTTGCTTCCTATTCCCAATTTGCATTCCTTGCCCACAGTAATGAGTTATTTGGCATAGTTTTCATTCGATGATTTCTTGTCACACAGTTGCTTGTGATTGACTATGAGAGTAGTTTGAATGTTTTTGCTGGTTATTTCGTCGATAATAAAAACCGGTTTGTGTCTGAACTGTATATATTGTACTGTGCTTATATTTTTTGCAGCTGACAATGCCCAGTCCGATGCCAGAGTACCTTAATGTGCACTACATCTGTGAGTCAGCATCACGACTCCTTTTCCTCTCTATGCACTGGGCTAGGTCCATACCTGCATTTCAAGCTCTTGGGTAAGTGGACATATCCTGTTTGAACGGTTTGCTTTTGAATGAATTTAAGCACTGATCTGAACACTTTTCAGCTATTTTGAATTTTTTAGTTATGATATTGTTTAATTTTTAATGCATTTTTAAACTGTGTGAAGGCTATGCAATATTCTCTGTTTCAAAGAATAAAATAGAAGAGGGCAGAGGGGAGGATAACTACAATATCTGATGTTACTGTGTGGTTACAGAAACTAAAGGCAAATCAAAAGTAAGAATTTGTAAAAATTAAGTGGTTGTTTTTGATATCTTGCTAAAGAACTGATGAGTACCATTTCACAGATAACCTTAAATGGTTTCCTGTAGTTTGTATGTAATTTCTTTTTGCTTTCTGAAATACTAGTAATATCTTAATACATGCCTTTTAGTAAGACGTTTTGCAATGCATTAGTCCTTATTATTAATTGTTATAAATAACATAATTACACATAGGGTAATACCAACCTGATGTGCAAACTACCTAGAGGTGACTTTCTGCTGTTTGCAGGCAAGACTGTAACACAAGCCTTGTGCGTGCCTGCTGGAATGAACTGTTTACCTTAGGCCTGGCACAGTGTGCACAGGTGATGAGCCTGTCTACCATCCTGGGAGCTATTGTCAACCACCTCCAGAACAGCATACAAGAAGGTATGTTTTCAGTTCTGCTAACAATACAGAGATTTGTATAACATTTCTCA
Organism: Pipra filicauda; assembly: GCF_003945595.2. NCBI lineage: Eukaryota > Metazoa > Chordata > Aves > Passeriformes > Pipridae > Pipra > Pipra filicauda. The sequence continues at coordinate 166,374 of NW_024103873.1, forward strand.
TGACATGTTTCCTAATCAGTGGCGAAATTGTTCACCTGGATCGAGGGGAAGGTGAAGCCTTCTCTTGCATAATTACCTTTCCTCTGGTGATCTATAATTTTGTTGCACTGACCTCACAGAGATACCTGTGGGTATCTACTGTGGTAGTTACATCACTGGAAAAAGATTGGTGTGGCAGATTATGCTATCCTGGCAAAATTACAGAAGAGTTAACATTCTGTTTGCTAGCCCTGAGTTTGACTCAACTTTATAAATCTTTGCTTCCATAATAATTTAGGCCATCCTTATATGTTAAGTGGTTTTAAGACAGCGAAAGACTTGAAAATATCGCTTGACTTGGTTTATAAAAGTGTATTTGTTGATATATCCGAAGTGCTTGAGCTCACATGAAATAGTAAGCAATATCTTTTTGCAGATAAACTTTCTGGAGACAGAATAAAGCAAGTCATGGAACACATCTGGAAACTTCAGGAGTTCTGTAACAGCATGGCCAAGCTTGATATTGATGGATATGAATATGCATACCTTAAAGCTATAGTCCTTTTTAGCCCTGGTAAGGAATTTAGTAACCATATCTCTTTAAATAATAAGCATTAGTATGTTAACGTTTTAGCAATTTTTAAATGAGACTAATGTCTTGAAATGAGACTTATCTGGTAAGTTGCAGATAAAATGATTGTTTCATAATGATTACCACAAACAATATGTGTTTTAAAATAACTTTGAAGCAACATATCCATGTTATTTACAGTTCCAATATGTCAGGTTTTTCCTGTACATCTACTTGGAAGACTAGACTCTCAAGTTACCTTCATCTGAGAATCTATGAGTAAAAAGTTATCTGGGATGTGTGTAGTAGCAATATTAATGCAGTAAATGGTGGGAAGGATTAGAGGAAATACATTCTCAGAGTGACAAAAAGAAATTTACTTCAATTTTTATACTCTCATAAGAGGACTAGCTGAAATATGAGCAGAAATACCACTCTATTTTATATGAAAATTCCACAAAATCTCTGAAACTAAATGTAAACAGGCTGTCTTCCATTTGTTACCAAAAAAATTACAGCAGACAACTAAAGTATAATGAAGTTTTTATGAGATATGAGGATTTACTCAAAGAAGACACTTGATTTTCTGGAATGGTAAGGTAAGGATATTAAAGAAATTGGAAGTTGACAGTCTTTTCAGCAAAGGTGGAAAAATGTTTCTAGGACACACAAAGGTTAATCTAAAACTGCTGACAGGCTGAGTGAAAGGGAAACTTATTCAGAAATGTATATTATTTATTAAGGTATTTACCACTTTGAATTTAACAAAATAAAAAGGAAAGGGATATCTTCTTATTGGTGTGTTGGTTTTTTTGTTTTTGTTTTTGTTTTTTTTACATTAGTATTATTTTTCTTTTTGTAATAAAACTTAATTAGAAGATATTGGTGTCCTAAAATGTTCTTTTGCCTTTTTTTTGTTTGTTTTTGCAGATTGTCCCATTAGGATTAGGTTTATTAGGGTTTTTATTCAAGTTGTTAAAGCGAGAAACTCTCCAAACTCTCCAGAGGTAGCTCTGTCCTATTTCAAGGGACAAGCAGTTTGGACACAATGAAGATATGTGGGCATAGTAAGATAGATGATATTTTCTGGGTTTGGGTTTTTTCTCAGATCACCTGACTGTCTGAGGAGCTGAGCCAGCTGGAATTAAGACATGAGACAGACTTGGGAAGGTTAAGAAATTGATTTGTCAAGAAAACAACCCTAGGTATTGCTCAGTCAGCATGGTTAGAAAAATCACAGAGGCAAACATTTAAATTTAAACCAACAAGGTTAGAAACATAAGCTCGGAGTATCATTGCCTGGTACATACCTACAGGCTTAATCTTTGTCCACTTTCTTGTGAATAACACACGACTATGGAGAGAAAAGTGAGCAAGCTAATTCTGAAGCCAAGAAGCAAACGTTCAACTGAGTGGTTTCCTTTATACAACTAACATGTTAAATATCACAATACCAGAGAAATATTTCATTGAAATTAAATGTGAGAATCTTATAAGTACATCTCTTTCACAATGTTTAGGGAACCAATCGACATACAGAAATGTTTTGTTTCTTTAGATCATCCTGGTCTGACCAGTTCAACTCAAATAGAAAAATTCCAGGAGAAGGCACAGATGGAATTGCAGGACTATGTACAAAAAACCTATCCAGAAGATACTTATAGGTATTTATTGTCTATAGTATCCAAAGTAACGTTGTGGGCCGTAGCTAACAAAAGTACCAAATAACATCATTGATGTAAAAAAATTTCCTTTTTGACATCTGGGGTTTTATTGATTGTTGATGAAAAAGAACTAGAATCTCATTCATAAAAGCAGGCAGGTTTTGGTTAAGCAAAAAGTTTGTTTAAAGATACATATAAGCAAGAACAGCTGTCTAGCTTCTTCCATGTAAATTTAATTTATGAGTATTTTCTTGGTTTTTGAGGGGTTTCTTTGAGCCTTGTTGTCATGTTTAGAAAAGTAAACAGACTTTATTAGAAGTCTTGAGAACAACTGCTTCAGCTGACTCAAACTTTAGTTCACGCTGCTTTGGTTTTTTAATTATTATCTCAAAGCCTCTTTGATGACTAAAAGTTGATTATCATCCTTTAAATGTTTTTCAAGTTACATATGCAGAGAAGTGTTAAAACTGTCAGTTTATAGGTCTTGGAAAAACAAGGATTACATGTGACAGGGAAGAGTAACCAACTCTTAAGCTTCTGTTTGTAAGAAATTCCCACATCCTACTTATTTTCTCCTTTAGCTTCTTTTTTTTTTATTAATTTCAAAGGTAGATAATCTTTGAAATTATCTAGGTTGGTTTTTTCACCCCTCAATTGTTTCTGTTTCTTATTTGCTAGAAATGGTTATCCTATTTTCTAACAATCTCCATCAAAACTGTTTCAAAATTCATCAACACAATGATTTTTTGCATTACCAGACAAATTCTAACTTCTGTCTAACAGTGTGTCCTGTGAAAGGTATCCTCATCTAAAGAAGCAATCTCATACATTTAGGCAAGGTCTGAGGGTGATGTAATGAAAAAAAAAAAAAAACAAACAAACCAAAAAACCCAAACCTGTCTGTAAAGAAGAGAGCTTCTCTGGTTTCTGCACTGGTCTTACAGAGTTAACATTGTGTGGTGCAGTGAAGATGAGATTCTCTACCTCAGAAATATCCTCAAATCCCACATTCTGCTGTGTACAATTCAGTCATTCTGTTTTAATTTGTGAGAACTGGATAGTTACCGTAAAAATAATTACAGAATTTGTTCCATAGACTTACTTCTCTTAATAGTGGCTCAGGGAAGAATATCAGAGTTACATTCCACAAGTAGTAATCTGTATTTTGACTGATAGTGTCTGTATCTCCATGCTCACCCATAGACAAGTGTAGAGAGCAAATCTGATTATTTCTGAGCAACTGAATACTGCCACAAATTGAGATAGAAGACAAGAGTTATAAGTTTCACAGAATCAACAACACAGCTTGAATCATTTTTCAGTTTTGCCCCAAAGTTTACAAGATATGGTATATTAGCAGAATGGACCTTATGTATTTTGTCCATAGATATTCAAGCATTTTCCAGAGCACCTGTGGTCAGTGCTACCTAAGGTTTGCTATTACGTAGTTCTCGTTCAGAAAATTTATTTGATTTGGCATTCATGATGTACATCTGCCATATAAATGACAGCAAAATGCTTTCATCACTGTCCTTAATTTCATATGCATGGAAAGTCCAGCAACTCAGTACAATCACTTTGTTATATTAGGTATCTGTTAACATCCTGGTAAATAAAACCCCACAGCATTTGGCAATATGTGTGTGCGTAACAGCACATCACCCCAAATTCCTTTTCTCATTAGAAGCCAATTCTCTTTTTTCCTTTTATATATATTCAGTCCTGTTCTTGCTCTCTGGTTTGGCATGAAGTTGCTAGGCAACTGAGTACTATGCTGTTTATGGTTGAAATTTTAATTAAGCATTTTACTCTTAAAATTGTGCAAATGTTCGCACTAATCAATGTGAATACTATTAGTCTCAGCCTTGTCCTTCCAGAGTTGGGAATTTCAAAAGCAGGCCAAGAGAATTGTGTGTTTGTACATACATGTTCTGCCTACAAAGGGCATTAACATGTCTCTTTCATTGGCAAACCACAAAACTACGTGGTGGCTTTTCATTTCACTCGCAGCATAGAAAGGTGACCATTTTTTTGTGGCAGCCAATTACCTTTAATTGCTTCTTTACTCCCGTTTATGAGTTAAGGTAATAATAAAAGCAGATCCAGGTCTTTAGCCACAAAGTATCTTAAGCTGGTTTTATATGTATTATATGTATTTATAATCCACTGAACTTCTTTTTCAGGCTAGCCCGGATCCTAGTTCGCCTGCCAGCACTTAGGCTGATGAGCTCTAGCATTACCGAGGAACTGTTTTTTACTGGTCTCATTGGAAATGTTCCCATTGACAGCATAATCCCCTACATTCTCAAAATGGAAACAGCAGAATATAATGGTCAAATAACTGGCACATCTCCATAGTGGGAACAATGCCATTCAGTGGATCGAAGTAATTTTCGTAAAAAACGTATAATTACGAAGTTAAAAGAATAGCATTTTGGTTTGTGCAGATAATTCCAACTTGTTATCAGTTTCCTGAACAGATTTCTCCTTGTCTCTTTCCTGATGTTGACAAAATTTAAGCAGCTACTAAAAGACCTGCTATAGGACCTTTTCTGCCACAAGGAATATTTTTGCTGCCTTTCATTTAAAAGGCTATAGATTACTGAACATACTTTTCACATGCTTTGTATTTAGAAATTATCAGTGGTTAAAAAGAGTTTTATAATATCAGAGATTAGTAATAAAATTACTTTAAAAGTAAAAAGAACAGTATGTATATATTTAAAAATATCCTTGGAATTAATGTCTAGTAAATACCAGGGTATAATACTAGCACTTTGTAATCACTTCTTGTCAAAGTGACAGCATCATCAACATCCTGCTTATGAGTATGGAAAATGAAAAAAATGCTTATGTCCTTAGTCAAAATGCCAGTGATTTTTGTGAAAAGGTAGAATGCTATAGGAGACAATCATTTATCTACAAAAAGTCACTTGCTCTTATGTTATGCATGAAATATTAATGTGGATTCTTAAATCAGACATCCACATTATATGAAACTATACACTGTTAAATTAGTGCAGTTGTAATTCATAGTACAATGCAGTCATAGTAACTATTATGTGCTACAAGAATTACCCCACACTAAGAGGAAAAAAAGTGTTTCTTGCCACAGTAATGATGAAATATTCAGGTTCCTTAAAGTGTGTATTCAGACCAACACAATCACAACACGTGTTATTCTGAAATCAAGCCTTTTGACTGTGGGGAAAATCAGTCATTAACTGGAAGAACAATAATTTTCAAGTAGAGCTTTGTGATGCTTTTTGAGTATGCTCTTTATATTTTCAAATTTACTACTTCTCTCTATACTCCTGAATACCCTCATCATCCAGTCACAGGTACGATTTAAAACTTGAAATGTGTAGAACCTGTGGCTGTCAGCAAGAGTATATTACAAAGCTCTCTCACTTTATTAACTTCCCACCTCCCTCTCCCTCCCTCACTGAGCACTCCCGGTTTTGCAGTGCTCTCGACCTTCCTGTGACTCAGTTTGAAACCAAAATATAGTTAGGATTTACTCTCAGTCATGTACGATTGCAGTTAATGACTGATACATCATGGAGTTATAAAATGGACTACTTTTTAATTGTCTCGAGTGATAAGCTATCAACATGTTTTCTAGTATTGGTCATTAGCTGCTAACAGCTTTCATTTTAGTATAATTTATTATTATGGAATTCAAGTATTTTAAACAATCAAAGTTTTTTAAAAAATGTCATGGCAATTAATACCTTCATCTGATCCTGGCTTGTTAGATTCATCAAATATTTTAATTATTTGTATTGTAGAGGCATTTTTACTTTTGTAGTTTTATGTGACAAAAATCTGATTATATGTTCAGCACTTTTGTTTTTCTTCTGTTACTCATATTTATTTAGAAACATCAACCAGGTTGGTGTTTGTGTCTTTTCGGAGTCTGAATTGGAGCTAAAAGATCTTAAGCAGCTCTAGGTGAGGCTTCTGAAGTAATAAAAAGTCCTGACCTGGTATACTTCATGCTCATTAGGGGGCTCACATTTGTAGCACTCAGTGTGGAACAGAAAGCTATTTAATTTTAACTTCTGGATGCGTTAATGTCTTTTACAGTTACCATTGTTAGTGCGTTCAGAGTCTTCTCAGAAGGGTGTTACAAATAGTCCAATATACATGCAGAGATTTGTAATATTGCACTTTTATTTCTCCTGGCTTTTGCTATAGCAAATGAAATTGTCATGTTATTAATGTGATGGAAGATCTACCCTCTGTATGTGAAGTTAGCTGGACTGCAGAATTGAGTACCGACCATTTGATTGTGGTGTCCCTGCTGGTGGGATTGTGTCAGAACTTCTGATGCACAGTCCCTTTGTTAAGGGTACACAACTTTAAAATCAATGGTGATATTAACATCAGAAGCAGTACCTGCCTTGGAAGGAGTTGGGGCCATTTTTGTTAAAATTTAAAATTTTATTCGGTTATGTCGTAGTTCTAAAAGCAGAATGCATTGAACTATTGTGATATTTTTCATTGCAAAAAAGAGATTATGGAGTTTGATTTGCTTTCAGTATTTCATAAAAATCATTTAAGCAGATAAGTAAGCATCGTTAGTGGCAAATGAAATATTCCTTAGCACAAAAACTAGCCATTGTAATATTTGTTTTTAATCTAAACACACCAGATGGCTTTTTCTTTGCAAACATCATTTCAACTTCTGATTTTTCAAGTAAAAGGGCCTCATTTTATATACAAAAATATTTTCCTAATTTTTATTACTTGTGCTGTGATCATAACAGTTCAGCAAACAAAATAAAGGCATTACAATTTTTTTGGGAACAGAGGGATCACATGAAATAAAATTTAAAATATATGCCTTGCATTACATTTGTAAACCAAAATGGTGAGTATCATGCAGCTCTGTTTACAAATAAACTACACTCCCCACAAATGCAAGTCCACATAATGATCTCCTTGATCAAACTCTGGTAGTCGCTTACTCTGCAAATAGTTCCCTGCTTGTTAGGGATAAAATATTAATTTTTGTAAATTGAGTAACAACCATGCAATCCTAGTTAGGTTTTATTTATTGTGCATGCATTTAATAGATGAAATTAAGCAGTTCCATAATTAAGATTCGGATATTACCACCTAAAAGCTCTCTTTCCATAGCATTATCAGCATGATTTGCTGGCTTTCAGTAGTCAGAACCAAGCTAGTTAGTCCTGATGCCATTAACAAAAAGGGCTTTTTCTAACTATACACTATTTTGGTTCCAAGACTAACAGTTTGGATTGTAGAAATTTGGACTATGATGGCAAGTTCCTAGGGCTGAAGAAATATTCAAAATCTAAAACATTTTGTATATTTGAATATTAGCTATAAATAAAAGGATAGTTGTGATGAGTAACCTAAGACTTCTTTCTCACATTCTGGTTAAGGGCTGTTGTAAAAGTGAGACAAAAATTTGGCATCTGATGGAGACACACTGAAAGGAATCACTTAAAACACTGCTATACAAAACTATAAACCATCTTCTCCAGTGCAGTAGGGCTGCTTTGCACTCACTTTCAAGTTTAATCACAAACTGGTTGAGGTTGGAAGGGATCTCTGAAGGTCATGTGGTCCACCCACTCTGCTCAGGTGCTACTGCTATGTAGCACCTGTTGGCAAGGACTGTGTCCAGGTGTCCTTTGAACATTTCCAAGGATGGAGACTCCACAACCTCCCTGGGCAACCTGTGCCAGTGCTTGGTCACCCTCAGAGTGAAAAAGTGTTTGCTGCTGTTTGAGGGAACCTCCTGTGTTTCAGTTTGTGGCCACTGCCTCTGGTCCTGTCACTGGGCAGCCCTGAGAAGAGCCTGGCTCTGTCTTCTTTGTACCCTCCAGGTACTTGTACACATAGAGGAGATCCTCCCTGAGCCTTCTCCAGGTTGAACAGTTCCAGCATTCTCAGCCTTTCCTCAGCCTTTCCTCATGGGAGAGATGCTCCAGTCCCTTATCATCATTTTTTTGAACTCTGCAGTATGTCCCTGTCTCTCTTGTACAGACACAGCACTCCAGGTATGGCCCCACCAGTACTGAGTAGAGGGGGAGGATCCCCTCCCTCAACCTGCTGGCGATGTTTTGCCTGATGCAGCCCAGGACACCATTAGCCTTCAGCAGAGCAAGGGAGTGTTCCTGACTCATGTTGAGTTTGGTGTCCCCTGGGGCCTGCAGGTCCTTTTCTGCTGACCTGCTTTCCAGCGTATGTGGGTGCCTGGGCTTGTTCCTCACCAGAGACAGGACTTTGTGCTTCCTCTCTTTGAACTTCCTGAGGTTCCTGCCAGCCCATTTCTTCAGCCTGTCACAATCCCTCTTGGTGGCAGCAGGACCTGGTGGTGCATCAAGCAGTGGAGCTGCTAATCTAGCGGTGATCTGGGTGTCATGTAGCAGTGGAGCTATTTTAGCTTGCTCAAAGCAATCTTCTTTTCCTTGTACATCCATCAGAAGATAGATCTTCAAGAGGCACAGAACTGACGAAGGAATTTTCTACCAACAGTATAGGCATTGTTTGGTAGCAGTGGAAAAGGCACATCTAAGGAAAATGAGCCTCAGAAAGTCATTTGGGCTGTATGTATTAACCTTTAACATTATTTTCAGCCTCTTCTGATGACTGGACTTTTAGGCTGCTTTGACATAAGGAAGGTAGAACAGTGCACACAGTACGGCTGCAGCCAAGTTTTACACTGTCTCTGCACAAATACAAGGCTGATGTAGTTCTTGTAATTTCTGAGCTTTGTTTCATCCCTTCTGCAATGACTGGAAGATGGTAACAGGCTAATCTTAGTAGCTTTACTTTTAAATTAATTTTATTTTGTTTTTCCTTTGAAAGGGCAAACATTTCCTTATGGATATGGGACAGGAGAGTTTTTTATTATTGTAACAATTATTGAAAAACTTTCTTGATTATTAAATATTGTTTTCCTAAAGGCCAAATTTAAATGCCAAACTTGTATATGTAAAACTTGGAGTCAAAGGATCACAGCTGCAAAGTGATTCTAAGAAAAGTTCATCTCACTGAAACTCTACTTAGTGCCTAAAATTTACTTTCTCCAGAATTTTTGAGGTCCTGTTTCTGCAGCTCTTGAAATGAAAATATTTTAACTCGGTAGAAATACAGTGATAAACTATCTGATTGGATTTATCTGAACTTGAGCAAATGTGTATATTAGTCATAATTCATTCAAACAAATGTTAAAATTCTGTGCTCACTGAAACTGGGACATTCAGGGAATGATAATGAGGCAATAATGTCCATTGTCCATGTGCTTCATTTGTTTTCCAACTCTTATGAGAAGGAACTGGATTTGCATCTTGTAGGTAAAAAGCATTTTGGGCTAGCTTTATACTACTGATTTTTATTGCATTTGTGACAAGTGCAAGAAGGTATACTACTTTTCTTCCCTTTATTTACTTATATTGGACTAGAGAGACACACAACTAACACCATGTGTAAAAGTCCTCTTTCTCTGCCTATTTACAATTTACAAAAGCTGCAATGCTTTTGGTGTCAGTGGAGTTACTCTGGCATGAAACTGGTAGAAGAGGAAAAAATTATCTTCAGGGAGAGATCCTTCTAAGGGATCATGCAAGCCTTTGTTTTAGCTGCCTTAAAATGTTAGATTATTAGAGCGGCCTAGTTTTCAGAGCACTCTGGGGCAAGAAACTACTGTTGGTCTCCACGTGATGTCATTTACCAACCCTCCTTTTACCATCTTCCGAAGCCCTTGGTTCCCCAGGCAGCCACAGTGGCTCCAGTGGAGAGCTCTGACTCAAGGTCTCTGCAGAATCCAGCTGGCTCTGCATTACCATTCCAGTCCCCTTTGGCAAAGGCACGTCCTGAGGCTGTGACAGAGAAACCAAGCCAGGGCTGAAGCTTCCAGGTGAAAGCAGTTTCCTGACTCTTGTTTCTCCTTTGACAGAGACTGTAAAACACTTCTGTGGTTTTTTATTGTTGTGTATAGTACACAGGACTCACAGATTCCTGAGTGAGTTCAGCCGGGATATTGCAGATGTCAGTAGATTTTCCTGCCTATTAAAATTAAGACAGTAGTTAGGATTCTTTCCTGATCACCTGCTGTTTAACTAGTAAGAGATAATTAAAAAAAAAAAAAAAGGCACCAAATAGCATGAGTAGCAAATGGTATTGGGAATGCAGTTTAGCCAGGAAGATGGAAGTGGGAATTACTGTGCTGAGGCTACTGCCCAAGCAGTGCCAAAGCAGCTTCCTGCACTGACAGCACAAGGTAGGGCCCTGTTGGAATCAAGTGCTGTGAGCAGTGGAACTGGCAAGTCAGTCAGACATGCACACGTGTACCAGCAGATACCTACTGGATGATATCCTGAAAAGAAAAAAAAATGTTGATTTTTCTGTTTGAAATCCCTCTCTTCCCCTCCAGTTACTCTTTAGAGTGCAAAACCAGGGTAGGTTGGGGTTTTTTTTCACCTACTCTCATCCATAGGAGAAAAAGCAGAAATGCCAGCAAACACAGGTAGGTTCCCATCTGTCTCAGGGCTTTGCCACACTGACCCACACAGCCACAGAAGAGCTTTTGCAGTGGTTGGCTCTGGTGATGAGCATGGGCCAGCTATGAGAGCAGCACGCAACAGCTGCAGTCCTGCTGAGGCCATGGTCACCCTAGGGAGGAGAGGGATGAGCAGAGGACAGATTGCCAGCATCTGCTCAATCCTGAGTGACAGAAAATTAGTTTAAAAAACAGCTTTATATGAAAAAAGTTACTATGAAGGCATGGCAAAGGGAAGAAAATGAAAACATTTACTTTTTGCACCTTTTAATTCTGAAGTTTCTGAGTTGTTTTAACAGTAAATATTCCTGAACTAAATTCAGGTTTATTGTTTGATGAAAAATGTCATTAACCCCTCTTGTTAGATAATGCTACAACCCTACTTCAGTTGCAATCAATGTTATCAACATTAAGGTGGGAATTATTTTTGAAAAAAACTTAAAGCTTTATTTATACTGAGGTTGCAAGTTAAAGTAAAATTTTTTTGTAAACTTTAGATGCTCTAAATATATTGGACTTGGAAAACATCAAAGACTAGAAATATCTTATTACTGAGTTTTTTGTTGTGAAGTCATAGACTAAGTTCATCACAGGTAATACTGTCATAATGTTCTATAATTCCCACAGCCTGTTCAATCCTCTGAGTTACATGAATGCTTTGAAAATGGCTTATTATTGTTAAATTCATGCCTGTCTCCTTTCTTTTTAAAGGGTTTCATAGAGTTGTACCTGTCTTTATTTTGTGCCTCCCACCATTGTGCATTTCTGCATGTTCAGTTGTAAAACTCACTCGAGCAGCTGATGCATATGTACATAGCTGTATGTATGTGTGTATGAATGTATATGTTTATACCTCTGCCTGAATATATTCTGTACAGTGTATAGAAAACCCCTACTGTGTGTATATATGTACAGACATGGAGCCACTATTCATCCATTCTATGTGCTAAAGCTTTTCATTCACTTGCTAATCCAGAGCTTCCTTGTTTGCATTTCTTAGCCCAAACTAAACTTATCATCACCTAAGCAGATGAATCCTCCTGAATTTCAGAGCTTTGCAGATTTTTTTCTAAGCCAGTCTGAATTCAATATTTTCTGTTCAGAACTGACAAATGTATTTCATGAATTTTCTGGCTTTTACATTACTCCCTTCACCTTTTCTCATTTGACCTGTAGAAGTCGCCGAGTGAATAGTTAATTGAGCATATAATGGCTGTTAAAAACAATTAACAAATAACTACAGTTATAGAAAATACTTCCCTGCTTTCAATCCGTACTCATTCTCTTTCAGCCTTCTGAGATACTCTCTAGTAAAGTTGCATTTTGCAGTGAAGCTTGGTAAGAGATTGATACTCTTTAAGCCTTTGGCAGTGGCAAATTGAAACCAAACCAACTTTCCCTTTATTGTTGAACTGTAGCACACAGAACAGGAGACAGTGAATGCTGTTTAACAAATCAATATTCATATTGCCATAGTGATCACATGAAACCAACCTGTGAGTTAAATACAGACTCAGTGCTCTGTTCACTGGAACAGCAGCTCTGGGACAGTGGTAATTAAACAGGAGGGACATTGCAGGTAGCTTGTTGCTTAGCGAGCACTAAAACTTCTTCAGGATTTTGACAGTGAATTTCAATTCAATCAAGCTGAACAAAGCTTGATTTAATTGTCCGAGTAATGTCCATTTTCTTGTTCTTTCCTTTGCTTGGCCTGGAATCTGCTCAGCTCCTGCACTGCATGTGACGTTCCCACTGTCCATGTGGGGCCTGAGCACACAGTTGTGAAATGAGTTGTGCAGTAAGACAATTTATTATTCATAAGGAGGACTTAAACATTTACATTATCAAAATATAAATAGTTCATGTTCTTTTTCCCTTCTGATGAAGTTACAAAGGGAGCCTTCTGTAAAATAAATGTATTAACTATGAGGTTTTAAAAAAGCGTTTCACAGACCACATAGGGAGTTCAGCAAGTCTTGTTTTTGTCATATTAAAAAGGTGAAGCAGACTTTTCTGGGCATTTATTTCCACTTTCTGTACTCCATGTGGCAAAGACTTGTGTATGTTTAGGCAGATAAGCAGACATCAGTCAAAATAATGGGAGCTTCTTGCATGCTCACATTATTTTATAAAGTGAACCACAAGTCTGAGTCAGGCTTTGTGCTTGAAAGGTCTTTGCTGTGGAAAGTGTTAAGAACATTCTCTTCTGCATTGGCAATAAATGTTTGTAAGCTTTTGTTTCAAATTTAGGAAAAAAGGGTAACGTTTCAGAACTTAATTTTTGCGATTTTCAGCAGGAAAAATATTTAAATTAATGGCAGGAATTCCTGTGACAGGTGATCCTTCATTGGTCTGGACAATTGGTGCTGTTTGAACTCTTGCTTTCCTCTTTAAAGGTGAATGGAAACCTGAATGTCTGTTAATGTTGTACTGCAGGAACAGTTTTAAAGATTAGGAAGCTAATTGGGGTATTAACCAAGATTAAATCTGTTAAAAAATCCAATTTTTAATTTGGAAAAAAACCCCCATATTTTACAATTGTGAAGTTGTTTTATATCCACATTTGAATTGTTTGTATTCTGAAAGACGAAATGTTCTCAAATGTAGTGGCAATAAAGGCTCTGTGACAATAAAGCACGGGTCCATTTAAAGATATTTTTGATGATCGTAGGTTAAAAGTAGGACTGAGTAAATTTCAAACAAAAAGAAGAGTCTTTAAGAAGAAAACATTCTACCTACAGACTGGATGTGTTAAATTTTTCATATATGGAATCAATGTTAAATGTTGGAATATTTTTAATAATTATTCTGTACTCTGAAGTACATTGCAAGCCAGTGTTCAGTTTCCTAACTGAAAACTGCACATTAAGTGTTTTATCTGTTTGGCACACCAGGGAGTGCTGAGTTCCTACAAAAAGCAAATTTTTATAAAAGGAAGCATCTACTTTTAATTCCTTGGGATATTTTCTGGATATCTCTGTTCATTATAACTTAGAAAACTAATGTTTATGTTATTTTATTTTTATTTCAAGTTAAAAACTTTGCAAAAGTTGTTAATTTCTCACAGCTTCTTCTGTGAAATAAGCATTGTTGTGTGTGATAGCATTTAAAAATAATAGCATGTTCTTTTTTTAATCGGAATTTTATATCTAATCAATGTATTCAATCACAAAGAGGAATTTGCATTGTTGTGTTTGTATATAGAGTATTACAGTGCATGATTTAGCTTATGCATTTTATTAAATGCTGTTTAAATGTGGCATTATGTTGTTGTGGTTAATACTAGCTAAATGAGGTTTATACCATTAAAGTGAATTACACATATAACTGCATTCTTGAGTTTTATTTTTAAGTTCACTATTTTCTCTTAAACGGGAGGTATCTAAGCCAAATACATAATTTACTATCTTTTAGGGAGAAACAGCATTTTACCTTCACTACCGTGATTATCTTATGAGAGATTTAACCGGGTCTGATACAGAAGAGAAATCCCATGAACTTTACTGACTCCAGGGAGGTGCTCTAGGAGGAGAGAAGGCTTTTCCTAAAGTTTTACTTCATCTTGAACAGCCAAGTTTTTAGTAGTCACAAATCTGTAGCTGATGTGCTCAGGGCACCCGGCCCTGGCAGGTGCGCGGACAGAGGCAGGTACCGCCGGGGCCCGGGCGGGCGCCACCGCGGCCCCTGAGGCTCCGCCAGTGCCGACGCTGACACTGGCCCGGCCCCTGTCCTAGTCCCGGTCCCGGTCCCGGTCCCCGACCCCCGTCCCGACCCGAACCCAGACCCGGAACCGGCCCCAGACCCGGTCCCCGACTCCAGACCCGGCCCTCGCTGAGGGCGCCGCCCGCCAGGGGGCGCGCGGGGCCACTCCCGCCCCTTCCGGCCGCCGCCGCGATGCCCATGAAGGGCCGGTTCCCGATCCGGCGGACCCTGCGCTACCTCAGCCAGGGCGATGTCGTGTTCAAGAGCGCGGTGAAGGTGATGACCGTGAACTACAACACAGCGGGAGAGCTGAGCGAGGGCGCGAGGTGAGCGCGGGGCGCGGCGGGAGCGCGGGCGGCCCCTGCAGAGACACCGGGGCTCGCGTGGGCCGCGTCCTCCGCGGAGACGCCGCGCCAGCTCCTTTGTGCTTTTCTCCTCCTTTCCAGAAAGTTCGTGTTTTTCAACATTCCCCAGATCCAGTACAAGAACCCCTGGCTGCAGATCATGCTGTTCAGGAACATGACCCCCTCGCCCTTCCTCCGGTTCTACCTGGGTAGGTCCCGCCCGGGCCGCGGGAGCTGCGGCGTCACAGCCGCGATCGTGTCGTTCAAGATTCGGCGGGGAAAGGAGCTGCTTGTTGGGAAAAGCGGCTTTACCCCTCGGCAGCTCCCCTAGAATTGCCCTCGTGGAGATTTCGCTTTTCCACTTAAACCTTGCGTCGTACATTAACTGCAGCAGGGCCGCGGATCTCTCTGTTGTGTGTTTACATCCTCTCTGAACAGTGTGCAGGAGGGATATGGTACTATTTAATACAGGATTATGAATTTTTCTTGACAGACAATGGAGAACAAGTTTTGGTTGACGTGGAAGATAAAACCAACAAAGAGATAACAGAGCACATTAAAAAAATCCTGGGGAAAAGCAAGTAAGTAACATGTAATAAGGTAATGTACCATCCAGCATACAGAATATAACGCATGCAAACTTTTGTCAGGAATACAGAAGGAAATACTACTATTCCCAGACAAAACTGACACGAGCTAGGTAAAGTTCACAAGCTAAGAACTGTAAATCCATCTTTCTGGTAAACTGGGTCCAGGGAAAGGAGAGGAAGTGCTGTGGTTCAGGCTTCTGATAGTAACAAACAGATCTCTTTTCTAGAGAAACACTTGAAAAAGAGGAAAGAGAAAGGAAAAAACTATCACATCCAGCAACTTTTGGGCCCAAGAAGTATCATCTGCGAGAATGCATGTGTGAGATTGAAGGCCAAGTTCCCTGCCCTGCTTTTGTGCCACTGCCCAAAGAGATGAGGGGAAAATACAAAGCTGCTATGAAAAATGAAGCATCAGCCTGACAAGTCGTGCAGCTGTTTTTCCTCAGGGCTGGGTGATGACGGTGCTTCAGTGAGAGACAAGAGCTCACAGTTCCTGGAAACAGGAATAAGCAAGTTCATTCAATACAGACAACCCTGCCTCATAAATCTTGCAGCTACAACTAGAATAATTCAAGTGAAAAATAAATAAAAGTTAAAACCACAGCTTTTTTGGTGCCAGTTTTACAAAGTATTAGTCAACAGTGGAAAATGGAATTACTTGGAGCCTTATTTCCTACTCGTGCCTGCAGGTAAACGATGAAACCATTATGGCAAAACCAATATCGTGTTTTCTTTGGGACAGAGAGGCTAGACTAACAAATTAATTTATCTTAGAAGCAGCACAGAATTCCATAATTTCCTAAACAGTCCATACAAAGGAGAACCGTGTCTTGAATTATCAACTTCCAGCAAATCCCAGCCACCAAGTCCATTGTGCTTCAAAGTCCTGTGCTGCTATATAACTCCTCTTACCTCAAACATCCTCCCTGCACATAGTCAAAAAACCCTTCCAAATCATCACAGCTTCTGCCTCACCAAACAATACAGAATACCTGTAATTTGTATAAATGTGATAGATTGCACTCTATTGCACAGACCTTTACATCAGGCTTACCTGTGCATTTTGGAACTCGTGCTCGAGTACAAAATTTCACACCGATTCAGTCATCCTGTACAAATTGTCAAGGACAAACACAGCACAAAATAAACATGTTGTTTTATTTCATCTGTTTACAAAGTTTCCATACAGAGTAGTGCATGCAGCTGTAACAAAACTCAGTGCTAGTTACTTATTGAGCTTTCTGCTTAAGACATCTTCATTCCCTTGTGCCTTGCAAACCTCACAGCAGTCTCAACACCAGCAAAGATCTGCACTGTGGAGATGAGTTTAGTATCAGCTATCTAGTCTATCACATTTAACACTGACAAAGATCATGAGGTATGCTAGTCTGTTATCTGCTTGTAAAAATAATATATTACACGTACAGTAAGAATAGTTATTAGTGTATTAGACAGAAAATACAAACAAGGCAGGATAGTTGCAACAAGGAAAAAAGTTGCTTTTAAATGTGAAAGCAGAAGCCACCGAAACATTTTTTCATGTTGATATCAAAAAAAGCATTAGGTTAGAGTGCAGGGAGCAATCCTCCTGACTAGCAAACAAGTCTGTCCTCAATAACTGCCTTATACTATACAATTCCAGGGATTATGTTTATTTATCAACAGCTTTTGCTGCCTTCATAAATCTGGTGCCAAGCACACGAGTTCTGTTTGTTTTAAGACCTTTCAGAATTCTCTGTTCTTTTTTGCACTTGATGCAAAATAACACTCATGGACTCAATCAGCTCTAATAAAACATCAGCATAAAAACTTCATGGTCTTAAACCAAACTGTTCCGTTCACCTTTCAGCTCCAGATTCAGGCTACACTAGAGATAACACCAGCTGTCCTTGACTGGCTATTCCGTTTTGATCCCTTACCAGTGCTATTAAGTGAGGATATAGGTGGTTTGGGCTTTTTAAACAATAGTTCCACAAGTCCCTACTTCCACTTATTTACAGCAAAATAAAACCAGAGTTCCTGCCCTTTAGGTAGCAGAATCATCTGTGTCTCTCAAATCTCATGCAGTGCTTGGGTTACAGCTACGCCAGTATCAGAGACATAGTTAAAAGACATGTCCCATTGCAGAGAACTTCACACTTCTGAGTAAGCCCATTGCTATTAGTGCTGTACAGTGTGATCTGCCTGATTTTTCTCTATTTCAGCTTTAAATAAAGAAACCCTTTAGACTGACTCCTCCTCCCCACCCCTACATACACTGATTCCTGATGATGGATGGACCTGTGCCTTTCAAAGATAAAAATCAAAGCAGCTCAAACTCCATCTTTCTCAAAGACAGAGGCTGACCTAGTCCTGAGGTGACCCTGCATTTGTCCAGCTGTAAGCCCTCCTGCAGCACAGGTGCTGGCTGTCACCTGGTCACCCCCTAGGCCACAGGATGACAAGAGGTCTTCAATCTGAAGTTCCTTCTTAAAGACAGACATGCCTGATTCTCACAAAAATTCCTGAGGGGAATCTAACGTGAAAGAAAATTGTCATTTGGTACTATTGCAGCCACAGACTTTTATCTCCTAGCTTTCATGGAATTCCAGTTCAGTGGCACCTCAGGTTTCCATTACAAAAAAGATCTTTTGTTCCTTGAATGCTAAAAAAAAAGGGTTCCAGTCTCATTAATACAACAAACATGATCGCTCTGTCACCCAGAGGATTGAAAGGAATGTATAGATTCCATAATATAATTAGGAATTGGAGGGTCACCCTTTATATACTATAGTTTGAAGTGGTGCTGGCCTAATGCTGCTTTCCCTGGAAATGAGCAGACACTTGCTCCCTAAAGAACAGGTCTGAAGCCAGCATAGCACTATGACATGGTGCTCAGAGCAAAGGGGAAACCAGAAGTGATGAAAAGACAGCACCCAAATTTTCCTTGGGCATCTTTATGCACACATTAAAAAGTTACTCCTATTAAGATCAGTCAGAAAGTTCTTCTCAGCCTTAAAGTCCCTTTTACGTACTTATTAGCATTGCACAAGCTTGATCTGCAAGCCTGTACATTCGGCACAGTGGAGAATCACAGCAGCTTTTTAGCTGCACTTTCCCAGAACACCACTAGCAACTCAGCTACCCTGGGTCATCAACAGAGGAAAGGCCAACACTACAACAGAAAGGGGGGAAAGAAGGCAAACCAACATTCCAATCATTTCCAAATCATAGTTCCCTATTAGCACTTAACCTCTTTGACCAAAAATAAGCATTCGGTAAGACCAGTTAGCTGTTTTAAATTTCCCTAGTATAAGCCTTTGAGACCAGCAGCATACCTCAGACATTCTTTCTTCAAGACTGTGTAGTAGTGGCAATGCCTAAATGAAAGTGCTTTAAGGTCAGGATTCTCCCACTTCCCTCTTATGATCTGTACTCCAGCCTATAAGTATCTGCCTTACCTTCCCATATTTAACAGCAGATTGAATTATTACACAGCCCTGTTGCTGCTTCAGCAGTTGGATTTCTCCTTCTGCTTTGCTAATGTGTGCTTCAGTTCCTTTAAGTTCTCTGTCAGTACCTCCACCTCATCCAGTCGTCCACTATGTTTGGCATCAAATATATAAGCTTTGATATTATCTATCTGTTGGAGAAGCAGCTCTTCCTCTATAACTTCCTCTCCAGAGATCTCACTGCCATCCTCCACTTCAAAGGGATTAGTAGAGGATCCCTCTTCAAATGGATTCCCTGAATTCCAACTGCCCCCACCAGCCTTTTGAAACGGATTTTCATCCTCTTCAAAAGGGTTTGAAGTACTGCCAGGTGCTCCATTACTTTGTTCCTCCTCCTCCTCACTTTCAAATGGATTATATTCTTTTTTATCACTTTGCAGAGCTGTGTTAGAGAAAGAAACCATTGGAGAGGTGTCTCTGACAAATGGGTTAGCAGGATCTTCCTCTGCCTGAGGGGTATCTGCTTCATCTTCAAAGGGGTTTAGGCAGGTTGGCTGATCTCTGTCTAGGTCACACTGTGGGACATTCTGGGGTTTGAGTGTGAAGGTCAGATGCTCTTGAGCTGGCAGCTGCTCAACAGCAGGAGTTTCAGAACTCGTGTCCCCTTTGATCTGAGTAATATCCAAATGCTGCTTGACTTCTCTGAAGTCTAAGGAGTGTGTCCGTGAATGCTGAGACATGAATTTATGCCGCTCTCTTTCCCACTCTTTTTCACAAAGGACCTGAAGTTCCTCCCTTTGCATCTCTTCCTCTTCTGCCTGTTTTTTGGAAAGCTCAATAGCTTTCAGAGTTTGTTGTTGATCATATTCATCCTGAAGCTGCATCAGGTTTTCTTGCAACATATGGACCTCATCTATCCTATTAGCTGCCTTTGCTTGCTCAATAAAGGATGTGATATTATCAATCTGCTGAAGAAGTGGGTCTGCTCTCTCACTCTCTCTTGAGATGCTAGATGTGGGTAACCAGCCCTCAGATTTCCTGACTGTTCCTTTTCTCATGTGAGTTTCATCACCATTAACTGCAGCTGCAGATCTGGAGATAAACTCTTTCTGATTTTCCTCTTGTTTTCCCTGTGTTTCGAGAGTGACCTAAAACAAAAAACACGTAGTATGAAAACATCACGAGCTTGAGAAATTTCATTCTAAATCCACGAGTACAAGTTAGCTGATCTTAGATGGTGCTCGCTGTCACTAAAAGGGATCAGCTGCAGTTCTGGTTACTTCACAGAAAATGCTTCCTGTGAGTTTGTGATGATATTGACCAAAATCCCATAAGATCTGCCTCTACAAACTTGAGGACAAGTAGGAGCAGTGACAATGTTCTTTACAGAGCAAAAAAAAATGCCTAATGCAGCTGTGCACAGTGGTCTAGATTGATTTGAACAGTAATTGTATCACAGCTGACTACAGCAGCAGACACCTATAATAGAACATCAGTGTTTAAGGTCAGTGATATAATTGGCTTTTGGAATGGGATGATTCTTATTTCTCAATTTATACCTCAAAACAAAGTTGGTTTAGTTTACCATTAATGATGTCCTCCCTCCTAACTGAAAAAACTCTCTCACTGAAGAGGCATCCTTACTCTAAATGTCTTTTTTCACCACTGAAAGAGGTTTCTAAATTCTGCTTGGGCAAGTGAACTCCTGAACACAGTTTCAAAGTCCATGTAAACTAACACACTCAGTTCAGGGCTTGCTCTGCACACACTGCAGCAGGAACAGCACGTGCACCTAACCCAGCTGCTCCATGCACACCCACTTCTGTTCTGGGCAGAATACAGCAGCAGCTATGTGAATCCCTGGAAAAGGGTATGGTACAATACACATGAAAAAATGACAAACTGAAATCCAGTGTTGAAGGCAACTAGTCATACCCACACAGCTCTCAGGCTTACATCTGTGACTCATGCAAGATATAACAGATCCTAACCTGTCTTACCATATGCAGTCTTCTCTTCTTCAGTTCGTCATACTGATCCTTGGTTGGCAGGGACATTAGGCCAAGCAGTTTTTCCTGGCAAAAATTGAAATTAAAAATACTGTGAACAGTATTGCTTGCAGGCATTCAGCCAATTTTCAAGTCCTTGAGAAGAGAAATACTACCAGCAGAAACCCCACAAACACACCAAAGATGGTTCTACACTGCAGTCCCTGCTGCAGGACCGTGCACGCCTTTGCTGCCACGGCTGCACTGCTGAGTGGGCTGACACCTCAGCAGGAGCCAGAGCCAAGGCTCCCACACCTCTTGGGTCCCCAGATCCAATGCTGCTGTGTGCATGATCTGTGCTCAAGCCAGCTTATTTAAGGCTACCATAAGTCATTAGGGGAACTATAGAAAAGTTTTAGAACTAAACCTCCTGTCAAAACAGTTTCAAACCATAGGGATGCCTGGCAAAGAACAGAACACTATATAAAATTTACATTCCTCTCACAGCATATGCTCTATTTACCTGAACAAAAAGCGTAGCTGAATATCTTATCATTCGCTGAAGTTGTAGTGTTTTAGGATGAGGTTGAGGATCTTCATGCAAGCCTAGACTCAAAATCTTCTTACTGAATCAAAGCAAACATGCAGGAGGCATCAGTTCAAGAAAAAGGCCAGCAGAAATGCAACAGAAGGGGAGAGACAATATTGGATCAAAAATTTCTGATGTTCTTTTAGATAAACAGTTTTGGATAATAGAATTTATAACACTTTCCACTCCCACCCTTTAAAAAAACCAAAGAAACCCCAAACAAACAATCCCCCTCCCCCTAAACAGTGCTGCTATTTGTTTCCTCTATGCTTAGTTAGTCCCACTGCAGAGGAATGCGTGAATTTTAAGGCCAGAAAAGGAAGAAGAAATTGATGGTGCACAGGAACAGCATCTACCTTTTCAAATGCTTTTTACAACTGATCAGATAAATTGGTTGGTTATCCACATAATCAGTGAAGTCATAACAGAGGGAGATACACACATGCTGGGGCAGAAAGGGGAAAGAGATGATCTTTTACCTTAAGGAATCTATAAATTCATATATTTTTTGGATCTCCACTCTCAAGTCATTAGCATGTTCAAGATTGTAGGTTGTCTCCCCTGCACTAAGAAATAAAGAGAACTTTACAGTAAGTCATGCATCCAGCTAACAACACATACAACAGTACAAGTTATCCCAAGATGACCAGGATTCAACAATGGTAAGAACTGCTAACACTGAAGGGTTGAATGATTTTATTTCAAGCTCATGTTTAAAAAGCCTTTCTTTGTGACAGAAGTGGAAAATTACAATCATATTGCAAACATGACCACTTCATAGAAGATCATTTTATTTATGATTGTATTATTGCTTACTATTCTAGGAGAAACTGTGCCTTAACACAAGAATGCCACTCTATCAATTAGATACACACATGCTTAGCAAATGTATCTATTTTGTGACTTTTTTTCAGGTGACTGGGTGTGGAAAAATCGCTAAGTAACTAACTATACCATTAAAGCACAATAGTTAACTCCACTAGGGTTTATCAGAAAGCAAAAGCCCACACCCCACACGGGTGTAGTATTTAAGATGCCAGTAACTGATGGTCCACATGAGGACAGAATCAATTACAGGCACTTTACTAGTTTCCCATTTATTGATAAATTTGGATTTAATGGGGAAGACTCTTCACCAGCTTTTAGCTTCCCTGTCCTTTTGTATCACAAATATCAATGAAAAGGATCACTCTCTCAAAAGTAATTTCACTATCCATATGATTCCAGTTTCTGAGACTCACTACTAGTCAGAAATCTTTAATTTCATCAGTAAGAAGCCTGTTGTTTTCTGACATGTGCTTCCATTATCCAGGACAGTTGTATTTTTACTTTTCTCCATTTGTTGAACCACATAACCCCACCTCTCATGAAGTCATGACAAAAAGCAGTAACAGCTTAGCATGTTTTTTACCTTTTGTACTTTTCTTCCTATTGGGAGGACTGTTTTTACAAAAACAGCTTTGTTACTAATTTTTCTAAAAGCACTAGATCTGAAGGACAGGTGCAGCAATATTTGTTAACTTTAACTTTCCCAAAAGACATGCTTCCTAGTCCAAGACCAAGGTGCATATTTCTCTCCCTATACAAGCCAGAAGTCTAACCTGGCAACCTCTTGCAGATGGAGTTGGAGAGACTTAAGTTACCCCTGTGAAACAAAAAACTACTGCAAGGAATTATGCACAAAACTGAGATATGAGAATGCTGTTTATCTACTGCAGCACAGGGTATGCCAGGTACACCCAGAACAACTGCCAGGCGAAGGTGCCGAAGCGTTCTAATGATCCTCAGCTGCTGGCATTCCTTGGAAGCCAGAGCATCCAGCTCAGGGCAACTGTTCTGAAGAGGCTCATGTACACAAGTATTGTAGGCCTTGTACTTCCTTTTTGCAAAGATGATGTGTCAAAATCTGACACAGTGGTGCCTCACTGTGAAGTGGCTTTAAAAAAATTTTACAAAATCAAACAACTTCTCTGTATGTTACCATTAACAGTTAGTTCAGTACTACTTTGTTTGAAGAGCATCCAGAAGACTACAGGTAATGACTTTTCTTATAATTTACACACTCTTGCAGCCTTAACACACCACTTCCTTACTACTTCCCACATTTAAGGGAGGAAATAACATATATTCATAAACATCATCAGCAAATGGGACTTACTTTAGTGATTCTGCCATCCTTATATATTCTGGTGCCTTCTGGTCAACCTTCTCCATGCAGAGTCTGAGTTTCTTGTTTAAAACAAAATGTATAAAAAAAAGAACTTACATTAAGACACAACTGCAAGAACATGCTGACATAAACCTTTTCATGATGCTGCCTGTGCACATTCAAAGTTGACCATGATGAAAGCTACTCAAACTATTCAGGATGACAAGACCCTCCAATTATCTTCAGAATACATATGGCACAGTCAGGAACAGGGAAAGACTCCTTGTACCCTGCAAGGTGGACTTTGTGAATAGATTTAAGGCTAGAAGTTGTCCAAGTCTTTCATTCAAAAAGACTCTGGATTCAAAGAGCACCAACAGAAACTCCCATCAATAATAACCTGGGGAGTTTGTGGACTGTACTGAAAAGATACCTGGTGATTGTCAGTACCTGCTTGCAAAGCATATTTGAACACGTTGTTGACATGGATGGTTCAAAAAAGCATTTGCCGTTAGTGTGAGGACAAACAGTACTGACAACACGGAGTCTTACAGTTCCAGTGCAGCCCATCAACCAAGATCATTGGCTTAAACAAATTCACAATTTTAAGAGAGAGACATCTCTGAACTACTAGTTCCAGATGATGAGAAGGAAGATGTATTTTAAAAAAACATTTGAAGTTATTGTGGGATATAAATACTGTACTGCAACTGACTTCACCACTTCAGACATGTCTTTTGTTATGTGTTAGAAGAGGCAACAGTCTCACGCGGGTGAATATTAAGTCACAAAGTAAGAGCTTGGACATGAGGTAACAAGTCAAGTAGTGACTACTGCAGACATATACACTGAGCACAGAGCTTGATTTACCTCATAGAGTTTCACAATCTCTGGCGTGTATTCTTTCTCATCAATCTGTTGCTCTCTTTTCAACAGGGTGTCTTTGCAGTGCCGACAACAACGGATTCGGTCATCATCCTTCTCATCCAGCACGGAGCTTACACTGCTTATGCTGCTGATGCTGCCACGGCGGGAGCCGTGCACACTGTTAGGTGAGGAGTTTGGGCTGGTTTGAGAACCCAAGGCCTCTTTGCTGGCACTAGTGAGTTTGCCTAAAAATTATACACATGTAATTTTACAGTAACTGGAGAAGCCAACAGATTTTACCAACACGAACAAACTGCCCTTTAACAGAAACTTTACATTGAGGAAACATTAAAAAACCATTTGAAACAGTCTGCTGAAGGAAAGACATGCAAGGTTTGCACGACAACCAAGACTGCAAGTCAGAATTAGGGTCTTTACTGTAAAGCCTGCTGTACTTAAAACCAGCTAGAGAGCAGACTGCTGAGAACCACCTACTTTGCTTATGCCTCGAAGCGTTCTCATGTTTAAGGCTGCACAGTTAGAGAATAACGTGTAGAACGGGTATGTTAGTGCTGTCCAGGTTCTGTGCTTGAACCTCGAAAAAGCACAGTTGATGTCATTTATCTCCACAGAAAATATGGTCTCCTCTCCAGTGCACCAGATGAGGAAAAAAGTCTGAAGGGGTTTTTAAAGGCCTAGGGATGAATTTCCTTGATTTGTTGTACAAATGTCCAACATTTGAAGAGCACGGGGAAGACTGGAAATATCCACAATATTTTTAAATGTGAAGAACCTTGGCAGTTCTTAAAGTTGATAACTTTAATTAACCATAGTTATGGTACTCCAAAGAACAGTACACTAAATATTAGCTATATTTACCAAGAGTACATACTACTTCTAGTAATTTTTTCAGTGTTATGCAACACTTCCAAATCTGAAGAAGGAACAGAGAAAAAAATGGAGAAATCATTCTTTGTACTGTATTTCACAAACAAGTGTCTGGATGAAACTGAATGACACATTAAGGACCAAGTTTTCTGCACAACCAGACTATTATAAGCATATTTTCTTCTAATGGCAAAGGATGCACTTAGCACCCAGAGCACACTAAGAAAAGGAGGAATTAACTCCACAGACTGTACTTACTTGCCAAAGGAAGACTGATGAGTTCCATGCACTTCTTGCACATAATAGATCCACAGAGGCGGCAGTGGTGACGTCGGTTTCGGATACTGAACTTACTGCCACAGTCTGGGCAGAAGGGAACATCCTGATCACTGACCCAAGGCACAACAGATTTCTCTATAGCTATGAGCAGGAATACACACCACGTAAGCTATTCAATTAATTCATCAGCTGGATAAACTATAGGGGCAAAAAGTCCAAGGTAAGCTCGCACCAACCTCTTATTTTAGCTGACTCAGTGTTTGCTCTGTCAAACGATGTAAGCTGGCAAAAGATAAAAAA
This sequence comes from Pipra filicauda, assembly GCF_003945595.2. Lineage (NCBI taxonomy): Eukaryota > Metazoa > Chordata > Aves > Passeriformes > Pipridae > Pipra > Pipra filicauda. Next base: position 192,254 of record NW_024103873.1, read on the forward strand.
TATATTCAAGAAAATTATACTTTTGCAACGAAAAAAACGCAACACAACTCAGCCCAACAAGAAAAAGAAACCTGGCATTTTTAAGAGAGGACTCTCAGCCTGTTTCACACCAATCATGCAACTTCCCTGTTCATTTCTAATGCCGTATTCATACAAGTGATAAACTATGACTGTCAAACCTGTACAAATCAGCCATTTAGGACATAATCCTTACTGCAGCCAACATTACTGCATCTGAGTCAAAATGCAAGTGTATCATTGGCAGATTTGGAAGAATGAGAAGCTGGAAGAATCATGACAAAAACATAAGGGAAAAATTTAGTAAAGTAAAAGACAGAGAAAATAATCAGGAGAACAGATGGTTTTTGAAGTATGTGGAAACAGCATCTTCATCTTGAAAATGGTGCATAGAAACAGAAATCATACCAACAGTATAGGGTCAAACCATGCACAGTACTCAAGGTAGTATGTGAGGAATCATAGTTTAGTAACCTTTGTATAGTGTACTGCTAGATAAATGGGCACATTTCATACCAAAATATAATTTTTTAAATCTAGGAAACATTTAGAAGGCTGGAATATTAAAAAGTACCAAATTTACCTTTTCTAATCTGATTATTAACTTATTAACTTCAACTACATAGTGATCAATCCTGGCTGCTCTGTGTTTCTTGAATTCAGAAAGATGGCTTCTTGTAGCACCTGCAAGGATAACAGAAAGTTGTCCTAGTCACCCAGGTATTCTGCATGGATTTAAATGCCTCTTGAAACACGGCTGTCTCTTTTTCTCACCATTTATTTCTCATGTTCAAATCCAATTTTAAAGACACATTAGAATCCTACATTTTCATAGTGTTGCCCTAAATAAAACATGCAGGGTAAAGTCTAATCTCCAGACTGGCAATAAACAGTGTTTTACTTCCACCACAGAAAACAACAAGCACTATGTTAAAGAGAACATCTGCAATAACATTTTTCCCCTCTTCATTCCTCAGTTACATTTAGCAAGCTAGATGTTACCTACTAGAACTGTTCTCTAATTGTTCTCTTCTTAGTTTCCTGGCTACATGTTGAACCAAAGGAAGAGGCAGGTCCAATGGTTACTAGAGGTCTATGCTTTCAGATTTCTGATCATCTCTCCACCTTTAGGAGTCTGAATCAAATCCTTGATGACAGTTCAAATTTACAGAAAACTGATCCCTGAGTATTCAAAAGAACAATATAGCATCTATTTAAGAAATGTACAATTCATATTCAACAACACTGGTTTAAGATTATTCCTTTTCCAAATAAGGCGAGCCAGGTATTAAAAGTCAAAGTTACAAACAAAATTTAAAACAATAATCTTTGTAGAGGTAGAACTCAACATCAGATGTTGCTTTCTGATGCTACTATGTAAGTGTAAGAATCTCACTTCCTCATGCTAATGAAATAACCAAAAAATCTCCAAAGATGAATTACTCATAGGAAAGGACTCCTCTGGGTAACTGAATTCTGCCACTGCTTTGGTGATGTCACACGGTCCCTTTCACAGACCCACCAAATCCCATTCCAAAATCCCTACGATTCATCTTCTCAGATGAGAAAACAGTTCTCACTTCTCCAATGTTCATAAACCTTGTCTAAATTTATTCTTAGCTAATATTTATACTATCTAATTATTTGAGCAGCAATCATGAAGTCAAAAGTAAAATAATCTACAGAACTCAGACCCTGCAGACCCAAAGGACTCAGTCCTAGTCTGTCAGCACCACAGGGGAAACTTTGCCAGGATCCACCAGAGATGGTGCTGCTTCTTCCCCCAAAAATAACAACAATATGTCAGCTACAGTAACAGGCAATTGCCAGTAGCAGCACTTGTAATTACAGGCTCAGTCACCTTATCCTTGAAATTCTACAAATGTAGACTTATCTTCAGAGGAGTGGGTTTGAGGTTGTTTTCTTTTTTAATCTGTGTTCTTTTTAAAGTAAACCCCTTTTTAATGAGAGGTGTTCTGCACCTCAAATTCAAGGAAAAAGCTGAAAGAGTTTAAATAATTGGATAATCTTTTTGTCAAACATGCAAACGAACAATTACTTTAAGTGCAGCCCAAAAGCTGGAGATTTTATATACCTTAGTTATTATTTATATAGCTTAGTTATTAATTATTAATTTGTTTTGTAAAGTCACAAGATGAAGCTAGCTGCACAGAGGTAAACACAGATTCAGCAGACCTCAGCAGCTCAGGCACAATGACATGACAAACAGCTGCCTCAAGGGTAGCTGGGTTCTGATCCTACCCATGTATTTTTTCTGACCATTATTTGCACTTTCCCCACACCCCACACAACGTAGGTAGGCTGCACAAAGTCAGTGTACAAACCATAATCCCCCGCTACAGTGAATCCAAGGCACAGACACAATTCCAAGCCACTTCAGCAATACATCAGCACTTCCCCAATTCAGGTTAAAAGTTATCCCCACTGCATATTGCTTTCTAGCTCTCCTACCTACTTCCTGGGGCTCCCACATGTAGGGATCTACTCCACCATAGCTGAATGACTCATATAGTTCCTGAGATCCAGAATCAGTTCTGTCATCTCCTTCTCGTTTCAGCAATTTCTTCTTTGCTCTTTTGGCCTTCTGGACTAGATCTGAAAAAGATAAAGCCAAGTTATCAAACGTAGCAGGTAGTCACTAAATATTCATCACAAGAGGCCAGTGTGGATTATTCCTCTTCTTTTAGCACAAATCTTTTTCCTGGAGGACAAGTTTATCCTCAACACGTTCTTAGAACCAGAATGCAGTTCAGAGCACCACAGATGACACGAAATGCTCTTTTTTGTCTGTCATAAAGCAGCACTGAGATTCTAAACACAGAATAGTAGGTTAGGGCATTCCATTCAGGGACTTCACCATAAAACAGCAATATGTCTTAAACTATGGAACCTGTCTCACAGCACCTGGGGCACCATATAGCAATATCCTGATCCTTCTAATTCCCAGTTATTTTCTTTGGATTCAAGGATGTTCAACACTTTCTTTGTCTTGTTGCACAAACAAAGAATTTCAGTGTGCTTGTTCACATAATTTCAAAAGTACTAAACAGCCCACTGTTAGGGTTAGGGTTTCACCAAGAAAAGAGACTTTTGAATTATTAATCGATCTCAGGAGAAAACAAACAAACAAACAAACATACTTCCAGGCCAGTATCTGTAGCATAATAGAACAAAACCAACCAGATTTTTGCAGGAAACACACAGAAGTATCATCACATTTTTCTCTCAATGTAAAATGATATTGCATATGCAAGAGGGGGTAAAAAAAGGAAATATCCTAGTAAAACACAATTTACAGCTTTTTTCCAAACACTAGTCAAAGTTGGTAATTCATAGCACAGCCCTGAGACACTCCAGCATCTCCTGTCAGCTCCACCACCCGTATTCTTTTCCATCAACAACCTCTCTTAATGTTACACTTTAACTGCAACCACAGTTTTATCTACTGTCAAAACAAGAAATTAATGAACTGGAACTTGGCAAGAACCAGAGATTTCCCATGTCCTGTGTGGTGTTCAAGTAATGCTTGGGAATCCACTGGGTTACAATATAAATCCAACTTTTCAGATAAAAACAAACAAAAAAACCCGAAAAGGCCAATAATAAAAATCATGCATAAAAGATATTTGAAAAGTAACGTCTTTTAGCGCTTGCTTTAGAACTTACTTACGGAAAGAATGTAAACGCTACGCTTGGCCTAAGGAGACTTATAGAAGAATGACACTGAAACCTCGACCATAAGCCGGTCAATTACTGTTTCAGTACTGCCAGACGCTCGCAGTACGAGCAGCCATCGCCATACGGGATTTCCGCGTCATCGCGGCCGCTCTTACTTCGGAGCTGCGCCCTGACGTCCCGGTCCTCGCCCGCGTGCTGCTCCTCGTAGTGCGCCTGGAGCTGCCGGAACGCTTGGAGATCCTTTAGGCACAGCGGGCACAGGAAGCCCTCGCGCACCTCGCCCGGGTCCCCGAAGGCCGCCGGGCAGCCCGAGGCCATCGCTGCCGCGCGCTGCCCTCACGGGCCGCCGGGGCGCGGGGGCCGCATCGCCCTTCGCCGCTGCCTGAAACGAACGGAGGCGGCGCCGTGGGGCGAGAGGGAGGGCTTGGAGCGAGGGGGAGGGCTGAGCCGCGGCTGGCCGGGGCCGGGGCCGGGGCCGGGGCCGGGCCGGGCCGGGCCAGTCTGGGCCAGGTGTGGGGCTGGGCCGGGCACAGCCCCCCTCGGTGGTCCCGCCGCGCTCGCGCGCAGGCGCAGCCCCGCACAGGGAGCGGCCGCGCGCTCTGCCGGGGGCGGGGCTGGTGCCCGCGACTGCGCGAGCGCAGGGAGAGGGGCGGGGCTTAGCGCGCACCGCCCGCCGGGGGAGAGGCCGCTGAGGGGCCGCCCCGCCCGGCCGAGGAGCCGCGGCCCGGGACTGCCGAGGACGGCTGGGGAAAGCTCGGGCCCGGGCCCGGGCCCGGGCCCACCTCACCTCAGCGCCCGGGCGGCAGGTGAGCGTGTCCGTCCCGGGTGCCGGGAGCGGCAGAGCGTGCCGGAGGGCGGAGCGAGCGCCGACACATCGATGGGAGGAAAGGGAGGGGACAAGGAGGGCTCGTCCGGCCCCGGGGCGGGCTGCCGAGCGCAGAGCTATCGATGGAGCCCAGGCAGGGGTGGCACCGCGGCGGGGACAGAACCCTCTCCGCGGCGGGGACAGAACCCTCTCCGCGGCGGGGACAGAACCCTCTCCGCGGCGGGGACAGAACCCTCTCCGCGGCGGGGACACGCGCCCCGGTCCGGCCCCCGCTGCCTCGGGCCCGCTCACATAGCAGCGGGTGCCGGTGGGTCTGTGCTCAGAGCCTCGTCGCTGAGCACGCTGAAAAGAAACAGTGTTGCCAGCATCAACAACGTTCCCTTTCCCAGCCTGCCGATTTATCCTGAAAGAAGTGTCCCAAAACTGCAACAGGTGACGTGCTCTCAGTCACAGGTGGAGTACAAGAATCTACTTGCCGCTTGACAAATAGCTGTGGAAATCAGCGGCAGAGGCTTCCCAGTATCCCCCTACTGATGCCAGTTTTTGTCTAGTCTCAGCTGGCAGCAGTCCCTGCTCATCCACACTCCCAGTTGTACGGAGGTGACAATAGGAGTGTGTAGTCACACTTCAGGTTAGAATTACAAGCTCCTGGAGGCAGAGATTTTCTTACGTGACAATGCTATTTACACTTGAGTCCTGTCCATTAACGGTGGATTTTCACTGATCATGTCCTACTCTTTTACCCTCAAAGTTAAATCCTTTAAAACATTTTCAACGGGGATCATAGTGGGGTCAGGAGGAAGAGTGCAGGAACTAGCCTGAGGCTCACTGCCTTAGAGGATTCACCTGGTGTGGTGTTGTTCTCCTTCTGGATTTGCTGGAGCTTGACAGTTTCCTAGCGCTGAGCCATACCTATGCCTACGGAAAGCTCAGGTGGTACCACCTCTCCCTTTGTTGTTACCTTGCCCCTTTTGTCCAGACCTCTGTTGAGGCCAGAGAGTTGTATTTAACTGAACGGTGAAAGAACAGCAATACATGTGTCTCTAGAAGAGCTGCAAGATCTTTGCATGTGCAGAGCTCCTGGAGAGGTTTCTGTTGGCATTTCAGTTTTCTGGTTCCTGTTTCATGTGCGTGATTTGTCATTGGGAGTGTGCAGCGAAGGGGCAGTAAAAGGGGTAGGTGAGGGATGGGAAACATGCCTGTCACTAGATGGCATAGCAGGGCCATCTGAGAGCAGCCAAGAGCCTGCGAGGGCCTCGGCAGTGATTTCACAGCTTTTGCTGTAAAGGTTCTTGTCCTGCCTGTGCGCTGTAAGCCCTACTGGCCCAGGCAACTCACCCTCTCCTGTCATTTCCAAGTAGTAAGAACCGAGCATAAGGAAGAGAGAGGTTGTAGCAAGCTCTTTCCTTAACCCTGTCTTTCTCTACAGCTTCAGTAACTGCTCTTTTTCAAAAGGAAAGTCTTAAAGGCTTATTAAAGTGGTAAATACAACAATTGAAGTCTGGTAGCCTACTGCTGGGACACAAAGAAGGACTGCCTGCAGTGACTTGTGAGGAGGATGACAGCATGCTGTGGTGTGCATGAGAAATCAAACATTTCACTGAATCTTAATTATACTCTTTTGCATGTTCTGCATTTGACCACAAGATATGAGAGCACATCTCGCCGGATGAATCTTTTTAAAGTACTGATAAAACACCATATAGTGTCAATCACCCTTGAAAAGAGAAATTTCATTCACCATTTTGAAAGGAAAATGTTGTTTGCATGTTTCTGAATATAAATGGTCTTTAGCCCTTCCTGAGGAACTCATTTCACATGAAGCGACTGCACCTGCTAATATAATTTGTATCTTTATGAAAGTATTAGACTTACTGGGAGTCTCTCAGAGACAATTAGAGAAGTGATATTCCAAAGTTAGCATGCCAGGTGTAGTGATGTGTGGAATGGTGTCAATTTGTTCCCAAAGGCAAATGTGGGCTTCTGTGTTCCTGAGGGCCTCGTGTTCCTTAACAGAACTAGCATTTTCTACATAATCTAGGTTTGTGCTGGGGTAAATAAGAATAGACTTTGTCTGCTGTCATTTAGTCAGGCTCATCACGCTTTCCCATGCAGAGTGTGTTCACAAAGTGAAAACATCCAGATCAGTCTAAAGCAATTCAGTTTACGGTTCTTCAAAAACTAGTTTGTCTTCATCCAGCTGGTTGCAATAGGAAGAGGTATTTGGGGACAAATTAAACCTTACTGCAGTTCTACAGATGCTCTTGGGGACTGCATCTGAATCAGTAATGGCTCACTCTGTGAATCAATGCAAACAAGCAATGGTACAGGAAAGAAAAGCGTTCCAAACACTTGCTCCAGAGGCACAGTCAGGCATGTACTGTCCCGTCCTGCCACTGGGATATAAAGGCTCAGCTAACAAAACCCTGTTAGATAACTCCTCCTCTGCTGCCCTCCAAGTTCTCTGCAAATACTGAGTAAATAAGTTGAAAAATATGTTTGTTAATTGTAATAACTCTTTAACTATGAATTTTAGGACCTGGACTGTTCCTCAGTTGGTCAGGAGAGACTTCAGTAGGAATACAGCTGAGAAGGGGGACACAGTCCTGGGACAGCCCTGTCAGAAATGTGTTCCAGTTGGGGGTCACCTGTGTTCTTCAACTACTTGTAATACCTTCGGTGCCATTTGGAATGTTAAATAATAGACTCTGATCCCAGCACAAAAGAGGTAAATCACAGAATATTCTGAGTTGGAAGAGACCCACAAGGATCATCAAGTCCAACTCTTAAGTGAATGGCCCATACAGGGATCAGACCCACCATCTTGGTGTTACTAGCACCATGCTCTAATAAACTCAGCTAACCTCAGGCTTCAGTGCAGACAAGAGGCAATACTTGATGATGCCTGTCTATTTCTCAAGGAATTCAGTGGAATGTTTTTGCACAAATATGGCTTACTCACTGAAAAAAGTTTTAAAATATCTGAAATTTAACACTGTTGAGTTCAATATAGACTTTGGGGCATAAGCAGAGTGGAAAATCAGACTGTTCATGGGAAAATCAGAATATTCTTCCTAAGTATTCCCTAAACTAAATGGTTAGTTAATTTAATGTAGTACTGCTTTTAAAACTGGCCTAAATTCAATTTTGTAATTTAATAATAAATTTTTAAAAATCCATTTTAAATCTCCTAGCATTGAAATGGGTAGCACAAAACTCTTCTACAACATAAATGATCTTTGATTTAAATTTATCTAAGAAGATGTTTTTGTTTGTTTGTTTGTTTAGGTGGATATAAATTGACATTTTCTGTATTTTTCATTTTGTTCAGGGAACTAAAATATATGCATATCATTGTTGCTTTTATCAAAGCTCATATATTCAATATACTCAAGTTGCTTATAGTAAACATTTTGATACATAACAAACCTGTTTAATTAGTCTGTGTAGACAGGATAGAAGCTGCATTTTCATGCCAAAGCCATGATTTTCCCTGTGTTTGCAGTCTTATCAATCAAAACTGACAGCAGTAAGAGTTGCAGCTGGCAGCTTGCTGAGCCCCTGGTTTGTGGTTTAACTGCTTCGGTACTGGCAAGCCCAGTCATCATCCCAAGTTTGTCTGGTCCCTTAAAGCAGTGAGTAATCTGGCGATGTTGGCCCTGAGTGCCATGGGATGGCAGCGCGGAGTAGGCGAATTAGGAGAGGTGGGAAGATCCCGAATTCCTTTGCGTTTCCATTCCGTTTAACGGTGTAACTGTAGGAGCCATATCCCGCATGCCTGGATTCCGTTCAGGGCTCACTGCAGGTTTCAAGCGCACCATATCTGGGTGCTGACTCCTCTAGCCTCTCTTGTCTTCTCTTTTGTCTACAGACTTGTGCAGCAACCAATCCCCTTCTCAAAACAGCATGTCTAAAAGCAATAAACAGAATACCCCCATCAGTTGGTATTTGACAGGGAATGATTTATGATCGTTTTGCAGGGGTTTTGTTGCTGTCTTCTTCAACACCACCTGCTTGTTCGAAGAGCTTGCTATTTGTCTTGACTGCTTTTGCTCAGAGAACCTTTCATAAATTCTTACTATATTTTTTATTTTTCTTGACTGTTGTCTCTCCTTTTTTTCACAATAGCTTCTTCAGGCACCACACAGTACCAGTTTCAGAATCACGAGGGAATTTACAGTGGAAACATATGCTACTCCGTGAAAATTAGTTTAAATCAGCAATCATATTTCAGGCAGCCTGTTTAAAGCAGTTCACTTTCCTTAGTTTTCCCACTCATAATCTCACATTTTCCCTATACCAATCGGCTATTAAATTGTCTACACTGCATCATAGTCATTGTATCCATTATAGAGAGAAGGTGGCAATGAACTAACTCCCTTTGATATGGCACATTGGATCCTGGTTTACCTCCATCTCATTTTGCAGGAGTATTTGCATAATTTATTAAGTCTAGATTTTCCCTCTTTCCAATTTACAAGAACATGAAGAAGGGGATGGAATATAAGCTGTGAGTAAGTGAGGAAGGTGTTCCTTCAGTCACTCAACAGTGAGTGACTCCTGTACCAGTGATACACTTCTGTCTTCTCTGGGTCACTGGCTGTCAGTTCAAACCAAGGTGGCTGAAATAAACTCAAGAGCTGTTTTCGCCTTTGGGCTGGATCATTCTGTTTTGTTGGTCTCTGACATGCCTGTCTCTGTCGGGCACTGGTGTCATGCTCCAGCATAGCAGTACAGTTCATGATCTAATAAGACTTTGGTTCTGGTTTACCCTCCTTCATCTCTTAAAAGCAGACAAAGTGAATTGGCTGATACCTGACAAATGTCTTTGTTTCCTTCTTGGGACTTTTAAGCTGCATTGATTTCATCAAGGCAAATTAAGCACAAATGTCTTCACATAGGTCTAAAAGTAATCTCAGGTAGGCATTAACTCAGTTTTCTCAAGGAATTTCCCCATCTATTTTTTTGGAGGTCTCTGTGTCCAACCCGAACCCTTCCTCCTTACCCTGCAGGAGTGGGGAGTTCATGCTGTTCATACTGGGAGGTTAGAGAGGCTTCTGCACTCCAATGCGGAAGGATTTCCTTGTCTCATCTTTTGTGTCACGTCTCTGTATGGTCTAGACCTCACCCAGATTCATCCCTCCTGCAGTGCTTCTCCACTTGACTGCTTTCCGTCATATTTTTTATCTATAGCAGTGTCCTGACTGATGCTTTAAAATTGCAGCTGGACATTTAATGTTAACTGAGTGAGTTACTTCAGCTGTAGTGATGATGTTGTTTTCAAACTTTCTGCAACTAATGAGTCGTTATAAGTAGTAATAAAGGTGTTTGTTGGGGCCCTTGGAAACACTCAGCGCATCCTAATTATAGTGGTCAGCAAAGAGATCGAGGCTGATAAATGTGTGGGAGGGGGCACAGAATAGTAATGATGAGAGGAGTTGACAATAGTTGCAGGAAATGTTAATTATACGCTGGTTTACATGAACTTTCTCCTCCCCTTGAAAACAAAGCTCATTTTGAAGACACTTGTAAAAGCTGTGCTTTAGGAATCAAACTCCCTGATGTCTCAATAACTGGCAACATCCAGAAATATAAAATTGCAGTGGAGTAAACAAAGAACTCATCTGTGCATGGTTGTTTTAGTCTCAATTAAAGCTGGAAATGAGATTTTGCATGCCTGTGCTGCCACATTAGGGCCAGTGCACAGCTTTACTCTGTGGATTTAATCCAGATTCTGCAGAGGAGAAGGCAGATTTTTCCACTGACTTCCATGACCAAGTCTACTGTTGATTTGTTCTGATTCCTGAAGGGCCACATCCTGTCTGACAGATAGTGCACTTCTGCAGGTAACTGTGCAACTGCAAGGCCCCTTTCTGCAATTCCGGAGTGTGCAAGTGCATTTGTCTGAGTGACTGAGCAAAGCAGGTTACATGTGGATGTTTGCATGGATGTTAAATTCTAGTGGAAGATGACAGTGAGAGGAAGGTATACAATAAAAATAAGGTTATGAGAAATGTGCAATTAACAAATTCTTACCTTATAACTAAATAGTATATATCTGTGTTGTTCATATTGTTAAGAGATTGCACTATTACTGTTCAAAGAAGCAGAGCATTATAGGAAAAAGCTGGTAATTTTCTGGTTAGTCCCTTAGCCAAACTCCAGAGCCCAAAAGATTTTAGGGTATAGGTAAATCTGACAAATACTTAACTTCAGAACTTGTGTTTATGTGTACTTCATAGTCACAAGACTGTCAAATTCCAAATGGCAGTCAGTCCTCTGAGAACGATATCTGTAGGAGAAAGAATCGTTGTACTTGACCGATAGTATGTCTGCAACACTGCAGACAACAGAAAGAAATTAATAAGTAGAGATGAAATTTTCATGCAGATACTGGGAGAAAATGTACTTTTGATCAAAACAAAAATCTGGACAATTTGAAATATGGTTTGAATTACTTAAAAAAAGTGGAACAATTGTTAAAATATGTAAGCTTTGCTGTTGCCCATTGTTACCCACCTGGGAATTTCTTCTTTCCTCTTTTTCCCTTATTTTGGACATTTTGTAGCAAGTGGATGTGGTCTGATGTAGTAATGTTCCCTGAGGTTTAAAAAGCATTCATTCATTGCTGAAAATGGTATATGAAATGGTATTCTTCAGAGGAATCTGTTTTTCCCTGATAAAAGAAAATAGAACATTTTAAAAGGCATCATATACAGAAAGTGTGCAGAAGGAAGCTGAAGAGTATGGAACGTCCCCAGCTATCTTCTCTGAGGACTTCTTTAGCATTTATTAGAAACCCCCTGTCAATAGAAGAGGTCTGTCCATTGTCACATATTAAACCACATATTATCTCCAAAGTTCGAAATTGCTTGACAGACCATGTTAAGTGTGGATCAGTCTGGGAACATCTAACTTCAGTGAAACTCACTGAAATGATTAATTATTTTTCTTCAAGGTAGCTAAACCATATGGCAAAACTGACTTCTATAACTGAGGAGGAGCTCCAAGGTACTGCCTGGGGAGCAACCATATTCAAAGGAGCACTTCAGGCACCTGATGTGTCTTGATGGTATTGAGAAGGATGAATGTCAGTGGAAACTACACTCATTTGTTTATAAAATAACATTCTAGCAAAATACTGACATGCTGTAACCTCTTTGAATGTACAAGAAGTGACATGAATAACTCAGAGCACTCAGTAACTGCACGTTAGTTGCAAAAATCAGTAAGTCTATTGTTTAGACCCATGAACAGGAAATCAGATTTCTCATCAAGTTCCCTACGAAGTAGGTCACAAGATGGCTGTGAGTTTAGCCCAGATGCATAGTTTTGTGTGCCATATAGGTAAATATTTAAAAACTGAGTCTATCTATATGCAAATCATCCTTCCACTTCAGAACAGTTCTAAGTATAAACATGTGCTGACCACCAGCATGCAAAAAGATTGTGCCTAGAAAAATACTTTTTGATGTTAATTTGTTTATCTTTATTTAGCTTGGCTTGGTTCTATGTTTTTCACACTATTGCAGTACGTTTACACAACCAGTAAGGACACTCAGAGTTGACTATTCATATTTATTGAATCATTCATATCAAGTAAACACTTTTGGGAGTCTGACCACAGAAAGTAAAAGCATTCCTTTGAGAGGAGAGAAAATCCTCAGGAAAGGATCTCTGCTTGCTTCATTGTTAAATGTCCGAGGAGAAGGTATGATTTCAAGTGGCACGACTGAAGTGTGGACACATCAGGGTGGGAGTTCTAGCGTGGGTGTACACAGTCAGGGGGGTCACAACTTGCAGCTGAGATGCTCAGGGATGCAGTAACCCTTTACACTGTGCAACTTCTTAGATGAAAAGGGTTTTCCTGTGCCAGTTCCAAGTCAAACTATGAAGTTACTCATCTATTCCGTTCCAGTTGAAACAGTTCCTGTCTCTCTGCAGTGCTTACTGTCTGGACAGATTGTAGTGCACAAGGGTTCAAGTCTCCCAAATGTTATCATTTAGAACTGAAAACCTACTAGATTTCATGTTGTTCTTTTTTCTCCCTCACTATTAATTTACTGATTTCACTGATGTGAGAAACCATATAATTATTTCACTTCAGGAGCATCAGAACAGAAATTTAAGAGCCTGTTTTAGTCATTTAGGAACACATAGTTGGATTATTCTGGGGTTCGGGCTCCTAAGGAAATAAGCACTCAACTTCCTAAAGTGAGGAGTTGAAGACTCAGTACTCCTGTTCCATTCAACTGTGTCTTTCAGTCCCTTTGCTTTAAGTGTGTGACAAAGCCATTAACTTCAATGGGAACACTGATGCACTGAAAGGTAGGTGCAGAGGTCAGCAGCAGGAAGCCATAAGGGAGTGAACAGAATGTTTTAGTGATCTGGCAGTTTACTTCACCAAATGCAAATGGTACACAATTATTTTCTCATTCCTGTTTCACTCTCCCATGCTGATCTCTTTCCCGGGTGCTGACGTTTTTCTTCTGCCCTGTCTCTGCTAACATCATCTACTAAATCAAGCAACAAGCTGCCTTTGTTACAGGTGAAGAACTCAAAAAAGTTGCAGGGGCCTGTATCGTCTGAGCTGTCAGAATTCCAGTGCCTTTTTCCAGGATGCTGGCGTTTCTCACCATATTGGTCATTTAGGTCTACCTCATAATTCCAGCTTCTTTTGCTAGGGTGCTGATGCTTGTACATCAGATACCTTCTGCCTGGATGCTGTCTTTTGGATAACTCATTCATGTAGGTTAGCTGTGCCCGAGGGCTGTCAGCAATCTGATCCAACAGTGACCTTCTGCCAGGAGGCTGTTGCTTTTTCAGCTCCAGATAGACATCAAGGTTGTCTTCTGTCTCTCTTTTCCCTGGATGCTGCCTCTTCTGAATGTCTCCGTAAGATGTGTCTTTCTCAACATCTCTTTTTCCGGGGTGCTGTCTCTTCTCCAGTTTGCTTAGGTACTTCTCACCAGGGTGTTGTCTTTTGGAAAGCCACTCTGAAAGAGGGGCTTTTGATTCTGTCCAAGGAAAAGAATAATGTTAATGAGTCCCCATAAACCTCACTAAGGAAGTTGAAATGGGAATTTGTGGAATTCTGTGGTACAGGATCATAACCTGCTAATCTTTGAAAGCCAACTCAGTAATTCCAGCTACCAGTCATAACTCTGTTAGTATCTCATACTCATTCTTTTTAATATTTCAGGTCTTGGATCTACATGACCAACACTCAGCATTCATGTGAAGAGGGAGGAAACCTTTTTCTGTGAGCACTTGAGGCCAGCTCCTCTTCCACTCTGGAAGGGCTCTGTGCTCCTTGTTGCTGGCAGGCATCTATGTGCTGCTTCTTGCAATCCCCAAGTCTGGTTTCCTTCCATTCCTGTGACTAGTGAGAGCAGAGCATCTGCAAGCTGGGAGGCTCAGACACTGGAGCTGCCTATAGCCTTCCCAGCTGTGGAAAAAGCCTACTTCTACTGGGGTGTAGGAACCAGTGGCTTGAGGTAGTAGGTGAATGGCAGCATTCCCATCTAGACCTGACATTAGGTGGGTCCACAACCGAGGAATGTCCTCTGTGTGTCCTCTTAGAGCTTCCCTAGGGAGGTACTTGCTAAACAGGCAGGGTTTCTGTGACAGGCTTCTACCTTTTTATTATGTAGTAGCTGTTTAGTGATGGTACAGCCTTGCCTGAGCAGGGAGATCTTAGAGAAGAAAGTACCTTTGAGAATTCTGTGTCAGTGTATTGCAGCAGCCCTCTTATTCTTCCCCTCCCCTTAGTTACAGTGGTAAATATATAGATATATTATATTGGAACTTGGAAATCATACCTTGGATATAATTATCTCAGCCAAGTGCTATACCAGCATCAGCAAAGAAATGTCCCCAGTGGGATATATACCTTTATTAGTTTCTTCATCCTTTTCAGCTTTCTTGAGGACAGACTGAAAAATGAGGCTTTCAGTTCTCTGAAGGATGTCATCCAGAGGACTCCTTCTCATGGTCTCACTCTCCTCTGGAAGGGGCTGTCTCCCGTTGAGGCAAACACCCCACAAGGTCAAGCAGAGGAGTAGCAGTGGCAGCTGGATAGATGGCATTGTGGGACGGGGGTTCCTGCAGCTTCTGTGTGGAACAGAGAACAGCAGGGGAGGAGGATGGAGCAAACAAACCTAGCAATAACAGCAATATTTCCAGACACTGAAAAACAGATATAGCACTGCTGTAGGGATTGAAGTCTCTTCGGATCCTGCCTCATTTCTGTTACTAACCTCTAGTTTACCTTATATCCTCCAAATTCTTCATAATTAAAAGCAGGCGCTTGTTCATTTTTCTGGCAGAATAAATATGAGTATTTTAAATACCTAACTTCCTGAGTCACAAATAATTTTGAAAGCCAGTGATTTTGCTTTGCCTTCTGCCAAGAGACAAACATAATTTCTCCCTTGAACTTAGTGTTAACTGTTGCCCCATGAGGTACAGACACCTATACCTGCACTACCAATCTCCATCAGGCAATTCCCTTTGCTAAGGGTTCATTTTAAAATAATACTGAGAATTGCAGCACTTTCATTACAGCTTTAGTTAAAGCCAAACTTTATTAGTCTACTAGTTTTTCATTATCTTTTTCTATACATTTAAAGTAGCTGTGTGCCTGGGTATTTGTCAGGATAAGAAGACAGCTATGCTCTGTGGGGCAGAGAGATTTCTTGCACTGGAGAAGCACCTCATTTTTTTCAGAGACATGATAATAATAATCATATTCTCTATTACCTCTTGCCAGACAACAAATGCTTTTCTATTTCTTTTTGCTAGCACTGAATTCCTATCACACTTAGGGGGTTATTTTACAGTAAGCAGACTTCCTTCGGTAGAATGGAATACATCTTAAATGCTAGTATAGCAGTCATATATATCTTAATTATTGTCTATCTTCAGAGCATGAAAGAAATGCACCATTTTATGAAGTCCTACACATTTTTTAAATAGAGAATGAGTTTATTACCTCTCTTGTTGGCAGGATTCTGTCGCTTCTGAGGTTCTTGGGTAACAATGTTAAGAATGCCACATAGGTTGTTTGGCTTAGAGCAATCTTTAGACAGAAAGGTAGAATCTGCTAAAAAGGAAATTACTTGGTAAATTACCTGGTTTGCAGATTTTTGCTTGATGCATCTGCCGAGAGACTGATAGTCCTTTAAAGCTGTTTGCACATCTGAGCTTCAAAGTTGCCCTTTTGCTGCCACAGACACACAGAGTATCCAACAGAGCCGTTGCTGTGTGCTCCTTGGATGGCTTGCATCTCCCTACTTATACTGTACCGCCTCTGGACCCTTTATGCAAATAGCTCTGAGGTAGTTTAGGGGATATGATGTGTTGGGGCTTTTTTTACTGCTCTCAGCTGCATTTTGAATGTATTTTAAGACTTGGATAGTTAATTGCTGACCTCCATATAACCATGCTCGACTCCCAGAAATTGTTATTTTCCCATTCTCTAAAGAGATTATGTTGAATTTTATGTAACTCAGGATAAAGAGAAGGAGTTTTTTCTCTGCAAAACTAAGCTTGTGTGTCCTCTGTTAAGCAAGTACTGTGGAATAAATGCAGAGAGGTAGGCTAGACAAGAAAGACAATGATAAAAATATAATGGATTTTATTTAAATAAGTTTGCACCATGAGTTCTTATTCTGAATGACACTACACAGTTTCTGACTCACAATTCCATATTTTCTTGGCATAGGGTTCCACAAACAGTACTTTAGAATATGGAGTGCATAGCGTTAGATATTAAAACATGGTTATGTTGCTGCTATGTGCTTCAAAAAGCATTATACTATTGTAACTAGAAATAAGACTCCCTGTCTTTAACCCACCTGTCTATTTAAGATATTCTTCCACACAGTACTACTGAAAACAAATCATGCAGGGGGCACAGCTGCTTGGCGTTTCCTAGGTGTAATACCTCCTTAAGGTCTCTTGGGGTATGACACCTGAGTTTAAAAAAATTACTGCATTGCCCTTAAATTAAAGTGACCATTGATGAAATGGGAAAGTGCCTGTTTTCGTTCTCATTAAAATCTCCTTGACACCTTTGAGCTGAGGACTCCCTTTGGAGAATAGGGGTGAAATCCTGTGTTACAACTACATCTCCATGCAAAGCTTTTCAGCAGGTGCAAAATTATATTCACAGTGCAATGCCCAGGACTTCCAGCCTGGCCAGCTGTGCTCCTTTGCTAGACTTATTTTTGTCTTATTCTGAACTGATTTAGAGTTTTAATACTTTATTTAAAGAAAGAAAGTTAAAATTAAGCTCCTCAAAGAGTCTTCATTTTTCATGAAAAATGTCCTTTTCCTATTTCACAGGTGGAAAACTGTCTATTTTTAATGCCATCTTTATTTTTAGAATTCTGTTTTGATTTTCTTTTGCCACATTTTTTTCAGTTTCATTTTCCCCACAGGTGATTCTTCTCTTTAAAAGATTTCTGGAGGTTTATTTTATAAGTGTAAATGTCCTTTCTTCCCCCTCACTGCACAATTACTCATGACACTGAAATGAATTCGTGGGTAGGAAGGAGAGTTTTTCTCAAACTCTAGAGCCTTCCAAGCTGTACTTTTCTGTCTGTCACAATCCACTGACACCCCAGACTTGCCCAGAGCTTGTGTCAGCACAGGATTTGGCTCCCAGTCCTCCTGGACGTCTATGGTAGGTTCTAGAATTACACAGAGATGTCCAACTACTGCATTTCACACCTAAATACAGCATTTCAACACCACTGTGATCCTCGACCCCTTTGTCCAGCTGCTGTATTTTGTCTCAGGTGTATCAAGTCCCTTGAGCTGCTTCATCAGCTCTGTTGATGAAGTTCCTTATTTTTCTTTTAAACATTCTCAAGAGCACACCAGCTTCTCAAAAGGCTTCTAAATGAAGAAACTGAGAGGCAGACAACTCGTTCCGAAGCAGTGAGACCCTTACATGTGAGCTGTGAGGATTGAGGTTTGTGTTCCTCCCCTCTCCAGCCTGCTCGTTGCTGGAATGGCTGAGTCGGGTCACTCTCACGGATGAGCAGGAGCCTGGGGCCTCCTTGTGCTGAGCACTCGCCCAGCTCAGTCTTGGTGTTCATAGCAACTGGGCCTTAGCATTGGGTCTGTCACTGGGCATACAGTTGTTGGTCCCTAAAAAGACCTTGAAGGTGAATAATGAGAAAATCTGCTGCTAACCCAAGTCTGATCTCCATTTTAAAGAATTTAACCGCTCATGTGTTGTGCAGTT
The DNA here is from genome assembly GCF_003945595.2 of Pipra filicauda. Classification (NCBI taxonomy): domain Eukaryota; kingdom Metazoa; phylum Chordata; class Aves; order Passeriformes; family Pipridae; genus Pipra; species Pipra filicauda. The sequence goes on from NW_024103873.1 coordinate 210,052, forward strand.
AGTCAGCTACGACATCCTGGAGACGGGCAGAAAGTTCTCCTTGGCAGATTTTTGCATTTTTACATCTTCCTTGGGACATCTTGCTCTGGTCACTGTCAGAGATTAGCTGAAGTACATTGCTCATTTTCAATATGGCCATCCCTGTAGGAATCCCAAAATATAGAAGTTGTTATGGGAACTGCTCTTCTGTTCTCAAACTGTAAGATAAAAAAACATTCATGTGTGGAATTAAAGGGCCATTGCATTTGTTATCAGTTTACTGAGAGGTGCTGAGTTTTTAAGTGGCTTGCCCTTTGTCACAGAGCCGTAGTTGTAGAGTCAGAAAGTGACATCAGAATCCATTCACTTATCATTCCTTTATTGAAACAGCTTGGGTTTTTGGTAGTACCTCACAAGACACACACCCTTCTCATTTAAAAGGTTGTCTGCATGACATTACTTCTGTGTGAAAGACTGAGAGAATTATGTCCACTGGCTACTTAAAGCATTCAGTTAATTTTTATTAAGTGTACACTATCACTGGGACTGAAGTTTTCTATCTTCTCATATCTTTAAATAATTTTATCCTTTTGGATATTTACTGAATTGTATTTCTTGCAATGGTTGCAAATCTAAGCTGTTCTGTCTGAACTTCTTCTTGTTAACAGTGCTGTAAATTAGGAATGACTTGTTTGTTAACAGAAATAGAGGCAAATCAGCTCTTTTATTTTCTGTGGAAAAAGTAAAAGCACAGCTTATTTAGATCACTCCTCCCAATTTGTTCCTTGAATTGGACTACTCATGCAGAAAATGACAGAGGTGGGTATCAGTAATAGGTGGACAACTCACTCTCTTCCCATGTGATCCTTCCTAACATGCAGCTTTTCCTGCATCACAACAAGTAGTTTGCCCTGCAGGAAGATATGTCGTATTTTTGTGAGAGGTATAATTCCAGCTTCTCTTCATCTTGATTTTAACAACATCAAAGTGTCAGAGTGGGTACAGCCACGGTGATCTTTAGATGTATAGTTTTACAAGGGAGGCAAGCTTTCAGGAATACAAACCTTTCTTAGACCTGAGGAAAAGCATTCATGTCTGAAAGTTTGTCTCTCTTAGGACTTAAAAAGGACTTACGATCCCCTAGAACTGTCAGCTTTTCACGGCTATAGACATCACTAAAATAAAAGAAGCCTCAGAGTTTTATAGTTTTGCAAACATGGAAGTGTTGAAGCTTAATCTTTTGAATTCATTGAAACTAATAGAAAATCCTTTGAGGAAACTTAATGTATAGAGAAAGTAGGCCTTCTGTTTTAAATAATGAATAGAATGAGTATTGAATGAGATGAGAACATTAATTTCTGTGTGGGGAAAGTCTTAATAGAATTACTGAGTAAATTCCACATGGAACACGTACACAGCTCCCCTCACCAATTTCAATCCATAAAGGGAAGGCTATTGTATTAGAAGGAAAGGGGAGTATCCCACACAGCATTAAAACTGTTGTCAAAAGGTGTATAAATAACATGTTGCTTGTATTGGCTAAATAGTTTTATTATTTCCTAAGGAAGCAAATACAAAGCACTATGACATTAATACCACATACTGGTTTACTGACAGATTTTTCAATATTAAACAGCATATTATGGAGCCAGAACTTGGCAGGTTTAATTGTATACTTAGGAGTCAGATTAACTCACATTTTGTTCCTTCTGGGATGGTGGCAATTTGGAATTAAAGATCTCAATGGATTCATTGTGGTGCTCCTTTATTTTGTAATTATCTTCACAATGTTTATGCAGGGTCATTTTATAGTTTTCCAGTCGAGAACCCTGTTATTTGGAAAGAAAGTGCCCATCTTCAGAAAGAGTATCACTGTGCCCTGTTTCTTGTTGCAGGCACAGTCCAGGATCTTTCAAACCAAATAATGTCACTTAATGAAACAAACAAGACCCTATCCCTCCAGGCACCAAAAAACTCCATCTGCCCAGCCTGTCGTTTTATCACAGTTGCTAATGACAGAACTCAAGAGCTTCTTGTTCACTTCCAACAGGGAATTAGTCACTGGGCAAAGCAAATTTACAGCTCAGTTTACCTTGCCAAAATACAAGAATAGATTCAGGGAAATTTGATTTGGTTTGATAGAAAACATCCAGTTTCCTTTCAAAAGAAAGTTTGACTCACACTGTCAGGTAATTTTACTAATTTTACTGGGTTTTACTAATTAACTGTTCCTGTCTTTTTTTTTTTTATTACCTTTATTTGTCTTAGTAGTTACTAAGTTACTTGATCTGCTCATTTTGTGATGGCTTATATTTGTTCACCATGTTATTCTTCCTGCAGTAAAATTAGTCATTTTGTCTTTTCAGCTTCTGATTTTTAAGAGTCCTCTAGCACAGCAACAGTGAAGATTGGAGTCCTGTTATGGTAAGTACTATACCAAAGTAAAACTGAAACTGTCTATCCCAAGAGAGTTAGAATGAAGTCTAAATGTATATATATACAGCTACATATGCACCTACACCTATCATACTTCTCTACATTCACCTGAAGGTGTATGAAATGATTGCTCAAGCAAGAGGGTGGAGTAATCATGTCAGTTGTGCTGGGCATAAATGTAATATTTCAAGAGTTCTAGTAGCTGTAAATCAGCATCAAGACATTGAGGGTCAGATTACAGTTGATTTGTGAGCTTTGCTGCAGTATTGCAAAAGGACGTGGAAGAAAGAAGACAGTCATTTTATCCTGGCAAGAATTTCCTCCCCTGTATAAGAAAAGGCTTATAAGAAAGCTGGTCACTTGCCATCATCAGAAGGATGGAGACATCTGCAGGAATCTGTCCAATTCCAGCATGGGCCATTTATGGGAAGGTTTTAGCAAGTAGTAGTGATACAGTTTACAGTTTCTGGTACCATCCATTAGTCCCAGTGTGTCTGCAGAGCATGTGGCAATGAGAATAGTTAGGGGTTTTTTAATTCCATCACTTGCAACCATCACTAATGACACCAGTGAAACTGGAAGCTGTTAGAATCCAAGCCTTCAGTGTACCGAAGATATGGATTAGTGGAATCAAAGGTGTGGATTGGTGGAATCAAAGATGTGGATAAGTGGCTAGAAGTCAACTGAGAAATGCTATGGCCTGTACTTGACTAACCACGGAAGCCACCAGAGATCTAATACAGTGCTGATGTTTGCATTGTGCAGAGCACAGCAGGTCAGGAAGTGCCTTCTTTGGTGGGTTAAGTGAATTACCTGGTTAATATGAGGGAAGTTCATAGAGCAGTCAGTGTAGAACTGTTCCCCTGCCCAGTCGTTGAAGATTGATGTGCAGCTGAGAAAACTGGAGGGGGAGGAAGAAGATCCCCACAACCAGTTGTTCAAGTAAGATGATTTTGATATTGTACTGTGAGCTACATAATGACAAAGACCTTTATGTAATTTGCATCTTTATAACTTTCATAGTCATTGTAATAACAATAGGCTTTTCCACTGGTGCTTAATGGGTTTGTTTACAAGCAAACTGTGTGAGGTGAGAATCAGTCGGTATTCAGCTGCCATTTGGGGGCGGAGATTATTATTAAAGCTGTTCCATCGGCCAAATATTAGACATCATGCTTGAGCGGACCATAAAGGCACATATGTGGTCAGTGAGGTCCCTGCTGAGACCAGGAGTAGTATTGCCTTTTAGAAATGGCTTCTGTGATGTTCTTGTGGGTTGCTCTTCACGTCTGTCCAGCTGGCACACTCCATGCATACCAAGGGAAGCTGAGTGAATGAACATGTAGCGCTGGAGTAAAGTTCCTTGAGTCATTTGATACTTGCTTCTGCTGAGAAGACTGTGAGGCACAAAGCCTATATGCCTCTCAGCTCTTTTCTCACTGCCTTCCCCCTGGGTCTTTTGAGCTGAGCCTGAACATGAACAAAGATGCATTTAAAAGTAGTTAGGCGATGGTTTGCAGACGCAAACTACAGCAGCTGTTGTATTTTTATAAGCACCAAGCTGGGAGACCACATGGTTATTTGGTTGAGTCTGAGAACTGGGACAGCTGATTCTATTTCTGTCTCTCCCATTGAATTGCTCTGTGACTGTCAGTGGCACATTAAGGCAGAAATCCAGCTGTAGTTAAAATCAGAGTCAGATTTTTCATAGATGGTTACTGACGTTAGGTAGACTGTAAATACCTGAGTTTTGTGTTCCTTGTCCACAAATGAGCAATATTGATACGATACAGTGACTTTTGATGCTTGCGATGTGCTTTGAAAGTCACAAGTCATGACGAGAGAAGTAAAAATTCTTGTTTATATTTGGGTGGGATTTTTTAGGGAGCAAGTAGAATTCACCAAGCCCAGTTGGCCTGATGTGCGAATTTAAGTCAAGAAAATGGTAAATAGAAAACTCGTGTTTGATTGGACTCCGATGAAGCTTTGTTGTGACCAGTTGTGACAAGAACACAATTATACATTATATGTATGTATATAATAAGTATCAGCAATTTCACAGGATTCTTTCTGCAAATATCTGATGACTTCGATAAACAGTTTTCTCTTCCAGATTTCTTGTTTTCCTTGTCTGTAGCTGCTGTCAGATTTGAAATGTTCTATGTTGGCATCTAAATGGTATGATCAAATTCTAGAATGCACTCCTGGAATGGCTGGTGATGGTCTTCATAGCCTTGAATGTAGAGACAGCTGTAATGCATCAGTGATTTTCAACTTTGGTATGAGAGAGTGCAGGGATTGGAATGACTTCAAAGGGATAAGAAAAGCACATTAGTAAAAGCAATCCTTTTGTTAAATTTTCTCTATGATGATCTATAGGTCACCTAGAAAATGCTTACAAATCTAGAAACTGCAAAAAAAGTAAAGCAACTAGAAGAAGTAAAAAAATCCTCCTGGGAGTCACTTTCAGACCTGCATTTCCATGACAGATTCAGAGACCACTATGCAAGATGAGGAGTTAGAACTTTCATAACATTACATTTCTATAGCTATTATTCAAAAATATGACCCAATATTTTGACATTTGAAATAGCTTATCAAGGCAAAGAAGCTGACAGACTGTTTTTAAAACACCTTCTGGAAGATCTCAGCAGTAATCTGTGATTATTTCTGAACTTCCACTGCTCATGTTGAGTAAATGAAGCTCAGGTCTTATTGTATGGACAGATTATGAAAATGCCAAGGATTGCCTGATAAGCAGGTAGTGCCATTGATCACTAACTGTACTTAATAAACACAGTGCCATTGTCATTTGAATAACAAATTATCTCTAAGACAATGTCAGGGTAAGTCTGATTGACCTTTTACAACTACTTATACTTTTATTGGAAAACAGTAACTCCATCTTCATTAGAATCAATTCCAGTTCTGCTTGGGGCCAGGTATAGAGCAAAGTAGTTGCATGGGAAGGAGGAAGGCATGTAGCAGTTTTCTTTACTTGATGGTAAAGCCTGTAATGGGGAACTGGAAATCACTGCTAAATGGATGCTAAGTTAAGGATACCTACACCTGTGAGTGTGTTATGTAGTTCATCTGGAACTGAACTATATTAAGTGTTTCACACCTCTCACTTGCTTCTGTCAGTGATGGTCCAGCTGCTCTTTAGCATGGTGCAGTGAGAAGAATCAGCCCAGCTCACTGCTCTGTCCTTAGTTCTGAATGCTTTTGTCGCCTCTCTGACAGACAGGAGTAACTCTGATCTGTCTAAGCATGAGATCTTCACAGAATGCTGCAAAATGAAAAGTTCTGTACATCCCTTATCATTTCTGCCTACAAGTACATCACCCCATGTTCAGGGGCTGTCAGGTCTTCCAATAGTAAAAAGGTTGTTTAAGGCTTTTGAGTCAAGACTGGTGTGAGACCTTGTGTAAATTTAAGAACAGAGATAATCTTGCAGAGAGCTGCTTAAAGGTGTTTACATTTGGCATTTCTGTTTCCTGTCTGTAGTGTGAGATGAGTGCCTAACTTAGAAAAAAAAGTGTGGGCAGGAGTCACAAAAAAATGTGAAATTCTCCACTTAAAGTGCTAAAACCCCAGTGTTGACGACAGGCAATGTGAATTTTACCCTCTGGAAGCAAAACGTAGCATGTGTCTTGTGGGGGCTAGAACCTGTCAATGGCTGATACCCCAAGAGTAGACTTTACCTTAGTGTTAAATAGGGCATTTCATGCAGCACAGGTGTAAAATGGCTTCAAGTCAGAGATCAGAGTCTTGCAGGAGGCACCTTCTGACACGCAGGCTGCCTGGGACAGGCATTAAGTCCGTCCCAGCCAGACCCTGTGCAGCAGTGGTTGCAGAGGAGCTATGAACTGTTTGTAAAGAGGGCTCTGAGTTAGCAAGTCCTTTTTCTGGCATGGACAAAGAAGCCAGTTTTCCCAGTCAAGCCAGGTGCAATGTGCTCATTCTGTAGTGGACTTAAATTGCAAGGTTATTGAGTCCTTTTAGCCTTGGGTAGCTGCAGACCACTTAATTACAAGGTCAGTGGTCTACAGTAGTAAAGAGTTTGGGGACCTCATGAGGTAAAACAGCATCTGATTACACAATAAATCATGGTTTATTTGGACTTCTGCTTCAGAATCTAGACTACATGGTGTTATTGTTTGGACCTTCCTACTCTAATAATTTAGCAGTCTGCAGGACTACAAATTTTGTTACCACTGAATTCTGCTGTTCAGAGTTTTCAGCTGCCTGGCAAATTGACAACACAAAAAATCAAAACCAATGTAATGACCATGAATTTACACTTAAGTGATGAAATTTTCAAAGGGTTATCCTTCCCATTTAGACACAAAGGAAGTAGCCAGATTTGTTCAAGTAGTTGTTGTCTTGGGCACTTTGGTCTTTTGAAGATCTGACAACACGTAATAGTGGCAGCCTCTAGGTATCAGATACCATCCTCTCTGTGTATGAGAGCAGAAGCAGAGCCCTACTATAGCATGTGAATCAACTTTAGCCCTTGAAATTGTATCACAGAATAAGTCTGTGATTTTAGCAGAATTTAGGTGCTGTCTCCTGGAAACCCAAGTGAAAAGATGAAGTTAAATGAGTGATATTGTGTCATCTTATTTGTTTTGCCAGAGGTTGCTAAAGGTCTTTAGTTATTTAATGTTTATCTACTTCAGAAAACATATTAATGTCCTTGATCACATCCATTCTTCAAAGACACTGAGATAAACAAATGTCTCATGAAGTGACTGCCCATTATTTTTGCTGTGATATTCGAGGGTGGGAGAGGGATCAAATGAAGTTGGTATTTAGTCTCAAAAGAAGGTTTCTTTATAGTGATGCTAAAAAAAATATGAAGCTTAGAAGACCTTGGAAGAAGTTTCCTCTCAAAAAAATCCTTTAAGTGCTACAGCAGTTGGTAAATTCTCTGTTTTAAATTGTTACCAGCAGAATTGAATTTCTCCCCATCAAATCTGCCTTGATTTCAGGTTCAAGACTGAATTACGGGTGAGGTTGAGGCAATAATTTCAATGCAGTTACACTGTAGATGAATTTGCTTTTTAAAAAAATTTAAGATAAAGGTTAAGTAGCATGAGGCTAGAAATCTAGGGTGGGGTTTTGTTTGTTTTCTTGCCTAGGAAATAGTCTATTGTTTCTGGTCCAGTCTGGAGTAAATTTTGTATCTGGTAGGCAACTGCAACTCCTCTGTTCGTTGGTGTTGCTTCCCAGGATTTGGGCTGTGGTGGCCGTAGCAGGTGACAGAGCTAGGGAGGTACTGCTGTTGAGGAATCCACTGGGTGCAGGTGACTCGAGGGGCAGCTGCAGTGAAGCTGCAGTTTGAACTTTGGAGGTGAGAGCCCCAGGCAAGAGGCTGTGAACTGCCAACCTTCTGCATAGCAAAGACCCCAGGGTCCTGTGGCATAACCAGGTGAGGGACACTCGGGGACATGGCAGGAGCCAGTGACCCCCAGACTTTGGGCACAGGCAGGTGAGGGACACTCGGGGACATGGTAGGAGCCAGTGACCCAGGTTTTCCCCTGTTTAGACTGGGAGGGTCCCTCCTCGGAGGCACCAAGCTCCAGCTGTTACTTTGTTAGTTATTGCACTAAGGATCAGGGCATCTGACTCTGTGCTGCAGGAAACCTGAGGTGGAGCCAGTGAGGAAACACGGTCTGACTGTGTGAGTGTGGGGGGAGCAGCTGTGCAGGGGCCTGGGTGCCAGCTCAGGGGGTGCCAGCATAACTGCCAGGGGGGCTCCTGGAGGATTGGACAGGGAAGTTTCCTTAACACGGCTCAGAGGGTTGTACTTGCCGGTGCTGCTGTGCTGTTCAGAGCCCAGTGAAGCAAAGGGGAGCTATAGCCATTCTATAATCTTTAATATTAATAAATTAATATTGTCCTCGTGTTATTGAATTTTCAGCATCCCAATGATGCTGGAAGTTTTCCAACCAGATGTGCTTTCTCCAGGGTCCTTGAAGCTCCTTCGAAGTACAACTTCATTGCAATTCATTGGCAATTCTCCTGGTTCTCAGAAGTGTAAGAGTTTAGGCTTGACTTGTTCAAACTCATATTTTTCTTATTCTAGTAATGTTGGCACAAACCCTGTAGCCTGTCTACCAACGGGGACAGAGCACAAACATGCAGTTTGTGTTTTTAAAGAGACTCATGTATCCAGCTAGGGAAAAACAATCAATGACCATTTAGATGTTTCTGACTGAACAAGATGTCTTTAAATTAAGTCTCGCGTCTCAGACTTGAAAACAAGAACACTCTGATTTCCTAATTTAGCCACTAAAGAGCAGAGAAAGGAGTTTGATTGAGTTATTTGGCCAGGTGACATATATACTTCCACCAGGGTTCTTTGGCAGGGGAGCATTTTTCCTCCAGGCATCTGTCACAGTGAACAAACTGCCTTTAGGGGAGCAGAAAGACTGGGGAAAAGACTAAAATACTCAATTGGTGACCTTGTAACTAAGCAGCAGTTCATGATAGTTCTCAGATTTTTTTTCTTGGTTCAAGAAACTCACTAATTTTAGAACTAATTGTTGATGCAAGGAACAGAGCACAGTCACACAGCTGGAGGCATAGAGGGTAGAATAGGGGCAGCTGGTTTTAGACCAGCATAATCTGTGTTACAGTTAACCATAATCAGATCTAATTGCATGTAATCACTGAAGGGACAGTCTCATTCTTTCTTCCTATCCATACCACTCCGTATTCTTGCTTGAATAAATTGTAGGGACTGCTCAACCCCAGTTGATTTAATTTAACATACTGATCAGATGGATCAAGAAGGGTTGGAACTTGGCACGGGGCTAGGCATTCCCAGGACACAGACTGAAATGCTACTCTGCTTTCATCCTCATGTAGTAAGACCTGCTCACTGCAAGTATTTCTAGGGTTGCAAGAAATTGTGCTGTTGATCTCTGCTTATTTTGTCAAGGATGGGTGCTGTGTTTACCTGCTTATTTAGAAAAGAGCTGGATAAACCATATGTACTAGTATTAGGAATTAAAAGCCTCTTGGACCTGCTACTCATTTGAGCCACAAAAGGGGAGCTGCCAAGTTGCTCTCATAAATATCAGAAAGTTAGATCTTGTATGGAAATAAGAGCCAGAGTGATTAAGAACTGATTTGCAAAGCAAGCAAGGATTGCAAACTTGTTTGTTTTCTCACACCTGCTCTCCCCTTCAATACTACAATAAAGCAAGATGTAGCTAATGCACCTTCTCCCAGATTGGATAATGTACTCAAGGGAATATGAGGCTTTGAAGATCACACCACCATTTGCCCAATTATACCTAATAACAACACATTGTTCCTGCAAAACGTGTCTATTCCTTGGTAGGTTACATTTCCTTTCAGCCTTCTACCTATTGATCCACTGGTACTTCATATAGAACAAACTTCTTTGTTGGCAAGTCATGTTTATGAGACTAAAAAAATCATTTATGTCACCTTCTTAACATCTCGCCAAGTCAGTGAGAGGAAAAGCTTCTTGTATGGAGCATGACAAATTTTTGCAATCTTTGTAAAACAAAGCAATAAACAGAATGTCTGTATGGTTTGGACTATACAGATCATTCATATTCTGTGTTCACTATTTCTTTGTGTGCTTTCTGTTTTTATTTCATAAAGCATCTTCAACTATGTGAAGAAGGTGTCTGCACTACATAGCACTTAGAGTAAATGATTATTTAATCTTGAACTCCAAGTAGGTATATATTCCATTACAGAAAATGAGATGTTTGCTAAGCAAAGCTGCAGCATCATGAAACTCGAGGCATATTTACTTCACTTTTTTTAGTGGGAGTAGAAGGACTTGAAGAAAGCTGGTGAAATGATATATCCCTAATTAAAACATTTTTATGTCTGTCTTCTGTGAACATTCATGACTATGAGTACAGTCTGATAAGTAAGGGCAGGTTGGATTCTGGTTACTCTCAGAAATTATCTCCTGAGTTACTCTTACTAGTTGTAAACTGCAACAAAAGAAACAGTTTTTTACAAATGCAGAACCATTTTATGACCTCACAGTTGTCACAGTAGCTCACTACTGTGATTCAGCACTTTCTGGTGGGATTAACCTCAAGCCACTGCTGTGGAACCTTGCATAAGTGAAAAAAAGCATCCTTGCCATTTTCAAAAGTAATCCTGATTTTTGCCTGGCCCTAACTGCAGTGTAGTTCCATGGCCGAGGAAATAGTTTCAGTATTGGCCAGCACGCTAATTCTGTTTTCACTAAGTTCCCCCTGGAACCCGCTATGGAACATGAGCATTCCTGTTGCCCCTCCTGTTCCTTGTCCCAGCTCTTCCCATGGGACAGTTGGAGCTGGTTCTAAACTTGGGTGATTTTATTAGGTCTCTTCAATTAGATGAATTTCAAGACTGAACATCACACCCAGCCAGTACGTCTTAATAAGTCAGGCTCACTGCTTGAATCCATTTTGTCTCCTCCACAGACTTTATTTTCTGCATGCATCCTCAGAAGGATGGCAAACCTGGCAGGCTTTACTTACCTGAAAACATGTTTTTTCTCTCCCACTGTATGAGAACTGGGAGTTCAGCACTCAGTGTCACAAAGAGAGAAACTTATTATGCCACCAAATCATTCCTCCCAAGCTGTCTGTCTGCATATTGATCCCTTGATCTTAAGTAAACCCTGTAGTTAATCATAATTACTCTGGAACATCTCATTTCAGTGACTGGATCAATGTCTTTAATGGCCTCCTGCTGTGTGTACCTGTCATGCCTGGCCACCTCTGTGTCACCTGCTGTTGGAGTCCAGTGCAATAACCTGCCGTGGTGGTGAGAATGCTGTCAGCCCCTTCCCGCTCACTTGGGGCTCGGCTAGGACACAGCATGAGGCCTCAGATGCAGGGCATTTGTACTGAATGTCCCTGTGAACTTCACGCTGTTCCTAATGCCCAGCTGGGACATTTCCCCCCACATCTCAGCCAGTCAGGCCTAATGGCTGTGGGATGCTTGTCATGAACCTGCTTTGGGCAGAAATACAGATAAACATATCCAAGTTTCCCTTTTCATCCAGAGGCTCAGAGTAAAGCAGAGAGTAATGAGTCCAGGGGCTCACTGAAGGACAGAGGACCAGGAGGTGAGCCGGGCAGGGGCCTCCCAGTACAGCACCTGAGTGCACACCTGTGTGCAGGGAACAGGGCTTAGGGTGGCAGCCAGGGCCAAGCAGAGCATCAGGGCAGCTGGTGTTGATAAGGTCCAGCCAGAACATCAGTCCACGGGTCAGGGTCAGGTCTAGTGACAGTAACCGGGGTTACACAGTCAGCTGATTGCCAGGCGGGTCTGTATGCCAAGGCAGGTGATGTGGGCTTGGTAGACCTGGCCACAGCCTCTAGGCCTCTCTTGTTTGTCCTGTCAGGTGCTGGAGGAGGCCTGGACCTTGGAGGCCTCTGACAGCTGTGCTATGGTGTTCAGCTCCTGGCTCTTCATCCTTTAGTGAGCAGCCAGCCCTTGCTGTGCCCTGGCAGTGACTGAGGAAAGCTTTTACTCTTTTTACCCTTTTCCCTCCTTCTCCCATTGTAAAACGTGAAGCTTAGGGATGAGATCTGAGCAGTCAGACAATTTTAAAGCAGCAGTTGCAAAACAGAATGGTGCTCTGTTGCCTGCTTACCCAGAGTTAGACATCTTAAATTATTTCTGAATCTTTCTGATAGACAAGGCCAGTTGCGTGTTTGTTATGCACAAAGCTTAGTCATTCAAAAACTGTCAAACAAGGCTGGGTTTTCTGCGGGACTTCTTAGGTTTCTCAGGGGTGTGGTTTCTTCTTTCTATACTATTTTGATGATACATATCCCATCTTGTTTAGATGTGATTATAGAGAAGCCAACTATATTTGCTATAAATTTCTGTAAGACCTACTATAATTAGATCTAGTATAACTTAGGAAAACTTGTAAGTGCTGATGCTTCCCACCAACTTCAATGGTTTTAGCACACTTACACACCTAGAGAGTAAGAAATATTTGGATATGCCTTAGAAGCGTAAACACATAAATCTGTAATGGTAGTGCAGGAAAAGCTTTATAGAAAGTATAAATAAAATTTAAAAATGCATCTGGCCTCATACTCTCTTAGTCCTCTTCACCTGAAAGCAAAGTGGCATTCTTAGATGATAGCTTGGAGCCTGAAAGAAATAGGCTACAATAGAATTTTTTTCTCAGGGAAGGGTGTCAGCTGGGAATTTGTCCTCTTAGCTGTATTATAAATGAGCTGTCTTTGTATGCTAGTAAAGTACCTCTAATGAACACAGGGCAAAAATTTTAAGGTATGCTTTAAAACAATTGCAAGTGGATTTGTAGTACATTACTTACTTGAAAGTCAAGAACTGAGCTTGCCCCAACACGTTGTTCCCATACTCTGTTCTTATGATGTTATTTTACTGCAAGCTTAATTCCACACAGATAATGAATTGGAGTGCCTCAAAGGTAATTTTAGGTTAATGCACTGGAATTGAACTACATAGTATTGCATAGCCTTTGTGCAGCAGTCTGTATAGAAGCCAGTTAAGTGCTGTAAAACTTGGTGCATCCCTAGATGCTGTAAACTGATCAAGGTTAAAAGTGGGGTGGACAGCTTTTCAAAAGAGCTTCTGAGCACTTCTTTATTTAGCGTAGAAATGAACTGTCACAGCCCTTTTTATGCTACTGAAACAACCACTTGTACTTCCCTGAAGCCTTTATATGAGGATCTTGTCTTTTACAAAAGCAAATTTTGTTATTGCTAGTTAGAAATACAGAAAACTGAGTTACAGCAAGGTACCGTGACCTCATTCCTATCTGTAGAATGCAATTTTAATTCTGGATTTAAATATTCCAAATTCAGGTGTTGCCATCCATATCAGAAGTTGATCACCTGAATTCACCATGAAATCCATCATTAGTTGCTCACCTCAGGCTGTCTCTTGGTTCCCCAATACTCTGCACTTCAGGACACACAGTGTCCTGTATCCATAATGCAGCTCTCAAGCTAGTCTTACTCCCTTGTTCTCTCTCATACAGACAGCTAAAACAGAAGACAGGGAAAAAAAGTGGAAAACAAGGACTTCCTGCATTTTTGCATTTCTTTTTTTCCCAACCTGATTTGTGCTTCTAGACATACTGAATATTCAGCTCACAGAGTAGAGCCAAAGCCAAGCCTACCCCCCAGCAGTCTCTTGAAAACGGAGAGAACATGCTCAGTACAAGTCTGTCCTTCACAGTCTGTTCCCTGAGCCAGCTCATGTGGCCTGAATAACTCAAAGGCCTGCAGTTTCCACATTTTAGCTGTATCTCAGCATTTTAGTGGATAAAATGTTCTTGGGTATTTCAACTGAAGTTTGAAAAGAGTTTTGTAGGGAAAAAAATCATGCAGAAATGTGTTTGTGAATTTATAATAGTCAGATTTGAGTATTGATTTCTAACTGACCTGAATCTCTCCATGTTTCCTAAATCCATCCTAGCACAAAATTGGTTTGAATAAAACCCTGCTTTTACTAACCACTCCCCTCCCCATTTGTGTAATTCAGTGTTACAAGCTCAGCTCCTTGTAGCCTCTTTGTGGATATAAGGTGTGAGGCAGGACAGACGTGTAGATGGCAAGAGCAGCTGCTGGCAAGAGAGTGCAAACAGGCAGCAAAGTCCCTGTGGCCCTTCCAAGGATGCACACAGTCACTTTGAGTGATGCAGTGCTGTTGGGTGTTTACAAGGGTTCAGACTAATGAGTGGTATATTAACATTTGATTAATTGTACTGCATTAGAGAGGCAGTATGAACTCCAGGAGCAGCAGCAGGAACAGTGCCTGCCCACTCCTTTCCCTGAGAGGGGGACACCGCTTGGTTACCCGGTCTGAGACACATGCTATGTTTTATTCCACCTGCAGATCCAGCCTGCATGGGGCCCTGAAACCTGTGCTATGATGCAGCTGTACTGTGTGCCCCACTTCTACAACAGAGAGACCGATGCCAGTCCCAGTGCCGGTCCCAGTCCCAGTCCCAGTGCCGGTCCCGGTCCCAGTGCCGGTCCCAGTCCCAGTGCCGGTCCCAGTGCCGGTCCCGGTCCTGGTCCCAGTGCCGGTCCCAGTGCCAGTCTCAGTGCCGGTCCCAGTCCCAGTGCCGGTCCCAGTGCCGGTCCCGGTCCCAGTGCCGGTCTCGGTCCCAGTCCCGGTCCCAGTTCCGGTCCCAGTCCCGGTCCCGGTCCCAGTCCCGGTCCCAGTGCCGGTCCCGGTCCCAGTGCCGGTCCCAGTGCCGGTCCCAGTGCCGGTCCCAGTGCCGGTCCCAGTCCCGGTCCCAGTGCCGGTCCCGGTCCCAGTCCCGCCGTCCCGTCCCAGTGCCGGTCCCGGTCCCAGTGCCGGTCCCAGTGCCGGTCCCAGTCCGGTCCCAGTGCCGGTCCCGGTCCCAGTGCCGGTCCCAGTGTCCCAGTCGTCGGTCCCAGTGCCGTCCGTCCCAGTTGCCGGTCCAAGTCCCGGTCAATTGCGATGGCCCAGTCCAGTGCATGTCCTGGTCCGGTCCCAGTGCCGGTCCAGTGCCGTTCCCAGTGCCGGTCCCGGTCCCAGTCCCAGTCCCAGTGCCGGTCCCGGTCCCAGTGCCGGTCCCAGTCCCGGTCCCGGTCCCAGTGCCGGTCCCAGTGCCGGTCCCAGTCTCGGTCCCAGTGCCGGTCCCGGTCCCAGTGCCGGTCCCAGTGCCGGTCCCAGTGCTGGTCCCAGTCCCAGTCCCAGTGCCGGTCCCGGTCCCGGTCCCGGTCCCAGTGCCGGTCCCAGTGCCGGTCCCAGTCCCGGTCCCAGTGCCGGTCCCGGTCCCAGTGCCGGTCCCGGTCCCAGTGCCGGTCCAAGTCCCGGTCCCAGTGCCGGTCCCGGTCCCAGTGCCGGTCCCAGTGCCGGTCCCAGTCTCGGTCCCAGTGCCGGTCCCGGTCCCAGTGCCGGTCCCAGTGCCGGTCCCAGTCTCGGTCCCAGTGCCGGTCCCGGTCCCAGTGCCGGTCCCAGTCCCGGTCCCAGTGCCGGTCCCAGTCCCAGTGCCGGTCCCCAGGCCGGTCCCGGTCCCAGTGCCGGTCCCAGTGCCGGTCCCAGTGCCGGTCCCGGTCCCAGTGCCGGTCCCAGTGCCGGTCCCCGTCCCAGTGCCGGTCCCGGTCCCAGTCCCGGTCCCAGTGCCGGTCCCCCCCGCCCTCAGGGCCGGCTCTGCCGCCGGCGGGTCCCAGCTCCGCTCCCCGGGCCGGGGCGCTGGCGCCCCCTGCCGGCCGTGCCGCGTGCAGGCGGTGCCGCCCCGGGTGTCCCTGCCCGGCCCTGCTCTGGGTTCAGCCCCCGGCGCGGAGCCGACACGCGTGGGACACGAGTCTGCCCTTGGCTCCGATTGCTGGGCGTCTCCCGGGGCGCACGCAGTGCAAGCTGTGGGTATCCACTCGCCGTGGAGGTGCCCCCCCTCTGTGGGTGCCCATCGGCCGGTGGGCGCTGCTGTGCACGGGAGCCCAGGCTGCCCGCGGCTCGGCGCGGGCCCGGGCCAGTGAGGTGAGACCGAGGGAGCCCGGGTGCTATGAGGAGCTGGCACTGCTGGGTAAAAAGAGATTGCACTTAGTCGGTTTACGCTCGCACTCCTTGCAGCCGCTGTGCCTCACCGAGGGGAAAAGCTGTTCAGGGTTTCACTCTAGTGCTCTGCAGAGTGCTGGGAATCCGCGGCAGTCCGGTCACAGAACAAGGACACCTGCAGGTGTACACAGCAAGGTGTTGTGCGAATCAGCTGTGGGGCCTAGGTGTGTTCCCTGCTGATGCTGAGCATTTTGCTGGCCTGGGCCTCTGCCCTCTGAGCCTCAGGCTCTCTATACTTGGAGACTTCAGAAAGGTGTTTTTAATATAGCACCTCCATCTGCAGTGGGGGTTGATCGTATTTATCTAGCTCAAGAGCAGTGATATGAGGCTGACTTACTTAGAAATGCCACATGAAAAAGACTAAAATTTTTTTTAATATTTGCATTAATTGCTTTTCTTTTATTAACTTCTTTGGCTGCATTGGAGCACTTACAGGAGACAGCATTTTGCAAATGGGAGTACATTTTTCATTATATTATTGCATTACACCATTATCTATAAAGTGTATCCTTCAAGTTATAACAAGCTGTAATTCCATTGAAGAGAGCAAAACTGCAGCAGTTTAGTCAGAGGAGCCAGAAAATCAAATTACAGCCCCTTTAATAGTCAGCTGGGGATATAGTCTTCCTCTGAGATAGCCCAGGCTGGAGTAAGTGTCTCTGCTATGCTGGAACTGGATGGTTTGTACCTTTTAAGGACATTTCAAGGCATAGTAACTATTCAGAGCCAACTTTGGCATCACTGCCCTTTCCTGCTCTTTTGACACAGAGGTCAGAGCCAGTGGTGTTTGACAGTGGGAGGTGGGTTTTCCCTGCTCCTTGGGAGGCTGTGCTTTACTTTGGGAGCCACAAGGAACAAAAATCACCAAGTACCCAGAGAAAATGTTTGCTGAAGCTGAAGGTATCTGCTGCCTCCAGGACCTCTGGAAGCCAGGTGCTGGCTGATGGTTGGTAGGAAGTGTGTTTGCTCACAGCGCAGTGAAAGGACCTCGTTGCTCTGTGCCGAATATGGCAGATGCTAGTATGACTAGAATTTGTCAGAGAGCGATAACTTATTTAACCTGAACAGCTTTAAAATTATTCTCCTGTCTTTCAGTATGCATTACTTCATTGCATATCTGCTGTAGCACTAATGCGTGACAGGCATGTGATATGAGAGACGACGGAGCGAAAGCACATCTTCTAGAACTTCAGATCTCAATCCATAAGGATGGCAAAGTGTTCATGCTCATATTTCAATAGAGGGTTACAGCAAATTCTATGTTTCTGCAATCAAACTTCATAGAACCACAAAATTATTTGGGTTGGAAGGGACCTGAAATATTATCCGGTCCCACCCCCTGCCATGGGCAGGGACACCTTCCACTATCCCAGGGTGCTCCAAGCCCTGTCCAGCCTGGCCTTGGACACTTCCAGGAATGGGACAGCCACAGCTTCTCTGGGCAACCTGTGCCAGGGCCTCCCCACCCTCACAATAAGAAAATTTTTTTGCCCTTACTAGAAAAATATTGAATTCTCCCCACACAGAATTGTATGTTAGTCACCTCCGTGTGAGCAGGGCAGCCCTTCAGGGGACAGATCGAAGTATGGAGCTTCCAGGCTGCACCTAAGGACGTGTGGCCAGCATTTACATCCAGTCTCACTGACTGATGACTACATATGAGAAGAGAAGCTCTGGCACCTGGTGTTAGTCACCAGATTAGTTATTATTGGGTCAGAACCAACTTGGGGGGGGTGGTGTATGTGTGTGGAGGAAGGGATGGGTCTAACCTCACAGAGGTGGGGTGGCATCGTATCCCTTATGGCAGCCTCTGGAGCCCACATGGGGAAGCCCCGGAGTAGCTGTCAGTCACAAACAGCCTGAGAAAACTATAACAGCACAACTCCTGGAGCCCCTCACCCAGCTCAGATTGGCAGGGACAGTGAGGACACTGCCCTATAACACCCCACACTTCCTGGAGCCCCTCACCCAGCTCAGATTGGCAGGGACAGTGAGGACACTGCCCTATAACACCCCACACCTCCTGGAGCCCCTCACCCAGCTCAGATTGGCAGGGACAGTGAGGACACTGCCCTATAACACCCCACACCTCCTGGAGCCCCTCACCCAGCTCAGAGGCACCAGACCAGAGAATAAAACCAAGGGCATGTGTTTGCCTCATGTCACGGCCCTGCCATTGAATTTGAGAGCTGGTTTTCTACAGGGCTTCTATGGTAGCTATATAATCCATCTCTCCTTCTTTCTCCTTCACTCTTCTTGATCCCTCTGCTTCTGTCTCTCTGCTCCTTTCTTGATGCTTGGGGTGATTTGGAGCTGGAGGGATTGGATCTTGATTTAAGTGTTGTGGAATTCGTTGAATTTTGCCTTAAGTGTTGTTGCTTTACTGGATTTTGACTTTAGGGTTGTGGCTTAATAATGTATGTTGAATCTGTATTGTAGTGGAACATTTTTGTCTAGCTTGTGTGGTGTCCTTTTGAACTTTGGCCAAATTCCCTTATTTATTCCCCTAAATTATTAAAGAAATTTTGTGGGAACAAGCCCATGGCTTATTTTCTTGATGCTCTCCCGAGGTATTAAAGAATCTTATATTTATATATTAAAGTAAAACTCATAGCCAATCCCACGAGCCAGCAGTTCCCAGGGTTGGAGTGTTACACCTGGCCCGTGAGCGACACTGCCAGCAAGAAGATGCTGGGAAGGCATTGGCTGTTGTAATTAATTCTTGAGCTTTATGTGAAAAAATGTAAGAAGTAATGAGCACTGGTTTGAAATAAAAGTCAAGTTGTGTAAGTTCTAACTTTTTGCAGCCAAATCATAGAATCATAGAATCAACCAGGTTAGAAAAGATCTCTGAGATCATCAAGTCCAACTCTTGATCCAACAATGCATTAATTGCATCAGACAAATACAGATCAAGGCAAATATCTCACTGAATCAGCTTCCAGAAAGGGTGCAGCCTTCTAAAAATACCCAGGCATGTCACCTCAGGTGATACTGCTGCGACAGAGGGACGGTCCTGATGGCTGATGCACCGTCTGAGACGAGGCGAGCGGTGTCTCTGCAGAGCACACACCTGACACTGCTCCACAGAAACGCGGGTGGGAGGCAGAGGCAGCTGGTCAAGGAGCTTCTGAAACACACACAGTGCCACTCCCCCGGTGCCAATTCCCTACAGCAAACTGGAAGGCACAGTTTGCAACTCAGTGCCGTCGCTGAATCCTTCGCAGAGCCCCTCAGTGGTGCCGCCACCAGAGAGAGCCCTTTCTTCAGGGCTGTGACACAGCTGTGTGAGGATGACACACCAGTGTGGGAGTGACACACCAGTGCTGGGGTATCGGGGCTTAAGCCGAGCAGCCACACAGGGGGGCTCAGCTGTGCCTGCGGGGCCTGGCCCGGCGGGAAGGGACTGCGGGAGACGAAACAGGAGAGTCGGGAAAAAAACATTCCTGGAGGTGCGAGCAGCCCGCCGGTGCCGCAGCACGGGGACCGAGAGCCGCCCCGCGGGCAGGACCCGGAGGGGCGGGAGGGGAGCTGGGCCCAGAGATGGGAATGGGAAGGGGACCGGGCCCTAGAGCGCGGCCCCGGCGCGCAGGCGCTGTGGGCGCGGCCATGCCCCCCCGCAGGCCCCGCCCCCGCGGTGACGCCGCCGCACGCGCCCGGCCCCGCCCCACGCGCGACGTCGCGCGGCCGGGCCGGGCGGTGGCGGCGCGCGGGGATGGAGCGGCCGCCGCTCGGCCGGTGAGTGACCGGCACACCGGGGGCGGGAATGGAGCGGGAGCGGGGCCGGGAGCGGGGCGGGGGTGCACCCGGGTCCGCGGGACGGAGTGAGGGGACCTCGCCGGGCCGGGCCCTGGCTGCGCCCGTCGCGGGAGCCTCCCCCGCCCTCAGATCCGCCGCTCGGCCGCGCTCTCCCACCACCGCTGTCCCAGTCCTGCGGCCGGTTCGGGGTCGCGGCCCGGGGGGCAGGGCCCGGGCGGCGTGAGCGGCGGGGCCGCGCTGGCCTGGCCTGGCCTGGCCTGTGCGGAGGCACTCCCCGGCCCGGCGGCGGCGAGCGGTCCCCCGGCCCCTTCCGCCATCCCCGCTGCCTGCGCGATCCCCCTGGTCCCTTCGATCCCCCGGCCCCTCCGGGGGCGGCCCCGCGCGCCTATGGCCGGTGCTGTGGATTCGGGAGGCGCCGCCGCGGCCCCCGCGCTGGTTCGGCGGTGGCTGAAGCGTGTGTTCGCTTCACCGATTCCTGCCCGCTTTGGCTATCTTTGATGAGATCGTTAAGACAAGAATTATTTCATGGTGAGCTCAGATTTTGCCAGTTTAAAAGCAGGTTGTCGGGAACAGGCCCCTAAAGTAAAGAACTTAAGATGTAAAGCAGCAGCTTCAGAGCATTCCAAGTACCAAAAGTCAGAGACTTGGAGTTGATGCTGTGTGCAATCTGTGTGTGCAGCTGCTGCCACCAGTGGTACAGAAGCACCTGATGTATGAAGCTTGTATTGCGGGTGGAGGCATTGCTTTCACAACAGGACTCTATCAGTAAGGATGCTTAAGGAGGCTTCTTGGTGAGCAGAAGGTGTAAAGGTGTGAACTGAAGGTATAAGATCTGAGTGGAAGCCTAGAGGAGAAAGAGGGTAATTGCCATCAGAAGGTAACTAGCATCAGAAAGTGTCCATCATCCACAAACCTTAAAATCAGGTGTTTCTGCAAGGTGGAAGCCCTTAGTAACGATCCAGGCTACAGGTGTGGCCACTGAAGTAGTGATGCCTTGACCTGAGCGAGTGCCACAGGCTCCTTCTGATCCTGGGGAGCGAGCAGTGCTGTTCCTGCTGCTCACTGCCAGCCCTGTCTTACACGAGGTTAACACATGGCAGGTGACTCTATGTTTGGTCACAGGACGATCCTCCTCCTGGGGTAGGTTCTTTGTCCATCTGGAAGTGTCTGGAGGCAAGGGAAGCCCAGTGTACTCACTGGGAGGACTATTCCTGTCTTGGTGCTGGGGCACTCTCCCCTCTCTTGTCTGGGGACAGTGGGGTTCTCCAACTTGCAGGACTTGTGCTGCTCAGCAACTTCACAGCCTCACAGGGTTCCTGCATCAAATGGACAAGTTTATTGGAGCTTCGTATCCACTGTGTCCAGTTCAACTGCCTGATAAACCCACCCAGCCGATCTGGAAGATCCAAAATATGGAAGCAAACTGAAGATGGAGGAAGATCTGCTTTGTGGGGATTTTGCACTAGAAAGAAATTGCAACTTCAAGTTTTTTAAAGTTTGGGGCTTCCCCGCATCCATCTACCACATAAAAGTTACTGAGTTTGTTTTTTTAAGCAGTTCTGTTGTCATGGTTTGGGCTCTCTCACATCTTACTTAATCATAGCTAAAGTTCCAATAATTAAAACCTGCATCTAACTCAGATACAAAAGAGAAATCATTGGAGGACTACAAGTTTTGGTTTTGTGTGTTTAGAGAGATGCTTTCTGTAGGAAATGGGTTGTATCTAGCAAGGCAGCTCCTCTTCTGCTTTGGTGATTGGCCTGTGCCTGGCTGGGGCTGTACTGCCGACAGGCAAACCTCGTGGTAGTGTCTTGTCTGGTCTTTCAGAGAATTGTTTGTGAACCATTCAAAAACAGCTGGCGTGATAACATCTTGGGCTGGGTTTCTAGGAATTTTTGCTTAGAGCTCTGGGGGAGGAGTCTCTCCTGCTGGGGAGTGCAGTTCTCTGGTGTGGTGTGTTCTCAGTCAGTTCCATAGCTGTCGTCTGCTGGTGAGAGCTGGGCTTTGGGACAGGGATTCACCGAGTGTACGCTGTTGCTCAGGTGAACTGGCAGAGTGACTTCCCCTTGACAGACCTTGAGTCTCCTCACCTCTGAAACATGGCAAGTGGTTCTCCCTCTGCCTGTCCCCTGAGGCCTGATGAGAGCTGGTTGCTGTGGGGAAGGTTGTGTGCTCTCCATGAGAGTTGGAGTTGTGTTACCTCTCTGGGGCGGAATCTCAGCAGTGAGACTTGTTAAAGTGGTTTGTAGGCAACAAGCCTTGGGTGGCCCAGGTGACATCCAGAGGTCCTTTCCACCCTCAGCAAGTCTGTGAACTCAGCACAATGTTTCCTATAATTGGCATCTTTGTGAAGAGCAAAGATGGGTGATGAATTGGAATGTGAAGGTGGTGTCTGCACTACTAGAAACTGAGTATTCTGCTATGTTTAAATCCTTAAAATTCTTAACCCCCCTAAACAGTTGAGACCCTGGATATTGTCACAGCACAGCAAGCTAGTTCTTTAAGTTTGAATTTAAGCTCCAAATTCTTAAAATTGTTCCTCCAGCCAAGCATGTTAAGGAAAAAGGAAAGAAAGAAACAAGCAATTGTGTGGAGTTAGTCTTTTTTGCAAAATGAAATGTCTTCATACTTTCAGAATCATTTCATGATAATGCAGATCTAGTTGACCTTTTTTATTTATAAAGAAGAATCCTACTGTTGTACCAAGAGTAAAAACCAGTTGTATCACAGTAACATTGAACAGCTTTGATTTGGAAGCTAGATCTGACATACTATGTGAAATGCGAAGACAGAGTAGAAGGTCTCTGCCCCAGAAGAGTTTACATTTTATTAACTTAATCCAAACCAGAGAAGTTCAGGAGTTTGCCAACACTCCTGAACATTTACGCTGTGCAGGAACTCCCCAGGTACGTACCTTATGTACATGCTGTGTTGGGGCTTCCATCATGCTCTGTGTTAGTCCTTGTTTTGGACAGCAGCTTAATTCTTTACTCTGACACTGGTCACACAACTACTCTTGTGTGAAAATATGTGGTGAACATCAAGGCATTTGGTGAGCTGTGGTTTGTCTGAAACAAGGCACTCCCTGTTGTGGTGTAGCGTTGCATACTCTGACATGATCAAATATTATTTGAATGCTTAGAGAATTTCTGTCCTTGAGATAATTTATTAGATTCAAGTACTTGGAATATGAAGTAACTTCAGAGGCTGCTTCTGATTTTAAATGCATCAAAGCTAGCAGAAACACAGTATTTCAAATTAGTTAATTCTTTGCTCTGAGGGGGACTGAATCTGTGTGCTGTTTTGTTGTTTATCAGGTATTAATGGTGTTTCTTACTATGCTTGTTAATTTTGGCAGGTCTTTCTCCTCTACAAAGAAGCTTTGTTGCCAAGATTTACTCTGAAAATGACCTACAGTACCGACTGCAGATGTCTGCAAATGTAGAAGCTGATAAATTGTATCTCCTTCTCTCCCCAACTTTCCTATTTCCTGTGGAATTTACACTTCTAAACTTTTTTAAGTTAGACCTCTATTGAAGACATTTGGATTACAACTGTGAGCATATCTATGCAAAGAGACGAGCTACCTTGAGCAATTTTGAGGTATGTATGGCTGCTATAACTTAGAATACGTGAGAAGAAAGGCCATCTGATTAGGGCAAAGGAGGCTCTAGGTGTACATTTTCTAGATTCAAATTGGTGTGCACCCTTATGCATGGTTTTAGCAATAGAATATACATATGCACAGTGAGGCTATAGGAGCACCACAGTATCCAGCTGGCACTGTAAGGAGAGTGACCTTGTTTGAACCTGCCGTGGGAGTATTCAAAAGATTCTCTTGAGAAAAGCTTGGTTGTTTGACCTGAGCCTTTACTGCTCGTCCATTCAGTTCCTAAATGCTACCAGGGTCTGCAGACATTTTCTCCTTCGAAGCCTGTGACCGACATTTAGTAGCCATTGAAATGCACTGGGAGGTCACAGTGTTTAGTTAGATAAAGTGCTCACACAAAGTTACAATGTACCTCCATCCAATTGTGAAGTAGCTGGAAGGAAGATTAAGAAAGAAGGAAGTTTTGCTTCCCTTTATGGGCACAGTTGCTAGCACAGTGCTATCTGCTGACAGAAAGCAGCAGTCTCATAGGACAATGTGCCCGTGATGTACAAGAATAGCAGAGCTGGATGGGCTTTGCCTTGTCACTGTGCAGGTTTGTCCCACCCAGGTACAACCTCGGCCGTTTGAGAAGCACAGAGAGTCACCAGCTTTCACAGCTGTATTTTGCCTGGAGGCTTTTGTCTGTCTTTACATATCAAATTCTAAACCTGGAATGAGGAAGTTGGCTAACTTCCTCTGAATGAGTTTAGGAGAGGCCAGTGTGCACTGATAACGTCTGTTCCTGCTGTAAAGTACTTGGACATGGTTATCCCTCCCATGATGTAGATGCCAACAGTCCAGGGCAGTGGTGGTCTGGTCAGTTAATGGGGGGTTACAGTGAAAGGCAGCCAAACACACATGTCTCTGGCTTCCAGAAGAGACATTATTCAACAGTGGGCTTTGTTTAAAAAGGAAAATTATTATGCTGAAAGTAGCTACCTGACTGAATCATTCAGCATGCCACATTGCTGTACAGGATGCATTTAGCAGAAAACACACTTTTCTAAGCTTTACTGATAAAAGCTCCAGTGATTCAGGCTGAGATGATACTGAAAGGTACAGAGATCTACGTACCTCCTTGTCTGGCTAAAAACAGCCTGATGGTGTTGTTCCTGTAACAGGAAGGCAGAATGGGCTGTGACTGGCAGTGAAGTGCTGTGGCTGGGAAGGGAATCAATCCTTACCTGTGCTGAAGGAATTCCTCCATCGTTCCCCTGCAAGCAGAGCTGGAGCCAAGGTCTGGCAGTTCAGTGAGACTCTCTGTTACGAGTGGGCAAAACGTGGTGCAGCACACTTTAAATGTGTTTCTCAGTGTACCTGGGCAGTATTATTTGGCTGTGGCAGTGTGCTAAAATAGCACTGGGGAGAGAAGTGGGTTTGTTTCCTGTGAGCTGCTTTCATGGAAACTGTAGAAACACACCAGGAGTGGTTTGCTGAGCTGCCTGTTGCCATCTTAGTGGTCCTTTACACGGTGTACCAAGGACATGGATTGTGTAACCCATTTTTTTGTGGCGCATTTTTTTAGTTGTACATAAATAAGTTATGATCTCTGTAATCTCATCAATTAAAATTGGTGCATATTTCCCAAAAAAGCTGCTCCTCTGTTAAAATAGAACAATCCCTGCAGGATCTCTGAAAACCTGTAAGAATGCATAGATTCCATGTCTCCTTGAGGGTATATCCGAAGCAGAGTACTAATCTTTATTTCCTTAACTGTAAGAGGAGGTTGACCTCCCTTTGTAAAACATTCAGTTTCATGAAAAACATAGCTTAAGTGTTGCAGTTTCATTATTCAAACTAATATAACTAAAAGTGAATACTAATGTGTGGAGTGACAAGGAATTTGAGTGTAGGATCAAGTTTTCTTTTGATATAAGAAGTGGTCCGAAAGATGAAATTGTGTACATTTTGAATATTGCCTTAAAACTACCTACAGAGTATCTAAAAACTTCAAAGAACATTAAAGGGCGCTGCAGTGTTGAGATGGACGATAGTGCCAATGGTTCAGCTGGTGCGATGAGTTATGACAGGAAGTTTGCAGGTGTCTATGTACAGTTTCTTCAGAGATAAGTTTGGCAAATTTCACTATCGGTTGGGTTTATGTGAGCTGATGGTGTCCTTAACAAGTCTCATAGTGGCCTTTGTCCTGAAGTTGTTGGCTGTTATTTTCCTGGAAGCCAGTTACCATGGTGATTATCCTGGTAGCAAATAAATGTGTTTTTCATGATCCCCAGTTATACTAGTTTGGAGCAAAAAGACTATGGCCTTTTCTGGGATTGCTGGAAATGCTACACCCATAGTGTCCATGTTTGTAAATCACTGCCCGCTGAGCAATTGGGTCACAGTCATAAGGGGTAGTGTCACTTGTCTGTGAAGAGCAGAGAGTATCCTTGGCATGTTTCTGAGGCTGAATAATGGTTTAAATGGGAGAAATTAACAGAGAGCAGCTTTGGGTCAGAATCAGTTATGACTGGACTTATTCAGGCCAGTGATGGTTGACTGACTAGTAAGGCAAAAGGTTTGTTGGTGGGAGCCAGGCCCTCCAAAGTATGTGGTGCTGTGGTCTTTCCCTCTGTTGGCTTTCAGCTGGGGTAGCCTCTAGCTCTGGTGGCTGTCGATTTACATTAAATGCTTTAAATACATTAAATCATTGAGGAAGATGTACCGGATACGTAAGCCTTACTGTAACAAAAGAACTTGGTGAGTTCACATTGAACACTTGTGACAAGTTTGACTGCTTGGGCTGCAGAGCACCCTAAGGTAAAGGAGTGGGACTTGGGGAATGGGAAACTGTAGCAGTAGCTGCTTGCTGCTCTGCAGAACAGTTCCCATGCTGGTCACACTTTTGCTGTGGGAGTTAGTTTTCAGCTGGTTGTGTTGAAAGATGAAGTTTTGGTTCTGATTTACCAAAGTCCTTTAAATGCTTCTGGTGCAATTTCAGTTTGTGGGAAAAGTACTGGGTGCGGTACTGTTTAACCTCTTCACTGATAGCCTAATAATCATGGGGCCAGGTGCACTGTGAGGAATTTTGCAGGTGATACAAGATGAGAAGTGATAGACCTCATGATTGTGCTGCCGTTCAGAGGCACCTGGATAGGCTTGAGAAATAAGCAGGCAGAAAACTCACGAAGTTCAACAAAGAGAAACACAAAGCCCTGCACCTAGGGAAGACCAACCCAGTGTAGCAGGTGGTATAACCACCCATGTACCCATACTGGGGGCCCAATCAGCTGCAAAGTTGCTCTGCAGCAAGTGACCAGGGAGTTCTGGGGGGCACCCAAGTTGAGCGATGGCTCTGTAAGGAGGCATTAACTTGGGTCTTGGTTTTGGCTGGTTATAAGCCTGCACCTTCTCAGTGGTAGGTAAATTTCAGCCTTATTTCAAACAAATATGCTCCCTTTTTGTGCTACTTTGGGTAAAGATTTTGTCGAACATTTCATGTGGATTCTGCCATGAATGTGGGAGGAAACATTCTGATTTTGGCTGAGGTTTTAAATGCATGACTACTTGATTCCCACTGGCAAGCAAATCATCAAGCCCAGTTTCTTTATACCAAATTACTGTCTGTGCAGCTGGATGTGGAGGTGGATATTGAAGAGCACCATATTTGTGAGTGTGGCTGCTTAGCTGTGCTGTGTTTGTGCAATTTTCGAGTATTCTCTAAAAACGCATGATTAAACCTAACAGAAGAAAAGGACCATAGATGGCCATCAGTATTTTTATGGCAGAAGTCCAAAAAGTGAAAAAAGTAGGGAATTCACAGCTCCGTGTGGTAGCAGTTGATGGACAGCTAATGTGGCTCCTATTCCAAATGGCGTTGCTCTGCGGGGATGGGGAGTTGTGGCTGTGCCTGTCTCCTTCCCTGGCACTTGAGAAGAGGCCCGGCAGTGTCTTTGTGCTGCAGGACAGATGTGTCCATGTGCCACAGGACAGGTGTGTCCGTGTGCCACGGGACAGGTGTGTCCGTGTGCCACGGGACAGGTGTGTCCATGTGCCACAGGACAGGTGTGTCCATGTGCCACGGGACAGGTGTGTCCGTGTGCCACGGGACAGGTGTGTCCATGTGCCACAGGACAGGTGTGTCCGTGTGCCACGGGACAGGTGTGTCCGTGTGCCACGGGACAGGTGTGTCCGTGTGCCACGGGACAGGTGTGTCCGTGTGCCACGGGACAGGTACCCGTGTGCCACGGGACAGGTACCTGTGTGCCACGGGACAGGTGTGTCCATGTGCCACGGGACAGGTGTGTCCGTGTGCCACGGGACAGGTGTGTCCGTGTGCCACGGGACAGGTACCCGTGTGCCACGGGACAGGTGTGTCCGTGTGCCACGGGACAGGTACCTGTGTGCCACGGGACAGGTGTGTCCGTGTGCCACGGGACAGGTGTGTCCGTGTGCCACGGGACAGGTGTGTCCGTGTGCCACGGGACAGGTGTGTCCGTGGCTCTTCTCACGCGGGTCCCTGAGGCACGCGGGCCAGGCTGCCGCTGTTCCTGCCCTTTAGGGTACACATGGTCTTTCACTGATAGGTCCTGCCAGCCTCCTGCAAGTGCTGGCTGAATATCTGCAAGCAGTGTTTGATGGGCAACCCAAACATCTTGTTTGTAGCACTGCAGGGATGAATTTGCTATTGCTTGATTAGAAAAATCCATTTAAACAAATAAGCCCCAGATTAAGGCCATTACTCTTATACTAATATAATTTTTTGAGTTTCACTTAATTAACAGCTCCCTGGACTAGCTGTCTTGAAGGAGAGTTTTCTTCTGAAGGGCAGGATGAAGCTGTCATATTGTGAATTGCAAAAGCCAGTTTGGAAGTGGTAGGGCAGCATAAACTGTTAATGAGGGCTGTTAACTTCTGGTCAGAATTTCTGTCCTGCCTGATTTGTGTCACGTTTTAAGCAACAGTGGTGCAAAGAGCTATCAGGTTCTGCAGCCTGCAGGCAGACTTTTGCAATGACAGTGGTCTTCAGACCATGGAGGTTTTCAGGTATCATTCTCAACAACATGGAGGGAACCATCACATAGGAGATGTGGTACTTCCTTAGAGTCTGAGATTGAATGGCAGCAGAGAGAGGTTAAGGTGCACCGTGTTGGGCAGACCTGTTAGAGGTCTGGGTTGCAGTGTGGGGATGGTTATCAGTGGGGTGGATTTTAGTAGACTTTTCCCCATTTTGGGACCAAGTATGGTTTTCGTTAGTTTTTGAAAACTGTAACTCATCTGATGCCAAGTATTGGTGGAAGGCTTTTATATGCCCGGTAGCCAGAGTACTCAATCAGTGGGAATGGCATTGTGATTTTGCTGAGCCAAATGAAAACTTCATTTGATCTGTCTTGTAGTCTCGGTGATTTGAGTCAACACTTCTCAAAGATCAGAGAAAATGCTGGTTTTGAGTCATCAGAGGGAGTATTTTACCACTCTGTGCCAGGTTAGCTCTACTTTCTTCTTTCACGAATCATTGTAAATACGATACTTTCCAAAATTCAGGGCTAAAAGCACATGTTAAAATCGCACATAGTGTGGGTTGGTGGTAGATGATATCTTTCTTTACAAGCCTGCTAATTTAGCTTGCTTTAACCTGCTTACGAGTCCAAGCCTGGAATAAACCTTTCTTTTAAAACTAGAGGTGCTAAATCTTGCCAGCTTCAGTGCTGGCATTGTCAAAGATGGATCTGCTAGGAGTTAAAATGAAAGGCCATCTCTTCTTTTTTTTTATGACTAGCATGCTTAGAAGTTTCTCTTTAATGCCAGAAATAACTATAGTGTAACCTTTTGTCTTCTCTTGGAAGTGGAATGAAAGTACTGGTATTTCCACTTTGTGGTTCACTGATTCCTGACATTTGAGTCAGCTTTGACACACTGAAAGTGGCAGTATCTCTTTGCAGACAGGCGATGAGGAGATAAGAGCAGCTTTGATCTCGCTCTCCTACCCCTTCCTCTCCTGAAAAGATCCTGCCAAAATGCTTGCCATGGCCTAGTAAAGTTGCGTTTTTCCAGAGACTGAAGAATCAGATCCAGATAATGTAAATGTTAATAGGAAAAGTCGATAATAGGAGTGCAACTGACCACAGAAACATTTGAGATGCTTCAAGGAATTGAATTCATTCCAGCGAAAGATTTGTTTAAAGAGGGGAAGCTAAAAGAAACTGAATTACTCCATTTCACCTTTGCCTGTGTAGAATCCATTTAAGATTTGAAGGTAGGCTTTTACTGTTGCTCTGATACTCTGGAGAGGCTCAGTATAGGCTCCTGCCTGTGACATGAATACCTCCAAAGCTTATCTTAACCGTGTTAGTGACACGGTGGATTCTGGTGCAACATTTAGCTGCTGCTGTGTGTCTCTGCAGTAGTGAAAATTGATAAAGCAGCTTAAAAAATGGTTTCTTCCAACAATGAACTGGGGTTAGTTTCGACAAACAGGTCTCAGTGCTTCAAGTTGCATTTTAAATGAGACAGACGCTTAGGAGCGTATATTGCTGTTGCAGTTTTTCCTTGTCGTGGTCCACAGGAGCCTGGAGCTTTCCCCACCTCTGAGTAGAGAGCAGGGCAGATTGTGCTGATGATCACGTTTTCTCTCTGTTCCCTACACAGTTTTCCAAAACATCACAGATCTTCACTCGTCTTCACCCTCTGGTCATCCTCTGGTCTGTGGGGCTCTGAGCTGCAGTGAGTGTGCCCCCAGCACTGGAATGGGCCCAGCCACTGCTGCCTCTCTGGGCTGTGCACCTGGGACTGATGTCTGTGTCATTGTTGTCCCTGCTCGAGTCCTCGGTAATCTCACAGCAATTGTTTGACTTTACTGCATGCTGGAATGGAGAGAGTTAAGTCATGTTATTAAAATCCCCACAACTAATATGCAGATCTTCATTGTTTGTCTGCTGAGTTGGGAACTCTGTTCCTCACATTTTAAGTACATTCACGCATCTAAGGAAAAATTACTTTTTGCTGATACTAATGTTGACCAGGATTGCAAGAGAGAGTAAACTTTCACTTCAAAAAAGTCTGACTAAAATCTAATGGACCAGAGTCTTTTCAGACTGATACTCATCAAATTTTTTGAAATTTCCATGTCACAAAGTATTTGATAAAGAAAAGTGATAGAGTGGGAAGAATTGGGGAAAAAAATTAAAGCTAAGATTGTGTGTACCCTTTGTAAGTACCAGGAAGTGAAGGAATTTTGATTAGCCCAGTGCAGTAGTTTTTCAAAATTCAGAAAAAAACTGAGGTTCTGATACAAAATGGGTGATTTGGTGGTGTGTCAGTGAGGACTGTGATTCACAGGGGGGATAGTACAGGTACTTTTGGTGCCTGTGCCTCTTGGGGCCCACCTGTGGGCACTCTGGGATGTGGTCTCTGGACTATGGCAGCTGTGGACTAATTTGAGCCAAAAGACCTGTTGACCTGCAGGTTCTGCAGTACCTTAGGGTGTATCTCAATATCGCTGAAGATCTTGCTGACAGAAGCTCTTACAGTTCTTGTAAATAAAAAATAACATTAAAACTAAAAAAAGACAAAGTGGTTCTGAAGTTCTGTTAGCAGCACCTCATGTGTGACCAATACTTCACATACTGTGCCTAGTTTCCCACTCATGCTAGTATAGAAATGAAATTTCTTCTATGTCAAGATCTTTTTCAAAAATGCATTCATTCATTTTTTCTAAGTTCTTAATATTTGCTGTCATCACTTTTTTCATATTCTGGGATCCCACTTCAGTAGTTCTGAGTAACCCTTTCTTTCTCTCTTACTTTCTTGAAGGTGGAAATTTGGCATGTAATAAAATAGTCAAAATACCCCAGTGTAGTGGGTTTCTGTGGCTGGGTTTTGGTAGCAGGGGGGCTACAGGGGTGGCTTCTGTTAGAAGCTGCCAGAAGCTTCTCCTGTTCCGTGGAGCAAATGCCAGCAGGCTCCAGGACAGAATTCCTGCCGCTGGCCAAGGCCAAGCCAACCAGGAGTAATAGTAACACCCCTGTGATATCATATTTAAGAACATAAGGTTGCGGTGCAGAAAAAAATTCCAGCCAGGGAAGAGCGGAGTGGGAACATGGGAATAACAATGTAGACACCAAGGTCAGTGCAGAAGGAGAGGGAGGAGTGCTCCAGGTGCCGGAGCTGTGGGTAGGACTTGTGGCCCCTGTGGGGGACCCACACCGGTACAGCTCATCCGTGAAGGACTGACCCCATGGAGGAGTGACCCACGGGACAGCAGGTTGGGAAGAGCTGCTGCCCGAGGGATGGACTCACGCTGGAGAGATCCATCCAGGACTGTCTCCCATGGGAGGGACCCCACGGGGGCAGGGGAAGGGCTCCAGCTCCTCTCCCTGAGCAGCGGCAGAAACAACAACTGATCGTGATCCCCATTCCCGTCCCCCTGCACCGCTGGGGGGGAGGAGGGAGAATGTGGAAGGAGGGGTGGGGGGAAGGTGTTTTTAAGACTGTTTTATTTCTCACTCTTTGGCTCTTATCCTGTTAGTATCAAATATAAGTACTATCCCCACTTCGAGTCTTGTTTTGCCCGTGAAGTTAATCAGTAAGTGACCTCTCCCAGCTCTTGTCTCTACTCATGAATCCTTGGCTGGTTTTTTTCTCTCTCTGTCCAGTCACAGAGGGAGAGTGAGAGAGCAGCTTTAGTGGGTACCTGGTGTCTGGCCAAGGTCAACCCACTACACCCAGTCATGCAGAGTTCTTGCAGTGTTCTTCTGAAGGATAGTGTATTCTGAAGCTTGTGTCCCTGTTTTCAAGAACTGGTTGAATAACTAATCACCTTTGGAAAATCTGGGTGATCTGACTGTATTTCAGAATAGTCTGTGAGTCTGGCTGGAGAAATGCAGTCACTGTGTCTGCTGTCAGCTGCCCTCCTGTCATCTCCTGCCAAGCACCTGCCCTTACCTTGGGCTGCTCACAGCAAGGTTAAAAAGACCTTGGAATTCACCCTGGAATGCTCTGTTCCCTCCTGGAGCAGAGCAGAGCCTGGGGGTGTCCTTGGGTGTGAAGGCTTTGCCCAGACGGGATTCACACCTTGGAGCCCTCTGTGTGAAGGTCACAGCACAGGTGGGCTGGGTGTGGGGGCCCTGCCGTGCCCAGGGCAGGGGCTGCCCTGGGAGATGAGCTGTGGCAGTGCAGGTGTGACCCAGTGCTCACAGCTCTCACCTTCTGTGAGGTGAACTCCAGGTAAACACGAGCCAGCTGATTGACCTATGCCTGGAGTATTTGAATGATGAGATAGGAGGAGAAGATAAGATCTTTGTGGACAGACTGACCTTGCAGGCTGGAGTCCTGACATCTCCCTGCATTTTCAGCACATGATGGTGGCCATGAACCTCAAGAGAAAATGTTCCTTCACAAGACCTTCTTGATTAACTCTGCAAGATTCAGTTTTAACTTCAGTTATATTTGTATCCCTTCAGTGATTTGAAGGAGTTTAAAATAGTCCAGCTTCCAGGGGCACTTGCATTTCAATGGAAAAAATAATAATACCTTTAAAAAAAGTAAAAGTTGGAATCATGCTCGCTTTGTTGTTTGTGCACATATTTTCTCCCATTTCCAGAATTGTATCTCATACCCAATTTCTTTTGCAGTTTTGTTCAGTGGAGGGACTGTTGTGGATCAGCCATGCTAAAGGGCAAGTGATGGAGGCAAGTATGAGTTTATCCTTTCATAGTTATCTAATATTGGGTTTACCAGTTTTTCCTTTTGAACTGTTTTGTTTCCCAGTGCTCCTGTGAAATAATTGCACAAATGAAGGACTATATTAGGATGTTCTGGGATGTAATAATGTTACAACATCTGCTCAGTGTGGCTGTATACGGAATGATGAATTTTGTCCCTGATGTAGTGTATTCTCTTATAAGTAAGAAATGTATGTTTTTGAACTTCATGCTATAAAGTATTCTGATTCCTCTCAAACAGAATATAAAGGTGGTTGTAAGTGGAGAAAAAAAAAGAGCACAAAAGTTGCATCCTAATGAAAATGTGTGCTAATTAATTCTGCAAATGCACAGTTCTTCACATTTATGAGTAGTTTTTCCCCAAAAAGTAGATACTAGAACAAATAAGTAGTTTTAAGAATCTCCATACCAGATGCGCAATTTGCAAAGCTCTTTTCAAGCTCAAACAGACTCATCCTATGGAAATAGGAATAGGAGATGACTACAAAGCTCCCGTTAGCAGCCTCTCAAAGAGTCAGTGTGATTTCAGAAATCTGTCCCAGAATACACAGCGTGGCCGTGCCTTGTTTGTGAGCTCGCTGTGGGCTGGCTTGTAAATTACCATAGGGTTCATTTAAGCAGGTTAATTTTTTCTAGCATATAATGTGTGGAACTCTAGTTAGACTGAAGTGGTGGTGTTTAAGACCAACATCATTATCAATGGTAATCTGGATAGAGAGCATGCAGGAGATCAGAAATCCTAGTTATAGAGTATATTGGTCATCTTTGATAAGAACTGCAGTTCTTCAGTGAGTCCTGAATGAAAAATACATGCTGAGCGAATTAGCTGAAATGAGAAAGGCAGTTATGGGTCAACTGTCAGGTTTGTATTTTATATAGCAAATAATCTGGGGACTCTTTCTATTTCAAATAGTGAATTTTGTTCACTAAACCATTTGTTCTGTTGGTTAAAAATTAAAATCTAGTTTTGTGATTTTTTTTCCCCCAAAGCATAAATTTGTTAAATATGTAAATATGTTCTTTGCACATTTTTTTTCTTCTGCCATGCAATTGCTGCATGAATATGGGTAAATATATTTTTCTCAGATGTAGACTATTACTTTGCATTTAATGTGTTACTGATTAAACTGGCCAGCATATTTAGACTCAATGCTTACAGCATCTTCAAAATACTGAGATAAAATCCTGCATGATTCTGGTGTTTTGTTTTCTGTAAGCACTGAGTTTCATCTTCTCTCCAGCTGATAGCAATGACACTTGAAAAAAGAGAGAGTGAGGCAGCTCTTCTGATATTTTTGGATGGCAATTTGGAAAGCATCTTGGAATATCTGTTTAACCCATTGTGTTAGGCTTCAGATGCACAAAATCAAGAGCACTCCAGTTGTAAACTCAATGCATTATGTTTCTGCAGCTGTTTTTTGATAGAAATGAATGCACTCAAATCCCAAACATATGGTGCATTTCAAATAATTTTTTTTAAAGCACAAACTTCTTTCTGCCAAGATTGAGGTAGACCTCTGTGAGCTGGTTTCTATGTTTATAGAAGCCTAATCAAAGTTTTCTCCTGTAGAAAACAGTGGTCAGCTTCTGAGCATGTGATCTCATGGTGCTGATGTGAAACTCTTTCGGATACTGTGTCCTTCTTCCTCCCTTTCTTCCCCATTTCTTTGCTGACCTTCTCCCATGGTAGTTGCTGTACAAGTGCTCAGCTGCATTGTCATATAACCCAGTCTTGCCTGAGCCCAGGGAATGGCTCGAGTTGAGCTCTCGGAGAAAAGCTGTGTGGTTCATCTGCCAGAGGCTGAACTGCACATGCCTGGTGCTGATCCCTTGCATATTGGTTGCTTAATCTACTTTTTAAAGGGCATTCTTGTTTTCTCTGAGAGCTATGGACAAGACTGTGCCAATTGAAAGCATTTCATTTGCTTGTTTTCACTTGAAGGCAGATTTTCACGTCTAGTTTCCAGTGCCATCAATGGATACTGGCAGTAATAAGCCATTTCTTGCTATTTGGAAATTAATAACTCCTTTGGAAATCTTCTGTTTTCTTGCATGTGTTAAATACTGGGAGTTAGGCATTCTACAGGAAAATCAGGTAGGCAGAGCAAATGTTACATTTAAAGCACAAAATATAATATCTTTGACAAAGTCCAAAATTAATTCTACCAAAGTAACTAACATGCTCTTCAAAAGTTTAACCTCATGGTCTGTTAGCTGTTAGTGTGGGCTTGTTCTTAATAATGAAAACCCCACTGGTTTCTCCTCGCTCCTCCCCTTTTGAACAGCTTTTTTACGTTTCTTGCTTTCCTGTACCCTTTGTGCTGGGCAAAGAGTGACTTGTCTCACACAAGCTTTGGCTTCTGCTCACAGCCTAAATGCAACTAATGCCACATGGAGGGGTGCTCCCAGAACTGTTTGTTTTGTTAATGGCATGTTTTGCACATTGGATTTTTAACCCACTACTTGCTGCATGGATGTGTAATAACGACTCTTTTGTTTAACATTAGATAAGCATGAGATCACCGAGGCACAGCTGCATGTGTAGTCACTCTTGAAGCAATTGCACACCTAATTGGCTGACAATCTTGGCATTTTCAAAATAAACACAAGCCTTTTAAAGACAGGGGACGTATTTATGTATGAATAGTCAAATAAACCTGTTGGGTGTCATCAATGGAGCCCTCTGGCACTGAACAGTTGTGTGATGACCCTGATCCTGGAGGCAAATCCCAAGATCAAGAGACCAAAAAACAACACGAATCAGAGCAAAAATTATCCAAAATAACGCATAATGCTTTGGAGAACATTAATGTCATTGGTCAAGGCTTGAAGCACCTGTTCCAGCATCAGCGCAGGAGGTCGTCCGTTTCTCCACACGATGTGCAGCAAGCTCAGGCTGAGCTGGAGCCTGACCTGGATTTGGAAAGCCAAAGCATCTGTGCTGACATTGATGGTGTCTCCACCCACCCCACAGCTCTGAACCGGGTGCTTCAGCAGATCAGAGTGCCACCTAAAATGAAGAGAGGGACGAGCCTGCACAGCAGGTGGGGCAAGGCAGATGCCCCGAAAGGAAGCCCCCAGATCAACAGAAGGTCTGCCCAGGATATTCAGTCAGGTCGACCCAGATCATCATCCACTACAGATGCTCCCACAAACTTGTCCGTGATGGAGATTGCTTCTTCTATCTACGTAGGTGGAGAGGAGGCCGCAGCAGCAGCAGTAAGTTACTCAGATTTACCTTTGATCTTTATGATCTCCTTGTATGTTTTCTTAAGCCTTTTGAAATCTTGTTTTGAAAAGCAGGTTTCTTTCAGCAAACACTAATGCTACTGTGTTCAAAAGCTTCCACAGTGGTGAAGCAGAGAGCTTAAAAGATGCAGGCATTAGTCATTTTCTCACATGGCAGGTGGCTGATTTTGGATATGTTTGATCAGTGAAACAAGAGCTACTTTTGAAACACATTAGGTTGGTTGGATGGCACACCCCAGTCAAACAAGGAGTGATGGGCCGAGCAGCAGCCAGAGTAGTCCTCCTTAGCAACTGTTAACTAGTTCCTGCAAGAAAACCTTTCATTTACCTAGATGGCTTTTTGAATTCCTCTCTCATTTTCTTGTGTGTTTGATAAAAGCAAAGAATTCCAGTTGGAGTAGATGGTGCTGTTGGTCTCTTAGACTGTTGAGAGGCTCTGGGAACACGGGCTGCAGCCTGTGACTGACCTCCAGTGCTGGATTGCCTGAACATGGTTTAGATCATCCCGGCTGCTCTGCTGAGAAGGGATCGCTGTTGTCTCCTTCAGTTTGTCTTGCCTGTGTGGGAAAAGCATTCACTGAAATTACAGTCTCTGTTCTGTGACTTGTTCTTGCAAAGCTGTGTAGATCAGCTTATTGATGATAACAAGAAGTAGCATTTATCTTACTATTTTTCTCTTTACCCAGATCGATTTAGTTGAAACATTCTTGGATTTTGGAGGGATTTTTTGTTTGTTTTATTGGAGAACTAGCTTTCTGATTTAACTTTAGCTATAACCTCTATTTTCCTAAAATTCTTTGCAGGCTTGTTCATTGGAGGACAAGTCCTTTGATAAAGATAGAAAGCATTGTGCAAATGGTGTCTGGTTCGTGTGCTCTTAATTGAAGAGGATCTGACCATGACCCTTGGACCAAGAGAAACAATTCTGAGGGGTTTGATGCTGTTGAGATAGCATAGTCCTGAGGCTTACGTAGATTTTTGGTTTTGAAAATTTGTTTTTGTATACTACGGTTTTGTGGAGTTTTTTGTTGGCTAGTTGGTGATGGATTGGGGCTGAATAAGATCTCCTCAATCTACTGGAGGTTGCCTTGCCTCTGCAGAGTGATTGTTCCCTTGTATGGTTTTTCTTCTCCCCTCAAAACCTACTTGGAAATATTCCAAATGAAAATCTTTCCAGATTATTTGGTGATATGTTTTCCACATATTGGTGGGAGTTGTGGGTGGAGCCCATCTTGGGCACAGTGACCACAAAATGATGGAGTTTTCAGTTCTTAGTGAAGTAAGGAAGGGGGTCAGCAAAAACTCTACCTTGGACATCTAGAGGATGGACTTAGGCTTCTTTAGGACACTGCTTTAGAGAGTCCCCTGGGAAACACTCCTTAATAATAAAAGGGTCCAGGAAGACTGGACACACTGTAGGAAGGAAATATAAAGGCACAGAAGTAGGCTGTCCCTATGTGCCAAAAGACAAGTCATCAGGGAAGAACAGCCTCGCTGAACAGGGAGCTTTTATAGGAAGCCAGGGGAAAAAAGAGTGTTTATGACCTCTGGAAGAAGGGGCAGGCAGCTCAGAAGAGTAAAGTGTGTCATTAGGTCACATAGTGAAAAAATTAGGCAAGGCTCAACTAGAGCTCAATCTGGCCATTGCTATGACAGTTAATTAAAAATGTGATTTTTTCTAAATACATCAATAACAAAAGGAGGGCCAAGGAAAATCTCCATTCTTTATTGGATGCAGGGGGGAACATTGTCACCAAAGACAAGGAAAAGGCTGACATAGGCAAGGCAAGGCAGATGCCTTTTTTCCCTCAGTCTTTGACAGTAAGGCTGGTAATCCTCAGGGCCCCCTGAGCTGGTATACAGGGACAGAGAGCAGAATGGACCCCCTGCAACCCTGGAGGAAGTAGTTAGTGACTGGTTGAACCATTAAAACATCATAAGTCTATGGGACCAGATAGGATTCATCCATGGGTACTTAGGGAGCCATCAGAAGAGCTCACCAAACCATTCTTCATCATCTTGTCATCAGTCCTGGCTCACCAGCTGCCAGATGACTGGAGGTTAGCCAATCTGATGCCCATCCATTGGATCCAGGGAACTATAGGCCTGTCAGCTTGACCTCAGTGCCCGGGAAGATCATGGAACAGATCATCTCGGGTGTGATTATATGGCACGTACAGGACAGCCAGGGGATCAGGCCCAGCCAGCACAGGTTTAGGAAAGGCAGGTCCTGTTTGACCAGCCTGGTCCTTCTATGACCAGGTGACCCATCTAGTGGGGGTCACCCCGCTGCAGATCCCTCCTTTGAAGAGGGATCTGGACACTCTGGATCAATGGACTAAGGCCAACGGTGTGAGGTTCAACAAGGCCAAGTGCCAGGCCCTGCCTTTGGGTCACTACGACCCCACACAGCACTCCAGGCTTTGGGCAGGGTGGCTGGAAAGCAGCTCAGTGGGAAAGGCCCTGGGGGCACTGGTGACCCCAGATGAACATGAGCTGGGTATGCCCAGGTGGGTAAGAAGGCCAATGGCACCTGCCTTGTATCTAGAATAGTGTGGCCAGCAGGACCAGGGCAGTGATTATCCTCTGTGCTGGGCACTGCTGAGGCTGCACTTCGAATCCTGGGGTCAGATTTGGACCCCTCACTGCAAGAAATTGCAGTGCTGGAGCATGTCCAGAGAAGGGAACTGAGCTGGGGAAGGGTCTGGAGAGTGGGTCGTATGAGGAGTGACTGAGAGAACTGGGGAGGCTCAACCTGGAGAAAAGGAGGCTCAGGGGGACCTTCTCACTCTCTCCAACTTCCTGACAGGAGGGGGGAGCCGGGGCGGGGGGTCGGGCTCTGCTCCCGGGGAACAAGGGACAGGAGGAGAGGGAATGGCCTCCAGCTGTGCCAGGGGAGGGGCAGGTTGGACATCAGGAGGAATTTCTTCATGGAGAAGGTGTTCAGGCACTGGAAGGGGCTGCCCAGGGAGTGGTGAAGTCCCCATCCCTTGAAGTGTCCAAGGAAGGCCTGGCCGTGGCACTCTGTGATCTGGACTGGGAGACAAGGTGGGAACTGGGCACAGGGTGGACTCGATGATCTTCGAAGTCTTTTCCAACCAAAATGATTCTATGATTTTATGATCTCTGTGATAGCCATCCAGAAATTAGGATATCTTATATTCATCGGTGGTAATTACAAAGTATTAGCATAAGTTATGATATTAGTCTAAGGCAGTGAGTAAAGTTTCCTCTTGGGAGAAGCATTGAAGGAGTCTGCCTGGAGCTTTTGCTTCTTGTCAACAGTTGAAAGAACAGAAATAGTAATAAAGTAGTTGTGAAAAGCATGTGTTCTCCCTAGTTGGTTAACTTTGCAGTTGAGCCATGCCAGTTGAGCCATTGAGAGACCTCAGAAAGAGTTCTCATCATAGCTTTGGGTTTATTTGCATACAGTCTCTTTCTTCATTGTGAGTAAACTCATGATTTTTGTATCAGGAGAATTTTGGGGAAAGTTGTTAGTTTTCTGAGTTTGTACCCAAGTCCATCAACTAAAGTTTATGAAGCAGGGTTTGATTTGTTGGTTTAAAACTATGGTTTCCTTTATTTCGTGTATGAGCAGGAAAGATTGGACAGGCATTTATTAGATAAATAATATGGGAATATGGGAAAAGACTTGGAGTGAGGTGTCCTTTGTCCCAACTGTGCAGCCTCGTGCAGAAGGATGAAGATCAGGGCTTGACTCCACAAAAAATGGAAGATATGGAAATAGTCTGCATGTGTTTAACAGGTCTTCAGCTTCAGTAGTAAGCTAGACTGAAGCATGTGGGGTCCTGCTCATCTCCACTTCTTTTTTTCCTGGTGTCTTTGTTCCAACTATATGAGCCAGACTGAAATCATCTTTCTTCATGTGCTGAGCACAGTTTTGTCATTTTATGTTGCATTTTTAAAAATAGCTACAGCCAATGTCTGTCTTTCACTCCTGATGCATAGGTTCTGGCATGTCAGATGTCTCACAAAGCTTCGCTCTTCCTTTTTCAGGAGCTTCCTCTTTCCGCAGCCTGCTTATTTCACGTGACAGGGTCAGTTTTCTGCTGTCTCCTGATTAGATACACCTGCCCTTTCCTTTTCATGCCTATAACCCCTATTACACACACACAACCTCCCCCACTAAACACACTTTCAGAAAGTTTAGGAAGTTAATCCCCTCAAAATGTTTTATCGTTAACCCAATAGGGGGGTTGGGTTGATTGGGGGGGGTGGTATTTTTTTCCCCCATATATAATAATCCTGCTGCATTTGTCAGGCTTTGTATAGAAACTGAGAAATGAGATTGTCATAGGATGGAAAATAATGTAATAGTTAAAATCTTACTGAGATACTTCACTTGCTCTTGTATTTCAAACAGTCCAAATTTAAATATTTCTGCATAGATCTTTTCTTGTAGAGGTAACCCAGTGAGCTGAGAAATCAGTATTGTGGTTGTTTGAAAAAGATTGAGCCTGCATGGATCCCATTTGGGTCTCCTGTACTTACAGCGCTTTTTGTGGGGGTAATGAGCTATGTGTGAAGATACAAACAAACAGAACAATATGGATGTTTGAAAGATAGGAAGTTAGCAGTACTTTGGTGAGCAGTTGTGTCCACGTGAACTTTTATCCATGCCATGAAGGGTTGCTGTGACCCGTATGCAGGTCTCAGCACTTGGCCTTGTGGAACCTCCTCCTTCATTGGGGTTTTTAGCAAGGAAGTCCTTGTATGCTCTGCTGTCACCTGGGTGTGGTGCCAGCGTTGGTGTGGGAGCATGGCCATGGGGAGATCAAGTTATGGGAGCATGGCCATGGGGAGATCAAGTTATTCACTCTGAGTTCTATACAGAGAATTGATTTGGAACGTTTGGTGGAAGCCCTTGGCTGACACCTTCTGGCATCACTAAGGCAGACCAACTTGGTTTAATTAAGTATCAAACTGTTAGGTGGATTTGCAGTTTTTGCCTTCATAGACCCAGACATTTCCAGGTTGCCATTTGCTTGTCTTAGGGTTACAGTAATGATGAGAGAAAGGATTTGCTGTCCTGCGATAGGATCCTCATAGAGCAGCTTTCTAAGGCTCACTTTCAATCCTGCTGCATCCTGCCAGGACTTCCCGTGTCCTCATCTCCTTGTCAGTTTTGACAAT
This sequence comes from Pipra filicauda, assembly GCF_003945595.2. NCBI lineage: Eukaryota > Metazoa > Chordata > Aves > Passeriformes > Pipridae > Pipra > Pipra filicauda. The sequence goes on from NW_024103873.1 coordinate 251,533, forward strand.
CATTTTCATAAATATTTCAAGTAACTTTGGATTTTGGTTAGCAACTTAAATCTATGTTCTGTTACTGTCCACGTTTTAAAAAATGACTACATATACTTTTGGGATAAGTTTACAGTCTTCAGTTTGCACTCGCATCAGTGTTTTCCAGTGATGATGTTGACCCCAAGAGTATCAAAAACCTACCAGCAGTAAACTTGCTTTTCCTGATTACTTATAGTGACTCTTTCCAAGTGCTTACACTGCTTTGCGCACTGCATGTTAACATAAACAAGGCAGCAAGGTGCCACCTTTTCAGTATATATAGCAGTTGTGGAAGAATGAACAATTTCTCTCCAACTGTAAATAGTCTTCTAAAGCAGTAATTTATTTGCCAGAAACTTTTTTTTTTACAAATTCTTCTGTCCTAAACACCATGCAACACACATGGGACAAACACTTGTAAAAAGACAAAAGATGGAGATTTTTGTAACATTAAAACCATGTGGAAAGTCTGCTGTGGCTCTGAACAGTATGTCCTATAAGGATGACTTTGGCTTTAACCCATTTCTCCAAAGAGCAAGCAATCTTAGCACCATAGTCTGTCTAGCGTTGGCTCTCCCGTTCAGCTTACATAGGTGGTAAGCATTTCATAAATTTTTTTGTCACTGATTGAAGTAAAACATCTTGTAGTTTTGGCTGTAAAAGACTGGAAATGTTAGATATGATTTTACTTTCAGCATCTGCGACTGAGTCGCGTTTGAACAGCGTCAACTTGCACAGTTCCTGTGAAGGGAGAGCTTGTATTCATTTGGGAGGGTGAAACAGGAGTTACCTGTACCCCGATAGCCAAGTGTACAAGAACCTCGATGGACACTGCACAAGGAGCATTTCCGGAAAACAGGAATCCATTCTCTTTCTTAGAAGTGGCGCTGCACAGCCTGGAGCCACAGGTCCGTGCTCCCAGCAGAGCCAGCTGGAGCTGTGTCGGTGTGGCTGGGGCAGCCCCAGCTCCGGGCCGGCCATGCCGCTCTCCTCGTCCCAGCCAAAAAGCCTGCCCGACGTTGGGGCTCTGCAGAGTGAAAGGGTTGCACTGGTTACATCTTTCAGCAAGATAAGATACTGGCCTGTCACTGTGATGGCTTAATGCAGGTTGAGCTAAGTCAAGAGTAGGCTGAGGATTGTTTCACAAGCTCAGAAATTAATCTTCAGTTGCTTAATTGCCCTGGAAACCCATGCAGTGCCAGGCGCTGCTTCCCCTGGCTGGGAACAGTGACCTTTGTGCAGCAGAGAGTGGTGTTAGGCTCCAAGTCTTGTTTGTGGGCAAAGGATGCACAGTCTATGTAAGGAGAACCAGGAATTTAATTTTAGTATAACTGAAATCTGAAGAATCTAATCATTATTAGTCTAGATTTCATTGTTACATGAAAAAAGTATTATTGCTGTCAAAATGTTATACACACCCTTGTTACTTTATAGTCCCTTCCTCAGGTTATACTCACCCTTCCACTGTTCCTCTGGTTCTACAGTTGGTGATGTCACTCTGGGCAGGGTAGAGGTGTGCAAGTACCTCAGGTTGTCAACATCTGGAGCCCTTCACTGGGAGGTTACTTGATTGCTCAATTACAAGGCTAAAAGTTGAACCTTCTGTAGGCAGTGCTGTTGAAACTCAGCCTTACATCTTCTGCTGACACACTTGAGTCATGATAGAGCAAGCTCCGGAGACACATGCGTGCTGTAACAGGCTGCAGAGCCACTGCAACTGTGTAACCGATGTTTTTAACAGGTCCACATCTTCCACAGTAGAATACCATGCAAGATCATCCCCAAATCTCCCTTAGGACCATAGATGATTCCAGTAGAATGGTGATTTTGTGCAATTAGGAAAGGGGCTGAACCATCTTTATCCACATTGTCTTTAACTCTGGTGATGTCACCAAAATTAAAGATAATGCTGTGTTTGCCTGTTGTTCACTGTAGCAGCACTGTCTGTGACAGTTGCTGTGCTAATATCAAATTCCATGGCAACTCAAAAACCTTTCAAGTAATTTCTAATTGTAGGTTTGACTGTGATATGTATCTTATTTTTAATCATTTTTGCAATGTTGTCATGAGGGCTTTCTGAAGCAATTCTGTGGTAATTCTAACCGTAATTTAGTTGGAAATTAGGGTTGAAATAATAAAACTTGGGCTTTTCTCCTGCAGTAGCCCATGTAGCTCCTTTGTTATTTTTTTGAATGAAAGGAAAGTGGGTGGTGGAGAGGAGAAAGGTCAGTGATACTGTGGCACTGCCAGGGTGCTCGGATCAGGCAGGGCTGTGGCACCTCCGCCTGTGTTAATCTGCCAGGTGCAGTTTGCAGGTGGAAGTCCTGAATAAAAGAGCTGATCTAATTGCCTGGTCCCACAGTGTGCAGGAAGGAAGGAGATTTTACTGGGATGTGTTCAAATACTTTGTGAAGATGGGAAGGCCATGACTTTCCTGGAGAGAAGCGGAAAGCTGCTGTACTCAGGCAGCAAACTAGTACTGCCAGGAACAGAAATGCGGTCCCTGGTAAAACTGGAAGTCGTTTTTACTCTAAGCCATGCTATGTCTATGTCCCACTTTCTGCCAGGACCGAAAGTGTGCAGGACAGGTGAGTCATACACAAAGTAAGACTGCCTGAACTAAAGCAGACATGGAGACCTGGGCTTGGAGGCCTGGGCAGGCAGTGGTAGGGGCTGAGGGGTGTGAGGACATGGTGATGGCAGCTGCAGTCCCTGTCAACAGTCAGGGCACTGTGGTGAGGGACATAGGCTTCTCTTTGCCTCTCAATCAACTTTGTGAACTTGCTGAGAATTCTCTTAAGTGAGGATGGCATCTTTTAAATATGTGAGTGTTCTGGTGATCCTTAAATTTGAAGGGCTTTGATACTGGCAGAGGCTGCCCAGAGCAGCTGTGGCTGCCCCAAACCTGGAAGTATTGAAGGCCAGGTTGGACAGGGCCTGGAGCAAACTGAGAGAGTGGAAGGGGGTGGAATGAGATGACCTGTGAAATGCCAGCCCAGTCAGTGACAGGAAAAGGTGCTGGGGTGGTTTGGTACCAGTGCAGGTGTAGTGGTGCAGGTGTGGCAGGTTGGTGCAGGTGGTTTGGTTTGGCGCAGGTGTGGCAGTTTGATGGCCTTGCGGCAGCTGGCTCAGGTGTGACACTTTGGTGGCCTTGCGGCGCTTTGGCACAGGTGTGGCAGTTTGGTGGCTCAGGTGTGGCAGTTTGGTGGCTCAGGTGTGGCAGTTTGGGTGCTCGGGTGTGGCAGTTTGGTGGCTCGGGCGTGGCAGTTTGGGGGCTCGGGTGTGGCAGTTTGGGGGCTCGGGTGTGGCAGTTTGGGTGCTCGGGTGTGGCAGTTTGGTGGCTCGGGCGTGGCAGTTTGGGGGCTCGGGCGTGGCAGTTTGGTGGCTCGGGTGTGGCAGTTTGGGGGCTCGGGCGTGGCAGTTTGGTGGCTCGCAGTCGGGTGTGGCAGTTTGGTGGCTCGGGCGTGGCAGTTTGGGGGCTCGGGTGTGGCAGTTTGGGGGCTCGGGTGTGGCAGTTTGGGTGCTCGGGTGTGGCAGTTTGGTGGCTCGGGCGTGGCAGTTTGGGGGCTCGGGCGTGGCAGTTTGGTGGCTCGGGTGTGGCAGTTTGGGGGCTCGGGCGTGGCAGTTTGGGGGCTCGGGTGTGGCAGTTTGGGGGCTCGGGTGTGGCAGTTTGGGGGCTCGGGTGTGGCAGTTTGATGGCTCGGGCGTGGCAGTTTGGGGGCTCGGGCGTGGCAGTTTGGGGGCTCGGGTGTCCCCCCGGCACTGACCCGCCGCTCGGTCCCGTAGGGGGCGCTGCGAGCGCGCGGCCGGAGCGAACGTGGGGATCCGTGGAAAATCCCCGGGATACACTGTGGGAGCGGTGCAACCTAATAACCCGGGAAAACAGTACTCAAACACTGTCCTTGCCTCCGGTGCTGTTCTCTACGGTAGCCCATAGCCTGCCCTATGCAGAGAGCTCGGGGCTCACAGTAACGAATCCAGAACACCGAGGCATCTTTAAATGTTTTCTTTTGAAATATATAACAAATAAGCTGAAAGGGTTGATCCTGAGAATGTGTAGCTTTCAAGGCATGCAAATTTTATCTTCCAAACCTGCAGTAAGAAAATGTCTCTCCTGTTGGTTATTCCAAAAGGTCCCTCTGTAAGAGGTTATCAGTAAGATGCCTTTCTCTTCATTTACATGTGTAAAGCATTGATGTAACACTCATACATACATGTTTCTGCTAGCTTTATATAATGCTAAAAGATAATTTTAAAAAAACTGCTAAAAACTATGAATTTGATCTATAAGTAAAAAGCTGTAGAAGATTGCATGAGAGGGATATTAAAACAATTCAGTTCTTACTGAACATTTTTTAAAAGAAAATCAGTTATAAAATATTTTGTACTAAGGATTAATTCTAATTATGTTTTGTGTTCTCATGAAAGGATGTAATTTTAGAGGCATTAGTTTATTAGGTCAAGTTCATTTTAAATTCGAAAATAAAATTTGATGGCTTTTACTGAAATCTGAATTTTTTCCATCATGTTCCTGAATAAAGAGGTAAGAATTCACCAATTAAGGTATTATACAGGAATGAATTGCTGTAGGAAGATAATGTTAGGGGAAAAAAAGTGACAATAGCCCAGTGACAGGGGGCTAAGGCAAAGAGCTGCATGTGTCTCTGGTCAGAGCAGGAGCCATTCATTAACTGTGGAGATCATAAACATCAGTTTGGAAATGCTGAGTGTGAGGCCTTGGCTCCAGAGACAAAGGAGAATGTTGCTATCATCAGTTTTGCTAATCTGCCAGTCCCATCTCAGTCTGATGTGGATTATATCGCAGCCAGCTGGCTCCATTCCTTATCTGTATCTCTGTCTCACCCAGACTCTGAGCCACGGGGCCTGGGAGGGAAGGGAGAGGGACAGCTGGGTGTCCACAGAGGAAGTGAGGCACCCCTGTGTCCCAGGTGATGGACAGCAGAGGTACTGGGTACTTGGGACCTTGGGCACTGAGCCCAGCGGGTAGGAGGGTGAGAGGGTGATTACCCAGAGATGCTGGTATCTGCTGTCAGGCAGGTGGAGACAGGGAGGTTTGGTTGCAGCAGATAAGGTGGCAGGGCTGACTGGGCACCCCAGCTGCCTGTGTTCCAGCATTTTGCTCCAGCACTGTGGTGGACTCCCACAGTGCATCACTGACTGACTGCGTGTGTGTGCACTCTCACTCATTCTCACACGCACTCGCCCTGCTGGTCTCTGCAGCAGTAGGCACGTGAGCTTGCCCGGCATGGAGGCTGTTCAAGGTGGTGGTATAGATTTTCTGCAGTAGGAATTGAACGGTGTGCACGAGGCTTCTGAATATAGCCAAACTGTAGAACAAGAAGTACTGACCCAGTTCAGGGAGGAGGAGGAGGATGCAGCTGCTAGATGCAGAATCCCCTGAGAATCTGGCGTGTGCTCTGACAGCACAAGGAGGTGTTTCTAGGGTCCCAGTCCCCTCAGTTTCCTGTGCTGTTAACTCTACGTGGTTATTATAAAAGTAAGGCCTGGGAACTGGGTAACGTACTTTCTATATATTTCAAAAAAACAAGATCATTTTGAACAGGAGTCCAAGTTCTGGCAGGGAACACTTCCTCTGTACAGAACACATATCTGTGTTTGAAACCTCCAAGTTACCTCTGACTGGGCAGTATGCTACCAAATCCTGCTTTAATTTCAAAACTGGGGTTTGGTGCTGAAGAATGCATCTATTGATATTACTTTTGGATGACAGTTATAAAATAAACACCTCTGTGTAATCTTTTCGTAACTTTCCGATTGAGGTCTATTTAGAGAACCTCCCTGACCCTTCTCATAACTTTCCACGGCCCAACTGCAAATGTCTCCTCTAGCCTCCAAGTTATCTGATGACTTAAAAAAAGGCTAAAAACATTTTCCTTAACAAGGCAAATATTCTGGCCTAAGACACCTTCATTTTTCTACAACTGTGCAACCGTGTATGGCAGTGACTTGTACTTACCCAGTACATTCCATAGAGAGGAAATCTGTGTTGAGCCAGTGCACAACTGACTCCTAAGAGCCAGGTGCACACCACAGCGATATGTGCCGTGCCATCTGGGGTGCTAGGTTTGTCATAGCTGGAGCATGCCATGGCATCTTTCTGACCACTGTGCCAGTGCTTGCTACCCACTGAAACTAAGGCCTGAGAAGAGTGCTGGTGAGCAGCACAGTGCTGGGCAATCCAGCCTTGCCCTGATACCAAGTCAAAACTCAGCTGGGACATGCTCTGCCATGGGAGTTGTTCTGATTCAGTAGTTTTGCTGATAGTCTAGAGTTATTCAGAAACTATTTTCCTATGTAAGTAAGTCCAGATATACTGCAGGGATCAATGCTATAGCCATTTCAGTGTAATGCAAAAAGGAGCCCTCCACTTTGGGTGCAGGAGGCAATTACAAAAGGAGTTGGAAATAAAATCCTAAGAAGTTCAAAATTAAAATGCTGAGACAGGACTACTTGAGAAAAGGACTTGTTTCCAGAGATTTCAAGCTCCTTGTGTTTTGGGTTTTCAGTTTCCTTCCTCAGTTTAGGAGCATCCTGGCAGCTGCCTGAGAGCTGGCCCCATCTGCGTGGCACAGACTGGCACTGTGCATGTGCTGTCTGCTGGACTCCTGCAGTCCCTCAGGGCATTGCTGCCAACTGAGATTAGAGCCCTGCAATCCCCTTTTCTGCAAGAACATGGTACCGTGTCCATCAGTCACCAGTTCTGGGGGGTGAGGGAGAACACTTTCAGGATCCCAAAGGTGCCCTTGTCAAGGCATTTGAAGAACTGCAGGTGTACGTGTTTCACCACAGATCTTTATTGCATATTTATGATGGAGAGAGAGAAATATTTTCTTGAATTACTTTCTAGTGATTACAGCAGGGTCTTCTGTGCTGATTCCCGGGGAAGAGCTGACACTCCCGTGCGACAGCGTGCCAAGGGAGCGGGAGCTGCGCGCGGCCGGTGGGGCTCGGTGGGAGCGCTGGGCCGGAGGCCGCCCTTCACGGGGGCCCCGCGGCGGGGTTCGGCAGACCCGCGGGGCCGGGCCTTCCCGGCGGCGGGGCCGGGGCGGGGCCGGGGCGGGGCGGGGCGGGTGTGCCAGTGCCCGCCCCCCGCGGCGGGAGCGCCCTGCCCTGCCCTGCCCCGCCCTGTCTGCCCCGCCCTGCCCGCCCCGGCCGGGCGCTGCTCGGGGCAGTGCGGGGCCAGGACGCGGGGCCGGCCGCGGCACCCGAGGATGCGCAGCCCCCGCTGAGCTGCCGGCCCCTGCCCGCCGCGCCGCCCGGCCCCCGGCGGACCATGGTGCAGCGCTTCAGCCTCCGCAGGCAGCTCTCGAAGGTGGGTGCGTGCCGGGGGTCCCGACAGAGCCGCGCCAGCTCGGGAGCGGCCCCGCCTTTGTTCTCGCCGGCACAGACACAAAGGCGGGGCGCGGCAGCGATGCCGGTCCTGGGGGTCGGGGCAGCCTCGGCGCCGGGCCGGGGGCGTGTGGGAGGGGGCCGCGGAACCCGCGGGTGTGCCCGAGGGGGGCTGTGGCAGCGCTCGCTCGTGGGCTTTGGCCTGGGCAGAACGGCCTCAGCGGTGTTCCAGCGGCACACCTGCAGGGACGGGGGAGCCTCGCTGGGAGCACGGGGCTTCGGAACAAAGGAGTTGCCGTGAACAGGTTTTACTGTTTAATAACTGAAGGTGTTCAAATTTGTTTCAGGAAGCTGCTTTAAAGGACAGAATGGTTAATCCATGTCGTCTTGTGTTTTTGTCCCTAAATCAATCCAATGCATGTAGTTGGAAAAACGTTTGGAAAAATTCACGCATGAGTAAGAGCGAGGCTGTGTAGGGCACTGCAGGTACGAACAGTTCTAGAGCTGCCAGCACAGCCCTGTTCTTACATCTCACCTTTCCCAGTGAGCAGACTTGACTGTGGATGTAGGAGTTAAAGTATTCATTGGACTCTTAAAAGGCAATGTGAATTTTCACTTTACATTTAAGCTCTGCTTCCCTCCACCCCCCCTCCTGTGTGTGTTTGTAAAGGTTTTAAAATGCAGTGATCAGACTTCTAAAATGCTATTGTCAGCATTTAAAATAGGTCAGAATTCACATCCTGCAAACTGCCTTGGGAAAAACTACAACTTTGCAATAACGTGGTATCTCTTATTTACTTGTGGGTTGTTTTTTTTTTTTAGTATCTCATCTCAAACTGATGTTTTCACCTCATTTTCAGTGTGGGGTGTGGAAAAGTGAAGCTTGCATCTTTTAAGGGTTTGCCTTGTTGCATGTGGAGTTCTGCCCGCGAGCAGTAGAAGTATCCACAGGCACTGTGGAGTGTAATCTTCCCCTCAAAAGAGACTTGATCTAGTTAGTAATGAACTTGGTATCTAATCTTTGTTTATTTGGGGAAACCAAAATAGTTTTAAATGAACTCCTTTGGATAACTCCATTTTAATCCTTGTTTATCAGGGTGGGCACTGTGATTTGGAAAAATGTTTACACTGAGTTTTTACTATAGGAGAACTGTTTTCAGTTTGTTTTTCTGGCTCACTCCGTTTTTCTGTTGTCTGACACAGTTGTCTTGCACTGCATTAGGTCTGGTTGTATCAAGCCTATTCTAAACAATTGTCTGGCCCCATCAGGTTCTTAACTTTGGTGTTTTAATTGTAAAAGTTGCACAACTCTTACAATATGGTGAACTGAAGGAAAAAATGAGAGCTTGGTCTGTATTTACCAAAAAAAAAGTGTAGTTGTGCAAAGGAACAATTGGAAGGGATTGTGTTTATCTCGGTTTTGATGTAGGATGAGAGCTGTTTCCTCACTGCATTTTAGAGTGGGACTGTGAAGACCCTGTGTGTTGGAGTCCTAGGGGGAAGAAGGAGCAAATGATGCTACAAAGCACCTGTCATTTGCTGGAGGGAAAGAATAAGAAATAAGTGGAATTTTGCCGATGTATTTATCAGCCGAAACACAACTACCAGACTGTGTAAAATAAAATAGTACTTTATTAATATTTCTTATGCAAAAACCTTGGTTCTTTTATGGATGCTGACTTAGACTTCAGAGTTGGCAAATGCCTATATTGGACCTGGAGCATCTGCTCCCAGCAGGTGTTCCCTTCTTGTGTGAAATTGGACATTATTGAATGGTGTGCCTGTGTTATAGTGCTGCAAGGTCAAAATTGCAATTTCCAGCCCCATTTAATGGTGGAGGTTTCAAATAGGAGACTGTGCAGATTCGAGGGCTGCAAATTGAAAAATGCTGCCACCAGTGCATATAAAACCTGAGCAAAGAAAAAGTAGGACTTCATGCAGGAAGGAGAAATACAGCTTTGTGATCCAGGCTTTAATATCCAAGAGCTGGTTTCCCTTTCCACAGGACTATTTGCTCTGCATGGTTTCCATCAAATCCTTTCAGCTCTTCCAGTCTCTGTCTTCCTTCTATGAATGGGGTTCATGCCTTTCTCTTATTTAGGTAATGGCTGTCAGATTTTGAAATACTGTTCTGAAGAGACCTGTATAAGCACTTAACCATATCCTAATTCATGAAACGTTCCATTTGATAACCGTTCTGTATCAGGAATTTCAGAAAGTTTTACACAGTCTTATCTTCAAGTATTATTTCTTATTTCACATGTACGAAATCACTGTTTAGTATTTGTGGGTTACTGCTTGGGTTCTGTGCTAGTTTGCCAACTTAAATATCTGTAACTGTTAAAAATTTGAGTCACCATTTATTGCACCTTTACTGTTAAGACTTAAAGGCAAAATACTTGATAGGTTTTTTTGAGTGGTGCAACAAGTGTCTTCCCCAGGCCAAACTTGAGTTTTTCACTTTGTCATCCTCTGGTTGTGTGGAAGGTCTGTGTGCCTTTTTTTCCCTTCCCCCTTAAGTATCCAAAGTGTTTTCCAAGTGTTTTGGTTCAAACTACTCTCTGTCTTGTACTGTTTGGAAGTCCTTGGAGGGCCTCCAGTTACTGTTGCCCGAGACCTCAAGAAGTGCTGCTCCTGCTGTGTTGCATTTGGAGAATTCATTTTTAGGGTGATAGTACAAAACTCTATCCAGCTGTTACTCGGCTTGACTTTGTTCAGCAGTTTTAGCTGGGTTTATGAAAGGAAAGTAATGGAGATAAATTGAACTGTATTTGAGGAAGGTTTTTTTTGCTATCGCTCATACCCTTTTTTTTAAAGGTACTGCTCTCCTGGGAAAAATTCCACTGAGCCATGTAGTGCTTTTATATATGGCTGAAGTTTTGATTAGAAAAGCTTAGGTTGGATTTAAAGAGAGAAAAGGCCAAAAAACCTATTTTTTGTGAACAGGGATGATACTCTGTTCATTTACCAGCACGTTAAATATTAACAATTTCAGGCTGAACTGTTTTGCTCTCAAGTACCATCAGGTTTATCAGTGTCTGAACTGTCTCTGTGTTGTCACTGGTGTTCGTGAAGTTTATTTATGGGAGAGGTACTTCAGTATGTTATGCTGACATAGCCTTGGAATACTTGAGCTAAAAGAAGCTGCTGCTTGCCTGTGAAGGTGACAGTGGGTGACTGTGCTGTTGTGCTGACAGCACAGACTGCATTTCTCCTTGTCACTGATACAGGTAAAGCTTCTTCCTGCAGTGCTACCTCAACTTCCTCGGGGTTTCTTACCCCCTGTGTTGCATTTGGTCTCAGGCAAATGCAACGTGACAGAGTGTATCTGTTCATTATTAAACGATATAAAGTGGTAGCTCACTGAGTTCTCAGTAAAACTGTCCATAGATCTGATATCCAATCAGAAGTAAGAGGACAATTTGGAAATCTAATGCATTTCAACCCAGTTCTCATATTTTACAGAGCAGCAGGCACATAGTTTCCCTGTGGCTCTTCAAGTTCTCTCTGCTCTTGGCAGTGGAGTGGTGGTGGCATACCCGTGGCATACCCACGGCATACCCATGGCTGAGCGAGGCCAGCGGGGTAGTCGGAGCCGATGGGACCTTCTGGGCAAGGACACAACATTTGTTACTACATCAGTTGCTCAGTGGTGGATTACCTTTAGATTACCTTTTTCTTATAGTAGATGTGATGCAACTTGCTGCTGGGGAATCTGAGAAGGTCGCTCACCTTCACAGAAGCCTTTGTGGTGTGCTGTGATTCTGTCCCAGGCACGCCTCACCATAACTCAGGAGTGTGCCTCCCATGGGTCACACAGGGGATTTAGGTTCTCGGTGTCAGTGCAAGGGCAGTTATTAAGAAATTTCCTGTTGCTTCTAAGAGAAAGGCAGCAATAGGTTTGCTTGTGTTGGCCATTTGAGTGCCTTGTTGTAGACAAGCCAACTGGTGCATCTCAGTGTTTTGCTCCTCACGTTACTCTAGGTTTGTATCTCTTCCTGCACAGATATTTTGCATGGTGTACAGTGCAAAAGGCTCATCTGCACAAAGCTGAGAGGTGGCAAGATGCAAACAGGTCTCCAAGGGCCATGCTGGTGTGGAATGAGTGCTGGCAGTGATAGAAATGCCATGAGCTTTTCTAGGCATGATGGGTCCCTCAAGGAGCTTCCACTGCATCATCCTGCTTGGAGGAATGTGTGGGGAAATGTTGCAGAGATATTACCCTCATTTTACAAAAGGAAAATGAGCTTTTGGTGCTCTGATTGAAAACATCAGAGTATCAGATTTCTGGAGGAGTTTGTCCTGTGCCAGTGTAACAGCTCCATGCCATGACAGTGTAAAAGTAAAACAAGGTCTGTGAGACTACACCTGCAGAGCTATTAGAGCTGGGACTCAAGGCTTCTCTTTGTGGAAAAACCTTACTAATAATCCAGAGAATTAGCCCTATCCACATCAGCTGGGGGTCTGGCAAATTGCATGTGATGGCTCGTTGCCAAAACAGACTTATAATGTTCAAAGCTGTAAACACAAACTACAGGGGAATACAGCTTACATAAATGCATCTTTCCTTTTAATAATGAAATTCCACAGCTTGTGGCAATTTGCAGAAAATCATCATACTTTATAATAGGTGCTTACATGGGGCTATATGGCAATAACAATTGGAATTTCCTCCCAGCAGTGATCAAAAGAAGCATTACAAGTGTTGGCATCTTTACTCTGAATTAGTTAACTTTAGGGGTCCTTTGTAGAGATTTTGCCTCGTGTAGAATTTGCCTCTGTCCCCTCAGTTCCCTTTGGCAAACCAGTGGCTTCTTCCTCAGCCAGTGTTTCTTCAGGAGCAGAGAAGAGTTTGCTGTCATTGTGCAAATCTTCCCATACTGGATATGGCAGTCAGTGATAAAGATGCATATGTAAACCAAGTCCTTTCCAGAAAGAATAGAAAAGGTCTCACACTGTAGGAAGGCCTTGGAAACCCAGGGGAAATGAAATAATGGGAGCAAGAGGAGTTAGTTCTCAACATTTACATGACATCCAGTTCGGGACTCCCTGTCTTGACAAAGGATACAACAACAGCCTCCAAAATAAGTCTTATCAGAGATTAATTGTAGACAGTTGTGTCTGAGCAGAGACAAAGATAGTAGAGATTTCATTCACATGATTTTGGCTGTTCAAAGATGGGGTTTGCCCGTTCTTTCGGTCAGATCTGCTCAGTTTTTCAAAGGCATCCCTTAGAGGTGGCTGTATCCTCTCTAAGATGAGCTGACTTGCTCACCTTACAGCAACCTTTTCCTGTTGACAGGAAAAGTAAAGGAACAAGATGGGGTTTTGGGGGTTTGGTTTCGGTTTTTTATCCTAACTTGAGATGCAGTTTTGATACCACTAAGATCAACTGGTGTTTGAATAGGGAGTTCAGCTTAGAAAATGTTTCCTTCTTGAGTTGTGAACTTTGAGATTGTTTAAAATAGACAGGAAGAATTGCTAAGGAAATGAAGCAAGGTTCTTTTCCTTCAAAGATTTGTTATGAACATTTTAGTATGCATGAAAAAGAAACTCATATTTAGATTTGGAATAAGAGCAATAAAATGTTTCAGCAGCTCATTATAAGTGCTGTTGTTTGAGGTTTGTGATAGGGCATTCAGAGGGCACACACTTAGCAAGAATGGGGCCCAAGAGCATCAGAATGCAAACTGAAGTTTTGCTACAAGGGGAGGTTTGTTGGTTTTTATTTTCCTGGAGTGCTGCTGGTCATACTTAACTCTCGGAAGCCTGTGAACACTGAAGTCATGTTTGGAAAATTTGTAACTAGTAAAAGTCTCAATTTTAGAATCACTTCTCCCAAAGAAAAGGAAATTTGAAGGAGTACTCAAATTAGCACAGGTTTGCTTTGTGCAAGCACGGTTTGCACTTGCTCAAGCAGATCTGCCTTGGGGTGCGCTGAAACCCCCTGCCTGCAGCGCCGTGTGCGAGGGCCCAGGGCCCTGTTGGGGGGGAACAAAAGCTTACAGGGGAAGGATTTATTTCTGCCATCAGAAATAAATTATTTCAGCCCGCTGACATTGGCAACAGGAGCTGAGGAAACGAAGAGTTTCAGGTTGATGTGGAGGAGGTGTTTCTCTGGAAGCTGGACTGTGAAGTGTGTGCAGTGTTGGTGCAGAACTAGTGCCCAAAGGTCATCAGTGTTTGGGACTGCTGTTTTGGTGTGGGAATAAAGTTTCCAACAGTTTTCTCTGTTTAAATAAGCTTTTAGTTGGTGTGTGTTCATTGTTTCAGTGAAATGTAGGATGTCTTTCTCTATATGCTGAAGACCATCATTACCCCCTCCAAAAAAAAAACCAAGAAAAAAGAGATCAGAAAAAGGAGGAGAGGCATTCTTCTGCTTTTTGTGCACAAAGCATTACTTTCAGTAGGAATTGAGTATATGTTGGGATCAGGCCCATTAATCTCAAAAATAGTATTGTATTGCAGAGGCATGGAGACTCAAAATCCTGGAATTGAGTAGGGAAATTATGTCTTAGTCAAAGTTATTGTCTGGTAGGATCAAGTGCTACAAATTTATATATTTGTCAGATTTGGAGCTATTCTTGGATTTGTTTAGTGCTTTCAATATTAATGTTCTGAATAAAGTAGTTGTTTAGTTGAGGTAATATATTAGCAATGCTCTGATAACTTGATCTGTTCAATCTTTCAGTCTTTTCGTTGGTTTAGATATCAGTTAATTTAATTTGATTTTTTTCCCTAAAATGCTGTTTAATAGCAGCGATAGAAGTTCAGAGGTATGCTATAGCCTCCTTATCTTACGTGAAATTACTCTTTTTGTAACAGAGCTGAAGACAGAACAGCATCTGTGCATAGGCTGCCAGAAACAAAAGGTTGCATAAAATATGAGATCTTAAGGATTCAGAAGGAGACACATCAATAGATAATGAATGCACTGAACAGGTAGACAAGGTTTGGATAATCCAAAAAATTTACCTAATCAATAGTGAGGCAAGAATTTCTCACTGGACAAAGGAATGTTCTTTCACCTCTGTCTGGCTCTCAGAGCAGGGGAGATGTCCAAGCCGGGAACAGCACTGAGGCCACAGGGAAGGTGATGTCCACCCCTTGATCCCTGCTGTGCCGTGGGATGCAGCTCTTTCTGAAAATGATGTTAGTTCTGCAAGAGAGGAGTCTGTGTTCCAGCGGCAGCTGCTATTGCATGCTGTCATGTCTCTGGCTAATCAGATGTGCCTCAGACTCCATCTGTACCCAGCAGATCTACGTTCTTTACATGTGTCATAGTTTGGAGTGGTTGGCACCTTGCTCAGCTGAACACTGGTTTTCCTTCCCTTTTATGTAGTTCTCACCTTGCCATCCAGATCCACGTATCAAAACTGCAATCAAAGAGCAAAGATGATTGAATCTTTTAGCATAATTAAAGAATTAAAAGATAATAATAAGCTGGATGCAAAAGGCCTCTTGGCTCTGTAGTATCATTCAAGCCATTTTCTTCCAGCGTTTTAACAGTGAGCAGTACACACCTGAAAGACTGCTGAACCTATGTTTTGTTACTGGGCCTGAAATGTGAAAGTTCTGAATGCTTTCTTGACACTTGAGAAATGCATGTACTATCGATCAACTCTGCTTTTCTGATATTTTTTTGTAAGTGGATATATAAATATTTGTCTGGTGAATGGGTGCTCTTGATGCAACCTCAGTGCCTGGGCTGTGAGAGGAAAACTGTTGGTAAGTCCTCAGAATCAGCAGCAAACAAGCAGGTCACATATACCTGGTCAGCACTGTGGGCTCCAGAGCACTGTTTGGTGCATGATGGGATGGCTCCAGTGCTGGAGAGAAGGGTGAGGTGAGGAGTGTGAGAAGCAGGTGGGTGACCCTTAGCATTTGTCACATCCAGGGTAGTTCTGCAGTTACAGCACTGGCAGTCTCATTGCTCAGAAAGACTGTGATTGCATTCCTGGGCTGAACTTGGATAGCTGAGGCTGGGTAGAAAACCAGAAGTGGAAGGCATTCCAATGTTTTTGGGCCCTGGGGTAGCTTGCAGATTTCAGAGGCAGCGCTTTGTTCAGATGCACAGTTTGTCTTGTGTCATACACCGAAATCAAACTAGCACAGTAGTGCACCAGTACACAGCCTGTCCAGACAGTCTAATTAAAGCTCTGGCATTTGTTAAGAGAAGATCCTAGGCATTGTTTACCAAGATTCAATGAGTATGGGGTTTGAAAACATTGTGTGATGACTTGCATGCTACGTTAACTACAGGAATTCCACACATTTTTCTTAAATCCGGGTACTGTACAGAATGGAATCTCTGCAAGATGCATTTTTCACATAATAATGGAGGATGAACTTATTTTTATAAAACCTTATAAAGGTTTTTATAAAACTCTATAAACATTTTTTTCTGATGAAGGTACATGCCAGTGGTTTGTTTTATCTAGAGCTGGAGCACTTTCAGAGCACAGCTTAACAATCTGGTGATGGCATTTGGAGACAGAGAACGTTAATTATTTCAATAAAATCAACGGACTTGCAACACACTATACATTAACTTCATTTTCTATGTTTTCCATCTGCACTGGTGCAGAAAGCTTCCTGGATGTAGCAGCCATGGTGGTACCTGTTTGTCAGGCAGAAAATTGGAGAGCTGCTCTTGCCAGCCAGCTTCACTGCAACGGAGCAGTGTTAGTGAGGAAGCCTTGTAAAGTTATCTTGGCACTCTGTCTAAAGGTAGAATTTCCAGGAAGACCATTTGTGTGTTTCTGTTACTAAATATCACTTTGCAAAATATTGCAATCCTTCAAACGAGGTGGAAGCCTCCAGGTGTTGCAGTGCAGGTGCCTGAGCTGTGCATGGCCCAGTGAAGTGCCCAAGGGGCAGAGGCTGAGTGGGGCGTTCCCACAGCCCCGTCAGGCAGGGAAGAGGCTCTTGGCTTCCTGCTGACACTGTCTGGTTCTGCACTGTGGGGATTCTCTTCTGTGCAAACACCTGGAGGGGCCCAGTGTATGTGGCAGCAGGTCGTGGATCATTAAGATGAGCACGGTTCCTCCAGCCTCTCCTCCGAGCAGGTACAACTACACTTGCTTTTAGCTAACAAAGCAGCCCTTCTGTGTCTGATCTCTGCATCCTTGAAATCAAAAAGTAGCTGTTTGTGCCATTAGCAAATGCCTCTTTATAAGACAAATGGGAAGTTCAAATACTCACAGCTGGGAACAATATTCCAAGGGAATTGGATTGAAGTTGGCCCTCGCAGCAGAGCAGTGTGCTTTGCAAAGCAGGGCTGCTTTCGCAGTGGAGCGTTATCAGCAATAAAACCACCCGTAGCAGCAGGCATTGCACAGCTTTTATACGTGTTTCCTCTGTGATATCAGGCTCGTTGCAGGTAGTGTCCCTGAGGTGTGACTGTGCAGAACTTGTGCTGGAGCTTGAGCAGAGCCATCTGTGAATTGTTCAGCGCTCAGCTGCAGTCAGACAGCAGGAAAATGAAACGCTACTCTCTTCAGCATTAGAAGCTTTAACCCAGTTTCTTACTGAGATACCAACTCTGATTAGTGTGTTTTCTTACAAAGGAATGTAGACTACAGTGATCCTTCAGATTCACCCAGGTTTTCTTAAGAAATAATTTAAACGTATTTAAAATCTCCCTTGAAAGCCCACCTCAGTGCTGCTCTCTGCTCAGCCAGGCAGCTGAGGCAGCCCAGGGCTGGGGAACAGGAAAGGTCTCACCCTGGTCATGCGTGATCTCTGGTCATGTGTGATCTCTGTCTGCACTGGGGAAGCACAGTGACATTCACATATAGGACTTCTTTTTTTCTTCTTCCTTTTAACCTATAGATAGCATTAAAGTTTTTTTTTTTAGCAAGGAAGAATGAAGCCACAGCACCCACCTGTACATTGGCAGCTACCCCTGCTATTGCAGCTTTAAGAAGATGCCAGGCAGCATTCACATGTCATGCTGCTGGGTAAGGTCAGGGGGTTTGTTCCTGCTCCGTACTGTGTCTTGCTGTTTCTCCTACTCTGTCCCTCTGTCTCTCTGCTGAAAGTTAATTGTGGTTGTACATATCCTGTTTAAAAACCAAACAAGAAACATAGTTGGAAGGGGAAAAATAATAATGGGCTTAATGGTTTAAGTCACATTGATTTTTAACATAACCAAATGCATGCTTGAGCACAATTATATTGAATCTTGACACTCAGAATAGAATCACAGAATGGCCTGGGTTGGAAGGGACCTTAAAGATCATCTAGTTCTAACCCCCTGCCATGGGCAGGGACACCTTCCACTATTCCAGTTGCTCCAAGCCCCGTCCAGCCTGGCCTTGAACACTGCCAGGGATGGGGCATTCACAGCTTCTCTGGGCAACCTGTGCCAGGGCCTCATGACCCTCACAACCAAGAGTTTCTTCCATATATCTAATCTAAACCTACTCTCTGTCAGTTTGAAGCCATTCCCCCTTGTCCAATCACTCCAGGCCCTTGTAAGTAGTCTCTCTTCATCTTTCCTGCAGGCTCCCTTCAGGCAATGGAAGGACACAATTAGATCACCCTGATGTCTTCTCTTCTCCAGGCTGAAAAATCCCAGCTCTCCCAGCTTTTCCTCATAGATGTGCTCCATCCTTTTAATCAACTTGGTGGCCTCCTCTGGACTTAGTCCAACAGGTCAATGTCCTTCCTTTGCTGGGGACCTCAGAACTGGAGGCAACACTGCAGGCGGGGTCTCACCTGAGTGGAACAGAGGGGCAGAATCAGCTCCCTCTTCTTGCAGAACATAAGTTTTTTCAATGAACATCCTCTCTGTATTTTGGTATCCTAATTCCTGGACTGTTGGAAGCAGCATGAAATCATGAGAACCTTAACTAATTTACTGTAACTTGAAAGTAACCAATACGTATTTTCAACATTTTTACCAAAGTTCTCTGAGCTTTTCTGCCCACCAAAAAGAAGATAGGATTTTGTCGGCTTGTGTGAAGAGGAAAGAGGAAGAAGAAAATACTGCTTTTTATGCCAGCAGTGAGCAAAAAAAGCTAAAGACTGTGCAAAGAAGTAATTGTGCTGTTGTAGATTTGAAATAACTGGGTGGCAAAAGGCCAGGCAAAGAGCTTTCATTGTCCACTGTAGTTCAGTCATGGTGCACGTAGTGTGGCTGCATCTCCTGTTTTTCCAGACCCAGGTGAGGAGTCTTGGAAAGGTATTTGCCTGCAGGGCGGTGTGGAATGCTGGCAGGACTTGGGCACTGTGGAGCTCTGTGGCTTCAGTGCTACAGGTTTCTCCAAGCAAATGCCTGTGGAGTGGTCAGCCAGCAAAAGCAGAAAGCTGATTGCTTCAGGTTTTTGGTTTCAGAAATCATCAGCTGTCATTCAGCTGTTTTCCATGCTGAACATAACATAAACATCTGCTTTAAAGAAAAATCCACACTGTAGACAGTGTGGTTGTCAGATGGGGTCTGATTTGGAGGGGCACTCATTCTTCCATTACAAATGTTTTCAAAGCCTTTGAGATTTTCTGATCACTTCTAGTCCTTCACTAACTACTTAATTTCTACATAGTCTTCCAGAGTTTTCATATGTAAAATACCATGAGAAAGTCTTCATTCACTGAGTGGGAAAAATTTTTGTGGTGAACTTTGAGGAAGAGTAGATCAACTTTAGTACTTCACCGACAGCCTGTACCAGTACATGAGCCTGGACCTAATTATTTTGTTAGATATTTAAAGTTCAGGACTGTGCTACGTTTCATGTTATCTTGCTTAATATTACTAAAATTCAGGAAATGCAGAGCTTGGTACTGCTGCTCAGAAATGCAGAGAGTGGACCTTGCTGCAGATGTCATTGTAGAGCTGCTGGAATTTAGTCAGACAGATGTTTATTCCACTTGTTAAACGTTGAAATTGTATCCTTTCAGAATCTGCGTTAAATGTATATATTGGTGAAAACAGGGTAATGGAAGGGATACATTTTAATGCTGCTCTCCTGCTTTTAACAAAGGCCGTTCCTGCACTAGGTCCTGTGTGGTGTGTATGTGCTGTTGTGCTGCCGTTGCCCTGTGTCTGTGGTTTGCCAGGTGCCCGTGGGGCTGGGTTGGGTTCGTGCTGACGGCCGGACGGGGTTGGGTTACCAGGGACCGTGCGCTTGGCCAGGGCCAAGGAGCTTGGCCTTCCCTGCCGGGGCCAGGCTCATTCCCACAGGCCTTGGCTGCTTGGACTTAGGAGGAAGATGTGCCTCTCCTGCCGGTGAGGCTGCTTAGTGAGCCTGGGGGAAGCTGGGCAGAAGAGAGGCCAGCGTGGCAGCTCGGCTGCTCGCCTGCAGCCCGGCGCAGGAACTGAGGAGCTCTGCCCGCTCTGCTGTGGGATGAGCAATTAGTGGAATTTGTGCAGCTTTGCAATGCCAGGGCTTTATAGCATTAGCAAATGCACACGTGCTGCAGTGCTCTCAGCCTCATTGCTCAGGCTACTCTGTAGTTTCTAGACATTGTGCCTGAATTCTTGCACGGTTCATCTAACGGACGATTTTTAGTACACTTAGACACGTCTCAGTGATCATCCTCCTCTTACCTGCTCGTGTTCTGACCCAGCATGGCCAGGTTTCATTGACAGTGTTTGTTCCAAAATGTTTTTGTTGATCCATTTATCTGGAATGTGACCTTGTATTTTTTTAAAACTTACAGAATTAATAGTTTTAGCAAGGTAAAAGGAAATTTTACATTATTTAACTTCAAAGTTTAGAGAGAAAAAGTGTTTAAGGTTATTAAGATTTGATGAAAGGCAGCATTCCAGTGCCTAAAGGGGCTCCAAGAGAGCTGGAGAGGGACTTTGGACAAGGGCATGGAGTGACAGGACAAAGGGGAATGACTTCACACTGACAGAAGGCAGGGTTAGATGGGATATTGGGAAGAAATTCTCGATTGTGAGGGTGGTGAGGCCCTGGCACAAGGTTGCCCAGAGAAGCTGTTCATGGCAGGGATTTGAAACTAAATGGTCTTTAAGATGCCTTTCAACCCAAACCATTCAGTGATTCTGTGAAATGCTAAGAATATTTGAAAAGAAAAACTTAGCTTGACTCTGTGAAATACAAACAGCTTGGGCAATAAATGCAGGGTCTGTGTTACCATGAGGACTGCATTTTACACGTAGCTGTTTAAAAACTTTACGTATACTTTTTAAAAGCCTCACTGTGCATCAGTGTCTCTGTCCCTCTGTCTAACTCCTTGTTTCCAGTCACTGAGGATTGCCAGTCTAGAGTTCCTTCTGCTTCCTTCTGAGTAAACCTGATTTCTAGATTAAATGACTGCTCTGTTCCAGGAGATAATTACCTGAGAGATTAAATACCCCGTGTGTAGAGAATCGTGCTGATGTCTTGGCAGTATTTCAACTAGAGGCTTGCTGCTCAGTGCTATAAACCTTATTACTGTTCGTTTCTTTGCTGAAAAATTAGCAAACGGTATTTCTACCCTGTTTTTTAGAAAGGGCAGTAAATTACATTAGCTACTTTGTTATGCCATGGAGAAACAACACTTAATTATTCAAGTGGCTCAGTGGATATTTTGACTGAAACTCCATCTGCCAATGCAGAAATGAGTTCTATTTTTAACAACGTGAGGCACTCTGCGGCAATTATTCAGCAGAGTTGCTTTTCAGAGGGTATTTTCTGCTCTTGACTGTCTCCTGGGTGAGGTTTGTGTGTGGTCTTCTGTGGATATTCTTTGTTGTCCTACAACAGCTGTTTTCAGCTAATCAGTGACAGTTTTCATTAAAAACGTCTGAATCAGGAAGTACTTTCAGAAAAGTTTATTGCCTACTTTGAGGCCAAGTTTTTGGGCTGGAGAGAGTCCTGGGGCAGTTGGTAGAGGAGAAGGCAGGACTGGAGTCGCTGCGGTGTCAGTGCACAGCTCCCGCTGCGAGAGCGATGCTGGAGATCGCACAGCTGGAAAAGGGAGGTGGTGTTTGATGGAATTTGCTTTGTAACTCCAATTGCCCTCTTTAGTTGCCAAGTTCCAATAACCTGGGTTAGTGAAACATGCTCTGCTGGAACTGTTCACTCACCTTGGGTGATTTTACTGAAAGGTCAGGGAGCAACTTTGGCAACAGCCGTGAGCAGGCCGGTGTTAGATGGAGCTGGGACAGCACAGACAGATGCTGCCTGGGAGGAAGGAACATCCCTCAGCCCCTTAGAAACCCTTTGGTTTCTAAGATATTGATTAGAAGTAATGGAAGTGTAAGACTTTCTCTATGAGCTAATTCCCATAGCAACAAATTTCACTTTGGCCCAGTTCAGGGTTTGTATGTTTGTTAGTTTGGGTTCTGTCCGTGGCACTGCTGGACAGCCACAAAGACTTTTGGAGCCCCACGTACTGAGAGCATTTGTGTGGACAGGGAGCTGCCGTGGGCACGAGTGGGGTTTTGGAAGTGTGCCATGCCAGTGGGCAGGGAGTGACTGGTGTTCCAGCCAGGCTGGTGATGGCCTCACAGGACTCTGCAGCTGTGAATGCTGCTTAACAGTGGTTTGTGGAGGTGACCCTGTCTGTGTGGGCTCATAGTGACCTAGGTGGGACCTTATTGTCCATTTGATTGATCATCAGGACTAAATACTAGCCGGTGTGGTAAATTGAGAGTAAGTATCTTAGGATCAATGCGTTATTACAGTAAACCCTAGAAATGTACCAACCTGAGTTAGACCAAAGCTTCTGTAATAATTGTTACCATTTTTTTTAGAACATGCTTTGAGTTAACCTAGACTGAGACATATGAAATTTTTAAACTTTAATGAAGAAAAAAAAGATGGTCACAAGAAAGGACTTGCCTTCCAAGTATTCAGCAGTGTAAGAGCTTAAACCAGTGTGAAGGGAAAGAATAACATCGTAATTCTGGTACATTGTATGGTTATCAACCATCTATCCACTACGATGACCTCTGCAAAGATTCACACTCTCAGTGTGGATTAGAGCATGTGAGTCCTGGAACTACCTATGCTCTTGCTGAGCAAGAAAATGGGACAAGTTCCCTTTAAAAACTAGTTACTGATGAGCTGGCAGGGACTGCTGTCAGAATGGAAGGTGTGCTCAATGCCTAAACTGGAAATGCATTTATTTCCCCAAAACTGTTAGCCCAATTGAGGTAGCAGTTAAGTCAGAAAACCAGGCTTGTGTTTTGGCTTTGGGGGGGGGGCAGAAGGAGGAGTACAAGATTTGTCCTTTTTAAGCCCATCTTTTGTTGTTACGTTTTTTTTTAAATATTTCTGCAGTTCTTCCACTTTTTTCATTGTCCTGTCTTTAAAGAAGGCCTTTGCCGATGTTGCTGTTGAGCAGGGCTGCGGGGCAAATGAAGGACTCAGCAGTGGGAATGGTTGGCAGGTTGGTGTTGGGGGTTGCATCATGGTGGGCCACCTTTGGGACAGTGTATGACAAAGCAGACTTCCCCTGAAACAGCATCATCATAATCGGGTCAGACTGCTACTAAATAGATAGTTATTACAGATCCAGAGAGTATACTCATGTAGCTTATCTGTGTTTGTGACCTAAAAACTGTGAGGGAAATACAGTGTGGTGTCTCTTAGAGTTAGTATCCACCTCTGATTTCCTTGAATGAGTTTGGGAGAGCCAGCCAGGCTGATTGAAAATTAACAGAACAGAATCTGTGTGAAAATGTGCCTGGTGAATAAAATAACTTTCTTTTTAAGGCTAGATCTGTTATGAATAGATGGTGAACGTAGTTGTCTGCCTGCAGAGCAGTACTCTGTGAGGACATTCACTTCTCCTTCCCCAGAAGAGTAAATTGTCTCACCACCCAACAGTTTCCCAAAACATGTGGGGTCTGGTTGCTGTGCCTACTTCAGACATAAAATAGAAGCTTCATCTTAACATGTTTTCCCCAGATCTCACCTGGGATCTCTTCAGCCCCTCATGACTTGTGGCTCTGCACGCAGTGGAGGAGGGCAGGAGGAAGGCTCGAGGCTGTCCTGTCTGGGGGGACAGAGCAGGTGCAGCCTGTCTTTTAGCCATTTCTAGTCCAACACCTCCTTCTGCTTTTCTCTGGTTCCTGACTGGTACGAGGCACCCACTACGGGCACCAGCCAGGTGATGGGTGTTTCTTCTGTCTCACTGCTCAATGCACAATGCGTCTGTGGCACCTTCAGCAGGGCAGAGGTTGGATTTGTCGGCAGGTGGCTCCTTAACCTGTAACAGGAGCCTCAGCAACCTCCTGTGTCAGGTTGCAGGGGAAGAGATTTTGGGGTTGCAACTTGCCAGAGCTCTAGAAGAGGTGTAAAGCATGTCCTTCAACCCAGCAGTATTCCTTATGGAAGCAAATGTGAGGTCTGTACGTTGGGTTTTGCGTGTTTGTTTTTTAAAATAAACTTCCAAGACCGTTGCCAGCAGAGCTGTTTTGCTTTTTGGTTTTATTGTTCTCCGTAAAATGAGACTCTCACTTGAGATGTGTTCCTGATGGGGTCAGGGATGAAGTATTTTTAGCAGCCTTGGTGATTCTGCTGCAGCGCGTTCATGCCTCGCTCGTTCAGGGCTGCAGTTGCTTTCTCAAACATGCGTTTGGGGCTCCTGCCAAGATGCCCAGGGCGCTGCTGCATCACGTTACGAGGTCCTGCTTTGTGCGGGCAGAGCTCAGCCCAGCAGGGCTGGCTCTGGGGGTACGGCACGTTTGGCCAGCGAAGGGGTGTTGGGGTCACACTGCACGCTGCCCTCGCCGCACACCCAGCGTGGGGGGCTTGCTGCCTGCCTCCGGAACCGTCCGGAACCGTCCGGAACCGTCCGGCCTGGGGCTTTCTCCCTTCTCGGATGTCAGTGGCACCGGGGTTGTGGATGCAGCTGGTTTCCTAGGCAGAGCCCCAGGTCACCGCTGAACACCCGGGCTCAGCATGTCTGTTTGCTGTTGCTGCTGGATTTTGCTTTCCAGAAGTCAGTGAGCTGCTGCCTATTGCGACACTGAGGGAATGAAATGAAGTGTCCACTGTCTGTCCTTTTGTCACACTGGGTTAGGTATTTTCCTGCTGCTGTTGCTCTACAATAAGCAATGTTTGTGGCCCAGCTTGGGCTCAACATTAAAATCAGGAAAACTGCTTGCACTGCTGAAGTACTGTTTTTGTTTTAAGTGCTTGATGGGTTCTGGCTGTGGGAGTAAAGATTCTATGTTGGAAGATTGCCCATGAACACAAAAAATCTGTGGTTTGAATGGTTTAGTGATTAGAAAAGGTTTCTAATACCAAAAGTCCATGTCTTTCAGGTGTATGGTTAGAGCTTCTCCAGTTATGGTGATTTCTTCTAGGGAACTTTGAGCTCTGAATTCCTCATGCACATCCTCTGCAAAGTCTTCTGGAATTTGTCCCAAACAGAATGTGGAGAAATTGTCAGAAGGTGTTGTGTACAGATTCAGTGAGCAGCAAGGACTGTGAACAGCAGAGGAAACATGACTGAGATCAAGTTTTAATAATGTTTAGGATCTTTTTAGCATTTAAATGTGTTTTATCAGGGTAGTAAGACAGCTCTAGGGAACTCCCTGTTCTTCAGGAGAGAAGTGTGCTGTTTTAAAAGTCTGCCTACATATTTCACTAGAAATATTTTGGTCAGCTTTACAATTGGGTGTTTCATGAAGAAAACAATGGTGAACCCCCAGTCTAGAGGAAATCTGATCCCTGCTGGGATTGCTGGTGGCATCAGTGCTGGTTTGATCTCCCCGTTCTCCCTCTCCTGCTGCCCGTGCATGCGGATCTCTTGGGTGCATGCGGATCTCTTGGGTGCAGGTTGGATCTCTTGGGTGCAGGTTGGATCTCTTGGGTGCAGGTTGGATCTCTTGGGTGCAGGTTGGATCTCTTGGGTGCAGGTTCTGCTTTGCTGAGGCTCTGCTGGTGGTGGGACAGGGACCCCTGCCCCAGGTCACAGGGGGGTGTGGGATGTGGGTGTCCCTGCAGAGCCAGGGATGGGACGGGGAACACGCTGTGTTCATCCCACGCACGCTCCTTCCCAGAAGACAGAGCTGTATTGTTGGGACAAAGAAACGTGAAAATACTAAAAGCACTCAAATTATTTTCTTTATTTTTTGTGAGCCTTTTGTGGAACTCTGCAAAGCAGCCGGCCCAGCGTGTAGAGCCACTGGCAGAATTCAAAGGTGAGCTGAGAGTAGAAAGAAAATTGTAAGCTTTTTGAGTTTTTGCTGCTGACAAGGAAAGGGCTTTATATTTTTGTATGAGGCATTATCAACATCAGGCTAAGATGTCTGGAGAAGTAGTAAAAAGATAAGTGATGACTGATCTATTTAAAAGGAGAAAACATTTTCAGTCAATCTGTTTTCAGGTGGTTTTGTGGTACATACTCCATTTTCATGACTATTACTTTGGTTTTAAAAATTCAGCTTTCTTGTGTTGTCAGCTGACTGCAAGTATCTGGGTCTTCAGTACCGCTCCAAAAAAGTCAGAAATTATCAAATTTTCTTCTATTCATATTCCAAAAGTTGAAGGAAATATGGGTTAAAGGGAAGAGGTTTTGTAGCAGAAAGGACATGTTATGTTTGTTCTTTTATAAACTGTGAACGGAAATAATAGTGCAGTGCTATGCAAGGAAGAATTATGTATTAGTTGTTGAAAACAATTTTGAGTTGTAGGGGTTTCTTTTTTTGTAAAACAGTATAGTGGGTGTTTAGGTTTTTCCGGATCATTTGTTTTCTTGTGGGGTTTTTTGTGCTATTTTTTCTGTATTTGTTTTTTCAAATACTGCTTTGACATTCTACTTTCACCAAGGCCACCAAGAAGCATCAACCCAAGACAGTGATTTACTGGATGTTCACATTAACCAAGCTGTTAAAGTGTCAGGCTGTTATCAATTGGAAGCTTCATTAACCTAGAGCTGATAGCTGTTAAGGTTGCCTAGGCAAAGAGCAGTCCATTTTCTTGGAGCAAGGGTCATACCCTGAACAATTTAATTGCTCGTCAGATTTCCCTGTACTGTGAAACATCTTAAGAGATGGTCATAACCCAAATGAAAATGACTCTTAAAAAAACTGAGTCAAGGCTGAAGACTCTGGATGAGGACACAATACAGTAGCTTCAAGGGATATTTCCCATGTTTTCTGAGTGTAAGACTGAAGGTTGAGGTGCTCTCGTGGCTAATATTAGGTAAGAGAGCTTTTGGGGGAGGAGCATTGTCTAAAAGGGCAGAGGTAGGAACAACACATCCATACAGTGTCCAAATGTGTTATGCAACCCCAGAAGGCAGCACTGGCAGTGGGTGTAATGTGGAGACAAACCAACAGAGCAGGTTAGACAGTGGTATCTTTTGTAGAGCAGTCCATACTGTTAAAGAAATTAAAGAGAAATGCAAAAGCCAATGTGCTTCCTGCTTTATCAAGAACTCAGTTCCAAATGATGTTAGTTTGGCTGCTTCTTCACCAACAATAGTGCATCAGTTTGGGTCTAGAGTCATGGATGCTATAGCTGGAAAGGAAAGGGATGCAAATTTGGGGAATTTTGATGGAGAAGACAAACTAACCTGAAAATACTCAAATACGAGTGCTAGTTTCTGTAGTAGCCAGCTGCCCCTGTCGTCTGTGGGAAGGGACAGAGTTTCCTGCTTTCTGTCGGTGTGTTGAGCATTTGATCGATATACAGCGCTCTTCCCACATACAGTGGTCTGGGGTGAGGTGATTTTGTAAGCTTCTGGATAACATCACCGTGAGCAAAGATTGTCGGAGCTTGTGACTTCTGGATTGATCAGTCAGTGAAGTCACTCAATTAATATTTTGCTCTTCAAAGAAAGGAATAAACAGGGATAGCTGTGTGCCAGCCAGTGACTGCAGCAGCCTCTTGCACATCATGAGCCCACAGCACATGCAGAAACGAAACCCCGATTTTGTTCAGTATTTGCTCTGAAACCTGCAAGATCCAACAGCATTTTCTTTTGTCTGAATTGGTGCATGTAGTCACTGCCCCTCTTCATAGCTTGCATTCACGTCTTGGTTTGGTGTTCTGGAATAAAGATGTCTTCTCTAGAGTGTCTTAACATCTTAGTTATGGTTCATGAGGAATCTGCTTTCCTCCACACCCAGGCTGTTGTGGCTTTATTAGTTCTATCTACGTAATATAGGAGTTTACTTCATGAGTCATGTTATGCAAATCTGAATTTCAGATACTGCTATCAGTGGGTTTCATTGGCTTTTCTGCTTTTAGGATTTTTGTAGGTTCTGCAAGTTCTAAATTTGGCTTCAAATTTTCAGTTATACTGTGACTTTTGTTACTTTCATGGCAGAAGACCATTGAAAAGCAAACAAACAGAAGGAAAGCAAAGCATACAGTTTTCTAGGGGAAGTACAGCTGGAAATGACTGTGGACATGAAACTCCTTCAGAAATCAAGACGTGTGTTCCAAGATTATCTTTCACTTTTAAGCTCAGAGGAGACCTGTCAAATTCAATGTATCCAAGCCACCTTAGTGAGTGTAAAGCCTCAGCTATAACACTGAGTTAACAAACAAGCCTGTGCCAGCTAAGCTGCAGTAACCTGTCATGTCCTGTGCTTGCTGCACACCTTGGGCTCATTTCAGGGTAGGAACAAAATCTTAAACCTTGATCTACAGACTTTAGGTTCAGGCAAACCTGAGCATCCTGCCTCGCACACACGATGTCCAGGGCAGCTCATGTTTGCAAATGCTGTGATTGACACAGAGAAGCTCCGTGTGTTGATATGTTAACATGTCCCTGAATGGCAAAACTAAACCACCAAGACAGTTGCTAAAGGGTGAGAAGATGCTTTTTGTGGGTTTGTTTGTTTTTTTGTGTTTTGGAGTTTTTTCCTACTATTTTAATAAGATGAAAATGTGAGAAGGTAAAGTTTGGTAGCTCAAAAATCTTTAACAGTGATAACGATAAGTAATCAATTCGATACATGGATGTGCAGTAAAGCTGAAAACTGGCAAGTGAAATTCTGTTTGAAGGAAATTAAATCAATTTCAACCATAGTTGTGTACCTTCCCAAGTTGTCATTGGGGAAAACACAGTGTTAAGACTAAAATAAATGTTTTTGGGTGGAGTGTGTGTATTCTGAATCGGTTAGACTTACATATGGGACACTGGGGTGATGTTCATGCCAGCAGTATTGGGAAATGACACACCAAGCCTACTTGGAAATGTTCCATTTCATCGTTCTGCAGTTTTTAGTTTGCTTTATTGGTAAACTTAATCCTTTATGCAGACTGGGCACTTTGCCTTGATTGTGGTTTCTGCTCAGCCAGAGCCATGTTGGATAGTGTGCTAAAAGTCTTTATTTTGTATTTTACTGTGTCAGGAAGAAGGAAGTTGGTTTTTTATATGCAGATTTCTAACAGATTAACCAATTCATTGTTTATTTAAAAAAAAAAAAAAAGACCAGAAGTGTTGAAAGCCCTTTGCTGCAGGTCACAGGTCTGCTGAAGTTTGACTTAGTTTTTCCCTCCCTCGTGGTTGGAAGCAGAGGGTCTCCCCGTGACCATGAAGCAGCAGCCGTCAATGAGCCCCTCGGCTGCTCGTGCCAGGCTGAGGTGCAGGCATTCATCTGGGACTTGCCAGTTTTTTCCATACCTGGAAAGATGGAAAGGAATGGACAGGGATTTAGTGCAGTTTTGTATGTCCTTTGGGTGGAATTCTTTAAAGTTCCATTCCATGTTTGGAAGTGGAGCTTAATCAGTACTACAGTGAGGCTTTGGATCATGGCATGAGTAGCTGGAATAGACAAGCTGCTCAGTCTCTCTGCACTAGGTTATGAATGCTGAGAAGCCCTTCCCTAACTAGACATCATTTAACCATGTATGCAGATCTGGTCTAGCAGCAGTCTGGCAGGCAGCAACCGGATTTCTCTCGTTACTGTGGAAGAGTTGACTTGATGAAGCAGTGATCAGAATACCCTTGGAAATGTCCTTGGTGTTGATGTCTCCTGGAGGGTGACCTGCCCATCCACACAGCCGTTCCCTCTCCGAACATCCCCTCCTGGGGACACCTGCATGGTGTGGGCTGCCCTCAGTGGTACTCCAGTGCTGAGCTGCATCATCACAGCCTGCCCTGGTCCTTCCTTCAGACTCACAGTGATGGTTTTGTGCTGAACTGGTTATAAAAAGCCCCATTGGTGCAGCCACACTTCATTCACGTCGTGGCTGTGGGATATGGGATTTATGGACTAACCTCTCTCTCTCTCCTTAAGTACTAATGGAAACATTTTAAATACTTCTGGAAACAGGTGTGAGGAAAGGGAGGACTGTTTTTATTCTGATGATTAAAACTGGGGCAAGAAACTGCGACCAGTAAAAAGAAAGTAAGTCCTGCATAGAGCATCCTCTGAGGAAATCTGCAAAAGACAAATATAGTCAAAACTTTATTCGAGTGGGTAAGTACAGAGGAGGGGAACTCCAGCTCTGTGCAGTGACTTTGAAGTCTAGGAGCTTAAATTAGAAGGTAAATATTAAATAATGCATTAGCTTAAAGTACTTCTGGCCCAAATGGTACCTCTTACCATTAGGTTATTGCTGCATTTATAATCACATGCAGGTTTGTAATTTGTATATACCAGCAGAATGTTCAGGTGGCTTCAGCCCTTGTCCTGGGCAGTAAGTGTGGGAGCAGGTTGCTGGGTTTCAGTTTTGAGGTTAGTATGGATCAAGACCAGGATCTGTGTTGGGGTCTTGCAGCTGTGCAGGAACTTACTGATCACCACAGAATTAAGGAGGAAGCCTTGTGCAAGAGGCCTCATATCACTGAGGTTACTGATCCAGGAGTGGTGTTGGGGTATTAACCCTTCACTGGCCGTATGAAGTTCTACTCAATAAAGGCAAATCCTATGGCTTTGAATTTTAAGCAATCTGTGTTCATTTTAAGTCTCAAAAGGGAGGAAGGGAATTCAGAAGTCCAAACCATGAAGCTTTAGGAACAGCAGTGTCCTAAACTGACAGGACAAATTATAATGTGTATTTCACAGCAGCTAGAAAACCACGAATCTGATTTTTCTCTTAAACATACCCACAGCACTGTGGGCACCATATCCTTTGTGACTCTGAGGAGGGCACACGGTGCACTGGTGGTGCCACCTCCCCCAGACGCTCGGTCCAGCAGGTCAGTGCTGGTCAGTGCTGGTCGGTGCTGCCGCGGGGCCGCACGGAGACAGCCGCCCTCTGCCCGGCTGTGCCCAGCCCGGTCCTGAGCCCTCTGCTCCTGTGCCTCCAGAGGACTTGGAGCCAAATCAAGGATGTCCTGCTATAGTGCTGGCCCAGTTTCCTTCTGATAATTATAGCCTGTTTTTAGGCTTCTCTGCTGTTTCAGTGCCAGGAATTTGTCTTCCTCTAACGATTCCTTTTGTGTTGTCATTTTCCCAATTTCCTTGACACAGGGTGCGCTGCTCAGTTGTTGCTGTCAGGAGCCCTAACACTGGCTTTCCTTCCCATCAGTCAGGTGTGTGCCTTGGGTGTTCAAGAGTCATTTCACATGTGAAATACTCTGAAGGAGGGAGGGAGCGGGGAGGTGGCCTTTTCTCCACAGTCTAAGCACCACTTTAGGGAACAGCGCAGTGAGAGAATGATCACAACTTGGAAATTGAATTTTCTGCCAGTTTCTTACTCTCTCACTTCATATTTTGCATTACTTAATATTTAGTCCCTGCTTCATTTTTTCCCAGAACTTTTTTTGTTTTAAGGGGTCTTGGAAAGAGTTCTCATCTTGTTACAGGGGTCATATGAGAATCTAATCTCCATAAGTTTTTACGTTCAACCAAAGCTCATTTGCCCTTCTCCCTCCCCTCCAACATCCTCTCTCCAGTTTTACAAAATGACTTCAGGAAAGAAATACTGTAGAATGTGAACAAGCTGCAAGCTGCCTGTGGCTGCACCCCCATTACTGCTGATGCTGTGGGATGGTGCGCAGAGAGTGCCCTTAGCAGGAAAGTGTGCTCAGTGCCCCATCTCTTCCCTGCTCTTCTCAATACTGGCTCAAGTTACTAGGCTTTTTCTTTTCTTGGCTGAGACACTTGGGAATGTCTATGACACCCCACGTTGCTGAGACTTGATCCCATCATGTGGTGGTCACTGTCACTGTCTCCTGCCGAGCGAGTTGTTGGAGAAGCAAGGCAAGGGCAGCAGCACTGCTGGAGTTCCTGCAGCAGCAAGTTCTACACTGACTCGCTACTGGATTGCAACGTGCTAGAGCTGTTTGAGTTTCATTTGCATGGAAGAGTAGCTGTTGATGCTCTTTTTATGATGTTTTTATTTCTTCGTGAGTATAGGAGTCTCCTTTTAGCAGCATGGGACACCAGTGCTCAGTTGCCACACTTTGGGAGTGTAACAGAACTCACTGAGGAAAGCATGGGTTCCTCTTGGATGAGGAGCTAGACCAACTCCTCTTAATGGAGGTGAAATTCAGCTTGGTAGGTTGAGTTTGTTTTTATTGTTTGGTAAAGCTTTAGAAGGCTCTCTGAATATGTTTAAGTAGACTAATGAGCATATTTTCATGAATTTTCATGGATTTGTTTGTTCCTTTATATGGTGAAATGACCTATTTGAACAATAGTAAAATTCCTGTGAATCAGACTGGGTTGTACCCAACATAAGCTGCTTCCTAAATAAGGCTAGTGATGTTCTTTCTACACAAGCAATTTTACCACCCTTCCCTTTCACCTCTGTTAAATTGGATCTGCTGTCATTAACAGATGACCTTTTGGTTTTGGGCATCTGGATGTTTCTCAGTATTGACACTGCTTTCTGATAGGGAAATCTGCCATATGAATGTGAAATAGTTCCTTGAAAAAGTGACGCTTTTTTTTTTTTTAATATTTCTTGATATTGTGTTAGATTGCGATTCCAAATCCAGTGTGTGCCCTAAACTTGCACGAGGACAGAAATTATTCAGTTTCTGTTTTTAGTG
This sequence comes from Pipra filicauda, assembly GCF_003945595.2. Classification (NCBI taxonomy): domain Eukaryota; kingdom Metazoa; phylum Chordata; class Aves; order Passeriformes; family Pipridae; genus Pipra; species Pipra filicauda. The sequence continues at coordinate 283,792 of NW_024103873.1, forward strand.
GAGATTTCTCACTAGACTCTTGCAACAGGGTAGATGGCTCTTGGCCTGGTTCGTGCCCCCCGTGGCTCTGGAGCGCAGCGGACGGAGCCGGGCGCTCTCTGCAGCGCCTGCAGTGCGGTCAGTGCACCGTGCTGAGACTGCTGCGTGCCCTGGACACGTGGGTGAGCGCAGAGATGTGGCAGATGGGGGCTGGCATCCTCGTTTGGTACAGGTCAGCAACTAATACCAGTGTTTCTGTGTGCTGTTTGTTAGCATGCTTCTAGGCAGAGAATCTCAATACCTAATACTTCTATAAGTGGATCGATTTTTAGAAACACTCTTAGCTTTTAACCCTGAGAATACACTTAGAGAAATAGTAATGCAAGTGTCAGTTGAATTAGATTTCCTGCAGTTTTTGGGTTTTGCAATCATTTTCATGGCACTGTGTTGCAGTTTGGAATCTATGGCATTATGGTCAGTTGTGGTAGTTTCACTTTCACTTGCGTCCTGCGCATGTCTTGGCCTCGGTTACTGCAGTGGTGCTGCCTGAGCTCTTCCCGAGGCGCAGACCCGCGGACAGGAGCAGCTTTGAGGCAGCTGGTGTTGTGGCAGAGCGTTACAAAGTGGGGTGGGGAGTGGCACCGCTCCCTCAGCCGCCTCCCCGCCGCAGGGCCCCGGCAGTGCTGGGGACACGGCGCGATGGTGGGATGGGTCTGTGGGTCACCCACTGTACCACAGACAGCTCTGATATCCACCTGCCTCTTCCCTTTTGTCTCATCCATTGTCCTTCATGTCCTGTTCCCTGACATCACAGAAACGTCCACAGAAACGCTTCTGGGCCGTATCATTTAACATCTCTACACCAACATGGCATCTCTCCCGCATGAATCAGATGTTACTGTTCCTGCTCTGTGGACTGTTTTTCTTCCCAGTTCCTGTTCTAAATGGCCTGTACGATGCACTTGTCCTTTCATCATAATGTTTTTTCCATAAATACCACCTGACATACCAGTATCATTTAAGACAATGGCTTTTTTTGTTGTCTGTCTTCTAAATTTGACTCCTACAGAATACATTTTCAGGTTTTAATTCCTCTTATTTTCCTTTTTTCCTAATGAAAACTGAATTTTGTACACAGTAGTATTTTCTTCCACATTACCCATGGTTTGAGTCAGTCAGGAGTTTTTCCTATGTTACCTTGCTGAAATTTATATTTTGTGAATTAATGTGTCAGTGCAGAATTTCTTCACATTACCTGTGCATTACTGCAAGTAAAGAGAATGATTTAAAAACAAAAACGCAAACGTACCAAACCCAAGCACTGTGATGTCTGTCAGAGCTTCGAAGAGACATTGGCTCAAAGGGACAGACATAAATTAAAAATGGAAAGTTCAGTCCTTATATCAGTGCTGGCTGCAAACATGCTGCAGGGTTCATGCACTGAGGAAGTCCTAAAAGCCCACTCCACTCCTGTCGGGTTTGGCAGTTCCTGGTATGTCAGCCTTTGGAGCACCTTGCATACTCTGAATTAATGGCTTGGCTTTGGATCATCTTGTCTCTGTCCCGGGTGAGTGATAATATTTGCTACAAACAGGGAGTATCAGTGAGACAGAGAAGAGCAAGGGGAGAAGGAGCCATGAGCTGAAGGTGCCTTTCACAAATGGGTCCAAAGTAGTGGAGCTAGATGGCTTAAGGTGCTGTGGGTCAGAGCTGTCAAGCAGAGTGATGAGCCTTTGCTTTATATCTTCTAAATATGATAGTAAAACACCTTATCTTTGACAAGGAATTTGGGGGTAGGGGATGAGTGGTGCTGAGGTTTATTCTTGCCCCACTGTCAGCTCTGGTTACAGTGCTGTGCTGGTTCTGTTGTGTGCTGGAGTCCTGTGACAATGACTTTTTAATTAGAGCTTCAGCCTTCCACGAGATCATGTTAATATTCTGAAAACTGTGTTTAGGGATTATTAAACAGCAGTGTTTCAGCAGTGCTGCAATTAGAGCATATAGTTATAGGTGGATTTATGTCCTGATGCGCATCTTGGAATCGGTTATCAATTCTTGCTTGACCCTTGCCCCCAGGTCTGTCGTGTTGTGTCGCTGAGGAACAACTGTGTCACTTTGACTCTATTGATCTGCTCCCGATTTGGTTATGTTATCCTGGACCATTTTTCTGGCTCGAAGGTGTGGTTTTAAAAATAGTGCCGAGCGTTGCACAGCGCCTGGGAAGCTCTGTGGCTTTAAATGCCGCGTCCCGGCCGTGCGGCGCGGCTGGAGCGGCGCTGCCGCTGCCGGCGGGGAGCGGAGCGGGGCCGGCCCGGCTCAGCCATGCTCGGCCAGCGGTCCGGCCGAGGGCACTGCCCAGCGCCGGGGCTGCCCATGGCCGCGCGGGGATGTTTATGTGGTGCTGCTGTACCTGCGTGTGCTGCGAAAGGGACTTCTGCGAGCCCGCAAAGGTGAGGAGATTGCGAGCATCACTGGAACAGCAGTAGCTGTCTTGTTTGGCTGTTTTATTTGAATCTCTAATGGAATTTGACCTCGTTTTGTGCATCAGCCTTGGGAGCGCTGTGTTTTTCCTCTGGGCACTGCTGCTGACTTTCAGTGGTTAGTTTTTTATATAGCTTTTCTTCGCTTCATAAGCTGGAAAGTATGAAAAAGGCTCCTGCCTGAGTGAGTGTTGCAATCCGTAAACAAGATCAAATATGGTGCTGGTTTTTGGGATTTTCTGGTTATGTTGTTTTGGGATTTGTTTTTTATGAAACAGTGAACAATGAAAGAAGGTGGGTGCAGATGCAGCCCAGTGTTAAGAGAAAGGTACTTGCATTGGTAGCTTTTTTAGTGTGACCTCTTGTTTTGCTGTTTTAGCTGTGCAAAATGTATTTTCACAAAGTAGTAAACAAACTGCAGAACCATATTCTTCTTCAGGTAGAAAAAGAGTAAGCATACTGCTTCCTGTGGAGCTGGTGACCTTCAGAAATGATTAAGTATCTTTCTTTGGTTTCATTGAGCTGTGTAGCTTGGCATTGCTCTTTCCTAGTCTTGAGTTAACAGTAAACAGTATCTCTCCCTCAATTTATTAAATATTGAAGAGAGGCAGTATAGTTTCTGATGCTCTGATCTGCAATGCAAAATAGAAGCTATTTCTCTTTGAATTGTTACAGTTAGCTCTCCCATCCATTGTGGCTCTTTTCTGGAGAAAAAAGAAATCCAGGACTCAGACTGTTTTTGTGCTGTTTGCCTTTGCCATTGCTGAAGGTTTGCCTGTTACCATCTGCAGAAGACATGGTTGAGAGATTGCATAGTGTTCCTGTTGTGTTTGAAACACATATGTCTAATCCATTGATTTAGTTGACTCACAGTTCTTGCCAAAGGAGAATAATATCTTCTGTACTGGATGTGTATTCTTTGTCTCACTGCATTCATCAGTCTTCATAACAAAAGTGGCACACAGGTGGCTCTCAGAAACAGCCCTGTTAGAAATGCCAGGTTGCAGTGATACGGACCACAGCGCTACAGGGCAGTAGGAAAACGGGGGTTAAAGGTGTTGTACCTCCCAGGTTGATAGATGTTTGCTTTGCATCTTGGCACATATAACATCAGGCTGCTGCATCACCTCTTGAGAGCTGGAGAGAGGAGTAGTGAGCACAGAATACCATGTTCTGTGCTCTCTAGGCCAGGTCAGGGTAGCCTGAGCAGCTTTCCACCACACGTTGAGGAGATGCTGCACTGAGGGCTGTCTCTAAATGGAGATCTCGATTAGGATTCTTGGCTTTTGCAAGAATACCAAAAGCAGTGTAGTGACTTCAGTATTTACCTGATTCAGTGTTCCCTGTGGATTTCTGGACAGGTGCCCTGTTGCTTGACTGCTGGGTGTTCACCATCCCTTGAGCACACCTTCCTCTCTGATGTCTCACTGCTCAGTGTTCTCCTCTTCCAGGTTTCCCAAGGCAGCCGTGCCATGTGCCGGCAGCCCCAGGGAACGTGTGTCCCTGGGCTGTACGGACTGCCCTTGCCCACATTGTGCTTGTCCTTGACAAGCTGAGTTTGCCACTTGGAGCAATATCAGAGATTTAGGTGGTGCTAATGCAGGAGTACCTGCAGCACTTGGGGCAAACACAAGCTGTCTTTGAACAGGGCAGGAGACTGAAGCAGCTCTGTTGCATAGCTCTGACAAGTATCAGCTGATGTACTGTGTGTGTTATATTAGAAAGGCTTTAAATAAGGAAACAATGTGTCAGGAAATGCTCTACAGGAATGACAAAGCAATATGTTTGCAGGAAACATGAATCCTGTTGTTTTTAAATAATATTGTACGAACTGTTGATTGGATCAGCTGCTTTCAGGATGAAGTTTGGTTATGGTCATGCTCTGTGTCGTTCCTGCAGAAAATACTACAGCTAAAAATAAAAGAAGTGAAGTAAATGTAGAAGTGCAGTTGCTCTGCTCATGTACTGGAGCCCTTTAGACTAAACACTTGGAGGGGGCATGCATATTAAACCTCAACAGAGAAACATCCCCTGAAAAAGGGGAATCCTTGCTCTTGCAAAGGATCTGTGTAGACGAATCGTGCAGAGGGATCATTCAGAGGCATTTGTCCTCCCAGACTCCAGACCCAGTTTGCTTCAGTGCTTTGCAAGTCAAAGTTAACTTGCAACCACAAAATTAAACTCTGTTCTTTACAAATGAATATGTAACATGCGGTAATAATCTTTATTTATCAGATAGCAGCTTGAAGCATTAAAAAAAAAAAAAGCCAAAACCACTCTAACTCTCTGGGAAGTGTTAACAAAAATTTTGTGTCTCAGGTAATGAGATATGATTCAGACACACTAGTGAAAACAGGATGAGTTAAAAAAAAACAAAACCAAACAAAACCCCATGATTTTATATAGTCACTTTCTGATAAAAGCTTGTATAAACTTGTTTCCTAATCCACTCTCTCCTACTGACTCCTTTACTTAATTTTTTGTTAGGTTTACCTCATTTCCTGTCATTATTATTGTAACTCCTGGCCTGATTGGCACTCCCCTCAGATTAAAAATCAGGGAGCTGCTAAAATAAACATCCATGGATGTTATTTTGGCCATATCTTTTGCTGCATCATCCGTTTCCACCTTCTATGAGCCCTTGTGTATAATTCAGTTCTTTTTTATTTTTCCAGTCAGATTGTTGTATCCATTCCCTTGGACTTGCATCACCCACAATGTTGCCCTGTTTATTCAGTCAACACCAATGATTTTCTGCTTGACTAGTCTGTAGCTTGGGGAAACCATTACTGAATTGGGCCACCAAGCCTTACTGGTTTTGCACTCAAAAATACCTTTTCTCAAGATTTCAGAAGTTTGAAGTCAAGAAGGTGATGTCTTTGGCAGCAATTTGGTTTTTAAAAAGAATTAAAAGGGCCACAGACAGCCTCTTAAGGGAGATGTTACACTGCACCATGTCAGTCCCTTCTGTCTCCTGTGTCAGTGAGTACTCGTGGGCCAAACTGGTGCCTGGTCCCGCATGTCCCCGTCCCATTTGAGGGAACAGCTTGTCCAGTGTTCCTTGCCTGAGCCCATTGCACCAGGCTGGCAGGCACTGGGGATGCGCTGCCTGAACCACAGGTGGGAAAAGTGTAAGTCAGTTTTGTAGCTTCAGCTACCTCTTAACCAGTTAGTTAGTGATGTGTTTGCTTCCCAAGAGGCACAGGGCCCTGTGCAGGTGGAGTCAAGCAGGGGGAACATGTGAGGCCCACCAGGCTCCACTGCACTGGTGCTGTGGGAGAAGCGTCTGGGACCAGCAATTGTCCTGGACTGACAGGGACTCACCGGAGCTCCCTCGTGGAATGGCTTGTGTTGGTTGTGACAGATACTGCCTGCAATGCTCTCTGATACAGTGACTATGACATCATGTGGCAGCAGCATCTCCCATCATTCCTCCTGACCCCAGCGAGGTCTAAAGCTGAAATACTGGTCTGCTTTGGGGATTTCTGCCACTGACAGCTCTGAGGAAAAGACAGCTGGTTCCTTCATAGCTAAACTCTGTTTCTGACACTTGATGCAGCACATGAATCACAACTCCATTTCATATTAAATTAGGTGACAAGGCCATGGACAAGTCTTGCTGCAGCTGGCTTTACCAGACCCCAAGCTGTGGTTGAGGATTTGTTTGTGTACTTCAGGCCATCACTTGGTGGACGCTGCTCTTGGCACCAGTGTCAAGTGAAGCAGTTCCAGGTCACCTTTCGCTCTGGTGGTGTTCCTGCGGTCTGGCTGGTATGGGGCTGGGGCCTGATGGTGAACCGTCTTTAGGAATGTGGTAATAGCATCTCCAAGGGCCTTATCACTAGGTCCTCGGAGAGCTTGCACCTCAGCCCTGGAGGGAGTTGCTATCCTGTCTGTCCCCAAGCTGTGACAGTACAGGGTTAGGCAGGGGGCTGCTTGGTTTGGACCCCTCTGAGGAAAGGGAGAGCATATGTGAAACATTGCTGGGTTGTGGTTGCTGACAGCCCTTGTGTTCGGGGCAGGACCTGCTCTCCCCTCTCTGCAGAGCAGGGCACACGGAGCCTCTGGGTTGGCAGATGGACCCTCAGCACACTTGTGTTGTAGTTATCATCACTCGGGACTGTTTAACTACTCTGAGTAAGATGGAAAGCCATTTCCTCTTGGTATAACAATGTTGGTTCCCTGCTCAAGCTGTTGTCTGAGGCAGGCAAAGGCACTGTAGTGCATTTTTTTCTTTTTTTTTTTTCAGGGTCAGTTTTCATTTTTGTTTACTTACTGTTTGGGTTTTTTTTCCATAACCATCCTGAGGGTTAATTGCCCACAGGCAAAGGCTGTTTATCTCTTAGAAACCCCAATTATAATCTAGCCAATGAGCTGTGCTGTGAAAAACACACAGCAAGAATTCCTTGAGCTGTCCATCTGTTTGTGTGCTTTCCTCAGATGGTTTTGGTTTGGCTTTGGATTTAGGAGTGTGCTAGGGAGAGCTCAGAATAGTTGCTGGCAAGGATGACCAGCAGTTTCTGTGGGTAAGTAGCTGGAGCCTGTTAAAATCCCAGCACGGGTTTAGGAAGGGCAGGTCCTGTCTGACCAACCTGATCTCCTTTTATGATCAGGTGACCCACCTGGTGGATGAGGGGAAGGCTGTGGGTGTGTCTATCTGGACTTCAGCAAGGCCTTTGACACCATCTCCCACAGCACACTCCTGGAAAAGCTGCAGCCCACAGCTTGGACCGGGGCACTCTGTGCTGGGTTAGGAACTGGCTGGATGGTGGGGCACAGAGAGTGGTGGGGAATGGAGCTGCATCCAGTTGGAATCCAGTCACTAGTGGTGTCCCCAGGGATCAGTGTTGGGCCAAGTTCTGTTTAATATCTTTATTGATGATCTGGATGAGGGGATTGAGTGTACCATCAGCAAATTTGCAGATGACACCAAGCTGGGGGGGAGTGCTGACCAGCTGGAAGGCAGGAGGGCTCTGCAGAGGGACATGGACAGGCTGGAGAGTTGGGCTGATTCCGAGGGGATGAGGTTCAAGCAGCCAAGTGCCAGGTCCTGCCCTTTGGCCACAACAACCCCCTGCAGCCCCACAGGCTGGGGACAGAGTGGCTGGAGAGCAGCCAGGCAGAAAGGGAGCTGGGAGCGTGGTTTGACAGGAAGCTGAACATGAGCCAGCAGTGTGCCCAGGTGGCCAAGAAGGCCAATGGATCCTGGCCTGGATCAGGAAGTGTGGCCAGCAGGAGCAGGGAAGTGATTCTGCCCCTATACTCAGTGCTGGTGAGGCCAGCAGCTGTGTCCTGTTCTGGGCCCCTCAATTTAGAAAGGACATTGAGGTGCTGGAGAGCGTCCAAAGAAGGGTGACAACGGTGGTGACGGGTCTGGAGCACAGGCCCTGTGAGGAGAGTCTAAGGGAGCTGGGGTTGTTCAGCCTGGAGAAGAGGAGGTTCAGGGGAGACCTCATCACTCTGTACAATCCCCTGACAGGAGGTTGGAGCCAGGTGGGCGTCTGTCTCTTCTCCCAGGCAGCTGGCAGTAGGACAAGAGGGCACAGTCTCAAGCTGCACCAGGGGAGGTTTAGGTTAGACAGTAGGAAGAAGTTCTTCACAGAAAGAATGATTGGACATGGGAATGGGCTCCCCAGGGAGGTGGTGGAGTCACTGTCCCTGGAGGTGTTTAAGGAAAGACTGGATGTGGCACTCAGTGCCATGGTCTCGTTGACAAGGTGGCGTTAGGTCATAGGTTGAACTCAGTGATCTCAGAGGTCTTTTCCAACCCAGTTGATTCTGTGATTCTCTAATTCTGTAAAATGCAAAGCTGCAGCAGCTTCTGAACATTCAGTCGGCCAATACAGTTTTTCAGGATAACTGCACTGTGTGTCACAAGGAATCACACTGGACCTGTTCTTTGTTTTTCTTTTGTATTCTTCTTGGCAGTAAAGCCAAGGCAGATGTTTCATAGAGCAGGAGCTTGTATGCACCCTGAGCACTTGCTGAGGGAAGGTGGAAGGTGAATTCATAAATGAATCCATACATGAGTGGGCAGTTGTGTTTCTTGGGATGGTTAAGTGCATCAGTATTTGGATCTTCTGGGTGTATTTAATTGAGAGGTGAATGATCAGAAATATTCTCCCTTACTTATGCTGTTACACAGGATTTGCCATCATATAAATATGCAATTGGAAATAAATAGTGACCCACAGAGTTGGTAGTATCAGATGTGTGGCAGCGTTGGAACAGAGAGACTTACAGGCCCAAGTTTTTATTACATACAGATGCACAAATGTAGGATGTGAGTGTGGAACCTCTGTTCTGGGAGACACTCAAAAGCCTCCTAGACATGGCCTTGGGCAGTTGGCCCTTGGTGGCCCTGCCTGAGTGGAGGGTTGGACAAGGTGAGCTCCAGAGGTTCCTTCCAACCCCAGCTGATCTGTGATTTGGTAACAACCTTTGAAAAGCAAAGCATTAGAAAAACACTCTCAACTCTTGATAAGCTGTAGGTCATAAATAGCTTATTGCACCATCTGGGTGTGTGAGGCAGGGGAATTTGTGTCACTTTTTTATTTTCTTTGGGACCTGTGGTAAGTTGTGCCATATGCAGTGTCTGTCTTGGATCCATAGTGACCAGGCACTGCCCGCTCACGGGACAGCGGGGCTGGTGCCACCTTCGCTCAGGTGTTTCAAGTCATGTGCTGCAGGTGTCTTCCAGGGAGGTGACTTGTGGCTGTTGATGGCATTTAATAGAATATGATGAAGGTACCTCACAGTAATTTGTGATGTTTAAATAGCTCTTCATTGTACCTGCCAGGGATTCTGTGTGTGGCTTTATTCAATACACACTCAGGTGGTTTAATGCAGATCCAATGGAGCAGGGCCTTGGGGGGCTGTAATTCTGCACACATGGTCAGGCACAAAGAACATTTTTTTTTTTTCTTCCCTCTGATTTTTATTCCCTGTAAGGTGTCAACGAGAGATCTTATTTACTAACGAACCAACTGTCTTGTAAATGTCATCAGAGACTGCAAGTCTCCACTCCTGGCGCCTGCCTGAGGCTGGAGTCCGTCTGCCCACTCAGCATGGAGGGATTGGCCAAGTTCCTGAGCCCATTGCTGCACCTGCCACATGCTAATGATGCTGTTAATGAGGGGTGTTTCCAAACAGGAAGTCTCAAACTTGACTTTGTATGAGTCTCCTAGATTTTCTGCCTGTATGACTGAACTGCCTTCAGCACAGTGGGAAAAGGAAACAAAACAACTTCTGAATGTTTTTGTGGTTAGTTTTAGCTGCCACTCAGGTGTACAGTCACCGGGAAGGTGACTAACATGGGTGCCTTGGGTGCTGTTAACTGCTGAGGCTGTGTGTGGCAGTCACTCTCAGCTCCCCTGTCTCACTTTGCCCTGTATGTTTTTATTCTAAGTAACATGACACTTTTCAGTCACACTTGTGAGGCTCCAGACAAGGGAGGAGGAAGCAGGAGTCCCCTTGCAGCAAGCTTGCTCTGAAAGCTGCTGTTCACTTATGCAGCTACCCTGCCTGTTTGAAAACAACAATCTATATTCTTGGTGAATGATTTTGTGTGTTTTCTCACTGGAAAAGTTCTAAAAGGGTGAAACACCTTTAGAGGAACTTCTATGTTTACTCTTCAGCAGCACCAAAAGGCAGAATCCTGAAGTGGGTTTTGGGCTGTGTGCTGCAGAATAGACATTAGAAAACCTGTACAGGAGAGGAAGCCTGAGAGCGTAGACAGTGCTGGGAATTCGGTGAGATCTTGAGAGAGACAAAGCATAAGGTCTTCACATGATTTCATTTGGTTCATGGCATAGTGCCGGAGCAGTTCTCAGAGCACCTCCTGGTGGGAGGGCACACAGCTCCCCTTGATCGGAACTGTCAATATACTGGGAAATTGTATAGCAAGGGAGATTGACTATTGAATTGTAATCCCTATTCTTATGCAAGCATTGACCATTACAGTATTTACTTTACCAGCATCTTTTCAGGACAGATTGCCAGGCATCTCAAATTCAATAATACGTCACCAGAATTTCCCAGGGACACAGTTTGTGCCAGGTCTTCCCTTTACAAAGTCTTGTCAATATGGACAAAGAAATTATCTCTGTTTTGTTCCAGAACTGCACTTTGCACAGCCATTTCCTTTTGCATTGGAAAGAACTCTTTTTCTTATCCCAGATTAATATCCACACAGCTGGTAATTATAAAGCAATTATCCCAACATGGTTTATTCTACTACTGCTGTTCTAGGTTATTTTCTGCCACGGGTGTAGGGAGGTAACCTGAGCAGATTTGCTGAAGTCAGTTGACTTTAAAAGGAGGGGAAGAGAAAGTTTGTACTAAATTTTTCTCTCACAAAATTTGTGTCTGAGAGGAAGAGTGTACTATTAGTGTAATTTATAGTAATTATCCACACATGTAGACTAATTAGACCCAACCTGAAGTACATTGAGCTGATAGAAACTCTTTACTGCAACATAATATTGAAGCCCCATTAGTTCCATGACACTTATCTGTGCAGATCTCAGCTTGGAGCATGTGGGCTGCAGAAGAGCTGGTGATCAGCAGTTGTTTGGTTCTGGGACACAGGGTCAGTCCCACACTCACTCAACCCTTACTGCTGCCCAGAACAAAAGGATTGTGAAAAAAAAGGATAAAATGTTATATCAAATTAATTTGTTAACATTTTGCATAAAATTTGTGGATCTTTCTTTTTTTCGTCTGCCACTAATACTAAAATGTCTTTGCTTTGGAGTAGGCAGAGATTGTCACGAATGGATTGACGGGTTTTTTGAGAAGCTCTTGGTTCGTAGGCAGTTAACAGTAATAAGATTGTCTTGTGTGCTGCACAGACACCTTGTGCTGTGCTGCTGTTGGGGTAGGGGGCAGGTTGGCAGAGCTGCTCTGTGAGTGAGGCTCAGAGCAGCTGTGCCACGGGCGCTGGGTGATGTTACCAGGCCAGACGTGCCCTGCACAACCAGGGTCTTTCTGTCCTTCTAGGCCATAGGGAGAAATCAGATCAGTGACAGCCCTGGGAAAATCTTAATGAAATTATAAATTCCAAGAAGAGGTATCTTAACAAATGTGTATGACTTAAAAATGTACATCCCTACATTTTGGAGACAGCATGTTCTCTGTGCAGTACTGATGTCATGCATATTGTTGGTCCCATTGATTAATATGAATTCTTAGCACCAATTTTCCATTGATTTATGCCAAGATCCGACAACTCTAAACCCGGGCAGATGGAGCTCGTTCAGCCCTGTAAGGCCATCCATCTAAGAGAAGGTCACTCTAAACAAACCTACGTCCTGAGGACCTCGCTGCCACCGTCCAAGCTCGCTCGGCCCCGGCAGATGAACCTTAGGATTAAAGGGTGGGCTCAGTTCAGCGCACACTGTGTCTCACCTAAAAAATCCATTGCGCAGGCTCAAAGGCCTTACCCGCATTTGCAAAGCCCTGTATCACCAGCGTGCTTGTAATAAACGTGGGTAGAGACCTTTCCCAAATCTTCGTTCGCAAAGACTGGCCATGATGATGATGATGATGCCAAGATCCAGGTTTTCTAGAACTAAACCCTCTTAAGAGAGCAGCTGATATTTCAGGAGTCACAACTGACTGAGAACTGATATTCTGTGGTTTCCAGCAGCTGAACTCCTTTGGAAAATGGTTTTCCAGGCGTCTGACTGGTTTTCCTGTTGATGGGATAGCAAACAGAGAACCTCAGGGTTATGAAAGGATCCTGGCTGATCCCCAGTGTGGCCAGTGTTGCTGCCTGCAAGATGTTGATTTTTTTTGCATTAAATATGGAATATTGAATCGAGAGAGAGGGTACAGTTAACTGTAAGAGCACTTTTTGTTTTGTAAAACGCATATTCACAAACACGGACATGGTTCTGCGTCTGGGCAGTAGCTGTGGGTCAGCTGGCAGCTGTTCCAGTGCAACAGCCCGGGAGCTGCCTGGCCGGTCCCCGCCGGGCCGGTGGCCGCGGGAGCCGAAAGTGTAAAAGCCATTCAGGGAGATCGGTGCGGGCCGCGGTCGGGGCGGTCCCCGGGCCCGGGAGGCCTCCGTGCCGCGAGGGGGCGGGCGGGGCGGGCGGGGCCGGGCCGGGGGGGCGGCGGGCGCGCTCCGTGCCCGGGCAGGGGCGGCCGGCGGAGCCATGCACGGCGAGCGGGCGCTGCTGCTGCTGCGCCGAGACAAGGTACGGCGGGACCGGGCTGGCGAAGGGGTACGGCGGGACCGGGCTGGCGAAGGGGTACGGCGGGACCGGGCTGGCGAAGGGGTACGGCGGGACCGGGCTGGCGGGGGGGCGCCGCGGGCTCCCGGGGCTGCCCGGGCCGTTCGCGGCGGGCACTTGTCGGGTTCGGTTGCGCTGAAACAGCGTTTGCCTTGTTTTTTGGCCAAAAGCGGGAGTTCTCCTTTGAAACTCGCTGTTTTTCTCCTGCTCGGGGACACCCGCTCGCAAGGTTTGCCGCGGCGGGGGGTCCGTTCGGGTCCCCGTGTCTCTGTTAGAAGCACTGACCGTAGCAGAGTGGTTTTTTCGGGGTAAGTTTCACGGTTGCTGCTGCACAAACAAGTGAAGCACTGGGAATGACTCGGGTGTGCTGTACACTTGAACCATGTGGCTTCTGCTCTCAGTTACCTTCTCGGTCCCTTCACTCTCCAGCGGGTAGAGCCCCTGCCCTTGTACCAATACCTCAGAGTGCTCAGCCTGCCAAGCTCGGGTGCCCTGATGAGCATTTATGCTTGAGTTTTGGATTGTTTGAGGCCATTAAGTGGGCTCAAGTATGAGGGGTTTTGCTTATTTCTCAGCTTTTATTAAATGTCCGTAAAACACGTAATGCTCACTTGATTGATACTGTCCCCTGGGCTGCGAGAAAAAAGGTGCATTTTTGTAGAATTACTTCCATTTGCCAAGTTGGTTTGCATAAAGAATGAAAGGTTTTCTGTTGGTGAAGCTGATGATTAGCATTCATGTTTCTCTCTCCCCTTGCCTAGATCGAGCGATTGGAAGTCAGCAGCTTGGCGCAGACCTCCAGTGCCGTGGCCTCCAGCACTGATGGCAGCATCAACACGGACTCCGTTGATGGGACCCCAGATCCGCAGAGGACAAAAGTGGCCATCACACACCTGCAGCAGAAGATACTGAAGCTGACTGAGCAGATCAAAATTGAGCAAACAGCCCGTGATGATAACGTGGCAGAGTACCTGAAATTGGCCAACAATGCAGACAAGCAGCAGAGCGCCCGCATTAAGCAAGTGTTTGAGAAGAAAAATCAAAAGTCAGCCCAGACCATCTTGCAGCTGCAGAAGAAACTGGAACATTACCACCGAAAGCTGCGAGAGATTGAACAGAATGGGATCCCTCGGCAGCCAAAGGATGTCTTCAGGGATATGCATCAGGGTTTGAAAGATGTTGGAGCAAAAGTCACTGGCTTCAGTGAGGGAGTGGTAGACAGCGTAAAAGGTGGGCTTTCCAGTTTCTCCCAGGCCACACACTCGGCAGCAGGAGCTGTGGTTTCCAAACCCCGGGAGATTGCCTCCCTCATAAGAAACAAGTTTGGGAGCGCAGACAATATTGCTAACCTGAAAGACTCCTTAGAAGAAGGCCAGGAGGATGGGACAGGAGGCAAGGCTCTAGGCATTATTCAGAACTTTCAGTCAAGCCCAAAATATGGCAGTGAAGAGGATTGCTCCAGTGCCACGTCGGGCTCGGTGGGAGCCAACAGCACAACGGGGGGCCCTGTGGGAGCTTCCAGCTCCAAAACAAACACTCTGGATATGCAGAGCTCAGGGTTTGATGCAATATTGCATGAGATTCAAGAAATTCGAGAGACACAGGCAAGACTGGAAGAGTCATTTGAGGACCTTAAGGTTCGCTACCAGAGGGATTACACGTTGATAATGCAGACCCTGCAGGAGGAGCGGTACAGGTACGTGCTGTGGTACTTTGTTTCACAATTCAGTGCTGCGATCTCAGAGCACCAGGGCTGGGATGGTACTACTCAGCAGGCTGTTCCCAACAGCCTGATTCAGGTGAGAAGCTCTGTGGTGGTCTCAGGATTTTTCCCTCCTGGTTTTGTCCTTTGTAGATATTGCTGTCTTGCTGCTCATCTCCCTTTCTTTACATGAAAGAAATAGCAAGGAAAAAGGTTATTTCACAGTGTTTTCAAGATAAAAAGTCAAGCCAAAGAGTTTTAATAAGGTGTCCCAAAATCAAGAGTACGTTGATGCAGTTACTGTTATCAGACAGTGCTTTGCCCTGCATAAACCCTGCAAAGGTTTGGGAGACGGGGAACTATGCATGGACAGTGACTGACCCTGCCTCCTCTGACACTCAGATCCATGTCTACCAGAGAAAGAAACATTCCAGCTTTCTTAATGTTCTCTGACAAGACGTGATCTTTTCCGTGTGCCAGAACTAGGATATCCTTTGTCTCCTTCACTCAGCCCACAGTGGCAGAGTTCAAGGAAATTAAGTTGAATTAAATGTCAGATACTGGCAGTGTGCTTGTTGTGGAGGTTACGGGGCTCTGGAATTGGGTATCCTGTGCTTCCATTGGCCCTCCCCTCACTGAAAGTGATGGAAAGGTGGGGCAGTTGCTGCACTACTGCTGGTCCCTGATGAAGTCAAAGGGGAGAGGGGACAGTGGCTTTCAGGGAGGCAGCCTGGCAGCGTGGCATGGCAGCCAGTGCCTCCCACCACCCTGAGGCTGCCCCCACCTCCCCACCGAGGAAAGCTGCCCATGGAGAGGTGCTGAGGGAATGCTTCCCCCTCCTCACTGGCTGGAAGAGGCTCTCGGCAGGCTGCGTTGTGCTGTCCAGTAGAAATTTGGCATCCTCCCCTTCACACACTGGGAGCAAGAGCTTGTCCCCAGGCTCCAAAGAGAAGAGTTACCAGCTGCTCTTCTTCAGGCATTCAAGACACTGCAGTCTAAGTCAACAGTATTCTTAAATTTTAAATAAGAAATGCAAGGCCAAAGCCCTCATTCTGGTGGAGGACAGCAGGTTGCTGTCAGGAAGTTCCTTGTGGTCTTCATGGCTTCGCCTGGCTGTGGAGCACAACCTGCAAGGCGCAGCAGAGCTGCTGCGGGTGCGTGGGGACAGGCTTGCTGAAGTGCCCCGTGCCACTTGCTGAGTTGGTTTGTGCAGTGTAACATGGAGTTGCCCTGCAGCTCTTTAGACATGCTGGTGCCAAATCATTGGAAAAACATTGGAAAAGGCTTAACCTGCTAGGATCTGGTAGAGACAGCAAGCTTTCTGTGTGCTTTGCAGAGCTTGGGCAAACAAAGCCAGACCAACACCACTTTCTAATCCTGCTTTGCAACAATCAGTGGTTTGACTGAAACCAGCACCCAGCACAGCAACTTTGGTTCCTAGTGACTCATTGTCATCAAGTCACATCCCGAAGTGACGTGGAGCTGGATCTTCTGCTCCCCAGCAGAGAGGTGCTGTTGTCTGTTGCTGTGTAGGTTGTTGTTTCACACATACAGCAGCAGCCATTCATGGTGGGATGTTATATGCAAGCACAGCACAGCTGAAGGAGTGGCCTGAAAGTACAATGGCGGACCCTGGGGACTGATGCCTGTTGTCAGCTAAACTGGCTCACTACTGTCCAACACCTCTGAGCAAGGTTCATGTAGGTCCCATACTAGTGCACTGTGAAGTCATACCTGTCATGTGCCATTAAGCTTTACAGAGCACTGCCCCGAGGTGAGCCCAGAGCCCAGCCGCTAACCAAAGCAGCCTGGAGTGAAAAGCTTCGGGGAGAATCTGCACTTGGCTTATAAAAGTTTAAAAAGATAGTAATTTAGACCTGCCATTTGGAATGTTGATGCAGATAGATTAAAGGTGTGACCTTTAAGGAGGACCAGTTAAACTACTGTCAGTGCCCTTGTCTCTGAAGGTAACTGCACGATTAGCGAGATCTAATGAGCTAATCACAGCGGGATGACTACCTGACTGTACAAATCTACATTCTTGTTTGATAGCTTGTGTATTTTGAACCGTCATGATAAAAGCCAACGTCACCCTAGAACTGGAAGGTGATGTGATGTGTCCAAGGGCAGAGGTTGCTGCTGCCTTGGCAGGGAGGTGTGGCGCTTGTTCCTCCAATTGGAACCTCTCTCTTCAGAAAAAAATTAAAAGATGGGAAAGGAGATTGTGGTTTGGTGCTGAGAGGCTGGGGATTCGAATTAATCATAACTGGTTTTAAAAGCTATAAATACCTCCTAAGTCTGCTCTATTTCTGTGAAGCTTTCAAAAACAAACACAGAGCTAGAGCTTGAAAAAAAAAAAAAAAGAGGTATTTGGAGAAGCCCTTTGCTTGTCAGGTGACACTGAGTGTTTGCATTGTACCTGGAAGCTGGAACAAAGCATGTGCCGTGACATTTTCTCACCTGGTCTTTGTCCATTTCCTCTTTCTTAGATGTTCTACTGTTTTGCAGGTTCTGATCTTTTTTTCCCTGTGTGTTTGTGCAGTTTCTGTTTATCAGTCATGGCTTGCCTCGTGGGTTTTCCATTACTTCCTCCATCTCCTCCCTCCCTTTCCCAGCTTCCAGATCTTGCCTATCACTCCATGTAGCTGCTGGTTTGCTAACTATCTCTGAGGCAGCGACTCACTGGAGCAGTTGCTCCAGTTCTCCTGCCCCGGTGTTGCTGGCTGCCAGGGCTGGCCTGACCTGGCCTGGTGGCATCGAGGTGAGTGCAGGGTGGGCTGTGCTGCCCCGCACGTGCCAGCCCTGGAGCAGCGCTCTGCTCCGCTGGGGCTGAGTCACTGAGGAAGGAAGAGTCTGACAGCACCTCGGCACTTCAGAGCAGGCACCGAACTGGCCTGTTGCTTATCTCATTGTTGGAAGGTGGCAGTTGTTTACTGATATGAACAGGGACTTTCTGTGCTATTGAGACTGAAATAAAGTTCCTGCTGAGTATTTTCATCTTGTGTGTCCCTTTAGGAACTTGTTTGTACATGGTGAAATCATGAGCTCACATATTTGGAGTGTGGCCAGTTTGAGGGTTTGGGTTTCTTTCCAAGCTTGACATCCTTGGAAAGGGCATTTAGGTCTCCCACCCTCCTGTCAGGAGACATCCGTCAGCCAAAATGGTAGTTGCTGGTGCTTCCATTTGTCTGGGTTTTGATGTAGTCTACTTGTTGGACTTCAGCCTGTCCTCATGATGTGTTTTAAAATAGATCAAAGGAGCTGAACCTCAGAGGTCTGGAGGCTCTTCTGGAGTATTGCTGGGCAGTGGAGGCAGCACGCTGGGCCAGGTGGGTGCTCGCCCAACCAGGACAGCACCGAAATGTCCCTGCAAAGCTGTGCTCTTCCCAGGGAGGCTCAGACCTGGAAGTACTGGGATGTGGGCACTGAGAGCAGCTTTGGAGCAAACTCTGTCCCTTGTGTATCCTCTAGGTAGAAGACTTGGAGTATATTACAAATAGATACTGCTTTTAGCTGTTTACTCCACTATTGGAAGCAGTGTGTTCAGTAGCATAAAGATGTATTTCATGACAAATAAAGATCACATGGAAGTTTGTATGACATAGCTATAAAAAAAAAGGTCCATCTTGAGAGATAACTGAAGACAGGTGTTAAACTCTGTTTACAGTGTACTTCAAAGGTCTTTAGCATCAGTTTGATCAGAGTTTCTTTACTGTGTGCAGATAAAGTGTCCTTTTCGTCACATCCCTCCCTTCCATGTGCTTCCATGTGTGTATTAGCTTTGTATTTTGGAGCTATTACTTTAAAATGCCTTTAAAGCATTTTAAAAAATGAGATGGTCATAACTGTGTTTCTGAGCCTTTTCAGACCAGTTCCCCAATTCCCACGCAGTGAGCCTCAGAAAATGTGTGGAAATCCAGTGTGGCTGTTTGAAATTAAGTCATGGCTTCCCATATCCCATACTTGAGCCCCAGGAGTGTACTGTGTCCATAAGAACAGCTCTGATGATCTCTGTGATAATTGTGACAGGTGACATTGGTCCGTTGCACAGAAATATTTCTGTGCTGGTTCTTGTTCATCTAGAGGCTGGTAATTTTAAGGAGAAATTTCACTCTAAAGAGGAGTTTTCCATACCTGAAATAAAGTGGTATATTTACAAACAAATTTAGTCTGTTCAAAAGACACTGGCACTTGTGTTAGAGGGATGTCTATCATCTTAAACCCCTTGACTGGTGGCCTGTCCCTTTTATTTCTGTAATACTCCCAGTTAAATGCAAACCAGCTTTCAACAGGGAAACCCTGGCCTTGGGCCCTGTAAGTCACATGAACCTCTCCTTGCTTTTCAAATTTGAACACCAATAGAAAGCAGCAGGAAAAAAATTAATTTTCTAAATTGTAGGTAATGGGACAGGGATTGAAAAGCCAGCTGAATGGAGGCTGTGTCATTTCAAAAATAAGTCAGGGTAGGTTAGTGGGGGCAGGGGTGTGGGTTTTTAAAATAACCCAGTTCAAGCAGTTGCCTGACACAGTGGGTTCTGGAAGCACAGGTGATTCTTGGGTGCCAATTGCAGCAGCTCTGGGATTGAGCGGGGTGTGGGTCAGGAATGAGCTGGTTGTCCAGCATTCAGGGCAGGAGAATTGGAGCCAACTCTTCTGCTAATCCTGTTCTGTTTAAACTCTTAACTATACAGATTTGCAGGGTTTCCTTATGTTTCCTGTAGATTGAGGTAGTTTTGAAGTTATTAAAATACAATTGTTTCTTGTTAGAGAACAGGATTTAATCTGCCTGGCAACAGCCATTTTATGAAGGGTGTTTGTGTGAGAGGAGGTTAAAAGACACAATCATGCTATTTTCAGAAATGCTTAAGTCTCTTTTTGTGTAATAAACCCACTGGAGAATTTTGTAATATATTAACAGACTGAATATATTTCAAGTAATTGATGCTTCCTTTGAGACTTAGAGTGGGTTTAGTTATGATTTCTTGGTTGTTGGCAAGTTGTTTTTGTTAAGTTGTGTGGGAACAAATGGCAGTATTAATTATCTGGGCTCCTTCTTCATTAATCAGTCTTCACATGGCCATGCCCTTCTGAGTCTGGGGAAACCAGTTCCTGGTGTGTCTCAGCATGGTTGCACAGTCCTTGTGGCACCTTTCTGGGCTGAGCCATATCAGCTTGGAGGTTGTCGGTCTCACTACTGGTTGACCACGTGTTTTGCTGCTGCAAATTGTCATGCTGTGTCTGACTGCTCCTTAGTTTAAAGCAATATTGCATTGGGAACAGAAATGAAAATTCTCTTCAGACTTGTCCATTAAAAACAAAACCCCAAGACTGTTTTTAAAGGCTAGCTTTTGACTACAGATCCTGAACAACTACCTTGTGAAGCACCAAAAAAAATCTTGGGGAAAAAAATCCTAAAAAACAGAAGCAGGATTTTTGTCTTTGTTCCAGAACTTGCAATTAAATTCTTCATTCTAGATAAATATTGTTTATTCATCTTATATGTGTGTGTATGAATTAAATTCAGGCAGAGTCAGAAGGAAAAATTTAAACAAGGAATTATCCTTGTGGTTAATTCCTTAGAAGTTTCTTGGTTATTAGGATCGAGGTTCAGATGGTAAGAGCTGTGTGGTAAGCTTTTCCATTCTGTTAGAATGAGTAGACAGTGTAAATCAGAGTCCAGAGTGGAAAATGGCCACCATAGCCGTGCCCACACCTTTGTTACCATCAGAGCTATCACATAAGTTGATATGTGATGATATTGTTCTCAATGAGAACCAAAACTGTATCTCTCAGAATTGCTGTAACTCGGGTTTTTTTGGGCAGCCCTCCTCCTCAGGACTGCTCCTGGCCCATTCACCAGGAGCAAACTGAAAAATAAGCCTGCAGGTTAGTGATTCATGTGTCCTTCTTATAAATAATATGATGGTATTTGCTTGTTAAGTTGCATCATTTGTGGGAGATAAAGAAAAATACAAGTCAAAGATCCACGTGACCTCATGCAGAGATCAGACAGTAACATCATGTTCTCTGAGGCACCGGTCACATGTCATTTCTGTGTCATTTTTATGCCCATTACTATTCTGAGTGTAGATGAAAATGCTTAAGAGCTTATGGTATTAGAAGGGAACTATTTGGTTTACACAAAAGTTTGGGGAATACATTATTTTATTCTAACTCTGCCCTTGATTTCTTGCATCACTTGACAGTTGTCATGTACTTGTGTGTTTTATTCCAGAGTAGGAGCAGGATCACAGAGTTTACCTGGTAGAAAGGACTGATTCCCAGCGAAGGGCCATGATGGCAGTGCGTGCTGGGTGCTGACTGAGGCAGCCCCTCTGGTTTCACTGCACAGGCAGTGATGTTTGTTCCTCGGTTGTCACTGGTGTCATTTTGCTGTCCTCTTCTCACTAAAGCCACTGTACCATGTGTTGTCATTTCTAGATGTGAAAGACTTGAAGAGCAGTTAAATGACCTGACTGAGCTCCACCAGAATGAGATCCTCAATTTGAAACAGGAGCTGGCCAGCATGGAGGAAAAGATTGCCTATCAGTCTTACGAGCGAGCCCGGGACATCCAGGTGAGTGACAGAAGCGAGGATCCAAGTCCTGCCCTCTGCCTGCTCTTTCAGGAACTCACTTTTGAAATACTCCTGCACTTCAGTATTTGATTTTAATCCTCGTAGCTTTATTGCTAAACTGTGTATTGCCACATTCTGAAAGGACCTTATTCCATCTGGGACCCTTGGGTATCTGTCCAGGTAACCTCCTCTGTAAAGCAGGGCTGTGCCCCTGCGCAGAGGGAGCCGCTGCTCAGCCAGAGCGGAGTCTGTGAATCAGTTGTAGCAAAGCAGGAGCCAGTGCCCACACCTTGTGCAGGCCTTTGCAGGGTGTTAGACACTCACGAGCCATGACCTGAACACGTTTTTTACAGTATCATTCCCAGTATATGGGCCCTGGGGTGTGGTTCTGTGTCACTAGTTTTACAGCAATGGTGACATACATCTAAGAAAAAATGGCTTTATGTGTTCACTGCTTTGAGTCAGGAAACAATTCTTTCTGTTGGCTTTGCCCAAATAAGGAGGTGTTTTTTTAAAGAGAAGTTTCAGTATGTAAAAAAAGCTATGAGACAGAGATCATGAAGTTGGAGGCCTTTCTACAAAGCAAAGCTGCTTCTGACCCTTGTGGAGAAAGGCCTATTCAGGAACAAGTGTCTTGTCCATTTTAAGTAATTGCTTTGCTAGTTTTAGCAGACATCTCAGTTCTGATCGCTGATGCGAGATATTTATATTGTGAGCAGAGAATTGTAGGTCAAAGTTCTCCCTCTTTTCATCCCTGGAGGTGGTTCAGCCAGGTGATTTCCTCTGGAGATCGAGCAGGCTGTGCTCTTGGCACGCCTGTGGATCCAGCTGCAAGTCCCGTTGAGTCAAACGTCCTTCCTTCCCAGTTGTTGCTGTTCAGGCAGCTGAGCAGTTCTGCCCTGTGCTTTCAGGGGCCATAACCAAAGAAAAGCCCTCATGTTTCATTGACCCCCACAACCGTGATGCAGTGCGAAATGTAGCAGTTGACAGTGACCGTTAAGTTAAAGTTAAAATTAATCAGTGTTTGTGGACAGTGGTGCCATGGCCTCCAGCCGTGTAAGCAGGAGGCTGTCCCTTGGGGGTGTGTTATAAGGGTCAGGTTTTGTTCTCTTCTCTAAATTCAAACAGCAGAAAGAAGTAAGGGTGAAAACTTAAATTGTTAAGTGGGGATTTCTCAATAGCTTTTTTTAATCTTCATTTTATGATTTGGTGCTTTTAGTGGAAACTTGCAAATTGGGACAGCCTATTCCTCAGCCTTGCTGGGGAAAAGGTAAGTGTTTTGTTGCATGAAAAACTATATAAGAGCATGGGCTGATGTTGCAGAGGAACAATCCTGGTTCCTTTTTCAGTCAGTCTGGGAGAGACTGCTGCTTTGCTGCAGACTTGTAGATGGTACTTGCAAGTCGGCCTGAGAAACCTGACTCTGAGGATTAGTGGAAAAATTGTAACTTTGTATCTTCAAGAGGAGAAGTATCTGGTTGTGTTAATTGCCATAAAACCTCTTTCCTTCTCCCTAGCCCCCTGCGTTGCACGTCATCAGTGTTTTAGTGCAGGTTGCGTTGGTCCAGTTGAGGTTTCACTCAGTGAAAAGATTTGACAAAATCTCCCCAAGTCAGCAGGGCTTTGGAGAGCTGGTTTTGTGCAGAGTAGTCTTCTCCCTCAACCTCCTTTTGCTTTGCTTCTTCCTGGAGGCAGTTCCATAAATCTTGTGCTTCCTACCCTTCTCCTAGACATCTTTCCCCAGCCCTCCCAGTGTCACCTGGAGCTGTGCCAGTGCCACAGCTTGCTGCAGGCTGGAGGAGATCTTCCTCCTGCGATGGCAGCTGTGCAGTCCCAGCCCTGGTGCTCCTCAGACCTTTCCCTGAGCTCACAACTCGCTAAGCAAGCAGAACACAGCTGAGCCTTTGGGTAGTTGTTTTTGTTGACTTAGTTTTCTGCCAGGTTGAGTAGTTTTCTGCAGAGGGGCCAGAAAAGCACAAGCCACTGAATTTAGGAGGTTCTGGGAAAACACATCCTAGAAGAGGAAGAGGACAAAGATTTCTGGCTAGGCACAGCACCTTTGTCCTCTCAGTGACCTCTTGGAACCGAAGCTGAAGTGACCAGCTTGCAGGGTAGCCCCCCATTCTGGACAGAGGCTGTGGGATTGCTGAGGGCTGTCACACCCACCTCCCTCTGGTCTGACAGTGAGACAGGAGGGATGGTGGGTGGCCATAGCACCATGTGCAGGGTCTGGCAGCTGGCAGTGCCAGGTGGCATTGAAGGATGTGTTTTAACAAAGCTCAACTTCTGCCCAACCTGGCACCTCCCTGTTGAGCATCTTGGGTGCGGATGAGGTGCCGTGGTGTGTTACAGACTGCAGTGCTCAGTTAGTGAGCGGCTTCTCACCCTTAGGCACAGGAAATGGCACTGCTACCTCTGCTCAGTTCAGGAGTGTGTGTGTGGGAATGCTGACCCTGGCCTGGCCCAGTCTGTGAGGTGACAGCTGTGGATTGTGTGTGACCCAGTGTGTGCTCTTGCCCACAGGAGGCACTGGAAGCCTGCCAGACACGCATCTCCAAGATGGAGCTGCAGCAGCAGCAGCAGCAAGTGGTGCAGTTGGAGGGGCTGGAGAATGCCACAGCCAGGAACCTGCTGGGGAAGTTCATCAACATCCTGCTGGCTGTCATGGCTGTCCTCCTCGTCTTCGTCTCCACTGTGGCCAACTGTGTTGTGCCCCTCATGAAGACTCGCAATAGGACGTTCAGCACTTTATTTATAGTGGTTTTCATTGCCTTTTTGTGGAAGCACTGGGACGCCATCACCGGCTACTTGGAACGGTTCTTGTCTCCCCCCAGATGATGGCGGCAGGAATGGGCTGTGTTGCTCCCTCCCGGCGCTCTTGGTGAGCAAGTGTGACAAAGATTAGTCAGCAACTACTCCGCTGAAGTTTTAAAGTGTCCGAGTGAATTTGTTTACATTTAGAATAACATTTTTTCTCTGCGAGATGCATTGCAATAGTATTTTTTAGATTTTATTCAAGAACTCTTTTGGTGAGAATCCTGGATAATTTTTATGTAGCATGGTTCTCTTTGGATGCAAATCTTGAGATTCTTTAAAGTGTACAAAAGAAATTAATAAAATACAGAATTTGGAGCATACCAACGGGCAATTTAAATTGTGGCTTGAACTACTGTACTAAACCTGTCAGGAAGAAGAGAACGTGGTTAGCTTAAGATGATCAAAGCTCAATCTAGTGCACAGCCTTGAATGATGGTACCACAGCAAACCTGTAACACTAAACTTTTACTGTGAAGTCTGATCACATTCCATGTCCAAATGTATGCGTTCAGAGTGGTTTCTTTCCTTAACAAGAGAAAAACAACGTGTGGATCTCTCTCTCAGCTCAGCATCTGGGTTCACCGTTTGTGCTAACCTGACTTCAGTAACTTTCTGTAAGGCTGACTAACTTGGCTGAGTGTATGGAGTGGAAGCCTCATGCCATACACAGTAACTGCACAGTCATGCTACAGTGTTTTGAAATAGTCCTTGAAATACTTATCTTTAAGCAGAAGCCCTTGGTCGCACTTTTAAGGTTTTTTTTAATATATGTATATTCACAGATTTAAAAAAAAATCCAAACAGCATACTTGAAGAGTGTAATACTCAAACTCTCAGTGCTTCCTTATTGTTTCTAATAGGATTTTTTATTATTATTATTATTATTATTATTATTATAATTATTATTATTGGGGGTTTTTTTGGAAGGGGTTGGGAGGGTCATTACTTTTTTTTCTTTCAAATAAAGAAGTGATGTTTGTAAATGAAGAAATGCGTGAATAATTGTGAGCTGTCTTGTCCTGAAGCAGTTTTGAGGAGGGCGGAGAGTAGTTTCTAATGCCAGCCTGTCGAACACAGTGCTGTTCACATGCCATTTGTCTGTCCTCCTGAGCATACAGATGCAGCATCATCAAAAACCATCTGTCTTCTCCACACCTTTTTGTCATGCAAGGCTTTTTTTCTTTTTCCAGATGTGAAGGATAGTATGTTTATATTTCTTGTTTGCATGTCATCTCTAATTCCTGCCTCAGGATAAGAAGAAGGAATTTCTGTTCATCCCTTCCTAGGGAAAAGACAGGTTCTTTTAAGGAAAGAAATATTAACTCAACAGTCCACTTAAAAGAATGGTTGTCTCAGAAATAGCTCTAATTTTTAAAGAAACCCCTGAAAAGTGAAACCAAAGTTTTCCTCCTGTCAGGCTCTGGTAAGATCATTTGTGTGTCTATGTCTGTGGTGTGCCATAGAGAGCATCCTCTTTTTCAGCCGCAGGAGCCAGCACTTGGTGCAGACACCTTTGCAAAGCTCTAAAGGAAATGTCAGCTTCAAATGTAACCCCAAGCCTTTGCAGTGTCATTGCTGGTGACCTGTTGGTACAGGCAGGCAGCCAGCCCTCATGTCCAAGGAATCTGTGTTCACTCTGTGCTGGTTTTTAACTGCTGTCCCTTTCACCATAACAATGCCAAGATTCATCTTTTGTCTTCATGAAATCCAAAAAGACTCCAGGATTCTCTTTCAAAACCATTTATGGTGTTTAGTTAGGTCTTACTGTTTTCCTTCCTTGCAGGATCAAGTTCCCTCTAGGAACCAGATGTTGCCCACATGACCTAAACCAGTTGAAATCATACACATACATATATGAGACATGTACATCACGTACATACATATACACAGATGTTGTGCTGTGATGCAGATTCTGAGAAATTCCCTCAAACAAGTTTAACAGTCTTGAGGGTTTTCTGATTGCCAGTGGAGGCAAACCCTCCACCGTTCAACCATCTTTCTTCCTCCAAAGGTTCTTTTTTTCCATAGTCACGGGAAACTCAGGTGCCCCCTCCCCAGGGATCACAGCACACCTGTCACCATGTGCACTAGTCTGCTCCTGTCCTACTTAAAATACAAATTGCCAATTGCAGCTGACTCAGGCCAATGCTGCTTGTGCTTTCTGCAGTGCCACAGCCAGAGCAAAGGTGCGTGGCCATTCCTCCCCTTGGCCCTGCTCCTTGTTCCAGCGAGGCTCTGCTCTGTTGCCACCCTTCTCTGGTGACTCATGTTCCTTGGGTAACTGTTAGCTTCCCATTACACAGTTTTGTCAGAAGCAAATGTGTGAATAACAGTAAGAACTGATTTGGGACATAACTGAAATGCTTTGTTGCCTTTATTTCTGAAACCTGGCCTTTTTACCTCTGGTTTTCTCAGTTTTGATCACACTAGAATTGTGCATGGTAGGTTTTTATGTGGTCAAAGCAGGAAGGAGTTGAAAGCCAATAGATCTGGACACTCAGTGCCACTCATCTGTAGTATTTTAGGAAGTGTTTGTCCCTCTTCTTTATATCCTAATTTCATTTAGCATCTGAACTCTGTCACATTCAATAAATACCATTTGCTAATTTGCTAGAAAGGTGCAGGCTTAATAGAAACTTACACCTCAGAACTGTTTGGTGGAGGCCGTGTACATGAGTCTGGACAAAGTGTGTCTGTCTGTCTCTTTCTCTCTCGACAGTTTCTTCCATTCCAGAAAATTGTCTGCAGTAATGCTATGTATGATGCTGCATCCACCTTTCATATCTTGACACAACTGCCATGTGTTTTGCCTTTTGCATTAGCAGAACGTTTTGGGGTTTTTCTCCCTCTTCAGTTTGAAGGTCTGTGATGATTTCTGATAGCTTAATGATGATATTGTTGGAAATGTGATTCTAGCTTTAAAGCTCCCTTTCCTTGTACGTGGTTATGTTTGCTTTCCTGATGGAGTGTTTCTGGATGACAGGCAGAGGACAGTTTCTGCCATGGATGTGAGTGCGTGTGTGAGTACCTTTAACAGTCTCCTTTGTAGATACAAACGTTTTAGTGACCATCTCAGAGTCGCAGAATGTTTCCCAAAACATTTCATATTCGGAGTTGAAAAGACACAGAAATTGCTGAGATGTGTTTGTAGCACATACAACCTTGGCACATGAAAAGGGAAAAAAATATAATGGACTGTGTAAGTTTCAAAAGCAGCAGCTCCTCATTGACATTTGAGAGTTCAAATGAAGTTCATCTGTTTCCCCTGTGTCCTTCAATGCAAAGAAAGAAAATCTTGGATGCAAAAAAATTTGCCATTTAAAATTTCATAAAGTTCTTTTTTTCTCTTATTAGTTTAGTTTAATGATACCCAGCATGCTCCCAGCAGTTACTCTGTTGATTTATTCCAGTCCCATATGTGCTTAGGTCTGATCAGATGAACTGTTGACTTGTGTACATGTTACACTGAGATGGGAAAGCATGGTCTGACAGCTCTGAAAATATGCATTTTTTATTTAAAAAAAAAAGCATTGTAACAAAAGAAGCCAAGCTACAAAGGGTTCAAGATTGAGTAGTTTTGCCAGTTTTTAAGTGAATTCTGAATGTGGCTAAGGAGTTACAAACCCTGTGTGTCTGTGTTGTGTATGCCAGGTGGTATAGTTGTAGGCAATTGACTTAGCTGTAAGTGTGTTTTAAAAGTGTAAAAAAAATAAACAGAAAAACTCACTTGCACGGGTTGAAAAGTACAGAAATGACACTTGTGAACGTAACACTGTAGTTTATAGATCTTAAGCTGCTAATTGTTGAGAGAGATTTACATTTGTCTTGTCTGATTGTCACAGATTTATCTGTGACACTTTTACTGTATATAAAAACTTTAAATAAAGACCTCAGCTATTAACACCAGCCTACTTTGGATGTTTCCAAAGGGACAGGGCGGGGGTTGTTAGGAAAAAAATGAGGGATGTGTTAAAACTGTGCTGAGCCCTAAGAGCTCAAAATCTGAGCAAGTTTTTCATCGTACAGTCAGCCCTGCACCACCTGGGCACGGCGAGAATAAAGTGGCAGCAGTGTCTGATCTCTGGGACAGCCTCTGGCAGGGTCCCCACTGGGCTGGTGCCTCACGGTGTGTCTGCCTCCCTCCCTGCCACACTCAGCTTGCAGGTGGGTGTAATCAAGTGAGATGAGTTACCAATGAGGTCTGTCTTGGAAGGACCAGCTGTTGGTCCTGTATTTTCCCACGTCTGGTCTGTGACCTGCCCTGCCCCAAATGAGGAGGACCCTTGCTTCTGTGGACTTTGTCCTTAAGGGATTGCAGGGTCAGCTCTGTGTGTGCTGCATATGCAGAGCCATGTGCAATTGTAGCCTCACCCCTGTGTCTCATGGGGAGCTTGTGCTGGAGCAGTTCTGGGCCCTGGCTAGGCTGGGGCAAGGAAGGCTGCAGCTGGCAGGACAGCATTGACCAGCAGAAACCAGGCTCACTCCCCCTGAGGAGAGGCAAGAGAGTGTACGCAGAATGTTGTTGAGCCACTGCTCTAAACAGAGGTATTTTGTCTACCATGTTTCATAGGAGAAATTCTGAATTCTTCAGTATTTGTACAAGCTGGAAGTGAGCAGATTCATCACTGATGTGGAGAAGATACTTGTTCCACTTGTTTTTTGGTCATATGGCCTCAGGAACACAGAACCGAGAAGGGAATGGAAACACCTTTTTAAGGAGAAAGGGACTGAGTCCTGTTTTCACAGAGGTGCAAGTAAGGGATCAAAAAGCAAAAGCAGTTGTTTGCAGGGATTTTTTCCCTATAATCTCCCCAGAACCAGAATGCACATTCCAGCAGTTTATGGATGAAGCAAGTGCATGGGGCTGTTTTTGCTAGAGCTGTCTGGCTCAGGATAGCATGTTGTGCTGGTTGTGAAGGTAAGTGGTTCTGGGGTAAATTCTTTTGGGGCGGTCACTTGAGAGGTGCTGGCTGTGGCTCAGAACCAACAAGAGGGCATGATGACCAAGGGTAAAAGCAGTGGCCGCCTACTCCCATGTCAACAGATTTAATCCCATAATTTAGAGGATTAGGAGTTGCTACTCAGTTTTTTGGTTAGTCTGTGGGAAGTGGTTTGATCTCTCCACCCAGGTCCTGTGGGACAAACAGGGATGTGGCAAGGGTAAGGCTATGCTGGGTTGCAGCTGTGGAGGTGAGGAATTGGCTGATGTTTCTCACTGGAGCAGTCATTCTCCCTAGCCAAATCACACCTTGATGTGCTGATAGTAGAAATTTGGGCAAACAGACAGCTCCCTACCACAAAATACCTGTCTTCAAGTTGTTCCTTAACACCATCCACTTTTCTTCTTTAAAAGTGGTGGTTCGTGGCTCGTTGGCCTTAGTGGAGCCTCCCTCGCTGACTGGAATTCAGCAGAAATGGGAAGAAGGTTCTCTGCTGCCTGAGTTAGCAGGGAACAGAACATCCCTGGGCTAACCAGCTCTGCTGAGTGACTCTAGCCAGATCCTGTCTGAATTTAGGAATAAGAGTCACCACATAACGTGTGTTCTGTACCAACTTTGTGTCAACTCTGGCCCAAGGGGGCAAAATAAGGAACAGTGCCTGAGGAGAAAGGCCAGAGCAGGCTGGGAAGTTCTCAGGCCTCCTCCCGAGTGCAGCTGAGCCTGTAGCCCTGCCTGTTCACAGCTGATACTCGCCTTGCCTTACAATCAAGAGGTCTGAAGGCATTCAAAATTCCACTACACTCAACAGCACTCTCAGATTGGAGTTACCTATCAGATCTCTGCCGTGACAACTTTGAGGACACCCCTGGCTCCAGTTCATTGTTTGACAACACCTTTATGCCTAACCCTAGCCGTTATCTGTAGGGAGTGGGAGCCCTGAGAGCCCGTCTGGCCAGCAGAGAAGCAGATGAGTGTGATACCACGTTGCTCCATCCTGTCAGTCAGATCCTCGATTCCACCCGGTTCGGGCACTGCTGCCACACCTGCACATCACCCACATGCTTCCTCAGCCCCTGAATGTGAACATGAGCTCTGGGCCAAGCCAACTCCCATTCCTCCTCGGCCCTGCTGAACGTGTCACTGGAGAGGACGGTGCTAACACAAGAGCGGACTGAGGGGGAGGGAGCTGTGACCGGAAAGCATTCATCATCCTCCTCTCAGGCACACCCTGAGAGCTAAGTGGGATGTTTTACAAATCAACATCCTGCTTACCTGGGTAAGGGATCCTGAGAAGAGGGATCATATGAGGCGCAGGTCACGTTTCACTCCTCAGCAGAAAACATCTTCAGGGAAACAACATCCCCCGACCCTCCCGATCATTGTCTCACGCATGCTGAGGCAGTTACTATCCTCGGCACACTGCTCAGGAACTTGGGGTATGTTCCTTCAAAAATGTTTCTTTAAAAGATCTTTTGCTTATTTCAGATCAGCTCTGGTCCTGCAATGGGCACATCGGCATTTCCCTCCCTCTTCTGAAACAGACTGTCAGGTGGGTGACGGGCTGGCATTCCATCTGTCCCGTCCATTGCTTTCCCGGCTGGGAAAGGCTGGTTGTTGCTGGGAGCGTCCGGGGTGACCCGGGCAACCCGAGCCCACAGAGCCGGCCGGAGGTGCCTGGGCCGGCGGGTCCCGCAGTGCAGGCGGTGGCAGCTCCCGGCCTGCGGGTGGATACAGACAAAGCCCGCCCTGCTGGACTGCAGGAAGGAATCCCGCGTTCTCCGCCGGAGCCGGGGCGGCCGGGAGGGAGGGAGGGAGCGGGACCGCCTGCCCTTGCTGCGGAGGGATAGGAATGGGCCCCGGACCGGCTCCCCGGGCCCGTTCCGATGTCGGGGTTGGCGGAGCGGCCCCGGGGCTCGCTCTGAGGGCTCTGAGGGCTCCGCTCCCCTCGCCCCAAGAGGGTCCCGCTCGCGCCCTCAGGGACCCGCGGGCCCCCCGCGCTGCCGCCGCCTGGCGGCGCTACCCGGCACTGCACGTGCGCGCTGCCGTGGGCTCTGGCGCCCCCTGGCGGTCCTAGCTGAGCACAGCCCCGGCACAGGTACCGCGGCACAGCCCCGGCACAGGTACCGCGGCACAGTCCCGGCACAGCCCCGGCACAGGTACCGCGGCACAGTCCCGGCACAGCCCCGGCACAGGTACCGCGGCACAGTCCCGGCACAGCCCCCGGCACAGCCCCGGCACAGGTACCGCGGCACAGCCCCGGCACAGCCCCGGCACAGGTACCGCGGCACAGCCCCGGCACAGCCCCGGCACAGGTACCGCGGCACAGCCCCCGGCACAGCCCCCGGCACAGCCCCCGGCACAGCCCCCGGCACAGCCCCCGGCGCTGTCTGCCCGCACTGCCCGCAGGGCCGTGGCCGATGGCTGCGTCCCCCGCTCGGCAGGGCTGTGCCTGGCAGCGGCGGGGGCTGCGCAGAGGCCGTGGGGACGGGCACCGGGAGCGGCTGTGGGCGCTGGCACAGCCCAGCCCGCCCACCTGCAGGCACTGCCGCGCGTTCCCGGCGCTGCCGCGCTCCCCGCTCGCACAGTGCCGCTGCCTCCCTGGGCAGCGCTGGGGAGCGGAAAGGGACGTGAAGACCTGGACCTGCTCGATCACACAAACACCCCGCCGAGGCTGCCCCGGGCTCCGGAGCATCCCGGACTTACGAACATCCCGGTCATGGAAACGTCCCAGCCGCTCCGTCACCGGGCCGCGAGCAGCCGCTGCAGCAGCACATGGAATTCGCTGCGCTGGTCACGTTGTGCAGGACCCCTCTTCCCCATGATTCAGCATGACTACAGCAGAAATTCAGTGGTTAGTACTGCTTGAACCCACTCCTGTATCCGATATTGGCCCAGGTGAGGAAGAGCCTCTCCCTGCTCAGGCTCAGCAGTCCCTCTCCCAGTCCCACACACAGCATTCAGGGCACAGCTCTGCAATGCCTCATTGCCCGTGCTCTGGAGGGAGGCATTCCAAGGGATAATTGTTCATGGCACACACTTGATGGCTCTCAAACCAGCTGTCACATAAGGCTGAATGCTCTGCTTCTGTTGATAAGCATGGCTGGGTCTGTGATTACTGTGAAAATTAGTTATTTGTCTGATCCGTAGCTCTTCTCTCCTCAAAGCGGGGCTGGAGTCTGCACAGATTTGGTGACAAGCTCCTCCCTGCTTCATCCACTGTAGCTCTGTTGAGCATCCAGGCCTGATGTCCTGCTGCTGCCTCTCCTGGTGCAGTGTGTTTGCTGGCAGTCCTGGCTCTACAGGCTTGGTGTCTCCTCTGGCTCCCAGACATCCTGCTGTCCTGTTTGCTGGCTTGTCCCAGCAGCAAAGTGGAACCATGCCGGCCAAGGTTCCCCAAGGACCAGCCTCAGCCCTGCTCTGGTGGGGTGGTGTCCCCAGCTGCAGAGTTCACACAAAAGAAGCCTTTTCTCAGATGCAGGGTAGCCTCCTAAGAGAAGAAGGGGGGAAATCATATGAGATTTGAAGGTTCTCTGAGGACAGAGAGTGTAGGAACAATGGCCACATTGATAAATTCCTGATTTCCTGACATGGGCCAGGGAAGGAGGAACCCCCGCAGTGGCAACACTGCAGAGTGACAGGGGGCTGGACGTGGCAGCTGGGCCGGCTCAGCAGGGAGACAGCCCACAGGGGCACGGGCACAGGCACAGCACAGTGCAGCGCAAGAAGAGCTGGCAAGGACAAGCTGCCCCCCTGAGGCCAGATAAACCCACAGAGATTCAGCCTGAAGATGCTCTCTCCTATTAGCAAAATGCCCATCATCCTTTTGCCACATCGCCTTCCCGAGAGCCGCACCTTTTGCCAGGTGTTACCAATGTGGTTAATTACTGGGGGCAAGGTGTGGCCCCATCTGAAACTGGGGAGGCTGCGGTGTGCAGAGTGAGGGTTGTGGGGATAGGGCTCTGAGCTGGGAAACACAGGGAGTTGACTGGGAAACGGCTTTTAACTGAGCTGCTAAAATCCTTCTCCCTCTCCCCATCAGCAAAAGGAAATCTGGGGCTCTGTTATCCCAGATACTCGTATTGTTTTGCTCCCCACAGCCGTGGGAGCTGCCCATGGAACCCCACGCAGGAATTCAAAGACTCAAAAAGTAAGTGAGCCAGGATGTCTCATTTGACCCCAAACAACTTGAGTCCTTCTGTGGGGAAAGCTCAGGCCTGCAGCCGGTTGCCCGGATAGCAGAGACTTGAGCCCGAGGCTGGGACTGGGCTCTGGGGATGGTGGCGTGAGCCGGGGCGTGCTGTGGGAACAGGAGGCTCGTGCAAAGGGCGGCGGCGGTGAGGCCGTTCCTGCCCCGGGCGTTCGCAGGGAGCCTGGAACCACCTACGGAGGGCAGCTGATACACGGGGGGGCTCGGCTTTTCCTCTCTGAGGGCTGATAAGCACCAAGGGGGGCAGCGAAGTCAGCCTTGCCTGGTCTTCATGCCTGATACAAAAACACGGGCAAGGCACGGTTTGTAGGTCAAGATAATCGCCCTTGCTAGGCTTTCCTAAACGCGTTTTACACGAACGCACCAGTGACAGGAGTGATAATGGCAGCGGAGTAATAGATTGCTACTGTCTGGGTTACAAAGGGCTTCCTGGATACCCAGCGCCGGATTCCTGAGCTGCCAGTGCAGCGCTCTCAGTTCCCACGGCCCCGAGGCACAGCAGGCAGCGAGTGCCCGAACCGCGGGGACCTGCCCGGGGGCTGCCCCGGGGTGCTCGGAGCACAATCCCACGGACGTCGAGCTCAGCGCGGCAGTGCCGAAGGACCCCTCACACACCAGCCAGCTTCCCGGGAGGCTGTGGGTGGGTGAAGCCCCTCCTGGCTGGCTTGGCTCATGTCCCGCGCTGATTTTATTGCGGCTGTGGCACCTGGCAGAGCTGGCACACACTCTACTGCCTTCTATTTTTAAGATTTCCCTTGGAGCATGTATGTAGGGTAGCTGCTGTCCCTGCAGATCTCGTCAGGGTGATGGTGAGGCTCAGCTGGTGGTGGACTGCTGCCTCCCTCTGAGATGAAGATATTGAGAAGGGTCACAGGCCCACAGACAGCCAGGGCCAGCCGGGACTGTGATGGTCCTCTTGGCTGCACCACCCAGACCAGAGGCTGCACACTGGTGTTTTCACTTGCTGAGGCATCTCCCCACACTGAGACCAGGGACCGTGTGGGACAAGATCAGGCCAGGGTACCCCTGTGTAGCCAGGGAGCCAGCACCCTGCTGAGGCCCCAGTGATGCATTGGCCACCAGCAGCTCCGGGACCCAATGTGGGAGTGGGGACACGGTGCTGGTGCCCCAAGTGCCTCCCTCCAGTGACACCAGGCAGGGCCACATCCAGGCTCCAGGTGCAGGCTGAGGACCGGGAAAGTCCTGATGTCCGGCCAGGGGGCCCCGGGACTCATTGTTCACCCTGCTGGCAGCAGCATTTGAGCTCCCACTGGACAAGCCCCTGTTTGCTCCCGGAGGTGGGAGGTCTAGTGCTGGGGCCCAACAACCCGTGGGTGTGGGCTTTGGGCAGGGAGCAGAGGCAGAGCAGAGCAGGAACTGGCTGGTTTTTCTAGCCACACTTCCCATTTCCACCATCTGTGGCCATCCCTGCAGTCCGAGGCCAGATCGTGGTTTTTAAAGGTGCTGGTTTTGCTTCTCTGTTAGCCCACTCCAGCCCTGACTCACTTCCTTTCCCAGCGCTATGCCTTTGGGAATGCTGCAGGACATCCCTCTGTGGGCTCCCATCCCAGAGGCTGTGGAGCAGGGACTGCTGTGCCGTGCTGTGCTCATCTCCTCCAGCACGAGCAGTCTCTAACTCATCAGGTCACCTACACAGGCTGAGGTTCAGAATATGCCAGTGCTCCCCTAATCCCTGTTCTCCCCGTTCGCCTCCTGAGGAGGAACAAGCCAACATTAATCAGCAGTTGGGTTTGTTTTGTTTATTGTTTCAGCTCATGGGCTCTCACCCAGGTTTGATTTTTTTGTCTGGAGCATCTGGAACCCCTGAGAATCTTGGGTAGTGCAGATAGTACAGAGTGTGACAACAATCCATCCATGCCCTTTCAGAAGAGGGTCTGGGGAGAGCTGAAGTTTTTCACCGAGGAAGTTTCTAACACATGCTTGGAGCTCCTGCTAAGAATGCAATTATTAATATTCAGGGACTCCTGCCAAGCAGCCTGGCAGGGCAGTCCTCCTCCAGCCAGGCACAGGGAAGTGAAATGACATCCATGAGGTCACCGATGGCACTGCCCATGGTCTCTTTGAGAGGTGGGAGAGCTGTTGGAGCCCCTGCCAGCCCCCAGTGCATCTCCTCAGTCCCATGAGGGGCAAACCACCATTTTTGTCATGGTCAGAAAAAAAAAATCACAAAGTCTGGTTGCTTTTCCACCTTGATTTACTATCAGCTTTGACAAGCTTTGTCTCTCGGCTCCCAGGATACTGCCAGCCGTATCTAATGCTGTTGATTTGATAATATATCTAATCTGACTTTCTTGAAAATGCCCGGTATCTCAGAGCTTCTGTTCTCCTACTTGAACTAGCTTCCTTCCTTGCCTTCTTTCTCTTTCCCAGCTGGGGCCAATCTGTCTGGGAAATAGTCCAATTTACTTCCATCTGATGGGAGCGGATCCCAGCTCTGTTCCCTTCATCAGCTTAGGTCATTATTTTGAAATCCCTCATTTTCCTCCACTGAATTTTTGCTGCTGCTTTTGTCCCTCATTGGAGGCACCAGTGAAAACACCTCTACATACATCTTCCTATGGGGTCTTCCCAGAGCAGTCACCATGCACTTGGCATGACATGGACATTTGAGATCCAGTCAAGGTGTTCCCTGCATTTTAGACCTTCCCGTGGTCTGAGGAGGAGCACCAGTATCCCACGTTGGATACAGCTTAAACTAGCAGGTCTAGGCCAGGCTTCAGTCTTTCCAAAGGCATTCCCCAAGCACTGGGGGCACCCTTGAACCTGGTGCATGGTCCTTTCTGTCCCATGGCTCCTGTGGCTGGCAGCTGCTGTGTGGGACAGCCAGGGCTCTGTTACACTGCAGTGTGTGGCTAAAGGACCTGTCTGCTTCTGCTCCCGATGGGATCCTCTGGATGGGCCCTGGACTGTTGCATTGCTCGCCCTGCCTGGGGCTGTCGATGGGCCCTGTCACCAGCCCTGTCACCAGCCCTGTCACCAGCCCTGTCACTGGCTGGTGAGGGCTCTGCCAGGGCGGGGGCCGCCTGTGCTGCTCCCCCGTGCTCAGCGTGGGGAGAGACTCCGCTGGCATCCTCCCACCTGCCATGATGCCAACGAGGGCTGCAATGGCATCTCTGAAAGGGGCACTGAGCTGCTTGATCATGGTGACAGGAGAATCACAGCTGAATTGTCCAGTTTATGGATTCCCCCAAGTTAATTAACTGTGATTGATAAGACACTGCCAGAATGAACCATACTGTAGGCTTATCTGTGTAATCTCTGTTTGTGTGTTTAAAAACTGGTAGGAGAGCCAAAAAAAAAAATCCAGACAAAAAGATAAGGCTGAAGATGCATGGTGATGTCTTGAAAATTTAATTTTTGCAGAGAAAATATCCCTTTAAAAACTACATTATTAACTGCTGTCAAGTGAGAGCCATTTGGCCTTCACGTGCTGTGAATGAATTCAGCCAAGTTGTGTCAGACTGCTCTGAAAAGCAGTGTGTGCCACAACCCAGGTCCTTCCCTGGGCTCTGGGTGCATAAAATCTGCATGATTGCTCTGCAATGGGGCTTGTCAGCAGGGACTGCAGCTGGGTTATGAATCACTTTAATTTGTCATGTGAGCTGGTTTCACACCAACATCTCTTGAGGGAAAATGCTGGAAAATTGGGGGAGGGAGAAGAGGGAATGTCAGATGCAACCCCCCCTGCCCCGGTTCTTGATGGAAATGATTCTCCCTCTCTGCCAGCTAATGACTAGTCCTAATTTAATAGAATGGAGCAAAGTGGCCAACATAAAATGTATGTGTTTTGTTTTCACATCTGAGTCTAACATGGCCACAAGTCATAGTCTGAAATGATTGGGGGTGTTATCAGTCACGCAATCTGACATTTTGCCAAAAGGTCTCTTTTGTCTCTTCTCTGAAGTGTGAAAACAAGGGATGCTGTTTCTTGTGTTCTGAAAAGAAAAATGTGGGTTGCAGAGCCTTAAGGAGCCATTAGAAGAAGGAAACCAAAGAAGGAAAAAAAAATCAAGACTTCTTCCTTCCGATAATCACACAACTACTGGACCTCTAGGGACACTTAATGGAAAACTTATGAAAACTTAGGAAGCACCTGAAAAACTGCTATGGAAATTTCCCAGCCTGTCCATCATATTGTTTCCTGTATCCTTTACTGGGATAATCTTGAGAAAAATCAAAGATTCAGATAATAATTTGTGTGGGTTTTTTTCATTTATTTTGTATTTATTTATTCAGTTGCCATTAAGGACAATAAAAATTAAGTTACCCACCCTTGACTGAGTTCCCTCGACACTTAGTTAAAGTACACAATTATGCAAAACAGGCAGATTCTCACTGCATGTCATCCTAAGCAGCAAAAGCATCAACCAAACATAAGCCCCTTCACGGAGACAAATTACTCACCCATCGAAGAATTACTCATTGTGGGCAAGTAGACTTTTACAAGGTTGACTTTTAAGTGTGCAGATGAATGTTACAGCTGGTAAGACTTTATTAGTCAATGAATCTGCAGCAAAGGAAAAGAAAAGGAGACAGAGGTTTGTTTTTCCTAAGTGGAAAGGGTCCCACACTGTGCTGCTTGAAAATAATGCTCCAGTCTCTTCCTTTCTCAAACCACAAAGGTATTTGGTTGCTTTAGCTTTAAGCTCACAATAAGACCTCCTGAAATTAAAGAATTATTTTTTTCTTCAGCAGAGTTGCATCACTAGACATCTTGAGACATGGCTGCTCCCTATGAGAGGGGCAGTGAGTGCAGACTTACAATCCAAACGCCTTTTTCCAGCACCTTCCCTCAGCAGACTGCCACTCCTCTTCTGGGTACACACAGAGCCAGGGACCTGTGTGGCCACTGTGCAGCCTGGCCAGTTTGTGGCTCCATGAACACCTGTGACATTGGGGCTGAGCAACGCTACTGAAACCATCCCCTCCTGGTGCAAAGCAGCCAGCCCAACCCTTCAGCT
This sequence comes from Pipra filicauda, assembly GCF_003945595.2. Lineage (NCBI taxonomy): Eukaryota > Metazoa > Chordata > Aves > Passeriformes > Pipridae > Pipra > Pipra filicauda. Next base: position 321,714 of record NW_024103873.1, read on the forward strand.
CTTCTCAACAAAATGCTAATCTGGCCTTGCAACAAGCAGCTCCCCACAGCAGCCTGCTGCAATCCTGGTAAACAACATATGTGAGGATGAGCTGGTGAAGCTGCTGTAAAGGCTTTTGATGCTTCCAAATTCTGGTTCCCACACCGTGCACAGACCTGCTGCTTGAGCAAGCAGAGCCCACCTGTTGGCAGCGTGATCAGGGAGGCTGAAATCCAGTGTCTGTGTGTGTGATGCCTGCGAGCCCCACAGTCCCCCTGGCCAGGTTCTGCAGCAGCACAGCACACCTGGGGGTGCCTGGCTGGGTATCCAACTCTGGAGCCTGTTGTGTGGCTGGCAGGCAGTGCTCACCATACCATGTACCACAGAGATGTGCTGCTGCCCAAAACTATGCTGGGACCAACTTCCTCAGTTACTTGGTATTTCGTAAATCCATTCATTCTTCAGTTGCCTCTTCTGATGCTTCCCTCCCCCCTCACTCTGAAGGCTGTGTCTGTGGAGGATGTCCACATGAAAAGAAGGAAGAGTTGGCCCCTTAGGGAGGAAGTAGACTTTGGCTTTTTTTTTTTCTCTTTTTTTGTCCAATTCTGGAACAAAAAACTCCAGCCAGGAGCTGGCCTGATTAGGTCTTCATGTGAAACAGATGCAAAGTTTCATGTGACAAATAAAGTGGCACAGGGAAACTGATATATTTTTACATGCTGTTGTTCCCCATCTTTTGCATGGGATCAGAGCTATTAGGTCTGAAGCTGATTAAGTGTGAGACCCAGCACAATAACAAAAGTATTGGCTACCAGTTTCTTAACGATCATCTGGGAGCTGGAATGTAATGTTCCTTTGAAATACAGGCCACAAACAGGCTCTTCCCATTTTTAAAACAAATCCTCCCTTTCTAGCTTAGAAAAAAATGAAAGGAAAACAGGTTTGCTAATAGTGTGAGATCTGGAGCAAAGAGGTACATTTACATTCCAAACCTTGCATGAACGTCCAGCTGCAAGAGTTTCCAAGCAGGGTGAAAGCCAGCGAGTCAAAGAAGTTGGACAATTACACTCATTTGTCTGCCTTGTTTGCATTGAAATAATTCAGGCAAGGCCAACTGTGTCACTTGGATTCTCCAAGGTATAATTTAGGCGTGAGATGTTTACAATCAACTCTCATTTGCATCAACTGTGAGAAAAACACAGGATTTATTGGTTATTTCAACTGGTGGGTTAATTACTAGTTTAACCACTAATATTTATTCAACCTTCTGCATCTGAACGGCCCCCAGGCCAGATGCTGCCACTCCTGATGCAGTGCTTACTCTGCAGGTTTCTTGCAAGTGCGAGAGGAGCCAGGCCCGGGCCTGCCAGTGCAGAGCAGGTTTTGCGAAGCCGACTCAGTGCCTGACCCGTCCGGGTGTCTGACTGAGAGCCCCAGAACGGTCAGAGCTGCCGGGAACCACACGCACCTCCATTTTCAGTCCCAGGAACAAGCTTAAACAAAAGTACTCTTTGCCATGGGCCATGCTCTGCGTCCCTGCCAGCGATGGTTACAGAACTGCTTAGCAAGGAGCTTGATGAAATCAGTGGGGCCATTTGTGAGCCAGGAAGCCTCCCCGTGCGTGGCAGCCCCCGAGCTCCTTTGTGAGTGCTGCACAGAGAAGTCGAAACGCCGCTGAGCAAGCCTACAATGAAAAAGGTGACCGAGAGAGAGTTTTGATTGAAAACAGAAGTAAGTTTTGCTGTTGTTTTTATTTTCAAACCCAGGCTTAAATAGACATCACTTAGAAGAAGATGGAAAGATATACCCAGTGCATGTGAGAACCCTGAAGGTGAAAAGTACCATTAAGTAGGTTAGAGGAGCCTGCCCTTGTATGACAAGCTGTTCTCTGTGTGAGAGGACAGAGAGCACAGAGAGGGAGATAAGAAGATTAGGAGGTCAGATTTCAGGCTACAGAAACCTCAGCAACTTGCTCCACCTTGGGCACCTCTGCTTGGGTTGCAGGCAAGAGCCTAATGAGTGCTGGCTGTGATGGCTTTGGTGCTGCTCACACCTCTCCTCTGGGAACTGACCTAAGCCTGTCAGCTAATTCCTATGTGTCAGTGGCCCTCCACGTGGGAACAAATTTTGGGTATTTAGCTGCCTGATCTGAAAGGACTTGCTCTCAGGGAGGAGAAAGGCCCCATATTTCATGACATGTCCTAAAGGCACCTAGTGAAATGCATGTTTTCCCACTGTGACCCCTGGCAGACCCTTGGTCGCCTCCCCCGGCCGGCGGGGACAGCCAAGGCACTCGCCAGGGAGGAGTTAAACAGCCCTGGGCTGGGGCTGGCCCCGCAGAGTGGGAGGGGACCGACACAAATCCTGCCCCAGCCGGGGGCTTTGCTGCTGATCGCAGGTTTGGGTCTGGAAGGACACAAAAGCTGACAGAGCCCAAATCTGACCTGACAGTGTGTGTGCACGGGTTTGCCCCCGTCCAGCCCTGGGTGAACAAATTCTGCCAACCCACACCTCCGCCGGAAAGGCAGAGGAGCTCAGCCCCGGGCTGTCACCTGGAGCGAGTACCCCCGGCTCGTCGGTCCTCCTTTCTATTAGAGCTCATTATTGCTCTCTCTTCAGACAAACCCCATGAAGGGAAGGGTTGCTGCAGTTCCCCAGCCTTTGCAGGGCTAACAGGCCATTTAATTCACTGGAGCTATCGCTCTGTAAGCAACTATGTCACTTGCATGGAGCACAGTAAGGTTGCAGACTGATGTGTATGAGTCCTTCTACCCCTTGTGGAGCAGAAGAGGCTGAGAAAAGGGATACCAGGGACACCTATGACCCCTGAAATACGCTGCACACCTGTGTACAATGTGATAGGTAGATGTGAAATAGCACAAAGATAACTGCTTGGATAGAAAGATGGAACAGCTGAGCTGACATTCAGGTGATAAAACTACCCCAGTCTCTAACTGTATGGGGTTTATATTTTAAAACAGAGTGTTGAAAGGTCATTTTAATTATTTATGTTGTTTGGTTACCTTTCCCACTTTCCTCAGCCATATCAGCTGACCTTGCTTCATCTGTCTTTCCTTTACTACTTCTGCTCAGTTTCAGCGTCACATTCACTGGTGGGTGAAGCACTTTGGATGCCCATTGCACTGGGTTATCCAGATAGCTCAAAGAAAAAAATGGTTTCACTTGTATAAAGGTTCATGTGACTGTTTCCATTAATACACTGGTAACATCACATATTTTACACTCTTGAATTTGTGATGAGTTCAAACACAAATATGTATTTGTGCACAGAAACAGGGGAATTGTACATGGACAGTATCTTTGCAAGCTGAACTGGAGCCGCCTGAGAACTCTCCTTCTGTGCTACCAAATTCAAAATGCTGAAACTAGTCCAGCACAGGGCTTGCTGACATTTTAGCTGTGTATGTACATACATGCCTTTTTTCTACATGTATGTGTCTGTGTGTGACTTTCAACTTTTGACTTATCTGTAAGGTTAATGAATGTGTTGACTGCACATGAGAAATGTGGAACCCTTTAAGATTGTTGGGGTCACCAGGGAAATGTCAAGAATGAGATTGCTGTCTACAATACATCCAAAAATATACACGGGCTGACACCCACGAGTGACATTATATTGACAGACAGCTATTAGAGGCAACGTAAACCCCGTGCTGCTGTGTGCCACGGCCAGAGCTGTAGCTCAGGATTGCAACTAGCAAACCATTGCAAGACACAGGTATGAAAACATTTCAGGTTTCCTAGTAAAAGCAGTGGGCACATTTGTAACCAGTGCCTGCTAGTAAGTTCCTGGGAGAGGCTGACCCCACACCTCTGTTGAAGGGCTGGAACACAGCGCAAGCGCTGCACGACCTGATCAGCCCCTGTGGAGGGCAGGGAGGGCCAGCAGGGTCTGCCCATAATGGCCGAGAACTGCCTGCCCTTGGCATGGGCACGTCGTGGGCAGGGCTGGGGTGCAGGGCAAGGGCTCGGGGCAGGCTGCAGGTGGCTACCTGGACAGACCTCTGGGCTGAAGTTCAAGCAGGGACAGTGCAGGGAGTGAAAGTTAGGGTGCTGGTGCAGTAGCTACTGCTTGCATAGGTTTTGGAGATGATGCTGTCAAGGGCTATCTGAACAAGGCTTGTGGCTGAGGCTGCTGGTGTTATGAGACAGGCTAAAGCCAGCTGACAATCAGGCTGGCAGAGTCAGCACCACAGCTTGGACATAGAAGCTACGGGACGGCAAGCAGGGCTGCGCTGGGCAAGTGCTGGATGCCTGGCCAAAGGTCACAGCAAGGACAAGTGACTTGAAGCTGGGGTTGACCTTGGCAGAAGCCCATGAACTCGCATGAGCTCTGGGTCCAGCAGTGTCTGTGGAACTGGTTCAGGGCAGGTGACAGCTGCGAGTGCCCAGCTAGGACTAGGGAAGAGTCTGTCAGAGAGAGTTGGGCATGTAAGATGTAAAGTGTCACCTGAGGTGTACAGAGTTTTGCTGGCAACGGGTCCTCCAAGCTGAGGGCACATCCGGAGCTGGTCTGGAGTCTGCTCTGTTCAGCAAGGTGCTCAGAAATGGATAAACCAAATGATTCGGAGCTCAGTGCAACGTGGTATATCTTTTAAAGCAACATGAAGTGTTAACCAAACTGCTTAGGATTGTATTAAGACATACAAAACAAACAATAAATTTACAATTAACCACATTTAACCCTTTCACTTCAAAGGACAAAATGAGCATCAACACTGAAGACTCAATAAGCTCAGTGAACATGGGAGAGAATAACATTGAAGCCACTGAGGTAAGTCAAATTGGTTGCAGTTAACAAGGGGAGTGTGGGCTGTAATAATATATTTACAGCCTGGTGATTATGCTGTGGGAAGGAAGGGAAGGGATTAAACCCCTGTTTAGTTTAGGCTGCATTTTAGTGCAGCCTGTTTTTTAGTAGTACACAGTTAAAAATGTAGTCTGTTGAATCCCGCTGACATATTTTGGCAATAGATGTATCCTCTAATTGAAAGCAATTGTTGTGTTGTAAGCTTTCCCCCTTTCCCATTTGTTTTGGTTAACGAGTAGTGGTGGCCTGTCTACTTAAGCACGTATTTAGCAACTGCTCACGGGGAAGTTAGCATACTGCAGAGTGTGCAGCACGATCCTGCCTGACTTCATAAGGAAAAACCTCCTTCAGGCTTTGGTGGAGGATGTTTGAACAAAGCTAGTAGGATCAGCCTTGCTGGTTGTTGTTGCAGGGCTTTGCTGTGTGGCTCAGTTGGGCCTTCATGTGTGAACTCCAGGGCAAGAGCCGGGCTCCCTTCCAAGGCAGCCAAGCTTTGTTTTGAGCAATCAGCGTGGCCCCTGCTGGGAATCCCATGAGGGGATGCTCTGCTTTATGTTGCATTTGCTTCCTTTGCTGGGAGCCAAGTCCCGCATCCTACACGGCTGGCAGGCGGTCAGGACGCGCAGGGCCCGGCGTGGGCAGGACGTGGCTGGCCCCCCTCGTGCCATAGTGCTGTGGGCAGTGCCCTGCAGTCCTGGGGGGCTTGACGAGCCCCTGCACGGCCAGCCCAGGCAAAATGGTGCAAAAACCACTGCTGCTCACAGAAACCCCCTAATGCTGGTGCTGGCTGGACCCAGCCAAAGAAGAGCCCTATTCTGCCATGCACACGGGCACCTGCGCCTGCCCGTGATGCCCACGTTGACAAGAGACAGGTATGGATGAGAGACCATCAGGGCAATCAGGGTGGAAGGGACTGTGCTTCACCTGGCCACCACCCCAGCACAGGCTGAGCTTCCCACAGATCAGAGCTGGAGCTGCATTCAAGCTCACCAGCCACGCCTCCAGCTCTGACCAGTGTGAACCGGTGGCAATTGAGTGCTGAGCCCTTCCCAAGCCTCTAAAGAAAATAAAGGCAACAGGTCACCAAGGACATCTGGGGAAAGCTGGGGAACCTGCTGCTTTTGCATCCAGTGTGGGTCCAGGCGGTGAAAGAGCTCCTCACTACCTGCAGGGCCCAGGTTAAACCTAGCACAGGCTACCAAAGACACATCTCTTTAATGCTTTGTGATAAACCTCCCAGTCCAGAACGTCCTGCCGTTACTGTGCATGTGAACTTTCACCAGCACTGTATCTGTCATTAACCTAGAAGGAAACCTTTTTGGGCTCACAACCTCTGTCTGCACAGCTCCCCTCTGGAGGCAAATCCCTCACGGTGAACATGTCAGTTGGCTGCACGCTGCAGACAAGGTTATGACTGCATTACACACTCTGAGGAGAGCAAGGCTCTATATTACACTGGGAAAGGCTCATATTTGAAAACAAAGAGGCTTGAAGAATAAAAGGGTGATTTTACTTAGGAAAGTGCCTCAGGTCCCCATAAATCACTCTCACCCTTGCTCAAACAGGGCTGGAGGCTGGTAGCAGAGTGGCACAGGAGTGTTCTGTGCTCCTGTGGTTCCTGTTACAGCCATTTGCAGCAGAGCCTGGGACTGCACTGGAGCGTGTGTTTAGATTAAAGGACGTTGGGGAAGCGACCTTGTCTTAGTCTTTCTGCTAAGACCACCTAGCAGTGGTGCTAAATCACTAGTAATAACAGTAACAAGAGTCTGGCCTCCTTCTCCATGAGCAGTGCCTGCAATACAGATTAATAACAACAAAATAGGGACTCATCCATGCTTATCCAAAAATACACTGATGTTTGCCAACCAGTCTATTTCCAAGCCCTCTGTTACTTCTGAGTGCCCTGAAGTCCCCAGGTGAGCACTTGCTGATGTGTCCAGCCTGATGACAGTAAACACTAACAACTGGCTGGATCAGGGCAGGGTGACAGGCAGGGCTGGAGAGAATCTGATGAGTGTGGTGATCAGTGAACAGCTCTTGTTTAGGCAATGATTTCTCTATGTCCAAGTGCTTCTCAGCTCCCCCTCATCTCCCCTTTTGTTTCTCTGGTGAATGGCTCTTCTCTGTTCAGAAACGGTGCTCCAGGGACAGCCCTGTCCTGACCATCTTTGGGCTGAGACAATGGAGATCAAGTGGGACCACTGCACTCTCTCCTGTTACCTTTCTTCTCTCGGATAACCACTTATGGCCTCCGTCAGGATGAGGAGAAGGCAGGGGCTGGACTCCTGCTCTGATGCAGTACAGCTATTCAATTGCCATTTTCCATCAGTACGGGTTTCTGAGAGGGAAAGTGAGTGGCCAAAGAGATTCAAAACACATTGTTTGTAAGTTTGTGAAGGCACCTTGTGGTCTCCTGCCAACCCGCAATCGTATAGAAATAACCCAAATTGCACACTGAGAGGCAAATGTGAAGGAGATGGGAAAAAACGAGGACTGGCTGCCTGGGTAAGAACAGAGGCACCTTCTGACCAGCTGCACAGCCAGGGCTCTCTGGCAGCAGCTCTGGGGTGGTTGTTCCTCTGCCATGGTGCCCCGTGGCCCCTCTGCAGTGACTGGACCCCCCGGGCCTTTTCTCTGCAGGGCCCTGCGGGCAGAGGAGGGGCAGCTGTTCCATGCAGCAGCACGTGCCACCCGGTCAGGCCTTCCCAATGCACTCAGTGTCACACACAAAGACACGAAGCGCGCTGCTCTTCTCCCAGGTCCCCGGGGGTTCCTGCTGCCAGGCCTCGAGGCAGTGGTGGGTCCCACACACCTGACTGGTGAGCAGCACCTGTCCTCCGCCCCACCATGAGCTGCTGGTGCTGGCCAAGAACTGCCAAGAAAAACCTGGCCATCTCCAGCTGCAAGGGTGGACTTCCTTTCCAAATCCACAGGCTCTATGGGTACCTTTCAGATAAACTCTGCTAAATAAATAGATGTTTATACTCCTTGTATTAAAGTGATGAAATTTTAGTTTTCTGACAGTGTTGAGTCAATATAACCTGAGCAATTGCATGAGAACTCATGTTTCCCCTAAAGGGAAACTGTTCTTGTGTAAATATATTTATTAATAATTAAAGCGGTTTTGAGTTCCTGTGTATGCAGCCCCTCTCCCCACCAGAGCTGTTTGAGAGCCTGGTATCCTCCAACCTGCACAGGAGTCAAATGGGAAGGGATTTTGGCAGGGGGTGATGTTCTATGACAAGAGGTTTGTGGTTTAATTTTGACCTTTTTTTCTTCCTGAACAAAAAATAATGGTGAGATCTGTGTATGAGAGATTTAAAAATCTCTACTACTCCATTAGGAGCATTACCCTGAAATACTCAGTGGAGCTTCTAACAGCTCAGATAATAGGGGTGGGAAATCATTTCTGGAAAATATTCCCCTCAAAGCATCTTACCAGAGAATTGTTTCCTAACAACAACAATAAAATCTTTGTCAAATAATCCTTCAATACCACAAATATTTTGTCTTTAATTGTTTCAGTAGATAAATTCTCAGCACAGGCAATGGGAGTCAGAGCTCTGGGGGATTTTTTCTGACAGAGCCAGTACTGGATATCTTTGGGTAAGTCACACATTTTTCAATGTTCTTTGGCCTATTTTTTTTTTTTAATTCACTGTAATCTGGAACCTAATTTGATATGCCTTATAAGGCTGATTTCACATGGAAGATGCTCTGCTATCAGGGTAAGCAGCCATAAGAAATCCTAAAATAGGCAGATTAAGGGTTTGGGATCATGGGGGTTTATTTCTATGCAATTAAAGACATGATCACATTTAGAAATTGCTAACTTGTAGTTTAAGGAAAAAAAGCTACTAACAACTGGGAGCCCTATATTCAAAAACAGCTAATAACTCTATTAATTAAGGATATGATTAGCAGAGACAATGAGTTAGATAGCACGAAAGCATAGCATTTAATTCAATGCAGATTTTCAGTGGACATGGCATGGCCAAGGCAGCTGTGTATTAATTAGTGCTCTGAAGAGGGCGAGGAGAACAGGAGAGGGAGAGGGAAATTGGCAGGTGTAGAAATGAGATTAGACAACAACGGAGGATTTTTCTCTCCAGAACAGAAGTCGTGCAGAATCCCCACCAGCCTCACTAACATGTTTTGTATAACGAAAGATCCATGCCACGAGAAGAGGCAGGGCAGTAAGGCACAGCTTGGGGAGAGGGAGGACAGGTCTCGGGGCTCGCCTGCACAGCATTTCCAGGCAGCCGTGACCAAACAGCAGCCTCCATTTCCCACCCTTGTTTTAACTGCTGCTGGCTATTTGTTTGTGGTAAAGTGCCTCCACGCTCGACCCTCAGCATTACGCTGGTGTAACTACTGCAGCTGCACGGGGAGACCGAGCCTACGAGCTTCCCCCTGACTTTGCTCCAGTGCCTGGGTGCTCTGCTCTTAGTGGAAACTCAGTCTGGAGACAACGATGCTGTGCCCACATCCCACAGCCACTCCTCTTGGCTGTCGGCTCTACCATTCCTTCGGCTTGAAGCGTTCACACAATGCTGAGCGTGCCATGCACTGGGGCCCACCCGTGTCCCCTCCTGCATGGGGAGCTCGATGGGGTGCCCAGGGAGCTCAGTCCCTCCTGGGTGACCCCTGAGCCCACGGCTCTGCCCCGTGTCGCGATCCCGTGGTAGGAGGCCAGCGCTGGGCTGGGCAAACGCTCAGGGCTCTTTCACGTAGCCTGCAGGGACATGAACTACGTGGGCAAACAAAGCGTCCGCTGCAGGACGCGAGGCCCGGTCAGCCCCCATGCCGGGCCGGACCCTGGCTCTCCGTACAGCCTCACCCAGGCCTCGGACGCGTTCTCTCACGACGAGGGGGTCAGTTCACACACCTGCAGACGGGGAAGAAAACGGCAAGTGTGAAGCGGAACCTGCACGCGCATGTGGAGCGATCCCACGGGATGGGGCGGTGGTTCAGGGGCTGATCCCCACAGCATCGCAGTGGGTATAATTTCAGAAAACATCGCTTCTTTCTCTGGGTCTTTCTTGTCTCCACAGTTAAAGCGGCGCCCGTTGGAGGGCAGAGGAGACGCGCGGGCCGTTCCGGGCTCCACTTTTGACGAGCCGTGCGGGCAGAGCCGCTCCGGGGGTGGGGCCGCGCCTCGCTCCCCGCCCGGTGCCCGGCGAGCGGCAGAGAGGGGGCTGTGGGTGGGGGGCAGTGGGCTGTGAGGGCCGCGGAAGGCTGCCTGTGCCGCCTCGCCGTGCTGTTCCACAGCTAGGAAAAGTGCTTCTTCCCCCGCCCCTTCTCCCCCGGCCCGTCCTGCTCGAAAACGCGAAGGCGGCAGCGGAGAGGACGGGGACAGCTCGGAGGAACCCCTCCTGCGGCGGGGAGCCGCCCTGTCCGCAGCCTCTCGGTGCCACCCGGTCAGCGGTGCGGGGGACACCGGTAACTTCACCGCGTGCACGTGACGGGCCCGCACCGGGACGCGGTGAGCACCGGCGGGAGGGCGGGAGCGGGGGCGGGCGGAGGGCGGGGGCAGGGAGGGGGCGCGGCCGCACGCCCCACCGCCCCCCGCCGCCCCCCGCCGCGGCCGCCACTTCCCGCGGGCGTCGCTCGGCGGCGGGCGCTGCCTCCGCAGGAAGCGGCCCCGCGCCCGCCCCTCCCGCGCCCGGCGACGGGCTCATGCACTGTGCGGCGCGGCGGCGCGGGCGGCGGGATGGCTCCGGCTCCGGTCCCGGCGGCGGGCGCTGAGCTGCGGCCCCCCGCGCTGCTGCCGCTGCTGCTGTTGCCGCTGCTGCTGCCCGACCGTGCTGCCGGCCTGGAGGTGCAGCGCAAGTTCCTCTCTCCCACCCCCACCAACAACTTCGCGCTGGACGGCCCCGGCTCCCGCGTCTACCTGGCGGCCGTCAACCGGCTGTTCCAGCTGTCGGGGGGCGAGCTGGCGCTGGAGGCGGAGGCGGCTGTGGGGCCGGTGCTGGACAGCCCGCTGTGCCACGCGCCGCAGCTGCCACAGGCTTCCTGCGAGCACCCCAGGGTGCTCACCAACAACTACAACAAGATCCTGCAGCCGGACCCCGAGCAGGGCGTCCTCGTCGTCTGCGGCTCCATCTACCAGGGCCTCTGCCAGCTGCGCAGCATGGCCAACATCTCGGCGGTGGCCGTGCGCTTCCCGCCGGGCGGCAGCGACTCTGTCACCGTCTTCCCCAGTATGCTGAACGTGGCGGCCAACCATCCCAACGCCTCTACCGTGGGGCTCGTGCTGCGCCGCGGCGGCGGCGGCGGGGCGCGGCTGCTGGTGGCCGCCACTTACACCGGCTTCGGCAGCCCCTTCTTTCCCCGCAACCGCAGCCTGGAGGACCACCGCTTCGAGAACACGCCCGAGATCGCCATCCGCGCCCTCAACGCCCGCGGCGACCTGGCCAAGCTCTTCACTTTCGACATCAACCCCTCCGACGACAACATCCTCAAGATCAAGCAGGGCGACAAGGCGCGGCACAAGCTCAGCTTCGTCCGCGCCTTTCTGCAGCGCGGGGCCGCGCCGCGCGCCCGCCGCCCCTACGCCTACCTGGCGCTCAACAGCGAGGCGAACGCGGGCGACAAGGAGAGCCCGGCGCACAGCCTGCTGGCCCGCATCTGCCTGGGCGAGCCGGCCGAGGCCACCCTCAACGGCAGCGGCGAGACCAAGAAGCTGACCGAGTCCTACATCCAGCTGGGGCTGCGCTGCGGCGGCGCCGCCGACGCCTTCACCCGTCTCGTCTCGGTCTTCCCGGCGCGGGCGGCTTGGCGCAGCCCCGCCACCCCCCCCGGCCCGGCCCCGGCCCCGCCGCCCCCCGAGGAGCTGCTCTTCGGCGTCTTCGAGCGGGCCGGGGCCGGCGGTGCCGGGGGGTGGCCGCAGTCCGCGCTCTGCGTCTTCCGCTTCGCCGAGATCGAGGAGACGATCCGGGCCGCCCGCAACTCCTGCTTCGTCAGCCCGGCCGCCGGCATGGTCACCGTGCTGGACAGCGTGGTGCAGGGCACCGGCCCGGCCTGCGAGAAGAGGAACATACAGGTACGGCGTGCGGCGGGTACCGCCGGGGCGGGGGAGCGCGGGGAGCCGGTGGCCGGCGGGGGGACAGTGGCCCCGTCCCGTCCCGCCGCCGCCGCTGCCGCGTCCCCCGGGCGGGAGCGCGTCCCGTGGCCGGGGGCCGTCCCGGGCGGGCGGCCGAGCCCTTCTCCCCGCTCCTCTCCCCGTTCGGCTCTCCCCGCCCCGCGTTCCCCGGAGACCACCCCCCCACCTGCCCGGGGACAGCGTCGTTCCCACACCCCGTCCCCGGTGCCCCGCTCCCCGTGGGTGCTCTGCGCGACGGGGGTCTGTGGGCATCGCCGGCCCCACGTCCCGTCCCGCGGCGGGCAGCCCTGCCGGGGACCGTACACTGGGTGCCTTGGCTCCCTGCGTTCGGGACAGAAGTTGGCCACTGTCACAGTTTGTTACCGAGTGGCCGTAAATGTTAGCGCCAGACAGAGATGTCTGTTTTCCTTTTCACTAAAAACATGCGATGCTTGAGAAAAAAGAGAGAAAAAAGGTCTATTTTAATGCTGCATTTTTTTCCTTCCTCTGGGAAGTGTGCACAACTCAGCTCCATCAAAGATCTTGAAAACATCTGTTTGATTTCAAAGGCGAGGTAGAGCATTTGGGCTTGGGCTTCCCTGTGCAATGCCAGTGGCAGAGAGAAAGGTTTCCCATGGTAACCGGAGTGTTTAGTGTGGCATCTCCACGCTGTGGTAAAATATGTAGCCTTAATGCACTGGTTCATAGACCTACTCTAGCAAAGTTTAACAGTTTTTCCCTGATGGCAAAGTCAAAGCTACCTGACAGCCAGGAAATCTGGTAGTTTGAGCTAATTCCACACTCTCAGTCCTGACACCTTGGCATGGTCATGGCTCTCAGAGGAGTCACTGGGAGTCAAGAATCCTATTTACAGGATGCGAAGGCACCCTCAGTTCTTGTTGGCTGTGGCTGATGCTCATCATCCCTGCAGATCAGCCCCTCAGGATTGAATCTCCTGGCAGGATTGAACGGTCTCTACCAGGCGGGTCAGGCAGCATCGGGGCCGAGGCTGCTGGAGGTGCCCGGGGAGTGAGCTTGGTCATAACTGAAAGTCAGTGGTAGAAGTACCACTCACCCTTGAGCTCCCCCGGGGCTCCAGGACTGCTGGGGAGATACTGTTTTTTCTAACTTTTCTTCAGTAAAGAAGATAATCTTGACTAATATCAGTCTGTTGATGTTGAAAGTGTCAAGTGCTGTATGCGATAAGGTATTTAGACAGTTAATTCCCCAGTGACTCCAGGGAGATTGGCACAGATGAGGTTTTACTCCTTCTTTGTCTTGGCCTGTCATACTGTTCCACTGGAAGGCATGCTCCTGGTAGCACCCTCCTCTCTGAGCGCTCCCTAGGTAGGCAGGGAAGGAGACCAGGGTGTTGTCAGTGATGCCACAAAGGCTGTCTAAGAAGGACACTGTGTTCCTGAAGGGGTGTGTGACAGGGGACATGAGGGTCGGGGATGTAAGCTAGAATCACTGAGCACTGCCAGCCCATTGGGAGTCAGTGGGAACCCTCTGTGTTTGCCACTGTGGCGAGATCAGGCTGCAAGAAAATTTATTCCTGTGGAGAGAGCAGTCTGACTGGTGGTGATATATGGTGGATAGGGAGATTGGGTTCTGGTCCCAGCTGACACTGCTGCTGGCCTCGGACCAGTTGTTTAACCTGAGTGTTTAACCTGAGTTGTTTAACCTCAGTGTCGTACATACTCCTGTATTTCTTACTATTATTCAGAAACCCAACTCATGTAGTGTCGTATTGCATTTGTAAAGCTGCTTTGAGATCCTTTGATGTCAAGTACAGCAGGGTATAAATGAAGCATAACATTAATATTCGTTCATGCCTAATATTTCTACACTTCCCATTTATTTGAAGCATATTCCTCTAAAACCGCTGACTGAGCCTGCTGGGAAGCCGTCCTACCAGTCAGAAGGAGAGCCTTTTACTTAATCATTAGAATTGCCAACAAGTTAACAAGCTGTTTTCGTTTTCAAGTCCCAGAGTGGCAGCGTCAAGAGAAGAGTTGTAATATTTGGTGTCTTTGTGCTGCAAAAACCTAACATCAATTTCCACCTTCAAGACAGCGAAGACTCTAACACATTTTGTGTCCCAGCCCTAGAAATGCAGCAGGAAAATGTATTAAAGCAGCAGCTGGTCCGGTGGAGCAAATCAGGGTCTATCTGCCTTCCCATTGTGAGCTCCACTTCTCCTGTTAGTGGGTTTCCAGTTTTCCTTTTGCCTGTGCATCACTGATAGGTGCTCTGGTGTTAGCAAGTATGGCTCATTAGTTCTTCCTGAGGACCAGGCAGTTGGGTTTTAGGCTCCTTTTGGAAGAAAAAAACCCCGTAATGTTGGCCTGATTCATTCCGAGCGCGTGCTCAGCTGAAGTAGTTGGTTGTTACAAATCCGGAGCACGGGCTGTTAGGCGTAATGCGGTGTGAAAGGAAAATCATTGCCCCCTTGTGTGCTCTCCAGTCTAATTGAATGCTTCTCTCCTGCAGCACTTGCTGTGACTCAGCTAGGGAGCTCCAGCGCTTGCCTGCCAGTGAGGTTTTTGGGAGTGGGCAGTTAACATGCCAGCCTTCCCTGTCCCTCCCCATGGCACTGCTGCTCAGTGCCAGCCCGTGCGGGGCCTGGCTCCTTATCCTTCAGCACCGTGCTGAGAGGTCTGAGGGAGGCTGGCACCGAACGAGGGGCTTTGTCTCTGTGCACATTGATGTGGTGCCAGCCACTTGTTTGGTTCCCACTGCGACCATGTGGTACTGGTCACACAGAGGGCTGTGGAGGGTGGATGGGGCAGGTGGACCTGGGGACAGCACATCTCTGGCAGCTGGCTGATCAGCCTGTGTTCCCCAGGTTGGGCAAGGGGAGCCACCAGCTCAGCCTGGGAATAGTCCCCTTGCTTTGACAGAAGTGCTAACTTGCAATTAAGCTTAACAGCTTTGTGAGACACAGAGAAAATGTGCAGAGGAGGATGGCCTGGGTCAGGAGTGAGGGGCGGTGGTTCTTCTCAATGAGCATTGCTAAAAAGTCACATAGGGAGGAGATGATTTTGCAGCGCAGCTCAGGGGAAGGAGGACGTGTGAGGGAAGGATTTAGGTTGGTTGGGTTCTTGCACCGAGAGTGAGTGGGTGAGCTCTAGGATTGCTTCCCCTCAACAGAAATAGCTTTTTATAATGAATTTTGTGTCAAATGCTGGTCTTTGTAACACATGCAGCTAAAATGGAATACTTGCATGGAATCACTGCGGCGTGTTGCCCACTCAAAGCCCGTGTGGAATTTGGACTCAAGCCCCCATAAGGGAGGAGTATGAGTTCTCTGGAGCAGACTGCCTGTAACAGTGTTTGGAGCAACGTGCTGACAGAGCTTATCAAATTCCGAGGACGTTGTGTGGGTTTACTTCATATTTGAGCTATTCTGCCCCAGCAGGATCAAGGCCCAGTGGGTTTGAAGGTCATGCTGGCTGCGTGGCTGGAGTACGGCGCAGCTGTGGGATGCTGGAGCTGTTGTGAAAGCAAAGTAGGCAAGAGCCCATCCCCAGCTTCCCACTGGCCCGGGAGCAGTGGCTGTGTGGGGTGTCCCAGCACTGTCCCCCTTGGAGCCACCAAAACCAAAGGTCTGCCTGGCTGTTCTTTTGGCCACGCTGCGTCACTGCCATGTCCCAGCAGAGCAGAGCCTTGACAGTGTCCTCTCACCACTGCTCTGTCTCTCCATGGGTGTTTTGGCAGGGGACGTAGCTGAGCACCTTTGTGCCGCTCCCACAGCAGCTGCCTTTTTGGGCAGGGAGATGAGGACGCTGCCGGCAGTCCCAGCCCCACTCTCCTGGCCATAGCTGTAGCAGAAGGGCAATGACTGTGGATTTCCAGGCATCTCCACAGACCTTCCCTCTCTGTGTCCAAGCAGTGGCTGACGGGGGGGTCTGAGCTGAACACAACATAAAATGCACTATTTGATGAGGAAGTGCGCTTGAGGAAAAGCTGAACTGGAAACCCCATCCCACGCTTGGGGCTGTGCCGGACTCAGTGTCTTCTGTGGTTTCTGCATGAGCCCCATGCTCTCCTAAAAACTCCCAGAGAGGTACCTTGGGAAAGCAGACTTGAATTCATTAGGGTTAGATTTGCTGGTCAGGGATCCGCATCTCTCCTGGGAAATGTTTTGGGGTCTCCAACTCAAAAAAGGCTGAAAATCCAGTTTATTTCCTTTGCTGAAATCCAAAGGCACAGCGGCATGGGATAATGATGCGTTTCAGCATTAATTCTCAAGTTTCTGGCTCTTGTGGCTTTGTGTCAGATCCTGCATGGTCACTGAACACAGTGTTTGGGGGTGTAATGATGAGATACCCACCAGCGAGCTGTACTGTAACGGGTTGTTAAATAAAACGAACTCCTTGGGTAGACTGTATAAACAGTCTCTGTATATATGTGTGCCTGGGCATGGAAATGTGGTTTGAAACCAGTCAGAAAATGTTCCCAAAGAAAAAAACCCTCATATACACGTGGGAATATGACAAAGCATCTACTTACTGTCCAAATATACTGTGGCATCTCCGTGGGACTGGGTTTTGTAGGAGCTGAGTTACTTTGAAGTGCCGGTTTATACTAATTTAGAAATTCCAAACATGAAACTAACTGTGCTCTAACCTTACATCTACTCAAATAAATCCAGAGGATTAGCCACAGAAAGGAAACTGGGAATTTACACTTAATTTCTTCATTAAAAATGAGGCAGGAGTTCTTGTAGCAGGCCTAGTTTCTGTGTTTTGCAGCACAGGCTGTATTTGGAGTTGCTGGCACCACCCCAAGGTGCCCCTGTCCCAGTACTGCAGAACTGCACCGTGCTCCTTGTCACTCCCATCAGTTTTGCTTTGGGATGTTGCTTTGCAGATAGCAGAAGATCTGTGTCCCTCCAACCTCCCCTCAGGGGCTGGGGGCGAGGGGCCGGGCTGCCAACAGAGGGACCGGCGGGGCTCGGGATGCCCCAGATGAGAGGTTTAAGCCACAGCCTGAGCTTTGCCTGGCTTTGGATCCAGCCCTGAGCACTGCTTACCTGCTCTGTCTCTCACCTGATACTAGTGAGTCGTGGTCAGCTGTTGGGTAGCTTTCCTTGACAATTTATGTGGAAATGTGACCTGCTGCTGCAGTCAAGGTGCACACAGGTAGCGGGGAGCAGAGAACTGGAGCCGTGTGAACCTTGTCCTTCCTGGGAAGGCAGGCTCAGCTCCACAGGCTGCCAGTGCCTGGGGGCTCTCCCACTGCCAGGGCTGGCACGGCCCTGGCACTTTGTGTTGAGCAGGGAAGTCTCACAGGGAGTGGGTCGGTGCTCCCAAGCTGAAGGCGGGTGGTGGGAATGCTTTTCGCGGGGCCCCAGGGCTTGTCACTGCTTTGCATCTCAAGCTCAAACAGGTCTCAAGTTGCAAAGGGAAATTCGGTTGAAGTGGCAAAAGTTTCTGTGCCCGGAAACCAGAAGTTGTGCTGCTTTAGGGAACAGAAAGCAGCTCCTGGCTGTGGCACAGTGCCTGCCTGCTCCGGAAGCCCTGGGCCAGTGCTGCTGGCTGGTACTGGCTGGGTGGGAGAGGCGTGCGCTGGTTCATTGTCAGAGGAGGGGTCGTAGTCACCCCACTGGTTTCTGGAGAGCTGTGCCAGCAACTGGCTGCACAGACCTTGTCATTCCCGGTAGCTCGACGTGCAGACTAAATTTGGTCCATTGAGCTCATCAGATCCCCTGTAACCAAGTAGTGGTTTAGGTGGAAAACAGGAGAAGGGTCATTTTGGCTACAGCCATTGTTGGAAGATGCATCATGGGTGGAGGACACTGGTTCACTCTGGAGAGCTTCTCATACAATTACATGAAGACTTTGACTGTATCCCTTCATTCAGAGATTTTCAAACACTTCTGTTTGTGTAGCCTCAGGTGTTTTCCAGAGCAGATGTTTGACTCCCACATGAGAATGTGAATTCACTCCTTGGAAGGTCCAATGGGTGCAGGCTCAGCTACAGGATCTCAGTGGGTGGAAATGAAGGGATTTGCCATCTCTTTTCTGATTTTTCAGTCTGATTTACAGTGATTGAGTGATAAGATTGATGGGGCTGAGGGCACCTGGAGAGGTGAATAAGGCACCATGAGATGTGTAGGGGCACCTGAGGATGTTGTAAAAACACCTCGCTACACCTTGTAAACCCAACAGGCATCTGTTCAGCTGTGCTGTTGTGACACTCTGCTCTGATGACCTCTCCCAGCAAGTTGTTGGAAACATAATAGGTCTGAGCCCCTGGCTGTGGTAATTTAATGCAAACACTGGGCAAGCTGGAACCGGTGGTGATTGGAAACAATCAATTATAACCACCTGAGCGCCACTGCACGCTACCTACAGCAGTGCAGCTGCGCCTCCCAGCCAGGCTCGTGCGCCATGCACCGGGGTGGCCCGTGGCAGCCGGTGGCTCCCGGCTGCAGGGGCTGTGTGCAGGCGTGAGAGCACTCAGCTGCACCAGGGGCAGGATGGATGGAGCGTGTGACTGCTCCTCTGTGCTGGGGACGGGGTGGATGAAGCTTGGGATTCTTGATTCGAGGAAGAAGCGGCTCCATGGGCAGAGGCGGGTGGATGTTGCCAGAGGCATGGCCGTGCCCCAGGTGGAGGAGCCACAGGGCTGTGCCTGCGGTGTTGCTGCAACGCCGTGCACTCGAGGTGCCTTTGGCATGGTGAGCCCTGGGTGCATTGCAGCCCCTGTGCTGGGGCAGCGTTGCTGCCCTCTTTCATGGTGGGGAGGAAGGAGCTCAGGTCCATCTGATCAATGCCTATGATAAGAGGAGTGGCAGCATCAGGGTTTGAATTGAGGTCCTCAGTGCTGCTGTGTGACTGTCTCCAGCACACATCCCCAGGGGCACAGCGTGGCAGGGGACCAACCCCTAGGTCTGCAGGAGGGGTCCTGTTCACTATTTCTTGTTGTTTGTTTCTTTCTCTCTTTCTTTTTTGTTGTTGTTGTTTTTTCTTTTGAATCCTGTTGGGTTGGTAAAGAAATGATTGTAAGTCTTTATTTTCGAGTTGGGCTTTAACACCTTGCATCAGGCAGAGGAGGTGACAGACTGTCTATATGGCATCTCCCACTTTGAGGGGCCAGCAGAATTTATTGACATTTTTGAGCAGAGGGAGCAGTGCTAATTTCTAACATCTGGAGAGCAGCTCTGCTGGCAGCCGCTGCTCCGGCAGAGCGAGGCCGCGGGGGCGTGGGACGGCTCGTGCCCGGGGAGGCGTGGGTTGAACAGGGCTGGGACGAGCCCCTGTCGGATGTGGTGTGCTGGTGAGCAGGGCGACAGCAAAGACCATGGTGATCTTGCCTCAATACCTGCTGAGTGTCAGCGGGGCTTGTCCAACGTGGGGGGTGTGTGCTGGCTCCTTGCGCAGGTTCATGGGGTTTGGGACTAGGATGTCTCTGGGGAGAGGGGTGTGGGGTCTGTGGCACCCTGCAACAACGGGGATGCCAGTGATGGCCCATGGTCTGAGCAGACCCAATCTGCTGTTACCAGCCCCTGTGCCTTCCTCTCCAGTTTATTGGACCTATGGACAACCACAGTCTTGCAGGGTGCGACACGAGGCTCTTCAGCTTGGGCTTTTTATCCAGTGGACAACAGGATAGGTGTTAACTTGCCTTTTCGAGCTCCTTTCCATGGTAGGGAGCTCATTCTGCTGTGCCCCTACTCTGAAGGCAGCACAGCCAGAGTCGCAGTTCCGTGTTTGCTGCCATGCTCCCGAGGGTGCTGCCGTGGGAACTGGGGAGCTTTGGTGAGATGGTCGAGTCCAGAGTACAAACCCCAAGTGTAAGTCCCAGGCCCCAGTGAAACTGCAAGCGCATGTTTGGATCTACAGGCATGGGCTCAGGTTGGGCTTTTGGCAACTGATATGGCAGGTCATTAAATGGGAAGGAAATTGGGGGTAAATATCTGCTCCAGGGACAGAAATCCACATCTGGAGAGCACCTGACACAGGTGATGTCTTTGCTGCACTTGTTCGTTTGGTTTGATTTCTGCATGTCCCTGGGATGGGTGGGTGTCCCTCCTGGCATTCCCAACCAGGACACTGCTCTGGGCAGTGTGCAAACATCCTTGGTGCTGGGACTGTCTGACTGTAGAACGGTGACTTGACCACTGTCTCATAAGCTGCTGGAGAAAGGTGTCAAGCTTTGGGAGGAGCTGGGGTTGCAATGTTACATCCCTGGGATCCCCTAACTGTAGTGTCATTTCCAGCTGAGGTGTGGTATCACAGCAAGCTCAGGGGATATTTTCAAAAAGCTTTGAAAACAGCAGTTTCTACAAATCCTGAGCACAAAATACAAAACTATACAGAAAAGGAAAGCTTTCCATACTTTAACCAAATCAGAGCAATGCTCTGTTGCTGAATCCAGTAGGACCATTGATTTGTAACAACTTTTGAAATAATTAAAATTATACAAATATTATGATCTTAATTTCCTAACTGGGAGGGGAATGGGTGGGGAGGGAGGACCTCCAGAGATGAAGTCGTAGAGATGTCAATAGGCACAGTGCTTTCAGAGCACTGAAGAACGCCTTTTGCTTTGTACATGTGCCGCCTGCGAGAGGAGATGGTCTCTGAGTACGAGGGCTGGCCACAGACCAGTGGAACCTGACTCACACCTTCATCCTTTGCGCTTCCATAACCATCTGATTAACCTCTTTACTTGAATTTCCTCTGTCCCCAGAATGAGGGCAGGGGTTAGAGTGGAAGAAGGGTCTGTATGGTTTGGTCGCTTCTGCATTTGGAGTGCTCAGGTAATGAGCAAAAACCTTTCCATGTCAAGCTTACCCAGTGGGCTGGTGCTGGAGAACAAGTGGTGGTGTTTTGTTTTTTTGGACTCTGGTGCTGAGGCTGTGGAGCAAGCAATGCACAGGCGGTGCCCAGGGGGACAGCACTGCAGCACAGCACTGCTTCTCAGAGACAGGTTTTACTGAGGACGCGTAACAGAAGAGTAGAGTTCTGCTCATTATCTCAGGGCTTAATTGATTCAGCAAACTAATGAGGAAAATACAGGAAAACATTTACTATAAACCATTGCTAAATGAAACAGATTTGAACTGACACGTGCAAAAGACCAGTTGTGTTAGGTAAGTTGTTACTTTAATGGATGCTTTTTTCAGCCCAGACTCACACAGATACGCCTTCAGAGCACTTTGAGCATGTGAAGTGCTAAGTGTTAGTACTAGCAATAATAAAATAATAACGCCCAAAGATCGAGGAGCCAAACTTACAGTTCAGCAGGGACTCCTCCCTGTGGGAAGGAGTTTGAATAGTCTGAGGTTGGTTGCTGAAGCCAAAGCTCAACGTAAATGAGAAACACAGCTTGAGTGGTGGAGGGGGGGCTCTCCCTGGGAAAGAGCAGCTAAGAAAGTACAGCCTGAATAAACCAAGCGTCTTACTCTGAGCAGTTTCTAAGGGGGAGGCGTTTGTTGGGCTCCTGAACAGGAATGGGTGTCCTTGAGATGAGGCGTGCTCAGCTGATCAGCTCAGCCCCTTGTCCCTGGGGAGTGGGAAGAGGAGCAGAGTTTCCAACGAGGGTGAATTTAAAGAACATGCAAGCTCTTGCTGCTCAAACGCGTGCTGTTCTGACTGTGACAACCCCTTTGGAGCCTGTTGTTTGTTAATCCCTCTGCCTGCCTATTCCTGAGGGATTTGATTGTATAATCTGAAGTATTGTATTTAATGCAGGATGAAGGCTAACATAATAAGCTTGACCAGTCTTCCTGGCGGCATGAAGGATGTGCAATTTTAGTTAAAAGACTGCTATGTTTTTCATGTTTCTCCACTTTAAGCAGTTCCCCGTGCTGTTGCACGTGCTGCTTCAGTGCCCTGCTGGGGGAGGCATTGGCAGGTGCCAGACCCCCATCTTGTGTGGAGTGAGGAAAGGGGACCCGTACTGGGACTACTGGAGCTGGGGGAAGGTATTTTTAGGGGGGTTGTGCAGAGCAGGTCCTACCAGTCTCCTGTCCTCTTTGTACTCAGCTTTCTTTTCCACTTGGGGTCGGCATCATGGGTTTGGGTGATGGTGACCACAAGCTGGGCCAGTTGTGGCTGGAGGAGGGGGCAGAAGAGACTGAGAGGGGAATCACACTGTCAGCTTCAGGCATCAAGCTTCAGTGCCACTGCTGGAGCTGAGGCTGGAGCCTCTGGGGGCTCCTTGGAGCCCATACATACTCCCCAGCACCCCAAGGAAGGCTTCTGCCATAGATCCTCCAGTCCTTCCCTCCCACACCTGAGGTGACATGGCAGCAGGTGGTTGGATGGCTGCAGAGACCCCATGGTTGTTCAAGCCGTTGCCAGGCTTTGGTTTCACCATAGCAGACTGGCTGGCTGTGCCTGCAGCCCATCAGTGCCCCGATCCTGTCCCAGTCTCTGTGGCCTCTCTCTGAGGTGAGTTCTGGCGGGCAGCAGCTGTACGTGCTGTCTGCTCGGGGCTGCTGTTCCAGGAGCAGCAGCCAGAGCTTGGGTTTCCCCCTCTGAGATAATCTGGGGTGCTGAGAGCCTCTTACGGCATTGAAAACCTCTCACCTCTGGTGGTTTGAGGTCTGTGGCCACAGCAGAGGTGAGTGTGGCTGCTGCCGCCGAGTTGCAGTGATTTGGCCCAACTCAGCTGTGTTCTACCTTCCTGTGCTTGCTGTACCCTGCCTTCCTCCAGCCTTTGGTCCCATGCGAGGCTGCGGAGAGTGAAATTTAGGAGCTGTCAGGAAAGAAAAGATTGGAGTCAAGAGAAGAGAGAGGGAAGAATGAGTTCTATAGGAGCAATGGTTCCCTGCAAGGACGTGATCTGGGTGACTGCTGGGAGAACATGGAGGGGTGTTGGGACAGCCCATTACTGGTGTCACACTGGCGGCTTGCAGAATACCCTGGGCCAGTGCTGGCACTGTGCAAATGAGCAAAACACAGCACAACTGCTGCTTCCTTACTTGAGGAACTTGCTGTGGGGGTCCTGATTACTTAGTGTTGGTAATTCTGGAGAAAAATTTGTCCAGATTCACTTTGTTGGAGGTTCTCAGCCTGAGTGCCTCTACTGGCTACAGGTGCACACTGATTTACCTCCTGTTGCCTAAAAAATATGATGGGAAGTCTGAGGAGCTCTGTGCTGATGCCTGCCCTTGCAGCAGCACTGCAGTTGGAGACTGCTTACATGTCAACTGCCTCAACAGTGGAGTCCTCTTCTGAGGATGAAATTCTGCTCCAGGCATCCCAAGAAGCTTGTTTTTGACAGGTCTGACTGCAACACTCCAGCAGATAAACGCGTGATTGTGTGTACAAACTGCTGGGGGACGGGAAGGTTCCGGGGGAATATGGGCTTTGCTGGGGGAGCACAGCTGGTCTGGGCTCTGTCTGACACAGAGCAGGGCTTGTACTCTCCGTTTGCGTAATGCAGCTGGGCTGGCTTGGCATCTCTGGCTTTGTCTGTTCTCCTGTGCAATATTTCCCCATTGCTTTTTAACCTCTCCCTACTGTTCAGGGCGAGTCCATGTCCTGCTGTTCTCTTCAGACAGTATCTGAATTATTCTGAATATTCTCTCTGCAGTCAGAGATTTCCCTGAGTCATACCTAAATGTTAATAAAAGCCTAATGGTTTATGTTAAGGAAGGCAAGAGATAAAACTAGAGCCCTTTTATCACAGCCTTTAATGGCCTGAAAATGTCAGTTGTGTGGGAGCAGCTGCCAAATTTTGAGCCTATGAAGATGATGGGTAAGTCCCACAAATCAACAAGTTTGGAGCGGATTATCGGATGCCGACTGTGTCATTTTCCCAGGACTCCAGGCATGCTGGAAGCCAACACTTTAATCCCCTCTGATATGACATCTGAAAGGGGCCGGGCTCCCCTTCCCCTCGCTGCAGAGCTCCGGAGCCGCTGCGGCACAGCCAGCACGGCCTCGTGGAGGACAGGGCTCAGGGCTTTCCTTGCACTGCAGCTTCTGAGTCACAAATTAGCTCCAGCTTTGCTTGAGAACTATTTTTAAGGTCACAAACACAGGATGCAGAAATCAGCGCATTTCATGGTTTTCCTGAGTGCTGCCTCACCACTCCTCTTCCTCCTTCTGTTTCCAGCAGACTTCCTTCCCGAAGGGACATCCTGCATGCCCGGGGCTGGGGAGCTGTAATGGAAATTCTGGGAAATCGCCTCTTCTGCTTCTTTTAGGCCTGGGATAAAGAAATGAACTCGCACCATGAAGACAACTAAACTCTTGAGCTCTTATGTGGCTGGAGATCTTTTATCTCTGTCCCACTTTGTTTCTGCAATTGCACTCATGGGTTAATCTGACTAACCATCCTCTTAGCTGTGGCCCCTTGATTTGAATTAATTTACATTACTTGTGAAATTTTGCAGCAATACCACCTATCTCAGTGTGCAGGGTGACAGCAGTGTGTACTCCTCCCTCCTCACAGTGTGTGGGGGCACAGCAGTGTGTACCCCTCCCTTGTCACAGCATGTAGGGGCACAACAGGGTGTACCCCTCCTCACAGTGTGCAGGGTAGCAGCGGTGCTGCTCAGCCGGGGTTGACTGTGGCCGTCCCTGACTTGTGCCTGAGGAGGCTCATCATCAGCATCAGAATGGCAGAGTCAAACATTTTGGGTGCAGAAGGTTTCAGATCTAGACTCAGTCCATATTTCTGTGAGGTACTGAGGACCCAGAGCATGTCACAGAAAAATAGAGGCAGTAAGTAAATGCCTACAAGGTGTTTTAAAATGCAGATTATAGGAAGAGATTGGTTTTGGAAGAAAACTTAATATTTGTGCTTTCCCCACATCAGGGAAGGGCAGCTTGATTTAAGATGGAGCAGGATTTAACCCATCCTGCATGGAGAAAGCCTTCTATCCCAAACATCCAGTGCAATTCCCCAGCTGTGGTGACTGCCTGGTGCCTGCAGAAGGATGTGACTTGGCCGTATCCTGTTTCCTGTAACATGTGGGAGTTAAGCTGTCCCCTTGGTGCTGTGGGGTACAGGCAGCAGCAGCACAGCATGTCATCCCTCCCTGGGACACGGCAGAGGGAAATACCATATGTCTCCTCCTGCCCATCCATCTCTTGGAAGAACTGATGTCATTTGAAGAAAGGTGTTTCAGAGGAAGGATGTGTGCAGCCAAAATAAAGCTTGGCCTGGGTTAGAATAGTTACATCCTGTTTACTGTGGAAAACACTTTGTGCTGATATGAGCTCTGAAATGTGTGATTTGTAGGCAGGCAGGCGCTGCAGATAAGGGACTTCCCGTGAGTTTGGCCACCTGCGAGAAGAAAGGGCTGTGTCCAGCGGACTGGCAGGCAGCAATGCTGCTCCTGGCTCCTGTCTTCTCTGTGGAGAGGAGGTGCTGAGTGTCCCTTGGGGTCCCAGCTGGCTGGAGGTGCCTCTGTGCCTCAGTTTCCCAGTAGGAAGGAGCTTTGCGAGCTTCAGGTGGTGAATATTGATAAAGACCAATGAAGAGGGGCTAGAGTTAATGATCACCAAGACAAATAAATAAACCCAAGTGCGTTTCTAAAGATCTGGTAGTGAAGGGAAGGAACCATTAAATCAGAAACATGAATGGCTTACTGTGTTCTCTATATGGTATAAAAAAAGTGTCACCCAGTGACGGGGCAAATGTACACACTTAAGAATTTGGGCTGTGATTTTATTTTTTAATAGAATGAGGTGTGATAAAACTGCAAAATGCATTTAGCATTGCATCCATAAACTTGTTCCTTTTGTCTTGGTCCCCTATGAATGGAGTGCAGCTGTGAACGTGCTGCCTCCTGCTTGGCAGTTGTCTGAACAGAGGAAGTTTTTCACTTCAGTCTTTGTTACTCCGTGTCTGATGCAGCCAGTGGTGGCCACAGGGTCTGGTGTCTGCTGGGGTGCAGGGGACCAAGGTCAGGGTGGTTTTTTGAAGAGGACCCAGCCTGTCACTGGCTGCAGCATGGCTGTGCCGGTGCAGCAGCAGGGATGTGAGCCCTGGATGTGTCTGCAGCAGCACGGTCCCTGCAGTCAGAGGTACGTGCTGTTGTGCAGAGGATGCTGTGGGGTGTTACGGCTCCGGGTGCCCAGGTAGCCTGTGCTGTTTGCTGACTGGCTGCTACAACACCCCAAGGGCTGCCTGGCACCCACCACTCCCAGTGGGGTTTGCTGCTGTCCTCTCCCATGCAAAGAGGAGAAGTGGGCAGTGCCATGGCCTGTGGTCCCCATGCCAGCTGACCCCTGGGGTGGCTATGACCATGGCAGAGAGGTCACCAGTCCTGGGGGGTTCTGCTGGAGGCTTCTTCCCTTCCTCCAGTGTGGGGACACCGTCCCTCACTCCTGCAGGCACAACACCATTGCTTTGTGTACATTTTGGGATTTAGCATGTTTCTTTCCCACTTCTGCCCTGGAATGTATTGCACCAACCCAAGATACATGGTGCTGGCTGGGGGACAGATGGGCATGAGGCAGGAGGTGCACCCCAAAGCGGGGTGCAGGCAGAGGAGGGGAGGTCCTGACCGGTCTCATGCTCTTGCTGCAAAGCCTAAAGATTTGCTTAATCTTCTGAACCATCTGGAAAGGAGAGAGAGCTGAAGCTTTAGCCTGGTTCCATCGATGAAAGAGTTATGATAACAAGGGAATTAGCATCAAGGCCGTGGTGCAGCCCAGCGGGGAGGGACTGTTCTGGACAGGCTGGTGGTCACCTTCTGCCTGGTAGAGGCATGCGATCCAGTTCCCTGTCAGATACAGCCTCAAATCCCTGCATTTGTTCTGCTTAAATTCACACTCCTGACAGTTTCTGTGGCCAGGCTATCCATGTTATGGTTGGGTTCAGAAAGGCATAAACGTACTTCATCCTTGGGGTGTGGGTTGCACCCCGCCAGGTGTCTCTTGCTGGAGTTTTGTACCAGTCCTTCCCACAGTTAGGGCCTGGGTTGGGCACAGGTGGCCTGTGGATACCTGCTGCTGCCAGAATGCCAGCCCTGCCACCTCTGCCTGCCACAGGGAGGGTTACAGCACGGGCATGGCCTTCCTTGGGCTAAACCTGGGATGACACCGTAGGTGATGTGGTAATGGCCCTTGAAACGTGCCTGTCATTTGAACAGCTCCAACTGCACCTGCTGCAGGTGAATTGTTGGCAGTGAGACTGTTGTGATGTTCAGCTGTTGTTGAATCCACCCAAGTTGTCTGAGCAGAAATTACATGAGAATCTCAGAGGATTTGGGGTGAGAGGGGTCATAAATCTTGGGTGTGTCTCGGCAGGGTAGGAGGAATATAAGGCATTCAGTCCTGCTTGCAAATGCTACTGCCATGCGGCAATTTCACTAATTAATTTGGCATAGAAGAGTCAAGTCTGTTGTCTTGCTTTGGGCCAAACAAGCCAAATGCCTGCTCAGAGACACGGCTCACTGGCAAGTCCTTAACCACTGTCCTCTGCCTTTGCCCCTTGGCACCTGACAGTGAATCGACATGGGAGTACCGACACTGATCTCGTTCTCCACATGCCAGCCCTTGCAGGCAGCTCATCTGCCAGGGCCACTTGCTTTTTACTTTGACTCAGCAGTGAGGGGCTTTAGCAGGGCAGAGTGGAGCTCTCAGCAGTCTGATCCCGCTGTGCCCGAGGGGGGTGGTGGGGGAACCCACTGACGTTTGTGCAGCCCAGTGATAGTTGTGTCTCTCCACAGCTGCAGCCGGAGCAGCTGGACTGTGGAGCAGCGCACCTCCAGCACCCGCTGGCCATCGTGAACCCCGTCACAGCCACCCCCATCTTCACCTACAGTGGCCTGACCGCAGTGGCAGTGGCCAGCGTCAACAACTACACTGTTGTGTTCCTGGGCACCGCCAGTGGAGGACTCCTGAAGGCAAGTAGGGCCTGGCAGCACCAGCATGGGGCAGCAGGGCTGGGGGACAGGGCGGGTGTCGGGGCCTCCCCTTCCAGCACCTTTGGTCTGCCCAGAGGACAATGTCTGTTGTTGACTTGGTCTGAGCACCTGCTTCCGTCAGGCAGTGAAGAAATCTTTGGGTACTGCTGCAACCTGGACGGTTGGAGGTGCTTGGAGGGAAGAAAACTGATCCAGTCTCTCTCCTTGCATCCAAATGCTCCTGGCAGAAGTGTGGGAACAATCACAAAGGAACTCCCTGCTTTGATTTTTGCCCCAAGGGGCAGGTAATTTGGGCGGGTGGGAGGGAGCTGGCACCAAGCTGTGCGCAGTGGGCTGGAGGGCACATGCCACACGCAGTGCAGCCTGTTCACACGGCATTAACAGCTCTGCTCTATTATCATCTTGGAGAGAGCAGCCTTATCTGTGGAGCCTCCATTAGGGAGAGGCTCCTGGCTACCCTTTGCTGGGATAATTTGCTCAGATAGCTGTAATCTAATTCTACAACACAGCTGCATAACCAGAAGCCCTTTTACCTTCAGGGCTCCTTGCTCTTTGGCACGGGACACAAGATACTTTGTGTGAGTTATCATTCAGATTTGCTGCCTGAGAAAAGACAGCAGAGGGGCAGAAATAGTGTTCACCCAGCTCCTGCCAGCAGCAATTAGGGCTGCCAGGGGCATGTATGGGAAATTAATCTGATTCTGCACTGCAAACAGGCGTTTGGTGAGGGCCAGTGCACGTTTAGGAGTCATGAGAGGGACAGCAGCGCTTGGGCAGCGTGGCCAGGGCAAGCTGTGCCAGGGTGCAGCGCCCTAGGGGGCAATGGTGGGTAAGAGGGTCTGTCCTGGTGACTCCCCACATGTTCAGGTCCAGAAGGCCACAGACAGACACACTCCTGTGGTGGGGTTACCCAGGACTTCATGCACTCTGCTCCCACCAGCACCAGGGTAGCTCATGTCCTCCAACCCACCCCAGCCTGCTGCACCAGGAGGACTGGTGGTCGCTGCCCCTCCGTGCTGCTGTGGGGGCTCTCCTGCAGGGTCTGCAGCCCCCGAGAGCCAGGGAAAGTGCCTGCATAGAGAGGGTGTAGGGTGAATGTGCCCAGGAGGCAGAGGGACACAGGGGCAGGCATCTGGAAACAGCCACGTGTGGAGCACATCTCAGCAGGAAGGGTGAGAGGATGGTTGCAGTGGAGGGTGTCAGGGCTTGGTTCATGGGCATCTTGGCTGATCCCAGGGAACTCATTTAGCCTCTGGCTAGCCAGCTTTTAAAATGGGCACAATGGCAGTTCCGTGCTTTTTCTGCATAACTTGCAGTGCTTGCATATGGTTCTTAGCAGAGAGAAGCCCCTGCTTTGAGCCTGTGCTGTCTTACTGGGGCATGTCAGTGCTGCTCTAGTGTACGAATTAATTAACCTATGTTAATTAATTAATCCAGACTTTAGAGAGGAGAGGCATACTTGATCCTTATGATTATTGCCTTCCCTTGCTAGTAGGGAGGCAGGAATTTTCCTCACTCCCTTTCTGTTTTAAGCTGAAAAGTGACTGTCACGAGAAATTGTGTAGCCCCATTGTTATTTCCTCTCAGCAATGCCACATTTAATTTACTGAGTTTTCAAGTCAAATGCCAAGACATTCAGAGATCTGAAAGGCAGGCTGATGCTGTGCAGCCTTCTCCATCACTGCCAGCACTTCAGCTGGCGATTCATGAAGCGAGGTAGGACTCAGTACTCTCGTGGCAGCTGCCGTGGTCTTCTGGAGTCAGCAGGGATAGAAGCTTCTCTTGGCTGGGTGTGACAACACTTATTTTTCAAATATGCAGGGAGCAGGGGATGCCATGCTGTACAGCCCTGTTGCTGATTTTCGCTGTTTTTCATTAGGCTTTCAAAACTCACTGTTCTCTCTACAGAAATGTGCATATGTATGTGATGAGGGCTGAAGGCTGGTGCCACTTGCATTAGGGTAACTCAAGGAACGCTGCTGTGGCTACTGGACACAGCTGAGGAATGCTCCTGTGGGTGCTGGATGCAACCATGCAGGGGTAGAACCTCAGTCCAGGAGCTTTCCAGGCAGCCACTCCAACAGAGGGTCAGTGGGTGATGAAGTTCCTGCGTCACTGAGCAGGGCTGGGGCTTTCTGGGCCAGGGTGTGCCTACCCAGTGGCACAGAGCTGGCTTTCCAGGAAAGCTCTGTGCGTGCAGCCTGCAAAGTGTGCAGATATTTACAGTGCTTGACAATGTGGGGCACTGCTGGATACCACTTTGATTCTTGTTTATACCAAGGAGAAATAATCTTCTCCCCAGTGTTTGAAAAATGGTCTCAGGGAGTGTCTTAGTGGCTTCTTCTCACTACAGATTAACCTGGACACTACCATGAAGGTTATTAGCAGGAGATCCATTTCAGTGGCTTATGGAGAGCCTGTCCACCCCATCATGCAGTTTGACCCTTCTGATCCCACCTATCTCTATCTGATGACCTCCTACCAGGTGAGATTTTCAGTCCTCAACAAAACAGTGCTTTGAGCACATCACGTGTTTGGTTTAGCACCGAGCTGGGAGCAGGGCGGGACAGTAAGATTTGCTTTAATATTAATGGACAGAGACAAGAAGTTCAGAGCTTTGGCTGGGATGTCAAAGGGGTTTCTGGGGAGGTACCTGTGCCTGTCCATTCTCCTGTGTGGGGTGGTCAGACCATGCAACCTGGCTTGTGAGGTGTTTGTGGTGGCCAGGTAGACAGACAGGAGAGTGAAAGATACTGAAAGCGATTGCACTGACAGGAGTGCAGAAATAAGCAGATGTTGTTCCTGTACAGAAACCCCAAGATGAGAGTACGTGGTCTTTAGGGAGGTTTTTAGGAGATCCTGCAGACAAAAAGTCTGTCTGTCAGAAGTGTTCCCTGGGGTGGTTTCTGCTCAGCCCTCTGCAGGAGTGCTCTGCAGAGACCTGGAGAAGCCGCAGCAGGTACAGACAGACGACCTCATGTCCGTCAAGTGAACAGAGGAGGAAGATGAGAGCTGAGCGTTCTAGGCGCTGGTGGTTTGTCCTGAATTACATTTTAATCTGTCAAAACAGATGCATAGCCACAAATGTTACATGTTGTATTTGTATTTTCCAAACCCTAATTCTGTGCAGAGTGGTCATTATCATTTCAGAGACCCCTCCCAGGACACCTCCGACTGTCTCAGCCCCCAGATGGGCTGTGCTCTCTGCTCAGGCTGAACAAACACCCAGTGTGATGCTTGTGGTGCCTCCTCTGACTGCTTCTTTTCCAATAAATCAAACAAGTTAATTTTTTTGGGTGGAATTAGCATCCTGGAAAGCTCCACAGGACTTGACAGGGTTGGGATGGGGTTGCTGAGCCCCACAGGGCCAGGGAGCAGCAAGGTGCTGTGAGTGAAGTAGGGGTCTGGCCAAGGAGCTCAAGGGTCCATGGTGCACTTGCCTAGTGGGACCTCAGAGCTCTTGGCACCTCACATTTTCAGTCTCTGCTGTACCAAACCACTCAGGTTTCCTTCACAAATGTTCAGAGATCAAAGGAGGAGAAAGCAGAAACCAACACATACTTTCTCTCCAACTGCTCCTGCCAAGCGAGTTCCCAGAGGTACTTTGATTTCTTTACAAATCAAGGTTTCTAGAGTGGTGCTGCTTTCTGATTGTTGCATAAATAGCCAGGGAGCGCTGAGCTCTACCTGGAAAGGAACTTTCTGCAGGTATGGATGAGAACTTTTCACAGGGAGGAACAAGCTGTGAAGCCACCTTCATCTGACACCTCTGAAAAGTGCAGTGTCACTCTCTGTAGCCTGGCCATCCCATGGCTCTTGCCATGGCGCTGGCTGGAAAGGGGCAGCCCAGCTCAGCCCAACTCAGCTCAGCTCAGCCCAACTCAGCTCAGCTCAGCCCAACTCAGCTCAGCTCAGCCCAACTCAGCTCAGCTCAGCCCAACTCAGCACAACTCAGCCCAGCCCAGCCCAGCCAGTTGCGCACACCATGGGGCACCCGAACCCTTGGGTGTCCTCCCTGCCCTGGGACAGGCTCTGGAGGTCCCCAGTGGGCAGCAGGTGGCTGCCCGGGCTGGTCCCTCAGTGGGTGGCCGTGGCACAGCACCCGCCTCCAAGTGGTGCCAGGGTCTGCTGCCGCTGCTGTCAGTGAACGTGCTGCAGGCTGAGGGGTGTCACAACCCAAGGCACTGCTGTCTCGTCCCCAGCCGTGCGTGGCCGTACTGGCACGTCCCAGTTGGGCGGGTGTTCCTGTGGTGCTGTAAAACATTTGGAAGCAGTCGTGCTGTTGTCGTGCAGATGACGCGGGTGAAGGTGGCTGCCTGCAGCCAGTACTCGACGTGCACAGACTGCCTGGCCGCCGCTGACGCCTACTGCGGGTGGTGCACGATGGAGACCAGGTAGGACCAGGCGTGTCCTGGTGTGCTTCGGCATGTCCTTTGGCCCTCAAGCCCGGGCAAGAATTTCTGGTGTCTTTTGTATTTCCTTGCAGTCACACTGCCACAAGTCTTTGTCCATTCCTTATGAAATACGTGTTGTTAAAAACAATTACATCTGGCCCAAAGGGTTGGGATGCTCTTCAGAGCCAGGACTTCACTGTAGCTGCATTGTCACGCTGCAGGCAGCTGCCAGTGCAGAGAATGTCTTGCCAGCATCCAACCATGGGACTGCGAGAGCCCACACCCTGTGAAAGACCAGCTTTTGCCCTTGCAGTTCTCATCTATGAGTAGAAGACAATCACACTCAGAAAAGGATATTCAAAATTAGATTCCATGTTTGCAAACTGAAGATGTTGGACAGAATGTCACCTCCTCTTCCTCAGTTTGGATTAAGCCTGGCCTTCTCCCGCCTTCCTCAATCCTGGTGCTCCCCTGGTGCTGTGGGAGTGTGTGCTCTTATCGTGGCAACCAGACACTTTAAATATAGCAGAAAACACCGAGGCTTAGCTGCATGGATAGAGGAAAAAGATGCAGACACAGGATTTTCTCAGAATCTTCTCTCACAAGGAACTCAACAATTTTATCACCTATTTTAAAACTCATCAACCATGAGCTGTTCCCCTGTCCGTTGCAGGTGTTCTTTGCAGCATGAGTGCACCAACTCCACAGGGGCCAACTTCTGGGCGAGTGTGAGTGAAGGAGTGCAGCAGTGCCCCTCCATGACCATCCTGGAGCCCGAGATCAATATTGACAAAGAGAACCCGGTGCGTTTGATGCCAGTAATAAATCAATCACCTGCAGTGTCCGTCGAGCCGTTACCTGCTCTCAGGGCAGGTAACTCTCCATGCTCCTCCAGCAGAGAGCACGGCTCTGCAGGGCTCACACGTGGGTCAGGGGGATGCTCTGCTGAGCTGCTGTGTCAGGCCAAGGCTCTCAGAGGGCTGGGGGTGACCTCCAGCACCCTGGAGCTGGCTGGATGCTTGTAGGCAAACAGAACCTAGAGCTGCTGCACCAAACACACAGGGGAGGGTAGCAGAATTTCAAACACAGATGATCAGCTGCAGATGGCTGAGTCAACTCATTTTCTGGTTTTGTATTGTTGCTATTTTTAACTATTTTAATTGTATTTTTAATGTTTTCATCAAAATATTTTTTGTTTAAAGACAGACCCTGTTTGTGGGTTTGTTTTGGAGTCGTCTACCTCTGAAAAGCTTCTAAAATGTTGAAAAATTCTAAATGTAATTTTCTGACATAATAACTGATTTTTTTGTCTAATATAGGCCCTGATAATACAAATAAATGGAACTATCCCGAACCTGAATGGAACAAATATTTCATGTGACTACGGAAACAACATCCACACAGTAGCTAGAGTTGCTGGAGATTATGTAAACCAATTTATTTATTGCAGTTTGCTTCCACGTGAGAAATATCCAGCATTTCCTGATGACCAAGGTATGTAGAGGCAAGCAAGCTGGGTTCCTTCTAACCACTTTTGTGGACATAATTTTTAATAGACTTCATTTCTTTTTCCATTTGTATATGCAGATAATGCATACAGGGAAGAAAAGCCCAAAGCTGCTTCTCTTTTACAGGGCATATGACTCTGAAGCGTAGGAGTTCCACCATCTTTCCACAAAGTGACAGTATTTCAAATCTATCAATTTTTGTTTTAAACATCAGAATTTAAATGCCAGTTAATGGACTTACTTTTATCTGATTTGAGTTTTTGCTTCAGATTTAGTAAGTACCAAGCCAAAAATGTTTCAGCCTTGGACAAATAATGTTGCTCCTTATATTGATATTTTCAATTGCTCTGTTTAATTTCCCTCTGCAACACGTACTGCCTTTCAGGAGAAGCTCTGGAAAAAGAGCAAGTGGGTGCCTAAAAGAGCTCAGGAACTCTTAGTCCCTGAGCCAGATGGAGCTTTGCAGTGTCCCCTGGTTTCTGATGGTACCGCAGGGGATGCCCGTCCCAAGGCTCCGTGGAGCTGCCTGCGGAGGGGCGAGCGCCTGCGGATGAAGTTGAAGGAGGCCGAGCTGATGGCTGAGCTGACCCCATCTGAGATCAGCCACTTAGCAATGGAGTCGGCCCCTCTCATAGTGCCTTAGAGAAGTTCAGTGCTTCATTCCAGACATGAGTGCTTATTAAATTTTCATCCTTCGAGCCTGGAGTGAATGCACTATTGAAGATGGCTGACTTCAGTAGAGAGAGAATTAGACAGTCCTTTTGAAAATCCCACTTTTCCTAGGCCCATTTGTAAAGCTGCGTTGTTTTTCTCCCCAGCTATCCAAAGAATGGGAGATCATTAACTGCTCTGTATTGTTGGTTATGGCAATGTCCAAATGAATTTCTGGAATCCAATGCGCTGATTTATTGTCCATATTCTGAAAGAGGCATTGTCTCTTCTCCTTGGTGCTTATATGGCAAAATTGTAAAGAAAAAAAAATTCAGCAATTTTGGGGGGAGGGGAGGTAGTATGGCATCTTGAGCAGCCAAAAAAGGGATTTCCACTCTCCTCTGAGTGTTTGTTGTCATGGGGAAAATGAGCAGGGTTTTAAAACATGATAACTAACATGTTTAAATTACCACATTTTTTAAAAATATAATTTAGCACCAACTGTACGTGAAGACAATTATTAACTCTGCTAATTAACACTTGCACAACACGCTGAAATTTTGTGCTGAAAGCCACAATGTTCTTTTCTGTGAGGGTAGTGTAAAGCACTGATTTAGGAGGGAAGGGCTGAAAGTCAGAGGACAAAGAATGGCTGGTCCAAGCTCTGAAATGCAGCTTGGAGGAAGCCCTAGGGAAAACAAATCAGATTTAGCCCTTGTTTTCCCAAGGGTCTGTCTTGTCTACTGTCTTGTCGTGAGCGTGAGCGAGGGGCTCTTGCAACCCAATATTCTTTGGCTTGATTCTCTCAGACCACGTGGTGGTTGAAACTGCTCTCCGGGTCAACAGCAAAAACATTATCCAGGCCAATTTCACCATCTATGATTGCAAAAGGACTGGAAACATTTACCCAAAGAGAGCGTAAGTGACCCCGGTGTGCGGGCAGCGGGGCCCCCACAGGCAGGGCACGGGTGGCACCGGGGTGATGGAGGCAGGTGGGGTGGTTTGGAGGTGGGAGGTGCCAGCACACAGCTGGATGAGGGTCTGCCTGTGTGGGGTTAATGGGAGAGCACAGCCCCTGCCAGTGGGTGGCTGGGGGCCTGAGCAGGATTTGGCAGGATCGTGGGGGATGCAATACCAGGGATTTACAGAGGAGGGTCCTCACGTCGTCTCAAACCATCTGGAGATGTTGGGTTTCTTTTAAACGTGAATAATATTTTTATATAAAGCTTGGTCTGTTAACCCTTTAGCAGCAGAACCAGCCTCCCCAGAAATCCTTGGAAGCATCTGTGGGGCGCTGGGGAAGGGAGGGACATTCTCTCTTGCCCCTTCCAGCCCTGGGCGGGAGCAGCCACATACCCCCATCAGCAGGATGGGCTGGAGTTGGACTCTGGTGCCGCTCTCCAAAATTCATCCACCTCTCCGGAGTGTAACAGCAGGGCCAGGCTGCAGGGACCCCGTGTCCTACCTGCTGGCACTCCCGTGCCTGTGCAAACAGCAGGGAGAGCCTTCATCAGGCCTGACTTGCCCGGCTCCCTGGAGAGACGGATGGAGGGAAAGAGTGTTTTTGGCAGAAAAGCATTTTATGCTCAGCAGGTGTGTGGCTCCTGGCCTGCTGTGGCCTGGAGCAGGGAGATGATGTCTGGGGGTGATGGGCTCTGCCCACATCCCCTGCTGGCTCCCAGGGAGAGGAGGAGAGCGAAATTCAGCACCTGCCATGGGTTTTTCTGGGCACCATTGTAGACTGAACTGTGTGAAGATGGGTTGTAGGGCCTAGGTGTGGCTCCTCTGAGCAGCCTAAACTCTGCTTTTCTCACCATACCTTTGCCATTCCAGGTGCACCAGCTGCCTCTCGGCCAGGTGGAAGTGTCACTGGTGCCCCTCCACCTACACCTGCGTCTCCAACCACTCGCAGTGTGACAACGCGCTGCAGATGAAGGTGAGGCCCATTAAACTGCTGCTCAGGCTCTGAGCCTCCTCCAACAGCCACTTGCTGGCACAGCTTGTGCCCGGCTGGAGTTGGGGCACCCTTCTCAACTGGTATCCAGGAGAGGGGTGTGTGCAGGCATGTAAAGCTGCAGCTGCATCACACCGTGCTGTGCCGTGCCGAGGTGTGTGTGGGAGGAGGCTGGCAGCCTGGCTAAAGTATTCAGCTGTCCTGGTGCCCTCAGTGGGCTCTGTCCCTTGGCTCTCCATAACCTCCCATATCTGAAGCAATGCTGCTGCTTTTCCACATCCTGGGCCGCCTGGGTTTCAGTGTGAGAAACGCAGCCATACTCCACCATTCCCTAGGCTCTGACTTGTGGTTGCTGTATGTTAATAACGTGCTGGAGCACCACTGGTGGTGCTTGTCTATAGGAGAAAATCTCCCCTTTCCAAATTGTAGCTTTAATAACCGGGACTCAGTGTGTCCCTACTTCTGAAATTTAAATTGAAGGTAATTTAAATAAAATTGGCTTTTTAGCAATCAATCTGCTGTAGATCCAAGCCAAGTTTTTACACCGTAAATTGAATATCCCTTTAGCACTGGTGCTCTGCTCTTGGCTC
Organism: Pipra filicauda; assembly: GCF_003945595.2. Classification (NCBI taxonomy): domain Eukaryota; kingdom Metazoa; phylum Chordata; class Aves; order Passeriformes; family Pipridae; genus Pipra; species Pipra filicauda. The sequence continues at coordinate 358,552 of NW_024103873.1, forward strand.
AGCTCTTCCAGTGTTCCCCATGCTTGTCACTGGGAGGAGTTTGGCCCCGTGTCAGATGTCCCACCTTCAGCCCCAGGCTGACCCCTGGGCCAGCTGTGGCATCCACTCTCCTCCAGCGGTAGGGGAGGTGGGTGGCTGTGAGTGCAGGTAATGAGGATAGGGATGGAGCTGGAGCCACCACATTGCAGCTCCACGCGATCGTGTCTAGTGTAAATCTCTGGGAAATGGGAATGGAAAAGTCTGTGCTGGGTGGCAGCTCCCAGCAGTGCAGGGTGGCGTGTCAGGATCAGCTGTGCCTCCCTGTGCATACCCAGGTGTTTTGGGGAAGCACGTTCTGCTTTGTCTGCTTTCTGGGTTCCAGTGCCTGGTGTTTGGCTGTCTGGACAGTGCTGGGCACTTGAAAACCATCCCGACAGTTGCTCCTGTGGGGTGTCTGCCCTGTGCTAGAGCACAGGGAGCTGTGCTGCAGGTCTGGCACGTGCCAGGCTACTGGGCCTGTGGGTTCTCATGCTGAATGTGCTGCCAGGCACTGGCACTGCTGCTCGGGGCAGGGGCTTGGGGGTGTCAGTTCCAGAAGTGGCATCAGTTGACATCAGGGCTGTGGGACTGGCTGGGGACTGCCCTGGGTTAGTCCTAGATCAGCAGAGGACTGACTTTATTGTCTCAGATCTCCTACTCCAGAGGTACAGTTGGGCTGGATGCTCAGCTGGTTGGGCATGTTTCTGTTTTCTCTTTGCTGATCTGTGTGAGCAGCTGCAGGATGAGGTGCTCTGTAGCCCAGGAAACACGGTGCCTCTTCATGTAGTCAGAGCTTTCAGTAAATAAACCATTGCGGGCGCGACTGCACCTGAGCGCAGCTCCACTGGGAAAGCAGCATCAGAGCAGTTCCATCCACAGCATCTAAAACATTCAACCCCTTTGCCCTGATCCAGACACGAAGGATATAGTCAGCTGGAAGCTTTATTTCTGGTTGCTGGTGAACAGCAGGAGAAGGAGCTGCAAGACGACAAGTTAATCAGTCCTCTAAAGTGTATTTCTCTTGGGAAGCTTTGCCAGCTCCAGTGACATGCAAGGACACACCAGGCCATAGGAGGTTTTGCATGAATTTTCTTGTAGCCCTGCTGATTTTATTTTAACTCTTTTGATTCCCCTGGAAGAAGCTTGGGACTGAAATCTCTCCCCTGTGCTTTGTTTTGGTGTTTTGCATCCCTTATCATGTGCACCTCTGTTATTTAATCTCCTTGTTTCGGTGGCACCAACTGTACTTGGTTAGATGAGTGTCCTGACAGAAGTAAAGCATGTTCTCCACAGACAAACAGGCACTTCTAGGTAGTTTCCTGACCCCTAGGTAGGTCTGGAGAGGGCAGGAGAGAAACTTCCCACTCACTGCGTGTCTGGTCCCAGGGATATGTCCGGCCCCAGGGATGTGTCTGGACAGGCATCCTGGTGCTGGGAGGGCAGGCTTGGCCTCTCCTTGGAGCACAGCAGCAGCACTGGCATCAGCGGAGCCACAGTGGGCTAACCTTTAATGCAAGTGAGAGGAAATCTTACCTGCTGCAAATGATTCTGCATAATGGACCAAGTTTTTTTTTTGTCTTTTACCCCAATGGCTCCACTGTCACAGGCATTACTCTGGATGTACCCTGGGGCCACAGAGAAGCTGGCTTCATTTTTGCTGTAGCTTCGCACTGTGATTTACATCTCATGAGAGAACAGGACGGGCTTGTCATACGGGCTGGAATTCTGAGTCAGCTCCAGTGTCTGAGACATCAATTTAAAATGAGAGCAAAACTAGGGGGACAGATGTCCTCTTAAAATCATTTTTCAACTTTATTTAAGCCTTTCATTGCAGCTACCCTACTAGTGCAGGCCCCTCATTGGATCCCCTGTGGCTCATCATATCCTCCCTCCACACACACGTGAGACCCCTGTGCCCCGTGGTGCCGCCGTGCAGGATGAAGGCCCTGGAACACAGACTCTCCTTGGGGGCTGGCAGGAGTGCTGATGCAGTGAATGGGACGTGGCTTCCAGCAGGCAGGAGAGGGTCACACTGGCAGATCTGCTGTTAGAGGTGGCAGTGGCTCCCTTCAGTGTCACTCCAACCATGTCACTGCCGGAGCCGCAGCTGAGGCGTGGATATGCAGTCGCTGTGCACCTGGCAGTACCTGGTTCCCAGTGAAATGAGTCTTACCAAGGGCCCTGATGTGTCCTCCTGTCTTGTCACTGAGGAAGCTCAGCACGCACCCAGCTAACCTCTTTTTTCCTTGTTTTTGTACCTAACAGAAGAAGATTGACTGTCCTCGAATAGTACCTGCCCCTTTGGAGCCAATGCCCACAGGAGTATCTCGGGACATCACGATCTCACTCGCCAATGCGACTTTCTCTAAGGTAAAAATGTTCCTAGAGGGACTGGGAAGGTTCGGGTGTTTGGGAGAAATAAAACTCCCAGTTCCCTTGTGGGTGTTTGCTCCACTGCAGAGCGTGCCAGTGTCACACTCTCCCAGCGCCACGTGCCAGCCCCGCCCCAGCACCCACACTGAGGAGTAAAGGACACAGCCCTGAGCTGGGCACTGGGAGCCTGTGCTGGCAGAGCCACAGAGTTGAGTACAGCACAGAAACATGGTTTGACTTAACTTTGGGTCGTCAGTGCAGAGCTTGTTTGGTATGAAAAAGTCCTTTCTCTGAAATTTTCTGACATGCAAATTGTAACAGGGTGAAAAGGGGGAGTGGATATTGAATGGTGCATTCTGAGACGCACTGCACACCAGAAGGAACCAGAGGAATTTGGGGCAGAGAGGCTGGGTACTGGGAAAATGCTTGAGTAAGCACTGGTGTTTGTAGAAAGCCGCCCTGAGTCATTTTGGGTCAGTTCAGCAGGGCCCATGGGGCTGGGTTTGCTGTGCCTCTGCAGATGATTCCAGCACGCTGGGCAGCCAGGCAGCTTCTTGTTCTGCAGGGGAGAAGAGTTTTGGAAGTACTGGTGGAGCTGTTCTGGGGTGCCAGGGTACTGAGGGCTGTGGAGGCACTGCTCCCACCACACCTCCTGCCCTTGGTGCGGGGGCAGAGCGGACCCTCCCACCAAGATGGGGTGGTCTTTTCCTGCACAGCTTCGGCCTCTGGGAAGGAGGATGTGCCTTCCACAATCAGCAAAATGGGGCCAGAAATCTTTTTCCTCTCTGGATGCTGGAGGTGGCTGAGGAGGAAGCAATACTGCATGGAACCCATAGGAAATGGAGTCAACAGAAAAGGGGCCACAGCACCTCGGCAGCTGGAGGGGCTCTGGCACTCTGGCTTCCTTCTGCTCCCTGTCCTGGAATGCCAGCTGGGATTTCTTCTCCTTCCATCTCCACAGGAGCTCATGAGTGCTGCTGGAGCTGGGAGCTTTGGAGACGTGGCTTTTCTGCAACATAGGCAGTCCCTGGCAGGGGCATGAGTCCAGGAGTATGGGCAGCACACAGATGCAGAGCCAGAGCTGCCTGGGTGCAGGCGATGCACTGAACGAGATTCTGCCCGTGTGTTCGCTGAGCCAGCAGCTCCCTGCCTGGAGTCTGGTGCCTCCTTTCATGTCTTTTATCAGATCTGCCAGTTTCAAAGGGTAGTTAGACCTCAGTAGTGGTGGAGCATCAACCTTCTTGGAGACAGGATTTTTTCCTGCAGGATGGGGGTACAGCAGTCACTTGGGGCAGGATATCATTCTTGTGTTATCAGGAAAACAGCGCAAACATGCTTCTGACTGGGTCCTCATTTGAATTAGAGATTTGCTCTGCGTAGTTGTTGGGAGGAGGAGGAAGGTGACTTTGAGCCCAAATCATGGGCTGGTTTGGGCTGTTTTACAAGGTGGCTTGGGACAATGGTGGCTCGGGACAATGGTGGCTCTTGATCTGCACTGCAGCATGAGCTCCAAAGACCCCCAGCCACGAGGAACCCCAGTACCCTGCTGTCAGGGTTTCAAGAGCCCAGCCAGGCACAGCTCCTGGTCTCTCTGTGTGCCCTGGGCCAGGTACAGCTCCTGGTCTCTCTGTGTGCCCTGGGCCAGGTACAGCTCCTGGTCTCTCTGTGTGCCCTGGGCCAGGTACAGCTCCTGGTCCACGCGTTTTGTGTTGGGTTCTGATCTCCTGTTTGACTTGGACACAGTTCAGGTACCGACAGCAGAACAAAGGTGGGACGCAATGCCTGCCTTATCAACTGACAGGTGGAGAACTGCACAAAACATTTGCTGCAGCTGTTCTGCCCTTGTCTTCCCTCTCCCAGGAGACAACTCTGGAGTGCCATTTTGGGACAGACAGGACATTTGAAGCCCGGTGGGTGAACTCCTCTGCTGTGGAGTGTGTACGTGTGCTGGTGAGTCGGGGGGTGAGGCTGCCAGCCCTGCTTCCCCCATGGTGAAGGCCAGGTCCAAGGGCAGGGAGGGTCTCACTGCCAGCCTCCAACTCAGCAGTGGGACACTGCTTGCCTTCTTACCTCCCTCCTGGGTTCACCCCTCCAGCAAGAGGCTCTCTGTGTGCACCAATGCTGGCAGGGCACTCCTGCATCACGGGTGTTGTGTTCCCAGCTCCGTGGGGATCTGCAGTGGCTTTGACCTCTGCTCCCCTGGGACTTGGGAAGGAGCTGCTTGTTTACCTTTCTAGATGGGAAGAGTTCAGTTCAGGCAAAAAATTTGGCCACCTTTCAGGGTTGCTATTTCTGTAGCTTTTATTTTGAATGAGGAATTGGCCTCAGAAAATGCTGTGCTGCTCACTAGAGAACTGTGTGTGGTTGTCAGAGGGCAGATTGCACCTCCAAAAGACAGCAAACGTTTGGGCTTCCACCAGTGGGAATATTGCAAGTGGAAGCTGGAGAGGAGCACTTTCCCATCACGTCACCTGTATTGCAGCCCAGCACTGAGAATGCACAGACAGGCCAGGCTGTTCATTTTCCTGTCCGTTTCTGCTAAAAATAGCAGCAAACCAGGGCTTTGCTCTCACTGTGGCGTGTGCTGTGTCCCGGTGCCCTTCACTGGGACCTCAGCAAAATGATTAAAACAAAACAGCCATCCTGCTCCTTCTGCTATAGATGAGACCCTCGTGTCTGGGGAAGCAGTGGTCAGAGAAACCTCACAAGGAAGGTTCATCCATGTAGTGTGGGTATGGGACCTTCTATTTTACTAAATTTCCTACATTTTCACTTGTTTTTTTGTGTGCAGCTCCACACATCAGAAAAAAGCCATCACTTCCCAGTGAACCTCCAGCTGAAGGACAGACCAGACAGATTTATTGACAGTCCGGAGATGATGACAGGTCTGAGTTGAAAATATGTTTATGCTTCTCTCATCTGGTCAGCTTGAATGACTCTCAAACCCGGGCAGAGTTTATGGGTAAAGGGTAGAGACCATGGCTCTGCCGGGCACAGCTCAGTTCCTTCTCTCAGGCACGTGCAAAAAGCATACTTACCCAGAGCTGCTCCCTGTGAATGTGAGCCCAGAGCTCAGACAGGCACCTACGACATCCCGGTTACAGCCAGGGAAGGTCAAGCCCCATCTGTGAGTGCAGGCAGCTCTTGGTCACAGCAGGGATGTGGGGTGCCCCCAGGGCCAGGGAGGAATTCCTCCCAGAGGAGAAAAGAGTTGGGGCGGGGCTCTTCCCTTAGCTCTCACAGAAGTGTGGCATCAAGGTTCCACATGCTGTGAAAATTGAGTCTTCTTTTTGCCTTCTGTGTTGAGAAACAATAAAATCTCTAAACACATTCCATCCTTGGCCTGATCTCTGGGAAGAATGCTCGGATTTGCAAAAAGCCCTTGCTGCATGAGCAGGCTGAGGCAGGCGGGCAGTCAGACTCAGAGTGTGCTCATACGAGGTGCCCAGGCAGGATGAGCCCCTTGTCGTGGGCTCTGCTTGGAGGCAGTATTCCCAGGAGGCAGTATTCCCAGGAGGCAGTATTCCCAGGAGGCAGTATTCCCAGGCTCTTTCACCTCTCGACAGTGTCAGCAGTTGTGGCAGAAGGGGCTGATTTACCCGAGGTGCAGAGGAGTAGGAGAGCCTGAAGGGAGGCTTCCTTTGGAGAATGGCTGTGACAGGGAGAGAGATATGAGCACCAACACCCACTGACCAGGATAAAAAGGTTTCCCTGTGGTAAATCCCTGTGTATGAAGGAGGATTGTCTCGCACAGTGAAAATACCTGGAAATACTAACATGGGCGGGCATGACACGTGGCTTCCCTGCAGAAAGAAGATAGTGTCCATAATACAGCAGTAATCCTGAGGACTGGGGTGGGAGATTGGGATTTTGGATATGCAGGAGACTCAGTTCTCTATGTGGGTGGTGCTGGGAGCAGGAACCACAGCAGAAAGAGCATGTTGGAATTCCCCCTTCTCCTGCGCGAAGAAGGAGCTCGCTTACACAGGCCATGTTTTCATCCGTCTGAATTGACCAGAATATTTGGAGTTCCTGTGGGACCCTTAGGCTGCTCTGGCTCCTTGCCTTATTCAGGCTGGTGTGAGTCACGATAGAGAGGCTGCCTTGCATCAGGGACAGAGATCTGCCAGGCCAGTTATAAATGTGGGCATTTTTTATAGCGTCTTTAATGAAATCGCTGATACTGGTGTTTATTATTTCAGTATTTATTAGCTTTTATTGTTTTGATAGTCCACTGAAGGAATAGAAGCTCTGCTATTGGGTGGAAAACCACCCAGTGTAACTCCCTGAGGGGACTGCAGACGTGGTGGACTAAGCTTTTTTCTGTGGAGAATAGGAGAGCCCCTCAGCACTGGTGACATTACTTTAGCATGGCACAGGCAGGATGTTGGTGCTGGTAAAGTTTTGTTAGCACAGCACGGCAGAGTGTTGACGCTGAGGGACTCGTTAGTTGTTCATGAAGTGCCTTGAGATGCTCCCGTGAGCAGAAGTGCCAAATGTGACTGTTTCTGTGTTTTATGTTCTCCTGCAAGGTCTCCTCTGGGGAAAAGGGTGTGAAAGCCACACTTCCTGAGCATTTCTGGCTGTTATCTCAGCGGATACCCACAGTCCAGTGGCAGAAATCTTTAGGCTAGAGAGGAAATGTAACCCGGGGCACCAGCTAATGGAGAGGTGAAGGCGGTGTAGGAAAAAGATGTGGAAGCTGAGCTGAGCAGATCTGAAGGGAGAAGTCAATGAAAGGGGCCCATGGTCACAGGGGGAGGGAAGGGAACTGTAAACACTGTACAGAGTACAAATCACTCCATTTTTGTCAGCGTGGAAGCAATGTGATTGCTTTGCTGGCAGGAAGGAGCCAGCTTTGCCAAGGAGCTTCCCGTGTGGATGCTGAGAGTTGGAAATGTGTAGCATGAATTGACAAAAAGATTCGAGTTTGGGTGTTGTTTGCTTTTCAAGGGGAATAAAAAGGAAAAGAAAGCGCTAAATTATGTTGCAGTGAGAACAAACACTGAGGCCTTCTGGGAAATCTGCAGGATGGCAGCCAAGTGCTCTGCTCATCCACTGGATTTCAGATGTTGCTGGGATTAATGTAACCGGGGGTGGTGGGAGCGGGGGTGGGTGTTCGACTGCCTCAGGCTAAGCAAAGTTGTGAAAGCCGCAGGCCGGAGCTCACATTTTCTGTTGTCTCTGGTGGCTCAGTGGAGGTGTACAACTGTGGGACCGGCAGTGCCGACTGCTCCCAGTGCCTGGGGAGGGAGGACGTGGGGCACCGCTGTCTCTGGAGCGAGAGCAGCTCCAGCTGCAGGCTGCACACCGAGCCCCCCCAGGTCTCCGACGTCTGCCCAGCTCCTGAGATTAGGAAGGTAAGACCCAAAGGCAATACGGCGTGGGGTGAGGTGGGGTGGGATGGGGTGGCATGGGGTAGGGTGGGGTGGCGTGGGGTGGGGTGGGGTGTGGTGCTGAGGGGTGGGACCAGCCACCCTGTCCCAGCTGGGACAGAAGAGGATCCAGGCATTGTCCCTGGCACAGGACAGGGTCAAGACCAGCACTGAATTTTATTCACTGACTTTCTATGCTGTTGAGTCGCCTAGTGCCAAGGACATCTTGCTAGTGACAGGATTCAGTCTTCATTGTGTTAGTGGGAAACATAACAGCAGCACAATTCAAATGCCCCAGAGTTCCTAGAGTTGCTAAAAGCAAGAAGGATATGTAGGGTTGGTTGAAGGATCCTTATCAGGAAAGCATTTAATGGAGCATGACTGAAATGTGATTGTGAGCCCTGTCTCCAGGCACATGTGAACTGCAGTTCTGCTGTGATTTAAGAGTGGCAGAGGGACCTTTGGGCATCATGCATTTTGAAATGTATTTTACTTAAATTGTAGTTAAATTAATGTTTATTGGAGGCCTTTGGATCTGGGACTCTGCTTAGAGGTATGGTGGGAGCCAACAAATTGATCCCTGACAACTAGCAAAGAAAATACATAGACCAGATTTTAAAATGGGGTCCCTAGAAAAAGAGAAGCTGGAGACACAAAACATCAGAACTGGCAAGGATGTGAGCATCAGAATCGGCAAGGATATGAGATTTCTGCTCTTAGGGAGGCATGTGGTGATCCAGGTGCTGTAACACTGCACAGAGGGGCTGCAGGATCCCCATTGCTGCTGCTTCCCTCTCATCACTGTGGGGGAGAGGTGCTCCCCCGAGTCTGTCCTTCCCCATACTCATCAAATGTTATCAGCACTCCCCAGAAAATAATGGAAGGAAACCACAGTTCAGGTTGCAGAGCGTCACCGACTCTGTCGCTATTTCCTTAGCAAATAGTGGCTGGTAAATCCAAACCCTCCGGAGTCATCCAAGCAGATGAGCCCTCACAGAGCCCTCTGGAGAGGGGCAGCTCAGCCAGTGAAGGGGGCACTGAGCCTGGTGGTGGGTCCCCACCGGCCTTGGCCAGCTGGTGCCACCAGGAGTGTAGCACTGGCTCTGTGTTTCACCTGCTGAAGTCAGTGCAGTCGGTCTGTCCGGCGGTGCCCTCTTAATGCTGACGCAGTGTCACATCCTGTCCCCTTGCAGTGCTGAGATGTTGTTACGGCCAGCACCCTGTCCCCTCACAGCACTGCAGACAGCAGCTGCCAGGTGAAACCAGTGCTGTAGGAGATGGACTCAAAAGCAGGGGCGTGGAAGGAAGGATATTTCACCCTAGATGTGTTTGCAGCTGGAGTGATCCTTGACTAAACCCCAGTGCCAAACTGAGCACATAAGTGTGGTGGATTCTCCTTTGCCAAGCTACAGCAAGGAGGGAGTGGTGGCAGGCCTGCTAGGGGAGCAGGAGTGTGAGGAGTGATTCTCTCTGCTTCATGGGGCTCAAGTGGGGTGTGGACACAGGGACCGGCTCAGGGATGAAGGCCAGAAGCTCATGGTGGTTCTCCCCAAACCTAGTCTAGGGGAAGGTGTGCCTGCCCATGGCAGGGAGGATGGGGCTAGATGATCTTTGAGGTCTCTTCCAACCCAAACCATTGTAGGATTCTGTGATCCTCTGACTTCATGCCTGTCCCTTGGTGCTGCAGATCGAGCCGCTGCGCGGGCCGCTGGAGGGGGGCACGCTGCTGACCATCCGTGGGAGGAACCTGGGCCGCCGCTTCAGCGACGTCCTCGCCGCCGTGCGGGTGGGCAGCGTGCACTGCACCCCTCTGCCCGACAGATACGTCGTCTCTGAGATGTGAGCTGGGGGAGCTGGGGAGGAGGGCCCTGTCCCCTGCCTGTGCCTGCCCATCCCCATCCCTGCTGCCAGGCACTGCTGCCAACCACCTCATCCATCCACAGGATCGTGTGCCAGACCGGAGAGGCTCAGGAGGCGTTTTCAGATGTGGTAACAGTTAATGTGAGCCGGGAAGGGAGGTCCAGGGAGCGATACTCCTATGTGGTGAGTAGCCATCTCCTGAGTGTTTCTTTGGTGATTCCTGCACCCTTTAGAGTGAGCCTGCAGCTCCACCCACCTCCCCTAGCTGGCTGGGAAACGGGATCTACAACTGAACATATCGGGGTCCTCAAGGAGCCACTGCGGTGTCTCCTCACCTGTGGTTACCTGAGCGGGGATCTGGCAGGATCTCAGCAGGGTGTCGGTGGCACAGCCGTGCTCCCAGGCTCAGCTTCTGCAGGGGTGTGTCTTGTCCCAGCTCGATTAACGTTTCTCCTGCTATAAAAGGAGCTCAGTTTTCTTCTGCCTCTTTTGCTAAAGTGCTGTTACAACCTGTGAGGTTTTTTGAGATTTGTGAAGTCCCTTTGTGAGGTGTAAGTTACATTCCATGAATTCACATTATTTAGAACTGATATTTTTGCTGCAGAGATTGTGTTAATTTTTGCATGAAGTAATGTGTAGGGATTAGACTGGAGCTAACCCTCTGTCATTGTTCAAAGAAAAGCCCTTTATAGCTTTGTGCTGTGCCGTCTCACAAAGACAGCTTTCATCTCTACAAACCTGAGAGAAATCCATGCGTTTCTTCTTTTCCCTACACGACCCTTGTCCCTGGCTGGACACTACTCCTGGGCAGCCCCAGCGGGTGGGTGCCAAGGCATGCAGAGTGCTCTGAGCCTTTGTGCCTCTGCTCCAGCTTCAGCTGGGGCAGGACAGCCCACGGTGCAAGCTGTTGGCCTGGGAGGAGACTCGACGCCCCAGGAAACAACGTTTGATTCCTGGTGGCCATTGTGAAGAATTTAAGACAGATCATGGAGTGTGATTCCCACCCCGTAGCCAATGAGAGGTTGGGTGTTTAGTTCAGGGAGGGTTACGGGTTACACAGCATACAGCTGGCACAGGCACGGCACTTCCCAGCACCCGGCAGAGCCAGGCCTGGCAGTGCACTGGGAGAGACTGGCAAGGAGATGGCCAGGTCAGTCTCAGCAGGAGATCCAGCAGTCTGGAGTGGATTGAGGTGCCACGGGGGTACAACCCAGTGACAGCCCTGGGATCTGGGGGTTTCTCAGGACGTGTGTGCTCAGCCGGCACATCCCCACTGCCCAATACTGTCTGCCTGACAGAGGGGAGAGGGGCACGTGGCGTGGGAAAGGGCCAGGCGGCTCCTTCGCCAGCTCTTGGCATGTGAGGAAAAGCCTTTCAGGAAACACCTGTGGAAGCACCAACACAGAACAAAGCCAGTCCGTGACCTCATCCTGGGTCCGTGGCAGCCCTGTGCTGGCAGCTCCTGGGCAAGCTTGGGAAGCAGGCAGTGCCCCCCAGAGCAGGAGAGGAACCATTCCTGGTCAGGTGGCACAGCAGAAAGCTGCCTGTCTGTCTGTCTCTCAGCCTGTGTGTCTCAGCAGAGCTTGGAGCAGAGATGAGGAAGTGCCCTGCCTTGTGCACATGTGTCATGAGGAGGGACACTGCATGATGCATTCCTGGGGGTGTGTCACACCAAAAGTTGCTTTACAACTTTTCAAAAAGGTTGCTTCTGCACCATTTGCAGACCAAGCAACACTCAAGTTTTCTTGGTTCTCCTCTCATATCAATGGCATGCAGATGGAGTAGCCTACACCATGCAAGGCTGGTCTTGGTGAGATCTGAGCTTGGTTACAGATACAATTTGCCTGGAAAAATTTAAAAGACTTTCAGAGCTGCCCTTCCAAAGAAAGTCCCTTGTGACATAGCAAATATTGTTTCTGTGCTACATGTTTCATAGTCCCCATTAGATGTGTCTAGAAGAGATAGGATTCAGCTGTAATTGTGCTGAGGAGGGGGGAGAGGCCCCTTCAGAACATTATAGCAGGCTGTGGGTGAGCTGGATTTGCCAAAGCTGCGATGGAGGCGATTGGTGCTGGCAGTGCACCGAGAGCAGCAGCCACTGGCTCTGGCTGAGAGGAAGAGCTGGAGAGCTTTGGGGAACAGGAACAATCCTCTCTCCTGTTGTAGCTGCACTTGTCAATGCGTGGGTTAAGGGCCAAGGGCAGGAGACAGCTCCCTACAGACACCCAGAGAAATACAGAATGGATCCTATGGAAGTGGGTGACGGTCAGAAACAACAATGAAAATGACTACAGAGGAATGAAGCCATCTGAACGTAGGACAAGGGCAAGGGTAGCTGTTAATACGTGGGTTTGTGTAGTGAGGACTGCCAGGCAAGGCATTAGAGCAGGTTCAGCCTGCACTCCACAGGCCCATACGAGTCTGCTCTAAGAGGCGGCCTAGGGGTGAGCAGGACCAGCCCCCACGGGCCTCCTGCCTCAGGGCATGTGCTATCTGAGAGGGAGTTACCACTGCCCTGTGGAAGGGTCTTGAGATCATTATTTGTTCTGCCCTGGCTGTCCTGCTCAAATGGAGCAGGGACGTTGCCAGCAGCCTCTCCTGGGGTGCCTGTGAGCAGACACAAGGGCTCAGCGCCACGTGAGTTATCAAAGCCTCCAGCTCATGAATCTCAGGAAGATTTCCAGGGGCTGCAAACACAGATAACATACACGCTAATTTCTGCTGCAAATGGTGAGAGGCAAAGTAACTTCCCCTTTAGTTCCTGTCGTCGCCTCAAGAGATGCAGGTTTTAAGCTTCCTTAAGCAGGGGTTTGGTATTCAATTATATAGACCCAGGTGTCTGTTTTCACCAATCTCAAAGCCATCATCCGGTGGGGCTTTAACATTTTCCTTGCATTTAGGAGGACATGGATCTGGAAGGGCAGAGGTGGTGGGAGAGGGAATGAATGAGAAATTTCCTTTCGTAATGGACCTTGAGCTGTTGCTGGCTCTGGACCCCCCCTGCTGGAAAACTGAAGGGGCTGATGGGATCCTGGGCTTCTGTTTGGCCTCATGTCTCATTTATAGCCAGAATTTAGAGACCACAGAGAGTCACAGAGATTTTGTATTGTCTCACTCCTTAGTGCTTGTACCTCTCCTGCCAGTGAAAGCTTTGCTGTGCTGCTGTTTGAGCCTCACAGTGCTGGATACTTACATGTTCTGAATCAATTCCCATGTGTGGTGTGGAGTATCCAGCTGGGGATTTACTAGGCTAGAAAACAGATTTCCCCTTTGTTTTTAGCTTCCCCTGGTGCAGTCCATAGCTCCCTCGAATGGCCCGAAGGCTGGAGGAACCAGAGTGACCATCAGAGGCAGCAGGCTGGATGTCGGCTCAGAGCTCCGTGTCCTCATCAACTCCTCCAAGCAGTGCACTGACCTCAGGTGAGAGCAGGGCTGGGGGCTGGGGCTGGGGCTGGGCTAGTGACAAGAGACAAAGCATTAGGAAGGATGGTATTGGCCTCCAGGTGGTCAAGCAGGGCAGGTGTTTTGGTGGGGGGCACCACTCCATGCTGGCAGAGCATTCCCCTGCCTGCCCTTTCCCTGTGGCTGTAGGGGAACTGGTCTGGCAGCTGGGATGATGTGTGCTGGGAACTGCTCATTAGCAGGCCGAGTGTAACAGGCAGTTGGCGTGTAACTGCAAGCTTCTTCTCCCCTGTGGCTGCCACCTGCCTGGCTGCCGAGGGGTTGCCCAAGCCCACAGGGCCGGGCTCCAGCCGCTGCCTGTGCCACAGCTCACCTGCCTCTTCCCGCGCAGCCGCACCGACAGCACCATCACCTGCACCATGCCCGCCGCCGAGCTCACCACGGCTGTGCCAGTCTGCGTGCAGTTTGAGAACAAGTCTTGTGTCAGCCTCAACATCACTTTCAAGTATGAGAAGAACCCGGTTATATCAGACATCAACCCCAAAAAGAGCCAAATCAGGTGAGATCCTGCCCCAGCCAAGACAGCCTGTGAATGAGAGGGTCAGTTCCAGGCTGGGGGGAGAGGGTCCTGCTGGGAGAAAGGGGCTTTCCAACCCTGGAACTGGACACATTACCTTGCAGATGGGTACAGAGGGCACTGCAGCTTGCTCTCAGGGTGCTCCAGGGCACCCCAGCACGGGAGTAGAAGAGGTCTCACACACCAGGACTGTCCATAGCTTGTTTTGATGCATTTAGGAGTGGAAAAATGTCAGCCTTAGTACCTGTACCATGCATACCCGGTGGGTGCTTTAGAGAGGTTTCAGGTGGGAGCTTAATGAGACCCTGAGGATTTTTCTTGGCAGTAAAACTGTAGGAGGATAAGATGAGATTTGTACTTTTGGATTTCAGCCTTCTCCAAGGTCACAGTATTTAATTTTTAAAGTGTGTTGCTTTTAATTTCACGTCTCTCTGTGGAGCACTCAGGCTTCTGTTCCTTTGGATATCATAGTGAAATCCCACCCTCCTCAGCTGTGAAGCCTGGAAAATCCAGGGCTGACCAGGAAATCTGGGACGCCAGCAGCTGTGCCGGCAGGACCTTGGTGGAAGCAGCACACCCAGGGGCGAGCACGAGCAGGCTCTGGTGCTCTGATCCTTGGAACAAAGCCGCCTCTCGGCATTCCCAAGCACAGCGCCAAGGCCGCAGGCTGTGGGAATGTTAGTGGAAAGGCAGAGTCATGACTCATCGAGGCTCAGCCCCTTGCAGGCTCCCAACTGCTGAGTGTCGAGAGTGCTGTCTAAAAAGAGACAGGGGAAGAATGTCCCTGCTTGTAGTCACAAGGGAAACCACTGGCATATTTCTCCATCACCTTAGTCTGCTTCCTTACAGCAGTTCCCAAATTTCAGAGTGCAGGGACTGTGACTTCTGCAGCCTATGTGGTGGCTTATGCAGTCTGACTGCTCGCCATGCTGCTGGGCTGTTGACCATGAGGGTGTCAATAACTTGTGTAAAAATTTAGCTGGAACCGATTTCTGTTACCATATTGATAAAATAATAATTCGTATAAACAAAATTTAAACCAAAACAGAAATTGTAAGCTAGTCTGCAGATGTGACAGGCTCCTAGTTAGAAACTTGGATCATAACCACCTGTGATACCCGCAGGCTTCAGAGAACCTTGGGGCCTTACGGCCAAAGTCACTGTGCCTGGAGTGCTCTTCACATAATAGGATTTGTGAGTCCTGACTGTTCCCTGGCAAATACTCTAACCAGGTCAAATATGATATGGAGGAAGGGTTCTCCAGCCCTTGCTCTGCCTTGTGCACATCAGTGCTGCTCGTTCATGTTGTTAGTTGACTGCACAGTGAGAGGCCCATGGGTCACATTTTCCCCCCAGCAGGTACAAAACACAACAACTTTCATATTCTGATCTAAATCAGAAGTTCGTAGGAGATGCAGGATCCCTGTCAGCCTCTAAGGGACTTTCCCCTCTTCAAGCCTCACAGTTCTCTGCAGGTCTCTGAGTGGCAGGGACAGGGGCAGAGTCATGGGTAGGGGCAGGGGATGTCTCCTGCTGCTGGAAGAGGCCCTCCCGCTTTCCACCACAGCATCTGCTCCTCCTTCCTTCCTTCCCTGATACCATGGTAGCAGTGTGGATCCTTACTGTAAGCAGGAAGAAGACTTTGGCTGTTGGGTCACATTTTCTGCTCAAGCAGCTGGGAAACATCTCTGGGAAAAGAGATGAGGACAGGAGGGAGACAGCCATCACACCCTGCTGCTGCACTGTCCTCTGCAGTCATCCTCTCTTTCTTCCCTTCTCCTCAAAGTGGGGGCAGGATCATCACCCTGGAAGGAAGAGGCTTTGGGCTGGTCCAGAACGTGTCCATGGCTGTCCGTGGCATCGGCAGAGAACACACGGTGGGTGTCCTGGCTGGGTGTGGCCCGGTGACAGAGTGGGGCTGTGTGTCCACTGCCAGAGGATGGCTGGGCTGTGCAGCTGAGGCCTCAGCCCACGCCTCAGGATGGGCTGAGAGCGCTCGCAGTGCTGGGTTCTGATGTTCTCGCGCTCTCCCTCTTGCAGTGCTGTAGGGTTCACACTGACACCACGATCACCTGCCCCTCTCCAGCTGCCTCCAACATCACTGTGGGGAGCAAGCCTGCCCCTGTCGACTTCTACCTCAATGGGCGCCTCTACACAGATGACCGCCCAGCTCTGGATGAGGAGATGTACCCTGAGGAGGCCCTGCACTTCAGCAAGTTCAGCCTGGAGTACTATGCTGACCCCCAGTTCTCCACAGCCAAGAAGGAGAAGTGGATCAAGCACCATCCTGGCGAGCCCTTAACTCTGGTCATACATGTAAGAGAGTGGTTGTTACAGCTCTGCTTCTCTCGGGGTGCTGCCTGCTCCCCCATGGGCAGCTCCACAGTCCTGAGTACCAGTGCAGTGACCGTCCACAGGGAGAGGAGAGAGAAGTGGGTAGCTGGGGACTGGAGAGGCAGGAGCATGTGCTTCAGGCTCAGCATGCTGCTCCTATGTGTCTCTGTCCCAGGAGATGCAGCCTGGCCTGAGGATGCCCTCTGAGACAGAGCTGCCTGGGAGAGTGTCATAGCATGAGACTAAATGAAATACTGGATGCTAGAAAAAGAATGACCATGCACTGGCCTGAAACAAGGCAGGTGCTGCAGACGAGCCTGACAATAGGTGTTTATTCCTGCAGAAACAGATCATGCATTCTTTTGTTTTGACTACTGAATTCAGCTCAGCTCACAAGGAAGTCAGGGTGCAGCAGTTGAGTGGCCTGGACGATGAGCAATAGTAATTCAAAGGCCATTGTTCACTGCAGGATATCCTCCCTGCCTGCAACGTGCTCCAGAAATGTGCTCCCCCTTTCTCAGGCTCCACAGGCGCATCCCCTGGCTGTCCCCTCTGTTGTACATCCTTCCCCCTCCCAGGTGGGCGCTTACATCTTTATCTTCAGTGCACAGCAGGCCAGATCAAAAGCAGATTTTTCCAGGTTCCATGAGGGGCTTGCTCATCCCATTGCCCTATGCTGAGTGAGGAATGGGAAACAGGAAAACGGGGAATGGCCTGGTTCTGGCTTTCCTGTGGATTGCTGGAAAAATGTCCTTGGTGAGGGAGAGTCTTCCCAGGTCTGCAAAACAGTGGGGAATATGGAAAGTAAAGCAGGAAGATCAGTTGCAATTCCAGCTGCTGCTCTGCAGCCTGACATCCTGATTCTATTTCTGTCTTTAGAAGGAGCCTGACAGCCTGGGCCTGGAGAGCAATGAGTACCAGGTGAAAATCGGCCTGATCTCATGTGAGATCCAGATTGTTTCAGACAAAGTCATCCACTGCTCCGTCAATGAGTCGCTGAGCACCTCAGAGAGGCAGTTGCCTGTGACGGTGAGTTCCAGAGCCCCCGCACTGGGGGCGTGTAGGGCAGAGGGGTCCTGCTGCAAGCCCTGTGCGTGAGGGACCTGCCCAGCTCACCCACTGGTGACCCCGCACAAGGCTGCACAGATGGAAGGGTGCACAAAGCACACTGTGCTGGCAGCTGTCCCGGGGCAGCTGGTCAGTGGGATGGAGGCTGCCCAAGTTGTGGTGAGGGGCTACCACGCTCCAAGTCATGGGACACGGACAGTTGCCTGCTGAGGTGCTGCACTGTGCCAGGGGGAGGTGTGGCAAAGGGATCCAGAGGGAGGTTACTCAGTTCTGCTGGGGCTTGGTGAGGTCTCAGGCATGTGAGGTTTTGTCACTTGCAGTGATTTTCCGTCCCCCATGAGATATGTTTGGGGAATTCCTTACAACTTTCAGCTAGCTGCTCTGCTCCCACCAGCAGAAGGGCCACAAATGGCTGTGACAGTCTGACCCTCACCAAGCTGGGTCCCTGCATGTGACCAGGAGTGTGAGAGGAGTACCAGGGCCGGACAGACTCATGTTGCTTCCAAGGGCTGCTGCTTTGTCACTGCAAAGACTTCGGTATTCAGGGCTTTTGTTCCTCTTTGTGTCTGCAAAATTCACCATGCTTTGGTGCTGCCCCGTTTTCCAGAGGGCTTGTCTGAAGTGCTGTGCTCGCCCTCAGTTTCCCTCATGTCATATGCAGTCCGTTGCCATCCAGGGATGTGACTGGCTCTTTGTATCTGAGAGAAAATGCCTCCACCTCTGTGGTCTGAGATGCTGCTGCCCCCTTCCTGTCCTTGTGTTGGCAGGGTTAGGGTTGGGGATGGGTGGGAGCCCGTAGTGTGGGCAGGGAGGAAAAGGAAGGCTGAAGGGACTTGAGGAGCTGTGGACTTGAGCAGCCCAGAAGAAAAGCATGAGGATGAACCACCAGTTTGCTGACAGGGTTGTCCAGTTTACTGGCAACAGTTTGAGGTATATGAAATTCTGTTGCAAACTGGAAATGTGGTAATGCAGAAGTAGCAAAATTTCCCAAGTAATTTTAATGGAAATTTTAAACGGGGTAATTTTTTTTTTTTAAAGAACTGAGAAACAGGGAAATCCCTTTGGGGAAGAAAAGGAATTTATGAGTTTGCTAGTCTTGGAGTGACATAAATCATTCAGGACAGTGCCTTAGTGGGTCCCCAGGAAGCAGGAGAATGATACCCAGACCTAAATATCACAAGACTGTTCAGAGTGCACCAGCAGTGAAAGTGCAGCTAAATAATCTGCTTGTATTCACACCTGTGCACCCTTGCTAAACCTTCAGACATGGTTCAGACCATCTCTGCCATCTCTTCCATGGGTGACTGCTGCTTTATAACACACTCAATGGCTTTGGTGACACAGGGCAGGTGTGTGCAACGGTCCCTGTCTGGGTCTTACTAAGTATTGAGTAGACCTGTCCAGATACACAAGCTTGTCAAGGCCTTCAGACCCATCTTTGTTCATGACCAAACTGTTTAAACACTGAATTAAAGAGCAGGCATGGGATTTCTCCTCTGAAAAATGCAAAACTTTGAGTTGATGGGGGAAAAAAAAGACTGAAATCATGTTGAGGAGCAGCCTTATTGCAACATTTCAGAGGGAAGATGTGGAGATCCCCGGGCTGGGCAGGTGGCTGTGAGACTGCTGAGCAAACCTGCCCAGATGCTTGTGCAGTGCTGTGGCTCCTGTCCATGTCCAGCACCGTGGTTCTCAGACAATGTACCAGAGTGGAGACCAAAGCTCTCCCTGTCCGGAGCCTTCTGCTGGCAGTAGCTGTGCCTGTGCCAGTGCTCCCAGAGCCAGGGCTGGATTTTCCAGAGGATGGAACTGTGTGCGATGTGGCGTCTGGTGATGGAGGTGATGAGAAGGCCCCACTTTTGGCACAGCTTTGGCTCAGCGACTGAGAATTCCAGCTGCTGGAATTTCAGGTGTTACACCAAAGGTGCCCAGGGGGCACTTTCCCAGAGGTTCTCTGTGACACAGATGTTATCATAAGATTATTCCAGCTCTTCCCTACCTTGTTTCAGGGTTTTTTTGTTCAAGTTTCTCTCACTTCTCATTCCTTGAGAGAAGTGAAACTCACATTTCCAGAAGTGAAAGCCTTGTGTGGTCATGAGTTTTCCTTATCAGATGATGCTGTGAAATCCTTCCATCCCAAGGACCCAAAGAGCTGTTTGTAAATGATGCCCAGTAACTTGCCAGCCTGTGATGTGTGCTGGCCTCTTCCCTTCTGGAGATCAGGAGACCCAAAGACTGAGCTCAAGTGGTTTGTGCTTGGTGTCACAAGAAGTACAAGCTGGGAGCAGAGCCAGCACCTCCTGACACACTGTTCACTGTTTTGGCCACAAGATAATTACTCCTCTATGGTCTCATTATTATTTATTTTTATTCCCTTAGTTTATTTGTATTTCAAGGACTTGAAAATTTCTTAACCCTCCTTCTCCTGGGTGGCAGCAGTTCTGCTTTAAGAGGAGAAAGGCTAGTGCAGCTGGGATCCAAAGTCTGTTCAGAGCCGTAATGGAAGTCGATGATTAGTGGAAGTGGTTTTCTAGTAGAGCAGCACAGGCAGTCCTGTACAGTGCCATGGGCTCTCTAGGAAAGGGCTGTCTCATTCTGGGGTGGGTATGGTGAGGCTGTGTTGTTGGCCTGCAGCTCTGCCACTGAAGCCCCACAGTGGCCCTGGGATGGGCACTGCTGCAGCATCGTAGCCTGCCAGGAGCAGCCTCAGCAGCCCCAGGAGTTCAGGAGGTGAATTGGGCTCCCTTGAACACACAGAGTACCCAGGTCTGGCAGTGAAAGGCACAGCCTGGCCCCCCGTGGAGCCCAGGGGGCTGCGCCAGTGTGGGCAATGCGTCCTTGGGCGAAGGTCTGCTGAGCCCTGCCTGTGTCCCTCCCTGCTCCCAGCCCCTTGGCAATGTACTGCTCATCTCCTGCTTTTCCTCCCTCCTTCTCCCTTTCCAGATCCAAGTTGGAAAGTTCAACTACACAATTGCGATGCTGCACCTTGGGGGAGGAGAGACCGCAATCATTGTCTCCATCGTCATCTGCAGCATCCTGCTGGTCCTTTCTGTTGTAGGTAAGGGAAAGAATGATGCATTCCGAGGCTGTGCCGGGGTTTTTGTCATTGCGTGTGGAGTGGTGAAGGTGACTCCAAGTGCTGCAATTATGCAGTACCTGAAGTTGGTCTGGGTGCAGCAGGTAGCTGCTGTTTGTATGGCACGCAGCCAGTACCAGCACCAAGGCTCCACAGTTCCCTGCAGCACGGAGCTTTTGCTGGCTGAATCTGCAGCTCAACTCTGTTACTTGAGCCTGTGATATTCATAAACTTACCCTTTTCTCCAAAACCTTAGTAGCTACTATAATACAAAATAAAGAAGAATGTGAGAAACTGGTCTTGGGCTCCTGCTGACTCACAGGGCTCACTCACAGGCATGACTGTCCCAGATCATCCCAGAGGTGCTCCTAGCCCGAGGTCCTGTCATCAGGAACAGGCAGTGACAGGTACCTGGCAGAGTAGGAAGAGCAGAGCCTGCATTCTTAGCTGCGGGTGTGGAGAAGGCACACCAGTGTGCGACCCTGGGTGGAAGCTGTGCAGCACACTTCTGTTCTTGGGCTGGGGTACCTGCTCATTGCTTGCCCAGCACCACCGTGCAGCAAGAAACGTGCCAGTTCACAGCAAATGAGTGGTTTCTAATGGGGATTTAATTTATTTTTAATAAAGGCTGTAATGCACACTATTTATTAAATGCACCACCCATCATTAGAAACATATTTCTGGAGGCATGGGAAGAGTGTCGGACATGAACACTGTAATACAGGTGGTAAACATCCTGTATTCTGTATCCATTAATCAACTGGAACACATTAGTATACAGTTAGCTGAATACAGACAGCCCAGACCTAAACTGAAGATGACAGTTACAGCATGATCATTATATTCCAGCTGGTTTTACTTATTTACAGATAAATCGACAGCCGCCTGAGTAGATACCAGACTGGTGGTAGGTGTGAAACCAACTTTGGGTTTAGCTTTCTGCACCGTGTCAGAGGGAACCTCTCTGATCCCAGCTGCAGCTACTCCTGAGTCCAAAAGGCTTGTTCCCTTTCTCTTTTCCAGCACTCTTTGTGTTCTGCACAAAGAGCCGCAGAGCTGAGCGCTACTGGCAGAAAACCCTGCTCCAGATGGAGGAGATGGAGTCGCAGATCCGGGAGGAAATCCGCAAAGGTAAGTCACCGTCTGGGCACCGAGGAGGACCCAGGGCTAGAAGGGGGATGCTGGGATAGCATTCACCTTCTGTGCTGTAGAAGTTTATAGGATTATTTATAGGAAAATTTCTGTCATTGTCTATGAGCTTCAACAGGGCTTGGGAATGAGGCTCAGTGGCTGAAAGTGTGGCTTTGCTGCTGTCCTGCTGCCTGCCTTGGGCAAGCCACTGATCTGCAGTGCAACCAGCTTCCCTGTCCTGGAGTTAATGGCCCCTAGCTGTGCCAGAGGTTTGCTTGAAGGCCATGCTAATCTTTAGTGTGGGTGCAACAGAAACTGCAGCACACTCCTGCTAGAGCAATGAGAGAAGTGATCCAGGCGTCAGCACCTGCCGTCCCACAGTCCATGACCCCATTGCGTCGGCTGAGGTCCCATCCTGTGGGAACTGCCTGCCCAGCCCCATGGTACTGGGTTCCTGGGGCAGGAATGTTCTGTCAGCGCTCGGGACAAGGTTTACAGTGCTGATGGTTAAACCCCGGTGGGAATCTGCTGCTCAGAGAAAACCCAGCTTCAACCCCCACAAGGGAACAGCTCAAGGAGGCGGAGATGAGACGTGCTGTGTTTCTGGTGCCAGCCTGTCTTGCCTGGTGGAGGATTGGGCTCTCACCATCTGCGGGTCTCTTTGTGCAAGGTTTCGCGGAGCTGCAGACAGACATGACAGACCTGACCAAGGAGCTAAACCGCAGCCAAGGGATCCCCTTCCTGGAGTACAAGCACTTTGTCACCAGGACGTTCTTCCCCAAAGTAAGGAGACAGCGAGTGTCACGGGCACCTCATAGCACTGAGGTCCTTCCCAACCAGATCAGGGCTCTGCTGAAGGGCTTTTACAGTGTCACAAAATCATTCCACTGTTATATATTTACTTGTCATGTATTTCAGCCTCAATTACCATCAAAAGTGGAGCCACAGCTCCTGGGGCATCAAGTAAGGTCGGGGTTGCTTGCACATGACATAGCCTGGCAGTGGCAGTGTCCTGGGAGCCATTGGACACCCTCTTCTGGAAGAGCTCTCACATGAGCAGAGTTCTGGGGACTTCTCCTTCTCCCCAAGGGCTCCAGAGTCACCTCATTCCATTCTGTGGAGATTGAAGGGTGGCTGAAGGGTGAATCTGCCATTGACATTCAGGGAGAGGGGATTTCTATTCCAGCAGGGAATTCCTGAGCATTCCCAGCAGCTCAGCCGGTCCTCAGGAGCTCTTTGGACATCTCTGTCTCTCCCTTTCCTCCCTCCCTGTGCAAGTTGGGTGCCTGGTGCTCCCAGTAAGATGTCCCTTGGGTACCCAGTCCCAGTCTGTCTGCCCAGAGTCCTTCTGCAGGGCGGCACCAGACACGCTGGTGCCGTCATTCCCATCAGTGGCTGCCCTGCCGCGTCGCTGTGCGCCCTTCCCCACAGCTGTATGTCACCCCTGAGGCAGTTGTGTGTCGGTGCTGAGGAGTGAGATGATGCTTTATGACTGCAGAGTGTTTCATTAGTAGCTATTACTCAGGTTTTTCAGTTATCCACTCTCCATATCTCTGCACACTAGAGGCTTTAAGATTCAGGCTGCTATATGAATGTTAGAGATTTAAACATTTTTCCCATCTGTTTCAAAAGTTACATATGTTAAAACACCCAGAACTCCTCTATTTTGATTTCGTCTTCTATAAAGCTTGCTCTTCTGGGAGTTTTCTAGCTGTCACATTAGTCTATTTGCAGTCTCCCTGCCCTAACAGCCTTGTGTCTGCGCAGATGTCTGCCTCTCCCCATCCTTGTGATGTTTGCTCATTCAAGAGGCTCTTGCAAAGTATTTTAAGGCTTCATAAACTATGCAAACCATCTTTGTGATGGGTGGTCTTAGTCCCAATGACATGGCTCCCATCTTGTTCCCCTGAGGTGCACAGCACACAGGGAGTCCCCGGGCAGGTGCACTGCCCTCCCCTAACACTGTGCTTGGTTCCAGTGTTCCTCTCTCTACGAGGAGTGCTACGTCCTCCCATCCCAGCAGCTCAGCTCACAGGTGGGCTCCCAGGTCCAGGAAACACATCCGCTCCTGGTGGGGGAATGGAAGGTGAGTAACCCAGTAACAGAACAAACACTTTTGGGTGTTGCTAACCATCAACACAGAGCAGCATTGGATCAGCTTTGGCTGATCAGAGAAGGCAGATCTATGGATCTGCTCTTGCATGAAGGAGCGTTGCCCTGGGATCCTTCCTGGCTCTGCTGAGGGCTCTTCTTCCTGAGATGTGTCATGCTGTGTATCACTTCAGCCTCAGTCACAGTTCCTCATAAGTGAGATTCCTCCTTTTACCAAGCAGTGACTTGGTAAAAGCTGCTGTTGTCCCAGAGCTGGGTTTGAAGTGGACAGGGAGTAGGGATTGAAGAGTCAGAAAGTTGCTAAGGTTGGAAGGGAGATCTGCTTAAAGCATCCCCAACTAGATGAGTTTTCTGAGGGCCTCATCCAACTGTACCAAATATCCTCAAGGACAGAAATCCCACAGCCTCCTGGGGCCTTATTCCAGTGTATGACACCCTTAAAGGTGAAAACTGCCTTCCTTATATTTAGTCAATGTCCCATGCTCCATCTGGTATCCTTTGCCTCTCATCCTGGCACTGCGTTGGCAGAGAAGAGCCTGGCTCTGTCCTCTCTGCCCTGCCACGGGGCAGCTGAGGCTGCAGTAAGATCTCCCATTAGGACTTCCGAAGGCCGACCAAACCCCGCCCTCGTCACCTCTCCTGTACCACCCATTAATTTTTTTGCCAGTCCTCAGCTGCACTTGCTCCATCTGTCTCATAGTGGGGAGCCTCAAACTGACCACAGTGCTCCAGGTGTCCTGGTGAGCTCTGAACTGAGTGCAGGGGCCATTACCAGTGCCCTGCTGTGGCTCAGCTGCATGTCCCTTGCCAGGGAAACTGTTGGCTGTGTCAGGCAGAGGGAGGAAGGGCACTTCTTCTCAGTACCTCTGTGCTCAGTAGGGACATCCCTGCAGTCAAGGGGGATAAAAGCTGGAGGAAAACAACAAGTAGGGTTTTCTCACTCTTGCTTTCTAAATTTTTTTTCAGATCCCTGAGAACTGCAGACCCAACATGGAAGAAGGAATCTCGCTGTTCTCCACCTTACTCAACAACAAGCACTTCCTCATCGTGTTTGTCCATGCTCTTGAGCAACAGAAGGACTTTGCTGTCAGAGATAGGTATGAGCTTCAAAACCAAAGACCTGGCAGCTGGAGGAGACTGATTTCTTCCTAACCTGTAGCAATCCAGCCGTTGTCTGGGGCCATGCATTTCAGTGGATGGTTGAGTTACACTTGCCTCCCACTTTTCTATTAGAAATGGATGGCCATAAACCCTAAAGAGCACTCACTCATTTGGCTTACCAGTAAGAGAGTGCAAGCTGACCCAAGGTCCTGCAGCACTGGAAGAGTGTTGAAACTTCTAACACCATTGAGAAAGGTCATGAAAGTTGTCTGAGAGACTGCCTTTTTGTGCTAGGCTTTTTAGTGCCAGTTAGCAGTTCAGTCTTGTTGGACTGGGGCTTGAGTCCTATACGTTCTGTGTTTCAGGTGTAACCTGGCCTCCCTGCTTACAATTGCACTGCATGGGAAACTGGAGTATTACACTAGCATCATGAAGGACCTCTTGGTAGATCTAATAGATGCTTCAGCTTCCAAAAACCCCAAGCTGATGCTGAGAAGGACGGAATCGGTGGTGGAGAAGATGCTCACCAACTGGATGTCTATCTGCATGTACAGCTATCTCAGAGTAAGAGTGCCAGTCACTGCTGCAGTGGGTGCTGGGTCAGCTCTGTGTGCAACAGTGATGAGGGATGTGGGGACAGCCAAGGACCTGGTACCTGCCAGCAGTGCCACTTGAACGGTCACTAACTGTTGTATTGAAAAGTTCAGGTGTGAAAAAGCAACCTGAAATTCAGTTGCTTCTCCCCTTCTGCCCAGGGCTTTGGTGAGCTCAGGCTTCATGGCAGGCCAGAGCACAGACCGATGTTTTCACTGTGCTTGAGAAGAGCCATAGGGGAGCTGAGAAATAACCAGAATGGCTGGAGGTTTGGGAAAGCACCTGGTTTCGTGTTGTTGCTGTGACCAGCTGACACAGGCCAGCAGGGTCCATCGCTGGCGTGGAAGCCCCAGTAGTTGGGAGGACCAGGAGTGTCAGGACAGGAGCTGCTCCGTGTCAGTGCCCGTTGGTGTGTGGGGCCTCTCAGGCAGAGGCATCCTTGTGGTTCCACACAGATCCGAGCAAGAGAAGGTGGGATGTCTGTCCCAGAAGCCTGACTGTCTTCCTGACTGTGATAAAAAGGAAAATGTTTGGCATCTCAGAGCCATCAGCAGTCCATCTGCTCAGTGCTTTATCTCCAACATTTGCCAGTTCTGTTTGGAATTTCCCAGAAGAATTGAGCAATAACTTAATTGATTCCATGGCAGTTAATTGGAGGACACCCCATTATACCCACAGGGGAGAGCCTTGAAAAAGCCTTTGAAAAAAATCTCTTTTCCCAAAGTGTTTTCTACAACCACAGAAGAAATTCTTTATTGTTCTCGTACATATCATGATGTCTTCTGATCCCAGCTGATGATCACTTTTTGTCCTAAAGCCTATGGTTTTGTAGTTCATAATCTTTCATTTTAGCTCACATAATTAGCCAGTCTAATGAAAGAAGAGTTACAGGAGTGGATGAGGATGGCTGTGTCAATGTGGCACTGCTATCCAGACTGTAAGAGCAGAAAAGAGGGAATTAGTGAAATTTTTTAATCTTCAGATTTTGTGCCTTTAGTAAACGATTGGAGAAAAAGAAGTGCTGATCTCTCCTTTTGGGGAGTGGAGACCACATGTGAGGCATCTGATCCAGCTCCAGCCTGTGCTAAAAATGGACATTGTGCAAGAAGGCTTTCTCAGGGAAGAAAAAAGAGGAAAGAAAGTGGAGCTTTATCACGTGGGCCCGAAGGCTTGGGCACGTTACGCAGCTCATTAATGGTGAGGAGCTGCACGTGCAGCACGCTGCCCGTCCCTGGGGTGCTGGGTGGGAGCTGCCCATCCCCACGTGGTCCAGGACCATGGGGTGGCCTGTGGCTGTCCCCAGGGCCGGGCAGTGCTGGTGGGAGCTGTGAGCTGGCTTCCCCCTGCTCGTGGCCCCACCTGCCCCACAGAGGGAGGACGAGGATGGAGTCTGATGGGAGCAGGTCTGTGAGGTGACTGGGCCCTTTGCAGAGCTGTCAGGCCACTGGCTGAATGTGCATTTCCATCTACCCACAGCGAGTCCTCAGCACAGTCTAAGGCTGCATGGTGGGCTTGCAGTCCCCTCCACACCTCCCATGCCCAGCGTGAAGCTATGGCAGTACAGAGCATCACCACAGCTTATTTCCCATTTCCGAACTAGAGCATAATAAAGTTATTTCCAAGAGAATGATATCACACATGCTCCACAGTGATCAGGGACCTGATCAGAGGAGATACCGAGCAGCTGCTGAAATACGGAGAGGGAAAAGAATTGGTCAGACAGGAATGACTGGAGAGGCCGCTGCACTGTCACAAGGTGACACAAGCCAAGCTGTGCAAGGGGACAGGGGCTCGATCCGGATCAGCAGAGCTGACACTTTCCCCCCCACATGAATGAGGACAGAGCCCCTGCGGTGGGACAGACGGCACCTCCTTCCACACGGCTGGTGTCAGCTCGGGGCTGTGATTTAAATACTAGTGATAGCCAAGCGCCTCCCATGTGCCTCCCGTTCCTCAGGATCAAACTCGGCTGCCTTCAGAGAGGCATTTCTTGGTTAAAAAGAAGGCTGCCCGCCTGCCTGTAGCACTGCTCTGTCAGACGTGTGACGATGGGTCTGGTTTTCATTCCTGAATTATCCCCATTAATCACAGTGTCTATTCGAAACAGCTGCTGCAAAAGTCCCTGCCGTCGTGCGGTGGAAAAATTCCAACTGCTTGTATTTTCCCTTGTAAGTCAACGCTACATGCTTGAAACATTTGTTTCGCATTAATGCTCTGCCTAACAGCCCGTCCATTTGTGTTTCGGGGGAAAATGATTTGAAGGAGCTGTCTTCAGCTGGGAAGGAGCTGCCAGCCACAGGCACTCATGGTCTGCCCATGTGGAGGGCACCTGAAGGCAGTGAAGTCACCACTGATGGGAGCTGGCTCGGTGCGTGAGGGAATGGGATGAGCCAGCAGGGGCTTTCTGTGAGGGACAGGGCTCAGAGGGAACTTGCAGGATTTGCACAATCAGTGCAGAACTCTGTTTCTGCAGAACTGAGTGAGAATCGCAGATAAAATGGTCGGTGTTTTTATTTTGTGCTACAGTTTTGGTTAAAATAACTGAAAAAGAAAGCCTTTCCCATGAGATACCGTGGTATCTCACTGCTGTGCTTAGTTCCTAACAAGATCAGGGGACTGGGTGTTAAAGGAAAAGTAAGACCCTGGAATTCAGTTTTTACATCTGGGTCCAAGATTCCCCAAGTTTTGCGTGTGGGATAGCGCTGAGGTTTGGTTCTTCGCAGAGTGCAAAGTTATTTGTCCCAAAATTAACAGGCACTTGGGATAAGCAGCTGTTTTCTGTGCTTTTCCCACCCCAGCCTCACCAAAACATTTTGGAAATGGCTGTAGCATGTTCCTGGGAGGACATATATAATGACTTGTCGGAGTTGTGTTAATAGGGCAGCAACATGTGAATCCAGTCTGTGCTCTAAACCTTTTTATTTTCCCAAGCATATAAAAATGAAGCCCTCCCACGCTCCTCGTGCGTGGAACAGTTCAAGTCCTGCCAGCCTGAACTGTGCTTTCCATTACTGCAGAGTTATTTCGGTGCCCTGGGTAGCTTTAAGAGCCCATAACAGTTCAGTCAAAAATGAAAATGAAGTCTCATTAAAATACATTCACAATAGGAGGAAAAAAGGCCCCAGACTGTGTTTTTTTAAGTATTTTTTTTGTCCTGAATCAGCACTGATCTCTTCTGGTTAAACTTCCTTTCTCCCAACTAGCCAAATCCAAAGACAGTTTTGATTCCTTTCCAGATGAGTTTTCTGAACAATGCAGGAGGTTTCCAAGTTTGCCAATTTATCTCTAGTCCCTGCCTGCCAGCCCTTCTTTCCCTGCTTTGAAATTTGCTGTCTGATTAGCACTTTTGCAGATTTCCGTAACATCCCACAGTTCCTGAGCCTGAAAGCCAGAAAGCCAAACAGAAATAGCATCTCTCCAGCGGAGCGCTGTCACTGTGTCCCCTGTGGGGGACCTGGGGCTGATCCTGCCCGTGGGCACAGCAGCGGGTCTGTGATGACCCCCAATGCCCACCGTGCCAGAGCACCCACCCTGCCACTGCCAGGGCAGCTTTATGTGTGCAGGACAGTGCCGCAGAGTCAGCCCCCACCCGTGCAGCCTGTGCTCGTCTCAAGCCATAAAGAGCTCCTGTATCAGTAGGACTTGCCCTTTTTTAATGGTTGTGGAGGCACTGTGGAGCTGCTGGCTGCCCCCTCGGGTCTCCCTGAGGCCAGAGCTGCCCATGGCAGAGACAGGCAGGCTCCAGAGCCTGGCCCCGAGTTTGGCCTCGGGTTTGTCCTTGCTCACGTGCGGCACAAATGGAGTTCCTGTTGGTAGTACAGCCTGTGTTGGGGGCTGTTGACCCTGCGGGTCACCATATGGGGACAGTGGTACTGCAGCATGAGGAGGTCTCCATGTCGGTGTTGTCCCCTTGCTTGTTCTTTTATGCTTCTGCCTTTCTCTCCAAAACAATCTCTCTGTGTCTTTTGACACATTCTCCACTCTTTGCAATCTTCAGCTTCTCCACCTCCGTGACTCACCTTCCTCTATGCTCTGAAGCCGTGCCTTCCTCCATTCCAGCACCTGCAGCCCTGCTGCTGAGCCCATTTTGTGCTGCCTGCTCAGAGGAGCATTGCAGGAATCATTAAACCCTTGCAGCAGACCTGGGGAGCTTCCCTGCGTTCCTGAAGTTTCCCTTGGAAAGGAAGTGACTGCCTGGCTGACACAAGACAGCGTATGCCCACCCAGAGCCCCCTGCATCACCATATCATCAACCGCGCCAAATGCAGCACATCCAAATTGACACTGAACTAATTGCTTTAGCAATTACAGGGCAATTAGAATAAAAGAATCACCAAGTTTTAATTAAGAAGCAGATTGAACAGGATTTAGCAGCTCCTAGCTGAGAAATATCAAAACCGTTGGGTATCTGTTGTCTTGAGCAGGCTCTCAGATGGCAGGGCTCCGTGTGCCGGGGGGGGATGCTCCCATTACATAAATGTGCAGAATTTGCACTTGCCTCATTGGAAGAAAATTGAACATGAACATTAGGGAGAATGGGATGTACTGCAGTACTGAAAAGTTCCTTAAAAAAATAGCTTATGTTTTCCTTGCACATCAGTGCATCAGGCAGAGGTGGATCGGAAATCTGGCATTAAGCTGTGTAGCTGAACCACATAACAAATAGGTGCTCCCTGTCATGTTTTTGGTTTTTGCTGCAGCAGTGACACAGTTCACCTCTCTCCCATGAGCTTAAGTTTGATGAATGTAAGGAGTTAAATGATGTGTTTACTTGCTGTCGCATGGGAACAGCTTGTTGACCCGGATCCTCTCTGTTTTGCTGTGATGAGGGCTTTGCTGTGGTATGAGAAGTATGAACACTGATTCCCAGAGCCACAGACCGAGGCCATGGGCTCACTCCTTTGGAGTTCAGTGGCAAAGCAGGCAGTGCAAAGAGGGGTTCATCTGACATATTTACGAGAAAGCCAGATGCTGCAGACCTGGAGTTTTGTGCATATCAGCCCTTCCTTGTCCTGCTGAGTCCAGCATGTTGTACAGTCTGCACCCTTGTCAGAGTTCAGGAAGCATCTCTGTAGCACAGTGTGTCAGATTCTCCATGAAGTTCATCTGTAATTTCACATGTAAATTAATGCACATTTGTATTTTGCCAAGCATGGTGTGTGCACATCCCCGCTCAGCACAGCCACGCATTTGCCCCTGCCTTCTGAGCAGCACCTGAGCTCTGCCCACCAAACAGCACAGGCTGGCCCAGCCTGTCAGTGACATTCCACAGCTCCAGTGCTTGCTGGAGAACTTGGATGGAGTATGTTGATGCTGACAATTACAGCATCCCCAAAAATGGCCTGCGGCTGTTGTCGGCTGTTTTGTCCTCTTCCCCATCTGCGTTGTCACGGTGCCATAAGTCTGAAAACTTCTGAGCAGCCTCGGAGAAATGCTGGTGGGAGCTGGGGGTGATGGCACCCACTGGGCATTCACAGCACCTGGGGTGGGCTGTTCCTGCTCCTCAGTATGCGGAGGCACTTTCAGTGTCCGTGCAGAGCCTGTCCCTGCCACGTCGCTGATGGAGACACCACCACTGCGTCCTGTTTGCTGACTTGGTCTTTCCTTTCTCCAGGAGACGGTTGGAGAGCCCTTCTTCCTGCTGATCTGTGCCATCAAACAGCAGATTAACAAAGGTTCCATCGATGCCATTACAGGAAAAGCCAGGTACACCCTCAACGAGGAATGGCTGCTGAGGGAGAACATTGAGGCAAAGCCAAGGGTGAGTACCCACGTACTGGAGCTGTGCTCAGTATTTGGGTCTGCACAGCTTGTATGACGAGGAGGAACCTGGACAAAAAGAGGAGAGGGTTTCTGATAGCAAGAGTTGCTCTCATTGCCTGCAGCTTTTGGCTGCAACCTAGGTGGTAGCTGTGCCTCCCTGAGCTCTGAGCAGGCTTCTCTGGCAGCCTGCAGCCCCTCACAGCTGCCTGTCTCGCTGTTCGGTAGTTCTTGAGCTGGTTACTGGTGGTGCTGGCAGTTGGCTCCAGCAGCGCAGTAGACCCATCCTGTTTAGAGGTCATTTCAGCAGTGGAGCTCAGCCCATTGCGTCAGGCAGAGGCTGAGCAATGAGCCTTGGCAGCCACATTAGTCACCAATTGAAGCCAAGCGGCTGAGGAGATGGCTGGTGATGGGGTTTGACCCTTCCTCCCGCCCTGCAGTGGTCTCTGCGTCAGGGCCAGGCCCCATTAGCAAGACTGCATGAGGGGGGGCTGTGGTGTCGCTCCCTGTGTCCTCCTGGCTCCATCAACAAACAGGGCCCTCAGCCCCCAGGGCTGTAAATCAGCACCTCTCATGCTGTAAAGCCTCAATGGCCACATTAGTTCAGCCTGATTTCCATCAGCACGCGGCCCAGGGCACACCAGCCAGAGCTGTGTAGGCACTGCAGCCTCCGAGCTTCCTTGGGAGCCAGCGGGACCCGGCAGGTCACCCCTAATAACAGCCTCTGCCTGCAGAACCTCAACGTCTCCTTCCAAGGCTGTGGGATGGACTCCCTGAGTGTCAGGGCCATGGACACGGACACACTCAGCCAAGTGAAGGAGAAGATTCTGGAGGCCTTCTGCAAGAACGTCCCCTACTCCCAGTGGCCAAGGGTGGAAGACGTTGACCTTGGTAAGGACCAGCCAGTCCGTGAAACCAGATGAAGCACCTGATGTTGCACAGCAGCTGTTGGTGCCTGTCAGAGCAGTGGGTGAAGCAGTGCTGACAGGGGGCAGACATCAGGGCAGCCTTTCGGTCCCTGGAACCTCAGGCCCCCTGGCACCTGCCTCCTTCGGGCTGGGGTCTCACTTCTCCCCTCTCTGTGTTCAGAGTGGTTTGCCACCAGCACCGACAGCTACATCCTGCGGGACCTCGATGACACGTCGGTGGTGGAGGATGGCAGGAAGAAACTCAACACATTAGCACATTACAAGGTAAAGCTGCCGGTGCCGCAGGGGAGCTTCACCTCCTTGGAGCCTGCCTGGCCTCCGGGGAGAGCTGCAGTTCCCCTCCAAAAACAGGATCATCAGGAACAAGCAGGGAGGTTGCCATAGCTCCGTGAGAGCTTCCAGGGAATAGACATCTGCCCTGGCGAGCATCTCGTTAATATTGCAACACACAGAAACTAATTAAACACTCTTCATGCAAAACAAGTTATTACTGACAACAGAAAGAGGAGGGGAAAAACCTCCTATTCCCAAGGGCCACCAGCCTGGCTGATTAGTATCACTCTGCTCTTGATCCGCACTCCTGCTGAAATCACAGCTACGACTCAATGCCTGCCCTGAGAGCAGAGGCTGGGGATGCCATCCAGGAGCTGAGGCCAAAAATGCGGGGATATGTGGTGAATCAGATTGTTTCCTTGACTGTTTTTGTGTTAAAATTAAATGAAACCAGAAATATTTACATGATTTCCATACTCCCTGGTATGCCTAGGAGCATAATCCTCACTGGTCTGTAGCTGTGCACAGAAAACAAAAGCGGAGCTGAGAGCTCGTTAATATGGTTATCGGGGTAACGCTGCCATGGTACCCTGTGGCAGAGGGGATGCACCGGCCCCACACGTTCCTTCTGCCGTTTGGGGAAAGGCAAACCAGCACCTGCACAGCACAACCCTCCCTCCTCTTCAACTTACCGGGAGTTCTCATCCAAAAATGCATCTTGGAAACACGTATATGCCCAATTCCCATTGGGTTTGAGAACCTCGCTATCTTGTATTTGCATTGAAAATTTCTTTCCATGTAGGGCAGTGCCGTCACTGCCAGTTCCCACTTGGGCTCAGGGGCAGGGCAGGGTGGGTGCAGGGGACGTTCGTGGCAGAACCGTGACTGAGCCAGCATCCCCCAGCTCCTGAGTTCTCCCCGGGGCTGCGGAGGCACCGTTAAGGCCCCCATCATCAATGCCTGCTCTTCCCTTCCTCCACAGATCCCTGAAGGGGCATCCCTGGCCATGAGTTTGTCAGACAAGAAGGACACCACACTGAGCAGAGGTAACTTTTTGCTCCTCTTCCCCTACTTCTGGTGACTGGGCAGGAACACTTGTACTGTCAGAGGTTGTCTCTGGCCAGGATGTTGGGAGCCACTGCCAGGCCCCATGCCTGGGCACTGGGATACCGTGGCCCTAAACATGTGCTATCCAGTCTCCTTCTGTTCCTACTTGGTGGGGTGCAGAGTGCTCTCCCAGCCTTCAAGGTGTTTGCACCTTCCATCTCACACTCTGACTGGGGGTTTGCATCCAGTCTGTGCTGACAGAGTGAGAAAAAGGAAGAATCTGAAACCACTTGGCTGGAAAAGCCCTCTCCCTCCCATTTACACATGTTCAGTCTCTTACCAGCACATTTCTAGGTTTCAGGCTGTGCAGAGTCAAAAAAAAACACAAGGGAGACAAAAATCCACATTGAACAAGGAATTTCAAACTCCATTTTCAGGCTGCCTGCACAGGGCCCAGCAGTGGGAGTCCTTTTTCTGCCGGGGCGAGGAGCTGCTCAGGGCTGAGCTGCCCTGATGATGAGACTGGGAGACAGTCATGGGAGCAC
Organism: Pipra filicauda; assembly: GCF_003945595.2. Lineage (NCBI taxonomy): Eukaryota > Metazoa > Chordata > Aves > Passeriformes > Pipridae > Pipra > Pipra filicauda. Next base: position 392,127 of record NW_024103873.1, read on the forward strand.
GGGGCATGGCAGGGCACAGCAGGGCACCACCGTGCAGGAGTGCCGTGTGCTCATCCTGCTCTTGGGTCCCTCTTAAAACACACCTTGGGAGACTGCAGGTCCCCCTTAAAGTACCTCCTAAGGTACTTGCCATGTGCCCCAGAATGCAATGAACAGCCCAAAACCAAGGAGAAACACTGAGATCACTTGTGGTGAGAACACCAGCTCAGTCTTGGAGTTCAGATGCCTCTTGAGGGCACCAGGAGAGGTGGGTTTCAGTTTGGGTCCCTCGACTGAGCCCCTGTGTCTTTCTTCTTCACAGTGAAGGATTTGGACACGGAGAAGTACTTCCACTTGGTAAGTATCCTGCTCCTGGTTGCAGGGATGCCGTCTGTGTGTGGGGGCCTGGGCTGCCCTCCCCTCCTGCCCTCCAGGAACTGCTTCTGAAAAGCAGAGTTGTTGCTCCAGGACACCCACTCTGCAGTGGCACTGGCACGCAGGGGGCTCTGCTCCCCCAGATCTGTCCTGCTGCCATGACAGCAAGGATGCTGACAGAGTGTGCAGCGATCCCTCCTCTCTCCTGCACTGGAGTCAGTGGGTCCTGTTTGTTCAGAGCATGTGTTGAAAGAGGAGAAACTCTCAACCTTGCTGACATTAACTTATATCTGTGGGCTGGAGTGTCAGATATGACGAACAAGCTGGATCAAGGTTTGTTAGTTCTCCTCAGCAGGGCACAATGAGGTGCAGAAAGGTGATCTATAGACAAACTTTAGTACTGAGGGACACAATAAAAAATTACCGGGATGGCAGAGAAATTGTTGTTCCTGATTGAGCTGTGGGCAGCCACAGAGAGCTCAGGAGCACGTCTGGAGCATGGCGTGGCACAGTGCTGCCAGCAGCATCCTGTGACACCTCAGTCAAGTCACCTGCTGGGAGCTCCTGGCACTCAGCCTGCTTCCCGGGCTGGGCACGTCCATGGTTCCTGCTGGTGTGCTGTTCTGGAAGCACAGAGTGCTAAATGCTGCTAAAAGCTGCTACAAGAAAAGGTGTTATGGACAACAACAATATTTTATAGCCTGGTTTTGGGATTTCTTTTCTCTGCTTGTGTTTCCATGCTGAAGTAGAAGCACATACACACACGCACACGTGCCGAGCAAGGAGGGAAAAGGGATGGGAAACCAACTGTTCGCATGTGAAACAGTGCCAGGATGGACGTCAGTGGCTTGGTTTGTCATTATAGAGCAGTAATTCACTTACCTGACTAGTGGAATATTCATTTTTGTTTTGAAAAAGCCAATATTCCTACATATTGTGCTTTTTCAAAATCCTAGGAAAACTGGTTTCTGCAGACACCATGTGCATTGCTACTGGGAGCCCAAGGTGCAGCCACATGGGGTTGGGAGAGCTCGAGGGGGGGGTGAGCAGGCCAGCATGCAAAGGGAGATGGACGGGTTCGTTTCCTTTGTCTAGCATGAGAGAGGCAATAAAGAGCACAGGAGAAACAAATGTCAGAAAAACTGAGTATTTTAAATCACTTTTTTAAAAGCCATATAAAGGTGTGTTTCTAAAACAGTAATTGCTTTTTAATTGAATTTTATGTTTAGTTGAAATTCTATAGTGAAAGGAAAGTTCAGTGTGACACTTGCAGAGAGGAGTGTTCTGACCGTGTGTTTTACCTGGGGCCAGGTTCTCCCAACCGATGAATCAGTGGAACATAAGAAGTCCCACAGGCAGAGCCATAGGAAGAAAGTCCTTCCAGAGATCTACCTGACACGGCTGCTCTCCACCAAGGTAGGAGCCAGGTGGCCCCCCGTTCGTGGCAGGTGGGATTGTTTGTTGTCCCTAGGGAGAAGTCTGCTTCCGGGGAGGAGCGCTGCGGGGCCGGTCTCTCAGGGGGCACTGGGACTCCTGTCCTGGATGGCTGGAGCACGTTTAGTGAGGCTGCCAGGCACCTCTGGCTCCTCAGGTCCCTCCAGCTTCCCAGCTTGCCCTCACTTCTGAATGACGCCCCACACGATCTCCCTGGGCTGGACTGGGGTCTGTGCAGAGGAAAGGGAGGTTGTCTGCCTTGGGGCTCGTGGTGCACAGCTCAGACCTGAACCCATCCCTCCAGCAAGAGATCCTGCTGGGACAGGAGGTGGAGATGCTCAGCTGTGGGAGCAGGGGGAATGTCTGTGTGATAGGTCAGATCCGGACCATCTTTAATCCCAGCATGGTGCCTCACTGGAGCAGAGATCACAAGGATGACCAGCAGTCTCTAGTCTTCTTTGTGTGTGCTGTGCAGAACAACCACAGATGTGAGATCCCAGCAGTAAAAAAGAAAATCTCAATGCCAGAAGAAATTAAACCCAAATGCAAGTTAATTATATCACTATGCACAAACAAACCTTTCCCTCCCTGCTTTGGCATCCACTTTCTCTTCTGATTTATTCAACTGGCAGCAAAGTGTTTCCCCTTGTGCACAGCAGTCACAGCCCCTCTGCTATTCTCCTGGGCTCGAATGCTCTCCCCGGGCTCCAGTTTGTCCTTGTCCTGCAGGGCACACTCCAGAAGTTCCTGGACGACTTGTTCAAAGCCATTCTCAGTATCCGAGATGATAAACCGCCTGTGGCCGTGAAGTATTTCTTTGACTTCCTAGAGGAGCAAGCAGAGAAGAGAGGGATCACAGACCCTGACACTCTGCACATCTGGAAGACCAACAGGTTTGGAAGAAGAAATCTTTCTTTTCTTCCTTCCATCTCTCAGGAGCAGCAGCTGCAAAGCCCTGGTGTCCCAGATCAATCATTAGGTTGCTAAAAGTAGAAGAGGGATTTGGAAAACAGGGAGGGTGGCAGAGGTGGTAGCAAAAGATGAGGCCAAAGACAGGCTTGGAGAGCTTTAAACAAAAACGGGGCTCATGGGAACAGCGAGCTGGAAGAGGAGGCATGGACAGATAAAGGGCAGAAGGAACTGGCACACTAACAAAAATAATGAAAGGAGAAACAGGATGACAGGAGACAGCAGTGGTGTTAGCTCCAAGCACTGGAGATCTGAGACTGAGTCATGGATGTTTTAAAACCAGCATATTTGGCTCCTTTTCATTTGCTTTCTGGCTTTTCAGCCCTCCAGGGCAATTTTCCTGACTTCTCTCTGACTTACCACGGGACTCTGGGAGCTGATGCTGTGATAGTGTCGTGCTGGTGGGCACTGCAGCACTGGGACCAGCCAGAGTGGCGCTGAGGGATGTGATGAGCAGTGGGATTTGGGTGGGGGACCCAAAGTGAAGGGGAAATAAAGCAGGAAAGAAAGCAGAGATTTTAAGCAGGAAGAGCAGGGAGCTGGGAGGGAGCATCAAGGAAAGGTTTAGAGCTTCTCAGGCTGTGGGGACAGTAACTGTTTCCAGCCCAGTATGTGAAAATTGAAACCAAATTTGGCTGGGAAAGCAGGCATGCAGGCACAACCATTGGGCTACAGATCTGCCTGCCCTTTGCTACCTTCATTAGGCCTGCAGAGCAAAGATTTTGCTCCTCAGCTGCCACAGAGGGACAGTAGGAAGGGCGAGCAATAGACTGAAGCTGTGTTGTAGCCAGATGAGCAGTGAAGTGAAGTAATTGGAGAAGAAAATTATGAGAGAGCAGAAAAAAAGACATATGAAATGCATTTCACGGGGCCAGGCTCACCATCAGAATCAGATGATGGTTACTGTCAGGGAAGAGGGAAAAGCCAGTGACACCAGCAAGGGGGAAGCCTGACTCAACAGCTCCATGCAGCCGGTGCGTCTCCAGGCCCACGGCTGCCTCGGGAGCTGCAGGGCCAAATGTGTGCCCAGAGGAGGCTCTACGTGCAGTTGCCTGTCTGTGCTGCATCCTCCAGCCTGTAGAAATGTCTCTGGGGTGAAGGTGCATTCCTGCCCCTCTGTCAAGGCAGGGATCGAATCTGTACTGGGGTTATTAAATAGTAGAATCTCTCTCCTCAGTTTTTTCTCTCTGCTACTCACTTTCTATCATCATCTTTCCTGCATTTCCTCCCCTGTCCCTCTAAAACACAAAAATTCACCTGGTGTGTGTTCCTGGATCCTTCTCTTTGCAGCCTACCGCTGAGGTTTTGGGTCAACATCCTGAAAAACCCCCAGTTTGTCTTTGACATTGACAAAACAGACCACATCGATGCCTGTCTGTCTGTGATCGCCCAGGCCTTCATCGACGCCTGCTCCCTCTCCGACCTGCAGCTGGGCAAGGTACTGTCTGGCGAGGACACCAAGCTCCTGCTTGGGCAGCCGCAGAACGGACCAGTCCGGGTGGGCAGGGACTGGCAGAGGTCACCAGCCTGGCCTCCCCACAGCAGGACTGCCTGGAGCCATTGCTTGGGCTCATGCAGCTGAGTTTTGGCTGTCTCCAGGGATGCGTTCTCCCCTCCTTCCCTACCCCTTCGTTCAGGCTTGAGCTGGAAATCCGCACCTCCTTTGTCACAAACAGTGGCCAGGGAGCAGGGACACACAGTCACAGGCAGGATTGACACAGGGCAGAGCCCCAGGCCAGGGGGCTCTGAGGGTCAGGGAAGACCAGCTGCTGGGCTGTGCACTGAGGTTCACCCATCGGCTCCATGAGCTCTCCTGCAGCTGTGGGAGAGCACCCGCTGACTCGGCACTGTGTCTAAAATGCTTCCTGACCCGGCTGAGCTGCTGCTGGAGCAGGCAAACATTTCTGCTGTTGTCTCAGGCAGGGGCGTAAGTTGGAAAGGTGAGCACAGGTGGGGGTCAGCTCTGCCCAGGGCACCAACACGGGGCATGGGCAGACCCCACAGGGGAGCCCAATTCCCTGTCAAGGCTGGTTTAGGGGTCACCATCAGCATAATGATCCCGTAAAGCAGCTGAGGGACAACGTAAGCTCCTAGTGACAGGATGGAAAATGATGTAGCTCCAGGTGAAGCTTCAGTCGTTGCTGTTGGTGGTTTCTGCACAGCCTCTCACCTGGGAGAGCTGCAAGAAGCCCAGGAGTTGACCCAATCCTCCAGGAGCACGGGCTGTGCCTGCCCAGGCAGCACAGAGCAGGCCTGGCTCACCTGGCGGTGTGGGGCTGCCCGGGGCCATCCCGGTGACACCATCCATCAGCACATGGAAGGCACTCAGCAGGCACTGCCGCAGTTGCTGCTCTCCTCCAGTGCAGCGCCTCCATCCCACACTGGCCATCCCCGGCACGGTGTCGGAGCCCGGCGGGCTCGACACACCACCGGGGGAGCTGAGAACGCGAGGCTGCACGGACCAGGTCCCCTCTCCCACCCTCAGGCCCTGCACATGGTCCTGCGGGGCCAGCCAGCGGCAGGACGACCCACGGCATGTTCTCTGTTCTCTGTTCCCCGCGGCCTTGGCTGAGCGCGGTGTTGACATTTGAAACTTCCTGACGTAAGTTCCATTAAGAAACGCTGTAAATCGCTGTCGGCGGCAGAGTGTGATGGGGGGGGACCCTGCGGCGAGGGGGTGGGGGTGGGCGCTGTGCCCCCAGCCCCAGAGCTGCAGGAAACCTTTGCTGGGAGAGGTTAATGCTGGAGGAAGATCTAATGAGCGCTTGATTTTTTGTTTGTTTGGGTTTTGGTCTTTTTTTTGCATGTGTTATGAAACACCTACAATTTGTCCTTGTCAAGCAGCGGATGAGGGGAAGAGGGGTCAGCTGGAGTCAGACAGCAGATGGAAACATTTTTCAGGAATACAATAGCATAAGTGAAGGAATTGTTGAGTAATGTGGGAAGAATAAATCCTCAGCCTAAAAATCAGCTTGCATGTACACGCAATGTATCACAGCGTTTTCCAGGCTGGATTCTTCCCTTCGTTTCAGCACATTGCTCTCAGTACTACAAAAGTGAGAGCAGACTCAGTCTGTACATCTGCGGTGCACAAGCGGTTAATAAACCAGTGCCCATCTCTTCATATTACAGACAAATCAGACACAAATTAAAAAAAACTTAAAAAAGAGGCAGCATGGGTTTCCTTTGTGCTTCCAAGGGAAAAAAAAATAATGCTGTGAGCAAGTTCTGTGAGTTGGCCATATTCCCGTAATGCCTTGTCATTGGGTTTGAAAATAAACTGCTGTGAGATCTGGTGCCACAGCCTGGTGCCCGTTTCCCATTTCCCCCACAGCATTAGCCATGCTACAGATTGCAGCAGCAGATTGCATTCACCCCGGGCTCCCCTATTCCTGCCTGACAGAGCTGAGGATGCTGCCTGCAGCCAGAGCCCCCCGCACCATCTCCTCAGCAGGTCCCCTCTCCCCCTGTCAGAGCACTGGAGAGCAGTCCCACACACCAGTGTCAGGGTGGCAGGACACGGTGATCTCACACCTCTCAATGTCCCAGAGCCTGGGGCGCTCCCCCTTGGGGATCCAACACTAGGCCAGTCAGCCAAGTTCATTCCCAGGGTAATGATATCAGCAGGGCAGGATTGCCTCGAGGTTAAAATCATTCATACTGTGTTTGCAAGGAGAGCAGCAGGGTTGTGCCTCCACTGGTACAACCTGGTTGTGTGGCTGGGAGGTTAAGGCTGCTGTGTCCAAGCTGACATTAATCAAGAGTATTCAGTATTCTCTGTTAATTACTTTACGTACACTCAATTTAGGCCAGGCAGGCTGGGTTAGCCAATGCAAAATAAATCAAAGCTACATGAAAAATCCAAGAGCACCATTTCAACTGACAAAGTTCAGCTTGTAAGATAAATTTGTTCTTCAGTTTAAATCAGGCTGGCTGCTCAAGAGACCCCAGCAACTGCATGCGGAAGCCCTTCCCTTGTTGCCAGTTTCCACACACAGTGCCATGGAGCACAAGTGTTTGATCTAGAGCAGGGCTGCTACCTCACCTGTAGAGCATCACCTGACAGCAAGCCACCCTGCCTGACCCTGGGCATGGTTTTAGCCTGCTCTTACTGCAACTTAAAACACATCCCCACCAACCCCCTTCTCTGGCATTGAGCTGACAGATGTCCAGCTCATGCTAGGATGAAGGGCAGCAGGATGGTGCTGCAGCTCCGCAGGCACATGGTGCCCATCTGCAGATCCTTGATGTATTTGAGGCCATGAGCTGTTTGGTGCCTTGGTGCCATTCCCCTGCAGTCCTGTCTGGTGACAGCCAGGACCAAAGGCAAGACTGCTCCCCGTACCTAGCTGTAGCTGAGGTCCCTGTCTGATGGACGGTCAGCACTCTGGTCAAGCAACCAGGATAAAGTTTTCAGCCAGGAACAACACGGGGCCTGATTTTGGTCTCTCACCCTCACTCTAGGACTCCCCGACCAACAAACTGCTGTATGCCAAGGAGATCCCCGAGTACAGGAAGATAGTGCAGCGATACTACAAGCAAATCCATGACATGTCGCCACTGAGTGAGCAGGAGATGAACGCCCACCTCGCAGAGGAGTCGCGGGTAAGTGGATGGAGGGGATGGGGTTGGGTCTGCAGGCTTGGTGTCCTACTGGCATCTGGGAGCAGCAGGGAATGCAGATAGGCTGCAGTCAGCTACTGCTTGGATGCTAGAAGGAGCGTGCAAGAAACAATATTTTGCCTCAAACTTCTACACATAAACTTCATCTGACCTAATTCCAAGCATCTTCAATTACTGCCAGAGCTGCAGTAAACACCCACGAGTTCGCTTGAGCCTAACTAGCTCTGGCACCACTGGGAGCTGAGCGTGAAATTCAGTGCCAAAAAGCCAGGAAGTTTGGACAAGGATCTCTGCAATCCTGCAGCCACCCAGCCAGCTGGCCCCTGGGCGCAACTGCCAGGGCTGGCCCCAAGTCCCAGGCAGCCGCTGGCAGCCAGCCCTGGTACCAGCCACGGGAGCTGGCAGCCACGCTCTGGATCAGAGTTCTGCCAGTGATGCACCGTGCATTCCTCAGAATCAGACCTTCTCCCCAAGGTGTTCTAGCTTCAGGCACTGAGCAGGACTTTTCCATTGACATTCTGCGGCCCAGCTGATGTGCTGCTCTCCTGTGAAATGGCTTTGGGCACGGAGGCGTAAGCAGTGCTACCCAGAGCGGGTATTTAAGGCTGGCTTTGAAAAGATGGAGACCTGTCCTGTTGTAAGCAAATGCACCTTCCTTAAAGGAAAAAGGCAAGAATCTGGCTGCACCAACACAACAGAAATAAAATTACCCAGGCAAAACCTGCTTTTAATGTAGTTGTTGCCAGCTGGCTGGGCTGAAACTCAGATGCTGCATCCTGTTAATATTATCCTCTCTTTTTTTCTGTCTTTATAAAGAAATACCGGAATGAGTTCAACACCAACGTTGCCATGGCTGAGATATACAAGTATGCCAAGAGATACCGCTCCCAGGTGAGTGGGTTTCAGGGCACTCGGGTCTCAGCATGCCTGCTGTGGTAACTCCATAATCAGACACTTGCATGCAGTCCCACAGAACAGGGATTATCAGGGTTTGCATAGTCCCAGCACATATGTAGTAGATGCACATGCAGATGCACTTGCTCTGTGTCCCTTGGCTGGCAACTTCTTGGAAGAGAAGGCCAGCTATTACCAGCTGGTCTTAACGGTGTTTGACTGGGCCGCGCTGAAGCAGGGCTGCCTGATGTGTAGGTGCTTTCAAGAGGGCAGAACATGCAGATACAGTCCACCCACCCCCAAAATAACATGCACCCGCCACCCCCACCAAGGCAGTGGCCCTGGCTGGCTCCTGCCCCCCTGCACCCCACAGGCTGGTGCTGCACCCTCAGCTCCATTATTGCAGAGCATTTCTGCCACATTCTCCTCCTCTCCCAGCCCTGGCCAAGGACCCAGCTGTGCCCAAGGACAGCAGCTGTGCAGGGGCTGGAGGGCAGGGTGGGCTTTCCAGCTATGGCTGGGATTTGGGCTCCACAGGGCTGACGGCAGGAACTGGGCTGGCGGGTGGGCACCCCTACACTGCCTTATCCACCCACCTGCCCATGTCACCCACAGATCGTGGCTGCCCTGGATGCCAACCCCACAACGAAGCGCACCCAGCTCCAGCACAAATTCGAGCAAGTGATTGCGCTCATGGAGGACAACATCTACGAGTGCTGCAGTGAAGCCTAGGCCAGCTGCAGCCCTGGAAGTGACCTTTCCTGCAGCACAGTGCCACAGGGAACCTGCCTTCAGCTGCAGGCACACCGTGGTCATCCTCAAACCAGCCTTGTGGTGGGGGTGGTCCTGGCCATGGCCGAAGGGCTCCCTCACATCACAAGAGGCCACAAGACACCTTTCAGAGCAGCTCAAACTCCTCTGGTATCCACTGTGGCACCCATAATTTATTTGCTGTTGCCAGCCAGAAATGGAGGTGTGACACCTGGGGCAAGCTCAGTTCACCACTTCCCTCTGGTCAGCACCCGAGCAGTCAGCACTCCCTGCATCCCGGCGTGTGGCTCCTCAGGACAAGGGATGGGGCTGCAGAGGCTGGAACAACAGACACAAAGCAGAAGGGTCACCTCAGGGAGTAACGAGCAGAGGCAGCATAGGCCATCAGAGCAACACCTGAGTTCCCTTCCACTCCATCCCTCCAACATCCTTGTTTTTCGAACACCAGGGACTCTTATCAGCTGTTCACTATCTGCTGCATTCTGTGTATTTTTGTGCCTTTTAATTTTTGTACTGTATGTGTAAACATAACTGCCCCTCCATCTGGGACTTGGGCAACATGAGGAACTTGGGGCTGAGACAAAGCAATTGCTTCCCAAGCAGCTAAGGCATGGTGAAAGCACTTTATCCCTAACAGAGACAGCTGTTTGGGTGCCAGAGGGAGTGCAATCCATGTAAGACGGTGTGGGAAGGGCTGTTCCCCCTTCCCTGGGTTCTTGTCTCTCATGCACAGCAAGCTGGAGGTGCAGTGGGTAGGCAAACATCCCACTGCCCAACCAGCTCGTCGCAGGCATGGTCCTGTCCAGACCAGATGCAGACAGAGGGTGAGGAAAGGACCGTGGCCCTTGCTCCCAGCCTCGCTGCACTGGCTCAACACGTGTCTGTGGCACTGCCCCCAGTGTCTGTGGCACCTTGACCCAGTAATGCCTTTCATGCCAACAGGGCCAGCTCCTGCTGACAGCCCTCTGACAGTGGCCTCGAGCCACACACAGGGCAAACACCAGGTAGCATTGTCCCTTTCTCTGCCTCTCCCCGTGGCCATCACCAAACACAAGGTCAGTGCTGCAGAGGTGTCTCCTAAAGCAGCCTGTTCTGCTTGCTTCAGGCCCAGCCCCCGTGGCTGATACCTGAGAGCAGCCAAGAGAGGGGGGCTTGGCTGTGTTACCAGCCTGTGTTCAGGCTTAGGCCAGGGTCAGTGAGAAGGTCCCACTGGCAGACCAGTGGATCTCATCCAAGACCAGAAACTGCAGTTGCCGCCCTGTGGCATTTGCACTGGGGCAACACCCCATCCCAGCTTGGTGGCCCCTTCTCTTTCCTGCAGCCCGGGGAGCTGTGACCACTCTGGTCTCCAGTGTCACACAGGCCCCTCTGAAGAGGCTGGGTACAGCCAACGCCATGTGCTCGAAGCCAGCATTCCTGCATGGGAAAAGGCTCCTGCCCACAGGGCTGGCCCTCCGCAGATGCCATGGTTCAAACTGCCAAATAGGAAAGAAACAAAGAAAAAGTTACTACCTCACTGCAGGAGGGTGTAAGGGGAGCCTTTGTTAGTCATTCAACTGACAGTGATGCAGCCTGGTATTAGATAACTGTTCACCAGAAGTACTCCTGGGTGACTCTGCCATGGACAGGTGGCCTCCATTCCATTGTTTCCAGTAATGCCACATTTGTCAGAAACCGCAACATCGGAGTTGTGTATGTGTACATAGATATCTATTTTAAAACAAATGATAGACTTTATCCAGTATGTTAAAAGGGGGGAAGGGAGGGAAGGGAAAGGGGAAGAACAGAGGGGGTTTTTTAAAGAGAATTACAGAAAAAGTACTTACACTGCAGAGGTCTCAATGTCTTTGCTGAGGATGTGGCTTCAGAATATAAACTCTTAAGAATGTAGCTGGGCTACGTTTTATTTTGAAAGTGATTTCACAAAATCTTGAATTTTTTTTTCTGTTAGAGACTGTGAATAGCTGACAGAGATTTAGGCAGGCCCAGCACAGGGAAGGCAAGGGCAAGAAAGAACAAGGTAGCAGAGAATGTTGAGTTTGGTTGGAGGCAGGGAAAGGGCCATGGAGCTGTAGCCCCATGTTGTTTGTTACAGGGAAAGGAAACAAGTGAGTCAAGAGCAAGTAGGGTTTGCCTCCAGGTGCTGTGACTGGGCTGTGTATTGAGGCTATTGCTTTATTATTTAATTTTTATCAAAGCAAAAAAAAAATAAAAAAAAGAAGTATTTGCTACAGCCATGTAAAGGAACAACTTTAACAGAGCAAAAGCTCGAGGGTTTGTAGTGTTGTATTGCCTTGAACCCCTGAGCCCTTTGTAACATGTTTTCCAACTTTGGCACGTGTTGTGGATGTAGTGCCCTTACCTGCTGTGTAGTGGAAGTGGCAAACTCCTGGCAAAGCCTATCTTTGTAATAAAACTAGGTGCTGAACCTGTGGAGTGCAGTTCCTGCCCCTGTGTGTGCAGAGTACACGCATGAAAGACACCTGCACAGACGAGCCTTGCATGTACGAGGCACACCATGGGCAGGGTCAGCAGCTCAGTGAGAACCCCCTTGTTTCTGCAGGAGACAGGTTTGTACCTCTCTGAGCTGCAGAGCTCGCTGTGGCCACACAGCACTCCCACAGCCGGTGCCACGGCTCCCGCTGGAAGAGGCGTGGGAGCGGACGACTGGCACCCGAACTGACTGACACTGTGCTGCACACGTGAAGACCAGCAGCCCCACAGCAGCAGCTGGGGCCGGGCACCCTCACCTCTGCCAGCTGCCCAGTCCACAGGACAGTGCCTCCCCCCAGCCCTGGGGAGCCAGCACCTCCCTACACTGTCAGACCAGGCTGCAGCTTCAGCACCCTGACACCAGCTTGGCCCAGGGGCCTTAATAACCATGGCATTGCTAAATCCATGCTCTTCCATCTCCTCCAGTAAAAGCTGCACTTTCCAGACACTGGAGGGATTTTTTTTCTCCTGCTAGGAAGTTGATTCTTAGTAAAGCTAAATCCAGCCATTAAATGACTCGGCCTCTCTCAAAGCAAGAGAGTTGCACGTTTCACGCTGCAGATGGTGAGGAGGGAGGACACAGCCCCTTCCCTGCCCTGTTGGGACATTGCCACATGGGCGAGCGAGGCTCTGTTAGGCCACCACTGTCAGAGGATCCAGTGAACTCAGCTCAGTTACTGCTGTCATATTCCCCACCCTGTCCCTGGAGGGACACGAGTTCCAGCTCCCTTAAAGATGGATCAACATAGTCAAGGCTGAAGTTTAAAGAGAAGTTAGTTTGCTCAGCTCTTGCTTAAGCCCCAGAGCAAGGCCAGGAGCCTTGGAGGGCATTGGCAAGGCCAGCTGCAGATTAGTGAAATCCTCTTTAGGAAGAGTTTTACTTCCACTTATTTTCTCCCACCCAGGAGGACTGTAACCCTTTACACGATCAGCCTGACCTTCAGAAGGGCTCTGCTCTGGGCAGAGCAAGAGAAATTCAGGCATTTGAAGCTATTAAATGAAAGTGTCATACACTGACCCACAGGAGCTCACAAGACAGGTTTGGATGTGGGAACTGTGCCACAGACAGATAACAAGAGCACAAACTATGCTGGGGGCTCCAGCAAGCACTCCAAACTCATTTTTGAGCCCTAAAACACCTCTATCTTTCTCTTACTATAGTTAGAGCACACGCAGCTCCCCCCAGTGCTCGGGACCATGGCATGCACCCAGACCTCCCACCCTGGCACTCTCATAATCCCACCTCAGCCAGGCATCAGCACAAGGGCAGCCAAGAGGGCAGAGGGCTCGACACCTCACAGTCCACACCAGCAGTACTGGCCAAGCCTGAGCTTCTCCATTCCCGTGGGTGCCACCATGCTGTGTCCCATGGGTCCCAGGGCCCCTGCCCAGGCCATCACTGCCAGCCTGCACACACACACAGCCCCCAAAGCCCAGCATACCCCTGGCACCACAGCTGGGGACACAGGGACAGACAGGGCACCTCTCCATGAGGGCAGGCAGAGAGGCAGCTGCCTGCAGTATCAACTCACTACCATGCCATGCAGCATGAGGCCAGGGCTGGGAAATGGGAGCCCAGGGGCAGGGGCCCACAACCAGGGTAGCAGTCAGGCCATTCTATGAGGTGAGTAAAGAAGCTTTATTAGCAGAAGGTAAACACAGAGTTAAAACCTGTCCTGGGGACTAAAAGCAGCCCAGACCCTAAGGGCCTGGGGCCAGTTGAAGCAGGGCTAAGTGAGACTGTCTGGGTCCCCCGACAGAGCCGTTCTATCCTCTCCAGGGGACGCTGCCTTCTGCAGCCTGGCTTCCCCCTGCCTGGCTCCTGGGGTCACCTGGGGCTTCTTCGCCTGGCCTTGACCCCTCTGTGCCTTGAGGGGACCCTGCTGTGCCCCCTTGAGCACCTTCCCCTTGCTCTTTCCCCCAGGGACCTTTTGGGGCCCCTTTGTCCCAGCACCCACAGAGCTGTCGCTTTTGCTCCTTCCTGCAGCCTCAGCCCCACAGGGCCTTGAGCACCCTTTGCCAAGTGCCTGGGGGTGGTCAGCAGCTCGTGGGGGCCTTGAACACCCTGTGCCAGGGGCCTGGGGGTGGTTGGCAGCTCGCGGGGGCTTTGCTCCATCGCTCCCAGGCTTCACTGCAGCTCGTGGCTGGGCCTGGAGGAGAGGGAAGAGAGCACCTCAGGGTGCTGCCATGCCATGAGCCACCCAGCCCCACTGCCATCACCTACTCACATCCATGGGCTTTGCTTTTGGCTTCTGCTTCATGGCTGTCAGCTGCTGCTTCGTGGTACCTGCAGACAGGGTGGTGGATGAGTCCTGGTGAGGCCAGGCAGCATGGGGTGGCTCATGCCCCTGAAGCCCTTTACCTCATTGTTGTGCACCAGCCACAGGGGCACAGGGGTCCTTGGTGGTCCCTTCCTGTCCTGGCTTCGGGGCCTGTCCTCTGTCAGGATCTGCCTGGCCCAGATGCTGCTTGTGCTGTGGCTCCTTGGGTGCTAACTGGGGGTGAGAGCAGGGTGTCAGTGGGCCCAGGCAGCACCTCAGCCCCCAGCTGCCCTGGCAGCCCCCTGCTCACCATGAGGGTGCCGGTGGCCCCCACAGCAGAGGAGTTGTGGGGCCGCACCAGCTCCCCACAGCTCAGCCCCTTGCTCAGCACCTGCTTCAGCAGGTACTTGAGCCGGATAGGATCCTCCATGGGGTACTTGGCCAGGATGAATCGCTTGATGGTGAAGACAGAGGCACCCTTCTTCTCATCTTGGGCCTGCAGCGCCTCTTTGACCATCTGCAGGGTTGAAGGGCGCCGGGCCACACTGCCCAGGACCAGTGGACCTGGGAGTCGGGCTGGAAGAGGCACCATTTGAGACTGGGGTCCAGCCCCAAGACACTCACACCTCCAAGGGCTGCAAAGCCCCCAGAAGCTGAGCAGCCATAACTCTACTCATCCCTACAGACTCACAGAGACTGTGGCCACTAGAGCTCAAACCAAGCCCCAGAGACCCAGCCCGACAAGAACCCAAAGTGAGCCCTAGAGCCCAAGCTGAGACTCACCAGAGACCCAGCTCTGCAGGACCCTGCAGCGCTTGCAGACCCCTTACCCATTTGAGGCTCCATAGCAGAACACACGAGCCCACAGCCTTGGGCACAGGTAGCTCCAACTCCACCCACAGCACCACTGACCCTGCTCCTTAGGCCCAGCTCACCTCCTTGCAATTTATCTCATGAGCAGCCTGGATGGCAGCTGGTTGGCAGCTGCTAATTGCTCTGGTCTCCGCCCCGGTGGGAGCTGGGAATTCAAGTGCCCTTTGCCAGAGTTTTGTGTGGGGCTGGAGGGGCTCAGGGCAGACCTGAGCAGATAGTTTGGAGAGGGATGAGAGACTGGGAGTGTGTGGGATGATTGCTCTGAACAGGCAGGGGAAAGGCACCTACCCGCTGCTGGGTGGGTGTTGGGGTGCTGGGATGGCAGCTTGCTGATAGCATTTGCTGTGGGGTGCATGGGGAGCCAGCTTGCAGCGTGCGGCCCACACAGACCTGTTCCCAGTGTGCTGGTGGGATGTGCTATCTCCCTTTGCTTCACTGAGAAGCAGGGGTCTGATAAGGAGGGGAAAAAACAATCCCACAAAGAAGAGGAGGAAAATGAAGAGCTGCTTGGTTAATCAGCAAAGTGACTCCCCCCCACTATCTCCATGATCAGGTTCATGAGCAGGACGACCATTCGTCCCTGCCCACTGAATCCCACCATGCTTGGGGGAGAGCACTCCCAGCCCCGGACACGGACAGCCATGTCCCCTCCACGTCCCCTCTCTGCTGCCACCTGAGTAAATCACTGAAGGTTCTTTGGTGCAGGAACAGCACAAATGTCCCCACCTGGGGGACTGCTGTGTTCCTCCCCAGTGCCCCATCAATCCCTCCCTCTGTACACAGGAGACTCACGGGGCTTCCGTGTGCATTGTCTGTCTGAAAGGTGAGGAAGCTGCGAGCCAAGATTACACTATGGCAGGATTGGCTCCTGGCCACCTCAGCAGACCTGTCACCATGGCAATGGACCTGCAAACTACTGCCCACAGAGACCTTCATCAAGGTCTGTGCCCACCACTTGAGCCTGGGGGCCAGATCCTGGCTGAGGTGGCAGCAGGAGGCAGGTCTGGCAGCTGGGAGAGAGACCGAATGCCTGGAGCACCACATGCCCAGTTCCCCCCCGACCAGCAGCACCAGCCTGCTACCTGCTCCATTTCCAGTCCATTTCCAAATTCCCCAGGAAGCGGACAGTGGGGACACTGGAAGGAGGCAGGGCCTGGCACCATCTTCCACCTGGATCCATCCATCACCTCTCTGGCAGCTCTGTGATGCCTCTGGTACCCAGATGAGCTGGCAGGGGGGTCCCAAACCCTTGCTTGCCACCAGCACCACCAGCAGCAGCTGTAGGGCTGGGCACGGTGAGGAGTGACAGCCCACAGGCTCGGGGCCAGGCTGTGTGCTGGGGCTGGTCCTGCACGGGCAGGCGAGCTGCGGTGCCAGGCATTGCCACACTCCTCTGGAGCACAGCCTCACGGACAGCAAATAAACACCAAATCCTTCCTCCTCTTCCCTCCAAAACCACCTCCTAGATTTGAAGTACATGAATCAGACATCAGCCTAAACACTGAATTATTCATAAAACTCTAATCCTTAGATTTCACTGAATATGCAGAAGTATGGATAAAAAAAATAATGAGAGAATTGTACTTGCAAATTGCTCTTTATTAAGGGTTTAACTTGCATGGGCTCTATACGTTGCCTATTAGTCCTTGCAAAGCTGCATAGGATTAGAAATCAGAGAGGATAATAATGTACAAAAATAGTTTCAAATGTTGATAACACTGAACAGCCAGAAAAACATCTTATTTGTGTAACTGAGCTAAAAATAAAAATGAAGAACAGTGCTACAATTGCAATATGCCATCTTGTAGTGCTTCAAACATATGTTGGCATCACTGAGCCATATGCTGCTGGGTCCTGCCTGCTGCGGCGCGGGAGGAGCTCAGCCCTGCACCCGGCAAGCCTCAACAGCACAGGAGCTGCCCAAAACCGCCTCTTGGGCCGAGGCCAAACTGACCGCAGCTGAAATGGAGAGGGGTGCGGGGGAGTGTGCTGGGGGCTTGGCCCAGGGGGTCCAAAGATGCCTAAGGATGACGGATGGGACTGTGGGAAAGAGTGCTGGCGGACGAGGAGCGCGGCTGCTGCTGAGGGTGCAAGCTCTGTCCACGTGCTATGCTATGCCGTGCTGTGCCGTGCTGTGCCGTGCCGTGCTATGCCGTGCTGTGCCGTGCCGTGCTATGCCGTGCTGTGCCGTGCCGTGCCGTGCCGTGCTGTGCCGGCAGGGCCCTCCGTGCTCCTGCCTGCTGGGCAGGATCCACGACCTTCACCGCTGCAGCACAGGAGGGCCCACGTGCCCCGGTATTGTGCTGTCCCCCGGAGGGGACGCAGCGCCTCCGTGGGCTTCTGACAGGCTGGAGGTGGGGCAGGGCTGAATTTGGTAGCACCTGGCAGGGCCCGGGGCACCTCGACGCAGCCAAACCTGCTCCGGGCAGCTGGAGCGCGGCAGGACCGAGCGGCTGTGTGACACTGGCTAGGATTCATCTCCGGCAGCAGAGACGGGAGGTGGCCCCAGCTGCGGCCCCGGCAGCAGCAGAGGCAGGACGTGCCCTGGCCGGGCGTCAAGGTGGGGAGAGAGAGGCGAGGGCAGCTCTGCCACGGCCCAGGCATGGCAGGGCTGTCCGCCCCAGGATCTGCACTCAGAGCAGGGGCACGAGCTCTCAGCAAGTCAACAGAAACTCACGGATATACGCCAGAGGAGCTAAATCTTTGCATTTTAATTACAAAACGTGTGTACACATTTTCAGCCTTGTTCCCAGGGTTCCTAGTGCCAGGAGAGAGGAGCCCGCCCCACAGGGCCTTGGCCGTGGCGAAGCAGGGGCAGGTGGTGACAGCGGTGGGACTAAGTTCGTGCACCCCAGGGACTGGCCCAGGTGGGGCCTACGCAGGAGAGACCTGGCTGGTGGAGACGGAGGAGGTGTCTGTCTTGCCAGCAGACGTGTCCTCGTCTCCCAGCGGGTTCTTGCCACAGCAGAGGGTTGTGATCATGCAGTTACGGAACTGGGAGAGAGGGAAGCCCAGTGTGAGGCAGGCGGACACCGGGCAGCTCTGCCCACAGGGCTGTCTCCAAGTTCAGCAGAGCTGCTTGGAAGCCCCCAGCACCACAGCACAGGAGGCACCACACCAATGGAGTCTCCTGCCCCACTGGCTGCTGCCAGCCCTGCCTGCCAAAGCCCTGGCTCCTCCATCAATGCAGCACCTGCATCATTTCAGGCTGGATGGCCTTGCATTCGTGAGATTTATGCAATGCCAAGGCTGAGCTGCACAGTCACCCTCCCACGTAACCAGGATGAGATCACCTGGAAACAACCCCCCCTCCAGCCCACTGGCAGCTTGAGATGCCGTAACTCTCTGCCAGGTGTTATAAACTGAAACACAGAAAAGGAGTTGTCTCACCCCCTGCCACTTACCTGTTTGTTCATTACGATGTAGATGACAGGGTTGTAGATGGAGGAGCTCTTGGCGAAGAACGCCGGGATGGTCATGAAGATGGGCCCAAAGTCTGATCCTTGGTTGGTGAAGATGTAGAACGCGACACTGGCATAGGGGACCCAGCAGATCAGGAAGGAAATGACCATGATGATGACCATGCGGGTTACTTCTTTTTCTGCCTTCTGGGTGGTGGCAGACTCCTGCTGCTGGGCAGCAGCCTGTGGGTAGAAGGAAATGGAAATGTAATGGAGCCAGAGAGTGCTGCGCCAGCAGGGATGTGGGGTGAGGGCTCATGGAAGTCAAGCTGCGCATCTGGAATTTGCTCTTTCCCTCTTCATGGAGGGCCAGCTTGGCCCCTGGAAGGCCCTCCCCATCACCAGTCTGGAACCTGGTGTGGGCCCTTTGCCAGCACTGGGGATGGAGATGGCCCTCGGCCCACTGTCACTGGCAGATACCCACCTCCTTGACAGTGCAAACCAGGTTCCCGTAGCAGAAGAAAATGATTGCAAGCGGGATCATGAAGTGAACCACAAACATGTAGATGACGAAAGATTCGTTGTTGACCTCTGGCTTCAGAGTGTAATAGTCGATCCCACATGAGCACTGCATGCCCTCGGGGATGTACCTGCAAGGTGAGCCCAGCAGGTCAGTGCCCAGCAGAGGAGATAGGCTGGAAGACACAGCCAAGCCGCCAGCCAGGCTCCCACGCCCCCTGCGCTGGGCCTGGTGCCCCCCCTACCTGGACCAGCCGAAGAGCGGGGGAGCCGCACATGCCAAGGCCATGATCCAGGAGAAGGCAACCCCCATGATGGCGTGGTTCTCCCCGAAACGGAAGTTGCTCATGGGCTTGCAGACCACTACGTATCTTTCGATAGCCAGGACCACCAGTGACCAGAGACCAATTTCACCTGCACCAGGGAGGGGACAGAGAGGGACACAGGGACTTTGAGCAACAGGAAGAGAAAAATACTGTGATGGCAGCATGAAGCCTCCTCAGACTGATGTTCCTGAGGACAACTCCTGGCAGCTGTTAAATCTCCACCAAGGGTTTGGAAAGAAATGAACAAAGGTCAAGTGCAGATGCAATAGGACAGTGTGAGAAGACCCCTCCTCACTGCACTGTTTACCCACAGGAACCACTTTGCTGCTATGTTTTGAGATCCATGGCTGGATCCCACCATTCAGCTCAGACAGCACCTGCACCTGCAAGCCTACTGCCACACTCTGAGATGCAGCGAGTGCCTGTCATCCCAGGATTTCCCCTTTCTGCCCACAGCTTCCTCGGAAACTTGTGCCACAAGGATCAAACCAGTAAAGCAGTAGCTGTGGCTGAAGACTGAGCTAAATGGAGGAGAGCATTTTTATACACACAATTTTTGTTTAACATCTGTTTGGGTCCAAGCCTGGCTGGCATGGGGAGGAGAGCCAGCTCTGCTTGCCTGCACCGCTGTGCACCACACCAGTGCTCGTGAAACTGGAGGAACAGACTCGCAAAACAGGAGGAACAAAACTGTCATCTCTTGACTCAGAAAGTGAGCCAAGGAGATGTGCAAATCCAACAACTGCAAAATCTGCTACTGGCAGCTTTTCATTGCTGCACTGTGGTTCTCAGGATACTGAGAACTGATACTGGCTCCCAAAAGAAGGTTAAAAAAACAAGTGTCATTTGTCACTTTGTTCGCCTCCCACCCAGAAACATGGCAATGGCCTCGACCCACAGCAGCAGCAGACCTTCCAGGTACCATATTCTTCCAAGATCATCTGTGTGTCTTCCCTCCCACTCCTAAAATCTGGGGCAATTCCTGGCAGGAGACTTCTGAATATTTGGAAAACTTACCTCCCAGTGTGGCAAAGAAGCCTTCAATGTAACACCCTGTTACTCCAAAGACAAAGTACCCGTTCATCGAGGTGTACATGGTGGTCGTGAAGCCTCCAAAGACCATGAAGAGGTCAGCGACTGCCAGGTTCAGAAGGATGTAGTTTAGAGGTGTCCGGAGTTTCTTATGCTGGATGGTGACGTAGAGCGTGAGGAAGTTGATGGGGAAGCCGAGCAGGATCAGCATGAACATGTAGGCAGCTAGTGCTGAGAACTTCCAGGGCTCAGCCAGGTAGTACTGGGGGTACTCGAAGGGGCTCCGCACCACCCCGGTCTTGTTGGACATGGGCACGTAGAAGTCTTGGCCTTCTGTCCCATTCATGGTTGTGGTTCGTGAGGTGCCTTTCGCTCTTACTTAGGGGGTTCTTTTGTGTACAGGGGGATCGACTCTGAAGTGGAGCTCCCGCCACCTCTCAGCCTTCACTGTCACCCCCAGGAGAAGCGGCTACACTCCCCTCCACAGGGCACCTCTTATAAAGTGCCCCCGAGGTAAGCCCTGGACACCGGTGTCAGCACGATTAGGGTTTAGAGAATTATTAATCATAATCATCCAGGGCTAATTGGCTTTCCTGGGAAGGTGTTAAGGTGACACCTGTTTCTGGCCCTCACTGTCATTGTTGGAAACCATGGCTCATGGTCACATATAAAGAGGTAGCTCTGCACCTCACCTTTCATTTGGGGGGGATCAAACCAGGCAGCAGCTCCGCTCGCAAGGCTCTGCTCTCTTTTCCATCCCCCACTAACAAGAGGGATGTGTGTGGTTCACACCCCAGGACTGTGGGTTTGGGGGCTGCAGATGGTGGCTGGACTGGACAGGTGTGGTGTGTGTGATCCCTCAGTGACAGAGGGGTGTCCCAGCCCCATTCTCACAAGGGGAATGTGGGCCCATGACACCAGCCAGTCCCCACTGGAGATCCGTCACCCCCATAACTGCTAGTCCCTGTGGGAGGCTGCAGAAGGCGATGTCACCAACTCTTCTTCCACATGTTCCAGCCACCTCTCTTTCTGTTCAAGATTTGGCTGCAGAGTTTTGACCACCACCGTGAAACACTGGCCCCGATGGCGGGTTACCAGTTGTACCATCTCCTTTGTGCCTGGCTTTGTGCGTGGTTTGAGTCATGCCAACTTCATTGGTAACACCTAATAAGTAACCTAGTCCATCTGTCCTGGACTGCAGTCGTTCTGCACTGGCGCTGAGAATGCTGCTGGACCAGGGCACTGATGGGAGGTTCAGAGCTGAAGCCAACACCCAACCTCATATGCTGGGTAACAGACATCTTCAGTCTCCTCGAACTTTGTATAGCCATCAAACTTCAGTCTTTCATGTCTCTCTGCCTGCCCACTCAGTGAACTCGATTGTGCTTGAAACATTCTTTGTGCCAAACAGCAGATGAGTTACATATTGTCTCAATTTTTCAGAGGCAATGAGACAACACGTACAGGGGGTGAGCACAAGGAGCCAACCACAGAGGAGTTCTCTTCTGGAGGTTCCTCACAGTTCACATCATTGTGATTAATCTTTTAAGCTCCAAAGCTATTTTCTCCATCTCTCCTCTTTTTTTCCACCCACTGTTTACCACCTTTCTCACTAGCAGTCGCTAACATTCCAGCTGGCAGGCAGGCACCAGCTGGTTCCCCTGTGGAGGCCAGGCAAGAGCTGTTTGCTCTGCCCCTTGGCATGTGATGGAGGCTGAAAGGGAGCTGAGCACCCACCTCCCCTCGCTGTTCTGGCTGCATTTGGGGCTGAGCTGAGCATTCTTCACAGCCAGGAGCAGGTGAACATGAGGGTCTCATCCAGCACAGGAGGATGTGCCAGAGCTGCTGGAGCTCATGGGTATGAGGTGGGCAGAAACTCACATCCTCTTGGCCTTAATAAACTTCCTCCAGTCCTGGTCTAGTTTTCACCAGTGTTCCCTGTGATTTGGTTTAGCAAAAAGTTTAACAGAAAAAAGCACAAAGCACTGTACCTCTCTAAAGCAGAGACCAAGCTGGGAAACCTTCCCTTTAAGCAGAGAAGGGGGAAAAGAGCTGAAGTGCTGGCACCACAGATGAGGGCAGACCTGGCTGGCTGCAGCCCAACGCAGGCCATGCTCTCTGGACAGTCCAAGAGGTCTTCCTTACCTTAACATACTCTGCTCACCCTAAGCCCCTCTCAATTAACTTCTCACACTTGTTGCCAAGGCCAGAGCAGTGCCACTCTAACTGCAAATGCAGCTGTTCACACTTGTACGTGGGCACACAAGGATTAAAGGTTTATTTCCCAATACACCTTAAGCTGATGCAATAAGCCACTGCTGAGGTAGCAGCTGCTGCGTGGAGCTTAGGCTGGTGTGCGTCACCACTGGATGCAGCAGTGGGACAGGCAGGCAGCAATGAGGTAGAGGAATGGGACAAATTGCTCACAAGAGCTTCTAACCAAAGCACAGTGGTGGGACCTCTTGTAGCTCCAGGGACACCTCAGCATGAAGTCAGCCGGGAGGCTCCATGGCACAGGGGAGCCTGTACTAGAACACCTTGTCTCACATGTATGAGATGTGAGATCTGACTGTTCCTGCACAGAAAAGCCCAATAGGTTTTTCAAAGCTAGACTTTATTCACAGAGTTGGTTATTTAAAAAAAAAAACTTCCTTGCTTGATCTGTTTTGTGTCTCTGTCACAGCAAACCCTTTCTCTTTATTTTTATATTTTTTCATTCCCACTGGCTCTGCACAACCAGCTCAGTTCCAGGAGAAGGAACCGAATTCCACCCTGGCTTGCATCTCAAACAGCATTGTTTATCTGTGTCAGTAGCAGAGTCTTCACTGCAAACAGTGACAGCTGAGTTAGAAAGCAGAGAGCTGTAATTAGAACGGAATGTTTTTAAAGTGGTAAATTAAGCAAACTTGGTCAGGAACCACTGAGGGCCTCGGAAACCCGGCCATGCCATTGCAGGCTCTCCCTTTCCAGAGGTACTTGAGCAGAGACATCCCATTTCACAGGCAAGGTGCTGCTCCCGTGGGAGCTGCTCTGCCAGCACCAAACACCTGTCGCTTGAGACGGTACCGTGTCCTTTCCCACTCAGGGCAAAGGCAGGCTGGGACAGACAGGCTGCCATCACAACAGAACTCGTGGCAACACGGGCACAGTTTTATACCGGTTTCAAGGCAAGAGACCTATCGCCTCCCAGCTCCAGCCCAGCCAGTTACCTACATGAATCTTTCTGCTGCCGGGGAACCACTGTGACCATCCTGAGGGGCACGTTGGTATGGCTGGCATGGAGCTCACTTCCCTCACAGCAGTGTGAAGTGCTGTGCTTTGGTGTCCAAACCAACGCTGGGAACACAGCAGTGCTGTAGCAGGGGCTGAGAGGTGCCTGCACAGCACTGGGATTTCCTTTTTCCCTGCTCTGTCTCCCTCAGGAATAGGCCAGAGCTGGGCAGGGGGCAGGGAGCAACAGAACTGGGACAACTGCCCAAAGGGCTGTCCCGCTCCAGATGATGTCATGCTCCAAAATAAAAGCTCAGGGAAAGGAGGAAGAAGGGAGGATGTTGTGTTTGTGGTGTTTGCCTTCCCAAGTGATGGTTACTCATGTTGAGCCCTGCTCTCCAGGAAGCAGGGAATAAATTCCTTCTTGCTTTGCTTTGCTTGCACGCAGAGCTCTGCTTCAACCATTAAACTGTATTTATCTCAACCCAGGAGCTTCTTGGCTTTTGCTCTCCTATTTCCTGCCCAGTCCTGTGGGGAGAGTGAGCCAACATAGGAGCTGCCTGGGACTGACCCCCCGTGTCTCGTGCCTCTGCAAGGGGCTGGAGCAGAAGGCAGCAGGTCCGTGTCCTCCCACCTGCACACGTGGCTCGCCCTCAGCTCCAGACTGACACAGTGCTGGGGACACCCTGCTCAGCAGCACTCCCTTAGCACACCCCTCCATGGCAGCACCATGGTCAAGGGATGGTGGGAGTTCAGGAATGGTCAGAGGTATGCTCAGGTATGCACAACCTGACATCCTGCACTTTAACCAGGTGAATTCCACAGAGACTGAACCATCCCCCACCCCAGGGTGGCTGTGAGATGCCCCCAGTGCCAAGAGCAGCTGGAACTCTACAGATTACACTTGAAGGGCTCTACATTTTAAATCTCTTCTTGCCTAAATTGAATAGAAAGGGAAAAGAAATTCAAGATCAGAAGCAGGAGCACTATAGCAAATTCCAAGACAAAGAGTAGTGAAAAACAGTCCCATTTATTTGAAGATCTGTCAATAACAGGTGTGTATTAAGAAGCAAATCAAATCCTAACACAATCTGGAGTAAAAACAATTACTTAAAGTCTGAACTTGACCCTAGAAACATTCCTGTAAAATTCTGTGGCACTTCAGCTGCTTGCCTGGGAAATGCAAAGCACATTCACAAACAACAGACATTTTAATTTAAAAAAATAGTTACATGTCTTCAACTCTTACAAACAAAATAGAGCAAGATGACTGACTTTCCTAAGTCGTTAGGAAAGCTTTATGGATCTAAGAAGTGTTTTGCCAAGCCAACAGGAGAGACTGTTGTTGAGATGAAAGACTGGTTTCCTTCATTGGTTTGACTCATCTCTTCTCCGTCGACAGAACGGACAACAATTATGCTGGAGTATGAGGAGCTCATAGTCTTCTGTGTGAAACATCTGTTAATTAGAAACAGATTTAGCACAAGTTAGCTGGTGCCCTGCTCAAAAAAAGTGCAATCTGAGCTCAACGGGTGCTCTACAGCACAAATATTCGGAAACCACCATGAGAGATTGGTTCTCTCCGTTTCAATTGCCTGAATGCTACAGCTGGAACAGAGCAGTGAGCACTTCACAGACCTCTGCCAGTGCTGCTGAGGAGGCACAAACCCATTAACTACTTTTGAAGGAAGGACAACAATTAGACAATTTCTGTGTAAGCAAACATGACTGAATTCCAGCATTTCAAAAACCCATTCCTGAGTGAGGCTGGAGCAGGGCTGAACCACAAGATAACTTAGTGACTGACTGATCTTCCTTGCTAGACCAGGCTCCAAGTCACAGGGACAGAGCAAAAGGAAATAAATACAAACCAGCTTCTGTTGGTCAGCCAAGGTTTGCTCAAGAGGCTCCGACTTGCTGTCAGGACAAGTTCTCAAATTCAGCTACTGCCAAGGTAGCTCTGTGCATCACATAGCTCTGAGTTGGGGTTTCATTGCTCTGTCTCTACCTCAATCGGGAATTTGCTGAATACATGTCAGAGCATGAGTTTTTGATGATTAGCATTGTTTCAGCCATTGGGTTCTGGATAGGGCTTTTTGGGTTGTTTTTAAACTTCTCCACGAAAACAGTACCTGAAAGCAGGATGGACACATGGTGATGGAGGCGTCGGGCAGCAGGGACCGGTAGTACTGCCAGCGCAGCGGCTGCGGCCAGCGCTTGACCAGCACGTCCCGCCGGCTCATCGACCGCAGCACAGCGCGGTTCACCACCACCGGGACAAACTCGGAGCCTCCCTGCTGCAGGAGAGCAGGTTGAGAGAACTGCAGTTACCAACTGCAAGGCCCTTTGAGGATTCATAAGTTGTAAGAAGCAAAGTAAAATTCAGCAGAAGATGCTCATGTAGGACTGGCCCAAGACCTGTCCCACCAAACTCTCTGTCGGTGTCACCAACACCTTCAGCGACAGCAGCATCCAGTCACATCTGGTTCCAGTGAGCTTCCATTATCCCTTCAATGGATCCCTTTACGATTCCCTGGAAATAACAGCCGTGCCCAGAGTTTTTATGAAACCCTCACAGTAAGGCCTGCTCTACAGACGTGCTGCTTGTACCCCATGGGACAGCTCTGCTGTACCAGTGCATGGTGAGAAAACAAAATTCCAAACATCTTTGTTGTTTTGTGGAGTTTGTGTTGGGGTTTTTGTGTGGATTTTGTTGCTTCGTTTGTTTCTTTTTGATTTTTTGTTTTGTTTTGTTTTTTGAAGAGAGGAGCTAACTGGTAAATCCCTTTCCCTCTCAAGTGCTATCCTCCCAGTCTCCTGCTCTGCAGCTCTCATCTTTGTACCAGATGCACACCAGAAGAGTGGCATGGACTGTAAAGTAAAGTTTTTTAATAATTTCTGTTGGTAGCAAGAAAGAAACAACTGGAAGGTACAGGTAAAGCTCTTACCTCAAAGCTCAGTTTTGCTGTAAAGGGATCATCATCCTCAATAATATCTGTACTGTCATCAAGCCTCAAACTCTGGCCATCTGGATGCATTTCTTAAGGAAGGACAAGGGTCCCTGTAAAATTGGCTGTACTCACCATAGCCAGCACTCACAGAATCAGTATGAAAGCACCCTAGCAGGACCAGTACCCTTGCTGCTCCACAGTATCTCCAACTGTGACAGTGCCCAGGTCATTACAGAAAATACCAAGAAGACCTTGTTGGAATTCCCAGTGACTGGGGAATTTTATCAGTGCAGTTGCTGTAGAACAGCGGGACTGACCACAGCCAGGCATGACATCACCTCTGCCTCCCTTCCTGTCGGAGCAAAGGAAGCAATGTATTGAAAGGACATTTTTGAGCAGCTTCAGTCAGTTTGTGTGTTCTTGTGCATCACTCTGCACCTCATATTCTATGGCCCCCACAGCAACTGGGAGCTCTGGGTGCCAAAGCATTTCAAACCAGATCCCAACAGCAATAGCTATGAAGAATGTCCATGCTGCTTCCCTTGGCTGAGAGAAGGTAACCTCTAAAGGAAGCTGTTATTGGAAGCAACACGCTCCAGATTCCACTCATTCTTTACAGAAAGCAATTCACACAGAATAGGTAAAGCATAGCATTCCACTGTTAAAAATAAACATTTCACATGGTTAGAAACAAACTGTCCTGATGAAAAAGCTTCATGACAACATTAGGTTTAGTTAAACCATATTTTGGTTGTTATATTAATGCAACAAGGAAACACAATGTAATTGTACTCACATCAGTCATATGACAAAAAAAGAGAGGTTTAAACCTAAGCGGGGAAAAAAATTCCAAATTGTTTAATTTTTCCCTATATAAGGACTGGAAACCAATTCTAATCAAAAGGATACAGTCACTCATCATCTCTTGCCATTTATTCTCTCTTTTACTCACTCTTGGAGCTTCAAGATCAATGAGAGCTACAGCTTCTTCATCCGTGATGCCATCTTCCACATAGAACTCAACCAGATGCAGCACCTCTAAAGAGTGGGAAAGGCAGGAAGTGTTTGACCTGCAGGAACTCAGGAAATGCCTCACAGCAGATACTGTGCCCCCTCAGCAATGAATAGCCTCTGGCTTCCATGACAGTGGTGTTCTGCCCACTTGCTCTCATGAAACAAGTTAAATAAAATATAATTACAGCAAACCAACCCCCCTGAACTTCTGAAAGGATTGTGTCAGTATTCACAGAGCACTCGATGCATTCAGTGTCTGGCAATAAAGCAACGCTGTGCTGCACCCGCACCCTGCAGTGGGATCCAACAGCCCCCCGGACAAGAGGTTCAAATTGAACAACAGTAAAGGGAACGTTTGTTTGGCCAAATAACATTGCAGAGAGAAGAAATTAAGCACTAGTCTACTCTGTTAACATTTATCTACTTGCAAAGCACGAGCAAATGGGACATCCCAACGCACCGTAGGAGGAGGCCGAGAAGACAAAAGGCTGCCTGCAGTTAATGCAGACGTTCCCCAGGTTATTCAGCAGAGGGTTGTTGGTTGAGCACCTGTAACACAGGGGCAGGAGCTCCTGCAAAGACACATTGAGAACACGGTAACTGCAGACTGGCACATCCTCAGCTCTTGGTTTTCAATTACATACGGGCTCCTTCGGCTGGCACCACCGATACAACGCCAGGGCCACTCTGGAGAAGCACTGCTGTGAAATCAGATCCTTCAACATCTAAAAAAGTTTTACCCTTTTTAACAAACCAGCAAGTTTTCACATTAAGAATAGCTGTCTTCACCATTCTAACAATTAAATTTTCACCTTGCTTTTGCAGTAACAGAAGCAGAAAACTGCATCAAATCGATACAAAAAGAAGCCAAAGAGAAGGTTACTGAAGCAAAGTTTTTTGCTCTAAGGTTTGGTCAAATTTAGGTTCTCCAATTAATTCATTTCTCTTCAACAGCACAGTTATATTAGGCAGTTCTTAAGAGCGTGTTTCTATTATTTCAGGAGGCCAGGTGCATGTTCACTGGCACAATGCAATTTATTTTTAGTGAGTACTCCCTGAAACATGGCTTTATAGAACACTGCAGAGAGCCAAACTACAGTTAAAGAAGAAAAGGTGTTAAAATAAGACTTAAGGAAGGAAGGTCATTGAAGGGTTGAGGGGAGGAGGGAAGGAGTGTTAGGAGTAGGACAAATGAAAGTGACCTCCAGCTGGAGAGAGAGACAAAGACTGTGGAGCAATAGCGTGTGGACTGGGGAGAAAAGGGCTTGAAAGAATTAATAGACAGAGGGGAAGGTGGATGCAAGAGAGGAGAGGGAGGATGGAAGCTGCCTACAAAGCAAGGGCTGATTTTAATTTGTTCTCAGGAGCAGAAGGAAGTCTGACCTGAAGAATAACAATAAAAGGGCTGTGTTTCCAGCAGAAATACAATTATGTGACAGAGCCATGCATAATATATTGCAGATTTTTTTTGTGCACACGGCAACTCGGATTCTTGGATTAGGCCACATATTAATGATTAACATGAAACACATTACAACTTACTTCACTGTCATGGAATGGCTTGGATCGGATTGTCAGGCTGCCCAGCTCAAAGGATTTCTGGAACCTGGCTGGGATATGCAGTCCCTGAAGCTTCTCATAGGCATGACGAGCCAGTTTATATGCACCAAGAGCCTTACTCTGCTTTGCCAGGGCAAGTAATGTCTTGCTATAATTTAATTAAGGAATAAAAATACATACAGCATTTAGGAAAAAATGCAATACTCTGTCTAATCAGAGAAGTTGTACAATGAAGCATATCCAACACCAGGACTTCAAACAGGTTTACCCAGAGAAATCTATTTACAGAGCTTAATTTACAAACATGTGTGAAAGGACTATCAAAACACCTGTGGGCACTTATTAGCAAGGTAAGGAACTGACCCTACATAAACATTGCTGTGGTTAAATATTCTGACTCCATCTGCAACATTTTAGTAATTCTGGGGTGCATAAACTTTGCCCAAGCCAAAAAAAGACCCAAAATCTTTACAACACAAGTAACCCACTGACACCAAGTAAATACACCTGATGTGATTGGAAAGAGTGGGCTCCATGCCACTGACCAAGGGTTGTCCTTCCCTTTCACCAGTGTGAAACAGTAACTGCTGTTTAGATCTACTGATCACAAGGCTCGTTATCCAAGACTTTATGGAAGATTATACATTTGTAAGTGAGGAAGTTATGAAAAGGAAATCTAACATCCCATCCAAAGCCAGAAATTAAGTGCAACCAAGATGATCGGTTCTCCTCCTCTGGCATCCAGTGACCTTCTGGTTATCTCTGAGAGAAAGGTGCATTTCACACAGCCCAATCATGGAGCACTCTCCAGAGATTCACTGTGCACTGACAAAGCTGTGCAGATGTTGGCCTGACAGACAGCACACAGCAGCCTCATGAGAAGCAGAAGCTCCTGGGTTTCCCCTCCTTGTGCTTCAGTTCAGTGTCTTTGCAACAATACTGTTGAGATTCAAAGCCAACATCTTGTGGCAGTGACTGGTGTCCTAGAACTTGCTCCTCTGACACAGACGACACACCAGACTGGGCGGGTGGTTTGAGCTACATGATAGCTGATGTGCACAGCTTTCCAAAACTATTAAAAAAGAAAATTAAAAAAAATCAACAACAAAAAGCTAGCGTGGCTCAGCATACAATGGTTTGAAGATACTGTTTATTGCTTAGGGACAAAAGTCAGTTCCTATTAATGACAATAGCTGACACTGAAGATTCCCTCTAGGAGATCCCTTCCTTGGACCAATAGCAGTTATTCCTTTCATGTATCTCACATGATAATTCCTAGATTTTGTACTGTATCAGAAGGATACACTTTTGAGATTCCCAAAGGAGTCTCCTTTGTTAAGCTGTGAAGCAGAAACCTGGAAATATTGAAGAGGGTTTCAGGCGAGTTGAAGCTGAAAGGCTCCTCCTGTGGTATGAAAAACACAGACACAACATTTCTAAGCTGGAAAACAAACAACTCACATCACTAAGCATGAGGCATCTCCAGTACTGCATTTCTTTCATGCTGTTGCAAAAAGAGGTGTTGACAGAATATAGCAAGTGGATTTTGCATGTCTTTATCACCAAAGCTCATGCCTGATACATGCAGAAAGATCCGTGTAGCTAAACCAGAACATTTAACAGGTTATTTAAAAATGAGGCCAGGCTGCACTGCTACAGTGCAGAGTCTCCAGCGCTGTGAGGTCTGAAGTAGATTAACAGCAAAGACTCTACAGCACAGAGTCGTCTTTTGGGCAAGGGCACAGAGCAAACGTTCTCAAATCTTTTACAACAGATATTTTTACCAACAGCGATGGCAACATGACTGTAATTGCTGTAATTAGCAGGGACTCCTCACTCCTGAGGAGGTATCGCTGACACACCACCCTGTGGGAAGCCCTAGCCTGGGGATCCCTAGGGTGCCTTCCTCTGTTCAACCCTGTTTTCCCATGACTAAGGGAAAAGCTGACCCTGGCCTGTGCAGGAGCAGGGGCTTGGGTCACTGTGGGACCAAACTGATACCACCATCAAAAAGGCTGGGTGCAGGAGGTCAGCCATCAGCACAGCAACTGCTCCCGGAGTCAGGCACAGCCCTGCTCCAACTGCACTGCAGCTGTGAAGGGCTGAGGCAACACAAGTTCTTTTACAGAATGTACAGCTGAAGGCTGTATAATGAAGTAAAGTTAAATAAATAAAGTTACTATACAGTATTACTGATCTACACTCAATACTTAATTGCCTGAAAAGTCCTAGTTATTTCTGGACTCCCTAAGAAAAAAGCTCAGGAAGCATAAATACACAATTCTAAAGTGAGTATCTTACAGTGTATCTGTGAATGAAGTGATAGGCATGGTAAACTTCTGCCAAATGCTGGAAGCGATGAAACTTCTGCAACATTTCAGTCTTCTGCTGTTCATTCTCTGCGGGAGGCAAAGGATTTGATGTCAGTCTCCCAGAGGAGTCTATGAGACTCAGCTGCAAGAAAACAGCCTGTTGTGATTTTAGCAGCAGCACTTCCAGAGGAGGTATGTACCAAGTCAAGTGTGCCCCATCTATCCACGCAAACCACATGTTGCGCAGACTTGCTATTTTTCTGAGCAAACTTCTGGTCTAAAACAAGCATGGCAAAACACAGAATAGTATGTCAGTGGTTTGACACAGCCAGGGGCTATAGCTGAGCTACAGGCAGAAAGCACCAGGTGTGCATCCCTGGAAACCTCCTCCAGAACTCCAGAGTTTACAAATAAAATTAGTTTTGAAACACTCGTTTCACAAACATCAAATACACTACTAAGCCATTTGGAAAAATGTGCATCTCAAACATCTGAGGGGTGACAGATCAGCTGAATGAAAAGCAAAGGTACTTAGAGCACCAAGCAAAAGGCAGTATTCCCAATCTTTTATATTCATTATCACTAAAGTACACCTATTCTCTCCCAGTGAAACACATTCAGAAGACAAGATGACAGCTAACAAACAATGAGTTTTAACTGCTGGCAGAAATAATTTGTAAAGTACCTCACCAACCTATGTTT
This sequence comes from Pipra filicauda, assembly GCF_003945595.2. Lineage (NCBI taxonomy): Eukaryota > Metazoa > Chordata > Aves > Passeriformes > Pipridae > Pipra > Pipra filicauda. The sequence continues at coordinate 423,826 of NW_024103873.1, forward strand.
GGACACTAGATGTATCTTACTCTCCAACATAATCTTTTATTTACTAGCACATGAACCCTCCAGTCAACTTCTAGGCGTTGGGTGTGGTGGGGAGGTGCAGGAGGATACCTGGTCCCAGGAGGCACAGTTTTGATCCCAGCCAGATTTCAGAAGGAGCCTTATGCCTGCTGATGTTTCTGGTTTGTTTATCTGTTTTAAATGAGCACATGGGAAAACTAGGGGACTACAAAAATAGCACAAGCCCGGGTTATGCATAGCATTGAAAAACCCAGACCAAAACACCCAGCAGTGAAGCTGTGGCAGCAATGCTATCAGTGCAGGAGTTGTTTGTCTACATGCATGAGAAGGTAACAAGCACAAACTTCCTTTCAGTGACTTACCTTGGGCTATGTCTAAGCACTGCACAGAAAGCATCCAATAATAATAGGCTGCATCATTAAATCTGCTTTCAACGACAGCGTTGTGCGTGAGCTGCTCCAGCACCTTCACAGCCTCTGTCTGCCTGCCAGCCTTGTGAAACGCTACAGAACCCAAAACAAAGACAGGTTTACAGTGCAATTATATCAATTAATGGAAATTAATGTTTCTGAATTGAGACCAGTCTATTCAGTCCATATCAAATAGTCTATCCAGGGCAGGATAAAAGGGATTATACACTGGTATTTTCCTCCTTGAAAGCAGCGACGCTAATGGAACATGAGAAGCATCTGTAGGTATTTTGTGGCTTTTGCACTGTCTCAGCAGCTCTTGAGCTCACAGATTGTGTATGATGCTGGTTGCTGGAGGTTTTTTAAAAAGAAAAGAGGGAAAATACTGTGATGATTAGATCTCTGTACAAACAACAGAGATCTCCAAACACTGCAAACCACACCTTCACTCAAAACTACAATAAATTGATGTCTGAAGTTAGTGCTCTGGTGTGCAATGCTAGATACTTCGAAAGAGTACAGCTTAGACTATATCCTTCTGTCATTTACTAACAGCACCTCTTTATCTGATGCACACAGTAACATCCTGAATTCTCACTTGGCAAACACACATTTGACAAACACAGTCTTCATAGAAAGAAATGGGGCTGAGGGGGAACCAACCCCCAAAAACCCAACCCCACAGCACAGCTGCCCCTGAGTGCAGCCAGCTCAGCTCAGACCTCACACAGCCACGCGAGGATCTCGAGCTCACCCAGCTCTGGGCACCTACACTTGCTGAGCCACAGCAGCACTGAGCTTTGTGGAGCAAACTGAGACTACAACCTGCATTTAGAGAGTGCAAACTACCACACTGCCCTAAACCAGGTGCTCAAAGTGTTGGTGCCAAGACACACAGCCTAGTTTTGTGTGGAGATGGATCAGGCCTGGCTTGTTCCCCACCTGGGCCCTTAAAGCCAGTGCAGTTTCACACTTGCATGTGAGCTGGCTCAGGAAGCAGCAGGTGCACCTGTCACGTGGAGCTGCACCTGAGCAAAGGTGCTGCACTGAAACCCTGCTGCCTCCACACAGAGCTCACTACAACAGCTCCTTGCCTCTGGAACAGTTTACAGTCTGTCCACAAGATGGAAAGCTGCCAGTTCTGTTTAAAGGTAATTTCATAAACCTAACAAGAACCACGAAAACCTTAAAGAAACAGGAAAATTTTACTTGTACAAATCCCATGGTACCTAAAGACAAGGAAAAATTACATTTTCCACTCAGGTTTATAAAGATGGCTGCCATATTTCGAATTCTAGTGGGATAATAATGATATTAAGACAGTAATAATGATATTAAGACAGTTCATACTACATGCCAAATACTGTTGCTACGTGCCACACTCAGATATACAAGAAGATAGAAAATCTGGACTTGTATTTAGATGCCATTATTTTTGATAGATCCATCACATTTTCCTATAAAATCAGGAGACTTCCAGTTACTTTAAGACCAGTTTGAAAACATGGATTACATTTGGTTTTGAATCCCACTGATAAGAAACTCTCCAAGGAAGAGTCTGCATATTCTGTATTGGAGAAGTATGGAACAAATGTGGAGTCATCTGTTAGTGCCATTCTCACCTTTTTGGGCTTCTTCAAATCGATCATTCTCTGCCAGCCACTGGGCATAAGGGACATAGACATCATCTTTGAATTCAGGATGCTTTTCACTCAGAGCTAATGCCTGAGGTAAGTAAAAAATTCATTCTTAGAATACTGCATGCTTTAAACAGTTAAAGGGTTTAGATATTCCATGGGATCAATCCTTCAGCTCTAAGCAAATTCACAATAAGGTATACACAGAATAGAGAGTGTAATCCATATTTTCTCCAGTATGAAACTAATGTGTTTTAAAATAAAAAGCAATCAACAACAAAAGACAAGAAGCTAAGCATAATAACAGAATTGAAACAGGGAGACTTGAAAGTGATTATCTAGGAAATTTAGTAGATTTCACAGCAAGAGACAAAAAATATTTTTATTTTTACTGAATGCATCTTCTAAAGGAATAGAAGTAACACTATAAATGCAATTTAGATTCACTTGCAGAAAACCACACCACCACCAAACACATGCTGGCATACACAATTAACTGAAATACTCAGAATCCTTCTACAGAAGCCTCCCTCCCTGCTTCTCCCTCACTACCGTGCTGGTGTAGCCAAACATTCGTCTCCTTTTTCGTTGCAACCAGAGACAGTTAAGAAGTAGAGGTTTTTAACACAGAAATCAAGGGCACACTTACTTCTTCCCAGTGATGAGTGTCCACGTGGAGCTGGACCAATGCTTTCAGGTCACCAACCTTCATGTAGGTTTCTGCGGCATAGCCAGGGTTATCGAGTTGCTTAAAATAGAAGGCACACTTGTCCAAAGGCTCCCGCTCAGCTTTATCCAGTTTTCGAGCAATTTCAATTAACCTGGACCCAGCAGAAAGAAGGCAGATGTTTCAGATTCTGCCTTCGTGCTTTGCCTTTTAATTACTGTCATAACTTCACCTTTAATCAGCTAACATTTAATAAATAGTGTAATAGTAGTACCATGCAACACCATTTAAACAGTTTCAGTAAACGTTCCAAATGCCTTTTTTTCCTTCTACAAACTCAACCCCCTTTCTTCCCTCTTCACTCATGTGTGCAAGTCCATACCTCGGACTCTGTGCAGAGCTGTGCAGACAGATGGAAGGGAGCATGTCCTCCATGATTAAGTAACATGGGAAACACTTCTCAACCCTAACCTGAGCAAGAGACTCCCGAATAAACACCACCTGTGTGACACACAGCAAAACAGAGGCAAGGGGCCTTGCAGAGGAGCCTGGCCAAGATCTTATGGCAGCTCAGCAGATGACCCAAAGTGTCACCTACTGCAAATCGAGGAGAAATGACCAGTGACAGGAGTAGCCCCAGAATTTCTGGGGACTCGGCGCTCCAGGTGATTTCTCTACCCACTAGATGACTATCCTGAACAGCTGAAAACAGCAGCAATGGGCTATCAGGTACAATCACTGCTGTGATGATCACTGAAGCTGAAGGCATCTCTATTTTAGACAGTCTCATGCTGCAGATGAACCCATACATACTCTTCACTGCTGTAATGCACTTGTTTTTGTAATATATTTATGGCCCTACACTCTAAACATATGCAACTTTTAAAACATTTTTAATTCTAGATGTGCTTCAAATACTCAATCTGATATAAAACAAAGGCAGATACCAAACATATTTTGTCTTATTTTAAAATTATGCAGAATTAATAATAACTCATTGAGGGGTTTCTTATATTATCTCCGAGGTGACACAAAACCTACATATCCACCCAGCCGTTGTCCCCGCTGATTTCTATGGCCTTCATGTACTCGCCGGCAGAGAGGTACATCTCTACTGCTGCCTTTGGTTCATTGATGTTCTTGGCCCAGTCTGCTTGTTTTTTTATTAGCATCTTTGTGTCTTTGGGGTCTTCAGATCCCAGAAAATCCTGTAACAGTGCAATACAAAAGTCTGCATTACCTTCTGGTTACAAATGTTGTTACAGTCAAAACTCTAAAATACACAAAGGCTTTTGTAATGAATACCATGATGCCTCCTAAGGACAGAAGTACTGCATAGAGAGCAACATGGACTGAGACAGCCTTCAGCAGCTCATCATCAAGGCCCCATGTCTGGGAGGAAACAATGGCAAGTCTCCCATTTAGACAGTTTTCAATTAAAAAAAAAAAGCAGGAGATTTTGGGCAGGCCCAGAGGACAATGCAGGTGCCTCAGAGACAACTCCTGTGTCCCCACTTACTCTCTGCTGAGCCTGGTTAAGTGGATAGCAGTTATGATTTTTGCATGCTTGTCAGGAACAGGCCTTCCCAAAACACAGTCCTACTCTAAAGACTCTAACAGACTAATTCCAAGTTTCAGATTTTCTGTTGCAAGCCAAGCAGGTACAGTTTCATTCTCAAAGACGACCCAGTCCCAGCCCATGCTCAGTGAACAACAGCACATGCACTTAATCATATACTGGCATCAGGATGCCCCACCACAAATAAATTAAAGGCTGAAATCTTGTTTTCTGCAAAGACACTTGATCATTATATTTCAATATATCAAAAAAGTTCTTTTGTAAGGACAGAATGACAGCTGCTCAAAAGTGAGAGTGCCCTGAAGCACTGGTTGGACTTGTGGAAGGAATGCAAACCTGGACACTGTGATGACAACCATTTTGAAAATATTTCAACTAGTTAGTTCAGCTTCTTCTGCCACTACTGAAGCCCTGGCACCATATGGTTCACATCCGTTGACATCATGTGTCAGGAAAAAAAAAACCAAAACACTTCAACACCAGAATATTGATTAAGGGCAATTTTGTCTGTTAACAGAATAGGCTACTATCCATTAAATAGCTCCTATCAAATGAAAAATCAGAATAGAGGCGAAATGACAGGTAAGAAAAGAGTGGAAAATTACCTTAGCCTCTGGGTTTCTGGCAAATTCTGACTGAGGTTTAAAAGAAACCAAACCAAAGGCAACAAATGGGCAAAACCCCCCTCAAGGAGCACGCACACACCACATCTGCTCCACCACCGCAATTCAGCAGTTCCCCAGTGCAGCCCCGGGCCAGGGACAGAACTGCACCCCACCTGTGCCAGCTCTAACTGAGCTGCAGAGTTATATCCTGCAGCAACCCTGCTCCAGGGAACAGCTACAGAGGTATCCTGATAGCATCTAAATATGGAAAACTGGAGCGAAGAGAGAAGTCAAACAGCCTCCTTGGCACGACTTGTTTTCCAGCTTACGTCACCAAAATAAGTCCAAAATCAAAAGCTCAGCTTCTCACAGTATAAAGAGTTTTTTGTGAGTTGTCAGTAATGAATGATCTGGTGCTGTGATAATGAGCCTGTGACCAGATATCAAAGGACTCCCAACCTCTGCCTCCGGTCTGGATCCTCCATCCAGACCTCATCAAAGCCCAGCACCAGAAACCAGGTTCTGTGGGTCCCTTTGCATAATTCTGGCAACATTAAGAGAAAACAACACCAGAAAAACAACCCCCTCCCCCCCATGTGTCTTTCCTTGGATAAATAACTGGCAAACAAGGGGGTTTTAAAAGTTCTTCCATTTCCTGTGCATTCCCTGCACAAGAAGCTGCCTTCATGTGCTGTGGAGTACCTTGAATTTCTCTGCATGGAGTCACTCTGAAGGACAGGGGACATGAGAGCTCTTGCTCTCTGCTGGTTAAATATAGACATGACTACAGCCAAGAATTAAAAGATTCTTACGAAGACTTATGGGAACATTTTTCTTTATGAATTACATTTATGTTCAAGAGGAGCCAAAACACTGAAGCTAACAAAGACTCAGCAGCCAAAAATAGCGGAAGTCGGGCTTACATCAGCAAAGCCCACAAGTGTTTCTGTTGAGCTCTCAGAAGAAAAAGATCTCTCTGTAGCATAGCTTGGGGAATCTGTGCTAAAACAGTTTCTATGCATGTCATGGTGAATTCTTTGTCCTGGACTGGGCAGAATAAGGCTCTCATGAGTGATGAATGAGACTAAACAGTGCATACATTCTCAGGGATTTTGATAAGACACCATGGAAGACTTAAAAGCCAAGTAATGCTTCTTATCACCTTATAAAAACATCACTTTTTAGAACCATATTCGATTTATTTCTACATGGCAACAGAGTTTAAAAAAAAAAAACAAGACATTGAATCTTTGAAATAAAATTCCATAGTAAACAAAAATATTCCAGGTTACTATGTTATACACTTTATAAAGTGCGTTAATATAGAACTTGCTCTGACAGAAAAATATTTTTATTACAACATGGAAGTGAATTAAACACATGATGCACTCCCCTCCACTTTGCACAGGTACTACCTTATCATCTTTGGAGGACAAACAAATAAAAAGGGATCTTGAGCAAGATAATGGGGAAAAAAGAGTCATGAAAACAAAATTCTTAGTTTTTAAAAAAGGAAAATTACTGCAGATAATATCATGTAACCACACTGAAAGAGTCACCATTGGTGGTGTCCTACAAAAAAATCCAATGAAAAGCCCTGAATTTCCATGGTCACATTTGAAACTCTACAAAACACAATCTGCTGCATCGGTAGCAGACTGAAGGAAAATGCCACCATAACACCCAGGCCAGAGACATTTCCCCCCTTATAAGCCAAACAAACTCGAATCAATTAACTGAGAAAACAAGGTTGAAATTCAAAGCCCACATTTCATCCAACCTTTTTGTAGGATCACACTTTGAAAACAGTTACAGGTACATCAATATTTCTGCATGTAAATGTCCAGGCACCACGTCCTACCTTCGCGTGGTCAAACATGCGTAAGTCAGTGTACATCTCCAGGGCCAGATTTTCATGGCCACTCCTTTTGTACAGCTTTGCTGCCTCATGGAATTTTCCCTGGTAGGCATAAACATCTGCCAGGAACAGGTCATTGTTGTTCTCTCCATGTTTCTTCCGCTCCTGGAAAAATAGAAAATTTGAAGAGTGATGTAGAAAATATTCTAGATGACCTGCACCTAAGTGAGAAATAGCCATTGAGGAATTACACTTTCAAGCTTAGATTTTAACTATTAATAATTAAAAACCTGTAACGGGATATCATAATTATGCCTCTCCTACATTTCTTGTGAATTTATAATTAAAGGATTAAATCCCTTCTTAATTAAAATTAGGAAGAGCAAAATTAAATGTCACTATACAAACTAAAGTGATGAAAAATCACTTCTCTTGATTTCACACAGGAAAATGAACACATGCTATCATTATGCCAGGCTATTTTAAAAAAGGCATCTGATGGGCTCCTCGTTTTCTCCTGTACAAACTCACTAGCATATAATTTGGCAAAATTAACAATATGTGCGGGTGGGATGACAAACAGGGAGATAATTGCCAGCAATAAGCAGATTCAGAAAGTACATTAACCTGCCTCTGAATACAAACCAGTGTCACCTCCACTGTCCCCATGAGCTCATGGATTCATGTCGGCAGCAGTCGCTTCCAGAGCACCCGCACATGCTCTCCTGCTAATCAGAACTGCTCGCTCTGACTGCCTGGGAAGGGACCACGGGGCAGTGTGTGTGCAGTGCCATGGAGAACCCTGCCTGTGTGGGCAGTGCCACTGAGAACCCTTCACATGACTCAAAGCACAGCAGTACCTGAGCGCGAGGGACTTGTGACACAGACACACACACGTGGGCGAGTGTGTGTGTTTTCATGTGTGCCATATCCTGTATCTTGGACACACATCACTACCCTGCTTGGGACAAAATTATTGCTGCTGTTAGCCCACGTCATGGGCTATGGACTGAATTTAAAGAAAACTGCATGCAAGGGGAAAAGCATCCAAATTCAATCCTTCACTGCCAAAGGGGGATGAGCCATCTCTCCTCCTTGTCACACTTACTGACTGGGCAGACACTGGGCTGGTGTTGACAGTTCTCTTCAAAAACTTGGTTAAACAAATAATCAGAGGACTTGTTAAACCATTTTCTAAAGACTCCACAGAATCTTGCCAGATAGAGATGGCAGCTATATTTCCTGCTGTCACCAATTAGGAAAAAAAAGTGTCATTACTGAGGGAAAACCATCACATTAATGGAACATGTGTGCCTAGCTACATCCCTACAAGCCCTAAAAGGAATCGGATCCACCACAGGAGAGAGTGAGCGGGGTGTAAAACTTACTGCAGAAGGAGCATTTTCAAGAAGTCTGAAAGTAAGTTTATGCCTATTTACATGGGGAATCTTTCTCATTAAACAGAATATGACATGACAAATCCAGAATATCCTCAATAGATGCAGATCTGGAGAAGCATATGTGGAAAAGAAAGGATAGTACTGGTGAGAAAACACTCTCACCTACCTACCTACCCTTGAGAAGAAAAAAAAAAAACAAACAGAAAAAAGGGGGTCCTAATGCAGAACTTTGTCCTGTGTTAGAGAAAAGTTCACGGCAACCAGCTGGCATTTTGACAGCAGCAGGACAGCTCTGCAGACATGAAGACAAGGATTCTATCCTTTCAGAGAAGGTGTAAATCTATTTAGCACAAGAAAGAGGAATTCCCTTTATGCCATCTCCATGCAGATCTTTAAACATTATCAAGCCAACTTTACAGGACAAGGGTGATCCATGTCTTTTCAAGTGCTCATGACAGACAGTTATTGTTGGGTGAAATTCTATCAAGAAGTGTGAAAAGAATAGGGAGGAGGGATTAGAGCACAGTATGGAAGTGTGGAATTCCAAATTCTATTTCCAGTTGTCACAGACTTGTCATGAGACCCTGAGTTTGTCATTTCGTTTCTCTGGGCCTGTTTCTGTCTCTGCACAGAGGAGATAGTAGTAATTACCTACCTCCGGGGGGTAGGGAAAGGCTTAATGAACTCATGTTTATGAAGTATTCTGTACTAAGCACTGTCAGCACAGTAGTATTCTGCCAATTATTAATGGAATATTGAACATTTTTCCTGTTTTCCTGAAGACAGTTTCAGAGGTTCTTGTCCCACACCCTCATTCCATGGAGTTTCGGTCCTATGACTGGAACCTGAGTCACCTCTGCTAATCAGGATTTTTCACTCCAAACACATCTCCAACAGTCAGAAGCACTATCCAAACAAAAGTCCCTCCAAACCAGTAAGTACTGATTTTGGCACAGTAGTAAGTGCTAGAAAATACACCATCTTGAACACTCTCTTACCTCTATGCTGCTGATCAGTTCTAAATATCGAAGGTCTCGTACCCTGGTAAATGCCTATTGAAAATAATAGAAGAAAAAAGAATAAAAGACATTAGCTTGAAAAGCCAGAAAAATCCAAATACTGTTATGCATGAATCAAGGTGTCTTCATGCAAGTAGGACAGGCAGAACTCTGCTGGGTTTGGGTTTGTGCAGTCCTGAACCTGAAGGGCTCTGACTACAACTGCGTCCAGAGTCGTTGCAGTAAACAAGGCAAGGTACAACCCAAACAGCTCAGCATTGACCAGGAGCAGCACAGCAGGGACTGGGAGCTGAGTGTGTCAGTCCCCCAAGAAATACAAAGTGGCAATTAAAATATGACATCCTTTTATTCTGGCTATTTGATAGCTTCTCCATTTTGATGCAAGGTGTGATACAGACAAGGAAATTTCAGGAAAGTATTACAAGGCAGGACACATAATTGATCGTATTGTCAACGCCTGCTGCACATACTTCTGGTTTTTAAACCATTCTCAAAATCCAGCATGAAAGGAGCTCAGAGAGAGGAAAGGAAGAAGACGATAGAAGTACTGCAAGACAGTGTAATATCTCTGCAAATGGAGATAAATGTGCAACTCAAAGTCTCAAGTGGCAAAGTCACGTGCGAGTTGCAGCAGCTCAGCACTTATTCCTGACATGCATCACAAAACAGAACTTTAACTCTTTGGGCTGCACATTCAAGACTTCCAACCAAACTAATGCTTAAGGGGGCACAGAATATTCTGCTTACATCGGATCGGACTAGGAACTATGAGAGCCTTTAAAGTCAAGAAGCTGCTTTTGTTCGAATTAATCCGCTCTAATTCTAAGAGGGCACTACTTTAGCATTCCAAGGAGGCACTCAAAATTTCTTTTTAAGAGTATGTATTTGCATAAAGCCATCCATGGAACTGGAATTATTCTGATGCCTACACTTAAGAAAAAAAAAAGCATTTAATTTCCTTTTAAAAAAATCCGTTATTAAAAGATGCCTATCATTACAGGCCATACACGGTGTATTTTTAGTGTTTTGTCTTTCATACAATATTCATGACACTGAACTCAGTTCGCCCTCTCTTATTTGAGCAGAGGTGGTGAAAGAAAATAGGGAAGTATTTTACGCCATAGAAAACTTAATTCTTCAGTCTATGCCCATTCATAGACCACTCCCCAAAGCAAGGCATGCCAGGCAGAAAAGGACTGAAATGATGCCTTCTCATCACTACTGCCTTCACAGAACGTTAATGGGTAGATAACAAAGAATGAGAAATCTCCGAACATGTACTGAGGTTGTATTAAATATTTAGGGGGAAAAAAAAGGGCAAGTTTATAGCACGGGGGATGGTGGGGGGACAAAGCCAGCTGAGCATCCTCTGCTGCCACCCGGTGGGCACTGCTGAACTGTTTCCAGTTCTGCTTCCCTAAATTCATTAACGCATTTTCCAGTTGAAACCATTTTCTTTGCATTGAACACTTTGATCTAGAACATGGTATTTATCTAGAAAGATACATTAGATTTCAGTTTAGAACGTCATCTCAACATCCTGAGTATATAACAAACCCATTTGTTTGTGGAACAACAAACACGCTAGACACAAGCAAGACAGTGAGCCAGGAACACCACTTGTATTCCAGTCATAAAACATACATTATACACACACACAGATATAAATATCTAAATGTAAAACCCAAGCTTTCTACTAAATGAGTAAATAACTGCTTTACCTTTTTAGCAGTTTCAAACTCCAGCCCTTCCAAGGCTTCCATGGCCAGCTCTCTCCAGTCAGCATCAGTCACTCCTAAACACGCAATTTGATAGGCTTCTTTAAACATTTTTCGTTCCAGATATTGATACATGGGTGCAGACTGAGGATTGCCAAGGAAAAAAAAAATGTATTAGAAAGCATAATACTGAGATATATTAGTGAAATTCTCTACATACATTGGGAAAAAAAAGATATATTCTAATCATAACCATTACAAGCTGCCCGGAGAATAAACATCTGGGTTTTGTATACAGACAGAATAGCATTCTGGGGTGATTATTATCATATTTAGACAAGCTGGGTTAATTACATTAGAAACTCATCCATGTTGAAATCTTCAGTTCCTTAAATTCTAGAAAGTAAAGAATGTGAATTCTTCAGGGCATTGGACATGCTAAATATGATGTTGACTGTGCTTTTTCAGTACTATGGAAGCAGAGCAAAGGAGGAGCAGTGTACTCTCAAAGGCCAAGAGCAAGCATAAGTGGCACCACTGCCTGGTGTGATGCATCCCTGGAAACATCCAGACACACAGGAAGAGGCTCCATGGGGAAGTAACCCTTCTGCACCAACACTGATGACAAAGCTGTTCTACCAAGACTGTGACTAATAAGCCCAGAAGACACCCAGGCCCTCAAGGACCTGCCCTAAAGGGAATTTAAAAGGGGAACTGCCAACTGCTGCATGGTGACACACACACAGATGGATGTGGGTCTTCTGACACAGTTTGACCCTCTGAGTGAATAGGGAGCACTGCAGCACCACTACCTTAACCTGTGTCTTCAACCACAGCAGAATGTTACTGATTTTTATGTTATTTTTATCAATTTATCTGAAAATTGTACACTCTTTGGTACTCCCTCCCTCCAAAGCATAGCTTTGGAAAAGCTGCCTCTGTGACACTGCACAATATTTCTGTGGCACCTTGGTATTCTGCAGTGTGCCAAAGGCAGACAGGAATGTTCCAGGCCTGGTGACCCTGTGGTTGCCCACCACTCCAGACAAGAGCCTTGGTAAGGACCTGTATAGGGCCTCAGGGGACAGAGGAGTCTGTAACACACCTGTTCACCAGTCAGTACAAGACAGGGCATTCTGCCTCCTGCATTGACCCTCAGCAGCAAATCCTGCCCAACCTTTTTTCTTTGTTTTGTCTTTTGGATTGTTTTAGACCCTTCCATTGCTTCTCATGACACAGAAAACAGCATTTTATGGAAAGCAATCCATAAATTTAGAATATAGACTACTCATGTACCATACATTCAGACTAAAATATACAGTTTAAATATTGCCTAAACACGTCTCGGTGAAGCAACAGTAAGACAGTATTTGATGTACTTATAAGAAAAATGAAATTACAACTGGAGAAAAGTTACATAGAAAGAATACAGTAAAAATACTCAAGGAGGTAAGGCCTGCACTAAATGAGATTATGTGCATTTGCAAGTAGAAAGGGAGAATTGGAAACAACAATTATCAACAGCAAAAGGGAAGTTATCTTAATTAATGCTGAAGAAACAAAAATAAAATAGATCACACAATATAACTTAAATAACAATGAAGAAAGTGTGAACTACAATCATTTTAGTAATGGAATACAAGTAAATCTCAGAAAAGCTTCTTCACTTGCTAAACATCCATGTTTATGAGATATAAAGCAACACTTAATGAGATTAAAGGATTACCTGCGGAACTTCAACAGCTGACATAGAGAAAGCATGAAGGCAAAAGATCTTGGAGCCATTGTAACCCACAACAAAGCCTTGCAGTTTTTGCTGGTGGACAGGGAAGTTACTAGCTTTGATATTGAGATATCCTCCTCCAGAAAAGCAAAGCATATCCTCACACTGGGTATTCCAGGCCACGCTGTTAGCATTGGGTTCCTAGAGAGCAAAACAACTCAGGATTACAACAGATGCAATCACATCTTTCCTAATATGCCTCCTTCAGCTAGAATGTTTGATCTAAGACAGCCTGGTGTGTATACACACTGATTATTTCCATTTTTAATATCCTACAGCCTAGTATATTCCTAAACAGATTCACAGGGATGTATTTTATATTTTAATACACAGCTGTAATTGTCTTGCCTTTAATGTATATTGAATATATATATATATAACATATATATTCTATATATATATATGTAATATATAATGAATATAATATATATTCATTTACTAATGATCTCTACTATCAAACTGTAGAACATAAAACCAAATTCCACAATAATGGAATCTGCTAGTTAGCAGATTTAATTGATCATTTCTCTGCTCATTACACAAAGGAAGTTACAGACCCTATCCTTGCAGCACTCCATACTTGCGATCCAGTGTGCTCTGAAAACATTTAAGCAACATTAATGAGTGACTGCTAAACTGCCAATGAAGGGAGCATTATCATGATTCCTTTTATAGCCTAGGAATACACGACAAACAAAGATGTTTAGACTTTAATTCTGTTCATACAAATGATAAAACCAAAATGCTCATTTACTGTAATGCTTCAGAGGGAAAGAAGAGAGAGCTCTAAATTAAACTGAAAAGGTCACATGTCTCAGTGCTTTTTATTCAGCTGTTGCTCACATACATCTCCTGTCTTCTCATTACCTCTCTACCACCTCTGAAAGGGTGGTTTGGACAAACAGATCACAGTCAAATCCTACAACATGTCATTAATAGTTTAAATGACAGTTACATGAATTTCTGCACAGCAACACTTTGGGGATGTTCTGTGCTTGGAATTACTTCCTGCCCTCCTGCCCCACCTTTAAAAAAACCCAACAGCTTTTAATTTTTACCTGAAACAACAACTCTTTGGTATGAATGTCATAGACAAGGCAGGTGTCGTTCTCATCCACCACAGCCAGCTTTTTGCGCGACGCGCTCATGTCCAGGCAGCGCACGGCCGTGGATTGCTTCAGCAGCACGATCGGGAAGGGGTTATCCACGAAGATCTTCAGGATCTACACAGGTGTGAAACAAAGTCACTCCACCCATTTTTGTCCCTAAAACTAGAAACAGCGTAACAGAACAAATTGCGGTGCTGTTTAAAGTGTGCAATTGCAAGTTTTTTTCAGAGAGAAACTGTGAGCTAAGATTAAGTAAATGCTTCCAGTTTGAGGTCTCTTGAGCAGACTGGCTGCCACAACATGCCCTAGGTTGCAAGCCTATACAAATAAATCAGATGCTACACACCTGGATTCTTAATGCTCCACTAGTTAAACAGTTACATTAATACAGGAATATATAACAGATGCACACAGGATCTCAACTTCCTCTCTATCAATACCTCAGAGCTCCAGTTTGACGTTTCCAGCTGCCACCCGGCGTGTGAAGCAGACAGCACTTTCACCTGAGAACACCCACACTCTCACAAGTGTTCAGGAGAGCTGTACACACCCCCAACACCCACCAAAGGCAAACGTGCTCTCAGTTCAACGAGAATGCAATTGTTCTCAGTTCATCCTAACAACTCAGAGACTTCAGACAAAATTAAACATATTTGTATTAATTTTACTGTCACAGAATATGAAAGACAGAAGTAAATAATTTTTAATCCCAAGATAAGACTGTGTCAAAATTCTAGGTTGTAAAACAGCCTGCTGCTTTTAACATCTCCCCCTAGGAGCACAGAACAGATTTTATTTGCAGTGAAAAGACACATACCAGACATGATGTGTTACCTGACCATTCTTTAGGCCAACTAAGAGGCCTTCTCTTCCTGGGGGTCCTCCAATTACTTTAATGTAACGAATAAGAGATTCCATCAACCATTCTCGTTCTTTAACACCACTAAATGAGAGGCACTGCAATCTCTTCTCCTAAGGACACAGCAAGATACAAAATACAGCCTGGAGGTGAAGATGAAATCTGTATCTGATGTCCTACGTTTATACCTATACCAGCAGATGTGCCTACTTTTACATATAAAAATCATACAGTCAAATAGTCAATTTAACGGGGTGAATTCCTTAAGGTTTTCCAATGCTATGAACAAACGAAACCAAACACTCCCAATCTTTTTCTAGTAGTTCTCTCCCACCAAAAAGTTCCTTTGGATTCTATGTTAATTTATCAAATTCACTACACAGACAGTTTTACTGAACCAGAGCCACCTGAGCTGTGCCTCAGCAACTGCCCAGCAGCATGTCAGTGCTGCATAGCACAAAAGCACTGCCTTCAAAAAGCTGTAACAGATCCCATGGGACAGTCATGTCCTGCCAGCCACTGGGACAGCTGTGTTCAACTCTGAACACACCCCAGGACTACTCTAGCTTTTAAGGCACATACCTGGCATAAAATAATGTGATCTGAACACACCACCAGCAAGTTACACTCAAATTTCTTTACAATCTTTTTCTTCACCCGATAGTGCATATCTGCAGAGTCATCCGAGTACAGCTCATAAATCAGGATTCTCTCTGGCATCTGGATGGCTAATCTGTTTTTGTAGATTGCAATTTTTTTCACAAGCTCTCTGCCTTTTATTCTAACTAGAAAGAAAAAACACCAAAACAATTCAGTATAAGCTGACACAAAAATAAGAGATACAGAAATCAGACAACTAATACATTAAAACCGAATCTCTCTAAAGCACCTTTAACATTCAAAGCACATTCTTGCTCAGATATGTTTGTTGTTCTGCACCTATGTAATCTACTATCCCCGTCATAGTTTATCACCCTGTATGATTTGTCAACAGCACATTCTGGAGCAGTACTTTGATTCCTTGCCATAAAAAGCCAGCAGATATGAAGAAACAAAATCAGCTGAAACTCTTCTGGCTACAAGTAAGGAAAAAAAAAGTTAAATATGATGTATTTTTATCTCATTTTCAGAGATTAAAACCTTGTTTTCAGAGCCCCTGTCCCTCCCAATGCCTTTTCCAATCCCCACATCTTTCATTAAACTTGTCAGTGCTGAGCCTCCACAGTCCAAGTTCACACTCACCTCCTGCAAACTGTGTTCTGCAGTTTGACTGCCAAAGTAACAAAAGTCTGTCAGATACATGCAGAGTATATTCCAAGTGTTCTGATGGATATCAACTAAAACCCAAAACAAACTGAGCAAAGCCTGGAATTACCTTTTTGTTCCGTGATGAGGTGCTGGACAATAACGTCAGTCATGCTGTCCCTGTAGGCGTAGCGATCCTTATAGAGGCCATGGACAGTGCTGAAAATCAGCTGGTAGAAGGAGATTGTGCCATCCTGGCATCCTACTGCCTGAACACAGGAAGAGAATAATTTTAGCTAATTGGTACATGTAGATGAGAATTGGCAAAGTGTGTGGTATTTATAGGAGCACCACGTCCCTTTTCCTGCATAATGTATAGACGGATACCAGTTACAGCTGACTTGTGCTTAACCATGGTAAAAGTGCAAGGCAGAATGAGGACTGATCTCATCACACACCACAGAGACCACCATGCTGGGTGGGGGGCTTAGGTTTACTTGGTTGGTTTTTGGTTAGATTTTTTGGGGGGTGGGAGGTGTTTATTTTTAAATTTACTTTGATTCTCTTCTCACTTGTACAGGACTCAGAGTGCAGCATTTCAGGTTGACAGTTGCCCTGTAAGGCATTTTCTTCCCATCATGGAATTAGATTTGGTCAGTCCAGAAGTTATTAGCTGACATTTTTAATTCTTTTTCCCTTCTCTTTTTTAATCAAAATGCAGTGAAAGCAGGTGTTATGCTCCCTACATCCTTCTTACAGCCCAGGCTTCACTTCTGCTGGATATTTGTAATTCCAGTGACAGTTCTAGGACCTCCCTAGACACTGCTCAGGTTCTGCTGCCTCAGTAAGAATGGCTAAACTAAGCAACTGAGTTTGAAATGTATGGTCTTACCTCAGGTGACCTGTGGAAATGTCAGAGAAATGCCCCTACTCACCACATAGTTGGAGTCTGGTTTAACTTTGCAGGTCCACACCCAGCTGTTCTGCTCTCCCAGGGTGCCCAGGCGCACGCCGTCCTTCGTGAAGAGAGAAACCTGCCTGTCCGACCCTCCCAGCAGGAGATACTCTCCTTTGGTAAAGTAGCTGACACAGCACGGATCAAAACTGAGCTCTCTGTCCTTCCCAATCTACAAGGCAAAATAAAACAAAAAACATCAAAAATGTTAATAAAAGGATCATTTCATATTTTCTGAAGGCAACAAGTGCCATCACTGATACCATTTGTCTCATCTATGCACAGCTTTTCAATACCCAGAACCACTGGCTACCTTAAGATTCCCAAAGGCAGTTCTAAAATATGTCCAAGAATCCTTCCAATCACAAACCAGTTTGCTCAGAATGCAACAACTCACAAAAGCCCTTTAACCACTGAAAAAAATACAAAGATGTTCTCTACAGACCAGTGAACCACATCACAGAAGTCAGCAAAGTTGTAAGGGCTTTAATACAAGAATTGCAAGACAGCAGTTGAGCTGCCACGGGAGAAACAAGGGTTGAAGGAGAAATGGTTAAAAAAAAGGGAGACTCATAAAAGGCTAGGAAAACAGAAGACATTTAATGTAACTAATAAGGCAACAGCATACAAACACTTTGAATGCAGAATACAAAACAGAATCAGAAATACCCTGCTACTCTTGAACAAACTCTCTTAAGACATACCTGCTTGCCACTCAGGTGGTAAAAGGAAAGTTTCTGACCCCAGTCTGCCACGGCTAAAATGTCATTGCGTTCATCTCTACCGAAAAAAAAAAAGTAGTAATTCTACAGCAATTTATTAATAAATTTCCTAGAGCAACAGAACCAAGTAGTAGGACAGAATTTACTGCAAGCTACTTGTTAAAAGTCACAAACTGAAAGGACAGCAGATACTCCTTGTAACTGAAAACTGTGGAAGACAACTTGGGGACACAAAAGAAAAACCAGTCTCCTCTAGAGGAATAACTCAAAGTTTGAGGCATCACTTCACCAGGAGCTGTGGGAGCAGTGGAGTGAATGGTCCCTTGACACGTGAAGCCCCTGAGCCCACGTTCTGATTTAGCTACAGGAGTAGAAGGCCACTGTCACGTCCAAGTCTACACAGCTGAGCAAGGGGGAACTGCAATTATCAGTGTAATGTGTTCATGTGAGACCAGTAGCAGGCTGAGGAAAGGTTTCAGGTCCAAATTTAACTCTGGTACTCTGACATGATCTGTTCAGCTTGGAGCAAAGCAGGACAGTCACCTTCTCCACAGTTCCTTGCCTAGGAAGGGAGATGGTAACCTGAATGTTCTGCTGCAGATAATATCTCTAGCCAGGATCTGAACATAAAAAAATCAGATAAAAAAACCTAATGACAAAGCCAAGTGTTAGCAAGCCCCCTCCCTTTAGTCGGTGCGTGACACTTGCACCTGGGGAGTAGCACACACCTATCTCCTGATGAACACAGACCAGCAGAACAAACTAGGGCTATGCAGGTAACTATTAATCTAGCACCTCCTAATTTTTGAATATCTGAGGTTGTACCCTGCATAAGTCTGCCCTTGGTCCTTCCTGTAAAGTGCCGTTCTAGGTAACAGAGGTACGTACATACGTTCCTTTGAAGTTTCACTCACAAGTTGAAAGGGGACTCCTGTTCCTCGTGGTCTTTCTTCTCTGGCTGACTATCCTGCCTACTGCCAGGCCTGGATTCCAGTACTGGGATCTCCTCTAAATAGCTGCAAACTGACTCCTCCTCTTCTTCATCTACTCTACTCCAAAAATTCTGCCACCTACTGCAATAGCAATTGTTTGTTCACATATTTGAGAGAATATTCTCTCTGAATTGAAGTGAAAAAATAGTTCCCCTATCTCCCCCCAATTCAAACAGAACCCAACCCCACACCCCCCCAAAACTCCATCAATCAAAAGCAGTAAAAAAGACAAAAGAAATGTTTCTGCAGATCTGATGATGATGCATCTCAAATCCTGGGGTCAGCTTTGGGTCCCTCACTGTAAGAAAGACATTGAGGGGCTGGAGCATGTCGAGGGAAGGGAACAGAGCTGGGGAAGGGTCTGGAGCACCAAGAGCAGCTGAGGGAGCTGGGGAGGCTCAGCCTGGAAAAAAGGAGGCTCAGGGAGGACCTTCTCGCTCTCTGCAACCCCCCGACAGGAGGGAGGAACCAGGGAGGGTCGAGCTCTGGTCCCAGGGGACAAGGGACAGGATGAGTGGAAACGGCCTCAGGCTGTGCCAGGGGAGGGTCAGGTTGAATATCAAGAAAATTTCTTCCCTGAAAGGATGGTCAGGAATTGGCACAGCTGCCCAGGGCAGTGATGGAGTCACCATCCCTGAAGTGCTTTAAAAGCCATGTGGATGTGGCACCTGGGAACACGGGTCAGTGGTGGCCTTGGCAGTGCTGAGGGAATGGCTGGACTCGATGATCTCGGAGGGCTTTCCAACCTAAACAATCCCACGTCTACAATCTAAGTGAAACTTGTTCCCAGCTTCTCCACTCAATTAAAGACTGGCAGCAAAGCCAAAACCCCAAGATATGATCACTTAAAAAAGGTAACGTACATGGCATGTTTCATCAAGGATAAAAGTCAAGCCCTTCTGCAATCAATGAGCCACAGATTATCTATTCAGCATGAAAAAAAAGCAAGGATGAAATTATTTACCTGGAAGGATTCCAACAAATTGACCATATTGGAGAGGAGGAACCCCCTGGACGTTCTATTTTTACTTTCTCATCACCATTTTTGTTCCTTATGCTGACAATGCCGTTGAACATCCCCAAAGCAAGATACTGGCCATCATTTGTCCAGCTGAGAAAACACACACATATTGAACAGTAAACTACTACAAACAAGCAGCAGGAAGGTAGGATGGTACAGCACACTCACACAGGGATGGTAGATTCAAATATATTTCTAAGAGGGAGTTCTGAGAGGTAGCCAGTAAATCTACAGTTTGTTTATGCGTCTAAATCCACATTTATGGCAACAGCATGCACTACATCGAGAACACTTTATCATATACACAGAAATAAAAAAATAAATTAAAGCTATCATCTGCTTGCAACACTTGTAACATGTGCTAAGTCACAGATCCATTTTGGGGATGGCAGTGTTGGCAGCACACCAGAATGCTTTAAAAACCACATTTAGAACCTGATCAGATAGAACTGCCTGGTGTGGGACAGAGGGGGCCTGGGGTCTAATCTGTTCTCTGTTGGACAGAGTACTGGATAGATGGATAACTTCAACTAATGAACCCTTGCTTCAGGTTGCCCCCAACAGTAATACCTCCTTCAACTGAAAACACCAACAGCACAAAGGATGAACAACTTTACAAACAAAAATTGCAATTATTTTTCCTCTAATTTAATTCTATTGTTATTGTACAAGATGGAAAAACAGAGGGACAGAGAACCTAAGACACTTGCTCGAGACTAGAACATCTCTCTGATGCTTTCAGAAGAATTTGGTTATAAACAGAACAAAATAAAACCCAAAAATTTTGCTATTGAAAAAGAAGGGGGGGGAAACCAGGTTTTTTTAAGCTTGCATCTTATTTGGAATGTTTTGTATTGAAACTAACTTAAATGACTTAAGGTAATCCTTAAAGCTTACCTACAGCAGGTGATCCTGCAGCTCGTTTTATGTTTAGAGACTGACTTCTGTTCAGGAGACCACAAGCCTTGATAAAAACAAACAAGAAGCCAATGACAAATAAGCATGAGCCAGAGTTCAGACTGGAAACTAATATTGTTGGAGAACTTGGCTGGGACTCCAAAGGCATCAAAGTCTTGTCCACTGCTAGAAGGACACTTAAATATATATTATTTATCAGTAAATGGGAAAAAAATCCATCTAAATAACAGAGGGTGTCTTTGCAAAAAATTCCAGTAATAACAGAGCAGCATGTTTCATCCTGTGGCCCCTCACTACACTGGCCTTTCCCACTGAGATTAAGTGATTTAAATCAGTATCCAATGTCACTGAGCCTTAGATAGCTTTGTGTCACATCTCTTCTGCAGATACAGAGCTGTACCTATCTGTGGCTAGCTTAGCTATCAACTGTAATGGAATTCACTGGCTCAATGGAAAAGTTCAAGGGAAAAGACATACCAAAATCCCCAGACGAGCAGGATGCCAGCTGATGAGTGAGAGGATTGTATGAAATGCACTGGATAGAGTCATTATGCCTAGAATGAAGTTAAAATCAGATTTCAATAAATCATTCTTAAATGCCCCTTTTCTGACTTTCAGCAAGAGAGCTGAAAGCTTTACCAGATGCCAAAATAACTGGATTGGTTTATAGTACATCAAGTTAATCTGTTATTACTGTGAAGTAAATCCGTAATAAACCTTACAAAAATCGTCTCCAAGTGGCAGGATACAGTGTATTTCATCAAGATTAGCTAAAACTGTAGAGCAAGAGTGGTTTGTGAAATATGACTAAATGTTGTATCCAAATTCTAAACCAAGTGTGCTCATGCAGGCTCTGTGCAGCGACCAGCTCGTGCAAACCAACTCGTGATAAATGTGCAGTCCGAAACAGAACGTGAGTTGTCACTTCAGAGGGCTGATATAAACACAGAGCCAGGAGATTGAAATATACCAAAAGTACCAAATCCATCTTTAATTTGATCTTTGAACCAGAATTGTGGTATATTATACCAGAACGGTCACATTGTCTTTCATTTTATTCTGACCTATTCTGAGTTTCCCCAGTTCTCTACCAGCCCTCTAAACTCAGAGATTTATTTCGACTCTCCACCCACTTTTATCCCCTTAATTGCTTTCCTGCCTCATTCAGATACTTCAACTGTTCTTTTCCTCCTCCCTCCCCTACCACCCTTGGCATTTCCTCTGACCTTCATGAACTTTCTCCAAGTCTAACAGCTCGTGCTCTTTGAGAGCAGCAGTGCATAATCAAAATTGGCTTTTGAAGCACAGAACTGAATGGCATCACTTACGTGTACTTCAGAATTCCTTCTAACTTTGAAGTCCAAATTATCACACTTTTATCAGCAGAGCCAGATGCGAAACGCTTGCCTAGGAATTGGAGATCATTTAAATCCCACATGTACAAAAATCACTTTCACTCCCAATACTCAATCAAAGAGAGAGCAAGAAGTTCTTGAACTTGACAAGGCTCAAGTAATAAAGGGGCTGACACTGAGTGCCTGGATGTGCCGGCGCTTCCCCAGCCACGTGGAACTCCAATGGCTGTACTGCACCCTTCCCACAGCCCTGTGAGCAACCCGACCTTCCAGTGCTGCCAGCCCCATGGGAACAGTGACAAGGAAAATGGGTACATTGTCACAGGAACACCCATCACTCAAACAGCAGCAGCTGCAGGAAGCCCCCTGAGCCCATAGAGTGAGTCCCACAGAATGAGAGTCAGAGACCATGACAGAGCTGGAAGCAGAGGGGGGTCTGCAGTGAGCAGGTAACGTGTGAAGGATCAGATCAGAAAGCTCCAGAATAGAACTATGGAAAAAAAGGTGAGTAGTAGAAAGAGGGATGTCTGGGGCGAACCCCCTCCTCACATTACCCACGAATATACACTTAACCAGTACTAAACTTAAACTGAAGTGGAAGGAGCAGTGGGACCCCAGCTCTTGGATTCCCAAGCGACCTTACAGCCAGCACCTTGTATAGCAGACTGAACCCTCCACTGAGGAACAAACCCCAGCACTTGCTAAAGAATAAACCCCAGCACTCACATGCTGTGACCGAAACAACACCCATTTCTCCGTTTTCAATGGGCAATAACAAATGGGAGAGATGCACTTCACAAACCAGACTAACAAAGCCCCAAAGGATATTTACCATCTTTGGCATAAGCCACACAGTACACAGTGTCCTTATGTCCTTTCAAAGGCTGAATTAGGGTTCCATCAGAAGTATCATATACCTGTTTAAATGGGGAGAAAAAAACCAAATCAAATATACAAACAGAAGAAATTATATGAAAAAATCTTCCAGTGAATCACAGAACCACAAACTGGTTTGGAGGGGAAGGGACCTTAAAGCTCATCCTGTTCCACCCCCATGCCATGGGCAGGGACACCTTCCACTAGATCACATTACTCCAAGTCCTGTCCAACCTGGCCTTGAACACTTCTAGGGTGAGGACTGTGAATTTAAAATTACTGAGGGACAACAAATTATGCACTTCCTTTTGTACCTGATTTTTGCATAGTACACAGTTCATGCAAGACAAAATGTTGTCAAGCATAGAAGCAGCTTTCTATAACATGATACTTCTTGTGAGGAAAGAAGAATCAGTACTAGAAAATTACACACACAAAAGAGATTTCCCACCAGCTCATTTGGCAGCTTGTTTTACATCTTACTGTTTTTTATCTTTTATTTTCATCTTTTACATCTTGTTGTTAAACATCTTTCTCCACATTAGATGGTTAAAGGTAATAAATTACTGCAAAGGGGCATCACTAAATGCACCATTCTGTGAGCACTGAAAATAACTCCTGCTGTCCTGCAGTGCTGAACTCTACAATCCACCCTTCCCTGCAGTTCCTACACCTGCCCCACCTGAAAGCTTTGCAGGACCTGTGAGCAGCTGGTCCGGATCTGCTCTTGCAGCAGCTCCAGGGTCCCACAAACAGCTCGGGTTGAAGGTTCCCACAACACCGGGACATGGATTTGAGTCTCTCCCCTTCCCCCAGAGATTTTAGTGAAACTTGTACCAGCACAGCCCCTGCACTCCGTGCTCTGTGCCAGGCCCGGGGGCAGGTTCATGGATTTCAAACCTCGGGCGAGGCACGAGAGGACGAGATGATGCAAATAACTTAAATCTCATTACTTTTGGAAATAGAGCTTAAAACTTGGTAAGAAATATTAAAAAGCTTCAAATCACTTTAGAGTTGGCCCGCATTAATATGTATGTGGCTGTGAGGCTGGGCTGGCAGAGATAAGGGGATTTCGGATAGGTTATATTCATAAGTTAACGTGGAAGAAATCACGTTCATACAGCTGTAGAGGAGAGAGGACAGGAAGGTTTCCCTACCAGCAGCCTGTTTCCAGCAGCAACTATAAGCTGGGTCCCATCCGGCTTGAACGCGAGGTCGTAAATACTGAGGGAAACAAACCAACCAAAAACCCCGTCTTAGGAGGCAGAAAACACACTCCCTGAGCATCGGAGGTGCCACACAGCCGACACTGGTAAAGGCACGGCGAGGGTGGGTCTGACTCCCGAGAGAACCTCCGGGACCGCCCCCGCGCTGCCGCCCCGCACACCGGGTGTCCCCGGGGCCGCTCACCACTGCTCGGCCCTGTCGCGCCAGGTGAGCGCGGCCCGCATGGCCGGGCCCGCACCGCCCTCAGGGCCCGGGCCCGCAGTGCCCTCACGGCCCCTCGGCCCGGGCTCGCACCGCGCCGGCCGCCACGGGCAACGCGCCTGCGCGCGGGGGCCGCCGGCGCGACAGGGGGCGCTGCCGGGGGGCGCGCGCGCCGGACGGGCCGCGGGACGTCACGTGACCGGGGCGCGGGAAATGGTGGCGGCGGGAGCGGCGGGCGGGTAACGGCGGGACGGGCCGGGAGCGGGGCCGGGGCCGGGGCCGGGGCGAGCTGGCTCCTGGGACTATGTGGGGCTCTGGTTCGGGCCCAGGCTTGATCCGCCGCCCCCGGGCCCCCCCGGAGCAGGGCCTCACCCGGGCTCTCCTTCCCCTGCAGGCCCCGCGGCCCGGCGGGGCCCAGCGCCGTTCCCCGCGGGTGGCAGCGGGTGAGCAGCCGCAGGCGGGCGGGCAGGACGGCCGGGAGGATCGACGTGTGCTTTGTCAGGTGAGGCTGGGGGCCGTAGCTCTGTCTGGCCTTTCTTGACCGAGCCACACAAACGCGCCCCAACAACTGTTTCTGTCCTTATTTGTTTTTGTTTTTTTTTTAATGTACCATAAGTTTTTCAGCAAAAAGCAAGAGAATGAACAAGTCACTAATTTACTTTCCTTTCCTACCGCAGCCCCGAAGGGAAGAAGCTGAGGTCGAAACGAGCGCTTGTGGAGTATTTTCAGAAAACTGGGGAGACAACACTGAAAGCAGCAGATTTTGATTTCACAGCTCCTCGGGGAAGCACACGCTCGGGGGTGAGGGGATGCAGCACAAGAGCTGCGAGGACTGACCTGGAGAAGGACGATTGTCACAGCCAAGTGCAGGAGCTCTGTGCGCAGAATGGGTCCAAGGATGGAATTGAGAACATCCACACTGGGAATGGACACCTGGAAGATGTTACATCCACTTTGGAGAGCACAGATTTGGTCATGGATAGCACAGACCCAGAGAAGGGTTTGAAAACAAAAAGGAAGGGGGCAGGTGGGAAAAGTGTCCAGAGTAGAAAACCTGCGAAGAGCTCAGAAAGGAGGAACCAAGGTGACCCCCAGAGCAAGAGGCAGAGAAGAGTCTGTAGCACACGGCAGATCGAGTGTGTTCAGAACAAGAGGTTCTGTAGACAGACAGACAGGAGTGGGGTTGACAGCCAGGGTGTGGGTGATGCGAGTGCTGAGCCTGTGGGTGCAGGCAAAGCTCTGTCAGCAGTGTCCAGGGCACAGGCAGGCACACGGCTGAGGTCAGTGGCTGCTGGCTCGCAGAGGGACCTGGGGCACCTGCCAGAGGAGGGTCCTGTGGGGACAGGCTCCAGTGACCCAGCTGAGGAGAAATCCCATGGACTGGAGACAGGGAAGGAGCCAGATGGGGGGCCTGTGGGTAAGCAGGATGTTAAATCCAACACCGAGGCGGATGCTGAGCTGTGGGACAGGACGAGCTGCACAACTGTCAGAGGGGCACCAGGTACATGTGTGTGTGAGCAGAATGTGACCCCAGCCCTCACCTTCTGCCAGGGTGTCCTGACTGTTTGAGCCAGGTGTTCTGTTTTGGGTTGACCTGCTCTAACGTTGAAAACTGTCTCATTTCTTTATCCAACAGCATTTAACTTAATGCAGATTTAGTCACACCTGGGACTTTCTGTTCCAAACTCTCGAGCTCTACAGTGTGAGACCTGCAGGGGATCTAGGGCATGTGTGTGTTCTGTGCATGACAAAAATTTCTTCTGTTTCCATCGCAGCATAAAGTGGTGTGTTGGTTCTTCTTCCTAATGCTGAGGTTCTATTTCTTTACAGAAGAGTCTGTCCCACGAACACAAGTGGAGAGAAGGAAAACAAGTCCATATTTTTCCAGTAAATACAGCAAAGAAGGTATTGTATTCTTTAGGGAAATGTATTTTTTTTTATGGGGGAGGGATAGGATGGCTCAGGGTTAAGTGATGTTCTGGCAAATGCCTTGCAGTTTGAGGCTGGCAGCCTTGGCTCTGGCTGCAACTGTGCCAGAGGGGACACAGTCCCCTGCAGCCTTGGAAAGGCTGTGTGGGAACTGCCATGGCTCCATCCACACACAGTGCCCCCACAGAGATCAATCTGCTTCCAAGGTCTTAATTTTAATTTTTCTTTTTTAACTAAATAGGTAAATCTGTCCTTTCCTGACCAATAAATATTTCTGTGTTGCCTCTGTACAGCCCCCAACCCACCCAGAAGGAAAGCCCTCAAAAAATGGACCCCTCCACGTTCTCCTTTCAATCTGGTCCAAGAAACGCTCTTCCATGATCCATGGAAGCTTCTCATTGCCACCATATTTCTCAATAAAACTTCAGGTAAGCGGAGTAGCAGGAGCTGGTGTTGTGTGAATGTTGGGAGGTGTTGCAGGGATAAAACTGATGCCAGTTCTAATGGCATTAATGAAAGAATAGTTGTATATTAACTCACATCAGCATGAAACAATCTTTAGTTGGTAACTCTTGCCTTGGAAAAGCTCACTTAAGAAAGCACTTGGATAATGCAGAAGGAGAATTCCTGGCCCAGCCTTCTGCTCACAGGCTTCTTTCACCAGGGAAAATGGCAATTCCAGTGCTCTGGGAGTTCCTGAAGAAGTACCCTTCTCCTGAGGTAGCCAGGGCTGCAGACTGGAAAGAGATGTCAGAGCTGCTCAAACCTCTCGGCCTCTACGAACTCAGAGCCAAAACCATCATCAGGTTCTCAGGTGGGTTTTCCTGATACCTGGAATGGTCTCTCTTACGCTGGCAAAAGGCAAATGGCTTCAATCCAAATACTGCTCTGTGGCTTCTCCTCTGTTTGGCAGTTTGGTGACCTAGTGGGTTATTTTGTGCATCATTTGGGCTCTGTTAGTGTCACACAGGCTGAGCTGCTGATCCCAGTCTGAATGGGGAGGGAAGTGCGAGCCAGGGGGAGTTGTGCAGGAGACCAGGAGATTTCCTGGAGTAGAGGAGACCCAACACCGGCAGCACTGCTGCTATGTTTGCAGCACTGGGATAGGATGGCTCTGCTCAGGGTTGCTCTGATGACCTGCAGAAGGCCCTTCCAGTGGAATTTCTCTATGATTCTAATATTTTCTAAACTCAGAACCTGCAGAGGAATACTTTGTTCTGAGGAGAGAGAGGTGACTGAAACTCTCCTATGGTGAATTGTTGAAAAAGTGCTTAAGATGTACCTGTGGGGATTCATGGCCTGCATTCACCAGGAAACACCTAAAACTTGGAGTTTTATTTGAAATGTACCAAAGTGGAGCCGTGTTCCACTGGCACAGAAGGAGAGTTCTGCCCAGGTGCTCCCTGTGCCTGGTGCAGGTGAGGGGGTGCCCGAGAGCTGTGCCCTGCCTTGCAGGTGAGTACCTGAGCAAGCGGTGGCGGTACCCGATCGAGCTGCACGGCATCGGCAAGTACGGCAACGACTCCTACAGGATCTTCTGCGTCAACGAGTGGAAGGAGGTGGGCACCGCAGGGGCAGGTCCGGGCTTGTGTCCACCGACCCCTGGGAATAGAAAACCAACACTCACAGTGTTGCAGTGATGAGGTGTTTTAGAACTTTCCCTGTGTTCCAGGTGCAGCCACAGGACCACAAGTTGAACGTGTACCACGCGTGGCTGTGGGAGAACCGGGAGAGGCTGAGCCTCGACTGAGCCTAGCCGAGCTGGGGGTGCCCCAGCCCCTCCGCCTTTCCTCGGGTGTCCTCACGGTTCTTGGTGTAGATATTTGTGTGATGTCCTGGCTCGGGTCATCGCTGTAATGACAAGTGTCTGATCTGTATTTTTTTAATAAAGGTGTCCCTGGTTGTAGTGCCTGTCCCTTCCTGCAGTGCAGATCTGTGTCCTATGCGTGCAGCCGCGTCCCCGTGCCCGCCGTCGCTGCCCCCGGAGCCGGCTCCGATCTGGAGCTGCTGGGCACGAGCAGAGGGCTCGAGGTGAAGCAGGACCGGGGACAGGAGACGCCGCTTCGCAGACCGGCCCCGGCGCTTCCCCAGGTGCTGCCTGGGACCAGCTCCGCGACGGGCCCGGGGGGCACCGACCCCCGCTCCGGCCGGGAGAGATGCAGCCCCTCGGGGCCGTCACAGCCCCCGCCCTCGCTGCTCCCGGTGCCCGGGCAGCGGCAGAACTGGGGCGTCGAACCCCGGGGCTGGGCCGCTTGCTTTGGGTGTGTTGAGCCCGGCGACAGCAGCGCGGTCCAGCCGTCTGTGGCGGCGGTGAGAGGGCCCGGAGTGGAGCTGCCGGACCGGGACCGCGATCGGGACGGGGACCGCCGCACCGCCAGGGGGCGCCCGCCCGGCTGGACTGGCGGAAGCAGGGCCCAGGCGCTGCCTGATGGAAGTGACGTCAGCAGGCCCTGGCAGCCTCGTACCGAGAACGTTGTTCGGGGCCACAGGCGGGAAGCGCCGATCTGCTCTTTTGAGGCATTCCCTCCGGACAGAGCCTGCCCGGTTCCAACTCTCGGCGGCGGTCTGGGCCCCGCCGGTGCCCGGTGCCCGCTCCGCGCGGCCTTGGCCCGTCACGCAGCTGCCAGGACCTCCCGCGTATCCCATAAGCCGCTGCGCGTGAGGCTCCTCCCTCTCTCGGCGGGGCCCACGGCGGACGCGCCATCGGCACCGGTGAGTGCGGGTTGAGCATCCGCGGCCATCCGGGGCCAGCTGGGACCATCCGAGGCCAGCCGGGACCCAACCAGCCCGGGGCTTACGGCACGGACCGCCCGCCCCCTCCCCTTCCCTCCGCTTCACCTTTCCCCGGGGCGCGGGAACCGGCCCCCGCAGGGCCGGGACTTTGCCTGCCTGAGGCCTGACCCGCAGCCCTGCCCGGGCAGCGGGGCACCCTCGGCGCTCGGTCACGGGCCCGGCCGAGCCTTTGGGCCGGGCCCGGCGCGTTCGGCGCCAGCGGGTGTCGGTCGCTGTTCTACACGAGCAGCCCTCGCCCGTCTGGCTTCGGTGCTCGGCGCCGGGCTCCAGTCAGGGCCATCGGGGGGGACGATGACACCGCGACACCTCCCAGGATCGCATCTGGAGAGCTCCCAGTGCTCTGCCAGCTTCGGAGGCGGGAGGCATAGCCACAGCAGATGAAGACCCATTCCCTCGCCGGCCCGGCGTGGCCCGCGGGGGAAGACAGTCTGCGACACGCGCTGCACGGGGAGCCGCGACGCGCCCGGCCGCGCCCCCCGCTCACCCCGCTCTGTGTCCCGCAGCCACCATGCCTGCCCTCAGGCCTCTCGTGAAACCCAAGATCGTCAAGAAGAGGACCAAGAAGTTCATCCGGCACCAGTCCGACCGCTATGTCAAGATCAAGGTGAGCAGTCGCTACCAGTCCCCGAGAACTGCGGGGGTGCCTTTGGGATGGTGGTGAAGGGAAGCGCAGCAGGGCAGCAGCAGCCGGGCAGTGAGGGCCTGCGGGGGCCGCTCTTGGCTGGAGCCAGTGCCTCGGGGCAGGCAAGGGTGTTAGCGCTCGGGTGGGGGTGTTCAGGCTGATCTCGTTGTGTAAGTGATCTGTGCATTTCTGCAGCGCAACTGGCGCAAACCGAGGGGCATCGACAACAGAGTGCGCCGGCGCTTCAAGGGGCAGATCCTGATGCCCAATATTGGCTACGGCAGCAATAAGAAGACAAAGCACATGCTGCCTACAGGATTCAGAAAGTTCCTGGTCCACAATGTCAAAGAGTTGGAAGTGCTGATGATGAGCAACAAGTGAGTGTGTGGGGCCTGTGTGTTCCCACCTGGGAGAGGCAGAGCAGTCGGGGTGACACAAGGGAGGTTGTTGCTTTCAAGAGCACAGATGCCATTGTGGTTTCCTCAGTGCTGCTGGTGTGGGTGCACAGAGGGGCCTTAGGGCTGTAAAACTCATACCCCTGGTAAAAATAGACATAACAATGGTGAACAGGGCTGTGGTATGTCACTGGTGACCATGGTCAGAACTGGGGCTCCAGGTCAGACCTAGGAGTGAGTCTGCTTCTGTTGCTGCTTTCACTACAAAGCAATAAGAGCAGTAAGCAACACCATTAACAGCTGTCTGGGACTCAGTCATTTGCAAGGAGGGCTGTGTTCTGTAGTGGAGCTTCTGCTTCAGGCCAGGCAGGTCAGGTTGGGTCAAGGGGTGGAAATTGCGTGGTTCAGTTCCTGTGCATCGATGCCCCTGTGCTTGGCTGCGTCCAAGCAGTGCCAGCGGGATGTCTCTGGGGGGCTTTGCTGTGGTGGGACAGAACCAGAGGGTTTTGCCTTGGCTCTCAGCTCTGCTGGAGCTGAACCTGACATGCCATCTGTCTCTGACAGGTCGTACTGTGCAGAGATAGCCCACAACGTGTCCTCCAAGAACAGGAAGGTGATCGTGGAGAGAGCAGCACAGCTCGCCATCAAGATCACCAACCCCAACGCCAGACTGCGCAGCGAGGAGAACGAGTAACCAGGCTCTGCAGCCCAGGTGTATTTAATAAAGTGTCAGTCCAACTCGGGTGCTGTTTTGTGTGGGCAGAGCAGGGGCAGCAGCCCCGGCCTGGCTGTCTCGGGGCACTCGCACAGCGAGGTGCAGTGTCAGGGTGACGGTCAGTGAACTCAGGGCGTGCAGCTTCACAAGTGTATTTTATTTTTATACCATTCAGACAATAGCTGTCCTTTCACACAGCACTGTAAATACTTTCACATCAACCATCCTGTCAGAAGAGGAGAAAAGGAAGCGTAGGGCAGGTCCATGGCCACAGCCCCAGTGTGTCTTGGTGGCCTTGTCCTCTAGTTGGCTGTTAACATTCTCTGTCCCTTAAGGCATTTTCTCCTGCACAAAGCAGGATTTGAGCACAGCAGCCATTGTGGATTGCGTGTTTGCACCTCTGGCTCCTGCCTGCCACCTCTCACCCCTTTGACATTAACACAGACCACCAGCGCTCCTATAGGTGCCTCCTGCTGATCTGTGACCAGGATCAGTAGGTTGGTGCCCTCATGACTGGTGACAACACCGAGGTGCTCCAAGGGGAGAAGAAGCCAGCGTTGGTGCACAGCAGAGCTTAGAGCAGGGTTTGTCACTGAGATAGTCACTAATCATCCCTTGGAGGAGACACTTGAGGTATTTTGCAGTCAAAACTGTAAAAACGGAAGCCAAGCTAGAAAGCTTTGTATTGCCCAAATGCCAAACTATGGAGCCCCAGGAAGAAGCCTGGGGGGCTAGGTAACCCCCCTGCCCCATGCAGCTCCCGCAGCTTGGCTGGGGCAAGTCTCCTTTCCCAAAAGGCCTGTGGGAGTGGTGCTCATCACTAAAGACATGACTTCAGTTTTTAGTCATGTTATTTAGGGAAACACTGTAAATACATTCTTGGGCAATTTGGGGTAGAAAGTGCATGTGCAGTCATTAAAAAACCATTTAAAGCTATATTTTTTTGTACTGCAGCAAGGAATATATCAGGAAGTAGTTTCCATTGTTCATGGAACCACACTCAATTGCAGTTGCTTTGTGTACCCCTTAAAACTTGCTGAGAAGTGGGACTGCTCATCTTTCAGCCCCTCCCCTACATGAGGATGTGTTCCCCTGATCCATGAGGTGTCTAATGCAAGTGCCGCTGGTTCCAGGCAGTTTCTCCTGTGGCTGCCCAGGGACTTGCACATGGCTGTGGCAGGAGTGGCTCAATGGCCTTCGTTCCCCCCCGACCCAGCTGGTGTCTCTGGCTGGGGCATTGCAAGGGCAGGAGGGCAATGGGGGAAACACATCTTAGCTCATGTCCATTGACTCTGAGATGGAGAGGGAAGCAGAATCTTTCTGAATGCTCTCAAACAGTGATGCCATTTCAGGACTGGATCTGATCTGGGATGAAAACTCTGCCATCACTGGACTTTTCTCCACCTCGGGGATGGTCAGGAGAGCAGCCACTGCCCTCATGGCTGAGCGCTTCAGCTCATCCTGCTTCTCAAACTCCTGCTTCACTGAACCTGCTTTCACCTGCAAATCCAAAGCCCTGTTTGCAGTTGGCATTTAGAAAAGCTGGTTCAGGCGCAGAACCAACACGGCAGCAGAGACCAGCAGAATATTTTACAGCTGGGGAAATGAGGGGAGTGGGTGGCTCAGCAGCAGTGAGGGAGAAGGCTGGGAGCAGAGGTGGCTTTGGGCAGGACCTGCCCCAGCCCCTTGCATGTTCCAGCTCTTACCTTGGTGGAGCAGGTTGCCCGGAGGGGCTCGATCAGGCGCTCGAGCCGCTGCAGGACAGCGCTGGGGCAGAGCACGGAGAGCCGCGCCAGCATGATGAACGTCAGCATCTGGGCAGGACGGGAGAGACACGGGTTGGTTCACTGCAGCCCGCGGGCTCAGAGCTGGGCCCACCCTGCTGACAGGCCAGGCTGTACCCACACTGTCGTGTGCTCCTCTGCACTTGTGCCAGGGGCTTGGGGCAGAGCTTTGGTGATACTGGAAATGCAGCCCTGGCAGCCAGCAGGCCGGAGCCGCAGCTGGGCCTGGTGTGTGCAGTGCTACAGGTGTCTGCACAGGGCCATGGGGACAAACGGCACCGCTCAGCATGGGGCTGTGCCTGCCTCTGAGCTGGGGTAAAGCAAATCACATTGGAAAAGGATGTCGTGCTTCCTATCCAGATGTGAGGCCAGCAGCCAATATAGTGTCACTGGTCCCTCTGAACAAATGACAATCATCCGTTTAAAGGCAGAAGAAACTTTAGACTTTGGTACATTTCCTACAAAGCCAGCTACACCAGGGGTGTCTTGTCAAGGCCACTACGGTCAAATCAGAGCCAGACAATCATGAAAGGCTGCAGCAGTTGCAGGGAATAGAAAATGGCATGGCAGGGGCACACTGCTGTGGGGACACACAGCTCAGTTGCAGGCCAGGCCCCCAGAGAAAATTACATTAGTTAGGGCACAGCACTGACCCGAATATCATAGTGATCCTTTAGCCCATCCTCCACATGGTTCAGGTACTCGTAGATGTCCAGCTGGTCCAGGCAGCTTTCCAGCAGGGTGTACATGCACTCAAAAGCAGCTTTCCTCACATCAAGGCCATCGTCCACTGTGTGCTTGAATGGCCCCATTTCTACCTTAACCAAGACAAACAACAGCGGTGTGACCTAAGAGCAGACAGGGCAACAGCTCCATCTCACCTACACAGGAAGCAAGTCACCGTGTGTGGCACCCAGCCAAGCCCATTCACCTCATGGGTGAGCTCCCTTTGGACCTACCTCCCGGATGAGCTCCCTTCGGACCTTCGTTTCGCTGTACAGGCTGGGCAGGACCATGTTCAGTAAATCCCGGATTAAAGAAGGTTTGTTGTGAGCAGCAGAATTAAACAGGGCTAAAGCCACGCGGCGAACGTTCAGGTCTGGATCTTGCAGAGTTTGTAAGAAGTCACCTGTGGAGTAAGAATGTACCAGTCAGTCCTGCTGCAGTGTTTTTAAAGGCTTTTGAAAGTATATCAGGGTATATTTCAAGAAGGCTGGTTATGGAAGCACCCATGGTAAAATAACTCCAGTGGCACACTCTTAACAGAGCCATTGGAGATGCTTTCCCTCCCTCCGTTTGGGATACAGTAAATAGAAAAAACATGACTATCCTGCATTTGGGCATAAAACCAAACTGTGTTTCTAGCTACCTCACCCTAAAGTCAAATCAGCACCTTTAGTATTCAAGGAAGTTGGTTTTTGGTTTCCTTCTTGCTCAGATCTTCTCTGAAACAGAAGGCCCAGTTCTATACAGTAGATCCAATGTGTGGGCTCCCTAGATATAAGACCCTTTCCATATAGGTTGTACTTTTCAAGATCCTTGTTGTGAGGAGCTTGAAGTCTGAGTTTAAATACAGAAGGAACTTAAGCTCCCTAAAAAACAATGCACTATGCCCAAGAGCAAGGCATCAGAGCATTTAACAAGGACTCACAAGACAGTGTTGCTCTGTCATCTCAAAAGCAGAGGAATACAGATCAAAACTAACTGGACTAGATGAGGTTCACACAGGAGTGAAAAATCCCCGAGCTGCTAACGATGCCCAGCCTTTCACACCCCCGCCTCACACTGCTCACACTGCTGTCCACACCACCCTACCTATGCAGCCTTTCAGGAGAGCATCAATGGGCTGAGGCTGGTCTGCAATTGTGAACTTGATGGCAGTGACCACGGTGCTCCGGGCATGTGGAGAGCCTGCGATGAAGGGGGGAAGAAAAACAGTGAAAGACCAACTGACAAAGTCACTGCTGTAACTCTGCAGCACATATTCTGCTCTTAGTCGGGTTACACACACGTTGAAGAGGTTAAGAGAACAGAGCATTTGTCTTAACTCTGTGTTTAAATCTGCTCCTGCACAATCTCCACATGCAGTCCCTGTTCCCAAGACCCTCCTGTCCCTGTGCAGACCAGTGCACGTCTGATCCCCCCTGCAGAGATCCTTCATTTCCTGCTCGCCTCTCTGGCTGGCTTTGCCCCCTGTTGTACCCACCAGCAGTTTACAAGAGGAATTTCCAGCAATGGCAGCATTTCCCCCCTCTGGCCATCGCCATCCCCGTTACCTGCTGACAGCTGTTTCCTCAGCCGGGGCAGCAGCTCAGCAGGGTTCACCAAGGTCAACTTCCCCAGGCATTCTGCCACCACGTTGCGTGTCCCTTCCTCTGTGCACTCGCAGTGCTTGAAGAGCAGAGCCCAGATATCCTCCACGTAAGGCGTGAGGCTGTCGGCCGGGGAGGAGCTGATGACTTCCTTCAGGGAGTGCAGCAGCAGGTACTGTCGCTTGGGCTGGCTTCCGATCTCCTTCAGCATGAAGGGCAGATACTCCTTCAGATTCCCAACGCTGACGTTCCCCAGCGCGTAGGAGGCAGCGGATTTCACCTCTTCACTGGTGGAAGCAAACGCTTCCAGGATGACAGTTCTGAGCTCCCTGTGAGCACTGAGGTTTGTGGTACGGCCCATCTCTGCCAGGGAGAGGAAAGCCAGCACTTGAACAGCAGGACTGGACTTGGGGCTTTTCACATCCTGAACAAACTGGTTCACTGTCACAGGGGCCTCCTTCGGGCAGGCCGAGGACAGCGCTGCCACGCACTTTGCGACGGAGTGATACGCCTGTTTGTGCAACGTCAGCGAGGCCCCGGCCGAACCCGAGGAGTAAACGGGTGCTGTCAGCTGCTTCATCAGCTCGGGGTAACCCGTGCTGGCTGCCTTCGTCAGGACCAGTGCCTGGAAGAAGGCGATGATGGCATTCAGAGCCCCTCCTTGAAGCAAAGGTGAGTGGACAAGCTGAAAGATTTCAGCGAGGACTGAGCCGCTGATCTTGGAGATGCAGGATGGATAAACCTTTGCCAAAGTCGTGAGGAACATGATGGCCACCTGGGACACGTGCATGTCATTCTCAGTAATTAAGGCGGGGAGCTCTGTTAGCACAGACTCGATCATGGCAGGCTTGAGGCTGTCGCTGTAGTTCTTCACCAGGATGTCCAGAGCAGTCAAAGTGCTCAGTTTCAAGGCACGTTGATTCTTTCTCAAGAAGGAAGCTAGAATGGGGATACCTTCCCCTAGAATGGGTCTCAAATCTATTTTAAGTGGAGAACTAGCAATTAAGGTTAATGCTTTGACTGTTGTCAGTCTGGTGATTTCATTTTTGAGCCTCTCCAGAAATATCTTCAAAGTTGGCTGGAGATCAGTGCTTAAATGGTCTCCCAGGTTGTAAATGATTTGTCCCATGCAGGAGATGGCACGTTCCTTCACCTCCTGGTCGATGTCAGCAGCCTTCAGCCGCTTCAGAGTACCAGAGAAAAGGTCCTTCACATAGGGCTTGGCATCAAAAGTGCAAGATTTGTCCAAAGGCCTGATAACTTTCACAAGCTGCTGAGTTACCAGCAGAGCTTCTGACATGATCTTATAAAACGGGTCTCCAATGCAGGTCACAACAGGGGGCAACAGGCTCTTGATATGAGGGTGAAACACCTCCGGCTGGTGGTTGCAGAGAAGGACGTGGAGGAAGGACAGCGTGTCGATCCGCATGTTGGAGGAGCTGGATTTATCCGCCAAGGAGAAAACAATACCTGTGCAAAGGAGACAACAGGACTGATGTGTTTTTCCTAAAGAGGGAGGTGCATGGATCCAGCCAGGGACAGTCACAGGAGACTTTTCTCATATCCACTGTACAGTCACACCAAAAATGAAGGCAGGACCTGAGCCCTCCAGCAGTGGGATGCTTCATGAGCCCACAGGCAGGAGAGCTCAGAC
Organism: Pipra filicauda; assembly: GCF_003945595.2. Lineage (NCBI taxonomy): Eukaryota > Metazoa > Chordata > Aves > Passeriformes > Pipridae > Pipra > Pipra filicauda. The sequence goes on from NW_024103873.1 coordinate 460,204, forward strand.
AAAAATGTTGCTGCTGCAAATTCAATAATCAGCCAACATAAAGAATTTTTTTAAATGCCACTGGATTTTATAAAAGAAAATGTCACTTGTGTTTCTGATCTCATTCCAGCTGCTTTCAAAGGAGGCTGGAATAGGCACTCCCAAAAACATCTATTCAGGGGACTGGAAATGAACCTGATGTTCTTATCCTGGCTTACAGTGCAGACAGAAGCCAGGATTAGTCTGGGAGCTGTTCAGCATATCCACAAGGAGCACATGTGTTTGGAATGGATTTTGCCAACCCTGCTCCTTCTTCCCAGACCATAGACAAGCTTACCAGGGACGAGTGCAGGGATGTGATCTGCCAGGCAACCAGGAAGAACATTGGCCAGTTCTGTCAGGAGGCTGAAACAACCCTGTCTTGATTTGATGCTCTTTTCTTTGAGCTGCTTGTGCAAGGCCTTGACAATGTTGGGGACCTGCAGTTTGAAGAAGCAAGGGACAAAGGGACACCTCAGTCATCCTAACTGCTCTCCAGGACTCACTCTGGTGCATTTCTACAACAGTTTATTCAATGAGTTTCCTGAGCAGCAGCTGCAATAACAGTAAAGCAGCAGCCTGACCCTTCAGCCAGAGACCAACCTGCCTCAGCCTGGACACAGATGCCAGCAGCTGGCAGAGGGACAGTGCCAGCTGTGCCCCCCTGCTCCTGCACTCCCTCAGCACTCTCTCCCCGGGAACAGCAGGAGACAGACAGTAAACAGCCAGCCCCCTGGATCTGGTCTCCCCTGGCTGCCTGCCCCAGGGCTCCTTCCATTAGCCACATTCTCAGGATTGCTCTTGGCACAATCATCAGTGGCTGCTTGTCCTCAGTGCTTTGTGATTTAACTCAGCCGTCACCTGCTCACACACCTGGTTCCGAAGCATCGTCAGGGGAACGTCACCCTTGCCAGAGGCATCGGAAGCGTGCAGCCAGCTCTGGGTGGGCAGCGTTTGCTTCAGCAAGGAGATGTAAGCACTGAAGATGTCAGCTTTGACATTCTCCTCCCTCTCTTTGAACCTGCTTATCAAGGCTGGGGAAAGAGTTCTGTAAAAGTCCTGCAGGAGATCGTGCCTGCTGCTGACAACGGCCTCCAGGCACTTGGCCGCAGCCCTTCGGACCTTCCAGCTGATGTCGTCATCGTCACTGTACTCATCATCGCTTTCTAGGAACAACACAGTGGAAAACAAGGTGCACCATTATGATAAAACCAGAGCTAGAGGATCACTTGATCCTCAGAGCTGCCCTCTCCAGCAGGAGAAAGCAGGAAGGGGAGAAATGTTAACCCTGTGTTCTGCTGAGCACAGCCATCCTCACAAGCAGGCACCTTGCTCTTCATCCTCTCCATTTTCAGTTTCCATCATCTCTTCCTCTTCCTCCTCATTATCATAGTTGTAGTTTGGGTCAAAGGTGATGTACTTCAGACACAGCCCCATCACACTCGGGATGTGAGAGTCGATTTCCTTTGGGCATCTATCAGGACAAATAAAAATCTTAAGAGTTAATCAAAGACTAAGCTGGTTTAAATACCCAAATAATACAATTAATCTCAAAAGGATCTGAAAGTGCTTCATAGACCATTTGAACATTTTGTTAACATGAGTTAAACCAGAGATGTCCTTCCTGCTGTGCACAAAGCAAAGCCACATTCTCCTTGGGAGGATGCAATGATTTCTATAAGGAAAAATAAATCAATTGCCTTCACCCCCTGGTTGAATCCTCCCTTCCTGGAAGAACACCTCAGCAGCTCTGCAGGGCTCCTTTTCCAAGCAGTAAATGTTTGACCAAACAGCTGGAGAGCTGCAGCTCAGCAGCTCTTCTGCCTGAGCCTCCTTCCTGCCTCCAGCTCCCTCCACGGACCAGGAGTGAGGCAGTTCCCTCTGGCTGAGGAACCCTCCAAGGACAAAGGAAACTCCCACTCCTGCAAAACCAATACAGAAGGACACCCTCACATGTTGAGGTAAAGCAGCTCATAACTCCAGCCCAACCCTGCCTGTGCAGAAGAGATTTCATACATGAGCTGTCACTCCCACAGGAACACATGCAGCAAGGCCCTCCCCTCCTGCTGAAAGGATCGGTATTTCCCCGCGAGGACACGGCTGCACTGGATGGGCGGTGTGTCCCCGAGGGCACACACCTCCGCACGAAGGACTCGAAGGCCTGGAAGCAGTACTCCCGCAGCTCGTCATCGTCCACGTCACAGTACTGAACGATCAGAGGGACGATCCTCTCCAGGTGTTCTCCTGGGAAAGACAAAGCAAGCAGCAGTGAAAAACCATTCCAACCTTCACTCACCCAAGCAGCTGACAGCTCCTCCACCTGCCACTTCCTTCCTTCCTGGCCTGGACCTCATGGGCAAGGAGCCAGCAGCCCACCAAAACCAGCCATGCTGATCTTCATAAGCTAACCACTGCTCCCTGTCTGCAGCCCCTTGTTGGCTTTTCAGTCATGGGAAGAGCTGTGATTAGAGATCTTCTAGAACCTGATCTCAGCTCTTTTAGACAGATCTTTTAGGCAAGTAATACAGTATGCTGCCCTCCATTTCTCCTCTCATTTAAAATGGGGTGAATCAACTGACCTAATTCACAGAGGTGTTAATTCAGACCAAGGAAGCACTGCAAGATCTTGAGGTGAAGTTGCTACAGAAGGGCAGCCAGAGAGATACTCTGGTGTCTCCTCCCTTCCAAGAGGAGATCAGAGAGCCAGGCCAGGATCACGGAGGGAATTGCAAAGCACAAGCCACCAATACTTTAGGAACAGTGAGCACTCTTCTTTTACCACCAAGAGGAGCTGCTCTAAAATGCACGTACATTTCCCAGTGCCATTTCAAGCTGCTCACCATACCTATGCGGTGCCCAGCCTGCCTGCTGATGCCAGCCACACACTGAATGTATGTCCTGGTGGTAGATGTAGACTCATTCCTCTTCAGCTCAGCCAGCAGATGCTCTGTGAGCTCTGAGAAGATGTTTCCACTGCAGGTCAAGACTAGATGCCCCAAGGCAGTGATGGCCCGTTTACGTACTGCCAACCTGGGGCTCGTCAGCTGGGGCAGGAGACAGGTCAGGATTGAGGAATGGAATGAGTAGAGTGTTCCCCCCAGTCTGCAATCAACAGAACAAAGGAAAAGTTGAAAGTCCAAGCCTCAGAGAAAAAGCCTTCAGCTACGGAGACTTCGTGCTCATTGTGGGGAGGGGGAGAAGGCTGGGGTTTGCATTTTGGTCTGAACATTGACTTGTTCTGTAAAGCACAGGGAGAGGCTATTTGTCTCCATGACGGAGGGGTTTTTGATGTGTCCTTCTGGATGACCTGGAGGTTTGTCAATAATTTCCTGCATGCAGATGACATATGACACTGTCACTCTGACTTATGCAACAAGAGAAAGAGAGGCAGCCAGGAAAAAAAATGCATGTGTGATCGGATCACAGGGCTAAAATAAACCTCCCTGCTTTGCCCTCGCCCTCCCGTGTTTGTGTGAGGTGAGCCCCTGTGGGATCCATCACCAGTGGCACTGCCATTCCCAAGCACAGAAAGGCTCAGCATGTTGTCTCTTGTCCCCACTGGGGACCTGCTCTGCTAAGATATTCCCCAGGGGCAGCCAACCCAAATAGTGTGTTTTTAAGTCCCAGTAGTAGGATTAGGGAAATAAAGAAATCAAAAGCAGACACATCCCTGCAGCCCCCTGCTATGCACAGCTCCAGAAGGAAATGCTCTGGTACCTGCTCAGCATATCTGACAGGATGTCAAGAGCTTCCAGCTGCACAGACACATCCTCCTGCTTGCCAATGGCTCCCGTCAGCTGGACTGTGATCTTTTTGCACACATTTGCTGTCATGGTGGAGCCTGCAAGAGAGAGATTTTACGCTGCTATCAGTTAAAAAGGAGACTTTTTGCTGCTGGGAACCATTCAATGCCTCCTACATTGAAAAAAGAAATCCTCCCCTAGGAGACCTATCAGGACAGATACATGAGATGGCTGCAGAGGAAACTCCTGTCCCCAGGAACCTCAGGTATCCCCTGCTGTGGTTTTGGGATAAGTAGTTCCAAACACTGCTCAAGTTTTCATTTCATCCCATCTTTCATCACATTGGTACCTCAGCTTCTACTGTCTCTCCTCTGTATTTCACTAGTTGTCCTCTGGCAGGTAAGTAAGGAATTGGTAACTTTTATGCTCTGAACTCCACATTTTCCCGTTTCCCAAAGCTGGGATTCCCTGTTCCTCCAGCAGGGACAGGCAGTGTACCTGTGGAAGCTGGTGGCAGCTCAGAGATGACGGTTTTGAGGCCAATGCTGGAGATGTCCCGCAGCTGCTCCTTGTCTGACAGCATGTTTGTACACAGTGTGTCCACGATGGTCTCCACCTGGTACTCCTTCACTTTGCCAACCAGCGGGCCCAGGCTGCGGGAGGAGAAGCCAGTCAGGATGAAGGGCCTGATCCAAATGCCTGTGTCCTTCAAACCATCACATTTCTCCTTCTTAGAGATCCTGGCCACCTGCCTGAGAATGACTGACTGGACGTTAACTGCTGTAAGTACCTCCTTAAGCATGGAAAGGAAATATTCCTGGTTCCATTTTGAGGCCTCTTCATGATCACATTCTGGATGGATGAGAGATCACAGTGAGTATGGACTTACTGCTGATACAATCAGAGATAAACAGGCTAAGAAGTCGGTCCTCTGCTCAGTGCCCAACTGTTTCACTTTGAAAATCAGAATAAGCCAGCCCAAAGCAGGCAGAGACAGGAGCAGGGCCAGAAAATGTCAGGACCGTGGGAATCAAAAAGAAAGGGCTAAGGGTTACAGAGAAAGGATAGAGATAGAAACAGCATGTGGTTAAAAAGAAGGGAATACAAATAGGATCCACAGAAGGAAAAACAGAGAAACCTAAATTTGTCTTTAAATGGCCCACCTTTCTAGAGCCCTGGGGTGAACTGAGCCATTCCATGGCATTTTTAGACTGAACACTCTCAGCCATGCTGGGGAAAGAGATAGGAAAGAAAATGGCAGCAGCAGGATCCCTTCATCTGAGGATTCACTAATAGAGGGACTTTTGTTCATTTGGATTAAAAAAATATTGAAACAGAGCAGGGCAAAGCAACAGCACAGGCTGCACTCGGAGTCAAGGCAGGGAAAAACCCAAGTGTATTACAAACTGTAAGGAAAAATGCCCTTGAAGAGGAGGATTCAGACCTGAAATTGAAATGCCATAAGGGTTTAGTACCATCCCTATCAAAGAGAGAACCATGGGGAAACTCAGAATGGGATTTCAAAGCCCAAGAGACACCAGGAGCTTGATGATCAACATTTTAAACTGGGCTTATCTCTGAGGAAGAAAAATCTTAGGGATATCACTTTTCATGGTAAGGTTCATAATACAAACACTGAACTAATTTCAAAATCACCTCCTGCTGCTACAAAGGTATCTGTGTTCACGCCTTGTGAGTATCAAGACAGAAAGTGCAGTGCCCTGTGAGAGGGCAAAGCCCCTTGCAAGGGAGGTTTGAGGGAGTGCCCAGGGCCAGGCTCTGCTCTCACATACTCTGTAGTCTGTAATGGCTTTATTAGTGCCAGGAACCATGGCAGTTACTGCCCAGGCTCTTACCACTTGACAGCAAGGTTCTGTACTTCCCCATTTTTGTCCTCCAGCAATTTCAAAAGCATTTTCACAACTTTTTTCTCGCTGTCTTCATCTAGTTTTATTGAATCTTTCTGCAGTTCTATCATCAGGTCGTTGGTGGCCATAAATCTGAAAGGACAAAGGACAAAAGTGGACTGGCTGATGTGCAGACACAAAGGCATCATCTTTGCATCTCCTGGGACAACAGAAGTTGGCAATTGGTGCTTGTATGAAAACACACTGTCAAAGAGTAACTTACCACTCTTCACACTGTCCTAAAAAGCAAGGTACAGAGAATTACTATTGTCTTACAAGTAGATATATACCTAACAGGGGTCAGGCAAACAAAAACTCTTAAAGTGGCACACGACTTGTGTATTTTTCTCAGTAACTAAATGAAGATGGTTAATTATGCCAGAAAAAATCACGGTGGGTTTTTTCATCAATTGCCTGGCCTAAGAAAAGCAGTTCTGGGGTCTAAGAACATACCTGGCTTTGTTCTTTCTGGCTAATTTACCACTGATAGTAGGACCCCACACATGGAGAAGGCCTACCATGCTCAAAAATGAAAAATAAAGTCACGACTCCATGCAAACTACACCTCAGAAGTGCCCTAGGCTATATTTAGATTGCTGTGAGCAAAACCAAGCAAGTAGTTATCACTCCAGCTTAGAAGGAAAAACAAACACCCAGCTGACTGTTAGTCAGTTTTCTGACAGGGACAATGACAAAATGGATATTAAGAAATTCTGTAAAGTATCCATTTTCTTGGGAGCAGGAAATGCAAAAGTTGCTGGTATAGGAGTGTGAAGATCTGAGAAATCTCAGCGTGGCTATCATGTATTAGCTGCTTTCTAATGTCAGCCCTGCATGGGATGGATGTCTAACAGGATCCACAGAGCCATTCCCTTTCCTTACAAAATGACACCTCCTTTTACAATTAGGCTCTGATGCCCCTCCTTCAGCACATAAGAGCTCTCATGTGCAAGGCAACATTTGGAGCTTCAATCCGTAAGCCCATTCCTGAGCAGCAATGAGGTGCATCTGGGACGAAGGACTGCTGTGGTGTTCCAAAGCCAGCCTGGAACCTGGGGTGGGAAAGCAGCGGGACTGTGCCTGAAGACATTCCCAATGTGCAATCTATTTCTGATCCTGCAAGAGCTCTTCAGCTGCACTCGCAGTTCACTGTCTGCGCACACCCAGCATGACCAATTATGGCCACAGGCTGAGCTGAGCCTTCCATGGCAACATGGCCAGCTCTGGACTTGCTGCCTGCTGCCATCCTGCCCCGGGACCTCAGAATCTCCCACACAGATCCATCTGTGCAGGGGGAGCAAGAGAAAACTGCTCCTACAATGGGTCATGTCTGGCCATGTGCTGGGAGGAAACGGCCCTGCAATACCTCTGTGACATGACGTGTGTGGAGCACATCTAGTTTGGAGTGTTAACTGTAAGTTCTTTGAACAAACTGTTTGTACAACTACACCATCGCTGAATTCTTTATAAAGTACCTATTTTAACATATGAAAACATCAGCAGCCTACTTTTAGGCTCTTACTAATCTCTCTCTTTTATACCTCAAAATACCAAGGCTGGCACAAACATCACCTTCCAGATTGGTCCTGAGAACAATATACTCAGTGATGAAATCTTTCATAAATGTTAGTTTTCATTACTTTTTATAGAGTGCCTTACACATCGAGCCACTGGCCCCAACCCTAAAAGTTGTCAACTTTTCTGCTGACATAAACAAAGAGAACAAAAGCATCTTAGTCCTGTTAGGGAGGCACATTTTCCCATCACACAGAAATAGTTGATAAAGCAGCCCGAGCATGGCCAGCAGCATCTGTCACCCAGGGACAGAGCTGCCCAAACCGGGGTCTCTCAGCCCTTTTAATGCACTGACCATGTCACCTAGAGGAAAAGCAAACTAGAAGTATCTCAGCATTTGTGCTACACAAAATAAGTAACAACTTAAAAGTCCAGCTGTCAAGACTTTCATTCTCCCTTCGACTTCCATCAGGCAGCAGCCCAGCAGGGGCAGGGAGCGCCGTTGCCTTCTCTACATTCCCCTCTCAGCCAGGGCTCAGCTGGGTTGAGACACCGCAAACACAAGCGATCAAAGGCTCTGACACAGAAGCATCCCCACACCGGCGGGTCGGGGGCACCGTGCCTGCGCCCGGCGCGGGGAAGGGACCCCTCCGGGGGAAGCCGCCCATCCCCGCGGGGCACGACCCTGCTGCCGCACCTGAAGTCCTTGTCGGTGGAGGTCATCTTCTCCAGCAGGCTGGAGATGTGGTAGGAGACGCTGGCCATGGCGAGGGGCCGGGGCGGCTCCGCGCAGGGAGCCCCCGAGGCGGCGGGACGGGCCGGCGGGACGGGCCCGGGCCAGGCGGTGCCTCTGCCCGCTCGGCGGGCTGGGCTCGGGGGGGCCGGGGCAGCGCTGGGCTGGGCCGGGCAGGGCAGAACGGAGCAGGACGGGGCAGGGCCGGGCCGCCCCCGCTCCCACCGCCCGCCCCCTGCCCGGCGAAGGCACCGCCCGCCCCCGGAACCCGGCGCAGCCGGAACGCCGTCGCAGGCGGGCGGGGCGCGGCGGGAGCGGTTGTGCGAGGCACCGCCGTGCCACGTCTGAGGCGGGCAGAGGCCGGGTCGGGACGGCGGGGCCGCCATGGTGCGGGGGGACGGCGGGGCCGCCATGGTGCGGGGGGACGGCGGGGACGGCGGGGCCGCCATGGTGCGGGGGGACGGCGGGGACGGCGGGGCCGCCATGGTGCGGGGGGACGGCGGGGACCGGCCCGGGGTCAGGGCCGGGCGGGCCGGAGCAGGAGGGTGGGGGCGGCCCGGCGTGGAACCGGCGGTGTCCCGGGGCGCGGCCCCAGCGCAACCGGGCGCGGCCGCTGCCCGCCGAGGGGCGGCCGGGGCCGGCCCGGGAGCTCCGGGGGCCGCGGCCGAGGGATGATGCGCTCAGCTCCTTCTGCTCCCTCTCTCTGCAGGTCTCGGTCATCAACACCGTGGACACGTCCCACGAGGACATGATCGTAAGTGTGCGGGGGGAGCTGCCCCCCGGGCCGGTTCCGGCTGGAACAGAGCTGCTCTGGGGCGCTCTGTGGGAGGGGGGAGGCTGGGATGTGTGTGCCGTGTGAGAGGACACTCGTGCGGTGTTGGATGCAGAACGCTGTCCGAAATCCTGATCCTGCCATTCTATACTGGGTGGACAGGAAGACTCAGCTACGCGGGAAAGGAGAAATGATTTGAAACCTTAATTTTCATGCACAGGCTTGTTTCTGTGAAATAATATATGTGTAAGTGTATTCTAAATGGTACCCAACTTCGGCTGAGGAAACTGACTTTCCTTTATGTGGAAGCACATGTCTTAGTGTGGGCAGGAGGAAAGGTTTCAAAGTAATTTGTAGAAGGAAGGAGACCAGTTAGATGAGACCAGTTCTTCAGGAAGAATTTCTTCACGGGAGGAGTGGTCAGGCGCCCAGGGAGGTGGTGGAGTCCCCATCCCTGGAGGTGTCCAAGGAACAACCGGACGTGGTGCTCAGTGCTCTGGGCTGGGGGACGAGTTGAGGATTGGTCAAAGGGTAGACTTGATGGTCTCGAGGTATTTTCCAACCTCAGTGATTCTGTGATGATGAAGTTTCAAACATAACTAAGAGCTCAGTGTTCATACACCCACTTTACCTTTTAAGAAACAAGAATACATAACTGGTCACTGCTTTGTAGTCAGCAGCACCAGTTCCCAGCCCTCTCCTGAAAATGCTGTGTGTTGGTACTCAGAATTTCCTGAATTCCTTCTGTGTAACACTTGCATAGTTAGTGAAGAAGCAGTTGGGGAAACAAATGACTTGTGTGTCTGGATTGTCTAAAACTGCCCTTTTGACCCCAGTGTGTTGCGCCTGGGGCAGCTGTGCCAGTCCTGAGCTGCAGTGGGGTTGGTCACCGAGCCGAGCTCAGCGTGCTGAGCACAGCTGTCCCTGCCTTCCTGCAGCACGATGCACAGATGGATTACTATGGCACACGCCTGGCGACCTGCTCCTCCGACCGCTCCGTGAAGATCTTCGACGTCCGGAACGGAGGGCAGATCCTCATTGCAGACCTGAGGGGGTGAGCTGTCATAACAGCAGAATTTCATTGGGGGAAGCTCTTAATACCTTGCCCTTTTGCCCTTGGGCAGCACAAGGTGCAGGTGGATACCAGGGTGGACTCCTCCAGGGTTGTGCTGAAAAACTCCTCAGATCTGGGAAGGGGACGGAGCACCAGTGGGAAATACACTGGGACTTGGTCATTCATTTAGTACTTGACACCTGTGATTTTCAAGAGATAAAATGTACTAATACAAGGCTAAACGTTTGGAATTGTTTTCTATGGCAGTGACAGCCCTGTGTCAGGGCACTAACATTGCCATCTTGGCATTACCCATTCCTCATGTCAGGCCAGCAATCCCTTCTGGAACCACGATTCACAGCAGTGATGGCTGTGAGGCAGCCACAACTAGGAGGGGTTTCTCTTCCCTTTTCCACATGACATTGTTTCTTGCAGGCACGAGGGTCCGGTGTGGCAGGTTGCCTGGGCTCATCCTATGTATGGGAATATCTTGGCTTCCTGTTCCTATGACAGGAAGGTTATTATCTGGAAGGAAGAAAATGGTACTTGGGAAAAGACCTATGAATACACAGGACATGATTCCTCAGGTATGGGAGTTTGGAGCTGGGAAGGGCATCTGGGGAAATGAGGGGATTCGGGTAAGGTTGGAGTAAATCTGTCAGTGTTAAGGAAGAAGCCCTCTGTCAAACAGACAGAGATAAATAGTGGAGAGAGAGTAAATCTGTTCAGCACAAACAGGACCTTTACCTAAGGTCATATTACTGGATAACCTCCTGTCCTGACTCATACAGTGTTTGCACACGAGCTGTTGTACAAAGAAATCAGCTTTCAAATAAAGATGACAGGGGACTGAATTCTTGAGGGAAATACTGTCTGTGTCCAGTAAGAAAAAATGAATTTATCATGCAGTGTTTTGTTTTACAGTGGAAACTTTTGTGTTCAGATGATTTGTCCAGCCAATGCAGATCTGAAGTCTCCAGCTTTGCTGTGTTACTGATACAGATTTTACATCCTCTGCCTGCCATTCAGCTCTTGTTTTAGTCAGCGATGCTCCCCGCTGTTGTCAGAGTTTTTTAACCTCATTAAGAGTGCTCTGTTGGTGTTCTCATTCTAAAAGGGTTCCAAAAATAAAAGCCATTCTCTGTCATTCCGTAAACAGTGTTAATTGACTGGCTTTGCTGAAATTCAGGAATTTCAAGACTCATCCTCGGCTTTCAGAGCCACTCGCTTTTGGTGACTGACTGATACCAGTCAGTGTTAGGCAGTCCCTGTGCTGTAATCTCTGTCTCTTCTTTCCCAGTAAATTCTGTCTGCTGGGCACCACATGACTATGGACTGATCCTGGCCTGCGGCAGCTCTGACGGGGCCATCTCCTTGTTGAGCTACACGGGAGACGGGCAGTGGGAAGTCAAAAAGATCAGCAATGCACACACGGTGAGTCTGGGCCTTGGAGCAGCAGAGTTCCAGGAGCTACCGCGGGGATTGTTGCCTCAAAGAACTTGACTAGATAAATACTGAAATCCGGTGAAGTGATGTGAAACATCAAGAACCAAGAATAACTTGTTTGACGTTAGTCCCGAGTGGGCAGGCATACTTTGTAGTATCTAAAATGAAGTGAAAAAAAGACAGGCGAAGGCTACTAAACAGCACTGTAATGCTTGTTAATTGAGGATTATTGTTAAACACAGTGCTGAAAGTTAACTGGCAGGAAATGGCCTTGGTCCTAAGAATACCTGCACCAACTAACTGAATAAACTGAAGCCAGAAAAATTGCAGGGCACGTGTTTTTCCCAAAACAGTGGGGATTTTTGCTTAAGCAAAACTTCATAAGCTAACGGTGTGGCTCTCAATGGAAGGAAATTGGGCTCCAGACCAAAGCTTCCTTCTACTCCTGCATTCTAAAACCTTAGCAATTGTGTGTACCTTGTGTCTGTGCAGTTCCTATCTCTGTCTCCACTGTTCACACACCTAGGATGATATTTCCCCATAAAGCAGTTCCTTACCTACCTCAGGCTTTCTGAGTAAGTGCCTTAGTGAGACTAGACTGTGTCTGGATTTCTTATTCATCTGATATCCATCCAGCATTGTGCAGGACTCCCATTTTCTGAGATGGGCTTATTCCCCAACTCCCTCAGACGCTATGCTATGTTTCCTTCACCCCGTCAGCAGCCTTTATTCCTTTATTTGTGTAAAGTAAGCAACTTTTAATAGTAATGCTTTTCATTACCTAGATTGGATGTAATGCAGTCAGCTGGGCTCCTGCTGTTGTACCAGGGAGCCTTATAGAACAACCCTCTGGTCAAAAGCCAAACTATGTCAAAAGATTTGCATCGGGGGGCTGCGACAACCTGGTCAAGATCTGGAAGTAAGTGCCCTGTTATCAGATAAAACCTGACACTCTTTCTAGGCTTTGAATGTCCCTGTTAGTATCTCAGGTAATACTTTCAGCATGTCTGTGCTTCCCTCTTTGAATTCCCATTTTTAGGAAGTGCTTTAGAAATGGAAACAACTTAGTGATGCACAGTATCTCCCATGGTCTGTGCAGTCTGTGCCAGCCTTGCGTCATCTTGTCTTGGAGAGTGGCTTTCTAATGGTCTTTGGTTACCACTGTGACTTGGGCAGTAGCAGATTTCTGACAGTAACTGAAGATGAGAACAAAAACTCTGCCTGTGCTTTCTGCCCCCTTGCAAGGAGTTTTGTCACTTAAAGCCACAGAGATTTTTGGAGAACTGGGGAACACCTGTGCTTTGTATTATCTGGATGAACCAGGAGTCTGGCTACAAAGCCAAAGCCTTCCAGAGCAGGGGATGAGAAATGCTGCTGCCACCCTTCTGACTGTATAATTGTGTTTTCAGGGAAGAAGACAGTCAGTGGAAAGAGGAGCAGAAGCTGGAGGCTCACAGTGACTGGGTGCGAGACGTGGCCTGGGCTCCATCCATAGGTTTGCCAACCAGCACCATTGCCAGCTGCTCCCAGGTGAGGCTGGAGCGACAGGCAGGCTCTCAGTGCCCTCACTGCCACACACTTCCTTCCCACTCCCCTAGGAGAGCAATAGTAAGGTCAGAGCTGCTGTAACAGGTCCTCCTGGCAGTCCTTTGCTGTGTCTGGGTCAGTGCACAAGAGCCTTTGAATCCTGTTCCTTCCAAACTCAGAAGCTCAGTAGAAGCATTTGTGGACAAAGGTTTGTGCATGTGTGTCTCTGTACATTTTGTACGGGCTGCTATTTTGAACATCATGAGCAGGATGGTTCAATAGCAGGAAGACCTTCAAACTAATGCCATATTTTAGTGTTTTGGACCAAATTCACTGAACCTCCAGCTAAAAATACTATTTTCTAATAATTGGCATTCGTAGTCAGCTCTGATGTCCTCAGCCTTCATATTAACTGTGGTGTTCTTGCTGCTAATGATTTTATAAATGCTTTTTTTATTGTCGTGAAGACTGCTTAGTGAGCTGCTGCCATGTGACTGGAAAACAAAATCTCATTCTGGGGAAATATTTCAGCTGATAGATAAGTATTTTGGGAGCTCTTCTCTGGTATTTGCAAATCACTGTAGATAGTTTTTCTCATCAGAGCTGTACTGCTTTGCCTTTACTATAGCAAGGAAACAGCCCCTTTGTGTGCTGAGCACAAATCCATGCAGACACATGGAAGGGTGGTATCAGAGCTGTGATTTGGGAGTGGAGCTCCAAGAGCAATCAGGGTGGTGTTTCCTGTGTCTGGCCAACTCGGCCTCCGTGCTTTTGCAGGATGGCAGAGTGTTCATCTGGACGTGTGACGATGCCTCTGGAAACTCCTGGTCACCAAAGCTGCTGCACAAGTTCAATGATGTTGTCTGGCACGTGAGCTGGTCCATCACTGCCAATATCCTCGCAGTGTCTGGAGGAGACAACAAAGTGAGTACTGCTGCCTTGACTCTGACTGCACATGCCCTGTTTCCAGAGGAGCAGGGACAGGCTGTTGTCACTTGTTTGAGGCAAGGCTGTCGTGGAGTCGTCTTTGCTGCAGCGGTGACTGTTTTTGAACTATCAAGAGGGCAGGAAGACCGTAACCTCTGGCAAACTATTTGCCTGCATTCTGAGTCCTTACTGGAAAGCAGAAATGAAGGCTGAACTTGATTTCCTGGGGTACTGACAGTAGAATTCACCAGTGCTGTGGTAGCTGTGGGGAAAGGGGAAGCTGAGGGAGTGTTAAGGCTGAAAGCTGTGCCTGCTCTGTTTTCGAGGTGACGCTGTGGAAGGAGTCGGTGGACGGACTGTGGGCGTGTATCAGCGACGTGAACAAGGGCCAAGGAGGGGTGTCTGCCGTGACAGAGGGGCAGCAGAACGAGCAGTGATGCACGAGGGAGTGCTCCAGCTGTAGCAAGAGATCCCTGTCCCTGATTTGCAATGGTTCTTGAGCTGGATGAGAACTGATTTTATCGAAACTGAACATGGGAAACAATTATCCAATTTTATGAGCACTCTAAAGCTATTACTGGGAGGCTACAAAATGTTGATAATCAGCCTTAATTGACATTCCCTTAAATTTAAGGTAAAGAGCATAGCAAAGTACTGTGCCTGATACTACTCCTTGATGCTGTAGGAATTATACCCTGCTTTTCTGGTTTAAGGATCAAATTTGATTGGATATACAGTGGTCAGACTTCAAGCATTTGAGCAGGAACAGGAGGAGACTGTCAAAGGTGTGAGGTGTGAACTCCTTTGTGCAAAGGGACAAATACTCTGTGCCCTCAAAGGCCAGAACTTTGTTCCCAGTGAGGGGAAGGGCTGGTGGAGTTCTCGGGTTAGCTGGTAGTGTGTTAGCCAGCCCTGCTGGTAGCAGCAAAACGGTGCTAAGATCTTCCTGAAAATAACATGCTTGGCTAAGTGGAAGTCTCTGTGCTTTCCTGAAGATGAAAAGGAGTAGTGGAATGCATATGTCTTCTGCTTTACAATGGTCTCAAACTTGGTTATTTTACCAACATCAGTAAATCAAACCATGGTTTGAAGATTTTTTTTTTTTTAGCCACATGTCTGTACTGTACCTCAGGTTTGTTTTTTTCTTTGTTGAGATACCAACAGAATAAAGTCCTATTGGTTAAAGCCTGATGTGCTGTATTTAATCATCTTTTCACTGGGCCCCTTATGAAAAGTAAAACTTGTCTTTTTCCACTAATTTGATTATTCATTGTGAAAAATGAAATAAGGTGACTGAGCTATAATCAACCCAATTCTTATGCAGTAACATCAAATTAAAGAAATACAATCGAGAGTCCCTCAACATAAGCAGCTACTATTTTATAATGCCTTTAAGTGTTCAATTCTTTATAGATTAGGTAAGTAGAAAATATTCTGGGTTTTGTTTTCTGGGTTTTTTTGTATGTAGGTGTTTTTTTGTTCTTGTTTTGGGGGTTTTGGTGGGGTCTTTTTGTCTGTGGGGTGTTTTTCCTGCTGTAATGGTACCTCACAGGGCTGGGCTTTACAAAACTGCGGCTCTTCCTTTGGTCTGGGCAATTCCAAGGGAGAATGTAAACAGTGCCAGCTTCCCTCTTCTGCTCTTACAGCTTTGTTCATCCTCGGGGAAGGAAGAAGGGCACGAACCCATTGCCACACTTCGAAGTTATTTTTAAACCCACCATGAGCCGGTGCCCGGGGCGGGCCCTCGGCGCTGACACTCATTTTCTGTGCCATAAAGCACAAAAAAGCAGGCAATTAAAGATATTTTTTTCAGTTTTTTATTCACAATCCTATTAGCAAATAGTAATGTATAAACTTGCCTCTGAATAGCCAAGTTATGTAACTGTATCAATGTAAGACCATGCACTGTCTTACATATGTTACATTAAATACATGTGTAGCTCTACAGGACCACATATATCACCTCAGAATATTTAGAAATTAGCATGGAACAAGGCAAAGAATAACAATTAAATTAGATGACTACAAGAGAACAAAACCTGTAAAGCACTTTTGTGAAACAGAACAAATTACATTTCTCAGTTTAAAACTCCGGGTTTCCCATTCAGCTCTGTGGTGTGTCCTTCCTGAAGGAGACCCGAGGCTTTTACCACGGATGTCCCAGAATATACCCATGAAAAACAATGAAGATTACATTTTCAGCAGCATAAAGTATCTCAAATCTACAGAATTAAGTGGTTATTGACCAATCTGAATCTACTCAATGTTTCTTATATCAGTGCTAATGTTGTCTTGATTTGATTCTGGTAAAATTAAAAAAATCTGACACTGGCAAACATACAGACAGTATCCGAGGCACTTAGAATTAAGGGATTTTAACAGTTTTTAGTGTAGAAATTAATTTGATAAGTATGATTTTAGTACTCTTTAGTTAAAATACTTTTACTTGCTCATACTAATACCTAAAATGAACTAAGTACTCTACAGAAATAGAAGGTATGAGGCCCTCATGTAAAGCCAGGAAAATATACTATTATAGAATTCCAATGAGAATAATTACATATAATTAATATTTTTTTTTTAATATTCCCTGAATTGCACTGTGAATTGTAGCCATTTCTGCACATCATGCCCTATTCCCTGTGCTCAGGAGGCAGCAGTCTCCTGTCTGTAAGCTGAGTTACATGCTCTGATAGTTCTTTTGGTTTATAATAAATCAGTATTTCCCTAGACTGCACGAGTGGAATATGTTAGCAATAACACAAATAATAAATGTCATAAAAACGAAAGTGACACTTTCTTAAGGAGGCTTTCACTTGATCATAAATACACCAGCATACAAGCTTCTATTTTTTCTCTTGCATGTGATCCCCGAGGCTGAGCCCGAGGTGCTGCTGCTGGGTGAGCCAAGGGATACCCACCAGGACTCCTGAGAACACCTGGTGTGTGTGGAACCATCAACAGGTCCCCTTACTAGCTTATCTTTGACCCATTGCCAAAATAAATACAGCAAATTATATTTCAAGTGTCCTATAACAAAATTAAAGATATTTTAATATACAACAGTATAATGTGAAACACAACGAGAAACCTTAACGACATATAAAGGACACTTAGAAAAAAATAATTCCCCAAAGCATTCCCCTGAAGAACTAAACACCATGTCAGAGGTGCCGACAGTGACCTGGAAGGCTGGGCTTATGTGGTGTCACCTGTGTCAGCCCTGGGTAGGAGACATGCAGGGGCAGAGGAACGTGCCTGAAGTCATCTCCTCTCCTCTGTGCTCAGTGCAGTTCCAGCTGGGATGAAGCTGTGTACAACACGTCTGAGAACTTGCAGAAGAACCCCCCTCTCTGGTAATGCAGTGTTTGGAGTATGTGCACTAAGATCGGATGGAATAGGAGAGATTCATTGGAAACTTCCCCACCCACGGCTCTGAGGATTCCTGTTTGTGGTATGCAGTGGGACAACAGCACAGGGCATTGCTGCCTGGCTACTGGGCAGTGCTTGCTCTGTAACTCCTGGGACTGTGGCTTACTGAGACAAACGTTAGCTGGAGATGTTTTCTGAAACACTGCAAAAGGATTGTAAACTATCTTGGCACTTGTTTGTGTTTGTCATTCCTTTTCACCTTGCAGATGAAAAGGCAGAAGGAATTTCTGTGTACAGAGTGGCACTGTGCTTTAGAACAAGTATTTTCTGCTGCTTCTCTGTGTGATCGCTTTTGTTTCCTTCAGTCAGGGCTGATGTTTCTGATCCAAATCTGCTACTTAACCTTACATGAAAAGCACATTTTTACCATCTTTCTAATGAAGAGACAGTCCTTATTTCTTCTTCTAAGCTGGCCACTGCTAATAAATCCATCCAAGTTATGATTCAAAAAGTTCAGAACTGTTTAACTTGTCTTCTTCATACAGCAAAATGTTTTCCATGAGCTTCTTTTTTTGATCATTTATCTGTATTTTCCAAGATGTCTCTCTGGCTAAGGCTGAAAAACAAAATGCCCGAATATTGAGAAAAAAAAATCCATCTATTGTCTAAGGAATAGATGATAACTCTAAAATAAAAAAACCAACCACTCAAACTAGCTTAGGAAAAATATCTAATAGAAACCCACAAAACATTGTGTAGATTTACTAATAAATTCATAATCAAGGAGAAAAGATGAAATGTTTAGAAGTAGGAAGAAGAACCTAAGCAATCCTGGAGAAGAAAGTAATTTGTCCCTAGTCTGACCCCACCAGGGCACCTTTACCTTGTGAAGCACAGGAGGAGTCCAGGCTGTCCCGTGCACAGGTGCCCTGGGCAGCAGCTGCTGTCTCTGGGACGACGACGCCCCTGGCACACGCTGCGTTCCTCTCCTGCAGTCCCTGGGCAGATTTCTCCTGCTTGACCCCGTGACCAGAACCTGCCACCTTTTCTGAAGTGGTACAGCTGTGGCTAGATAGCTCCTCTGTGGATTTTTCTGGAGGATTCCATATGAAACTACTGGACTCATCTGATTCACAAGGGACCCGTGACATGTGTCCGCAGAAGGTGTCGGGTGCCGTGGCTCCCATGGAAGGGGCACAGGGGCTGGCACTGGACAGGATGGCTGCCTGGGCACTCTCCTCTTTATTCCCCACTGCAGAAGGCACATCCATGCTCAGACTGGCAGTCTCATCATCGGTTTCTTCTGGAGTGTTCATGGAGAAGCCGGAAGTGCTGCTTCCACAGATGTAATGCTCTCTTAATTTATTTTCAGCCATTTCCAGAATTTCAAGCACCTGTTTTTAACAACCATATCTGTGAATGCAGAATAATTCCTGTATCCCTGCTTACACATAATTCTCCTATGTCAACACTCCCAAAAATAAGTAAGGCATGAATGTTGTCAGCTCCTCGATGACAAGGAGACTGAAATGTTGGTTGTGTATTTAAAATATTACCTCTGCTATGTTAGAACTCTTCTTTCTCAGGCAGAGGCAGATGGCTGAGGCAAAATCAACTGCAACCTCTTCTGGCAAGTGTCCTGCTTTCCTGTCTAGGTATTTGCAGCAGATTTCATTGGCAGCCAGCTTTTCCAAAGTTTTTACTTTGGAGTGTGAGCTTTCTTTCGCTGTTTGAATTTCATCGGCAATCATATCTTTCTGTTCAAAGGAAGGAGATGCATTAGTGAAGGCAAAATTAACACAAGCATTTATTTCTGCCTCAGTCTCTGAGAATGAGTATTGCCATGTTTGTCATTAGTGCTCCTCAATGGCTGGTTCACAGACTGAGAAGGTTTAAGAATCTCCATTCCTGCAGCTGACAGAAATGCTTTTCACAGGAGAGAAAAGGGCAGAGGCTTTCTCTGCATGTGTCCAATGCCAAATTCCCTAAAGCAGGCCCAGCTCTTCTTGGTTTGTGCCACGTTAGATAGGGATGAAAAAGAGCCAACACTTGCAGAGTAGCATTCTTGCACAGGCCGTGGTGACATGTTAAAGAAATCAAAGATGTAGGATCTTTGATTTTCTGAACCCCTTTGAATATTGCTGAATTGCTTGGAAATAGTAAGTGATAGAACTGTTGTTCTCCCCTCCAAGGCTTCAGCCAGATGGGAAATCAGGAGCACGTCCCACAGAAGGAATGCAGGTGGAGGCTGCTCTCTGCAGATAGTGTCAATGATTCAGTGAGCCTGGCTGTTCTGGTTGCTTGTGGAAGTAGAATGTGTAGCTCCAACCTCACCTTGGGAAACTCGCCAGATTATCAATTCCAGGCCAGAGTGCAAGACACAAACACCCGATAAACATGATGATGAGCACCTGCAGTTCTCACCCAGCCAGGTTTCCCCACTCAGTGTGGCTCAGAGCACCTCTTTCTGGCACACAGAAAACGTGCAGCAGCATTTCGGCACAAGGCTTTGTCTCTTAAATAAGCACGGATTTATTCTGGAGTTTTTCCTAATACAATCAGAGCAGCACTCAGGAGTGTGCTGTGTGAAATAGGAATATCTATTCTGCCTCTGTCTAAAGGCAGGCAGGCTACTGACATTAACAGAGCCTGGATATGGCTCCTAAACATCCCTTCTTCAGGACATGGTACAGCAGATGGCAAATATCAAACTGTATTTAAGTAAAATTAATTTTATGACAGCAACCCCATTTACTTGTGTTGGTGTCCATTATTCCTGCTGCTTCTTACCAGATAAATTGGGTGTCTGCCTTCATCCAGTGCCTTAAGCCCCGACAGTACCTCTGCTAAGACCTAGAAAGTGTATTTGAAAGATAAAACAGTTTGTTCAGAATGAATTACAATTTTAAAAACTAGTTTTGTAACTAAAGAAATATTGAACTGCCAAGGCATTTTGATATTCTATTTTTACTTCAGATGGCTTAACAATGCCAGCTCTGGGCATTCATGAGACTTTAGAATACCTCCAGAGCCGAGTCCAGATTTTATAGTTAGGTACAATAGATACTGTTGAGACAAAGGATGAGAAGAAAGTCAGGCTAAATGTAGATAAGAAATCACACTGAACAGAGTAACTTCTTATTTAAATGAAACACTTGGAGACAGGTGACATCACAGACTATCAATTATTTTTGTTGAAATTCCAGATTACAGGTGATGTTTGTAGCAGCTCATGTGGCAATTCTGCAAGAGTTCTGAGAACTTAACTTTTTATAAACAATAAGCACCAATATTTTTTTTTGCTAGAAGGAACACTTGTCTGTTGTTCAAAAGACTCACCTCACTTTGCCACAAACTGAAGTATATTTGGAGTGTGAACATATTTAAAACCAGGATTTCAACACATTCTAGAGCCAGCAATTATGATATGAAATTGCCAGCAAAACAACCACGAGGCACTTGTTCTTATATCCAATTTCCTGTCTAGAAGCACTGAAGAATGCAATAGAGCATGGAAAAAGGAACCATACCACACCACAGCTGAATATATCCACTTTTTCTGTTAACTTCCCATGTCTGATAAAATCTTCTGGCAGGTAAGTAAGAGAAGCTTGTAAGACTTTGGTTTTCATCACGGCATATTCTGATTTTTTATTGGCAGAATGCAATCGCAGGCCAGAATGTCCAAGCTTTGGCGTAAAGTTTTCATCCAACAAGACATTTGAGCTGTGATAAGGACAGAGAAATAACATTATTGGTCAAGTTGTTACTTTAACTTGAGGCAAAGAATTAGTTTTACACTTTTCAAGTTAAGCACTGGAAGTGTCCAGCATTTTGCCTGCTGCGTAGGAGTGGAAGGTAGAAAGGAAGAAGGGGAAGAACAAGCACTCAAAAAATTATTTCAAAAGAATATACTTCCATCATTTAGGAAGGAGAAACAGGTTAAACAAGTAAGGGTAAAGGCCCTACAGAACAAGGGACAGCAGAAAATACTGCAAATGGATTTCCAAATTGCATGTTTTAGTCATTACTATTAAAGAAATCCTGGAATTATCAAGTGACCAAGGAAGTGCTGATATACCAAACCCCCCACCTTTTGATATTCCCATGAAGAATTCCAAAATTATGTAAATACTCCACAGCTCGGATGACTCCCACAGAAATGCTAATTCGCATCTCCCAGGTCAGTGGAGCATAATCATCCTGCAAGGAAGGGAGAGAAAAATCTTTATTTTATAGACTAAAACATGGTAAGACATTGGTAGCTTTGAAAACCAAAGGTTTAGTCTGAGTCCCAGTCAAAACTCCAGGAGAGAGCTGCAGCCTTTCTGGTGCTTGCAGTCCAGGTATTTGGGCACCCTTTTTTTCCGGCTGTTTCTCGGAGTCCAAAGAGCTGCGGTTTCCACACAGTAGCAGGGCAGGACTTGCAGTCACAGGTAGATCACAGACCCAGGTCATTGCTTACCTGGCACTGGAGCTTGTTTTGCAGGGAGCCATTGGGCAGGTATGGGTATATCAGACAGTGCAGGCCAGTTTCCACCGAGAAGCCCAGCAGCTGCAGAATGTTGATGTGACAGCACCTGCAGGCACAGATCAGCAATCGTTTGCAAATGAAATAAGAGCAACACAGAAAAATACATCCTGAGCTGGACTAAGTTCCTAAGTTCAAGGCAACTGGAATGGTGTGCTGCAGCTGGAAGCACAGCTGGAAGCACAGCAGGGCCCCGGGCATGGTGGCAGAGCACTGCCTGAGCAGGAGCCCAGGGCAGCACAGCCCTGCCTGAGCAGGCAGCAGGGGCACGGAGGGGGCACGGAGGGGGCACGGAGGGGGCCCTGCCCACCCCAAGGGCTCAGAGCGGCCGTGCCAGCGCAGGCACAGCCCTGGGCCCTGCTGCTCGCCCAGGGCTCCCATGAGGCAGCGCAGCAGCCTCGTCCCGGCCGCACAGAGCCACAGACACCCCCAGGGCTGACCCAACACCCGCCGGCAGCGGGACAGGCACCACTCCCCTGAAACACAACCACTCACCGAAAGCAAATCTGCACTTCCGTGTGAAAGAACCTCTGGGTAGAATCTGGGCTTGTGCATTCCAGCTGAAAGATGAGAACGTGCAACACAATGTCAGTCGTAATTAACAAGGTGCTGCATTTAAACAGATCTGTTAGTCTCTTGCTGCTCAGCTACTGCAGGCAACAGGCAAGTACCACTGATGGCAATGTTAAGTCAAAGGCAATAATTAATTGAGAATTAGAACAAAAACATTGTAAAGACACCCCGATGCAATCATCAATGCAGGCTACTCCCATGGATAGAGTTAAATATCCATCACGTGTGTTTGCTGGATCTAGGTTTACTTATTTACATCATTTCCTTTCTATCTCCTCTTGTGTAGCCATTCTGGTTCCTTGCCCACACAATATTAAACAACAACTGCTAATAGGAAAGAGGTGTTAACAACATATCCCCTTCTAGAAAAAGGTGCAGTACTCACCTCTTTCAGTCTTTTGATGACATACACTACGTTGTTCCTCTGACCTTTGTAGACATCTGCAAAAGTACCTTCACAGATTCTGTTCTTGTCACTGAAACCGTTCGTGGCATTAGTAACTTCCCTCTGGGCCCACAGGAGACTCCCGCTGGGGAGATCAGCCATTGTCTCCTGCTGAGGAGTAGAAGAGCTGCAAGGCTACACATTTGTAGAAGAAACAAGTTTATCTCATGAAAATCTGTGTCCTTTTTCCTTCTTTCAGTGTCATATTTTCTTTTCCATGATTCATGCAGTCACTGTGATTGCTGAATGAAACTGAAAGGTACTGTGCAATCACTCCTTAGGGTGTAGGTAATACATAATGTTGTTATGATGTAAAAATTTTGCATTGCAGAAGCGACTTGAAATCAGTTACCAATTTGCATTTCCACCTTTCCCAGAAAACAGATTTAGTTTTGTTTAAAAGTCCATATATTTATGTGATGTTAGTTTAAGCTACAAAAAATAGTAATCTTTATGGCTATGAGACAGTTGGATAAGAAAGTGGTGTCCCTCATAATGTATTTATGCTCTAGTAGGAACTTCACATTTACTTCTGGAGCACCTGGTGTCGGTTTCACAATAATTTTTTGCTTCCAGTGTGGCAAGTCCTAATACCAGTTGTAATTAGAGTTTCACTGTAGCCTAATCATGCAACTTTCACAACCTTAATGTGCACCAGATTTGAGGAAACAAAGCATTAACTCTTTCTCAAGAAACTCTGAAACTACTGCACTCTTTGAGGTAATCTACTCTCCTGGCTGGTGCTCCTGAACCATGTTACTGTGGAAGAGTTTAAAGCCTCAAACAAAATAAACCACAGAAAACAACCGTGATGGGAGCAGAGTGTGCCCATGGATCTGGGAAACACCCTGAGGACAGGACAGATCTAGCTAGACAGTCTGAAAGACAGGAGAGCTGTGGGGAGGCAGGGACAGGAAATGTGTGCTGAAATCGTGAGGAACATGAGGAAAACTTTTCCCACAGAAATGGTTAGGCACCAGAACAGGGGTTCAGAGAGGTCATGGAACCTCCTCAATCCTGGTAGATTTTCCCCTGTCAGCTACACAAATCTCTGGATAGCAACACTTAAATTCAATACTAACCCAGTTTTGAGCAGAAACCACATTTTAAGTGTAAAATGAAACTAAAAGATGTATGCAGTTCTGACTGGTCAATGCTAACTACTGCCCTGACCCGTGATCACACCAGGAACGGTAAGTCCTCTGTAAAATCTACACTGGAGAGCTCTTCAAACTCAGTTGTTATTTGTGGGCATGTTATCTCTTCCAAGCTATGCAGTATGCAATACTGTACATTTTTCCCTCACTAGTCCTTCACTGGCAAAGAGAGATGTAAACCATAAGGAGTCCAATTGAAGCATTAGCACTCTATTCAGTCCAAACCCACTGTAACTGAGCCCCACATTTTCACTAGGTCTATGGCTTTTTGTACAAGTACAGGGATAAACTCTTAACTAAAAAAACACAGGATGTCATAAA
Source organism: Pipra filicauda (assembly GCF_003945595.2). Lineage (NCBI taxonomy): Eukaryota > Metazoa > Chordata > Aves > Passeriformes > Pipridae > Pipra > Pipra filicauda. The sequence goes on from NW_024103873.1 coordinate 484,245, forward strand.
AGCAATTTTCCTTCTTATAGTCAGTGAATACTAAGGGAATTTACCTTCACACTTGATGAGACAGGAGGACTGGACTGTAGGGAATTCAAAAGGTCTCTCGGGGGAGGTGGTGGAGCAGGGAGGGAATACAAGGCTCCTTCAGAAACAGCACCTGAAACTGAAATAACAGCATTGAAAATACACCTTATTTTTATAATACCACAGCCCATGACTAACTATAAAGGTCTGGGAATTACAAAGGTCTGGTGTATTTTGTTGAAGTTCCTGACCAGGGATAATCTCTGACAAGCTGTGAAATGCTGTGTGAAGACAGGGAGCTCTCTTCCTGGTTCCTGTTTGCAGGAAGACTGCGCAGCTCTCTCCAGGGCTGGCTGGGGACACGGAGCTCCCTGTGTCTCTGCTGTTGCAGATGTTCTCCCACATATGTGCTGGGGTTCTCTCCTTCCCTCTCCCACACAGAGGGGCTGCTGACCCCTGCCTGGTTCTCTGCTGGCCTAGATTTATTGCGCACAGAGAGAGGGACACAGGGCAGGAAATGCATGCACTGGTCTAGTCTTAGGGAGCCAGGATGAGACCACGGCGGTCAGAGACCTGGGATCCTGAGATCCCAGGGGACAGGCAGCCAGCATCTCTCAAGGCCAAAGGAGCTATAGGAAGGAGGACCAGGAAGCAGCGTGCTAAAGTCAGGAATAAACAGGATACAGCAGTGCTAGGAAAAAGGCAAATACTCCAGTGTGCCCACTGTGGAGCTCAGCGTCGTCACTGTCCGATCCCGACCCGAACACGCAGCAGCCTTGGCTGTGCAGTCACTTCATGTCAGAGCCAATTCCGAGTCTGGGACTGTACTTACTGCCTGCTGAGTCTGGTGATGGCAACACGCTTATCTCGTTTTCTTTCTCTCTCCTTTGGCCTTCTGTGGGAGGTACAGATGTGATCTCCTGTTTGGGGGGCTCTACTGGCTCCTTTTTCTCAGGGCTGGTAACGTTAGAGGCAGATGTCCCTTCAGCACAGAGCAAAGGCAAGATGAGGAAACACTTTCCTATACAAAACTATTTGCAATGAATACTCATATTTCTACTTATGGAATAGAAAGAAACACACCAGAGACAATCTAGGAAAAACATAAAATTGGTCAAAGCTCAAGACTTACTGGTATCTAAGGGAAAATTAAAGGCTGAATTACCAATTCATTACAACTCTAACAGATCCTGTGCTGTACATAGCTTGGCAAAATCTCAGAGTCAGGCCTGAAAAAAGCAACTTGAAGTCAGGTTAAAAGAACGACAAAGATGCTTTTGGTGTACAGGGACTGGAAAAACATGTACATCTGAGGGAGAATTATTCAAATGAGATTAGGCTACAGTTAGGATAGGAACAAAATAAAGTACAAAAGTTCAAGATACTGTGATATAGGAGGCTGTCAGAAACTCCTGAAGAAGCATGTGAATTCTTATCTGTAAATACATTTAAAACTGAGGTTGAAAAGGAGCCTGAAAATGGCCTGTGTGCACTAGGGGTGATATAAGGCCTATCTACTCCCTGAGAACAACATTTTGCTGGTTGTAGCTCTAAACTTCTGTTTCTACCAGGCACCTTTTATCAGCAATACATTCAGCATTTTCTTAAAAATCAAAATTAATGTTTTATTTTTACATAAAGTAAAATAAGCTCAAGTGTTATTACATGGGGTTTTTTGTCCTGTTGTTCTATCAGCTCTGTATCTTAAGCACAGTGGTGACCTCAGAATCAAACGTGTCAGGCCTCTGTTTGCATCTGAAATCAGGTAACAGCTTTGTGTTCTTTGATTTGTACAAGCACTAATGGTAGAAATGGGCATGTTCTGTTTGGGGTTTGTACCTGAATTCATAGGTTTGAATGAATTCAGGTTTGAATGAAACTAGGTCTGAAAATTAAAACTCAGAACACTCAGGTATGTTTGTTACTGTGCCAGAATGCTATGAAATCCCAAATTTACAGATTTTGGAAATTAGCCATCGAGCAGTCTGCAGGCCTTTAGTTAAAACTGACAGTTGGCGTTTTCCTCCTGTAGTTTAACCTAGAAGCCTCAAAAGTTAGACTCTCTTCCCTCATTCAACCTACTTTTCAGGGTTTTTCATGACTTTTGCAACTTCCTGCACATCAGACAAACGGGGCAGCACTGCAGCTAAAGAACTGACATAGAAAAAATTATTATGGTCATTCAGAAGTGGGACTAGGGAGTGGAAGAAACTGTTGAACGGAGATAAAACTCTTTGGGAAATAATCTTCCAGCGAAACATCTCCCTGTGCGCTGTGTCCTATTCCTTTACGTTGGAATGACTGGAATTATGGTGATGTAAGGACTGCTATGTTTTCTAAAGTGCCCAACAGAACAAGCAATGTATCCTCCATATCAGCCCCAGAGGGATCACCTGAATAAGTATATTCAGACACAGAGAAAAAAGCAGAAATAGTAGATAAAAACTTTAAAGATTGGTCTAAACCTCTGGAAATCACTTCTGCTTATGAGTGAGCACATAGTGAAATGCCCATATTGGGTTAATTCCAGAAAAAATTAACTACTTCTGCATGGCAGAACCACAAAATAATCCAGACTTCCTGCCACTTACATTAACATGAAGTTTTGCTATGGACCTCAATATAAAAGACAACAGTAAGAAGCTTTTAAAAAACATAATTTCATTGTACTTTTGCAATTTGTTGCATTTGAATTGATCTGGGACAAAATTAATACTGATCATCCAAAATTATAACTAAAAAGTGATCACAGGATTTTTCTCTTCCATCCTCTTTTAAACCCCCTTTATCTAGCCTCCATGTTGCTTTACAGAACCCAGAGTCAAAACCAAAGTCACCTGGAGCTCCTTGTGCAGCTGCAGAGCAGCCCAATGCCACACTCGCCCACTGTCACACAGGTCTGTCAGGTTTATCACAGCAGTTCAGTAGCTCAGTGAGCTCAGCGGAGGATGCCCATTTCTTGCCACAGTCTCTCAGTATTTACTCTCCCTGCTCACTATTTAGCCCACAGATATCATTACAAACATCTCTGTTTAGTTGCATCAGCCAAGTGCAATTCTGAGAAGCAATTCCTTTTCCTCAGGAATCCCAAAGCGTACTCCTCCAGCCTGGAGGAAGTTGATTGGGTTTTATTTTTAACAGGGAAAAACACTCAGTTTTTTCAGCTTGTGGCAACTGAAGTGCAAAAAATCTCAGAAATATTTTTGAGAAAGCTCAAAAAAAGAACAAAAGGTAAGTGACAGCAGCAGAAGGGAAACCCTGTGGTTCCTGTGCCAGGGGCACCTTGCACAAGCAATGGCGACCCTGACACACCATGGGGAGCAAACCAGGCAGACCCTGAGGGGGATGGTGTTTCTCTGCAGGGATGATGATCATTTTTGTCCGTGTCGTGTCTCTACTTTTCAGGCCAATTGCTGGAAGCTGCTCTTGTATTGGAAGCCTGCATTTTACATGACCAGAGAGGCCAATTGTACCTGGGTCTTGTGTGAGCAATCTTGGCAGGAGCTATAAACATGCTGCCTCCCAGGATCCAGTGATCCAGTGCTACAGGACCCTCTGTGTAGCCTCTGTGTTCTGAAACCCCATCTGATGCATAAAAGACCCAGACCAGGTTTGGGCACAGGTTTTAACCTGTCTCCCTGGCACCTCTCTAAGGGTCCAAGATGGGCACTACAAAGGTGAACTGGGGGAACCACTGAGTCCTCCTGTGTCACCTCTTCCCTCCCACCACCAATTTTACTTAGAGAGAAGAAAATCACAATCAGTGGAGACATTTTAGAATTTGAGGATGTGACTCCCAACAAAAAGTTTCTTCAGCTAGCAAGGGAGATGTCCTGGGGGTGGGGGCTGGATGCTGTGAGGAGCAGCAGAGACCTGCAGGAGAAAGGGGCAGCTACTCACAGTCCAGGATGACCTGAGCTGCTCGGTAGAGCTGCAGCCCTTGCAGCAGGTCCAGGAGCTGCTGCACTGTTGCCAGCCTCACTCCCCACCACCACATCAGCTCCCTTGTGATGCTGATCCCTGTCTTCTCCATGGACTTGATTTTCCGTAGCTCTGTTTGATCAGTGATCACGTAGGAGGCTGGTGGGAGAGAACAGATATTGCTGTTTAAAAACTAGAGAAACTAGCAGGGCAAGTAGGTAAACAAGCAAGTTCACTTTTGCATTTGCACAGTTTTAAAAGGAAGGATCACAATAAATTAGCTAAGCACAAAGCAAATTCTGTTCTAAAGTAAGATATCCCTTTTTTTCCTTCTACTATTCTGGAAAAAATGTTGTTATATCATAGACACTCAAAAAGAAACCCCAGTTACACTTTTCAGCATATTTTCCCTGTAATCTTCTTTCTCCTTAGTACTTTGTGTACCAAAGTAAGTTCAGACTAAATTCCTGGGGTGATTCTCCCAAATCAGGTGACAGCAGTCAGTGGTGTGGCTGCACTCCTGCCTGCATTCCTAAATCCCAGTGCTGTGGTGAGCCAAACTAACTGAATCACCTGGGTGTTAGTTAGGTGCTGACAAAGCTATCAGGGAAACACAGGCAGTTTTAGGAGCAGGAGATCCCGTGCCAAGGCTGACCCTACCCGCACATGCTGGGTACCCCCTGTGCTCTTCCCATCTCGCTTTCCCACACGAAGCCCCCCTCCCCTCACAGCACTGCCCTCCCTCCCACACACCCGGGGCTGCAGTCTCGGGGGGGCTGTGCCTGAACCAGAGGGGCCGAGGGCTGCGCTGTGCGTGTGGAGACAAAGATTCCCGAGTTCCCACCCCAGCTAGTTTCAGAAGGACGTCAGAAATACAGTTTTATACATCTGAAAATAGCGGAGATGAATCCCACCCTACATCAGGAAGATTAACTGGGGTAAGAGCTTATTCTGCAGACAGTTAGGGAAGTCTTGAATGAAATTAAATCATGTCAAAAAAAGGAAGGTATGCACTAAGAAAAGATTCAGGTTAGAATTGTCTGGACTGGGATACAGACCTCCCCCCCAAAAAAAAAATCAAAACAAACAACTCAGGGACTACATTTTCTGTACTTTTTGACTGGACATGGCCAGGACCAAGAAAAATAGGGACAGAAAGTATGAGGAGATAAAGTATAATGAAAAGAAGGAAGAAAGAACAAACCAGAACATCTGACCAGATGCGAAGGATGTCGTGAAAACAGGCAGTGAGAAGTGGCAGGAGTCGCAGCGTGACTGGAGAGCGAGGGGAGGGAGCCTGGCTGCCCGGGAGAAGCCAAGGGAACACAGAAATCTGGAATTCCACCTCTGTTCGAAAAACAAAACCAGATCGGTGCCCGGGAACTCCCTGTCTCCAGGATATGCTCTGCCGAGCGCTGGGAAGGGCTCGGCCGTGGGGTCCCAAAGGCGCTGCTGCCCCGTCCCCGCCGCCAGCCCGCCGCGCCCGCGCCCTCACCGAACCGCATCCAGTCGTAGTCGCTCAGGCAGTCCATCTTCTGGCAGAAGTCCTCCAGCACCCAGGCGGGCATGCTGTGGATGTACAGCGCCGGGGCCGAGCCCGCCCTGGGGGCGAGGGCCGGCGGCTGCAGGGCCATGGCTCCGCGCTCCCGCTCGGCCCCCTCAGCCGCGCATGGTGCGCGCCCGGGCTCGCCGCTCTCGGCCTCCTCCGCCAGCTGCGGAGGCGGATTTTCTCCCAAAGCTTCCTCTTCTCCGAGACCTGTCCTCCCGGCCTGCCCCAGCCCGGCTGCGGGGGAAGGGCCAGCGACACAACGAGCGATCCCCGGCAGGCTCCGACCGCAGCGCTGCTTCCTGCTCCGCCTGACGTCAGGCCCCAGGTGCAGATCACATTTTCCTTTCCGTGAGCGGGTATTGCTCCAGCCTGGTTGCCAAAGCGCGGGTTTCACGTGACAGAGGCCAGAGCCGGTTTCCCGAGTGTTGCGCAGCCGGCACAGGCCGTGTGGGAGCGGGGCCCGCGCAGCGCCCGCCCGGGACACCGAGCCCGGGACACCGAGCCCGGGACACCGAGCCCGGGACACCGAGCCCGGGACACCGAGCCCGGGACACTCATCCCGGGACACTCATCCCGGGACACTCATCCCGGGACACCGAGCCCGGGACACCCATCCCGGGACACCGAGCCGGCGGCTCCTGCACCCCGCAGGCAGGGGGCTGTGAAAAGGGATCCCCTGGAGCTGCCCCAGCCACGCTCCCCACCGGGCTGCGAGACAAAGGTCTCACGAGGGCTGAGAAAGGAACGGCCACCACCAGAGAAGGCACTAAAAGTGCTCCCAGCGTTTTCCATCAGTGCAGCACACGGGAGCTCACTCATTACCACATGTGGTACCGTAGCAGATGCAAGGAGTGAGAACTAAAAAACATCAGAAGTGGTCAGAGGGCCAGGTCTTGCTTGTCAAGGATGAGGTTTAAAGTATGTTCTTATAGTTGGCAATTTTTCTAAATTTTTTTTAATTTAACCTGCTTTCGATTAAAATATCTAATTAATTAATTAGCCAGTATAATTGCTACAAATACTTCTGCCAAAACGATCTACCTGGAGACCCTTCCTGCTGTACCTCTGCTTCCACAGAGTGCCCACAATACCTAACTGAAACGATCCCTCTTTCTGTTCCTGTTGTTGGTGTTTAGCCCTAGCTCTACATTTAAATGAACTGAAATCAGTGCTGTAAGTTTTGAGAGCTTTTAATTTACTATTTCTTTGTACTCTGCATATACATAACAGTACAACTAACTGTTTTCAGTATCAAACCTTCAAACTTTGGCAGTTTTTTACACTTCTGGCCTAAGAAATCATGAACCTCTCAAATACTACTCAAGTAACAACGAATTTCTTAGCCCATATTAGCAGGGAAAAGCTGAAAAAATGTGATATTGATAAAGCTATAAGGTCAAAAGACAGAAAAAAACCTAAACAAAAATATCCAAAGTGTATTATTATTTAAAATATGACAACTCAAAGACTGCCTTGAGATGAGCTGTTTTAGCAGTAGTACCAGTTCAACAATAGTTGCATTTATGGGGTTTTTCCCTTCATTTTCCCTGCTTACTGTCCCTCTGACATACATCTAAATTCTGTCATGGGAAGACAGAGCATCTCTGGAAGTGATGTAAGATGAGACTGAAATTGTGTTGCAAAGAACTGGATAAAAGCAGGAAGAAAAGACACTTCTTCCCCTTGGGTACTAGAAAAACTTGTGAAACCTTTTAGACTATTTGCCTCAGGGGAAAATGAGGGGAAAGAACACATCCAACTCCATGGCTGGCTTCAGTTCTGCTCCCAACATTACATGTAATGCAGGGTCTTACAGGGAAACTGGAATGACTTTCCAAACAGACTAGAACGATCCTGTATATTCATGCAGTTCAGCCTTCCCTTTCCAACAGTGTGGTGTGGGCAGGACTCAACTGCTGCGGGCTCTCCTGGAGCCCATGGACACATGAGAACCATTTGTTATTTCTCCCCTTCAGCTGTGCCTCACCACTTCCTGCCACAGCAGAGCCCTGGGGCTGGCCCTGAGCCCTGGCTCTCACCACTGCTCCAGGATGGCCACCGAGGCGGGGCTGGGACTGCCTGAAACCACCCAGTGTTAGTGAAGCTGCCACAAGTCAATGACGACATTCATTTATTGCTAATGCTGCTGAGTAACTAGCAGGAGGCTCCATTTCCCAATGTTCATGATTTAGAGCCACATGGGGTTTCTCCAGCCTTTTGTTCTGACCCAAAGGAGCATTCCAGAACAGAAAAATACACTCTAATAAGCAACACAAGAGATCACAGACCCCAGCCAGCTCAGAAATACCCAGAACGTGTGTGCCACGTACAGATCTGTTAAAGCCAACATCTAATGCCCACTCTGTTACAGGAAAAGCTGTGGCCAAGCAGGCCAATTTTCTGCCAGGGCCCAGTGGAACCGCCACGCTCATCGAAGTGCAAGGCCTCAGGAGGGAACCTCCTCCTGGGTATGGGCAGGGCAGACCCTCCCACCCTCAGCCTCCCTGGGGCACTGACCCGTCTGCTCCCGAGGCCCATATGGGCACCCTTTCCCTTCAGAGATCTATGAGAGGTGGTAAGAGCAGAACTTGCCACGTACTCCTTCTGCCCAGACACTGCCCAAAGCTGTGCTGACAGGTCTTGTGAGCCACAGCACAGTCCTGCAGCAATGGGCTGGGCAGGTTGTACAGTCCAAAGTGCCTGTTACTGATCAACCACGACTGTCCAAGTATCACAGGGATACAAACACATAGGCACTGCGAGGTACCTGACAGAATCAGTCCGAAAGGTAGTGTGGATTTTTATGTCAAAGATCAATTCATACACTTCAAATACATAAGAAAGACAAGTCAACAAATAGGGGAGACATTCCGTACTTACAGAATACATTGAGATTCTCAGTTTCACAGCTGCTCCCAGAATGTACAACTGCAAACAAATGTATGCACAGACATAACCTGCTGTGATCTCCTGCCAGCCTGCTTCTACCTGAGCAGCACCACATCTGTTACTGGTGGAAAATTCATATGTCTGCTGAAACTATGCTGCTTTCAACTCTGTGCATTCACACGAGGACACATTTCACTGAGGTGTGGGGGACAGAATATGGGCAAAGAAATGCTATCTCTCTTTCTCCAGCCTGCCACAAAGCATGGCCCTGCCTGTGAACTGGCTGTGTGAGCCCATACAGCCCCTGTTGGTCCTGAGGAGACAGGCCCAAAAAGGCCCCCCACTGTGACCTGGACCACAGCACTGTGATGGGAAGAGGCAGGACTCAAAGCATCTACCTCCTGTGAACCCTGTACAGGCTGCTGGGAAAGTAGCTGCGAAGGACAAAGGTGTCCCAAAGCTAGGATCTGGTCTCTGTGGCTGAGATCAGCCAGGCAACAATCCAATCATGAAGGCAAATAAGGCATTCAAGGTATGATATGAGTAAAAATGCGTCAGCTGCAGTGCAGATACAACACGGGTTTGTATAAGTGCAAAGGTAAGAGGCAGAAAAACCCCAAGCCTTTACACATCATTTTTCCACCAACATAACGTTTGTCAGGTCTTCAGGTGGTACTGGAAACCCTGACATACAAACCCCCACGCTGTGACCCACAGGCACATCGAGGCATGCATGACAGGGAAATTCCATCAAAACAAATTACTCGTACAAAACCGGTGTTGATCTGCCACTTAGAACCATTAGTCTGGGTTAAATTAATCCTTGGTGTAATTTCCTTTCCAATACAATGAGAGTTACTCTGTATGAATAAGTTCCATATAGCTGCCCTGATCTTACATCCCTACGCAGTGTCCAAACTTCTGAGCTTCATCCGCGCGAGGCCTCCGGAGCCGTCAGCTTGTGATACACGTAACGAGGAACAAACCTGAACCATCACAAGCTGGCACACTCCAGGTGCTGTTCAGTCTTTGGGATCTGGCTTACCATCACCAACCTAACTGAGTTTATGTTCCAGAATTTTAAATGGAAGCATCGGTTCTTGGTGTGTTTCCTGGTGACTCTCGCTGCTCAAACTCAGTGGTTTGCTACTGAAGAGTCTGAAGTGAGTAATCGTGTTATTCCAGAATTCCATTGCTCAACGGTTCACTCCTCTCCAGAGAAAGCCGCTGAAGATCCTTTGAAATATCTGGATGATCCTCCAGCTCTTCATATAATGACTGAACAATGTCCAGTTTCCTGTAGTCCACCGGGCTGACCAGACTGCGCACGACCTGCAGACATCTCTCCTTCAGGGTGAACACTGGGGTCAAACAAAACACGGCCTCGTCACGAGGGCTCTCAGCTGCTGCTCCAACATCCACAGTGCAGCTCTGAGCGCATGAACACAGAGCACAGCCCACAGCAGCGTCACCCACCACAGGCTGGGCTCACCAGAGAGGGGTGGGACGTGGTTCCGGCCATGAGGCACCTATGAAACCCCTCACAGATCCTTTACAGGAGAGGTCTGTCCCTAGCTCTACCCAGCACCACAGCTCTACCTAGAATCCCTCACCACCTCTTCCTGTGTCTGAGCAGGTTTACTTCTCATTTCTCACTCATCCTTACACTGAAGTTCAAAGAGACTAAGTTCAGAATTCCCCAGGGCACATGCAGTGCTGTCCCTTACCTGGCAGTGTGATGTCAGCTTTGGTCACGTTGGGGGCTACCACAAACAGCTCCTGCTGGTTGACAAGGAGCCCATCGTTGGTCCCTGCATCCCGGAACAGCCAGAGGTGCCCTGGGAGGGAACAAGGGGGGAACGCAGCAGTTATGGCACTTTTGAATGAGCAGCTCTGAGGGGCACTCGCGAAGGACCGAGCTGTATCCGTGAGGGACCGAGCTCCTCTCCAGCTGAGCTCCCTGTTCACCACCCCCACGGCCTTGGTAACTGGTGTGAACCGGGAGGGGAAAGGGAAAAGGGAAAAAGGGATGGAAGGAAAAAGGAAAGGAAAGAGAGAAGAGCGGAAAGAGGAAAAGGAGGAAAAAAAAAAGGAAAAGAAGAAAATGGTGAACCCCACCGCTACCATCTCAACCACCTGGGCCCCGCGACGCCCCAGCCCGCCCCGCCCCGTCCCGCCGCACCCACCGCGGTAGCTGCGCATGACGCGTCCGGTGCGCGGCTTCAGGACCGGGTAGCCCTGCGGCAGGCCCTCGAAGTCCAGCCAGACGGGCAGCACGTAGCGGGGGCTGTGGTTGTTGAAGACGACCTCGGAGAGCTCCCGTGTCTTCTCGGAGCGCAGCGCGGGCCCGGGGCCGCCCGGGCCGCTCACGGACCCCGGCAGCGGCGGCGGCTCCATCCTGGCCCCGCCCCTCGCGACACGCGGCCCCGCCCCTCGGCGCCTGCGCGCGGCCGGGCCAGGAGCGGGGGGGCGGGGCTTGCCGTGAGGGAAGCCCCGGGGGGCGGGAACGGCGCTGGCCCTCAGGGACCCTTTCACCAAACACACGGACAACAGCAACGATGGTTTGCCACACCCTTCCTCACTTAAGAGTGCTGAACTCTTTGTCAAACAGTGGTCGTGTCTTATCATCCACCAGCCTCAGTTCACAGCTCTTCTGACTAAGGCCTACCAGTGCTGCCACAATACTAATTCTTCCCCATCCGGTAACAGTTAAGCTGCTAATTCAGTCCTCTCCTGCCCTCTGGGTGTCGAAATAACATTCCTTTATCCTTCAGCTGGAGCTTCCCAAATACCATACAGTATTCTCTTTCTCTTGTGCACATGAAAATAGTAAAACCTTGAGGAAAAATTAAGTTACTGGATTAGATACTGGGGAAGAAATCCTACCCTGTGAGGGCAGTGAGGCCCTGGCACAGGTTGTGAGGGCAGTGAGGCCCTGGCACAGGTTGCCCAGAGAAGCTGTGGCTGCCCCATCCCTGGGAGTGTCCAAGGCCAGGTTGGACCTGTGATAGTGGAAGGTGCCCCCGCCCATGGCAAGGGGTCCCTTCCAACCCAAACCATTCATTTTGCTGTCTCAAGTATGTCATAGCAGATACTTCTCCAAACACGGTGCTTTATAGAATCAGAGAATGCTTTGGGTTGGAAGGCACGTTAAGGATCATCTCTTTCCAGCCTCCCTACCCTGGGTAGGGATGAAGTGTGCAAAGGCAGTTTAAGCATATTCTTCTCCAGAGTCACTGCAAATTACAGTGCTAAAAGCATAAAGACAGTGCCTTTTCCTCATATGTCTCAACACCTCTTAGCAGGTTTTTCTTTTAGAATACTCAACATTCTCCAACAAGACTTAGATGAGGGATTCTTTCCTAATTTCTGCTCCTCTAGCAGCCTGTGAGGGAGAAGTGTGTACATTGTTAGAGAATGACACAAGAGAAACCATCACCTCTCAATTACATTTTTTCCCAGTAGAGCTGGAGGTGTCAGAACTGCTAGGCAGGCTTGTTTGATGGCCCTTGTGGAAAAGGAGTCACTTCCCTCATGTTCCTTCTATGAGAGGAAAACAGCAAATTCACATCATGGAAGGAGCACATAGTTCAGATCCTGATACTGTAAAGCAGCTGTGAGCAGCACTGTGGGATTACACAGCATATATATACAATGAGGCTGATTGTACTAACTGTAAAAAGCTGCTATTCCTCAGTGTCTGGTGCCAATCTTCCATAAAACAGAAGTGTGGGCTTTAACAGCAACTGCTTCAAACTGCCCAACTCAAAAACAGATTCATATCTGTAAAAGAGCAGAGCTATTCAGACATCGCTGTACATAATCTTTTTTCTATACTCTTAAATCAGGACACAAACCAGAAAAGAACACAAGAATCATCTCTTATGCAAAACTTCTAAAACTTTAATACTTGTTAATTCACCTCTGAACACTTAAAAGTACTTAGCATGAACACACTGTAATGAAAAGGACAAACCAGTAATGTGTTTTCAGCCTCTGCTGAGCAGAGTAAGAGGCTTGAGAAATCACAGCATATTTAGAGAAGAAAAATTATTTGCAACTTCAAGTTAGTGGACAGGGAATATAATTTTGTAAATACTGTGGCAGCATAACTATGACAGTTAAATCACCTAAGAAATTCAAACACTGCCGCTTTGATGTGTCCACAGTAGACACTGGAAACATGAACTTGTTAATATAGCTGCTAAAAGTATCTTTGTTCTCAAACAGTAACTACAGACGGTTTGCTAAGGCTGTGTGAGTTACCCCCTCAGCCAAGACAGTGGAACATTAAAATATGGATTAGAAATTTACTTGTAATTAGCACTAAGGTGAGGTAACAGGCAAGAGAATCAGTAGCACAGCATATTGTTTACTAACTGGAATTTGCTTATCAGACCATAAAGACCAGATGCTGTTTTATTTTCTTCATTTACATTTGAGCAATGGTATAAATTAGAAAACTTCAATTTGGAAATATCCCACACTAGAGAAATACTACCTCTGAACCCTTCAAGGTGACAGTCTTAGTAGTCCTGTTAGTCATTTTAAGATACATGTAAGCTTTCTACAGTTTAGTAAACTGTTACCTTCAGAGCTGCCTCAACATGTTTTCTACTGTAAGCAGAGGAATAAACATTTAACTGAAAAATATAGAAGACTCAGGCCATGGAAAGCATTACTAATCCCACAACTGAATTTCAGTTTGGGTGGCAAGGAGGAGAGGTGATTTAAATAACAAGTTTTCAGAACACACAGTACAACTGGCAGCTCTCAAGTTGATCCCTGGTTTAGTATTTGCGTGACACAATTTCTGCTTAGGTTGTTTGGGTTTGGAACTGACAGACCCAAGCTCTGTGGTGTGTGCTTTACCAAATGGCCATTCAACAAATTCTGGAGGTGTGTCTTCTTCCAGGCAGTTTACCAGAAGGACCTTCTCTCTTCTGCTCTCTCCCAGGTGCGCCGCAGCAGATACACTGCAGCGTGGAGTCCCCCCACGTTCACCCACACCGTCTGAGCTCTGCGCCAGATGTGTCCCACCCGTGACAAGGCCTGCAAGCCAAAACCAGCCAGAGAGCAGCATTAAGACAGTAAAACTATTTTTTATTAGTCTAAATCACATCTGATGGCAATGTCAAGGGACTTTTCACACCCAGAACTGCATTTAGATGTTAGTAATTTTTGCTCAATAAATAGAACATCTGTAATGATGACAGCTTACAATTTTTTTCTCAATACATTTTCAAGTGTAAATAGGTTTGATTTTTCTCTCACAGAACATACCTTGGCAAAGCATTTCTTGTCCTGGGTAAGCAGCACAGCCCTGCCTGTCCCTGGGGTGCAGATCCGGCCCATCTCCATCAGGCAGGCTGGGTAGAGATCCCAGTTCTTCTTCTTCGACCCTATCCTGCAAGATACATTCAGATGTCCTTTGTGATCACTGAAACCAGTTCACTGACGTTGGTCTCAGACAAGGATCAGCTTATTCAGGACCACAGTTACTGTTACTTTCAAGCTGTATTTTTACCATAGGGCCCGTCACACCTTCCCAACTAGGCCCAGTTAAGGACCTGACTGGAGAGAAGCCCAGGCCTGGCCAGGTGAGCCCATGCAGCTGTGGCAGTGAGGCACAGCACCTTTCCAGCACTCCTCACCTCTTCCCAAAGGGCATGTCTGTCACTACGATGTCCACAGAGCCAGTCCGGAGAGGCAGGTTGCAGATGTCCCACTGGATGACGTCCAAGGGAACACCTTGGACAGTGCTGCTGCAAGGGCAAAGGCAGTTACCTCAGACATGAGCACTCAGAAGGTTTTTACACTGAGGAGATCTAGAACGTTGGAAGCGGAATAAACAGGAAAATATGAACTAGACACTCCAAAACATCAATGCAAAGTGGATTTCTCTGCATACAACGCTGCAGGAAACAGAAATCCCTTGTGCTCTTCTCACCTGTCCTTACTCTCATTTTTCCTCAGTAAGGAGCAGATGTTGTTTGCTGCTCTCTTCACAGCCTGAGGGTTGTTATCCCCTGCAATGTGGTAGCAGCCAGGCCATTCCGCGGCTCCCTAAGGGAGAATTGATAATAAGCAACATTAGCATCAACGCTGCTTGACTGAAAACACAACAAACAGAAGAATTACTCAAACATGACAAAATACAACAAAGCAACTGCAAGTGGATGGCAAGGAATTTAGAGTTCTGTAACAGATAGCTGTTACAGGTATTATGCACCTTTACGGCTCAAAATACTTTTGGATTTAGTTTCTTCCCGCTATAGACCAGAGAAGGAAAAAGGTCACTTACAAAAAGTGTATTTGTATCTGTTCAAAAGTTGGTGAGATTGGACCTTGCTATTCAGTCATTACCAAGAAGACTTACACACATTACTGAGTTACAGATACTGTTAAGTTTAATTAAGTTAAAAAAATCACAGAAGAATCACCTCTATTGGTATCGCACCTGTACCACACATGGGATCAACTATGATATCCGTGGGCTGGGGATCACAGAGTCTGAAGAATAGAAGAAAAGATGTGGTGAGAAAAGCCAAGAAAACGTGAATTTCTCTAAGGAAGGGAAAGTGAACTATTTTAATAATTCTGATTCTATCCTTTTAACAAAAAAACTTTGTGATTATTTTTTCAATACGTTAATTACCATTGTATGAGCAGCAATACAGTGAAATTCTTTCACAAATGTGATACACTATTTGGAAGCTAGGCTAACACAGCAAAGATTTACTTTCCTTGTCTGGGAAACCACCACTGTAACTACAAAGCACACCATGTCAGCAACTCTGCTTTTTAAATTTTTTTTCGAGAATTAACAGAAATGGCTTCTGAGGAAGCAGTGGGGAGATAAAGGGCCTGATTTCTGAAACAAAAGGACTCATTAACTGAGTATACCAGAACGCAGCTGCCCTGACCTGAGCATGCCGTAAGCCAGAGTCGAACGCAGCGTCGTGGGTCCGAAGTGTGTGATATTCCGTCTGTGGAGACTCTCTTCAGTTAATGCAATCCCCACCACCACTTCACTGTTGTGAATATTCAGAAGAACCTAAAGAAAAAACCTGAACTGAATTTCAGGAGTTTCCATAGTATGCCTGGTAAATATTTATGGGAAGTTATATGGCAATTTAAAAACCAGGAACGATGTATAAAAGAGCTTTTCTTCTTGTAGGAAAATCAAAGCCCCATTTTTATAACCATAAAGGACAGAACTTGGGAGAGCATTCACATATTCTCTCAGTCACACAGAATCTTTCGCACAAGACTTCCCAAAGCGCTATAACAATTACACTGGCTTCCTAAAAGGTTTAGTTTTTAAGTTTGGGGGAGAAGCCAAGGAAGTCCTGCAAGTCGCAGTGAAGTATCTGCAAAGGAGCAATAAAATTCATATTTGTGGTGGAGACCATATTAGCATCTTGCTCCAGGGCAGTGACCAGCCCTTAATAAACCACAAGAAAAACAAGTCTCTCTGTCCCTCAGAAACAGTACTCCTACCAAGGGTGTTGGTCGTGCTTTCCCAAACTCTGCTCTCCTCTGACAGGAAATAAACACTGGACAGTTACTGTTAACCCTTTCTGTTCCCTTCACCCATAAAACCAGCTTCCAGATGGAGCATCTCCTGACAACTTAGAGTGGTATTAAACAACGGAATAAGGACAGGTTTACTGAAGGTAAAAGCAAAGCAGAAAGCACTGACATTACCTTTAAATACGAAGGAGCCCAAAGGCTATAGCAGGTGGTAATACTCAGAACTCAAGCCTTTGCTGTGGCTGGGAGAGAGCTTTGCAGCCCCAGCTCAGCTGTGCTGGGTTCATCAGCTAACAAGAGGAGACAGCAGTGTTTGAACAAATTAGAGGCCCGGGGAAGGGAGAGGTGCCACACTGGGCCACTCTGGAGATTATTATCATGGATAGCCAAAGCACCAGCAACTGCTGGGATCTGAGGACACATGTAAAGTGCCAGGGAAATGAACACTTTCAGTTCCAGAGTCTCTGAAAGGCAATTTGGGGACCTCTAAGCATCAGAATTAAGAACTAAAGATTTGTACAGCAGAAACATAGGCATTTCCAAGGCACACGACCATACCTCCACATCAAAGTTCGTCATGTCAGCTTTCCACTGGAAGTGCTCCTGCACGGCTCCACCGAAGTCTCTCGCAGCCTCGTTCGATGTGAAGCTGTGCTTGTCTCCAGCTCTGTTGCACGTCACGCGGAACTTCAGCACCTTCGCCTCTCCTTCAGCTGTCTGACCATCACCAGCCTTGGTACTACTCCCAGAACTCGCCTGCACTTCGTCCCTCGCATTCAATTGCTCATCATCCTCCTCTTCCTCCTCTCCCCCATTTTGGGATGCCACCCCTTGGGGCTTCTCTGTATCCTGGCTGCTAGCCACACCCACAATGTTTTGGGCACAGTCCTCCTGGTCATTAGTGTCTTTTTGGTCTGCTCCTCCCTCTTCTCCACCATCATTCAGCTTCTCCTTGCTTGCAGGACTCTGCAAATTGTGTTTTTTGCGTTTTGTCTTTTTCTTTTTTAAGCTGTTGTTCAGTTCCCAAACTTTCAACGGATCGGTCCAGGGCAGCTTTTTAACCAAACCTTCCAAATCCTTTAAAGCATCTTCCTTTAACAGACAGAAGAAGACATACTTTGAAGTCATTTCATTCCTTTGAAAGTTATCTTTTATTTTTAGGTCTCTCAAAGTAGTTTATTAAACATTAACCCACTACATCTTTAAGAAAAGCTTATAGGTTTTTGTCCAATTCTTGCCATAAAAGGAATTACACCGAAAATCACAAGACCCACAGGATTTCACAGTTTATCTCATAAAACAGCTAGCAGTGCATTAAGTGACCAAAGCGATACATCACTGTCCTATGTCTGTGACCTACAAACATGGCATCAGCTCCTATCCCAGATTTTGCCAATGCAACATATTTAACTGAAGAAATGTCAGACAACATGGCCACAGTTCCATTTACAAGAAAAGAGGAACTAGAACAATATCACAACTGAAAAACCCAACAAACTTGTTAAACAAACAGAATACTTTGACACTAGTCTTAAACTAAAAAACAGTCAAACCAAACAACACTTCAAACCCCAGAACTGACCGAAAAATGAGGAATACCTCACCTTATTTTCTTTAAATTGATAGTCTTTGAACTCTTCAACAACAACAAATAAATTATCCACTGACCGCAGACGGTGGACCTAGAGGAGATGAGAAGGCACGGTGGCACGTTACTAACCGCGTGTCATGGGGACTGTGTTTACTGTCGTTAGAATTTTGCCATCTTACATGCACGATTTTCCACTTTAGTCCCCAAGGGAGTTATCACTATACCTCTGCGCTGATTTAACCTCCCCAGTTTTGACTTAATCTCCCCTTCAAACCGCGATAAAGGCGGATAGAGCTGCTGCACCCGGGCCGGCCGCGGCCTCCGACAGCGGAGCGCTCTGCTCGGAGGGGCCGTGACCCAGCGGACCGGGCAGGGCCGGGCAGGGCAGCGAGGCCGCGGCGGGGACAGCGGAGCAGGCGGCGTGCACGGACCTGCGGCAGGCTCCGGGCCGGGACCGCGAAGTAGATCTTGCCCCGGTCCCTGCTGATCCTGGAGGCCGAGCCCAGTTTCTCCTGCACCTCCTCGGCCGCCGTCTGCTCGAACCCCGTGGGCACGGTGGCGCCGATAACGGCCGCGAGCTCCGCGCCCTCCTGGGCTGGACCCGGCCCCAGCCCCGCGTCACCGGCCGCCTCCGCCATGGTAGGCTGCCGGGGGATGGAGACCGCCGGGGGATGGAGACCGCCGGGAACTCCGGCGGCCGCGCCGCACCGGCCACGGCTCCCGCCGCCCCACGCGCCACCGCCCCTTCCGCTTCCGCCCGGGAGGCCCCGCCCGCGCTGCCCGTGGGTCGCTGTTCCGAGCGGGCGGGAGGCGGCGCCGCGACCCGCGGCGTGTGGGGGAGACAGTGTGGCCGGCCCGTGCCGTCCGGGGGAGACAGTGTGGTCGGCCCGTGCCGTGCGGGGGAGACAGTGTGGTCGGCCCGTGCCGTGCGGGGGAGACAGTGTGGCCGGCCCGTGCCGTGCGGGGGAGCCGGTCTGGCCGGCCCGTGCTTCCCCCGCGCCCCTCAGCGGAGCGGCCGCCGCGGGGGCCGAGCCCGGCCCACGTTCCTGCCGGGCGCGCGATCTGTATGTGACACCGGCGGTGACGGGACAGCCGGGCAGATTGCTGCCGCGATGGACTGCGAGCAGGCGGCTGTGACCGGACATCCAGGGAAGGCAACAGGGTCGGTGACGGCGGCAGCTCCATGCGCGTTCCCACCGTGGAACGGGATCCATCGATTTACCTGGAAGAGCTGCCCGGTTCCAAAGCCAATACAGCCCGTGGCCCTCTGTCCCCGCAGCCCGCGGGGTCCCGGCACGGAGCTCCCGAGCACCCGCACAGCGCGAGCTGCCGCTGCTGCCGCATCCCCTGTGCAAACCATGCGTGGCCATTTCCTTTTTCGTTCCTTGTTATAAAAAGTGCTCAGTTCCTTCGATCATCGGGCTGCTGTCTTTAGCATGTTTCCAGCACTAGAATTTTTTTTTAAAGAAAAATCTAGCAGCTAAATGTTCTCTCAGGAGGCATAGAGAGGCCACCCCAGCTATCTGCCACAGCCATGCACGTGTCACTGTGCCCAAGCGTGATCCGCATGAAGCTGAAGAGGCACTGTTTCCCTCCTCTTTTCTTCCGGCCCCGGAGTCTTTACCTTTTCCCAGTACTGGATTGATAAATGTAAACACAACTTGTCCCTGCAGCTTCTCTGCAGATGCAGCATGTACTGGCAGCAGCACTGTCTGTCTTCCCCCTGTGAGTTCTGGTTGCACTGTGACATTCAATGTTGAGCAGGAGGCCTGAGGCACTGCTCCTGCCATTGAGTCTTCTGAAGCATCGCTTTGCTTTCACATGCCAAGGGTGATGGAAGGTGTGGGTTTACTTGTGATTCAAGTCTGAAAATATAAGATGAAAACCGTGGAATTTGGATCATAAACATACTGGAGAAAGTTTTTGTGAAATGGCTTCTTCAATGAGAACTTAAAATGTGCTAAAGCAGAGGCAGCCACAGACTTTGCACAGCTTTCTCCTGCAGCAACTCATATAGCAAGGGTGAGCTCTGTGGTTCGAGTGGGATAACGAGCTCGGGTTGCTGAGCTGCTTTCAATAGCAGAATTTTCAGCATATTTTGGTGAAGGTGTTTGCCAGACACTTAAATGGATTCCGTATGTCTGGCCTAGCAGCAGCAGCTCTGACCTTCCCAGCTGGCCTCACATGGGAAGGTGAGAAGCAGGGATCAGCCTGCTGTGCTGCTGCTCTCAAAATCTGTCCAGGCACCACTCGCAGAACGGTTTCCTGCCAGTGGCCAAGTCTTGCAGCAGCTCTCCTACTCTCCTACCTATGTTTTGGTAGGAAAGAAAATATGACAGTCTTCAAGACCAAACCAAAGCTGCAATTTTGTGTCCATTATGAACCCATTTCCCAGAACCAAGGAACCAAACTGGCTCCCAGGAGCAGCTGCAGTCAGTTAAGGAAAGCAGATGCCTGTTGGGTAGCTCTGTGAGCCCCGTTTACAGGCAGTAGCAGTTCTGATGAGCTGGCAGCATTGATTTCATGGCTGATTTAGTGCATACCCGAGGAAGAGCATTGCTGTCCACTTGTCTGGAAGGGGTTGTGCCCTGAGGGAGCTGGGTCTGTCAGTTTGGAATGCACGTGTCAATAGCAGGCTGGATCACAGAGGATGCTGAATGTTTCTGCACTCTTGCTCCTCAGGTTACCAATGCAATGGTGGAGATAGCAATTGTCCAGTTGACCAAAGGGTCCTAATATTATCCTGGAGTCATTATTATTTGTCTCATAATATTGACACACAACTGAAGAACATTTACAATACCCCTAATTTACTAAAACCAATAACTTGTCCTGGAATTAGGACTAGACCAGGTTACTCCAAGCCCTATCCAACCTGACCTTGAACACTTCCAGGGATGGGGCAGCCACAACTTCTCTGGGCAACCTGTGCCAGGGCCTCCCCACCCTCACAGGGAACAATTTCTTCCTGACATCTAGTCTAGTTACTTAATTTTTCCTCGAGTTTTACTATTTTCATGTGCATGAGAGAAAGATAATATTGTATGCTGTTTGGGAATCTCCAGCTGAAGGATAATGTTATTTTGACACCTAGAGGTCAGGAGGGGAGTGAATTGGCAGCTTAACTGTTACTGGATGGGGAAGAATTAGTCAGTTTGTGGCAGCACTGGTAGGCCTTAGTCAGAAGAGCTGTGAACTGAGGTTGGTGGGTGATAGGACACGACAAAGAGTTGACAAAGAGTTCACAATTTAAAGTGAGAAATTGTGTGGCAAACCCTTGTTGCTGGAGGTGTTTGGTTAACAAGGGACCGTCCCACCCTTCCTGTCCCCAGCAGATTTTGCATAGGAACAAATAAGCCACAATTAGCAACTTGTGCCTGGGCAGCATGGGTGCAGCCACTCTGGGAGGTCAGAGCTGTGATAAGGCCACAGAGGATGAGCAGCTCATTCTACAGAATGTGAGACGTGTGCTGAGAATATCAGACTGGTCGGCCTTGCTGTACTGGTTGTACACCTGTGCCCAGGGACTGAGCTTTGTCATATGTGAGGTCTGTGAAATAGAAACTGCTGAGGGAGCCTCATCAGCAAGAAACTCAGTGGGCACACATAACCTTACACCAATGAATTTCATGAAAGCAGTGAGAGGTGTTCAAAGGCCTTGCTTAATTTTTACCAGGGGAACAGAAATTAATTTCCTGCATTGGTTTAATGAATTTGGTAGGGCATAAACAAATTTAGAGATGGCACTGAATTTCCAGTACTGAAGTGCCAGGTTACGCCTACATGTGTCTCGCCTGGAGAAACCACTTGGTTTGAGTTCATTTCAGAGCTGCAGAATGAGTTGGGTGTGAACTGGTCAGGTTTGCCTTGCAGTGACAAGAGCATGTTGTATAAATCCCATCCAGCACTTGGGTTTGCAGAAGTCCTTTGAGCAAGGAAATACATTTCTTTCCAGTTCAGCCTCAGCACACAGCTGCAAAGCCTGTGCCTCCTGGGACACACCTGTGGAGGGGCCTGACCTTCAGGAGGAGAAAAACACAAGTGGGGCTCCTCAGAGCAGCCCACGTTTTTAATAAAGCATTAAGGAGTGCTGAGATCCCTAAGCATGCAAGGCTATCATGGATAAGCTGGAGGATAGGAAGATCTAATATTCATGATACATCATCCTAAGAAATTTACATCAAAGACAGCCTTTAAAGTGAGACAGTTAATCTTTTTCAGTGCCTGGATTTTGCTTCAGGCCATCTCAACTTTTACTTTGGACTGAAAAACATCACAATTAATCCAAACTAAACATCACGACTAATCCAAATCCTTGGCAGCAGCCTTCATAGCAGAGTCCTGTGTGAGCTGCCACATGTCACTCCAGATGTGTTGGTTCAGTCAGCAACAGCCTGTCCACATCAGCGACGTGCAGCTGGGGCCTCTCTGATGTCTCTCATCCAAAACTTATGGAGCTTTAGGTCACAGCAGCAGCTTCTGTTGGGTTCAGTGGAGTGATATGGCTGTTGCCCGGTTTTCCTGGGCTCTGGGTTTCCCTGTTCCTGAGTCCCATCGTGCCTTGGAGGCTGCTGGGAAGGATGAAGCTGTCAGGGTGTTCAGGGTCCTGCCACTGGAGAATCTGGAGTGCCTGGGGGAAAAAACAGGTGTGCTTGGTTCCAGACATCCTGCACCTACTTCGCTAGGAGACGGCACCTACTTAGCTAGGTGACGATCTGTTACCTTCACTTGTTTGTTTGGGGTGGTTTGTGGAGGCTTTATGAGTTAAACCTCAGGAGCAGTGGAGTCAGTCACCTGAAATGTCCTTGTATGGAAGGAGGCATTTCAGCCCTCCTGGAAATGCTACTTTGGAATGGCTGAGAAGGAGCCAGAGTTACAGTGCCAGTCAGAGCATGAGGGTGGAAAGCATAAACGGATCAGCAGTCCTGACCTCAGGTACCATCAGGACTCTGAGAACAGTCAACATGCTTGTTTTTCTGGGAGTTACCAGATAACTGCAAATGACGTTTGTGTACCCCAAGGCAGCAGCCTGCTGCACCATGCTGCTGCCTCCAGTCCCTGCTATGGTGGAAGCACCTCCTACCTGGATTCAGTACAAGTCTGTCCTGCGTGGGCTTTTCCCTCCAGCTTGGTGCTGCTAGAGCCTCTTTTAATTTCTGGTAAGTCACAAATATGTAACATTTCCCAGCTGCCTGTCTGTCCTTGTACTAGCATGTCACAGTGCAGGACAGGGCAGGATAGCTCTTGGTTGTGGTTTCAGAACATTTTAGATCCATTTCATGGACAGCAAAAACGCAGTTCAACACATTTTCTTGTGGATCTGAAGAAAATCACACACTTGTGTAGGAATGCCTGGTTTTCTATAGCCTGTGTGTTTAGCCGTAGCTCCTTTGAAATACATATGAAAGTGTAGAGTGAATATATTTCTGGAATAATCTCATTGCCTTCACTAGATCTGTTTGAGGCTCACTTCAAGGTAACCCTGGCTCACTGTGATAGTTAAAATCAGATGAGACTCAAGAAATCATAGTCTTTGGCTCTGTTTACATCTCTTGCTGCATTCATAAAGCATCCTCCGTCTGGGGAGCTGCCTGAGCTCTCATATCAGAGATCTGACCAGCTCACCCTTCATGGAAATATGCACTGCAGAGCACCAGTGTGGGACTGGGCCCAGGCCTGGACATGTGGCACGAGGGCAGGAAATGGTGTGTGGCTGTTAAATGTGGACCAAACCAATATTCATGTAACACAGTGTTACTGAAATGGGCTCCCAAAGTACTCCAGGCTTGGGCAGCTTTTCATAGACTGTTGCTCCATTTGGCAGCTAGAGAGAAAAAGGAGGGGTGGTGGCAAAGCTGTGGCCATAGGTAGCCAAAACCTGATGTCTTATTTGAAGGTGGATGAGCAAGATCCCATTATTAAGTTTTCCTTTGATTTTGAATGAATAGATATTTTAGAAAATTAAATTCTTTGAAAAGCATATTCAGGAAAAGAGTTGCCTGTTACTGCAGCTATTGCAGATCTGGACTGTATTTTTTGCTTGTGGCAAATGGATTGGACTGGACATTTGTTCAGAGAACAGGGTAACTCCCAGCTCCATCCACCTGGGCTTACATTCCTGAGTTTCCCATCCTGTCATTAGGCATCTGAGTCCAGTTGCCAGGTACCTCCAGTAACTGAAAAGTCTTGTCTAATATTGTAGGTACCTAAAAGCCACAGATACTAAGTTTCTGTCAGCAGGCATGAACATAACTGCTGGATTCCTGAAGGTGTTCATCAGTTTGTGCCCAAGGCCTGGGAAGGTTCTTAAACAAGATCTTTTCTTTCTCCAACTTGCCCATGGAAGCTGCTCCAGAGATACCGATCTCTTGCTTAAATCAAAGCATATCTACCCTTTACCCCAACCTCTCCCAGAAGAAAGATACAGAGACTTTTTGTGGTTAGGTTTTTGAGCTCTCTTTTGTTTTGTCATTCGAGTGGAGGGAGAGGGTCAGGGGAGGCACTGCAGGGTCATCCCTGTGTCCCCACAGTGGTCTCAGGAGTGCTGGAATCTGCAGGACTCATCGTGGGGATTGCAGGGAGTGTCACTCTCCTGTGCCCAGGGAGCTGCTCACCCACAGCTCCTCTCAGATTCAGCAATTATGCCCTGTATCAGCCATCAAATGGTAATTTCTCCACTTGTTCTTCACTAAAGATCTGGCATTGAGCGGGTGAAGAGCCCACTGAGATGGAGTCAGCTCTGGATTGGATTTAATTGGATCAGGCTTGTTTTGTTGGAAAAGGAAAGCGAAATAATACCAGTTGGGGAAGAAATTTAAGAAATGAAATGGGGTTTGATCAGCATTTTCAAATGTAATTTAGTATATTTTGTTTTCTGAAAGCTAATGCCAAACATTATATTCTGCCTCCTAGAAGTTTTTCCTTTCTTCCTAATGCAGGCAGCCTGCGTGCTCTCGTGCCAGAACCTGTGACCTGAGGACAAGCTGAGCTGCTCTGGCTGTTGTTTTATGGGTTCAGTCCTCCACAAGCACAGCAATTTAGAAGAATTTGGAGAAGGTGAGTTTGATTTCCAGCACTGCCAAATCCATCTTGGAGGACTTTGTAACCATTGGCCTCAGAGAGGGAATTTTCAGAAATACAGAGTAGATTGTCTGTGACTTCAAACATGTTCTCTTGAAGCCATGTTTGATGTCTCAAAGGGCTGTTTCCTGGCTCCATAGACTGCTTTTAAAAATATAGTTTTGTGTTTCAATATACACACTGAGAAGTGAAATCAAAAACCTGCCCTTCCAAAGTAAAAATGCTGTGGGCAGTATAAGAAAGCTTTTCAGGGCAAGATGCCTGTGAAGGTGCCAGGCTCTTTCCTCCTGTGACCTCTTGAAGACAGTTCTGCTTTCAGGGGACTTTGGGTGATGGCTTTACCACTTCCTTCTCAGTGGTATTCCAGCTGTGTGCTCGCTGGTACTGGATTTACTCTTGTGCAGTACCTCACTGCTGCTCAGAGGGTTGCCATGGCTTTACTACAGGAGTGAGGGTTAGTGTGGGGATCACCTTTTAACCTACAGCATTTGCTTCTGACCTGACAGTCAAGTTTACTTTGAGACAACTTATTAAAAGAAAGATTCTTACACACAGAAATAAATAAAAAAGTAGGCAAAGATGAAGTAGTTTACAATTCAGAATTTTTCATGGGATTTTAGCCTCAACTGGTGCTGGCAAAGTCTGAAGTTTGGACAGGCAGCCTGTAGTGTGAGGTGCTGACCGGTCAGACAGGGCTATTGGGATCCAGTCCTTTGTGCTGCCTCAGTGGCCTGTGTGAGGGAGGGAAGAGGTTGCACAGCTCAGATTTCTTCCTCTCCCAGTTGGGGATACAACTCCATGGTCTTGAATCTGCGTTGGCAGCCAGGAGACAGGGAATGGTGACAGTGCTGGCAGAGCTGGCATGAGCTTTGACCATTGGAAAACAAATAATCCCTCCAGTTATTTTTAACAGATCTGGAAGCATAATTCAGAAGAGGGAGATATATAATCTTCTTGTGGCCCCACAATTGTTGTGTTTTCACTTACACTCGGTGTGTCTGATTAGCTCCTACCTGAGTCCAAAAGACCACTGATGCTACAGAATATATGGCCTCAGGGAGCTACCATGGACACTGCTGAGCATCTTCAGAGTCTGCAGCTGTGTTTTACTAATGCCTTTGTTGTGAAGCTTTGTTTTCCTAACAGTTAATTTATTAGTGAACAAATTGAGGCTTTTGCATATTAAAAGACCTGCCAAGTATCACTTAGGGGCCAGAACAGAGACTAATGAAATTATAAAGTCTCTCCCCAACATCCAAATAAAAAAGCTCTTAAAAAGTCTTTTTAATTATTCTCTGGGATGGAATGTACAAGATCTATAGTGTATTGCAGTATCATGTATCATAATTGCGATATCCTGATTCAGCTCCATTAACCTGTGCGTGGCCCTGCTCTGGGGACACGAGGGGCCAGGATCCATCACTCCATCACTTGGGCACGTTAAACCACACACAGGGGTTTGCTGGTGCTCCTGCTGTCACTGATATCTTGAACTGAGAAAAATCAGTTTCAGGCTCTTTTCTGTAGAACCACGGTGCTGTCTGTGTTTCAAGCAGTGGTACATGAGTGCTGTGACCTCTTTCCTTCTGAGTCAGTGTAACCAGCACCTGTCAGTGAGGCTGCCCATACACAAGAGCTGCTGTTCCTGGCCAGTCAATTATTTCAAGCTCATTGTTAGTCACTTCTGTGGGAGAAAAGGCAGAATTATTGTAGTGCTCCACAGAGCATGGTGACATGTGAGGGGCTGTGTGTCCTGGGCATGAACGAGCAGCGTGTGCTGCGTTCAGCAGCGTGTGGTGCAGGGAGGCTCTGCTGGCTTTACTGGGGAATCACAACTCCTTAAACAGCTGAAGCTTGGCAGAAATTGGAGTGACCTTTGTGCTAATGACTCTGCTGGGAGTTTTCTTAGTCTGCATGTAACCTGTATGGGCATTGCAGCTGGATGTGGCTGTGGACAGCTCAGCTGAATTGTCAGCTGATTTCTTCAAATATGTCCTGCTGAGATTTCAATTATGTTACTGGATGGAAATCCTTCTGTTGAGAATATTTGAAAGGAGACTGGTATGCACACAATTAAAGGATGTTTTTGGGGAGCTTGGGGTTTTGGGTTTTATTTTAAAAAATCTATTAAACTGATGTACTAGTAGAAGTTCATTTCTATTTTATACATAATGCTTTTAAGTGGGAAACTTGCACTGTCTTTTACCATGTGAAACAAACGGTTTGATCACCTCCTTGAATCCTATTCTGCACAAAAATTCACCTTTGGAATCCCATCCCTGTGCTTGGGGTTTCAAAGCGGGAGAGCTGCTCAGAGCAGCTGTCAGGGGAGCGTGTGGACAGGGAGCTCTGCTGTGAGTCACTCTGCAAGGGGCTTTCCCTGAATGAAGGGACTGAATCTGACTTATCTTCTGTGAGCCTGTGTAACACACACACACACACAAACTAGATCCAGCATGCAGTGCAAGATCTACCACATCCATCTGTGCCTCTTAGTGGGATGTGGCAAGGACTTAACTCAATCCAGTGAACTGTGTTCGTGGCTAACGGGGGTTGTTTTCATCTCTAGAAGCACAAGAATGTGCAAATCTGAAATCTCATTTAAAAAGTGCATTTCAAGAGAAAATATCACATGGACAGTGAGAGGTCTGAGTGCTGCAGATGTGTGAGACAGACAACAGAACCAGGTGAGAACAGTGTGCAGTGAAGGATTTACAAGAGTGTCACATCCCAGCTGTGTTAACTCAGCGTTCTGTTGTGTCTGAGATCACTGGGTGACAAAAGTAATGTCTTTACAAATAATTTTTCAAGGCATTTGTATATCAAGGCTAGTGAAAGCAATATAGGTAGGATATTAGGAAGAAATTTTTTACAGAGGGAGTAATCAAACGTTGGAATGGGCTGCCCAGGGAGGTGGTGGATTCACCATCTCTGGAGGTTAAGATGAGACTGGATGTGGCATCAGTGCCATGGTCTGGGAACCACAGCAGCGTTGGATCAAGGGTTGGACTTGATGATCTTGGAGGTCTTTTCCAACCTGGTTGATTCCATGATTCTGTACTATAATATCACAATTCAGGTGATATTTCCACCTGTACTTCACTATTCCAATAAAGAAATTATGTGGGGAGAATACTTGACTCCTGCACATGGAAAGACAATGGGGAGAGAGTGAGAAGTAAAAAATGGCCTCTGTGCTTCCCCCTGGCTTGGGAATCTGAGGGGGAAGAAGAAAGGCATGTGGGGCCTGAGGAGTCAAAATGCTGATACTGCAAGGAATTTCTGCTCTGCATCTAGGCACAGTGACAAGAGGAGCTGGGAAGAGCTTTAGCTGACTTTGGGACTGCTGCCAGACTCCTGAACAATTCTGAACACATTCTTAAGTGTTCATTTTAACGACAGAGAGAGCAGGGGAAATGACCATTTTAAATAATAAAAAAAATGGTGATATCTTCCTTGCTTTTATAAACATCTCACATGTGAGTGGCTTTGGAGTCTGCCTGTGTTCTGAATTTGAATGTGTCTGTGGCAGTGGGACTCCTGTTCCCTCCCATCGCTGCTGCAGCGACACAAGGACTCTGCAACTGTGCTCTGCTTGTGCTCTGCAGTAACAGCCTTGAGTTACTGCTAGGGGAATGCTGCATTAAACAAACTGAAAACCTAAAGCAAGGGTTCAGGCCTTGGTTGTCTCCTCTTGAGCACTTGACCACAACCTGAACAGACAGTGCATCTGAGAGCAGGTCCCTGGGACAGGTGCTGCTGAAGGGAGGACATGGCCCCTCTGAGTGTGGGCTCGAGAGCTGCCTGCCAGATGGGAGCTGTCCATGGGCCCAACTGGGAAGTTTCTGGAGCATGGAATGAAAATCTGTGACTTTTTCCCCTCCCATCCTCTCCCTGCCATGTCTCTTCTACGTGTGGGCAGTTGTGCTCGAATCTGTGGCTTGACTCTCACATGTGTCTCACCACGGAGCCGCCTCTTCCTCCCTGCAGGCTGAGGGACCTTTCCTTGGGCTGTCTGGGGGCAGTGCTGGCATGAGAAAGGTGCTGCTTGCAGTGCGAGCCCTTCTCTCCTACAAGTGCTGTGCAGGGAGCATCAGGGGGAGAGGCAGCCATGTGCAAAGGCTGCATTTCCTGCTACCTGTCCTGCCAAACCCAGCGGCTCCTTTGGGCCTCGGGGCTTGTACAGCTCACGCAGAGACTTGTAGAGAGTTATATGTGCTTCGTGCTGCTGTGGGTGGACAGCCCTTTCTCTACTGGGAAAAGGAGTAATCCTGGATAACATGTCTGCTTGCTGCTACACCTTCACCCTAAATAATTTTAAAAAGATGATATTGGTAAGATAAAAACTCAGATTTGATAATTAAGTTTCCATTCCAAACCCACAGTCCCCAGCAGGGTCTCATGAAGTGCCACCAATCTGTATTAGTTCTTCATGCAGTTATGTGCTCTTTAGGGCCAGAGACAACCCCCTGCATGTTCTGGTTCACATGTGAACTTTTGTGTATTACTGTGCTGTGGTGAATGCTCTGTTTGAGCAGATATCATGAAGAGATTCTGCAGCACTGGGTTTTTCAGAGGCTGAGCAGAGATGCCTTATGAGTTAGACAGTGTTGAACTCACTCTGTGAAATCAGCTGCAGGGAATCCAGGCTTCACTCAAGACCCAGCTTTTTAGTGTTAAATCATGGGGGTATTCTGAAGTGAAACTGGGAAAGTTGTGCAACTCTGCAGGGAGCAGAGCCCAGAACAAACTCCAGGTTTAAGTTTTCTCACTGTTTTTCTGCATTTAGTGATTTGTCTGTTCTATATCCATGACTACATGGCTGTTAGGAGCAGACTTTTTTCGTCGTCTAAAATACTTGCAGCCATGGCAGTAGTTCCCAGTTTGTCAGTCTCCTGGGCTGTGGATCCCAATCCTCTGGCCAGGCCATCCTACTCTCTAGAGCTGCCCTGCCAGCAGGCTTTGCCCTGGGCTGGAGGGAATCCCTTCAGCAGGGACAGGGATTTGTCTGAGCTGCAAAACAGTGAAGCCAGAGAACCAAGACTTGTTATTTTGGAATTCTGAAACATTACAATCTTCAAACTCTTTTCATAGGGCTGGAGGATGACCCTTTGTAGGAATGAGTCCAGTTTACTGCTGATACGGCTCACTCACCCAAATTCCCGTCTGTAAGGGTGTGGGAATCCCTCCACGGCATTACACTCATTACCCGGGTGTGCTCGTCGCTCCCACGGTGGGCCTTGGCAGCCAGTTCTGCCTGTCACATGTCAGGTGTGTTGTATTTAAGGGCTGTGGTACAGCTTCCAGAGGACCAACAGGATATGGTGTGTGGCTCCTGCATGGGGATAACACCGTTATTCAATCGGTTGTGAGTTATTTTGTGAGGTAAATCAGTAGGTAGAAGTGAGTTTTAGGGAGGCACCAGTTGTCCCCAATGTGTGGTTTTCCATACCCAGTGATTCCCCAGTGCTTTCACATCATAGAAGAGTGTGGAGGTGTCAGTCACTATCTCTGATGACCTGGTTCTTTTTTTTTTTGACCTGGATGAGAAGTTTTTCTTTTGGATGAGAAGTGACAGTTGAGGGAACAGGGAGCAGCAACTCATCCCCCATGTTCCATCCTGAACCGCACTCACACAGCAAACTTTGTGGATTAGTGGGATTCAGTTTAGTGCAGAATAAGTCAGAGCAAAGGTCTTGTGGTGTTGGTGCCAAGTTTTTGTAGCTGTTTCAAAGCATTTGCAGCAGAAGGGCTGCAGTATTTTACGTGTTCCCCCATGGCCTGGCTCAAGCTCGTTATGAAACAGTGACCTTGCGGGTGGTTTGCTCAGGAAATGGGGCTCCCTCTGCTCTGGCCCAGCTCCCTGCGCATGCAGCAGCTTCCCCCTGAGGCTGCAGCAGGCTCTGGTGCTGGTGTCAGCAATATTTCCTCCCCTTAAGCGCATGCCAAGGGCTAGATGCCAAATGCTGGCAATGAAACAGCTCTGGGAAGAACCTGGAGCAGGAGCGCAAGGGGACACGGGAGGATGCCAAGGCTATGGAAACAGGAGACAGCGACTGCTTGGATTGTGCTGGGGCAGGACCGCCACCCCCAGCACTGTTTTCCTTAGTCCAGCAGAAGGGAAGGAGCTGTTTGTGCTGGAGACCACTGTTAGCCCCTTTTTGTAAATATTTCTGGGCTATCTGCATATCTCCCTGGTGAAAAACTAACTGAATCCTGGACAGAAAGAGAAGGATAAGATGAGAAATCTGAGCTGAGCAGGTCAGTGGTACTGCGCAGGGACCACGGAAGGGGCTGGTCCTGAGCATGCTGAGAGATCCCACAGAGCCCAGGTCATGCCACCCAGGAACAGGGGGCTTGGGACTGGTTTGTAAAGAATGGGGGACTGAGGCCTTCAGCCTGAGACATGGCAAGAGCTCTGTAAATAGCTCTCTTTGAGCTGAGAGAGTGTGAGAGGAGGGAAAAATAATACCCTGAATGCAGGTAAATCAGCATCTTGTGACAAGAATGAAATGTGGGCTTATACGTGCATCTTGGTTGGCATTTGATGTGTTCTACAGAAAGTCAGACTGTGAGCATTGGGGAAGCAGGAGCTTCCTTGGAGAACATGCTGTGTCCTTTGGACTAATGAAATTACAATTAAAACAGCAGCTCAGGATTTTGCTCGCCTTTGACATCTGAGACTTTACTGTGCTCTTGGATTACATTTTTCAGGATTTTTCTCTGCAGCTTGGCAAGGGAGCTTAATTAAAATCTGAAATGAAAGATCATGTCAGCCTTTATTTTAAATGAAAATCCTCCACAAACTGTTGCCTTTCATACAAGTACTGGCCATGAGTCCCTGGGAGCAAGCAGGCTGTGTTGTTTGTGTTATGGTTGAGGTTGCCAGTTAGATCTGACAGCAACGTTTTGCACTAATTCTGGGCACACAGACAGCTGGCACAGCTCTGCTGAGTTCCTGTTTTACACATGTGTTTTGCTCTGCTCCTCAAATCTGGGAGCTATTGGATCCAGTTGAATCCCTGCAGTGCCAGTGCTTTGGAACAGGAGGGTCATGTCCTCACTGGAGAGAAGCTGTGAGAGCTGACAGGTATCACACCTCTGCAGAGCTGCACAGCCCAGTGCCACAGGACACGGAGCCTCTGGAATCCTGCTGCAGGGATCCAAGGTCACTGCCGTGTTTTCTGGCAGTGAAATTAATAAAAAGGCCCATCTGGATGTTTGAGAAGTTAAAACCTCAAACATGTGGGCTGTGCCTTTGGAGATGAGTGACTCAAGCTTTTGGTTGGGATTTTCAGGTCAGTGCCTTCATTCCTGAGCTGTATTTTTGGAGAGCCCTCAGGAAATTAAGTTTTTCCTTCTGGAGCAGTGTACTCCTGAGAGGTCTGTGCCTCGGGATCCTGCACTGGGCACATACCCCAGTACTTCCCATGTCAGAGGTCCTTTAACTTGGATGAGTTACAAGATGTGGTCCATTTTGGCAGGTTGAGCCCCCACCAGGGCAGCACAGAGAACTGGGTGCTGCAATGCCCACGGTGCCAGCAGGAAGAAGAGGATGGAGAGGAGCAGGGAGGCAGCAGAGCAGCGTGGCCCTTGCTGCAGGGATGTGATCATGGGTTGCTGAAGCCCGGCATGAAGCCCCAGTGATGCTCTGCTGGCTCAGTAGCTCAGCCCCACGCAGGGTTAGCTCAGGTCCCTTGTTGAGCTGTGCCTCAGTTTGCTCCTGCACTGGCCGGCTGATCCCACAGCTCTGCCTCAGTTGATCCCACAGCTCTGCCTCAGCTGATCCCACAGCTCTGCCTCAGCTGATCCCACAGCTCTGCCTCAGCTTTCTCTTCCTCCAGGGCCGCCTCTCTGAGCACTGCTGTGCTCAACTTGGGAGGGTGGCCTTTTTCCTTCAAACTGAAATCCACAGGTATAAAAAGTCCACATTAATTAAAAAAAAAATTTCTAGTATTGCTAAACCAGTAGCTTCTCTCATACCATGTACTTTTTATTGTCTTAAGACAAAATATCTTTTGTCCTTGTTTCCTCCTCAAGGCATTTGAATCTATGTACATTTAAGCATCTATGGTTCTGTGTACACATAAATAATATCTAATGGATATGCCACTGTCACTGTAAACCAGATTTTTCTTATTGCAGTGATTAGGGGAGGGTAGAAAAGGAAGTGTATCATAATGATTGGCACATGGGAAACCACTGCCAAATCAGTGCCAACACAAATTAATGCAGCTTTTTTTCTGGAAAGCAATTGTGGCTATACTTAGAACATGTTGGGACACTCCTGATCCTGTCTAAAAGGAAGGAGTCACATGCAACTCATTGAGCAGCATCACAGGAGGAGCCGGCCCAGTCCAGCGGCGGGGGTGGGATGCACAGCACGGCCTGCAGGGGCTGTGGGGACACACCTCGGGCACAGACAGCTGCTGCCCTGCCAGCTCCACCTGTCACAGGGCTGCGAGAGCAGCATGGTCAGCACAGCGTAAGTTTACCAAGAGGGGCAGGAGAAACCAAACATCAGGGTGTAGCTGAACAACAGCAGAGCTGCTATTTCTGTCGGAGCTCTTGGAGCCTCTGTGACAAGTCCCCCACAGGCTGCAGCTCCAGCCACCACAGTGCAGGGTGCAGCTCTCCAGCTGGAGGAACCTGCTCATGCACAATTGGTTTTACTGCTGTTGTTGAGAATCCCAGCTCTCTGGGCCTCACCGTTGTGCAAGCCTCCCCCTTATCGACAGCATATCTGTTACGTGATGCTTGTCTGTGCTCTGAGGCTCTGCCAGCACTGTGAGGCAGCTCACAGCACACAGCAAATCTGCTTTAACTGCCTTGGAACAAAAGCCTAATGTAGTGTGCAAAATAGAGGGAGACAAAAGGGATAAAAATCAAATTAGATTCACTGTGCACACAAATTGTCAAACCCAAAGCACAGTGATGCTGGGAATAGAGGGAAGAAAACAGCTTTAAAAACAGGGCATAAAAATGGATTGCCACCCTTGCCTCACTCCAGGAGTCAGTTTGCATCCTGCAGGCACAGCCAGGGCTGAGATGTGCCCTATGGCGGTTTAACAGACCTTCCCTGCCTGCCCCAGGCTGCTGTTCTGTCCCTGTGGCACTGAGTGGAGCGGGCACTGCCAGCCCTCACTCTGTGCCGGGGCAGCCTCATGGCTGAGCCCGAGCTGCAGCCTGTGTGAAGGCTCAGGATTCCCTGTGAGCTGCGGGAGCATCGCTGTCCAAGGCTGAGGCAGGGCTCGGTGACCCTCCCAGAACAGAAGGTGGCAGCCCGGGGCTTCGGCACGGGAACACCTCGTTGCTGTGCACCCAGGAGGGGCTTGGCCAGGTCCAGGCATGCTGACACAGCACAGGCCAGCAAAGTGCTTATGCTCCTTCAGCTGTACCAGGAAGGTTTGATTGATGCTGCTCCAGTAAACAACCTTCCTTCTCCAGGGAAGGTGCGTCTTCATCAGCCGGACTCCCTGGGTTCAGGTGTTCCATGCAGGGCATATGTTTTCTTGTCTGTGGCCAGTGGGAGATAATCCATGGGATGGCACATTCATGGGTAATGCACGGAACCCATGTCTCTGTGCGTAGTCCAAGTTCCTAAAAAAAGGCTAAAAAAACCCTCTAGGTGGGCTGCTACTACACGACTGAGACCTCAGACAGTGCAATCAAACCTCAGTCTCTCGGAGCTGCTGCGGTGCACGGGCCGGGTCACCAGGTCTCTGTGCCTCTGCTGTGTCACTGTGAAGGGGCGCTTAAAAACACCCCAAAACTTTCCACTCTGTTTGGGAAATGACACTGTCGTGCTGGAATTTACAATGAAGTTGTGAATGCAGCTGAAGCCTGGGGCTTCTCCAGGAGAAGGCCCCTTTGGCCAGCTATATTCAGCTCTAATGAGAGGGCTGAATTCTCCCTCAAAGCCATGTTTTCCATTTGGCCCCTTTTCCCTCATCAATCGCTGTCACTTCAGACAGAGGCCCCGCATGCAGCTTCCCTTGGGCCTGTGTGCCGTGTGGGGGCCGCTGGGGAGGACAGCCTGCCCTACTAAACTGCATCTCTGAGCCCTGAACAATAGCGCTTTGTGTGAGTGCACAGTGCGGGCTCAGTTTCCCAGGCTTTTCCTTTTCTCCTCTCCCCTCTCCTGCTGGAAGCCCCCAGCGAGGCGGGAGCGGGCAGGGGCTGCTGCCACCAAACAAAGGGCGCGGGCTGCCCCTCCACCCGCGCCTCGCTCCAGCTGCAGGTACTGCATCATTGGCCTCCAGTACAACAGACCCGAGTCATTTCAGCAAAAATGCCAACCAGGGTGCAAGGAGGGCTCCAGCCTCCACAGGCAGGCAGGGCCCTCACTGCAGCCCTGGGGACACAAGGATGGCACCTGGGGTGGCTTTGGTGAGGGACGTGCTGTGGTGCCCATGCTGTCTGCTCTGGTGACCTGTGGTGCCCATGCCATTTGCT
Source organism: Pipra filicauda (assembly GCF_003945595.2). NCBI lineage: Eukaryota > Metazoa > Chordata > Aves > Passeriformes > Pipridae > Pipra > Pipra filicauda. Next base: position 519,284 of record NW_024103873.1, read on the forward strand.
CTGGTGACCTGCTGTGTGCCAGGTGCCCCAGTCACCTGACAGCTTGCTGCCAGAAGCCTCCCTGGCTGCAGGTAGTGCCAGGACAGATGGAGATGCTGGAGTGAGGAAGAACGGGGTGAAGTTTAAAAAAATCAAACTAGGCCAAATCTCTAGGTCAGTGGTGCTTGTTTACAGGGGCAGGACTGCAGGGACACCCAGCCCACACACAAGGGGATGCTCCTTTGCATCAACAGACAGGAGAGTACCCCAGAAAGGAGCAGGAATTCTAACTCCACTTACAGACATGGAAACAGGGATGTGGCCAAGATCTCGGTGCCCCAGATCAGCCCCCATTCTTGTCCCAGTGGGCCCCATGCCCACCCACATGCTCCTCCTGCCCTTTGCTGCTGCCAAGCGGAGCAGAGTGCTGCTGGGAACACTGGGCAGGAACGGAGGGATGTCCCTCAGTTCCCTGCATTGCTGCCAAATTCAGTCAAGCACCATGTCAGGTGGACTGCTGTGACATGTGGGGACCCTGTTTGGGTGCAGGGATGTTCAGGACCATCATGGCCAGGCTGGGGGTGCTACTCCCACTGGGCAGTGAAAGGGCCCTTCCATAGGGCAGACAGGGAAAGCTCCCGTGGCTGCCCTCCAACCTGCTCCTGCACTTAGGAGTTCTGGATCCCAAAGTGCCTAAAAATGCCGTTAGTGGGTTTCACATTCCAGATGGAGAAATGGAGATCATGTGTGACTAAATTGGGAACAGTAAACAGCAGGGACCCAAGTGTCAGAAAACACTGACAGCCCAACAGCCACCAATGTGGGAGCTCTCCCTTGGCTTCAGTGTGACCCACTGCCCATGGCTTCGCTCTGCCCTGTGCAGTGGCCCTGAGGCTGCTGGGGTCACTACCCTGGAGCTGCTGCCTTCTGCTGTCCCATGCAGCTACTGTATGCTGTTGTGCCGTCAGCATCGTCTGGAAAGGCAATGGTAGGGAAAACTGTCTCTTATTTATAGCTGCATTGTCACAGGCAGTGCTGATCTGCAGGATGCAGAGCCCCCGGTGATGGAAATGGATCGAGGAATAGGAGCATCTTGCATGTGATAAAAACAGGCTCAGTCCTACAGAAGAACATTGCCACCATATGACCTGCAGGGAGGAGCAGAAAACACTGCTGTGTGTGTGACGTGTAATACCTGCAGGCTCTGGCCTTGTGTCCAGAGTCATTGATACTGCAGGATGCCATTGACTGGTCAGAAACAGGAATTCAGGGAGGATAAAGAGATGTTGTTAAAAGAGCAGCAAGCTCCTCCTCTTGTGCAAGTTCTTTTTTGGTCTGTTGCTACAGCAACTCTCTACCAAGAACAAAGATGACAGCAAGATATTAAATTTTGCAGCAACTCAATTGACTCCTGATTTCCCTTCTTTTTTGCCTTCAGTAACTGAATCCTGCTGCATTAATTGTCTTAGATTTCAGATGGAAATCGTGCCTTCCTTTGACAAGAATTCCTGTGTTGCTCTTTCCTCCTTCCCCTCAGAAACCAATTAAATCAAATTAACTTATTTAAATCCAGTGGGTGATTATAAACACTGGATTTCTTGGCTTTATTTCTTCTGCATGTGGACATCATATGTTTTAAGCCACGACTCATATTCTGTACCAAAATCCCCAAAGCCTTGATATTCTTTAAAAAGAAACAAACAGTTCTTGGCAAGTACGATTTCGGCAAAGTTCAACGTATGCCGGTGGCACAGCACAGAAACATAAAATCTGAGTAACTGGAACAGAGATCGTCTGGATTTAGGAATGTTAAAATTGGTTTTAAAGCACTGCTGCATTTCAGTTCTTTCCCCCTATACCCCCCAGTCTATGTTTCTTGTGGGGCAGACCCTAAGGAGGCCACAGACCTGCATCTCTGGGATCACGTCTGCACACGCAGATGCCCTGGGTTCGGTGGGACAGAGCCTGACACGGACCCGCCTCAGTGTGGGGACTGTCACCTTCAGAGCCCTGGCCCTTGGCTCCCGAGGTCCAGAGCTCCTGTGTGGGGATGGTCACAGCCCCGAGCCTTTGGAGCAAGTGCTCTGTCACTGTGTCCGACTGTCACTTGTGTGTGCCTCGTGCGACAAGGCTGCTCCGGAAGGGCTAACGGGGAACGCTGTGGGGAACGGGGCGAGGGGAAGAGAGGCCACTCGAGTTTGTCTGAGACAACACAAAACATGGACTGCTACTAGCACTGGGATGGACTCCTGGCAGCAGGTAACCACGGGAGAACAGCATCATCCCACATGAGCAAAGCACGGATCAAGTCACAGCCAGACTGCAAATGCAACTGCACCAAATGACAGGGGTTTGTACCGAACCCTGGAGAGAGCTGTGCTGTGCTGTGAAAGATGAGACAGTGGGACCATGCTGGGTGGTGGAGCTGCGGCTCCTGGGAGTGCAGTGTGGGGAATCCTCACCCCTGAGGAGAAGAGAATAGGGGAAAATGGGAGAAAATAGAGGCAGAGGCAACGACATTTGGAGAAAGGGAGGTGACTGACGCACATGAAATATCACATATTTAGCTTTACTCTGAATTAGTGGGAGTATAACTAACGGTTTGGCTTTGGCAGCTTCAGCTTCAGCAGGGTGTGTGCAGGAGGGACAGGCTCAAGAAGAGTCTGAGCCAACGTGGGTTTAGTACAAGATCAAAGCCAAGGCAGGAGCCCAACAGAGTTAACCAGAAGCATGGGTCCTGTCACTTTTCCCCAAGAGCTGTTGTGCAAAAGCACTTCTTTGGGGGCTTTAGTCCAGGGCAAAGGACTCCAACCCATCCTGTGGGCAGGACTTAAACAGCTGCTTGGATTTCAGATGCACACTTTGGATATTAACACAAAATGCCAGCATTGTGCAGGGGATGTCCTTCCTAAAGAGCCTGGATGTGGGCACAGGGTGCCTGTTTCCCAGAGCAGTGGCTGAGCAGGCACCAGCGGAAGCTGCTGGTCACAGCAGGAAAAAGAAAGCACAGCTTTGCCCACAGGGTCTGGGCAACCTCCCCGAGGAAACAGAGGTAACAGATCTCTAGCAGGAAACTGCTCACAAGAGCCCTTTCACCACTGATAACGTCTGTGGTGCAACTGTGGCCTCATGCAGTGACAGCAGGTTCTGAGTAGCTTCTGACTCCAGTGCCTTTTACAGGAGAATTAGAGCTGCAGGGAATTATTGCTGTTGCCAAGTTGTTGATCATAATTCCTTGTGCTTTTAGTCACAAATAAATATTCCCATTTCTTACAGTGACTTGAATTATTGACCAGTGTAATGCTGAATTCTACTGGTATGACAAAGGCTTAAAATGGTAACAGTGGAAAAGGCAGAGATTGAGGTGGGCACATATTTAGAGTGCTCTGCTTCTTCTCTGAATATTCATGGCTGCAAGGACCCTACACTCATACTTTTGGGAGATACCCTTCTACTTACAACTGAGCTGTTGGAAACCCATATAAAGTAAAAATAAAAAGCAAACTTCTGGGATGCTTTACCTGAAAAGAAACATGTGTCTGCATACAGAAATCAAGACTTGTCTTTGGCTGCAGTTATTTTGGGTGCAAAGGCAGGTCAGTGCCAAGTTATGATGGCACTTCACTACACAGATAAAAAAGGGAACAGAGGGAGAACTAGTTGTTTTGTTAATATGACAAGATAACAGCACTTTGCTGCAGGAAAGGATGTAAGGTTCAAAAAAAACAAAGGTGATGTGGTGCTGCACAATCAATTTCTATGTTACATGTCTTCAACCGTTTTTTTCTTACACTGGGAAATGTGTGTATGGAAGTCTTTCCCCAGCAGTCTGGCTGTATTAGAGCTGTGCCATCCCTGCAGAGCAGCCAGCCAGCAGGGCTGGGCTCACAGAGATTTTATTCCCCAGATGACCCTGCTACAGCTGAGTACTTTCTGTGTTGGCACTTTCTCCCACTCTGGCTGGTTTGCTGCAGGTCCCACGAGCCCAAGGCAGAGCCCACATCTCCTGGCGACCCCCAAGTCTGGACTGGAAGAGTTGGTCTCACCAAGTAGGGATCTACAGCAGCTTCCCAGAGAGGCTGCAAAGGATTCAGCAATGTCAAGGTTGTCCCCATTCCCCAACTCCATCAACCCAAGGTATGGCACAGGGGATTCTGCCTTTCAGAGACCTCAGGAAGGCAGAAAGACCAAGGAGAATTGGGGTCGTGTCACATGAGCTGCCTTACTCTCTGGGCTGGGTAACTGGTGCCAGTGCTGCAGCCATGGCACTGGCATGAGGTTGTGAAGGGTTTCAACACACAGCTCAGTGTCCACATCAGCTGTGGCTTGATGAGGCCTCCAGCCTGGCTCCAGCCTTCCCTTGCAAAGCTCCACTGGTGTGAGAGGGGATACGATGGATATCCCATCCCGGGGAGTGTCCAAGGCCAAGTTGGACGGGGCTTGGAGCAACCTGGTCTAGTAGAAGGTGTCCCTGCCCATGGCAGGGGGTTGGAATGAGATGAGCTTCAAGGTCCCTTCCAACCCAAACCAGTCTGTGAATCCATGACCAGAGGGTCTGCCTGACTCATGGCAATGTACACAAGTGACTCTCTGGAAGCAGTATTCGTGTACCCTGCTGAGGCCGCTGTGTGTATGTTCAGCACATCATGAAACACAGTCTGAAGCTGGAAACAAAGAGTGCAAGACAGCTTCTGCCTAAAGAATTTTCCTTAATTTAGGAATTGCTTTAAGCCAACATTACCTCTGCTTCCTGAGCACACACAAGGCTACTGCCCTGGAAATAATCTGGATTAGCCTTACTGGAGTGACCACGTTGCCATAGTTACTGTTGGTTTCTCTATACCTCAAGCTTGAAGTGTTTATTATGATTAAATCCCATCCCATCCCATTCTTCATTTAAAAATTCTGTGTTGGAAGTGTCACAAAGTGAATTAGAATGTAATCCTTCCTTTTAAGAAGCTGTTTTAAGTTGAAATTCCACAAATGATCCTAGATGTGGGTATTTATTAAAAATCATTAATTTGTGATTGGATTATTTTTCTTCAGCCATCGCTGCTTCTTTATTCTTCCTGGTATCTGAGTGACAAAAAAACCCTGACGCTGCTGGATCATTTCATGACTGTTTGAGTTTTTTCTTTCACCACTGTATTGTGGACCACCCTGGTAAAAGATGTGCAACACTCTTAGACTCTTGGCTTTGACTTTAGAGGGGGCCTCATACGTTTGAACCAATCTGGCAAGAAATTAAAATCTGTCCTGTGGCACAGGTTGTTTTAGGAAATGTTGGTCTTTGCTCTCCAAATCCCTGTGGATGTTACAAGGTGAAGTGACTGCCGCTGGAATGAATCCATTATAAAATGGCCCATGCTTCTCTTTTCCTGTTTGTTTGGGGTTTTTTTGTGGAGAGCGAGCTCTGAACTGTAAGGTCCCCTCAGAGTGGTACTGGCTTTGAAGGAACATGACATCATGTTCCTGTTCTGTAAAAAATGTGTGTTATTTTTCTCTTTTCCTTTACCACATCTGTTAACAGCTTAATAGAGGTCTGATCTCTCTTCCATTTCCCCATGTCAGCTGTTATGTTGCCCACCATCAAAAATTCCTCACCCAACCTAAGCAATATTTAGGAGATAAGTTCATCTCCCAGCCACCTCCCTGCACACAGCATTTTGGCTTGTTCTTGTCTGCCTTCTGCATCATCCATCTAACCAATAACGAGCTGTACTGCCAGCAGGCTCTGTCACCCCATCCTGCCGTTCTCAGTGCTGTGAAACTGCCCAGACCAAGGTAAATTGTGTTTCAAAGATGTTTTGACACAAAATCTTTAGCGTATTGGTGAGTGACACAACCCAAAGCAGTGAGAGCGGATGGCCAGCCTGCTGCCTGCCCTGCTGAGGGTTTACACAGCCTTGGGCACAGAGTGGGCACAGCTTCCTGGCTTCCCCATCCCAGATCAATGGCTTTTCCTCCATCGCTCCTTTCCATTATCTCAGTTCAGCAATTGCTGTTTGTGCCCCCAGACCTCCCAGCTCTCTCAGCTGACGTGTCAACGCTCCTTCACTGATGTCCTTGCCAAGACCAGGGAAGCAGCTCCTGCGCCCAGGTCCCTCTTGCACCCTTCCAGCTCACCCCAGGATTGCTCATGGCCTCTTTCTGTCCCCATTTCTCTCCTCCTGCCTCTTTTGTGCTGGCTGCACCCAGCCCTCTGCTGTCGGGTCTTCTATTCTTGTTCAGCCTCCCCACTTGGCTCCCTCGTTCCCCTGTGCCCAGCTGTCAGATCGGGGGTTCACAGAGCCCCACTGCTCCCCCAGGTGTGCCCAGGCTGCCCTGCTCCCCCCAGCTCTCTCCTCCACTTCTGCAGCTGCCAGGTCAGGAGCCTGACAGCTCTGTGGGTTGGCACACCAGCACAAGGAGAATCCCACAGGACAGCTCCACTGGATTGCTGTTGTGTCTCCATGTCACTTCAGGCCCTGCCAGCTGCCGGCCCTGCCTGTTCACCCCCAGAGGGGTTTGTCCCCTAAGTGCTGGAGCATCGTGTTTTCCTATGTCCCCCACGGTGCACAACTGGCCATAGGGACCAGCATGTGCTCTCCAGCTGCTTTTGCCCCGCCACAAAACTCTGCCCCACGCTCATGGCCATTGTCACTGTGCCCTCCCTGCCCTGTGGTCCCTGTGCTCTGCTTCTCCCTGTGACAGTGGGGGTCTGGCACAGCTCGTGTCCTCCCTGGGGCCCTCCCGGAGCAGGAGTGACCCTGCTCAGCCCTGACCCCGGGCCTCGTGCTCCGCAGTGGCTGTGCTTCCCTGGAAGTGATTGCTTTGTCTCCCTCCTCCCCGGGCCTTTCCCGGCCGCTGGGATGCAGAATGCTCCTCTGTGCCGCCTGCTCGCACTAGGTAAATTATTTGTGTAATGGGCTGGGGTTATTTTTTGTAAGCTGGCAGAGTAACTGTGAATCATCAAATCTCCCTGAATTCAGTCCTCACAGGACACCCACAAAAGGACCTATTGTGCAGAGCAGTGGTGGGAGCGTGGCTGCAACTGGACAGAGGAGCCACTCAGTGGATTGTGGATCTGCAGAAGCCGAGTCTGCAGCATGGCTGGTGTATGGGCTCGGATGAGCCATTGGAAACGCTGCTGGCGAGTGTGTGGGGTTTCATGGCACCGGCTCCCAACTGCTCAGCCAAGGCCCCTGGAAAAGAGCCTTAAGCACTGTTGCTGCTTCTGCTGGAACGAACGCTTTATCCTTTTTTTCCTCATTTTAACAAAAGGTGACCAATCTGCCCCAGTGCAGTCCCGCTGGCCCGGCGGCGTCCGGATGGGGCCGGAGCCTTGGGCTGAGAAGGGGGTGCTCCGGGAGCGGGGACACGCGGGGACAGCGACAGACGCCGCCCGCGGGGTGGGAACCGGGGCGATCGGCACGCACCGGTACCGGCGGGGCCGCTCGGCTGGGTCCGGCCGGGGCCGGGGGTCCGGGTCCGGGGTCCGGCCGCGCTCGCAGCCCGGCGGGGCGGGGCCGAGCCCGGCGGGGCCAGGGCGGGGCCAGGGCGGGGCCGGGCCGGGGCCCGGGGACGCCCCGCCCCGCGCGCAACCTGAGCGCGGGAGCGGCGCCAGGGCCCCGCCTCGACTGGCGGCGGGAGCGGCTGCGCTCGGCTCGGCTCGGCTCGGCTCGGCTCAGCCCTCCTCGGCTCGGCTCGGCTCGGCTCAGCCCTCCTCGGCTCGGCTCGGCTCGGCTCGGCTCGGCTCAGCCCTGCCCGGCGCTGCTCGGCTCAGTCGGCTCCGCCGGCTCCGCTCCGCTCCCGGCTCCGCCGCGCTCCCCGCGGTGCGGGCGGTGCGCGGTGTCCCCGGCGCCGCCAATGACGGTGGGCGCGGGCGGCGGCGGGGCCGCGGCCGGGTGAGGCGGCGGTGGAGCGCGGCGGGCGGCGGTCCCGGCGGGACCCGCGCCCTCCCGCACGATGTCGGCGCAGGGCAAGTTCAAGAAGGACAAAGAGATCATCGCCGACTACGAGGCGCAGGTCAAAGGTGCGTAGCGGGGCCGGTGCGGGGCGCGGCGGGGCCGCCTTTGTGTGCGGGGCGGGGCGGGGACGGGCCGGCTCCGGCCGCGGGGGCTGTGCCGCCGACCCCCGCCCCTCCCGCGCTGCGGCACCGCCGGCCGCGGGAGCCCCGGCCCTGCCTGCCGGGCGCGGGGGGCGGCGGTGCCATCGCCGTGCGGGCACTTGGCGTGCGGGGATGGGCGGCGATCGCTCAGCCCCCGAAGCCGCGCTGGCCGGGACCGCCCTGCGCGGGGAGCGTCGGGGCAGCGCCCCGCGCCCACCCGGGCAGCGCCCGCCCCGGGGACGGGAGCGGCACCGGGGCTCGGAGGCAACCCCGGGCCTGTGCGGTGTCGGGAGCGCTGCCCGCGGCCTCCCGGCGAGCAGCGCATCGATCCTGCGGTCCTTATGTAAGGAACTTCGCCTTCGTGCTCCGGCCCCGCGCCTCCAGGCCCGCAGTCATTATTATGCAAGTGCCGGTGCGGAGCTGTGCGGCAGCCGCTGGCCTTCCTGAGAGTTGGAGAGGAACAAAATGAGAGGTTGTGTCTGTTGAGACCACCAAGCGTCAAATCCCAGGCTCCAAGTTAATTCTTGTTACGAAAGAAAGTTGGTACCCTGTGACACATGGCAGCTCTTCAGCCCAGGGAAGGGCTAAGCTGGTTGGAGGCAGAGGGAAATGAGCCGGTGTAACCTGCTCTCTATTGCACACCCAGGAATTTTAAGTGTCCGTAACAAACTGTATTAACGGATATTTTTGGATAACTTCAGTTTATCAATCTACTCACTGTTGCAACGATAGCTGATGACAATTCCTTTTCCCACCTTCAGCTGGAGGATACTCAGCTGCTTCCCTTGCCTTTTCCTTGTGTGTCCCCTTTCAGTCCCTCTGCTATTATATAAAACTGTCTCTGCTCTCCCTTTGCTCAGTTGTTTTATATGGATATGTGTTCACCACTTTGTTATGTTTAAGTCTGAGTTAATTAAAAATGTAAAAAATAGCTTTTCTGCAGATTAACCCATGCTTGTGCAACCTCAACAGCTTCCCTTTTTCTGCAGATCCCGGCTCAACTGGGTGATGGCTGGTCTGCACAGACTCCTCTTGGAAGTCTCTGCCTAACTGCGGCAGTGCCATGCCAGAGGGAGGGATTCTGGGGAAGGGGCTGGCTGTTGGTTTTGTGCCATTGTTTACTTTCTTGCATTTCGGTCTTTTGTAGGTGGCCTCAAAGAGTGACGGAACAGTCACAACACACTCTGCTCAGTGCCAATTACCTTTCTGCTTGTGTGTAATTTGGGCAAATTGATGTTATTGCACCCCGCAGTTAAGCAGATGAAATATTCTTTTAGCATGTGGTATTGTTCATTTCATGGGAGGGGATTTGCATTTTTTTCCCAGAGACTGTCCCATTGTTCCATGTTGTTCTCAAAGATGTCCTGGGCCGGCTTGTTTCTGCTTCTCGGGTGCTCAGGGTGCACAGGGGCTGCTGGGGCAGGACTGGCTCTGAGCTGTTCCAAAGCTTCACTGCAGACGTCTCCAGTGTTTCTTCTGATTGTTGTTTGTAACTGGAGTACTCATGTGCCGTGATCATTCTTGGCCCGGCTTCTGTAGCCTCATGGTTTCCATATGTGAGGCCGTTAATGCTGGAGTACGTGTGAGGGTGTTTTATTGCACCACTGCAATCATGTTTTGGGCAGCTGTAACATAGTTTGCTGATGGGCCAGTAATAATTTCCTTGATGCTGTTCTGTGCCTAATTACACCTCCAGGAATGTCCGTTTCCTGATGTAGGGTACTTGGTCTGTGTTTTCACCTGAATAAAGGCTAATTTGGATGTGGGCAGGGTGTAACTGCGCCTGTAGCTGGGGTGAGGCGGGCAGAGTCAGACCCAACGGCCGCGTGTGCTGCCAGCCTGCTGCCTTTGAGGAGGTGGCAGCTCCATCCCTGGACACATCAGGTCTGTCACAGGACCAGGGTGGTTTTGGGGTAACCTTGGTGAGATGCAGGGTCTCCAGTGCTCACAGCTGTGTCCTAACAGCCATCCCATGTCCCTGACAGAGACCCAGAGGGTCTCTCACCTTCCCACCTTGCTGAACTGTGAGAGGAGGATAGTAGTCTGACTCTGGAGGGGTCGATGCAGAGCTCTGCTGTAGCTTGTGCTTCTTCACTACACAGGAGCAGTGGGAGCAAACGTGAGTGGGCAGACAGGTTTGGTGAGAAGGCAGCAGTTGGTCATGGTGCTCATAGGGACCCAAGGGGGGCCAGTGGCCCAGGACCTGCTGCGGAGGGAGTGGGGCTTTTCTGCGCTCAGAGATGTGTGTGAACCTCTCATGGGGGAGGGTGTGTCACCTTCTAAACCTTCTCTGTGACAGTGACCATGATCACCCACCTCCACTTATGCTCCCCTTTGGTTGGGCCTGGTCTCCCCTGGCTCAACCAAAGGATTGGATATAGGCTGCCTCATTATCTCAGATACCCTTTTTATTTCCTTCAGGGATTGAGTCGTTGTTCTATTCATATCTAACCCCTTGGTGAAGATGGGTGCCCAAACCTCCAGAAATAGACTAAAATGGAAGACAAATAGCGAGAAAAGAAAAGGGGAAGTGGTGGCAAGGGGGACTAACGACCAGAGTGTTGGCACAGAAATGCTGACATATGAAGATGATAAAAGGTGAAAAATTGAAGAAGTGATGTCTTGTTATGGAGGATGGGACTGGAATTTGAACAGAACGCAGTGCTGGTCCCCATGGCATGGTCAGGAATATGGCAGGGAGAAAGGTGGAAAACCCTGCACATGAGCTCCAGGGCATACACTAGCACGGGTGGAAGGGAAGTAGCTCCAGCAGAGCTGCACTGGAAGTGCATTTGAAGATGGATGTTGGAGAGGATTGGGAGTGGGCAGGGTGCTGCTGGTGCGAGGTGTCAGCTAGTGCCGGGTGAGGTAATGACCTTCCAGCAGTGCCTGAAGTGTGTATGTAAAGCCTCAGTGCTGGAGGAGCTGATGGACACCTGGAATGAATGGTGGGGGAAAATAGTTCCTTAGATGGATTTTGGGAATGTTTTGCTGAAGCCTCTAGCTCTGGCTGTTGGGAAGTAGAGCAAGGGCTGGGATGGTTCGGGGATGGCCTCTCAGTAGCTGCAGTGTGGGAGCTGAGCCCTGCCCGACCTGCTGTGCTCCGAGTGCTGCAGCCCCGGATGGATGGCAATCGAGAAGCCCACGTGCTGTGTGGGGAGCGCGATTGGCGGGAGGAGGGTTGGACTGGGGAATAATCTTTGTGCACAGGGTGATTTATCAACCATAATGGCTCTGTATCTTCTTTCTCTCCCTGGAGAATTGTGTCTGCTCCTCTCACGGTGGGAAGGAGTTGTCCTGAAAATGCTTGGAAAAGATAGTGGGGGTGTGTGGGGTGTGGGTCTGTGTGAGTGCCCTGCTGCACACGCTGTTCCTGGGTGTCACAGGGGAGGCTGGGGGCTGATGGCTGGGACCTAGTGACATGAGGCTGGCAGTTCTGCAGGGTGCCTGGGGCTCTGGCTCGGTGCCAGTCTGCTTTTGGGAGTGGGAATACCTGATGGCTTCTGTCTGCAGCTGCTGCAGGCGCTGTCCTTGCAGCTCTGCGCAGCGTTTGCCGTCTGCCCGTGCACGGAGACCTCTCGCTCTCACCTCTGCTGCACACACGCAGCGCTGACACCTCCTTCCCACACTGTGGGCTTTCCTGTCAGTTATCCGTGGGTCTGCCCTTCCTTTCTGCTGCTGCTTTCAGCTGTTGGGAGAGGGAGAGCTGGCCCCAGCACTGGCAGGAGATGCTTGCTGGACTGTACCAGAAAGAAAATATTTAAGGGTACTTTTAGGAGGCAGGTTTTCTTATTTGCCTTAGCCTTGCAGACAGGAGTGATTGCATTAAAAATAAACACCAATGGAGATATGGCTGCAGATTTACAACTGCCACATGACAGCTGCCTGCGGAATACAGAAGACAGCGGATCCTTGGACGCACAATTTAAAGCGAGTGTTTTCAGACATACAGTTTTTAATTGGTCTATCTGGCCAGAAAGCTAAATAAATGTCTCTTTCTCATTACTGTCATGTGCCTGATTTGTGGCTTTAATGCAGCAAAACGAACCAGTTTTAATGATGCAGATGCAACTGCCTGTGGTCCAGCATTGGAAACCTTGCAGAAAATTGGGCATCGTGTCGATTGGCTGTTGGATTGCTTTCTGCAGCTTTACCTTAACCCTGGCAAAATGCAGGTCTCTGTGTGATCCCTCTGGCTGCTGTTGGCAGGGAGATGGCTGCAAGGCAGTAGCATCTTGTGCTGTGTGCCTGGCAGGTGACATGATCCCTGGTGATCCTGGAGATGAGACTCTCCAAATGGTGCGTTTGGCTGAATAGTGGGAAAGGGATGATTTCTTGCACTACTGAGACTCTTAGTTGCTGTGTAAATTGATAACAGAACTAGAATTTTATATGCTAAATCCATTAAAGACACTAAAAAGGCTTGCAAACCTGGGGCCAAAAAAACCCAATGCGTTCTTTCCCATTTTCACAGAGCTTAGGTTATCAGTGCTCATTAGCTTTGACTTCTACTGCAGTAGCTGCATCCCTTCTTTTGTGTCTACTCTCTTTTCCTACCTATTACTCTCTTTCTGCTTTGCTCAGAAAATGTTGGGAAAATTCCCATACCCAATCATTTTCTGGGATGGTGGTTTGCTCAGAGGAGTAGTTTTAGTTCACGACTGGGGGAGTCATCAAGGCTTGATCTTGACAGCCCATTCAATAAAATGGTTTTGTGCAAAAGAGAAGGTTGCACCCCTTTGTGCAGGGGGGCTATTGGGAAACTACTAAGTATTGATCACAGAAACAGATAGAAAATATCCATTGGCTTAATTGTCTTGCTTAACAAAATGTGGGGAAGTGTGATCCAAGGGCACCTGGTGTGCCTGGCATAACTCTGTTGGCTTTGGCGCAGCTGTCTGTGGCACGCAGCAGATTCTGATGGATCTGATGTGGTTTCTGCTGTGAGACTTTTGGAGAACTGCTCCATGCTGCTCCTGGTTTGGTTGATTCCTGTGTAGATTTATTTGTTGTTATCTTCTCCTTCCCCGCCGTGTTCTCTCGGTGGGTCTGGGAGCGTGGCCCTGGCAGCTGGGTTTTACAGAGCCCTCCGTGTGCGGGCACTGGGCGGGCCATGTGCAGGGATAGCAGGGGAGTATAGATGTAAGTCCTAATAAAGATTAATTGGCAAGCTCTAATAGAAACAAATTTAATGTATTGGAGATGTTTCCTGCAAAGCTCAAGTCCTGGCGCTTTGGCAGAGGCTGGGGTGGTTCAGCTGAGTCAGCAGCTCCTGCACATGACTGACCACCAGCAGCTCTGTGCTCTGGACCTGCCTAAAACACCTTGGGTTTGGGCCTCCTCTGTGGACAGTGGGGAAAGGAGCTGCCAGCCTGTGGTACCTGGTCAGAAATGGGCATACACATGTGCGTGGGGGCCCTGAGTGGAGTGTGGCCAGGCACTGAGGCTGCTGTTTCATGTGAAGACCTTGCTGAGCTTAAAGGCTCTCCAAGTGCTCAACCTCTGGGATAGGTGCTGGGGAGGGACTGAAAGCCCCTGCTGGCCTCCACCAGGGCAGGGGTGATATTAAAAACAGAGGTGCCATCATTGAAGTGTTTCTTGTCCTACGACTCTGGCCACAGCTGAAGCTGTTGAAGCCAACACAGCAGAGTGGAGGTGCCTCTGGCAGGATAAGCAGGAGAGCAGTGCTTTCCTCCTAAAGATGGGGAAGCTGGTAGAGAGTGGCCAAGGGACACGCTGTGAGCCTCTTGCAGGACTGGCCTTTGCTGATCCAGTCCCTGGCTCCATCTGCCAGGATGGGCTTCGTCTCCCACACGGTGGGATCGTGGGGGTTGTGTTCTCCTGCCACGCAGAGGGAGGGGAAGCTGGAGCTCTGGGTTAAAGCTCGTTAGTGTGGCCTGGCCCCCAGGATGGGGTGAAGGTGCATTTAGCAGCCCTGCTGCTTAAACCCTTGGGTTCCCTCGTGAGCATCTGTGTGCAAGTGAGAGCAGCAGCAGTTCTGCAGCTGACGGGCTGGGCAGAGCTGCACGTCCCTCGTGGAGGCTGCGGGCCAACAGTCACACTTTGCATTAAGGTGACTTTCTTTTAATGTGTTCAGAAAATGAAATCCAGCCGTGTTTAGAAGTGCAGTTGTGACGAGGCCTCCTTAGGGCTCTGCTCTGCTTTGGAGGCTGACTTTGTGTCCCCGAGCTCCCGGCTGGGCTTTGGGCTCCTGTCGGGCCAGGAACAGCGGCCCGAGGGACTCTGCCCTGAGTGGCTCGGTCTGTCCTCAGCAGCTCCTCTGGCTTGTCTGTGTGACCAGTGGTCAGAACTGCTGGGCAGCACATCCAGCCTCAGGGCTGGGGCTTGTCCTGGGGCAGGGAGCTGGTGGCAGGAGCTGGCGTTCCTGCTGTGCTCCCAGGTGATTTCAATACAAAAAAGGGTATTTTGATCCTGTAAACCTGTCCCTGTTCTTTCCTGATCTCTGGCAGCTGCCTGGGTGCAGCTGGCATTATTTGTCAGTCTACCCTTCCTCCTGATAACAATAAAACCCTCTTACAACACTTATTCATGGCCTGTAGCTAGTTCTGGTTCCAGGTGAAGAGTTTTAAGGGTCGTCAGAGTGCAGCAACAAATGCGCTTCATGTGCTTAACAGATATTTATAAGCCTTTCCAAGGTATAATATTTTAAGTTCTGTGTGCAGTTTCAGCCCCTGTCAGGAGCAGGATTTACTCTCCCCTTTGCTGGCCTGTGGAAGGTGGGGGAGAACTCTCCCCCTTGAGCTGTTACATTTTCTCTTGCCTGGGTTTGGCTCGGTTTCAGTAGCTATTTGTCAAGCTACCACCCATGGCAGCAGCAGCAGAAATCCATTTCCTGACTTGGGAGGCACCCGTGCTCCTGCCAGGTGATGGGACAGGTCACACAGGTAATGCCTGCCTCGGGCTTGTGGCTGCAGAGGGGCTCAGTGGCGTGTTCCTCATGCTACTTTTCAGCAAAACCGGCATGAGGTAATCTCCCTTTTCTTACTACCTGAGTGGCTCTTTAGTCCCAAGTGTTGGTTTAATCCCAGGAGGCTTTTGCTGAGCTGCCAGAGAGCACTCCTCCTGAAAAGGTGAATATTCCTTTCTAATTCCTTACTAATGACTACTGTGCTGTGTGTGCCCCACCTCTGTGTGTGGTGTGTGTCCTGGCAGTGACAGAAGACATGGAGATGTGTAAACAGTGTGAGCCTGTGGGGTGATGATGGGTTGTACCTGTCTCTGCTGCCCTCGCCCTCTGCTCCTGTTCTGTGCCTGCCGTTGTTGGGTGCGCTTCAAGCTGTTCACGTCTCCAAGAGCTTGATTTGTAAACTTTTCACTGGCAAACTGGCCAAAGATAACTTATTTTAGAGTACATTTTCTCTCTGAAAGGCAACTGCAGTGGTTTGGGCAGGGGCAGCTGTTGAACAGCATATTGCAACAGGCAATTTTAAGAGAGGAAGTGGAGCATCAAAATAAAATTACCGAGGGAGTTCACGTGGCTGTGGTGTGTTCCTGGGGCTGGACCCAGTTGATGTGATGGGGCTGGTGTGTTCCTCACTGCTGTGGTGCTGTGGGAGTGTTTGATGCCCGTGAGCAGCCAGTATCTTGGCTTTGAGTTTGTGTGAGAAATGGTTCCATCACAGCACAGCAGCCTTTGCCTGCCAGGCTGGGGATGTACAGCCCTGCTTTTTATCCCAGGGTTGTTGGGGCTCAGCAGTGAGAAGGCAGCTGGTAGGATCCTGGCCATGGTGGGGAGGGAGAGGTTTCAAATCCTCTTTTTTATGTTAAATCTTCCTCTTTGTTTTACCAACAAAAATATGTAAAAAAGGTGTGGTGACATAATTCCAGTGTGGAAGTTGGTGCTTCCCAGCCTCTTCTGGAAGTGAGTCCCCGAGTTGAGCTCTCTGGGCCCTGCCTGGTCAGAGGAGAGCAGCAGCAGTGCCTCTGGACTGGTGCTTATGTGGTTTTTGGAATGTGGCTGTGTAATGGTTTATCTGCCTGTACTGGTGTGAGTTCCCCAGTTAGGGAACCTCTGGCCTGGGAGGGACTGGGGGACCAGGGGTCTGGGAACGGTGAGAAAGCTGTGGCTGTGAGAATCTCTTGCTTACGTGTCTTGTGCTGTTGAGCTGCCTTAAGCAATGTGCCTTCCAGAAGTGTATCCGTTAGCTTTCCCAGTGTCCTCCCCTGGCTCCTGAAGCCCGGCTGATGTTCAGGGAGGTTCTCCATGAAGACATTTGGTGCTGCGGAGTTTGGGAAAACTACACAGCCGTGCTGTGTCCAGCAGCTTCAGAGAAGAATTTGCATTAGTGTTGCCTTTGGAGTTGGAGAATATTTTTGAAGAGGAGAAAAAAACCTCCAACTTTTCCTTTTATTTTTATGTCAGCCTTTAAGAGGAACAGTTGTGTCTGTGGCAAGGGATGACAGTCACTGTAATGTGTCTGGCTTCTCAAATTAGCTCTGTAAAACATTGCTCTGTCTTGTAGCAATGGCAGGTGTGCAGGACAGCTCAGAAACTTGCTGTTAGAACGACTGTGGAGTTAAATTATCTCCAGTCTGTATCAGCTTGGAGAGGAGAGGAGGTTGCTCCTTGGTTGAGCGTGCCTATGTCCCACCTCAGGTAGAGGGGAGGAGGTGCAGGTCTTTGGGATGCTGCTCATCCTGCTGCTCCTGGGAATGCTCAGGATGCAGCCCTCCAGGGCAGGGATTATATCCATGTGGCTCATGCTTTCGTTATTGCAGAGGCAGCAGGGTGATCTGCAGTGGTGAGGCTCAGCTGGGTGCTGGGTTACTCGGGCTTGTATTGTAAGAGTAAATATTTAGAAAGAGAACAGGATACAAACCTGTGTAAATGACCAGAGATCTGGACATGGAGGGCTGGCTTTAATGATTTCCATTAAGGGAAAAGGGAAGGCAGTTTTCCATGGCTCTTCTCCGTCTCTTGGCCAAACTTTCTGGAGCAGTGTCTGCACACTGCAGGACTGCAGCACAAGTCCCTGTCATGTACTTGCTGAACTAATGGCTTCCCCTTCACTGCAGCAGATCCCCAAATATAGGTTTTCTTTTTGCTGCTTTGTTGTTTGAGGAGCTGTTTGTATCTCCAGGAGGTTCTGTGGCACGGTGAGAGCCGGAGGGGATGTTGTGCTCTTGGAATGTTTAGAGGACATGACCTCAAGAACAGATTTCTAAGCCTAATCAGCAGTTTGATAATTTTAGGTTGCTGGCCTTGTGTGCATGTAGTATTTTTCTCTCTGTCAAATGCACTGGTTAATCAATAATTGCTTAATGGGAATAAAACACTGGTATTGGTAAGGATTGAAAATGCTTCACCTGCCCAAGGTGATGGAATCCTGCTGTAGTGTATGGTGCAAGCTGAATGCTTTCCAGAAAACTTCATGTGTGTGTAATCTTACGGTCTGCTGGCAGCTGGGATCTGAGGGAGCTCACACAGTGGGGTGCTTTGGAACATCACCGTCAGTGGAAGAGCTCTGGCTCAGAGCCCTGTTGCAATAGGTAGGACTGACTATCCAGCCTGAGTGGCCTAATGGCTTTAAATGGCCTGGGCTTGGGAAGAAGTCTGTGTCTAAATCTCCACCCCTTTTTTTTTTTTTTCCCCTTCGTGGAATATGACTCTGATGACGCTTTAATCATTGAGATTATGGAACTCATGGAAGGATTAGAGATCAGACTGTTGGTGTCGCAGCCTAAAACTTTTGTGTTGGCAAAGGCTCCAGAGAGAATTCAAGATTTTCTCTGTGTGAAAAAAGGTTAATTGATCTTTGGGAAAAGCCTAAATGTGTTTCGTTCAAGACAGCTTGTTAGTGTTGGAAATGTTAAAGATACAGCCTTGTATCTGAGCTGAGAGAAGGAAGTCCCGCTGCCATTTTGCAGCGTTGGCAGCGGAGCAGGACTGAAGCTGCAGGAGAGCTTGAAGGTGGGGGCTGCATTGTCAGAGAGTGAGGAGGAGGAGGCAAAGCCTTGTGCAGTCAAAAGTCCTGTTCGGGACTGTCACCCTGGAGTGGGATGCAGGATGGATCAGGGCTGCAGCTCAGGACAAGATGGGAACAGCGCTGTTGACCTTTTCACAGGCCGCTTGTGCCCTTAACAGGGAGTGATGCACCAAAACCATGTGAGAGTGCTGGAAGAGTCCATGTTTCGCTGCTCAGTTAGTGCGGGAGGAAACACTGCTGGCAACGTTATCCTGCCAACAGCAGAGAGTATATTTAGCTTTTTCTTAGACTCCCCATATTCTGCTGCTGCCTGCCCTCAAAAGCTGATTAGTCACTCCAGACTGATGGTGGTGCTGAGCAGGTGACCCATGGTCACTGTGCAGTTGGGTCTCCAGACCTCATAAGCTGGGTGGGAGCATCTGGAGTTGCTGGTTCAGCAACATCTCTGGAAGGATGCTGAGGACCACTGACCAGCAGTGACTTCCACTGGAAGGAGATACACCCATAGTTGATGAAGATGTATTGGCCTTCTAAGAAAATGTTATTGTAGGCAGCTACTCTCTCTCCTCTGTTATTTGGGAGGGTGTGCTGACTTCTCCAGAGGGACAGCGTGCCCTAAATAAACCTTAAGGGGTGGGGAAGTCCTGCTCTGGCCAAAAGAGAGAGTTTAGTTTGCAAATGTGCTCAGCCGCTGGCAACTATTGGCAATGTGGGTTTGAGCAAGTCCTCCTGAATGGGTGGGGTATCTCCTATGGACTTTGGCCTGTGGTGCCTCATGCCCTCGGGGTCATGTGCCAAAATCCCTGCCTACATGAGGGATCATGCAGTGATAACATGTTACAGTATTGGAAAAGAATCACATTGCTTTTCATCCTGCAGTGGCTGAAGCCTGTGCACACCCACCCCTTCAGCATGGGCAGTCAGAACAAGCCTGGCAAAGGCTCCTCCTTTGGGATGTCTCCTCCTGTAGGTAAAAATCCTTTTTTGCTGTCACGCTGAGGACTTCAGCAGTAAGGTGTGTGCCAGCAGGTGCTCCCTGCTCACCAGGAAGGGTTTGCACGTTGCTGCTCAGTGCAGTCGCTCTGCAAGTACAGGCTGGAGTACCATGGGGTGTTTTTGTGTTGTCCTGTTGCCTAATGGCTGTTTCTCTTTGGAAGCGGGCATGTTTTCCGAAGGGCTGAGTACTTTTACAGTCAATATTATGTACAGTGAAGCATGCTGAAGTCAGCACTAGTGAATAGGATGCTTCAGGGTAGAATGTGATTGCTAGAGAGATCAGAAAACAATTTCTCTCCCTGTGCAGAACATTACACAATTGGCTGTATATGTTAGAGTTTCCCCTGCAGCATCAAAGCAATGCTCTGAGAGGCCACTGGATTAAGTCCCATTGGCATATCTGTAAATACCCGTGTAATAGTTTCAGAATGGTTAAGGGTATTAATGGTTGTATTTTCCCAGAGCTGCTGAGAGGCAGGTTGGGAGCGTTGTGCCTGCCTGGCTGGCGGGGTGGGGCAGAGCCTGGGGGACTTGAGAGGGCAGAGTGGGGAGCAGGAGCAGCAGTGGGGTCCTGAGCTCTGCCTCTCGTGCGGGGACCGGGAAGTGCCCGAGCAGGGGCCGGGGAGTGGGATCCTCCCACGGGGGCTGTGGGGCCGCATGAGCTGGGCTGACCTGTGGGGTGAGTCACTGGGGTCCTGCTGCTCTCACCTGTTCCCCAACCCCACTGCTGCTTCCTGTTTGCTGGGGAGGCTGTTGGCTCCCGGGGTGGGAGTACGTGTTCCTCTGTCCATGGGGCAGAAAGGGATGGATCTTCCCTAGGGCGGTGGGAGCAGTGCATAATTCACGTGGGGGAGACAGACGTACTGCAGCTCCAGGAGAGAGCAGGCTGCAACCCGAGCTGCATCCATCGGGGGGGGGGGGGGGGGGGGGGGGGGGGGAAATGGGGGCTCCTGAGGTGTTGTGCAGAAACACCCATAGCTGGGGGAGCTCACCTTGCTCTGGGAAGGAACCCAGTCATGTCACACCTCGGGGAACTGAACTCTGTTCTGTGTCTGGGGCTGGACACCTGCATCAGCCAGGAGAGATGTGGAAGATGGACTCATTGCAGAGACCATTCTGCAGCAGACGACCTGTGAGTTCCCTGTGGGGGTGTGAGGTCTGCCTGTGTGCCCTGCTGCACCCAGGGCGGGAGAGCATCCCCTCGGAGCTCTTGGAAACGACTGCTGCAGTCCTAGACAGAAACTCTTGTAGTTTGCTAGCTTTTGCTTTAACCACTCTTCATTTCACTTTCCACTAAATACGTTAAATGTTTTGTAGGGACTTTCCTATTGCCCTGTTCATTTTTACCACTAAAGCGAATGGGACTTCTACTGCAGTAATAAATGGAATTGGAAATCAGAATGTCCACTTGGATTTTTCAAATAGTTCAGGAAGAGCCCGAGGAAGTGTGGCAAAAAACAGTTTTAACTTGGAATAGATAAGTGACCTGGGAAGCAGGCTCTCAGCAGGTTCTTCCAAAGCATTTTCTGTTTCTTTTAGCATCCTTGCTGGATTGTGTTCAGAGTGACTCACGGCTTTAAAAGCAATTTTTCTTGCACAGTACTTGTGTGCTCTTGACCTACTCTTGCTAAAATCCCTGAAGAAACACTGAGTAAACATACTGTAAGTGAAAATGTCATATTAAAAAGCCCTGCAAGTGAAACCGTAACAAAGAGTACTCATGTAGTCATTGTTCTGTGGGACGACAGAGTGAGATGCACTGTTGGAATAACAATAGTCTGTTCCATGGGAGAGGTCAGCTCGGAACTGAGGGGGAGTGGGAAGAAAAGGAGAAAAGAAATGCACAGTTTGCTTCTCCTAATCACACAGCATGCACTCATACATCTCTGGGGCTGTGCTGTTGATGTGACTGCCTCCTGCTTTACAGACACCTGGCCAATGTGGTGAGGAGACATCCGTGTTGGATGGGAGAGAAGCCTGGAGCAGATGGTGTGCCTCTTCCAAGGCTCAGGGTGGAAGGAAGTAATTTTGCAGAGAATAACTTCAGTATTAAACTTTCATTGGGCATTTAGTGGCAGTTGGCCATGGGAGTAGTCACAGGTCTTCTCCTGAGGACTTCCCTGACTGTATGAGAGCTGGGTGCAATCCCTGCCTGCCCCACTGGTTCCCGGCCAAGAATTTCTGTGGAGGCTGGTCATATTGTCACTGTGTTTGTCTCAGTGGCCTTATCTGTGGTGTACATTGCAGTGACAGTGAAAAAGACATTTATGGCTTCCAAGCTAACCAGTGAGCCTGCAGCAATTCACAGTGGCAGTATGCCTTTGGAAGAAAGAAAAAAACCTTAAAATGACCTCTTCCTTCACTTTTTTGGGGTCTTTACCAGACTGCCCATGTCCAGAGTTTGGTGGGAAGAACTCCTTGTCCTCAGTAGCATCTTTGTGTGAAGAGTCTCAAGTTTCCCAGTAGTTAGCTGCCCCTTGTCAGCCTGCATCCAGAGGAAGGATGGAAGGACAGTTGGAGTTTCCAGGTTCTGAATTGCCAAGGTGTTTGTTGTGGCTCCAGCTGTAGCTTGAATGGGTGCCAGACATCTTGGAGGAGGAAGAGGCTTTGCTTGCTTCTGGAATCACCCTGACAGTGCTGCTGGGCTTTCCAGTTCTCCTGGCTGCATCGTTAGGCCCGTCCCAGGATGAAGCCATCTGTGTGTTGTTGGTGGCACTGCCATCACTCCCCTCTGCTGCTGTCCCTCCGTGCTGCCCGCTCAGCGTTTCACTGTGGGGCTCTGTGCTCTTTAATTGTTTGTCACTGGGGGAATTGCTCGTTCTAAACCCAATTACAACCTGACAAAACTGATCTGCCTTATTTACAAATACATCCATCTGGTCCTGGATTGCCTGGTAATGCTGCCAGAACAATGTGAGGCCTTGATTGCTCTGCTGAGTTACCGAAGGGTTCCCTCGCCTGGAGCCGCGCAGTGCCTCGCTGCTTGGGTGTTCTGTGTAGGACAGAGGGAATTCATCATTAAAGCAACAAATGCTGGAAAGCAGATAGAGGTAAAGCCTTGAGTGCTGTTTCTCGGCCCCAGCAGAGCCTTGCAGCCCATTTGGAGTGAGGGATGCGATGGAGGTGCCGGGGCAGCGGCTGCGGGGCAGCTCCACGGAGCACCAATGCCTGGTGCCTCTGGCACCACACAGGGGGGTGGGTGAGCTCGTGTCAGGCTCGTGTAGTAGCTGGTAGTGTTAGAAGGAGGATGCACACCCATGTGCTGGAGCTGGGAAGCTGGAAACCTGGACTGTTTGGAAGAGGCTGGCAGTGGGTACCACTGTTGAACAGCTGTGGGAATCCAAATTGCAGGATCCCCACCTGGGGGGAGCCAGCACATTCCTAATCTTCCAGAAACCTGTTTGATAAATGAGGCAGGACTAGATTCTTCCTTGGAAGCCATAGTCTCGGGATAAGGTTCATGTAGGCGAGTGGAGGCAGCAGCTGCCTGGGGTGCAAGACTCTGACTTCTTTGTGTTCCTGGAACTCACTTTTGAAAAGGCTCAAAAAAGGAGAAAAATGGACGGCTGGTGTCAGGACATTGGAGCTAAAAACCATCACAACTGGTAGCTGAAACTGTTTCAGACTATTTTCATTTTCCTGTGAATGTTCAGTTGCAGCTTAAAAAAGATCTGAGACATTATGAGTCAGTTCTGATTTCACCCTCGGGCCAGCAGTTCAAAGCTGAATATAGTGAATTTCAGAAGCCTTCACTAACAGCCTCTGTTCACTGTTTAGCGTGTGTGATCCACAGAGAGGAGAAAAGAGAGGTATGTGTGTAAACAAATTCAGCATGAGGGAAGCAGGAAAGAGTTGCCCCCTAAAATAAGTAATTGAAGTTAGCTTGGCTGGATTTTGATGTGTAACTGGAGGTGAGTGAATTAGTCATTGTGAATAATAGATACGAGAAAGTCAGGCCTGGTTTTGTTTGCGATTTATCTGGGAATGAACTTTAACTTTTATATTTATGAATAATCACTCAGTTTTCTCTGGCTGGCTGAGTAACTGAAAATTCATAAATTGGGATTAACTGGCAGTACAGAGGCTGCAATCTGCATATGAAACCCTGTGTTTACATGGATCTAAGTTTTCTTGATTCTCCATCACCATAGTAACTGAAGATTTTCTATAAGGGTGAGCCTGTCTGGCGATGGGAGCATGAGGTAGGATATTCCCATTTTACCTCCAGATTTTTGAATGCTCTTTGACCTCTGGGCTCAGATCTTCAGTGTCATATCAATGTGGGCTTTTTGTGTTGAGCTTTTTGTAATTGGTGACCGTTATTTTGCTGAACCTGGTGTTTATGTTATAATCCGTGGTTTCCCCGATTCTCAGCACTGCCTGTTTCCTGTTCCTGTTAACAGGTTTTTTTATAAGAAATTTTCTGAAATTCATCAGAGACAAATAACAGCCCTTTGATTTCCCTACCCTTTTCTTCTCCTGTTGCCAGGCTGTGGTTTATTGCTGAAATGTGTAGGTACAACAGTCCATGAGGAAAAATCCTTTTCTGACGAAGCGCTGACTGTGAGTACCCCCCGTTTGCAGTTGGGGGTGACAGGTGGGTGTGCTGTTGGCAGGGCTGTGTTCTGCAGCCCCCCCAGCCTTGCTCAGTTCCTTATAAATATCGGTCAGGTAGGGACACAGCACTGGGTGCAGCCAGAGCAGGGGAGGAGATGCCCAGGGGAAGCAGAGCAGTGATAGGAAAGGAGAACTCTGACATTTCTGGTAACAGGAGCTGTCGGGTGCAGCAGGGCTGGCTCCTCTGGCCACCGCAGCGGGACAGAGGTGCTCTTTCTGTTCCTCCTCTCTTAGGAGAAGCCCCATGCCCAGAGCAGAGTGGAGAAGCCCTCTGGAGGGAGTCTGCAGACTCTGGGTGATGTCCTGTTTCTCAGTGACTGGTCAGTGCGTGTTGGCCTCGGCCGAACCCCGTGGCCCTGCCATCGAGCGTGGGCTGGTGCAACCAGACACGTGGGGATGCTCCAGAGGAGCCTGGGATTGTTTTAAATCCAAGCAGAAAATCGTACTTCCATGATGATGATCTTTCCCTTGAAATGTAATTATAGGTCTGTATAATGCAGCTGTTCTTTATCTTAATAAAGTATCCTAGCTGGAGGCAACTTATTAGACATAATTTATGTGCAGAGGCATCTTGTGACATTTTTTGGGAGAGGGAGAGAGAAAATAATCCATTAACATTTACAGTAAAATTGTTAGGATAAACCCCATGTATTTTCAAAAAGTTCATTTGCTTATAGTTATTAATGAAATCTATGCCTAAATTTAGTTGAGTTCTTTATACATTGCTTAGTTTGAACAACTTTTCTGCCTTGTTTTATTCAGTTTCAGTGTTCATTTGAATCAATAGCTCCTAAGTTAAAGGGAGATTTTTTTCACTGAATTAAAGAGTTTGGAATTAATCCCTACTAAGAGATAGTCACATAAATATAGGCTGACATTATTTCAGGGAAATATTAATATGTAATGTTCTACCTTTTCACTGAAGTGATTGTAATTTCATTCATAATTTACATTTAAAAAACCTTTCAATAAAATTATGAATCTCAAGTTTGGTCTTAAAATTTCCAATATAGTTAGAAAAATACAATTATTTGTAAGTGTCTCAGATGTTTTATTTCCTGCATTTTGCCTTCTGGCTGATCTATCCCTAACCTGTACCTTCCTCAACTCCAGCATGTTTTCCTTAATTAGTTCCCTGAAGGCCGTTATGTGTGATTTTTCCCAAAGAGGGAGCAAGAACAAGGCCATCAAATGATAAAGCCTTGGGAGCTGCTGTGGTTTGTCTGCTGGGATGAGGGAGATGTGCCCTCTCCGAGAGCAGCACCCAGCTCTTGGAAGAAGTTTGATGTGTGTTTCACTAAAATATTTTTAGCTGTACCATTTTTGTACCAATAACTGTGATTTTTTTCAGGTGTTTGTAGGGTGATTTTTGTGGTCTGGTGAGGCCCCAGGTCAGCCAGGCTTTCTCTGCTGCAGACCTGCACTGTGGCACGGCCGCCCTGGGCTGGGGGGGGGAAGGCAGTGACAGCCCCTGGCTCTGTGGAAGAGGCTGCTTAGTCAAAAAGACTTTCCAAGCTAATATTTTACCCATTGACTTATTAAACCATGTATTATTTCCCCGAAAAGATGCCTCTCCTCTGTATCTTTAGATCTTCCTGGCAGCACAGACGTCTTTGACAGATGTTCATCTAGTCTGTTGGTAAAAACCTGTGGTGCTGGGAGATCTGACCTCCTCCCTGGTTGGTCTGCTAACCTGTTGGTCTGTTTGATGCTTTTTTCCCCAGTACTGAACTTGAATTGTATTTGCATTTTGTTTTGCGAAAAGG
The DNA here is from genome assembly GCF_003945595.2 of Pipra filicauda. Taxonomy (NCBI): domain Eukaryota; kingdom Metazoa; phylum Chordata; class Aves; order Passeriformes; family Pipridae; genus Pipra; species Pipra filicauda. The sequence continues at coordinate 544,678 of NW_024103873.1, forward strand.
GGGTGACTTGTTCCTGCGTTTCCCTCAGTGCTAGTGAAGCAAACTTGTGAAGAGGGATTATCTAAGGAGAAAACTGCATTAGAAAAATCTTAAAATTTTCATGAGAGTGCAGTTGTATCCCAGGTGAAGCACAGAGCCATTGTGGCAGTCCTCCACCTGGAAGGTTGGACTGAGGTGTTTGGGGAAGCTGCTGTGTGTTCTGATGGACTTGATGGTCGTGCTGCTGCCCAGAGGGGCTGGAGAGAGGGCAGCAGGGGTCTCCTGAGGCTCAGCAAGGGAAGTGCCAAGTCGTCTTTTTTTCCAAAAGATGGGGAAATAACCCTTTTAGAGTCATTATACTATTACAGGTTGCATTTCTTAAAAAGCACACTAATAAAATAATGGTGGGCTGGTCTCTAACTGGATTTAAAATGTTTCTCATAATTCACTAATGTCTTTCCCATCATGATGCCAGAACGTCTGTTGTGACTTTGAGGAGGCAGCAAATGCAATTTGGAGAGAATTCTGAACGCCATTTATTTTAGGCAGGATCTTAGTTCTCACTTGTAGAGCTTCTTGCTATTGCTGAGAAGGCACTTAAACGTTTCTCCTTGTTCTTGTGTGCTATTTAATCCCATCAGTGTGCTGGAGGGGCCCCCCCTGTAAATAGTGCTGTGTGAAGCTATTCAGTTCAATACAGTTTAATGGAGGTGGTAAATGTTAGATGCTTGCCTGGGGCCCACAGTTCAGTGGCCTGTGCCCAGGTGATTCCAGCCCTTCCTGTTCCTGGCCCCTTGCCCTGGCCCCAGGGACCCAGTGTGTGCTGGCACCCAGCTCTGCCTGGCAGTCAGTGGGACAGCACATGGAGAGTCAAGGACAAATACCTGTTGGAGTACAACCCTCCCTTTGCTTTCTCTTGTTGGCAATATTTTGTCTTTGTCTTCCTCTTCTTGGTAATGCCTTCTTCCTCATTTTGTGTTATCCTGTATCTTCATTAGCAGAGATTCCTGCAGTATTTTGCTAAGAGCAAACCAACCATTCTTTGGTGCTCAGGCGAAGAGCAGGAGCTTCCGTGTCAGTCTTTGTGAGCACAGGAACTCTGCTCCTGCAGTGAGGACACAGCTGTCCCTCTGTCTCTCTGTCAGTGCAGGAGGTGCCCTTTGCTGGGGACAGTCCTGGACAGGAACAGTCAGTGCTGCTGAAACTTAGTGTTTTGTCCTATTTTGCATTTATTAGCATACACTAATTATTCATAGGAATAATTACCCTTTACCAATTCACATTAATTTAGATGGCTTTTGAAAAGCAATCAAGAGGAGCAGGGAATGATGATGCATCAAAGGGAATAAGGATATGGCACAAAAGAAATAGGGTGCATTTTATGTAAGCGACCATGTCAAGTCACTGCAGTTACTGGAACTGAGTTTGATGATTGGTGCTAAAGGTCATCTCTGAAATGTGCTCCGCACCTCAAAAGTCCATTTATGCTTCTCATCTCATTTCTGTGTCTCTTCAGTGAGGAACAACATCATCCTATGGAAGACAGCATGAAAACAGACAAAACCACGTGCTAGGTCGTTCCACCGTTCCCAAGTGGGTTCCCTCTCTGTGCACAAGTAGGGTTAAATTCATAAGCGCTTCTGTTATCAGGGAGCACACGAAGCTTCAGGATACAACATATTTGTGCCTGCCCTTGGCCATAGGGATGGGCACTGGAGTCTCCTTCATGACCAGGGCCAGTGGGGGAAGGTCTTGGCTGTACCGTCAGTTCTGGGGGGTTTGGGAGGGTCACTCACCTCTGCAGTGCTCTGAAGTGTTACTGTCTCCAGATCATCCTGAGTTTTTGAACTAGGCCATGAAGATGAATATCCTAGTGTCACATGAGACTCGTGGCCTAAAAATACTGACTATGTTCTTTTGCTCTGGGTTACAGATGCTGCTCTGAAAGCCAAATGTGATGTGATGAAATAAGAGTGCCTTGGTAGACAGAGACATGGAGTGAGTAATCCTTAGAGAAGGGCAGGAAAAGGCAGGATTCAGTTCAGGTTAGAGGACAGACTGAGCAGTGGAGGGGAGATAGGGCTCTGGTGGTCATATGCATATTGGAGGAGAATAACAACTATGTATGGGGTTAGTGTTCGTGGTGCTTCAGTGCTTAAAACCTTGTTTTCTCAATTCAGTGAGATAAATCTCTTCTGTTTTTCCAATGAGCTTGAAACTGCTCCTGTGCAGATTAGTGCCAGTGTTGGATCAGCTGGCCCTGCTCAGCAGGAACAGCCCCACAGCCCCGTGTGATTCCAGTCAATATTGGCTGCTTGTGGTGAGCACAGTCCCTCACTGGGAGTGTCTCACAGAAGGAACAGCTCTTGCACTGTAAACAAACCCCAGTGAGCTGTGTCAGGTATAGTTTCTGGATTATTTTGCTGGCACTGGCAGAATTTTAGTAATCGAAAAGAAATCTCCATTGAGGAGCATTTGCCAGGGTGTTGGTTACACACTTTAGGTGCAGGGAGGGGTGGGCATCAGTTTGATTAGTCTGGGATAATGTGGCGTGTTGGGAGATGTGGAGCTGGATGCTGCTCAGGCTGGTTCTGTGTATTCTGCTGCAAGTCATTGTTCCACATTCCACGTGCATTATTGACAGCTAAATAAGTGAGCCCCTAAGTTCCTCACTGCTTCAGCTTTGTGCTGTCAGACTGGAATGAGGACGTGCTCTGAATCTGTGCGATACAGCAGGACTTGTTCCACCAGAGGCTTGTGTTAAACGAGGAACGCGGTTGTTGTAGGATTAGAGACTTCTGTTATCCCTGGCATTGATGACAGGATATAGTCATAACATTAGTAATTCACGTGAGGAATAGTGGCAGCATGCTGCCACCTTTATTTGTTTGAAATTTTATTTTTTAAGAAGTCTGTGTACAGCATAAGGAGATAAGGAAAATACAGTTTTCTACCAGAAGTGCTTCAATACTTCCTTCCATTTAGAAATGATTTGGTAAGGACATACGTGCAGTAATGAAGAATGCTTTGAAACAAAAAGGTTGTGAATATGTTCTTTCACTTTGGGATCCAAACCCACAAAATCTGCTGTCTGGGGCCTTGGGAATTTCTTGGACTACACTGTTCTTACCCATTTTCCACAGTAAGTGCAATTCCAGGGGGGATCTCAGTCCATAAAGTGCTACTGGACATCAGTGGCGAGCTGTTCACCCAGACAGGTTTTGTCTGGTTTGTGTCGAGATGGGCAGAGCCAGTTTCAGAGTAGGGAGGAGACGTGTTCCCAGTGTGTCTAAAATACACTGCTGTGCATGGGGGAATCCCAGACCCACAGAGGTGACTCCTGCCCCTGTGCACAGTGAGAGGATAGACCCACCTAGATCTTCCCAGGCTACCTTTTGTCCTCCCACACACCTGGTTAGCTTGTCTTGCCTGAGATGCTACAAGAGGAGGCATTTTATAGTGTTGGGTGGAGAGATTTAGGCTTCAGTTCAGGTCTAGCTGTTGAGTGAAGAGATGGTGCTGAACAAAGTTCAGAATCACATAAATTTGGGCAAGCTGATGTGTGGGAGAGAATGAGAATAACATACGGAGCAAAGGAAGGAATGGCTGTCAGGAGGAGCCTGAGGGACTCCTACTTTTTCAGAGAGTTCATCCAAGCAAGCGGTGATGGGTGTCTCAGGGGCAGAGGTTAAAGGCGCTGCTGGAGGAGCTGATGAGAACAGGGTGGGCCCCTTTGTGAACCTGTTCTCTGGGATAAATGATGCCAGAAGGAAGCACAAAGGGGACTCTGCCCCAGGAGTGGGCAGAGGTGTGAGGTGGAGCCTGGCTTTGGGCAGCTGCTCACTGGAGAGGAGCACTCAGAGGAACCCTTGGGCTGAATTCTGCCATTTTAAGTGGGTAAAATCGTGGCTGATGCTTTCAAAACATGGGAGGTTTGAGAAGAAGAGATAACACGTGTTTGGAATGCTCCCAACGTGTAACATATTGCACATGTATTATGTAGGCTCGGGGAATGATGTTTAAAATAGCTGAGCCCACAGGCTACTTGGACAAAGCAAATATCAAGAACATTAAGTTCTCCTCTTGGTAAGCTTGACTTGCCCTTGTTACTGAGGTCATTTCAGTGTGTATTTTGATAGCTCTGAGGTACTTGTGTAACAACTTTGTGCTTCAAACATTTATTTTTTTTAACTTAGAAGGAAAACGTTTTGCCAGATTTTCATCAAGCTGTCAGAGAGGGCTTCGTACACGCAGGAGCCATGGAGAAACACTTTCCTAAGTAATTTTACTTCTTTTTCCCTCTTAGGCTGACAAATCATGAGAAGCAGCTTTTCCCATCATGCAGAGAAAAGAAATGGTTCCTTGGGGAGCTGCAGGTGTGCTCTGGGTTGGAGGAGGCAAGAACCTGTCAGTCACTGCTGGGAGTGGACAAGAAGCATTTGTCCATGTGCCAAATGTCAAACCCTGTCCTAAAAATGGGCTAAAACTGCCTGAGGGTATGGCCCCTCGAGATGATCTTGGGGCCAAGGGAGGTTCAAGATCCGTGCCCAGAGATTACTCAGCATTTCAAAAAGGGGGTTTGGAAGGACTGTGGGGAAAAAAATTTCCATATGGAATACAGACTTGCATGGAACAATAATGCAGTAAAAGATGATCACGTGTGTAAAGCACTGTTGTTGCCTAAACCCTCTATGTTTTAGCTAAGTATTAATACCAACCTGTGGCAAATCCTTCTTCTTTGTAACACAGCTCTAATTGCTTGCTTTAGTCTCGTTCCAACTAGCCTGAGATAGCGTTGGCAATTTAATGTGGTGTGGGGGAGCATCCTAAGGCCACATGGAAGGATACCTAGGGACAGGGCTGAGGAGAAACTGTGCATGAGCTCAGTGTAGAGAGCAGCAGCTCAAGGGCTCTCTGTGCCTCTGCTCCAGAGTGCCCCCCCTCAGACCCGCCGTCCCGCCTTGGCTGCCCTGTGATCTCAGCTCTCTTGCCAAACTCACAGTGTTTCTAACAGATTTAGCCAGGTTCTGTTCCTCTGAACTCCTGAAATTGGGAGGAGGAAAGAAAGTGCAAGGCAAGGAAATCCCGGATGTCCCCACCCATCTGCGCAGAGAGGCAGAGGATGTGTCTTCTGTATCAGCTTTGGAAGGACAAAGTGTCAAAATTACACGTGTGAGTGATAAATGTGATATTATCAAAAGCAAATGTAGTTAAAGCAGCTTCTAAATAAGCCAGGAGCAGTAGTGATTCAGCAGAGAGGGGCTATAAATACCGGAGCTGATGCAGCAGCTGCAGCTGGGGGGGCAGCAGGAGAGAAGGGAGCTGGGAGGCTCTGGGATGTACCGGGATCATCTGCACGTGTTTTGAGAAGCTGTCAGAGAGAAGAGAACCAGAACTGGTAATTACAAGGTACTCTCCAGATGCTTAGTCTAGAGTTAAATGGTTGATTTCCGTAGGTCCTCCGTTAGATCGAGGAAGAAACAGAAGTGGTGACTCGAAGTGCTTCAGTTGTGGAGGGGGCGTGGAGGAGCTCGTGCAGGTGCACAGACACCTCACCTGCACTGGAGCAATGCTGGTGTTGCTTTTGTGTCTGTATTCCTAGCAGCTGGGAGGGAGAGTTCACAGCAGTAAATACACCCTTAATTTAACAGGAAGTCTACAGTAACTGGCTCTGTGTGGTGCTTTTGGGAGATGCAGAAGCAGGGGAGCAGTGCCTGCATGCTGTGGAGGGGGGGTGCATGGAGGTGGCATGGTCACAGCTGACAATTCAGAAGGATTAAAGGCAAAATAATGTTCTGATGTGCTTTTGCTATTGAAGATTGTCTGGTGAGAAAGTCATGAGATGTGTTAGATGTTTATTTGTAGGGAGGTTTCTGTACATAATTGCTTCTATTTGTGCCTTGGGCATTTGCAGCCATATGTTTTTTAAATGAATGGTAGAAACCAGGGGCTGACAGCTTTAATTCCCCCCACTCTCCCAGTCCTCCAGGGCTCTGCCCTCTGACATGCTCCCCTCTTCTGTCCCCACTTGCTGGAGCGGTGCAGCGATGGGGTTTCTTGTGCTTCCTTTTAGTCTTTGTTTTCAGTCCTTAGATTAGGTTATATTTGGATGGCTTTATTTGGAACAGTCCCCGTGTTCCCTCTTGCTCACCCTGTCCCCCACTGAGGTGGCAGTGGCATGGTGAGGGTTGCTGGTGGCTGATTCCATCCCTCTGTCTCCTGTGTGTTTTGCTCAAGTCTGGAGTTCGGGTGGGCGGGCAGTTCATTAGTCTTTCTGCAGCATCTATGCAGATTGCGGTTTGAGCTTATTTTAGAAGTGAAAAATCAGGAGCAATTAGCAATCTGCTCAGGAGGGAGCTAGGAAAGAGGCAGACACCAGCTCTGTGGCATGCAAAGCACCGGCCCCAGCACTGACCTCAGCCAGCCCGTCTCCACGGTAGCCCGTGGGCTCGTGGCCGTCGGTCAGTGAGGTGCTCCCGTCCCTGCCGACAGTCCCTGCCGACAGTCCCTGCCGACAGTCCCTGCCGACAGTCCCTGCCGACAGCCCGCAGTGGAGTAAAGCCACTGCAGGTGATGAACGTGGGAGTTACTGCTGGAGTGGAGATGCAAGGTGCGGTCTCACAGGCTCAGGTGAAGTCAGGGGAGTGTGGCAGCAGTGCTCTACAGGAGAGGCAGAGGCGTGTCCATAGCCTGACGTTCAAACCCAGGTACCCCCTCATGCGGGGCACAGGCTGCCCCAGGATGTCCTGTGGTGCCTCCTCACCCGATGCCTGTGGGGGGCTGAGGTGGGTCAGACCATGGCACGTGCCAGCTGACTGTCAGGGAGATCTGAACGAGGGTTAGATCTGCCTCTCGGTGTCAGTTCACGTAAAGGAACAAGTGACAGTCTTTATTTGCTCACCTGCCAGGACGATGCGTTACTTCAGTGTCTAATCGACTGTTGTTACCTGGATGGTACCTCAGCCAACCCGAAAGCCCCATATTTTTGCCTTATGTGAAGGGATGTAATTCAGAGAATCGGAGAATTCTGCACATTGGAGCGTGAGCAGAAGAGAAGGAAGGGATTTTCTTTTTTGAATAGTGCCTTGACAGAAGGAATGCTGGAATGCTTACATGCAGTCCTTGTCTTCTCTGCACATGTGACACAAGGCAAGCATGGCAGGAGAGTCCTGCAGGGAGAGCACTGCAGTTCTGGCTCTGTGCATACCAAGGGAATCAAGTGAAATATTTGAGGGATTATTTTCTGTCACCTGCAGTGACAGCTGATTTTAGCCAGAGCTGTAGCTGTGGGAGACCTTTCTGCCCTGATGGTGCTTCAGGAACAATCCACACACACTGGTGTACATGGATTGCGTTTGCCTGCTGACTTGCTTCCCCTGGAGCTGCCCAAGTACCTTTAAGCCTCTTCTGATTTCTGAGTGGGAATTTAACACTCCTGTACTACACTAGGCTATTTCTGTGTTTTCATTGGTATTGTTTATCTATAACCATCTGGTTCTGCACCCACATATAAATGAAATAAATGAAGCCTGGGATGCTGGGGAAGATGGTGAGAGTAGACAATGTGCTTTATGCTGACTTCCCCTCCTTTGAAGGCAGGAATGCGATCACTTTGTCCAGAGGATGTGATGACTCTCACAGAAGTGAAGCAAGCAAGGGTAATTATCTCCGCTTTGTGGGTGGCACAGCCCAGCGATCCCAACACAGAACATATTATTAGCCTCAAGTTGAGCTGTCTGCAGCCTGGAACTTGCTCCAGGTCTCTAGTAGATGATGGGTTCGTGAGGAAGTTATGAAGTATTCATCTGGATCCTGTCTGCTGTGGAAAACCCTTTGGAGAGTGTCTCTCCACAGCTGTTGGATTCTCTATCGCACATTCATTACCTTCTGAATGTCCACGTGGTCCTTCTGCAGTATGATAGTGAGATTCTGCAGGTCTTTTCTTCACCCAAAACTGCTAGTGTAGTTTGAGGCCGGGTTTGCAGCCGTTGGGGAGTGTCATGCTGGTTCCTGGGAAGGTGCAATTCCTCCCTGCCTTTGTGCTTCCTCTCTGCAGGCTGGCTGGATCCGGTGACTGATGGTGTGCTTTCATCAGTCACAGCACAGCTTTCCCTTGCTATTCCAATATTGTGCTTTTTCTGGGAAAGAAGGAGTGAGGAGCAGTGCCTGCCTTGGGCTGACACTTTGCTGATCTCTGAGGCCGAGGCTCCGGAGGAAGCAGCACCGCTGATTTCCTGGCAGCAGCTGAGCCTTTCCTGCTTGGTGCTGATGAAGGCAGTGAGCAGAGACCTGCCCTTGCCCTCAGCCCAGTCCTCTGTGCTGGGATTGCAAAGGCACAGTGGGGATAGTTAGCCAAGAGGACATGGAAGAACAGCATTCCTGGGTGAGGAGGACATGCTCCAAGTGAAGCATGATCAGGCTGTGGAGATGCACAGGAGGTTTTGGTCTGGAGGCACAGCATGGAGCTGGCTGGGCACTGCTGGGGCACATCCGTGCTGGGTACAAGCTTCAGGGAGCTTGTTGCCTGTGATATTTTTGGGAACGTTAAATCAAGCAAATAGAAGAAATTGGGCAACGGCTGCTATTGGTCTTGCTGATTCCTACAGGCTCCTAAATTTGAGTCTGCTCTTTTGCAATTCAATTTTCCTCATCATTTTCTCTGTCCCTCCCAGACTAGGAGCAGTTTGGCCTTGGACCAAAGTTCACGCTTGTCTCCGCTGCAGAATGGCACGGTGGGAGACAGAGCAAAGGCAGAGATGTCCAAGGAAAGACTTGTTTTATCCTATCTGTAAAATTAGGCTGGTAGTCCTTCCCTCTTTCTTGAAGATGTTGAGGCTTATATGATTACCATTTACAGGATGCTTTGAGACGTGAGATGAAAAGTTCTTTAAGGAATTATCCTATATTTTTAATGCATGTAAAGCATTACCCTGGAAGAGAATTGGTTCAGTGGATCCATGAATGCACAGATTTTTCAGGCCAGAAGTCACTGCTGGATAATCTGATCTGACTTGTGTTATGATATTTGATCCTGTTAGGGCTGTACAGAGGTTGGGGAGCTTGTGCAGATACCCGGGGCTGGCTGTAGGAACTGTCTGCAAAACTCTGCTCTCTTAATGATCTGTGAAATCTTTCCATGCCAGGATTAAGGAATGTGAGGTGCTGGAGTGAACCGCTTAATGATCTTCTCCTTTATTCCATCTCAGTGGCTCAGGGAGGGATTCACATTCTTGTACAGCTCTTTCTTTCCCAGTTTGAATACATTCTCCTTTGCATCTTAATAGCCCCAAGCCCCGAGCTCCGGTTACATCATTTTTGGGCATTCAGTGCATAAAAGGCTTTCTCCAGCCCATTCCAGTGCCCCCCACTAGCTGTGTTTCTGTGCTGGGGAGTGGGCATATGAAGGCTCTGGAACTGATGCCGGCTGTGCAAGAGGGCAGCCAGAAGAGCTGTTTTCTCTGGGGGAAAAGCCACCATCTGTTTTTGTGAAGCTTCCTTTGCTCTTCTTAAATCTTGAACAAATGCAGCAGATCTGTTTGGCTCTTTCTTTTTAATGCTTTAACCAGTTCTTACAGATTTCTTGCACTCCTTATATTCCTAACAGGCAAAGTCAGAGGAGGCACATTCCTGAGGAAGCCAGCTGTGCCACTTTCCCCTTTCTTGTCCTGTTCCTGTTTAGGGACAGAGCTCGCTGGGGCAGAGCTGCTGGCTGTGGCACACAAGGGCCTGATGGAGGCAGGGACCCCCAAAAGACATGGACAGTAGAAGATTACCAGGGGCTTTGGGATGCCAGAGGCTTGGATTGGACCTCTTTGAAGTTTGGTTTCTTTAAAATAACACCAAAAACCCCAAACCAAAGAAAAAGAAAATAAACCCCAAACAACAAAACCAACCAAAACGCCCTGAAAGCTTTGAGTTGCTGGGCAATTCTGAGGTCTTGCTCCACCTCCAGTCCTGTAAATTCTCCCTTGCAGTGATCAGTGTGGTCAGTGTAGGACCGTGTAGTCCAGATGACAGGGTGTTGTGGGGGCAGTGAATGAGATTTAATCCCTTAGTGCTGCTCACAGTCAGACAAAAGTGGTGGGAGGTGTGACCAGTTCAGACTGTGAATTACTACTGGGCAGTCTCTGTTCCCAAGCAAACAGGGAGGTGTCAAGGGGTGCGGGAAGAGGAGCATGAAGATGCTGCAGCTGAGGCACAGCCAGGGGTTTCCTTCACGGCCTGGCTGCCCTCCCTGGGGCTGCTGTCGCTGTCCCTGTGTGGTGTCACTGCTAGAGCCCTGCGGGCAGTGGGACAGGCACAGACCCTTCCATTGACATGGACCTTCCCTCAGCTGAAGCAGGCGAGGGTTAAATGAAGCAAAGGGCTGGAGTGGCCCAGGAGCTCCCTGGAGGAGGACATGTTGCAGAGCTGTGCTGTGCTTGTGGTCCTGTGCCCTGCACCTCGTGGGCAGGGGCTGTACCTGTGTGGCCGCAGGGAGATCCAGGCTCAGGCACTGCCCCTGGGGCCACCCCTGGATATGACCTGTGCTGCCGATGGCCGAGCAACACTAGTGGTGCTGCTGGCAGAACTCCGTGCAAAGCACGAAAAAACTTGAAAATGTGCATTTCTGCTGCCTAAATTTAGCCCCCAAAGCTTGTTTGGTCCTGGCGGCAATTCCTGTGGTAAACCACAGCTTGAAAGTGAGGGTCAGCCACTTCTCCAGTGTCTGACAAGAATGTGGGTAAACACCTGCTGCTGGGCTCCAGCTGCACACATACTTCTCTTCCCAGAGAGAGGTAGAGAGAACAACTTTGGGTTAATTTGCCTCATTTCTGTGTGGTGCAGCCCCTGTGCCAAGTGGCAGTGAGTTACCGCAGGCTGGGTAGGGCAGAGCTCTGCTGAAGTGCTGTGCTGGGGGCAGGTTCCCTCTGTCGTGCAGGGGTTTATTTTGGGCAGGACAGGCCCTGTCCCCTGTGCCTGCAGGCGGGGCTGGCCAGGTGCCTGCTGGCCCTCGGGACATCTTGGGACATGGCTCCCGTCAGTGACTGCACTGAGCCCTTGGCTCTGCTCCACGTCCGCATGCCAGGGCTCGCTGTGCTTCTCCTTTGGTTCCTCCTTGCCCTCGCCCGTTTCCGAGTCACCAGCTGCCTCTCTGCTAACACGTGTTCCACACTGCTCAGGGATGGCTATAAAAAATAGAGGTATTTTAAGAGACTGGTTAAATGTGTTCTTGCTGCAATTCCTTTGGGCTGGATTCTGTCTTCAGCAGCACTGGAGTGATTCTGGACTAATCCTGATGCTGGTTTTAGGTGGATTATGTCACATTTTTGCAGTATTTCCAATAGGAAGTTTGGATTCAGATGTATGAACTTGGCCATTCTTCCCATCAGTCCTTCCTGTACCACCACCTTGCCTCTGACGGATGTGTCCATAGTGATCTCAATGGGATTGGGATGTTTCTTCAGTTATTGGAAAACAGAATATTAAATGACTAAATTCTGCTCTGTTTTTCCTCTCTTCTCTAATAATGAACATCTTGCCAAGTTCTTCAGAAAACAGTGTAGTCACCAGCGCATTGAATTCATTAGGGGCTGGCATGGAGACAGCAGGAGAGCGGCTGACGCCCCATGGAAAAATTTGCAATACAGTCGCTTGAGGACCTGTCTGCTTGTGGATTTATCTGAGTGGGTTTTGGTCTACACTTGAAATTTTCTTATTGGGAAAAGATATTTTGACACTGGAGTTCAGCTTTTTTTTTTTTTTTTAAGAAATAATTTCCCTTTGCTAATTTTTGTAGTCAGTGAACCTTATGGAAGGAGATTTTTGTGTGTGATAAAGCGTGGCAGGCAGGTAGTGTGAGCTGCACTGCTCCTGGCAACCTTCCTGCTTTCCAGCCTACTTCCGTGGCACAGCAGCCATTCCTCTGTTGAGTGGAGATTTCTCCTCCAAGCAGATTTGCCTACTCTTTAGTCTCAAAGAGGGAGGACCCAGCATCCCTGGACAACACTGGGATCCATGCTGAGAGCACGTGGAGGGATGGCTGCCCGGCTGCAGTCGGTGTTCCCAGAGCCAGGGCAGCTGCTGTCGGCGTTCCCGTGGGTGCCCAGTCCGGGCGCTCCCCTGCCCGCTCTCTCTTCCTGTCTGGCACACATGGTGTGTGGTTTGAAGTGCTGTTTCTGTTCTTAAATTGAACGTAATTGCAACACATCATTATATCTGTTCTCAGACAGTCTTGATCCATGGAAATTTTGGCCTTGAGGCTCAACTGAAGCTAAGAATAAACACAGTTTGGGTTTCTTTGGTTGGTTTTTGGTCTTCCTGTGTCCCAGGAGTGTGGGCTGTCCTGCAGAGCTGTCAACCTGGCAGTGCTGCCTGTGGAAGAGAGCTGGGTGCTGTGCTTTATGCAAAGCACTTGCTCCCTGCTGCCTCCTCATGAGCCAGACTGGCCCTTCCCAGATCTCTGTCCAGGGTCAGTTTTCGAGGGAAATCTGCTGCCAGGAACTCCTGTGGGTTTGGAGTACCAAGGTCTGTGACAAATGCCACCACCTTGCTGTCATGTGCAGGGACAGGAGAGGGAAGGGGGCTGTGTGAGGAGCAGCGTATGGGATCTGCTGCTGTGACTTGTGGTGGCAGAGCTTTACCACCTTGTTCTTGTGCTTGCCCAGTTTAATTTTCATCATTTCAAGGCTTCACTGTTGCTGTCTCAGCTGTGGTCTTTGTTCTCTGACACTGAGGAGCTGCCCTCATCTTCCTTTGCCCTCTGCATTAAGCGAGGGGCTGCTGGTGGACATTACTTAAGTCTTAAGCCCAGTTCAGTGCTCTCATAAGCATTGTGTCTGTTTAGGCCAGGACTAACAATCGGAGAGGTTTCCTGAGAAACCTCGTGTGTGCACAGTCTGTACAGCAGGAGCCTGTGCTCTCTTAGCAGCTGCTTTTGATCTTTCGTTATTTGGTGGCTGGAGGCTTATTTGTCATCTAGGAAGGTGTTGTGTGACCTAGAAATTTCTAGTGGGATGGAATTCCCCTCTCTGATGTGCCGGTGAACAGTCAAACGGAAATAGCTGTGGTGGCTCTAACTGATCATCTGATCAAGGATGTTCTGCTTTTCTCACAAAGAATGCCCTACTAACTTATGTTCTGAAAGTATAAAAGCAAAAAAATGACTCAGTTGCTTTATTTTCAAAACTTTACAACTCTTTTTCATTTGCATTTTGAATTTTGGTTTGAAAAATGAGGGGGAAGAAATTACCAGTGTTTTAAATCTGGCCTAACCTGTTACCCCTGCTGCAGTGGTTTCCTGAGAAGTTCTGGGTGCTGCAGGGTGAGTGTCTGTGCTTCAGTTAAAAAGCAGAAAGGGATAATGGGGAAGAGTTTTTCCTGTATTCACAGAGAGGCATTGCTGTGAATCTCGGGATCAGGTAGTCTGACCCACTGGGGTTCAAACGTGCTCCATGGAAGGTCTTCTCTGTTGGGTCATGTTTACATGCTCTTGAGTAGCTGCATGTCTTGTTGTGGCTTGAGTCCTCCATGCAGGGAGGTTGTACCTTGTGCTGGTAGAGGACAGAAGGTAGAACATCTCTGCTGCTCCAGCGTCCATGTCCTTGTCTGTCCCCTTCTCACACTGCAGCTTCCTGCCAGGAGCCCCAGCACGGACCCTGTGCCCTGGAGAGGGGGAGTGGGAGTGAGGTGGCCACCAGCAACGCCTGGTGCTTCCTTCAGTTCTAGATGTTTCTCTAGACCACTGTGCTGGTCTGCTCTGGTCTGCCCAGGTTCTCCCAGTGGTTCCTGCAGACCCATGGGGGGAAGGGGCTGGCTTGGATGCCAGGTCTTTTTCCTCTGGTGATGTTCCATGTTCGGGGGCCACTACTCAGGAGAGCTGGAGTGTCACAGCACTGGACCCTTTGGCTCGGGTTGCTTTGCAGGAAGCTGCTGAATGTCCCTGTGCAGAGCCATCAGCTTCTTCCACAGGGAGAACAGGAACATACCATCAAACCTTTCTGATCGGGGCTTGGGATGGGGCTTGTTCCTACTGGGATACAGGAGCCGGCAGATCTCATGGAAAAGATAGCACTTGCTGCCTTGGTCTCAGCTTCTGTGCGTTTGGCCAAGTTCCCAGAGGGTCAGGAGGCCCCTGCTCTGCTGGGATTGCAGAAGGATGCTGTTTAAGGAATGCAGTGTGGGATTTACACTCCTGGCAGATGAGTGGAAAGCCGTGGAAAGTCATTATCAACCCATTTCTACCCACTTGCAGCTGGGGCCTCTCAGAGGGGATGCACATGGAGATGATTCCTGTAGCCACTGCTGCGGTGGGCTGACCACGGAATGGAAGAAGCCTGATGAAGGCCAGGCCCACCCCAGGCCGTGCATCCTGTTCACCCCACGTGTGCCCGTCTGGGCCAGGGCAGCGGGAAACACTGCACCATGTTATTGACCTGTGCATTTTGCTGGGGGTGAGTTGGGTTTCGGGGATGTCTTGTTAGAAAGAAAATTTGTATGTCCCAGGAGGGAGCGGGAGGCAGAGCCCGAGCCGTGGCTGTGGTCGGTGTGACCCAGCTGTGTTGCTGCCCGTGCCGGCAGGAGAGGGTGGCACTGCCGGGAGGGAGTGACAGCCACAGTGTCACTGCCCCTCGTGGAGCCTATGGCACGCGTGGAGCTGATGGCACGGTGGGTGTTCAGGTGCTCTACCTGGCCCTGCTGGGGTGCCTGTCTTTGGGCACCCCCTCACTGGTGCCCCTGTGCTTTGCTCCCGTGAGTGCTGGCACAGCCGCTCAGCTCTGCTGTGTTGTTTCAGTTAATTACAGGGGAATGAAGCCTTGTTTCACACTGTTTATGCAAAGATCTCTATAGAAATGGAGATTTTCTTCACGGCTTGGCCACTTTTTTCTTGGATGTGTGGGAGGGAGCCCATGCTGCACCAGGATGCTTGGTCCAGACTTGCAGGAACCCTCAGGACCTGGCTGTGCCCTTTAGGAATGAGAGATGAGCAAGCAGGGGTTTGGGCAGGGTCCCAAACCACCTTGGTTAGAAGCAAATGAATGTGCTATTTTCCTGACTCCTGAGCTGCGAGTTGGGGCTTCCAAACCCGTGGCCTCAGGGATGCTGCCCCCAGGACATTTCTGAGGGCAGAGGTTTCCCAGGGGAGGAAGAAGTCACTGGATTCAAGATTTAATTTCTTACACTTTTCAGTAGTTGCAGATGAAGGTGTTGCCTCACAGCCAGTGAGTGCCAGTGTGAGGGTTCGATGTGGGTACAGGCAGAGCTGGGGCCGTGCAGGAGAAGTGCCGCTGTACTAGAGTGGGCTGGGGGTTAAAGACACACATGAAAAACCTGTATGAAAAATGCCAATGCCACAGTAGTTGTTTTCAGACTGGAGAGAGGTGTTTTCCTTTCTCTTTTTTATTTTTTTTTTGAACCTGGAATGTCTCATTTCAGATAAAAAGCTTGTCTTGTTCTTTGTTTTACCAGGAGCCATATCTCTTGTCTTTGACTAGGCAGGGATGTTACTAATGACACGGAAGGAAGGAAGGAGGGGGGAGGCTTGTTGGCTTGCTTTGGGCTGTTTGCTCTATGCCTTCCCTGCAGCTTCTCTCCGCTGTGCTGGGAAGGATGTGCTGCTGGCAGCTCTGCCTGCGGATGCTCCAGGCCATGGTCCCTGCAGCTCCTTGGCTGTTCAAGCTCAATAGTGGCACTGCTTCGACCTGACAAAGCCTTGGCCTGGATTCAGCCCTCACAAGGTGGATGCTCCTCTGGCAGCACCATCCCTTGTTCTCCCTGCCACTGCTGCCAGCCCATGTTGGCACGTGGAAGTGGCTGTGGATGGAGGTGCCTGGAGCAGGAGCATCCCCTGAACACACTGTGCCGTGTGGGCTCTCGAGGCTCTGCCCTGCCAGCATCCCTGTCCGAGAGGGCTGAGCCTGGCTCTCCCTGGGATCACCTGGGGGTTCCGGTGGCTCTTGGGGCTGTGCTGGCACTGCCTGCCTGGAGCGGGGCTTTTTCTAGTGGAACAGCCCGCTGGCATTTCATAATGGATCCATGGTCCAGGTGCATTAGCTCTGTGTGTGTGAGGGTTCTCTCGAGGGAAATGGTGTGTGCTGGTGAAACACGGGATGACAAAGCACTAGAAAATACATCTGAGGTAATTCCATGGTGAAGAGGGCTGGGCTTTTAGGGAAGGCAGCACATGGATAGTCTGAAGTGGGAATAAAAGCATTTGGGAGTCAAATGGCCTTGTTAGTGTATTCCATATTTGTAGAATTGGATTCTCCCGGAGTCCAGCTTGCTGTGCTATATTTGCAATAAACTATTGGTTTTAATCCCAATGGTGAGGAAAATAATGGCTTTTGTTGCCAAGCATATTTTCTCACTTGTCACAAATCAGTGGGGTGAAGCATATGTTCGAGGAGTGCCTGTCCCAGGCTGTCCAGTGGGAGGATCCGCCACCGTTCTCTGGGACAGATAATTTGGCATCGCAGAGCAGCTGCCCCGGCCGGGGAGGTGGGTGGGCTGCAGCCAGACCCCTGGGCTTGGGATTTGGCTGCAGGGCTTGGTCCTGCTCCCTGCCAGCCGAGGACGTCTCAGACAGCTTTCATCCCGGCCCGTTGCTAGAGAAACCTCTGCTTTTGTCTGTCCCTGTCTGAGCAGCCAGAGCCTGGCTCTGGCCTGGCTGGACCCTGGGGGAGGGCGCTGGGGAGGAGGCGGTGTGAGGAGGAGGATGGTGCTGGCTGTGATCTGCAGCTGCTGGGGCTGGGCTGTGTGGGGTTCTCAGCTGGCTCTGCTTGCTGGAGCGTCACCCATTCCCAGGGCTTCAGGCTCCCCTGTGCTGGAGCACACCTGGCTCCTGTGTCTCTCACATGTCACTTCAGGCTCCACACCCTCACGTGTCTTAACTATCCAGGATTTTCCACTGCCTGCTTTTCACCGGTGTTTGCCCATGTAGAATTTGGTTAATAACCCACCCTACACTTGACATGCATTGCCCTCCATGAACTTTGCAGCAGGTCCCACTGTCCTTCTGCTGTGGCTGATGCCAGTTGAGGAGCTTGGCCCTTACCAGCACTTGAGGTAAGAAGTATTGGAGCCCAGAGTTACTGGAAGAGGGGGAGACTTGCAAAATAACTGCCCGGGAACAGAATTGTCTCACCAGCCCATTTACTGCCAGAGGATGAAATCCCAGCTCCATTGAAGCTGATGGGAGTGCTGCCACAGTCTCAGCTGGAGCTGGGATTTCAGCATGGTATTTGTGAATTCCTGAAATTCAAAGATGCTGCTGCCCACCACGAACATCCATGAACTGTATGAAAACACAAGGAATAAGTGAATGAAATTGATGATGATAGTAATAATAATAATGTTTACCACTGGTAAAATTTGCATTCATCTAATGGCATTCATCTATGTTTTAATTGTGATATTTAAAAAATGAGACCATATGGAAAATATCCTTCAGCAAGCTGAGGGTGGGAAGGGCTGGAGTAGCAGCGTGTTCGTAATGACTTGGAGCTGAGCTGCTTGTCTTCGGCTTGACCTCTCCACATCAGTGTGTTGGTTCTTATAGGAGTGCTCAAGTTTGTCACAGTGTGTCCCAGATAATTTTGCTCTTTGTCAAACCCTGCCTCATCCCTGTGTCAGAGGTATGCTATTTGGATGTGTGTGAGCGTTCCCGGGCTCTGTGCATGGCTGCCAGCATTGTCCTCACTGGAGCATGGATGAGGTGAACAGCCAAGGAGAGGAAAAAATGAGGCTTACCCTGATCTACTGGCCGAGCTGTTAGATCAACCAAAACAGCACTTTTCTGGTGTCTTGAAAAGGTTTGGGGAATTGTCTTTATGCTCTCCCTGGCACACTGAGTGTCCGTTTCCAACCCAGCACTCCCTCAGGTTTGGAGTTGGCCTCGTAGGAAATCCAGGGTTTCCGAAGGTTCGTGTTTCCAGCAGCCCAGCAGAAGTGCCCCTGAGAATCAGCTCCTCTCGGGGCCCAGTTCAAGCTGTTGATGTGCTGCTTGGGCTGACCCATAATCTTACCAATTTTTTTCCATTTGTTTTTTGTGGTTTTTTTTCCACTTTTTTAAATGTTGCTGTTCACTTACAAACCTGCCAAAGGCTGAATGCAAATCATGCCTCTCATCTCCACGATCTGTTGCACTCAGGTACCGGCTGGCTTCTAGTGGTGGGAAGGGTTTATCCTGCAGTGGGTTTATTCTGTACTCTGTGTTGTGGGGCTGACTGTGGCCATCACACTCAGTTCCCTTTGTGTCCCCTCTGGCTCTTGGAAGCCTTTCACCAGGTTTCAGAGGGATGGGAGCATCTTGGGGGTCTTAGTGCGGTGGGAGGCTTTGCCATACCTTGGCAGCCTAGAAGTGTGATTACTGCCAGCATCTCACGTGGCCTGAGGATAACGAGCAGTTGTGGCTGTGATATGGGTTGACTGATTAGAAACATTACAGAAGGCAAATTGCCAGATGTTCTGGTTACAGATGTTCCCTCTCTCTTCTGGATTAGCAGTCCTGCAGCCTGTCTTGACCATTGCTGTGCTCCTTACTTTGCCAAGGAATTTTGTTTTCTCCAGGATCCTCACCAGTGTATTTCAGAAGAGCTGAGGAAATCAGATTTCCTGCATTTTCTATCCCGATTCTGCATTTTAAATAACAGGACTGCTCACAGTGGAAGCTCCTTCTTCTGAGCAGAAGTTAAGGTTTTGGGGTTGGGTGCTGAAGAGATAATTATCTAATGTGGAAAACATAATTGGCATTCAGTTTAAAGCTGGAATTCCAGGCCTGTGAATCCCCCCATGATGAACAGGACGGATGCAGCTCGTGCTGATGCTGCTGACCAGAAGATTGCTGGTGAAGGGCTGTGGGTTTTGATCTGGGTTGTAGGTGTTGCACTGGCCGTTAGCAGAGCTGTGTTGGGTTTGGGTTTGCTGGGGACCCGCTGTCCCCACCCCTGCTGTGTGAGCAGGCTGGGTCGGAGGGAGAGGGGAGGGCAGAGGGTGTTGGGATCAAACAGCGCATGGTTGCCTGTCCCACGTGGGGCTGGTCTGCAGCTCCACTGCGCAGGCGGGGGGAGATGGATGCCCTCCGAGTGCTCCTACTGTTCCCTAGGCAGCAGGCTTGAAGGGTGGAAAAAGGCTTTGCTGCCTGCCTGTGTTTGTTCCTGGTTCTATGAAAAGGCATTTAACTGAGAGGAGAGTGCCATGAAATGTGGAAGCAGGGGAGCGACTGCAGGTGCTGTCGGGGCTGTGTCCGTGAGCGCTGACTCCCAGGGGCCCTGGACACTGAACGATGTCCTTCTCTCTGCTGTCACATCTGTCTTTGCATTGATGATGTCAGCAGCCCTTTGTTTTGTTTTCTACACCAGCCTTTCCCATTCAGCAGCAGCAGCTCCAGGGGTCAGTGTCCATCTCAACTGTTTGTGTGACAGCTCATCGCTGGGTGGCTTTAGGGTCACAGCTCCCCATGTCTGCAGAGCCTGCCCTTTGCTGCCACACGCCAGGGTGGCACTGGCCTGGCTGAACTCCTGCAAGGAGGCTTAAAAGTGTCAAAACAACACATTACAGGCATGGGAAAAACAAAGATATTCTGTTGATGAAGGTCAAAGTGTGCTGGGGATAGAGCTGGACCCCAGCAAACTGGGGACAGAGAGAGTAACAACTGAGGTACTCTGTCACCAGTCATTGTGAGACCTTGTTTGCAGTTACAATTTAGTTTCTTTTTCTCCATTCTTTTAGCAGCCATATTTATTTATTTAAAGGGTCTTTCTAGCATTCCCTGTAGAGTGAAACTGTCCTTCATTTTGGGGTTTCTGCATGCTGTGTGTGAGGGCTGATGTCTGTGTGCAGCAGATGCCCAGAGTCCTGGGGGGGCTCTGGCTGGGCAGAGGCTGCAGTTGTGCTGAGCATCCCCACTGCGTCTCACCCTTCCTCCTCTGCCTGGGGCCTCAGCCCTTCTGGCTCCTGTGTCAGCATCCTCGTGCCTGCAGATGGGCTGGATGCAGGTCAGGAATGAGCTGGAGCACTCCAGCTACTGCAGGGATGGTTACCTGGTTCTCCAGGCAGACTTTGGGAACAGAAAATGGCTTTGCTGGTGACCGCGTGCCATGTGTCGAGTCCCTCGCCGTGCCTGGGTGTGAGCCTTGGAGGCATTTTTATGAACAATTGTGCTGTCCTCTCATAATGTATCAAGAACATAAAGAAAGTGCCCAGGGAGTGATGTGATAAGGTGAGTGATGAATTTTGGTGCTTTCAGCATTCCTTATTTCCATGAGTTTTGATTTTAGGTGCCCTTTGTGAAGCCTCCAGTCCCATCACTGCCACCATTAAATGACCCAGTGATGAGATACCTGCCAGGCTTCCAGAGCTCAGGCTCACATGAGAGTTGTTGTATGAAGAAATGTTGAAAAATACCAGATTGCCAGATTATGATAATAGCAGTTTTAACCTCCTCTACATGAGAGCCTCACAAATTTACGGAGCTCGAAATAGTTCATGAATCTTTGGTGATTTCAGTCAGTGCTTTGCATCACCATTACGTCATCATTTATTAATTCACCATCCAGCATGAAGTGATGATTGTGTAGACAGGATCTTGCAGTGGTGAGGCCGTGGGACAGCGTGGTGCTGGCAGGGACTGGCAGGGCCTGCCTTGTGTGCATGTGTGTAATATGTGGGCACTGAGGATTATTCCAGGCACAGGAATGACACCTCTGTGTTGCCTCAATGCGGGTCACTGAGTGTCCCAGTGACCATGGCAGCCATTTCAGGCGGTGCAGGTATTTTTAGTTGCTGGGGCTTTTGCGAGTAAGGTACCATTTGTCATCCTACCACGCTGAGTTTGCAGAAGGAGCCAGAGATGAACTCTGGAAAGCAAAGTGTCTCAAGGAGCTGTCTCACCTCTGCCACGGGGTGTGTGGCAGTGGGGGGCGTGGGGCTGCGCTCCCCTCTCCTCGTGGGCTCTGGGAACAGGCAGGCAGCATATGGACCTGTTCCATCAGCCCACCCCTGCAATTCCAGCTCCTCTGATCCCTCCGCTGCGCAGCTGCTCCCTGAAGCCAGCTCAGCCCAATTGTTCTCACTTTGAATAGATTTTCCTACCGTCTAGTCTCGTTTTTCCTCCTGTTTCCAGCTCTCCACACCCCCTCCCGTGGGGCTCCCCATCCCTCCGGGCAGAGCCCAGCTGCTGCTCCAAGAAGAACAAGCAGCTCCTGCAAAGGCGTCCCGGCCACATGGGCTTCTGAGAGCTGCAGAAACCCTGCCTGGGGCTGGAAGGGTTGGGAAAGGTTTGGAAGGGTTGGGAGGGTGTATTTCCGTTGTACCCCGTGCCACAGGTGCTGTGCTGCTCCTCTTGCAGACAGGGTGAGGGTCTGACTGTGTCCTTGAGCAGCGCTCCCTTCCCAGTGCCTGCCTGTCTTCCTGAGATCAGCTCTGTGCTGGGGATTTGCAGCTTGGCTGTGTGATATGATATGAGGGAGCTGGAAAAAGTGCAATTGGTCTTTGACCATGGGAGAGAAGTGTCCTCAAAATGGGGAGGATCAAGGTGAAAAGTACAACTCTGGCATAGAAAGAGGAGAAACATTAAACTGTTCCAATAATCGAGGTGTGCTGAACAGGAGTGTGCTGTGCCCAAGGTTGTGGGTTCTGGCAGGGCCAGGTGAGGGTCAGCACTGGAGACCAACTCTGTTTGCTGCTCCTGGAGTGCCTGTTCCCTGCAGGACCCAGTGGGTACCTGGGCTCCTGTGGGAGACACTGGCTATCTGAGGAACCCATCCCCACTCCCACACAGGCACCTCCGGACACTGCCGAGCCCACTTTGGGAAAGATCGCGGGGGCTGCAGTGTGTCTGTCCCAGTGAATGAAGGTCCCTATGGGAAAGCAAATAAACCTGGAACAGATGAAGCTTGTGGTGTTTGTGAGCTGGGATTTGAAGGGTCCAAAAGACTTTTTAAGCCTTTGAGCCAAAGCCACATTGGATTTGCTGATTAACCCAGCAGTGTGGGAGGATGGGGTGAAAGGAGGGTACATGGCAATGCCTGCTTCCTCCAGGTCAGTGCTGGCTGTCCTGTAGGTCTTCACATGGGCATTTATCAAGAAATAATATATTAGCTTATATGCAAAGAGTACGGGATTTCAGGTAGTACCAGGTAGATTGAAGTAGCATTTGCTGAATTCAAAAGGCAATTGAAAGCTCTGAAGTTACTCTTGGTGCTCCTATGCAGCTGTTTGTTTTGACAAGAACGAGGTTTAATATGAGGCTGGTCAATGGAATTGTTCAGCTCTTGCTTGGCAAGAAGATCTGTCGCCTTTAGCAAAGCCTGGATTCACCCCAGGGCTCAGAAGGAGCTCCAGCAGAGCTGTGCCGTTTGCTCTGGGACAAGGAAGGACAGCTCTCCTGCCGGTGTCTGCTGCTGACATTGTGTTTTGTTCTCTCTTGTGTGTCTGCAGAAATCCGCACGCAGCTGGTGGAGCAGTTCAAATGCCTGGAGCAGCAGTCGGAGTCGCGCCTGCAGCTGCTGCAGGACCTGCAGGAGTTCTTCCGCAGGAAGGCCGAGATTGAGCTGGAGTACTCCCGGAGCCTGGAGAAGCTGGCTGAACGCTTCTCCTCCAAGATCCGCAGTTCCAGAGAGCACCAGTTCAAGTAAGCAGGTGTTCCCGGGGCAGACTGGTGTGAAATGATTGGCTGGAGGCTGCTGCGAGCACTGGAGGTTGGTTTGTAGCTGCACAGTCCTAAAGCGCAGTAAAGTCCATCAGGTGACCTCCTCTGTCTTGTCCCCAGGCAGGGCTCACCAGAAGAACTGGACATGTCTCTTGCCAAGACTTCCACCACAGCATTACTGGTCTGTGCTGCCTGAATTGCACTTACTATGCCCTTCTTGAGTAAGACAGTAAAAATAGGAATCAGGGGCCAGGAAGGAGTCAAACCCCTTGATTTTTTTGAAGGGGCTTGAATTCATCCACTCATTTGACTGTGCAAATTGTGGTGGGCCCGGTCTTTACCCCTGGTTTCTGCATGTAGCCCAGTCCTCAGCTCTCCAGGAGCTGTGTGTTGCACTCAGGCTCGCTGACAGGCTCAGGCTTGGAAGCAGTTTCTGGAAATCGAATTTACTGCAATTTATTTGCAATGAAGCATGTGTGTTTTCTGTACACAGCCTGCGGTGCTGGAGCCAGGCAAATCCTTAATGGAAATATTGTGAAACAAAGCTTTGAAATAGGAAGTATGAACTGGATGCTGGGATTGTGTGAGAATGAAACGGATGATGCAAATTGTGAAATCTGTGGATGTGTGAATATGTGTTTTCAAAAGCAGCTTCTTTTCAGTTTAACCATACTCTCGAGCTTGGCTAAACAAGAAAATATCTGAAAAAAATAGAAACCAAACAAACTTGAGGCAGAATTTCATTCTGGAGGTGAGCACTCTGTGGTGAGGGTGCTGGCTGGTGTGTTCCACTGGCTGGTGACCTCAGGGCTCAGGTGAAGGCCACTGCCCTGTTGCTGCTGGGGGCTGGTCCCTGCTCCCCGCCTGTCCCCGAGTGTGCCGGCTCGGACGACGCTTCCACGGGCTGTTAGTGGCTGTCAGGGCTTCTTGTGTCCCTTGCCATGAGCAGCTCTCCTGGTGCTGTCGGGGCGCAGGATCTCTCTGGGCAGCACTGGCAGAGCTGTGGGATGTGCCCGGCAGGATCTGTGCCCGGGGCCACATGGCAGCCCCTGCAGCACCCTGGCTGCTCCCCTGCACCACGGCAGCCCCAGCTCCCCACCTTTGCCTCCCTGGGCTGCAGCAAGGCCTCTGACTCTTCTTCTGCCGATGATGTCCATGACAGAATCTCTCAACTGGAATTGTGCCCTTTGCTCCAGATGAAACTCAGTTCAGTGGCCAAAGACTGCAGCCACTGTTCAGCGCCTTTCCCAGAGAACCTGGGAGAGGTTTGCCTGTCTGATGCCCTTCGCCTCGCCAGCCCTGGGCTCTTCACAGTCTGTTTCTTCCTTTAACTCCTTGTGATTTTTTTTCCCATTTCAGCTGCAAGAGCAGTGATTTCTGCTGTTACGTTACTAAATCCTATTTATTCTATATTACTAAATCCTATTTAATCTGTTTACTTGGTCTCTCCAGCGAGTGAGGCTTTGCTGGTGTCTTATGCCAAACTCTGCTGCTGCTGAGTTGCCATTCAGATCCTTGCTGTCCTTTTGGCATGCAGCTGTTGTGTGTCAGTTGTGTGGTGCTGGGTGCTGTGTCAGGGATAACTGTCCTGGAGAAGGAATTGGCCAGGAAGGAGCTGTGGTTCAGAGATGAGCTCACGAAGGCTCGGGGGGTGTCTGGCCTCTCCCACTAGCTCAGAGCAGTGTTAAGGCTCTCCATTGCTTGGTGTGCTCACAGTTCTGGAAGCTGCTGCTGTGCAGTGTCTACAGGTGACAGTGATTGTCCACCTTTATTAAACACCTGGGCACAGGTGCTGGCAGTGATGGTGTTAATTGGGTCAGCTGGATTTCAGTGCTTGCTCCTGCTGAGTCCTCACTGCCCGCTCCATGTTGAGAGACTCCCTTCATACACTTTGTTCTTCCTCGCTGCTCTGTACCTGCCCTTACCAGGCTCATCTGTGCTGTTTCCCCAGCTGCTCATGTGTGTCATTATTCTGCTGAGGCTGTGACACTCATAAGAATTACAGTCCCTGTGGTGCTCCTTTGTCCCTGTGTCGCCGTGTGCAGCGGGCTGTGCCCAGCCCTGGAGCTGGCAATCGCTGTGCTGCTGCGGCTCCTGCTGATTCCAGTTCACATCCAGGTTCATCCAGATTTCTGTATGTGGTTCTGTCTGTGTATGCACACAGAGGTGTTCTGGAGTCCCCTGCAGCACACCTGAGCGTGTTCGTGTTGTGCACAGACACTTGGGGGTAACATTGGATGCAGAGCCCTTTCTTGAACACTTTTGAGTGCACTAAAAGCAGCCCAGTGGATTGAGTGGCAAACGGGACCTCCTGCAGTGGGCACTGACAGTCATATTTTATAGCATGAGTGGAAAGAAAAAACCAAACTCTCCTTGCCAGGGATGTCTCTTCTCCTGTGCCACCTTCCAGAGCACCCAGTGCAGGAAGGGGCTGGCTGACTGGGGGGCTGGTGTGGTTCCCATGCTCGTGTGCCACTGGACATCCCTGTGGGGCAGCACTTGGACAGCTGGAAGAAGAGATCATGCACCTTTCTGTGGGCATGACAGATCCCAGGGGACATGTGCAGGGGAGGGAGGCGGTGTGCTGGCAGCATTCATTTGAAAATATGTGCCTTTTTGACTTGTTCACTTGACCTTTGTCATTTTTCCCCCCAATTCCCCAGAAAAGATCAGCACCTCCTTTCCCCTGTGAACTGCTGGTACCTGGTCCTGACGCAGACCCGGCGGGAGAGCCGAGACCACGCCACCCTGAACGACATTTTCATGAACAACGTCATCGTGCGGCTGTCGCAGATCAGCGAGGATGTCATCAGGCTCTTTAAAAAGGTAACCCGGGCAGCTGGGGGGAGTCCTGCTCACTGAGGGTCCATCCTGGCATTTTAATCTGAAGTGGAACCATCATAGATGTTGCAGAGCAAATCTTTTGAGGGACTATCACTGTAAGTCTTTCCAGATAATATTTATTCAAGAGTTTTAAAGAAACAGATCTAGAGCTGCCAAGTGACAAGCAGTGAGGTGTGACCTGGTGCTCAAAGTGTCGGTGCCGGAGAGATGAAAGGTGGAACTGTGATGACTTTTTCTAAAGACTCTTGGAGGCCTTCACAGGACAGATCAGAACAGGCTTGTTGGGTGGAACCGTGGTAAAGAGCAGGATGACAGGCATGAGGCAGCTACAGGAGAGGAGTCATGGCTTCCTGAAGGGAAGAGTCATGCCTCAGAAATCTGGTGGAGGTATTTCCAGGAGCCAGGGATCGTGTCAGTAGCTGGCGCAGTGCCTTCAGTGGGCAAGATTGAAGTTCCTGAAGAGCTGTTGAAGAGTAAGGTGTGGTTGTTTTCTGTATTAATGACTGACTAGAAGACAGGGAACAAAAGGAAGGAGAATGTCAGTGCAGTTCCTAAAAAATTATTTGGAAAAAGGGTAAAGGGTAAGATGACAGATACAGAATTATTAATAATAACCAAATAAAAAGAGGCATCATATACTTGTGGGAATCTCACAGTCAGGTGGACCAGGACTCTTCACTGAAAGCGAGGGGGAGTGTGGTAAGGAATGAAGAGTCCCAGCAGTGGGTTGGCTCTGTGACTTTAAGGTTTTCCTTAATTTTTGTCCCTTGTCACCAGGACATCTGGAGCCTGCAGTCAGGGAGCAGGGCAAGCCCACAGGGCTCTCCAGCAGGAGAAGGCTCATAATCAGGGCTTATCTTGAAATTTCAGCCTGACTGGAGGGTAAATCTCATGTGATATTTTTATTGCCAGTTTCCTCTATTTTATAGATCTGACCTAGAAATTAAACTGCGAGGTCAGGCTTGGGTTTGCTGATCTGATATAGGACATCATCCCTTTTCCTGTCCTTCAGGCCTCTAGAAATTTGAGAATTTGGGATATATTGGTTAGTTCAGTTCTAAGCCTGTCTCAAAGTCTTTTGCATTTGCATTTTGCTCTGAACCTGTTTTTGAGATGTATGTTAAGACTGTCCTTCTGCCCATGTGTGTGGATGGTGTCCCATGCGGAACTACAGGACAAATCCAGTCAGCATTCAAACAAGGACACCCATGGAGTGTTCAGTGTTCTCTCATAGTAGGTCAATCCTCAGCCAGGACAAGATGATGAAGTATTTTACCCACTCAGCAGAATTATTTCTTTGTAATTGGTTTTCTTCTGTCTCTCCCTCCTCATTTTTGAACCTAAATTTCAGCTTTTAAGGCTCAACCCTTACATCCTATAGAAATGGTTGCTCCTTGTTTCTCCCTCCTCCATGTCCATCTTCTAACTGGGGAGCTGGTGTGACTCCATCTGCAGCCTGCCAGAGCCAGCACCGGCTTTGCATCCAAAGGAGCCTTTACAGGTGTGGGGATCTCTGATTTCACCACATCTGACCCTTGGACTCATCTGTCCCTGGAAATAATGCTCAGCTAAATCAGGGAAAAGGCTTATTTTGTGTCATCGTTTCCCTTTCATGTGGATGGAGAGGCTGCCACTTTTGGGGTTGTTCAGGCTGTTTATTTTTCTCAACCTGTGGCACGCCTTGCCAGGCGCGCCTTGCCGGGATCCAGAGGGATCTGGATCCCACTTCCCAGTAGTGTTTGGTGGGATGCCTTGGGCATGTGTGTGGGAATAGGAGCATCCTGGTAAATGGATTTTGAAGACATCCCTTCAGCCTTGCAGTGTACGAGGTTGCTCAGAGGAGGGATCTTTCACTGTTCTCTCTGGTCTGGTTCTGTGCTGAGTAAAGTGCTCGCAGTGCTTCTCTGGGGAGGCTGTGCCCACGGGGCTGCTGGCAGATGATCTGGCTCAGGAAGGGTTAAAGCACCCGCAGTTGTGGTTCAGCTGCTGGGTGTGCTGGAGATTGTTCTTTGATGGTAAATTAGGGTAACATTTTTTTCCAGAGATGTCACTTTTAATTCCCCCCACCTAGAGTTTATTAATGGGCTGTGACATGCTGTGGGGACACGGGGAACTGGGAGGTTTTGTGTTTCCTTCGTTCATTATGTAAATGTAAACAATCCCAGCAAAGCAGCGGGGAGGGACTGCTGAGGTACAGGGTGAGCATAACTGAGGAGCGATTGCTCAGTGCCATGGTAGTGTGCCAAGAAAGATGCAGAGTGCTGAGCTGCTGCTCCCTCAGCTGCCCTGGATGAGCCGGGGGGGTTGTTCCTCAGTAAATTGGGGCACTGCAGTTTGTTCCTCTCCACCCAAGTGTTCTGCCCCTCTGCCGACAGTCCGGGCATTGGCTCTGACTCGCCTCTCACTGTGGCTGGCCAGGAACCCTTCCAGCCCAAACCGCTCTGGGAGCAAAGCAGAGGAAGAAAACTCAGTTGGGCAAGTTTCCCTGGAGCTTCCAGTGTGAGTCACATTCCTGGTGCAGGAGGCAATGATCAAAGCGAGTGTGTCGATGTTGCTAATAGGCAGTGATAAATGGGGATGCTGAGATGTGTCCCTGCGGAGAGCTGGCTCGATCTGCTGTCAGGGTGAGTCTCTGTCACCATGAAATCTCCCAGCACATCCTCCTGGCAGAGCCAAACCCAGGCTGAGGGACCCATGGCCAGGCAGGTGTTTTCTCCCCTCTTACCTCTCTCTGTGGTGGAAGGAAGGAAGTTTAAAGCTTCTTCCAGGTACAGAATACAGGAAATTGTAGATTTGAGACAGAGCATCACTATGTACAAAGTAATGATGCTGCGTTAGTCCCCAGTTTGGGATTTAATTCCGTGCCGTGACTGTAAATTTAATTCTGTGCCGTGGTGTCCAAGATGGACGTTGGGTGAAGAAGTGGTGTCTGTCTGGATGGGAACTCTTGTCTTTGTCTGTAGAATAAGCATCCTCCACTGCCAGTCATCCATGCTGCTGCTTCCTGTTACTTTGTTGGCAGTGGCAGGAATTTTAATAAACTGCTAACCTGAAGCCATTGCTGTCCCAGTGAGGAGCTGTGTTTTCGGAGGAATTGGAGGCATAAAGGAAGCACCTAAATTGGAGTTTGGGTTTTGCAGATGGTCCCAGGTAAGTGGAATGATGTTTTGGTGTTGACTCCTGTAAGCCCATACGTGTAATTTCTCCCTTAGAGAAAGGGCAGGCAGCAGGCTCAGAGAAGTGGCGAGTCCTTCAGCTGCTCACCTGCCTGCGGTGGGAAGAGGCTCCAGCATCCCCAGGCTGGACATTGCTCTCTTGGATGCTGGAAGACTCCCGACAATGCCAGAGACCCTTTGGTCTCCTGCAGCAGGATTCTGGGTGTTGGTTTATAGTGTCTATAAGAAAATGGCTCTTTAAACATGGTTCCTACCCATGGTCCCCCATGTCAGTGTGGCTCATGGAATGACACACTGAACCAGTTTGTGTTGCTCTGTTTAGGAGTCTAAAATTGGGCTTGGAAATTACAGCTTTGTGGCCTTGCTGTGCTCCATGCAGGAAATCCAGGGCATAGGCAGCAGCTGCAGCTGAGCTTGGGCCATGGCTCTTGCCACCAGCCCATCCTGTCCTCCTCTGCTGGCTTTGGGAAGCCTTGGTTTGGGGACTGGGCAGTGACTTGTGGAAGCAGGAATGGCTGGAGGGGCTGTGTATGACTCAGCTCCTGCAGGCTCTAGGCTCTGAGACCCCTGTTTGTAGACCCTGACTGAAATAACTTGTATTGGAATCACAGAATCATTTGAGTTGGAAAAGCCCTCTGGGACTGCCAGGTCCAACTGTTCCCCCAGCACTTCCCAGCCCACCATTAACCCACGTCCCCAGGAGGCACATCCACATGGCTTTTACACCCCTCCAGGAATGGTGACTCCACCACTGCCCTGGGCAGCTGGGCCAGGGCTGGGCAGCCCTTTCAGGGAAGAAGTTTTCCCTAATATTCAATCTAAACCTCCCCTGGTGCAACTTGAAGCTATTTCCTCTTGTCCTGGCTCTTGTTACCTTGGAACAGAGCCTGACCCCCACCTGGCTTCAACCTCATGTCAGGGAGTTGTAGAGAGTGAGAAGGTCTCCAAACATGTTGCTGCTGTGTCTGGGGGGATGCAGATCTGTCACAGCTCTCTTGGTATTAGCGAGCCTCAGCGAGACTTCTGAGAGCACTGGTGACCACCGGTGTCAGTGGGTAGGAGATGGGGACTGAGGTTCAGTCCAGATGAGGGTTCCAGATGACTGAGCACCGAGCACCTCCTGGTCCTTGGCATCGTCCTGGCACCCCGTGCCCGTGGGAGTGGGAGCAGTGGCATCAGTCACACTGCTGAGGATGGCACTGTCCCAGGTACCCCAGCGCTAGCTCATGGGTACACTGTGGTTACTGGATGGTCATGGATCCGAGGGACTTTGACTCTTTAGATTCTTTACTTCAGGCTTTGCTTTGATTCCCACTTTTAATAATCTAAGGTTAAACTTCACAAGGACGTGGGTTGTCCCGTTGGCTGAAAGGACCTCTCTGTGTTGTGGGCCTCTCTCACCACTCAGCCTGATGGGATGTTGTTTTCCCTTCCTGTGTGCACAAAACTGCCTGGAGTTGAGGAAATCTGAAAGAAGCTGCTTGGGTTTGGTTTGGTGCTGTTTTAGGGAGGGAGGAGGGGAGTGTCTATACTTAGTTTAAACACATCTTCAAGCTATAATAAGTGTTCCCTAGCCTAGAGGATTCATTGTGGAGATTTGGGGTGTAATTACAGGGAGGCAGGAAAGCAGTGTGAGCACACCCCCAGCAGCTCCAGACGTGGGGGTGTGGGAGGAGGTGGCTTGATCTGCAGCCAGGCTCCAACGCTGGGCAGCTCCCCACGCTGTGGCCTCTCTGAGAAGTGCCATGTCCGTGCTTTGCGAGGCTGATGACTGGATCTGCTTCATCCTGCCTGGCAAGGAAAGGGAAAACACAGACTGATAATGGGATTTCAGCAGATGGGAGGATGCCAGGAGTTACTCACTGGCAATAAGCATCTCCTCAGCTGGCTGAACTTTGGCTGCTGCAGTTGTGAAACTGGAAACTTTATTATATAACTGTGGTGTAGCTATTTTGTAATAAAATGTCCCTTTTCAGAGATACTTTCATTCACTCAGGTCAGAATAGTGAAAATGAGCTACTGAGAACAAGCTGGGGAGGGTGAGTCATGGCCAAGGATCATCTAAATCTGGGATGCTGGGGCTGGGGAGCCCTGATAATCCTCCTTCTGAAATACCAGTGTTGGCTGGAAATTGCAAGTCCAGCAGCAAGTGTGTTTAACATGTCTCATCAGATCAAGACAGGTTGACAGGTGATGCTGTGGGACCGGAGAAAGCCAGTCTAAGGGATCTGTGCACTCAGATGGTTACTGGATGATGTAAATTATACAGGGGAGTTCACGCAGCACTAACACGCAGCCTGCTCAGTTGGAGAATGCAGCAGCCACTCACCCACATGCACTAAGGCAGGTTTTGTTGAAAAATAGGCAAAGTCAAGCTCTAAAACACCCCTGGCTGTGGAGCGGGCCCAGCTTTGTGCACTCTGCCAGTCTCGATGTGAAACCAGACCCCAAACTAGGGCAGGGTGTTACGTGTTAGACCCACAGGGGGAGTTGTCTGTGGGCTGGAGATAAATTCTGCCAGTGAAAGGGCAAAGCGGTATTGCCTGTAATTTTAGATTGATCCCTTTTGCAGGATAAATAAGTAAAATTGACTGATGTTCTTCCTTGTGGTCTCTGAAACCCGGGTTGGGTGATCCATGGGCAAACATCGACCTCAAATGAAAACGCAGCAGTTCTGAGACAGAACAAGGTTCTGCTGTGTGTTCACAGTTATAATCCCTCCAAAGTATCTTTTCCTTTCAGAACTGCATGTTTTGGGCAGAACAAAGTCTCAATGCTTCTTTCTTTTTGTCTTGCAGAGTAAGGAGATTGGCCTGCAGATGCATGAAGAACTCCTGAAAGTCACCAACGAGCTGTACACGGTGAGCAGTGAGGGGGTGCCCAGCAATGAGCAGTGCCCAGCAATGAGCAGTGCCCAGCAGTGAGCTCATGCCCAGCAGTGAGTGGTGCCCATGCCTGGCTGGCAGCGCCCGCAGTGCCGCTCATTGGAGCAGAGTGTGTGTCCAGCCCTGGGGTGGCTCGAGGGGCTCTGTCCCGGCCATCCTGTGGCACACACGGCCTTTTCCATCTGGAGCATTCCACAGTGCTCCAGGGAGCAGGGCTGCTTCCCTTCAGCGTCCCTGGGGCTGTCTGGGCAGGATCTGTGTGATCCCTGTGTCCGTCACACTCTCCCCTCTGTGGCTCCTGCACCGCGTTGCCTTCAGGCCCCTCTCAGTGCCGTGGTTGGTGATTTCCAGGCACCGGTGGCTCTGAGCTGGCTGTGCTTGTTGTTGCTGACACCTGCCCTGCTCCTGTGAGTCCGTGGCCTGGGGGGAATGGATGAACATGACCTTCTGCTGTGGAAGGCAGGAAACGTTTAGCTCATGGATGCTCAGCTCCATCTCCTGCTCTGAGGAGCACTT
The DNA here is from genome assembly GCF_003945595.2 of Pipra filicauda. NCBI lineage: Eukaryota > Metazoa > Chordata > Aves > Passeriformes > Pipridae > Pipra > Pipra filicauda. Next base: position 576,705 of record NW_024103873.1, read on the forward strand.
TGGCTGTGGAGCTGTCTGTGCCTCCTGGTGAGATCGTGCACTGTTAGTCAGGACTTGGCTCTTCAAAAGCAAGTTTTCATAGCAGGACAGTAAAATTCTTTGTGTTGCTTCTGTCTCTTGCCCTGTAGCAACTGCTTTTTAAAAAAAAAATATTTTACTTGTGGTTTAGGAGCAACAAAGCAACATAAAGTCTGTCTTGTGTTGAAAAACTGAGACAATATATTTGCTTTCTTTGGTTGTATCTGTTACTGGTATATAAATAACACTGCAACAGGTTTATTCCTAAACAATCATTCCATTCCATCTTTTTGAAAAACAGGCCTAAACAACAGAGCATGAAGGATTGTATTTGAAATTTCTGCCATAAATCTTCTCTTAACAGGCTTGTTCTTGCAATGGCTGTTGAAGGATTTGGTTGTTGTGAGCCCTACAGTGTGGGTGGACAGCAGATCGGATTAAAAAGCCTGTGTGAGATTTGGGAGTGCATTGTTGATGGTTGAGTGTCACAAGCTCAAGAGGTGGTGACTAATTAAGATTAATTACAACAGCATCTTGACAGGTGCAATACAAGGAAAGACTAACAAGGGCTGGGCTGACCTTAATACCTGCAGGCCAGTGTGCTCTGGACCTGGACACAAGGCAGGGGCATCACCCGAGGGACATGCTGGGGTCAGCAGGGGGGTCAATGTGCTGAGGTCCAAAGTGTGAGCAGTGGTCAATAGGAGCAAAGAGGGAAATTGTGCTCCTGCCGAGTCTGGGGCTAAACTTGTCCTCACAGGAACTGAGATTTTTCCCATTCACTGCTTTTTTCCATGTGCTGAGCAGAATGGGTTTGAATGGTGAAACACACTGGTTTGAATGTGACACTGGAACAGCTGAAGGAGCTTTGTGTTTGCTTGCTGCTAAGATAACAAACCAATTGTCATCCAGCTGGGAAGGAGCAGGAAAGGGACGCACTTCAGAAATGATGATGAAGCATGAAGAAAAATTAGGGCCTGTGGGGCAAACAGGGTCACCTCAAGACTGCTTGGTGCTGGTCAGAGAGATCTGTCCTTGAGCCAGGTGAAACAGACTTGGCTGCACCCCTGGCTTGAGGTGCTGGGGGTGGCTGGGGGCACCTTTGGGACCGAGCTGCTGTCAGTGTGGTCAGTGCAGCACGTTGGGTGCCCACGAGAACTGTGACTGCTGATGAAACCAGACACAGGATAAGGACCCGGCTCACAGGACACCAGGATGCTGCTTGAGAAACGTCACTTGTCTGCTCTCAGCACAGGGAAGTCACTTCTCTCGTCTCTGTCCAGGTCTTTAACTGCAGCACATCCGTGCCCTGGCCCAGCTGCTTTTTAAGCCTCACTGAGGGGAATTCTGTGCACTGGGCAGAAACTATAATTTTTTACAGGCTTCTCAGGCATTCACTGTCTCAAACTTAAGCCAAAGCAACCAAATTGATTTTAGCTCAGCCTTGTTGCTGTTCTGATGCAAGTCACCCTGTGGACTCTGTATGGAAAGAACCAGACCCAACCCATGCTGACTTCAATCAGAAAGGAAGCAGATGACTTTTGTTCTGAAGTGGAGATGCTTGTGAATGGTTTTGCACAGAAACAGTTCAGCTGTGAATTAAAACCAGCTTCATCCTTTTGGTTCCTGCTTACAGACTGCAGCAGACAGGTACCAAGTTGGAGCCTGTACAGGCTGGATGTTCATGGGCCTGAGCCTGTGCCTGACACAGTCACCCTGTTTTTGCTCTGGCTCCTCTGCTGGGTCAGAACCTTGGGGATGAGCTGTTCAGAAGGACAAAGCCCTTGCAGCTGAATACAGCCAACAGTGCCATTTATGGCCGCTATTTTGGCAACAGCCTTTATCCAGAACATGTAATTAATATGGCAAACACAGCTCGTGTTGTTAAATAACTAATGAACATTGGAACATATTTTTCCTCCTCCGCTGCAGCTAATTAACTGATTTGCAGGAAAGCTTCCCGGGCTGCAGCTGTGGCAGTTTGTCTTTGTGACACAGCAGTGCAAGGCAGGGACAGTGTGACTCGATTGCAGGCACTGAGACAGCACAGGGAATTGCGGATCAGGGGCCGACTGCTGCAGTGCACGTTGGCCCCAGCCAAAGTCAAGGCACATATTACACAAAAATATCCCCTGAATTTCCAAGCATGACCTGTGTGACAGGGCAGCTGGTAAGGTGCACAGTGAGCTGTTTAAGGTTGGGTAACAGTCCCATAACCTTTAGATTTCACAAAAGTCCTGCGATTTGGATCCCTGTTATTCATTGGGCTTCTCTGTCATGTTGTGTCTGGGCCTCTCTGGGTGCTGCAGAAACCTCTCCTGTTACTGCCTGATGCCCTGATGTGCAGCATTTTGCTTTTTCACTTTCCTCTGAGCGTTTTATAAAAAGATGGAGATGGTGAGGATAAGGAGGGCTTAGTGAAGCCCTCTGATTGTTCTCCTTAAGAAAATCCTGGGAATTTTCTGTTTTACATGTGTCCTGTGACATTCACTGCAGAAACTGCAGTTTGCAATACATGGCTGGAATGTGCATTATAATTTGCAGGGTTTTGCAATGAAGTAGCTCAGGGCCAAGGCAGGAGCCTTTGCTCGCTGTCCCTTGCCATTGCCTACAGTCACATCTCCCCCCGGTGGCACATCCTGTGTGGCTCCCATGCGGCATTTGGAGCCCGTTTCAGCCGAGGTTTGTGCTTGGCAGGAGGAGGGATCATGCGGCTCAGCCTGACCTGATCCAAGTCAAACACTCCTGGGTCCTGCTGGCAGCCACAGCTGAGGAAAACTCTGTGTTTTCTTCATTAAGCCTTGTGTAAAATTACTCTGCCTTTGTGGGTTCCTGCTGTCTTAACCCATGAGGCTCAGCAGCCCATCCCGGGGTGTCCCAGCCCGTCCCAGCGTGTCCCAGCCCATCCCAGTGAGTCCCAGGCCTGCTGAGGCTGATCCCAGCGAGCAGTCGGGCCCCGTAGGCTGTGTCAAGGCAGTGTGAGATAAACCATCCACATCCCAGAGGGAGATGATGGAAGGGGACAGTGTGACTGAAGGCATAAAGAGAGAGAAGCAGTTGGGTTCCTCTTGCCAGCTTCATTAAAATGATCCCAGTGTGCCCTTTGGGCCCTTGTATCTGAAAGGGAAAGCTGGAAGGGTGGAAGTTTTACCTGCAGAGAGTGTTCCTGGCAGTGGATCAGCATCATCCCTCCTGGATCTGGAATGTGAAGGACACGGTGCTGCTGCACCCACTGGTGCTGCCTGTGCCTGCTGGCGGCAGCAAGAGAAGGATGAGGTGCTGACAGGAGACAAACCCCATTTTTGTTTGGGAATTGCAGCTCCTCTACTTCTGGATGGTCCTGCTGTCAGGGTGGTGGAACAGGGGCTGTGTGATGTCTTAGCAAGTCCAAGTGGAGGAACAGATGTGTTGGGTCAAAAGGGAGTTCAGGGTCACTGTGGCCTCCTCACAGTCACTTGTCATGGAGTCCCTTATCCCAACTGCAAAGCACTGGAGGTTATTCCTTGTTTCCCTGTTGGCAGACACACAGTGTGTTTTGACTGCAGGTGTGTGCTGGGGACACGTCTCAGCCTGTCCCCACAGCAGGACCAAGCTGGATCGTGGTTCTTACACCAACCTGGAGCTGCTGGAAGTAGAGCTGGGGATGGGGTTAATCTCACAGGCTTTCCCTCCCCATCTTGCTCCTTAGTGCCGTAGTGGCCTCCACAGCCCCTCTGCGCTGCTCATGGCTGTGGCTTCCCCTGCTCTGGTGCTTCTGTGGCCACGGGCAGGCGGCTCACGACCTCCTGTGTCTGCAGGTGATGAAGACCTACCACATGTACCATGCAGAGAGCATCAGTGCCGAGAGCAAGCTGAAGGAGGCGGAGAAGCAGGAGGAGAAGCAGTTCAACAAGTCAGGGGATATCAGCGTGAACCTGCTGCGGCACGAGGACCGGCCTCAGCGGCGCAGCTCCGTCAAGAAGATTGAGAAGATGAAAGAGAAGGTGGGTGAGAGGGAACAAGTGGAGAAGCCTGGCTGGGGTCAGGGCTCTTTGTGGGCAGGGTGTTGGCTCCAGCCCTGTCCATGTCCATGCAACCATTGCTGTACCCATGGGAAGGGGTTAGGGAGGACGTTGACTCATGTGCGTGTTCTGCTGAAGGGCAGCCTGGGGAGGCCATCAGGAGTCTCTTCCCTGCACACCTGACCATGGAGAAGTGCCAGGAACAGTTCCTGTCAAGGAATTGATCCAAAGTCAGGCTGACCCAACAAGGACAAGGGACACCAAGCGTTGGAGGGGTTGGGGGACCTACACGGGAGCCACGTGGCCACCAGTGACACCTTCCTGGCTGGCTCTCTGGGGAGGGCAGAGCCGGGTGGCTGGAGGGGCCCAAGGGTGATGGCTCATGGAGCACAGGGCAGGCAGGGGTGGTGGGAGCACCTCCTCCAGCAGCTCTTGAGCTGGGGCTTGCTGGGGGCTTGGCTGTGCCAGCTGGGACCCTGGGGGCTGCACTGAGGAGGGCAGTGCCTTGGGCTGTCTGGCTTGGCTCAGGATGCATTGTGATCCAGACACTGGACGCTGCTCTGAGGAGCTGGGGCTTGTCCATGACTGATTCTTTAAAAAAAGTGCTTTTAAAAATGAACAGCAGCCCCAGCGTTCCCTCAGTCACAGACTCCTGACAGCAAAAACAGGGTCGATCTGTAAAATACCAGTGTTCTTCCTCTGCGGGCTGTCTGGGAGGGAAAGTGCAGGATTTAGATGGCTTTGCTAGGCAAAACACTTCACACCATTCCAGCCTCAGCAAATCTCCCCGGCCTCAGGATCTCCACAACTGCAGTTTTTGTGTTAATTTTGGAGAAGAAGCAATAGCTTCCCCAACCATGCTGCATTTGCTCACAGGCTGGGACATGTGTAGCAGTGCAGTTCTTGGAAGGGTTAATCTTTTGACTCAACCTTTGGAGCAGGGATCTGCCTCAACAGATGTCCCGGATCTGGAGCACATCTGCTTTCCTACAGAGTTTTGAATTCTGGGTCCTGTTCTAAATTGTGTTGCTTGGGCCTCTAGGCCAGATTCCACTTTGATACAGCTGCACACATCTGGAGCAAGTCCAAACATATGTCAGTATTTCTGCAGGGGAAATCTGTCCCTCTGATTTTGATTGATGCCAAAACCCCCACGAAGGTGCAGCTGAAGGAGCAGCAGCAGCAGCTGTGCTCAGGGGCTCCAGGTACCTCTGAGCAGGACACACTTGTCGTGGCTGACTGGCTGTGCCAGGGATGTTCACATGGGATCTTCACCCTGGCAAGATCCCTGTTTTGTCTCAAATACCAAATTTTATTAATTCCCTCATCACACCCAGTCTGCAGGGTGCTGTGGGGCCCCATGGCAGGAGAAGCTGTGCCAATACCATCCTGTTTGTGCTCTGACTCTGCTTTGCTTTTCCAGAGACAAGCCAAGTATTCTGAAAACAAGCTGAAGTGTACTAAAGCCAGGAACGACTACCTGCTGAACCTGGCGGCCACCAACGCCGCCGTCAGCAAGTACTACATCCACGATGTGTCCGACCTCATCGACGTGAGTCTCCTTCCCCTGTGCCCCCCAGCCTGGCTGGGCCCCTAACTGTGATGGGGGGGTGTCAGGGGGTCTTTCAAATACACTTAACTGGGGCTGAAGATGTGCTGTAACTCAGATCTGTCTTGGGATGAGCCAGGCGAGCCCATCAGTTGGTCTGTATTTGAGGCAGAAACACTTGCCAAGGTCAGACAGCCTTGGTTTTGGTGCTGAAACAGAAGGTTTTTTCTTTCTACTACTTGGTAACTTTGGTGGCAGTTCAGTACATGTGGAAGTTCTGTCCTGGCTGGGGAAGGTGCCTTGGGAGCTTTATCCCAGTGCTCCTTGCAGGGAAGAGCCTCAGGGCAGGAACTGCTGAAGGCAGGTTTCATGGGGATGACAGGAACTGCATGTGTGTGTGTTGGTGACTCCTACAAACTGCTTTGAGATGATTCAAATAAGGGATTCACCCAGAGAAGAGGTTCTGGTTTCTTCCTTTAACGGCATCCCACAGTGTGCAGATCGCACGATGCGCTTTCTTCTGCCTCAGTGAGCACATAAATAACTGAGCTCCAAGCACTGAGTTACCATCATTACCTAAATGCACAATTTAAAAAGGTGCTGGAGTTTTTATCTCCTTTCTTAACCCACTAACATGTAGTTACTCTTCTGAGAATTAATGAAGTCTGATGCAAAACCTCTGATGACTTTGAGATTTTGAGATATGATAAAATATTCTTACTAGTTCCTCTTGTTCTCTTTATTGTTTAAGATGTGTTAGAGAACTAGTAGCTTGATTGTGGAGTCATTTGAATGGCAAGGTGTGAGAACACCATTTATCTGTGGGCTTTCTGCTTTTGCTGTATATATTCTCTCTTTCTCTTGTTTATTTATTTTAAAGCAAGAATGACTTATTTTCATGGAGTTTGTGAGACTTTGATTTCCTGGAGAGTTGCTGAGTTCCACTTTAGCTCTGGCTGTTTATATTATTCCTCCCAACTTTATTTCCTCGCTGACACTTCCACTGGAGTCAGCAGATGGCTTTTCTCCTGCACTCCAGGAATCCCTCTGGGGACTTTCACTAAAGCATCTCCAACTCGGAGCAGGGAAATTCCCCAGGTTGTAAATTCTGTTCACTAAAGAAGCAAAATATTGGATGTGTGAGCTGCACGTGGGTGTCCTGGTTCTAAATCCCCAGAGGAAGAGCAGTTTATCTGAACAGGCTTTTGTACAAATTCAGTGTATTTTGCAAGGGTGTGGCCAGAAGGGCTTCAGCAGCTCCAGAAGGGGATCCCAGTCGTGGGGTCTCAGCCACCAGATCCCACGAGTGCTGAAGGGGATCTGTGTAGGACACCTGAGCCCACGGAGGGAGCAGGTCTGTGGGAAGAGTGTGGGTGAGAAGGGGCTGGATGGGAGAGCAGAGCCTGGGGCCCGGCAGGTGCCCTGATGGATCGTGCGTGTCCCCGCGCTGCAGTTACAGATCCCACGGCTCCTCCTCCCTGTGTCCCTGCGGGATGGTGAGGGATACACCAGGCTCTTTCTGGACACGGGAGGGGAGAGGGGGCTCTTGCCACGCCCTCCATCTCCAGCACAAATGGCCACGTGCAGCAGCTGATTTCACACAAATCCAAACCGTCAGGACAGAATTGGCAGCAGCCAAGTCAGCAGCGCTTCCCCCATCCCAGCTGGTTCAGTGTCATCTATCAGGCACAGCCTTGTCATGGCTCGCGCCCTGGGCGTCACCACGGAGCAGTGACTGGTGACAAAGCTGTGTTCTGATCGCTGCCCTGGCGAGGCAGAGGGTCCCAGCTGCTCCGGGAGAGGGCGGGAGGCCTCCAGGGCCCCGGTTTAATGAGAACTGTAAAGCCCATCAGAGGAGCCGTGAAGGGGTGCGGAGCCGTCTGTGCCTCTGTCTCCAGTGGCCTCGTTGTTTTGTCCTTTAGAAAGGAAGGAAAGAATACAGAGATGGATCAAATTAGCCTGGGGCTGGCAGTGCACCACGGTGCCTTTTTCTTTGGACAACTCGTGTGTCTGTTTAAACGCCTGGGCTCATCTCATTTCTGTCGTTAACTGTGTGACCAAGTTAATCTCTTTGGCCACGTATGTGAAGTGGAGATAAAGCTGCTTATCCATCCCTCTGGAGTTCTGTGGGAAATGGCTGCAAGATAGTTTGAAGTGGTCACAGGAAAGATATTGCCAGACTGAGCAGAGAGAAGGGACCAGTCAGCAGCCATACAAGCTGATCTGCCAAAATGTGTGCAGCCTCCTCTGAGTCCTTCTGGAGCAGCAGCTTGCTTCCCTATGGAGTAGTGTTTGCTGTATCCGAGACGAACAAGCGGGGAAAGGAGGGGAACTCTGAGGAATTCAATGTTACACATAACTGCCAAATTGTTTGGTTCCTGGAAAAATTAGCTGAGTCAAGTTAGGGAACAGAAACATCAGTCAAAATAGTTATGCCAGAAATCTTCAGTTGGCTTTACTGGCCTGGTTGGGCTGGGCTTGGAGCAATCTGGGCTAGTGGAAGGTGTTCCTGCCCATGGCAGGGGGGTGGAACTGGATAATCTCTAAGGTCTCACCCAACTCAAACCAGTCTGGGATTCTGTGATTTACTTGCCTCACAATACATCTCTGGGTTTTGAAGCAACATCAAGAGAGTAGAGGCTAGAAATTACAATATGTGTATATTATTATATATTCTGCATATAATTAAAAAATAATGCAGAATATTTTTTAAATAAAGCATAAAGAAAAATGTGGAAAAGAAGGAGCAGAGCAAATGAGTAGGCTGTTTGTTTGCAGATAGTGCTGGGTCCTGTGGAGACAGAGGCATTACTGCTCTGCATGGGGAGTGGAGTGGTCACTGACAGGGGTCACTGACTGTGGGTGCTCAGGGGTTACTCTGGGGTGGCCACTTGCTTAGGTGAGGTGCATTGGTGCTGGTGGCCTCAGCGTGGGCCTGGCTGAGCTGTGTCGTGTGCAGGTTCAGCCTCCCAAATAACAGAGGGACTCAGAGGTTCTGGAGCCACAGACCACTGTGTAACCCCATGAGGAAATGAGGCAGAGGGATCAGTAGCTGGGAAAGCATTTCCTTCTCCCTGGAGCCCAAAACTGCCCCCCAGTGCAGCTCTGGGGTGGGCTCTGGGAGGCACACATGTATTTGGCTGCTTTTGCAGTGTTTTGGCCAAACCCAGCTTGCCTGAGCTCCAGGAGCTGGTTTGTTTTTCAAGTGGAACACTGGGATATTTCCACCCCTCACAGGGTGTTACCAGACGTGATGAATTAATGCTTGGGGAGCTCTGAGCTCGGCAGATGAAAGGCACTGCAGGAGGGCTGGGGATTATTATTTGTGGTTCTAATTTATTTGCCATCAAAGGGATGAGAGGGCTGAGAAAATGCCATTTGTTCTGGGGCTGGGAGCAGCAGTTTGAAGTCTTTTTCTTTTTCTTCTGCCCTCCCCATTGTGTGTTCCTCTGGGAATTGCGTGGAAGTCTCTGCTCTGTCTTTTCTTCTCTGGGCACCCGTGTGTGAAGCAGCCGGCACGGTGCTGATCTCCAGGGACTTCAAGGGCTGTGCTGTGTGCAGGAAGTGCCTGCCCTGCTTTTCAGGAGCAGCTGATTTCTGGGCAGTGCAAGTCACCACTGGCTTCAGTGCGAGCCCAGCAGCAAAGGAAAGGGAAGATTTCACATGGAATTTTTCCCAAAAGCTTCTGTCAATGCCCTGAGCCCGTCTCCTTGGGTTCTGTGGCATCTGGTGATTTGCGTTTGTAATGGATCCGTTTTGTGTGCTTTGGGAACTCCTACCCTCAGACAGTGGCACTGTTTCCTCCTGGCACTGTTTTCTGTAGCCAAGTAGCTGTGATTTCAGGGAGTGGAAGAACCCTGGTGAGGTCTGGGAGGTGCTGGGGAACAGTGTGGTCCCGTTCCCGGGGCACAGGACTGCGGTCGGCTGGTCATGGCAGGAGAGCTGGTCCTACCCTGGTGCTGGCATGAGGGTCCCAGCCCTGGTCCCTGCCCTGTCTGCCTGGCAGCCCCTGGGCTGCATCGTCCTGGCTCCAGGGTTTCTGTACAATAGAGGTACAGGTGTTCATGCTAAAACTGTCCCATGAGAGAGACAGCACAGGATGAGGTTTTGCCCCAAGTGGTGAATGGAAATTTGTCTTTTCCTCCTTTTTGTGTTGTTGGTAATTTTTTTTAAGGCAAGGCTGTGCCAGTCCATAACTGCCTATGCTCTCAGCTAATAGGATTAGAGGCTAAATAGAAGCAGGAGAAGTGGAGGGTTATGACAATTTGAAGGTTTCTACAAAACTCCTCATTATTGCACAGGGGGATTCACAGCTTTTAAAGACTAGAAGGGGTCAGGGGTGTTTGCTCGGGTACCTGTGGGGGAAATCGGGAATCAGCCCCCTGAGGCTTTGCTGATGCTGCTTTTAGCAGAGACTGAACCAAACGCAGCCCTGCCGTGACGTGATCCGAGCTGAGCGGTGTCTCCTCACATCAGCACAGAGCACAAGACGGCTTCTTGGGTTGGAGCTGCTTGTGGCACCAGCTGAGTTTTCAGATTTCACTTTGAGCCTTCACAGAAAGGGTTGTCAGGCATTGGAACAGGCTGCCCAGGGAGGTGGTGGAGTCATCATCCCTGGAAGTGTAAAAGCCTGGACATGGCACTCAGTGCTCTGGTCTGGTTGACAAGGTGTTGATTAATCAAAGATTGGACTTGATCATCTTGGAGGTGTTTTCCAACCGCAGTGATTCTGTGAATACTGACATTCTAATGCAGAATCACTTTCTGTGCCTTTCTGCATTGGTTCAGTAGTGCCTGTGGGTGCCCCAGAGCTGGAGAAGGTGCCTTTGAAATGGCAGCTCCCAACAGCGAGTTCTGTAGAAAAGTTGGGCTCATTTGGGTCACTGGAATTGCAGTGCAATCCTTCTCCTCTTTCCTATAGCTTTTGTGCCATGCTGGTCCTTCCAGCAGTGCTTGTGGTGGGACTACACTGTGTGGCAGCGAAGCAGCTTAACTTCTGCAGTAGAAATTGTCCTATGGCAGTTTTCATGTGATAGGAGTGATTTGCTGGCAGTGGTTAGTTTGGTGCTGTGGCCGTGGGAGGTATTTGAGGTGTTTCTCACAGGGTCCCTCTGTTTCTGCCATAGTTATCTGACTTTACATCCTCTGTCAGGAGCTCCGGCCTCTCTTATGTACCAGAAATACATGTGCTTCAGATTTGGACTGCAGCCCTTCTGTTGCACTGTGCTCTCCTTCCAGCCCTGCGTGGCTCAGGCTGAGGTGCTGCTGTTCTGCTCTTCCTGCTTCCAGCATCCTCTGTCTCGCCTTTCCCTGCAGAACAACATCTGTCGATCTCCAGATTTTGGGTGGTGCTTCAGTTCTGTCCTTGCCCCCCTCCTGGGGTCACCTGCTCGCTGCTGGTGGGCCTGGAGCCCTGTGGAGCCCTGCACTGGGTCAGGCTCTGGAGGGGACTGGCACAGGGCTGCCAGGAGCTGCTTCTTGCTGAGCTCTGATGGAGCTTTCAGAGCAGCAAGTCCCTGTGCTGGTGTGACATTTAACATGCCAGACTCGGTTACAGTGAGGAGAGAGTTTAAAATGAAGCTTTTGTCTAAGGTACAGTATTTTAGCAGCAATTAGCTCTGAGTTTTATCATTTTCCTCAAGGTAGACATGAGAGTGATCAGTTATGCATGAGGGGCTGCTCCGTGGTGGGAGGCAGGCAGCTGCCCAGGGAGGGAGCAGGGTGTGCACACACTGCAGGGCACGGTGTCCAGTGCCACTTTGCTTTAACACCCTCTGTGTCTGAGAACTTTGGAAAATGGTTTGGGAGTGCTTGTGTGAGCAGACCCTCCCTTGGTGTCTCTCAGTGCTGTGATCTGGGATTCCACGCCAGCCTTGCTCGGACCTTCAGGACGTACCTGTCTGCCGAGTACAACCTGGAAACCTCCCGCCACGAGGGCCTGGACATCATTGAGAATGCTGTGGACAACCTGGATGCACGGAGCGACAAACACACCATCATGGACATGTGCAACCAGGTCTTCTGCCCGCCACTCAAGTTCGAGTTCCAGCCGCACATGGGGGATGAGGTAACGGGCTCTCCTGTGGGGCTGCAGAGGGGCCTGGCCTGGCCTCCCCTCCTCTGAACTATCACTGTGAAATTGTTCTGGACTCTTTATCCCTCCGTGCTGCCTTCACACACTGCTGTTCGTGTTTCCTTTCCTAATGAGACTCTTGGCTCATTAGGGTTTCTCCTTTCAGGCTACTTCTTGCTCTGTGTCTCTCCCAATTAGGGAGCCTGTGGTTTGGCTCTCTCTGCCCCACAGATCTGTACAGCGGAGCTTTGATTTACCTGCTGTAATTGGGAGATGGCAGAGTGAGGGGTAGAAAATGCTCAGTGCTGGACCAGGTCCAGGGCACTGCTGATGGGAAACGGGGCGATGCTGCCTCTGTGGAGGCTGCCAGGAGCTTGTGGGGGCTGGAGGGAATTGTGCGGGTATGCAAATGTGTGTGTGGTGCCTGCGTGACCCACGGAGTGTCTCCTGTGTCAGGTGTGTCAGGTGAGCGCCCAGCAGCCTGTGCAGACCGAGCTGCTGATGAGGTACCACCAGCTGCAGTCACGACTGGCCACCCTCAAGATAGAGAACGAAGAGGTAAGAGGGGTCTCGCATTCGGCCTCACAGGCAGCACTGCTGAGCCTTTCTCCCGTCACCGGGGGTTTCCTGGTGGGCTCAGGTGTGGAACCCTCCTGAAACAGAGCTGGGAGTGCCCACAGACCACGGCCAGTGCAAGCCCAGGGCTCAGGAGCTCTCTTGGTTGCTTTGGTTCAAGATGTGTCCCTTTGCCAGTCTGCTTCAAACCCACGCTGTCCTGTTTCCCACAGGTACGGAAAACGCTGGATGCCACAATGCAGACCTTGCAGGACATGCTGACAGTGGAAGATTTTGACGTTTCAGATGCCTTCCAGCACAGCCGCTCCACTGAGTCCGTCAAATCAGCTGCGTCGGAGACCTACATGAGCAAAATCAACATCGCCAAGAGGAGAGCCAACCAGCAGGAGACAGAAATGTTCTATTTCTCAGTGAGTCCCAGCTCAGGCTGTACAGGACACAAAGCATTAATTGCCAGGGCTGAGGCCCAGTTAAGTGCTCGTTAGTGAAGAGCAAGAACAAATTGAGTCTCTTTAAGTGCTTGTCTTCTCTCAGATTTGGGTCTGGAATGCATTTCAGTGCATTTCAGTGGCAGGGCAGTGCACAGGGACTGACAGCCCAGGATTTGCCTCATTCTTCTCTTTGAAGGAACAAGTGGAGTGACCAGTTGTGACCAAAAACTTACCAAGCACCGTAGGAGAGGCTCAGAGCAGGGCGCAGCCTCTGGCTGTGTGTCACCTTCCAGGGGCTCTTCCTAGAGGCCTTCAGGACTGTGAACTATCAGCCAGGCCTTCCCTCTCTATCCTGCACAGCTGAAATTTGCCCTTGGCCCATGGATGAACTGAAGCCACGTGCACCCCAAGGAAGCCACGAGAGCCAGGCTGTGTGGCATTGGGCTGTGGAGCATGTGCCAGGAGAGGGGCTGTGTGTGCTTGCCCTGCTCCTGTGCTGCACTCCCAGGCAGAGTTGAGGTCTCCATTCTGGTCCCTGAAATGCAAGGAAGAGCCATGAGTTCAACAGAGTGACCCTCATTTCAGCATGGGCCATAGACTACAGTTAACAGCATCTTGTGATGCATTACATATGTGTAGAAAAGCTTCTAGTTTCTCTTAATAGTAGTAATATTGCAAATTGAGGTGGGGCGGGGCAATTGCAATTTTCATTTGGAGTTGTGCTTGGGATTATGTTAATGCTTTTTGCAGAAATTTGATGTTTCCCATTCTCTTTCATTTTCCATATCTGCCTCCCTCTCTCCTCTTACCTATACAATGCCCTGATCTGGAGTGTTCCCGGGTGTCTTACAGCCTCACAATGGGAGGGGAGGTTGTGCTGCATAGTGTCACCCAGACAGGGAGCACCTGACAGTCCCTGCCCTGGGAGGGCTCAGGCTCTGGGAGTTCTCCTTGGCATTGCTTTTGCACAGAGGCGAAGCACTGGCATTGCAGGGAAAGCCTCTTTGATTTCCCAGGCCATTCCCAGAAGCATGACAAAGGAAAGCCAGCTTTGAACTCTGTTCTTTGGCCCTCCCTGCATTCCCAGGCAGGAGGTGCAGCACCAAGGAGACTGGGCAAATAAGATCACCAGGCCAGTGACTGGAGCAGGGAGAAGTGATCAGACTGAGCCTGGCAGACTCCTGAGCCCCCTCTGGCAGCCCAATCCCCCTCCAGCAGGCCCCAGGCAACAGTGAACATCAGTTATGGGCTGTGTTGCTTAACCCACCTTGTTTGTTTTGTAATTACAGAAATTTAAGGAGTATCTGAATGGCAGTAACCTCATCACAAAGCTGCAGGCTAAACACGACCTGCTGAAGCAGACTCTGGGAGAAGGTGAGTCGGGGTCAGATCTGGGGAGGAGCCTCCATCTCCTGAGAGGGTTTAAACCAGGTGTCACTTGTCAGCCTCACCTCTGTGTGTTCTTCAGTGACTGATGGGTCTGTGTCTGGCTGCTGCTGCTCACCTGAGCTACATGTAAAAATCATGATTTCCTTAGAATATCACTCCTCCCACCTTTCTTTGGGAGTGCACATAGAGAAATCTCTTTGAGTCTGATACTGAAGTGCTGAGTTACTTCTCCAGCAGCAGAGATTCCCACCTACTTCCATTCTCTGCCTCTCTGGTTCCTGTCCCCCTTCTCCTGCCCTCACTGCAGCCCTGACACAGGTATTTCCTGGCCCTTGATGCTGTGTGTCTGTGTCACACATTTGCAGCACCCTTGCTGATTTAACAGGCCCCTTGTCCCCAGCCATGGGTTTTTTAACTTGTCCTAAACAAGAACTGCAAGGACATCCTTGTTTTTAAAACAGTTTTTCCGCAGGAGACTTTTATTCCCCCAGATAATCTCACCAGTGTGGTTCAGAGCAGCTGCACACAGACAGGCTCCACACAGCAGAGGGACAGTGGCTTCTGAGAGGGCAGCGAGTGACTCTGGGTGGGACCCACCACTGCTGGAGTGGTGATGTCACCACAGCCCTGGGAGAAGATTTTAGCTCTTTAAAGGGTCTAAACCAACTGAATTATTTCCAGTGTAAGGAAGATGGGAGTCGGTGTCCTGATTCTCCCAACAGGAGAGAATATATTTAAATTAAAACATGCAAATGATCCATGGCCTTATTTTAACAATACAAAAATTGGACTCCTCATCTCAGAGTAAAACAAATAAATAATAGATTTTTGTCAGCTGTTTTGCCAAACATGTTTTCTTTGCCAAATTTATTTAACCTTAAAATCCACCTTCTAATTAGATCCTGTGGTGTGTTCCACTCAATGAACACAGAGCCAAGTCAGGCACAAACTGTGAGCCCAGGGGAGGCTCCAGGGCATGTACACAGGGCTGGGATACAGCACTCAGGCTGCTTGGACTGGGGCAAGAGGTGAGGAATCTTGGGGAGGTTCATTGTCACCATCCTGGTCTCTCACCCCTGAGCCACGTGCTGCTGTGCTCAGGAGGGAGATGCAGGGCCAGACATTTCCTTCACTAGAGCTGTGCAGAAGCAGCTGTGGAAGATCCTTACATGAAGCTTTCTGAGCTTCTCCCAGGCCTTGGGATTGTTCTGTTCTGTAGGCATTCAGCAAATATTTAGCCCAGAAATACCAAATGTTGCATTTCAGTGTGAGCTGATTCTTGTTAGGAAGGAGTCTGGATTTGCAAACCACTCATGTGGAGTTGTTTGCTGTTTCAGTGAGGAATTGGCTGCCAGCTTGCTTTCTGCAGGTGCCAAGGGAGAGCAGGAAGGAGGCATGTGCAGCCAAATGCTTCCTTTTATGTGTCTTAGCAAAGGAAGTATAACTCAGCTTTCCTGGCCCTGGGAGAGAGGCACAAACAGCATGTGAAATTAGTTTGGTTTTTTTCAGTGGATTGACAAATACTGTAAAAATTGAACAGCTCTAATCAGCAGGGATCTGCTGGCATTTATATGACATCCAAATACTAAAAATACACAAAGGGAATGGGAATATTGACAACCAGGATAGAGTCTGCTCAAAGCTGATTGATGGGCTGTTATCTGCCAGGAGAAACTGGGGAACCGAATACTCGGCTGCTTTCGGGTGCTGTTCGTGGCCCCCTGGGAGTCGGATGATCCCTTGGCCTCCCTGGGGCTCCAGCCCTTCTCAGGCTGCCCCGTTCCTGATGGGGCTCAGCCAGTCCTGGCTGGTGCCCCAGAGCCCATGCTGTGGACCTGAGTGCTGCTGGGTATGGGCAGGGAGGGCTTCACATGGCAAAGGAACCAGTGATGTCTGTGGGGACTGCAGCCCCTTTCCCTCTCCCGTGGCCGAGTCTTGGTTTTCTAATCTGTCTTTTAGTGATGGGGGCTTGTGTAGCACAGCTGGGCACCTCCTCTCCCCAAATGCAGCTTCTTTCTGTCAGAAGCCACCTCAGGGTGGCTCCTCCACCTCCTCCACCTCAGGGTGGAGGAACCAGCAGTGAGGGTGTGAGCACCTGCTCAGGTGTGCTGTACTGCTCCTGCACTGGAGGCTGATGTGGAGGGATGATGGGAACTTGTGTTTCTTGCAGGTGAAAGAGCTGAGTGCGGAACAACCAGGTGAGCACTTTCTTCCCCTTCATCTGCTCCTGGGGAGGGCTGGTGCTGGCAGGAGGGGGCTGTGGGAAGAGGGGTTTGCTTTGCTACTGGTGCAGCTTGGTGGGGTTCAGAGTTTCCAGCTCCAGCCCCTGTGCTGGCAGGCTGGTGGTCCCCATGCCCCACATCCTGCTTCCCAGCTGCATGGCCTGGAGTGCCTGGATGAGGGGGTGACGGGCAGGCCCTTGGTTCTGCTGCAGTGTGGTTTCTGGCTGGCTGGCTCTGATGTGCCTGGACGTGCCATGTCAGCACAGTGCCGTGCCCTGGAGCGTGGCTGAGATCAGGTTGTGTTCAGGCAGGGTGACACGAGGGTGTCCACTGCCATCCCTCTTGGTTTGAGGACTTTGATATGGCCCTGAAAGCCTCTCCCAGCTCTGGCTGCTTTGCCTGGGAGTGCAGAGTGTGCCTGTATCACAGACTTCATCCCTCTACAGCAGGAGATAGTGCTGGGGTGAATGTGACAGGAAGGAGGCTTTGATCCATGTCCAGTTCATGAAACATCTCCACAGAGCTCCAGTGGCTTGCCAGGAGTGTACTGGTGTTCTGACAGCAAGACACGAGTCAGCAAAGCCTCCAAACAGCTGCCCAGAACATGCACAACCTCTCTCTGTGTGAGCTTGTTCCAACCTTGTTTCAGCATGTAATAAAATTTACAATACAAACAAAAAAAGCCCCATTCGCTGTTAGGAATGGTGGAGCAGATGGTGCAGCCTGGGCTGCCTTGCCAGGCAGGAAGGAGGCTCCTTGTGCCACTGGTGCCAGGCCCAGTGTCATCAGGGCATCAGGACAGAGAGGGGCTGTCAGGACAAGAGGGACCTTCTGAGAGTGGGGGCTGTGCAGTGTGTCCCTGCCCTGGAGCACTCTGAGGAGCTGCCCCTTGCTGCCAGCGCTGCCCCGCTGCGGGTCCCGGGGAGCTGCCCCTGCACCCTGAGCTGGGTGTCAGGGGTGTGTGTGTGCAGTCATGGCTGGGTGTCAGGTGTGTGTGCAGTCATGGCTGGGTGTGTGTGCAGTCATGGCTGGGTGTCAGGTGTGTGTGCAGTCATGGCTGGGTGTGTGTGCAGTCGTGGCTAGGGGCTGAGGACACAGCTCCAGGGGTGTGCTCCCCTGGTGCTCCAACAGGCAGCAGCCACTTCTTCTCCTCAGCTGCCACTCAGAGGAGTGTTTGGAAGCTGTAGGAATGTTGAGTTGCTTAATTAGAGGCATCTGATTAAGGAACCAGCAGACCCCAACCGTCACCTTTGCATTGAGCTCTGCGTAAATTGTCCGTGACCACTGCAGTGCCCTGTGAGAGCTCCTGCACGTGGGCTCCCAGCACCCAGCTCTGGGGGTGTGTGCAGTTGTGTTCTCTCCCCTACAGACATCAGTACAGCCTGGGGCAGAGGGCAGGGCACAAATCCATTTGGGATTTTGTGGTGCTTTTCTCCCTTTTCTGGGTCTAGGCTCTGAATGTCCCTCATTATCCAAAGGAATCAGACTGGGAATAGCATTAACGAGAGCAGCCCTCCAAAGCCCTGAGCACTGCACTGAAACCCGTCACAGGTTTCCCTGGCCTCATTTCCAGCAGTGATGGGTGTTACTCTGGCTGGATCTCAAGCAGGGTCACAGGTTCTGTCCCTGTCCCAGACAGGCCCCTCGATCCCTAGCAAAGGGGAAGAAGATTCCCATCCTTGGGATTCCCAAATGGAAGTTAGACACAGGAAGATGGAGTTGTTCCTATTGTCCTCTTTCTGACCTCTTTCTGTGAGAAGAATGAGATCCAGCAATTTTTAGCAGATTTTTAGCAGCAAACGGGAAGACCCCAGCATTTTCCAGGGGTAGCTGTGGTTTATTTGGGATATATCAAGGAACTGGTTGAAATCCTTAGCTGCTCTTGGTGCCTTTTCAGGCTGAAGGAGTGCTGAGCTGGTGGAGGAAGGAGGAGGGTGTTAAAATCCTGCTGAGCACCAGTGCCCTCAGTTTGCAGTGTGGGACACAGCAGCGTGAGTGGCTGCAGGGCACGTGGAGCCACTGTCCAGGTCCTCACAGAGAGATTTTTCTGTTTGATTTCTTAGGCTCAGTCATAACCTTTGAGATCTCACCCTGTCATTGCATTTATGTTGGTGTTTTGTTGACTTATTTTGTTCCATTTTCTCCCAGGCCCCCATGTCTTCCCCCTAAGCCACAGAAAATGAGGAGACCTAGGCCTCTCTCAGTCTATAATCATAAACTCTTTAACGGCAATATGGAAACGTTCATTAAGGTACTCGCTGGCTGGCAGGAGTGTCTGTGAACGCTGGGAATGGAACAGTGGCTCTCCTGTCCTGGCTGCTTGCTGTCCTCGGGGGTCCCTCCGGCCACCTGCCCCAGCCGGCGTGGCCAGCACGGCTCTGCCTCGGTGACGATTTCTCTTCCCAGCTCCCCTTGCCCCTCGTGCACTCCCTGTGCCAGGGTAGCAGTGAGGGCTGGCCGGTGGCCAAGTGCAGTACGAGACAGTCCTGGCTGAGTGTCCCCATCGTCCTGCTGCTCCCACCCATCCTGGAAAGGAATGGCACGACTGCGGGAAGGATTTCCAAAGGCAGCGATGCTGTTCCAGTTGCAGTGTTTAACCCTGTGCTGGAGAAAGCTTTAGTGAAAACAGTGTAGGAAGCAATAATGACAAGCTGTTGGATTAAGTGACTAATAGGCATTGTTCAGCTCTGGTTTATTCCCTCAGGCTCAACCACATTCCCAAGGGCAGTGTCTGTACACAGCACCCCAGCATGGGGAGTACAGGCCTGCTGGCAAAGCTGCTAATCCCTTTAGGACTTATGATTACTCCTGACTTAAACTGGTTTATAAAAAAGTAAGGCTCATTAAAGCCTAGCCTGTTGAGCACTGCGGAGGAGAAATTATGTGCTCTAGAAATCCATCTGAGCCAAGGGGTGTTCCTGCCATCAGAGACCCCTTGAGGGATGGCCCAACCCCTGGGATGTATGGCCCCGTAGGGAGCAGGGCTGTGGGTGGCTGCCCGGTGGTCCCCATGTCACCCAGTGCCCCCAGGGCTGCCAGGTGTCCCTACAGTAGGGCAACTCTCCCAGAAACTTGCCTGGCCTTGTCCTCAGGCTCCTGGGAATGCTGCAGGTTCAAGGAGGGAGGAAATCCGAGAGGCTGTCCCTGCAGGTTGCCAAGGCTGGGTGCAGTGTGCTGAAGGGTTTGGGAGGGAGGGTGGACATCCCAAAGGCCTGGGTTGGCCCTTGCTAAGCTGCTGTTGCATTTGAGCGTTCATGGCCTCCAAAGGAGATGCTTGCCTCTAACTGAACTTATCCCTGCTTAATCTGTTTTCTTTTTCCCACTCTGCTGCTTTTTTGTGTGCTCAGAGGAAGGAGGAATGCACGAATGAGGAATCAGGTATTTACTGGATGCCTGTCTGTGAGATGAAGGGACTTGCCCGGAGTCCCTGTGCTCTGCTGGAAAAACAAACAGAGCCCCAAAGGGAAATAAGTGTCCACTCAGGCTGTCAGACACAGCCCACGTTTCCCTTGAGCCTCTGCCATGAGGGACCTGGGGGGAAACAGCTTTGAAATAAAAGCCAAAACTCATCTCTGGTTCAGACCCAAGCACATTCCATACACTGTGGTGCTTGTTGGGTTTTTTAGCACCTGCTGACAAGGGCTCTTTCCTTCAGTGGAAAATACTGTTGTAAGCTCTGTTACTGGAAGCTTGTTCCATTAGCCAGGTATAGCACAAGTTTTATTTCAGCTCAGCATTCCACCTTTGGGATGGAACAGCTGTGATCCTTGCAGCAGTCCCCTGTCTGAGCCAGACAGGGAGCAGCAGTGTTTCACACACCTTTAGTGACAGCTTTTTTGTACATTATTGGCTGCACACAGTATCCTCAGTGCTCTTTGGTGGCTCCATGTCTGTAACATCTCCTTTCCTTGCCTGTCTTCTTACTAAACTCCACAGCACCGATTTTCAAATTTCTGATTTTACCATCTCTAACACTTTTCCTGTGCTTTGTTAGCAATAAACCAGTCATTTTGTCCTTTTTTTCCTTTCCTTTCCTGAAGGATTCGGGACAGGCCATTCCACTTGTCGTAGAGAGCTGCATCCGCTACATCAACCTGTACGGTGAGTTGGCTCAGGACATCCACAGAGACCTTCTGCCCAGGAACAAAGCCCTTGAGTGAGCAGTGAGGTCCTGCAGAGAGCCTGGGGGTGCCTGCAGCCCCTGCTCCATGGACTCAGCTTAGAGTTCCAGTCACGTTGGCTGCGATGCAGCACTGGATGAGTCGCCAATATTTAGGTCTTATTAGCACATACCCAGGTTACATTGTTTGCTCAGGACACGAGCCCTTTCAGCACCTTGATCTGGGGTTCCTGCTTGGAGAATATGAGCAGCAGTGACTCACATTGGACTGTCCCCACTTGCTCTGAGCCTCTCCAGTGCATAAACTCCTGGGTTCTGCTGTTTTTACCAGCAGCTACTGCCCAGCAGTTCCAAAAATCTCTCCTAAATTGTTCTCTTCCAGGCCTCCAACAGCAGGGCATCTTCAGAGTCCCTGGCTCCCAGGTGGAAGTCAACGACATCAAGAACTCGTTTGAGAGAGGTGTGTAGCCAGGCTGTGCAGGTACAGCGGGACGCCGTGTCCGAGCAGGGAGCCTTGGTGGGAGCTGGTGTGTGCTGGGTGCGTTAGCTGGGGTGTAAGGCCCGTGTAAAGCCCTTTCTGCTATGAGACACGAGGAGGGTTTGTCCCCTCTGGGCTTCTCAATGTTGTATCTCTGGCAGTAGCAAACAGTCACCCGAGGAAGGAGTCTGAGAAGTAGGGATAGGTGCAGAGATCTTTTCCACAGTCATTAAGAACACAAGAGCCATAAAACAGTTTGGGGGATCCTTCTTCCTCCTCAGCAGTTTGCCAGGGAAGGAGGAGCATTCCCACCCTGGTGGCAGTGCTGGCTGTGGGGGTGCCAGTGATTCTGTTGAGAAAATCAAAACCACACTGAAGGTGCCAGGCTGGTGAGACAGGGCAGAGCAATCCTGCTGTCCCCAGTGGAGGGGAGCTGTGACAGGGACAGCCCAGGTGGGAAGAGTGACCTAATGTTAATCCTTGAGCAGCATCAGAAAGATCAGGGTGAAGGTGGCCGGGCCAATGGATAAGGCAGTGGTGGGATTGTCAAAGGCTGGATTTGGGGGATTTGCACATACAGTTTAAGAGGAATCTACATCCCTTGGGCATTGAAAGCCTTTCATAGATCTAAGTCACTACAATGCTGTCTAGAACCATTGGGTCTGTTCCAGAGGCATAATTGCTTCCAGTCAAGCCTGTCCCCTCAGGCTCTCACCCACCGTCCTTCAGACCTGCTCAGCTCTCTGGGCTGGTGCTTAAAATGCAAACTGCACTGGGCTGGAAACCTGAAGGAGAGGCAATCAATAGCATCATCATTCTCAGGAAAGGTTTGAAATCCCACCCTAAACTGGTTTTCAGGAACCACTCAGCATTGCCATTGCATACAAGGAGGGTTTCTGAACCCTGTGAAATTTGAGGGTTCCACTGAGTGAGGAAAAAACCATTTGCTGTGCTAGTCCAGCTTGATAGTGATACTGGACATAAAACCTCTTCTCTGGACAGGTGAAGATCCCCTCGCTGATGATCAGAATGAACGGGACATTAACTCAGTGGCTGGAGTCTTGAAGCTGTATTTCCGAGGACTGGAAAACCCCCTCTTTCCTAAGGAAAGGTTTCAAGATTTGATATCTACCATAAGTAAGTACCTGTGACAGCTCTTTGTGGAGAACAGGGTGGGTAAGAGAAGCACTAAATGGGGGGCAGGCACACCTGAGTCTCGCAAACAGGGGTTTGTGCCGTGAGGAGGGCGGCAGGTGGGCAGTGGGAATTGTTAGGGAAGGACATCAGGAGTGTGTGTTGGCAGTGCTGGTGGGAGGGAGGGGGGAAACATCTCACTGTGGCTCTTTTGAATTCTTCCCAACATCATGAGGATCCCCAGAGCCATCTCCAAGCTTAGGCCAGGGGGCTGCACGTGCAGCCAGGCCATGTCCACATCTGAGGGTTGCTCGAGGGGTCATTAATGGTGTGATGGGGTGGCTGCTGTCCTGCTCCTGCTGCCTCAGGTCTGCACAGGGACAGTGGTTCCCGTGCCCATCACCTCTCCACAGCTGTGGCTCCTGGACCCACCGGGGTTTAGCTGCTTTAGCTCAGAGGCTAAAGATAGTGAGGGTCAGGAGCTCCTGGCTACTCGCAGAGCTGCCCCAACCCTGGAGTCTGCAGACCTGGTTGTTTTCCACATGTTTGCTGTATGCATTTGCTGTCCCAAAGAAAACTAGAAAGTGCTTTGGGATGAGCAGAGGGAGAAGCTGAGGGACTTTGGGACTGATGTCAGGGAGAGCCTGGTTGCTTCTTGTTCTGTCCTGAAATCTCTCAGCTCCACATATTCTGCTGCAGGATCAGCTCTCCCAGCTGGGGTGTGCTTCTCTCAGTACCTCGTAGCAATGACATTTATTTATTGGCAAGTTGTGGAAATTATTCCCCTGGGGGGAAGGAAGGAGGCAGAACGAGTCTGATGTTTCAGAAGTGATGGAGGTGCTGCATGCTTTGGCTAGAGGGTGACTTTATTTTATAGGGGAGATGTCGAGGTTGTTTGGGGTTGGGGTGTCTTGGTACGTGGGTGATTCAGGGGCATTGACTGGGAATGTGTGCTCAAGGCATTTGTTTGGCTTCACTGCTCATGACTCCTTCCCTCCCTTCTGAATGTGCATGCTCATAACTGCTGGGGATCTGGTGATGTCAGGGGAGACAGATGATATCTGGAGGGGACTGGTGCAGGGATGGGCTTGTTCCAGAGGAGAGGAATGTACTCTGGTTTCTCAAGAATGGTTTGTTTATGTAGCAGCTTTAGGAAATTCACTGTTGCTGTTTTGATGTGTAAAACAGCACAGCACACCTGTGAGACAAGCAAAGGAAGCTGGTTCTGCACCAGTTCCAGGCCCTGGACAGGGATTTTCAGCCCGGCTGGTGCTGACTCTGTCTGCCCTTCCCAGGGGGCACAGCCCAGGAGAAGGGGACGGGTCTCCTCTGGTACCAGGACTTGTGCTTGATGATGTGATTGCCTGTGTGCTTGCTTGTGCTTTGGCACTATCCCTAATTAATGCCAATTTGCACAATTTATTAAGCTTTTGGGAGCTTTTTGTTGCAAACAGCATCTGTTAATTTTCCAGATGGTATTCTCTGTCTCTCTCTCACTTTATTTTTCTCATTTTAGCAAGAATCTTCCTTTTCCTCATCTTTCTTTTCCTGCTGCTCCTGCAACCTTTTGATTAAGGATAGATTTTCAATGAATTAAAGTGCTTTGTTCCCATTAAGAATCTGACCTGAAGTGCAGCTGACTTTGTGCCACACAGACATGCACAAACACAGGCTGTGCAGTCAGTGTCCAGACTAAGCAGAGTGAAGAACTCTTCCTTTTGCTCTTGGGGGCCTGAGGGTTTATGTAGAAGCTCCTCAAAGGCACATGGGCAATAAATGGGTCAAAAGGCCCTTTGTCAGCAGAGTCCACACAGGGCTGTGCCCGTGTGTACAGTGATGATGGTTATGCTGTTAATTCCCAGGTTACAGCCAGTCAAAATGTTTTGCTCAGTGAGAAAATAAGTGCCTCAAGAGTTTGTTCCTCTGGGTTTCAGAACATATGCCCGTTGTCATAGGGTTTCATCCAGTTTGTATTATTTGTTGGGGGTATTTTTAACTAACATCCTCTTTAGTAAAACCAGACTGAAGAAGGAGAGAACCCACCAGGCAGCAGGATAAATCCATTCCTCAAATGGAAAAATTCCCTAAGTGAAATATTATAATGCTTTCCATCTTGGTACTGAAGCCAGATTTTACTCAGAATTATGAGCAAATGGCAGCCCAGCTACATGATATCAGTGATTTTTATTGTGATCAGCAAACTGCAGTTTGAGCCAGCACAAGCACCTCTGTGTGATCCACCCACTCCAGGAGACTCTGGTGCTCATCCTCTGCTTCCTGTGCACCAGCAGCTGCAGGATTAATTCCACAGAACACACAGATGGCTCAGGGCAGGACAGCCCTGGGTCACTCTCCTTTCCATGGGAGGGAGCAGGTTTCTGACAGCAGCTCTGGGCTCTGTGCATCCCTGTGGAGAGAAGTGAATCCAAAAGTGTTGACTCAGCACTGGTTCAGTTAATCTGTTTCCTCGGAATTTCTAATTCCTGTTGAGAGCAGTGGGAGACAGGAGTAGAAGGACTCAGAAGGACCTAATGCATAATCCAGAAGATTCAGATGAATAAAAACCTCATTTAAAAATCTGCCCTAGAAAATCAAGAAGTGCTCCATTTCCAGTGCCACACTGACTCAGGCTTTTGAGGAACGGAAGAGTTGTTGAGGAATGAACTAAATAATGCATAAACACTTATTTTAAAAATAAACCCATAGAAATGTCTTTATTTGCTGTTTATACTGAACCTGAATGTATGAATTCCCCTGTGGAGGAGCACTGTGGCCTGTTCTCTGCTTGCACCTTAATGCCAAACCTGTGGATCACGTCTGGACACAGGGTGTTGTTTTTCTCACTTAGTGGGCCACTAGATCTGGAACAGGTCCCTCTGGTGCCATGCTGTCTGGTCCTGAGAAGGTTTTTAGGGATGTGCTTTCTATTCATGTGTTCCAGAAATGGAGAACCCCGCTGAGAGAGTGCACCAGATCCAGCAGATTGTTGTCACTCTGCCTCGGGCTGTCATCGTGGTCATGAGATACCTCTTTGCTTTCCTTAACCAGTGAGTCTGTTTGCCTCTTCCACTGAGCTTTTCCTTGCCCTCCCTTTTGTCAGGGTTTCCCTGTCTTTGGGGCACGAGTGCTTTCTGCTGTTGCTGTGGGGAGTTGTATTTGGTTCTTCCCCAGCCCCCTGTGCTCAGGGCAGGGGGACAGCCCGGTGCTGGTGCCTCCCTGGGCAGTGGGGTTGGTGGTGGTTTTGGGGGTGGATGGGAACGCTGGCACGGCAGCTCCCTCCCTGTGTGCCTGCAGCCTGTCGCAGTACAGCGATGAGAACATGATGGATCCCTACAACCTGGCCATCTGCTTCGGGCCCACGCTGATGCACATTCCCGACGGGCAGGATCCGGTGTCCTGCCAGGCCCACGTCAATGAGGTCATCAAAACCATCATCATTCACCACGAGGGAATCTTCCCCAGCCACCGAGAGCTGGAAGGGCCTGTCTACGAGAAGTGCATGACTGGAGGGGAGGAGTACTGGTAAGGTTCTCTGCAGGGTTCTTGGGTACAAACACCTTCATCAGGTCAAGAGGCTCTTGCGCACCAAGCCGAGCAGTCCCTGCTCATTTGATTTAGTACTATCACTTAAAACAGGCAGTTTAACCAAGTATTTCTTTTTCTCGTGCTGACTCAGCATATAAACCTCAGTAAAAATTTCAGGAGAAATTCTTTCCAGTATAAATACTAATATTGATGGAAGATTCTTTCAGCTCTGGATCAACAGAAGTGTATTCAGAGCAAACCAGAATTTTAGGTCCATTTTATCCAGATACCTCCTAGGCTGGAAATTTTGAGTAAAGACACATAGTACCACCATGATCTGCTGGTTGGATGGAATCCCTCAGCCCGAGGTTAACCTGAACCTTCCAGTTCCCTTTTTTGCTGGAATTCTAATCTCACATTCAGGTCTGGGTTTAACAAAGCAGGATTGATAACACACTTGAACTAATTTCTGTGCAAGTTTTACACATTTCTGAGACCTCACCTTTCCTGATCCTGGTCACCTGCCACCATCCTTCCTCGTGCAGCAGATGATAAAGTGCTAAAGCTCGCTATGAGTGAGCAAATGGGACATGTAACTTGGTGCAAACACTTTGTGTTTGTTTTGCCATATACGAGTAAAGCCATAAGAGCAACAGAACGTGACGTTCTCGGCTGGAGATCGTGGTAGGTTTGGTGTTCTCAGAGGAAGTTCAGAGATCTGCTGTGATGTAAAGTGACCATCTTGGTCCTATGCAAACTAAAAACACAACTTCCAAGTATCTCTGAGGCCAAAATGTCCCCCAACAAGTTGTGTTTGCAGAGTGCCCTGGGAGCAGGGTGTCACTGGTGTGTGACAGTGCCGTGTTCCCTTGCAGTGACAGCCCGCACAGCGAGCCAGGCACCATCGACGAGGGGGAGCACGACAACGGGACGGAGCCGCACACCAGCGACGATGGTGAGCAGGGCTGAGCAGGGCCTGGGTCCCTGTCAGCAGAGCTGGGCGTGCAGGGGAGCAGCCTGCAGAGTTGGGAGAGAGGTGGGATGGGCTGACTGCTGGCAGAGCTGAGCAAGGAGCGTCTGCGCTCCGGGCCGTGGTGCTGGAGCAGGAGGCAGCGCTTCCCGTGTCCCAGAGGCACCAATGGTGAGGGGGCAGTCTGGGTGAACCTGCTGGCACTGCTGTGGGGCAGGGAACGCCCAGCCCTGTGGCTCTGTTCCATGGCAGGGTTTCCTGTGTTGGAAGGGCACTGGGGAGCTGAGCACCCTCTGCCTCCCTGGCAGCTGCTGCCTCAGTGCTGTCCTGCCCTGGCAGAGCACATCTGCCCTCAGAGGGCTGCAGGGAGGAGGAAGGGCTCACCTGGCTGGTGGGGCCATGGGAGCTGGGAATGGCCCAGGGAAGGGCTCAGGGCCTGCTCTCAGCTCCAGGCAGGAGCTGACAGGCCTTGGCAGAGGAAGGTGAAGGAGCTGCTGTGCAGCCAATTTCACCCTTGGGTGGCCACGTTAATGGCTCCAGTTGGGGTTTCCGGGTGATTAACTGTGGGTCGAGTGTAGAGTAGGAGCAGCTTTATTTTGTGAATTTACACATTCCCTGTCCCCCTTGCCCTGCACACACTCCCTGCTGGGAGCCCAGTGTTCTGGCAGGGCTGTGGGAGCCCTCCTGGCTGCCTGCCAGCTCTGTCTCCTCCAGAACATTCCCACTGATGCCTCTGTGGTGCTCCCAGACACTGCCCTCGTGTGGGGGTTGCTCAGGGTGGGGAAGATGAGTCTGCTGAAGCAGCCTGGCCTGTCCCAGGTGGGGCTGGAATGGGCAGGTGTCTGATGCAGTGTCTCCCGTGTCCTCCTCCAGTGTCCCCTGCTCTGTGTGAGTTTGCATCGGGTCACACCCTGACGGCTGCTGAGCCCGTGGGCAGTGATGGGGCAGAGCAAGTTTCAATGTTTAATGAGAACGTGGCAGATCTGGAGGAACTGGGCACGTTTGCCCTGTTTGGCTTTGTCATCACCTGTCTGCCAGTCTCCAGGTGGGGACTAAAATGATTGGTGTCTCAGATCATGAAGGCACGTTAACGCCTGCTGGCTGGCTCTGACAGTGGCAGGGGTGGCACGAGGAGAAGGGGGCAGTCAGTGAGGTGGTGCTGCAGATGGGTGCAGAGCAGCTGTGTGGCTGGAGCTGGTATCATCGTTTCCATGGGGATCCCCAAAGGGGCATTAGTTGCTCATCAATAATTCAAGACAAACTGTCTCCAGGATAAGGAAAGAAAGAGAAGGTAAGCAGGGTTTGGTCATACAGCATCTGACACAGCTTGACGAGATCCCAGGCTGGTGGATAATGGGGTTCTGTAACCAAAGGCAGAAAATAGGAGTGTGGATGAGGATGCCATATGCACACGGGGAGATTCCAACTGCTCCCCATCTGGTTGTAGCTGTTTGTAACTGCTGGTAGTTTGTGAGTCTGTGAGAGATCCCAGGAAGGCTAGAACAACAATAGGAATTGATCAGTCTGAAAATAAGGTTTGTGCTCAGTATGAGATGCTCTGGGGATGCTGGGGGGCAGCAGCACTGCTGCTCTGCTGAGATGGCTCTCTAGGGTTTATCTTCCCTGGTGAGGGCTGAGCTGAGGTGTTCTCTTGCTGTGCCTCTCTCCTGTGCAGAGGTGGAGCAGATTGAAGCTATAGCCAAGTTTGACTACATTGGACGATCTCCACGGGAGCTCTCCTTCAAGAAAGGGGCCTCACTCCTGCTGTACCATCGGGCATCAGAAGACTGGTGGGAAGGAAGACACAACGGGGTGGATGGGCTCATCCCCCACCAGTACATCGTGGTGCAAGACATGTGAGTAAAGTGGTAAGGGTTGATCCAGGGTGTTAAAATCATGTACCTGCACAAGCTCCACTTCAGCCACCTAAAATAATGGGTCAGGTTTTCCAAGGTTTAATGACTTCCCTGAGAAATCTGAGCCTATTCACATCTCCATGTATTGGCTCTGATTGTTTCTCTTTGAGGCTGATAAAGCCAAGCATTAAACACTGTACCTCAGTGTGCCTGGACCCCATCTCTCACTGGCTCCCCAGAGTGGTGTGACCCAGGCTTACCACTGACCTTTCCCTTGTGAGTGTTGACCTGGATTGTTCAGTGCCCACCTGGCCTGGGAGCAGATCCCAAGGCCCTTCACAGGTGCTGCTTCTCTTACAAGTGCTGTACCTGGAGTCATTACAATGGCAGCCACAGCACAGGAGGTGTGGAGACAGGATGGCAGCTGTTTCCAAGCTCCCAGTGAAGTGATAGCCTTGGTCCAGCCCTTTGTTACCAAAGTCCGGAGCTGCTGGAGTGGGGATGTTCAGATCTGTGTGGCAGCTGGGCCCTGGCTCTCCCAGGGACATGGCCCTGTCACTGATGGGATCTCCTTGCCCTAGGGATGACGCGTTCTCCGACAGCCTGAGCCAGAAGGCAGACAGCGAGGCGAGCAGTGGGCCACTGCTTGATGATAAAGCCTCCTCCAAGAACGACATCCAGTCTCCAACGGATCATATCATGGACTATGGCTTCGGGGGAGTGATGGGCAGGTAGGGAAATTCATTTTCCTGTGAGCATGGAGTTGGTCATCATCGCATGTGGGGACAGTCAGTGTGTGGGGTGGGGCAGAATGGAAGGGAACAGTCCAGTAAGCACTGCAGGGTAATATGAGCATGGAGGGGGTTTCATGTGCATTGATAACAGGGATTTAACATGTACAGAGGCTGCAATGGGGCTCTGAGCAGCCTGGTCCAGGGGGAGGTGTCCCTGCCCATGGTAGGGGGTTGGAACAAGATAATCCTTAAGGTCCCAGCCAAAAACATTCTGGGATTCTGTGATTCAGTGCTATCACTTTCTTGGTGCTGACTGAAGTGTCTGTCTTCCCTCTTGCCTGGGTCTTCTGGAGCTGAAAGGCTCAAGTTTGGTCTGAGCCGAACTCAGAGCTGAGCGACTGCAGCCCATAGCCAGCTGTGGTGGGGCTGACAGGTGCTGGATTCTTTGCAGGGTGAGGTTGAGGTCTGACGGCGCAGCCATCCCTCGGCGCCGCAGCGGGGGAGACACCCACAGCCCGCCCCGAGGGATGGGGCCTGGCATAGACACCCCTCCTCGAGCAGCAGCCTGCCCCAGCAGCCCCCACAAGATCCCCCTCAACAGGGGCAGGATCGAGAGTCCTGAGAAGCGCAGGATGGCAACGTTTGGCAGCGCGGGCAGCATCAATTTTCCAGACAGGAAGGCCCTGGCTGATGGCCACCCCCTGAGATCAACCTGTGGGTCCACCCGGCACAGCAGCCTTGGAGACCAGAAATCTCTGGAAGCAGAAGCTCTTGCTGAGGTAAGTGTTGGGAAGGGACCAAGAGACTAAAGGGGAGGTCACTGGGGAGTGCTCAGAGCCCCTTCACCTCAGACACTCAGAGTTACGGTGCTGCCGTGGTGTAAAGGTTAAAATGAGCAGCCAACAGCTTGTCTGCTGCCCAGCTGTATCTGTTGGTGTAATGGAAGATACTGCTCCTTATACAATCCTGGTGTCTGCCCAACAGTAGGCAGAAATGTTGGATCCACCACCAAAAGGTACTGGCAGCTCCTGCCTCTGCAGGGAGGGAAATGCTTTATCTCGTAAGGAGCGCAGGGGGGAAACTGGATTTGCTGAATCAGTTTGACTGGACTGATGGTCACTGGGGAAAGGTGCTGCAGTTCTGTATTGGCTCTTTGTTGCTGTGACCTCAGAATGTGAGTCTGATCCCAGTGGGGTGCCTCCATCCATGTGGTGCCATTGGTGTCACATTAGGCCATCCGATCCATGGGGCTCCTTTAATTCTTGTGACCCCAATGTAGCTCCAGGTCCCTCTCTCTGCTGCTGGCGGGAGGCCCCAGCTAGGAATCAGTCAGGTTATTGTGAACCTGTTCACATCCCAGAGAATGGATCTTTCAGAGAACTGGCTGTGGAATTCTCTAGCACTTCAGAGACCACCTTTTTCAGGCACAGTCCCCCCCATTGTGTCTGAGCAGCCGTGATTGGGGCTCAGGGGCTGGAAACCTGTGGACAGGCTGTTCAGTGCCCCCAATCCCAGCAGTTTGGTTCATGTCAGGAACAGCAGCTGTGGGATGGTGGATGATGCCCAGGTGGAGTGGACGGCTGCTGGGAAGCCAGAGAGCGGGTCATGCTGTAGCACAGTGCTGACATCCCTTTGGCATTCACAGGACATCGAGAAGACCATGAGCACGGCACTGAACGAGCTGCGGGAGCTGGAGAGGCAGAACACGGCCAAGCAGGCCCCCGACGTGGTCCTGGACACGCTGGAGCCCATGAAGAACCCCCCAATGGGCGCCGCCAACTCGGAGCCGGCCAGCCCCCTGCACACCATCCTGATCCGGGACCCCGACGCGGCCATGCGGCGCAGCAGCAGCTCCACCACCGAGATGATGACCACCTTCAAGCCGGCGCTGTCGGCCCGGCTGGCCGGGGCGCAGCTGCGGCCGCCGCCCATGCGGCCGGTGCGGCCGGTGGTGCAGCACCGCTCCAGCAGCAGCAGCAGCTCGGGGGTGGGCAGCCCTGCTGTCACCCCCACCGAGAAGCTCTTCCCCGGCGGCTCGGCGGATAAATCGGGCACCATGTAGGCTGGGGCGCGGGGACCGCAGCGGGAGAGCCGGGGCCCGGATGGCGGGAGCGGGGCCCGACACGGCAAAGCCTCTCTGGGCCGAGCCGGGGGTCAGAGCCCTGCTGGGGGGAGCCTCTCCAAAAGGGAACACATGCATAGCCTGGGCCTGGTGCTGTACATACGTGTGTGTGTGTGTATGTACATATGTGTGCACACACCCTCTCCATGCAGAAACACTTCCCAAGCTTGCAGTCCTACGGCAGGAGGAGACAGCGGGTCTGCGTGTCAGCACTGGAGAACACATGCTCTCTGTAGGAGTATATATTAAAAACAAAGTGTACAGAATTCAGTGACTTTTTAAAACAGTAGATTTACCTCAGAAACTGGCTCTGAAATGTCCTCTCTGGAGATGGTGGGTTGGGCTGGGTTTCCCAGACTGTGCACGTGTGGAGGCCCACACCGCAGCAGCCATGCGTCGAGCAATACAAGGCCATCCTGGAATTTAGTTTCTGCACCTCTTGGCATTTAAAAAAAAAGGGATGGGGATACAGCGGGGTCTGTTCACTGCTGGGTTGTAGAGAAGAGCTGGAAATCCATAAATGATGGTGTGTGTCCAGCCAGCTGGAGTCTGTTCAGTCCTGAATCCTGAGACGTCTTTGTGTGCCTGTGACGCCCCGGGCAGCAGGGACAGAGTGAGCTGTGTGCCGTGAGTGGGGACAGAGCAAGGTGTGCACCATCACCTTCACACAGGAGGAGGATGCTGTGCTGCACTGGGGCCATGGAACGCTGCTTTTCTGGAAGGTTTCAGAGTGAACAAGGACTGGTGACAAACCTGTGGTAAAGTATGGAGTAACTTACAGTTTGAAGATCCTTCATCTCCCTTTCCCTGCACACTTTTCTTTTTTTTTTTTTTTAATTAATAAGAAGACAACCCAATGGTCTCTCGACAGTCAGGTGTAAGCAGTGAGGAGGCTTTGGCACCACCACGTTCCTCGGTGTGAAGCTGCCCAGTGGCACAGGGGGGTCTCAGTTCAGAGTGTGTCATCCTGCATGAGAAGCATGAGCCATATTTGACCGTGTCAAATGCAGAACCGATCTGATGGGTGACACTTTGCACTTTCTGTACTGTACCATATAATACAACTGTTTGAGTTATGCAAAGGAATCTACATTTTGTTTTACCCAGAGAAAAAATATGCAGAAAGCTGGGGATTGCATGGTCCTTTCTGATAATCCAGACTCCGCTCTAAGCGCTGAATCCAAGACGCTCTGTGCTTCTCCTGCAGCTTTTCCTTGTACAGATTTCCATGCAATGCCCCATTTGATTTGGCACTTCCCCATGGTCATGTACTAATGGCTCCTTAACGTCCATCCTTCCTCCCCGCTATCTCTGACCCTGCTGCTCTGTCTGTGCCTGGGCAAAGACGCCCACGAACCCTCCTGCCTCACCCAGCAGCCACTTGCCCCTGCCCGGGCCTTTGCTTTGTCTCCCCTTCATCTTCCTCACCTCTCCAGCACCACTGCGGACCCCAGCTCTGCAGGAGGAGCAGCTTGACTTCCAGAAGGTGGTGGAGGCACCAGCCAGGGCAGCAGAGCCCACTGGTCCTGCTAGGGCTTGTTCTCAGCCTGGGAGCTCACCCTCATGTGAGGCTGCCTGCACCTCTATATGTGCCCTTCTCCACCTGCCCCTCCACGCCCGCACTTCCATATCCATACCTGCCCACCTGAACCTCCATGCCTGCACTTCCATGTCCATACTTCCCCACCTGAACCTCCATATCTGCCCCTCCACGCCTGTGCCTCCACGCACCGGGCACGGAGTGGGGTCACAGACCCGTCGGGACCGGCTGGTGCCTGTCCCTGTCCCGTGCCCAGTGCACGTGTCCCCTTGCCCCCTGCTCTGCCAGCTCTGTATATATCGCCCTACTTGCTTAACTGCTGGAAAGTAACTGTTAACCTGTAAACTGTAAAAAATAGGCTAAGATTAGATAAAAGCCAATGCCACTCACCAAATCTTTGCACTTAGTAGGTAGCTCGATGTAAAAATAAACCCAGTAATAATAATAGTAACCCTGAAGGGAAGCGAAGCCGCCGGCGCCCCTCACAGAGCTCGGGGGGAGCAGCTCTGCCCGTGTCCCTCCTTGTCACGTTGGCAGGGACTACGGTGTGTGTGTGCTTGTCTGTGAACGTCCTTGGCGTTTGTAATGACCACAGTTGGTTCATGTTGGTGTTTATTTCTCCATCATCCCCCTTTCCTGGCGCAGGCCCCGGCCCGGCCCAGCGCAGTGGCAGCAGATGTTCCACCAGGCTGGGCTGCTCAGGGCCGTGTGCTGAAGGGAAGGGAAGGACCCATTTGGCACAAGCGCTGTGTATCTGTTGCCAGTAATTATTATTTTTGTTTCCGTTTAGTTCCTGGAGAACATTCACTTTGCCAGTTTCCTTTTTTTTAATATTATTTCCAAGATGACTTGAGAGCAAACCTATGTTCACGAGGGGTTTTATTTCCTCCCTTCTTACTTTTGGAGATACGGTACAAGTTCCAGTGTCTTTCTATTAAATTATTGCCTTTCGTTTTCCTTTGTTTTGTTTTGTTGTGGGTTTTTAATACAATTGTTTTCTTATCTTTAAGTGCCTTTTTGAGCACCAGAACAAACAGTTGGAGTTCAGGCCTGGGAGCTGTACACACATGGGTTCGTCTGGGCAGTTGTGTTGTGCTGGGGGCAATTGCTTTTAAAGTCCTTCCATTTTTCTGTTTGATGAAAAGGGAACCAAGACTTTTTGTTGGAGAATAAACTCCCCCTTTGTAATACAGTATTCCAAGTGTAGTTTTAACTACTGTAAATTTAAGGGAAGAAATGTATTTTTCTGTAAGCAAACTTGGCACAAAATTGAGCCACGTACATTATAGGAGCATCATAACTGGAACCTGCTCATGGTTTGTGAGTAACCAACCCTGACCCTCGGTACCGCCCCGAGGGCACAGACTGTGCGTGGGCCTCAGAGTTCACAGTTTCCCTGTGCCAGCCCAGGGCCGGGAGCGGGGTGGGGTGTGCTCCTGCCCCCCTGCAGCACCGCGGGCGAGGGGCCACGCAGCCCCCGGGACCCCCAGCCCTGAGGGGGGGCGGCTGTTCCTCTGCTGTGCAGAGCGAGCGCCAACCTTGGCCCGGCTCCCTCGGCCCTGCCCCGTCCATCCCGTGGTGCAGGGCAGTTTGGCCCTCGCCTGCCCTCACCAGGGCCTGGCATGGCCTGCGATGGTGCTGACCAAGTGTGATGGTACCGCAGCAGCCCCTTCCCTGTACAGACCCTCAGCGGCGCGCGCGGTGCCGGGGCGGCGATGACAGTGCACTTTGTTCCTTAGGCTGAAGTCCCCTGGTAGGTCGTTTTTGTAACCCCGGGTGTGTCATTTAACTAGCGGTGTTGTGGTTCTCGGGGGCGGCAGTAGATGTCCCGAGTCTGATGTGCTTCGCGTGGCTGGGCCGTGAGCTGTGGTGGGGACGGGGTTGGTTACGCCGGGCAGCCGTGGGAGACTGTGGCTGCTGCCCCTTGTACCGGTCATCCTCCTCCTCCCTGGTGTTGTCTCTGTAACGTATGGTGAGATGCCGTCAGCTAGAGTGTCTGAGTGGGTCCTTGTGTGTGCTGGTGATGCCATGTAGATGAAGCAACTGGTTGGGTGTGGACTCATCCCGTTGAATAAACTGCTTAACTTTTCTCAAAAACGCTGTCTGTGATTTGCTGCCTCTTGCCCAGCCCTCATCCCACAGCCCTGGCCAGAGGTGGTGGCCAGGGTGTCCTCCAGAGGCCTGTGCCACAGCCTGTAGTCCCTCCTGTGCCGGCAGGCAGCCGTGGTACCAGTGGCCACATCTCTGCTGATCCTGTAGCTGCTCCCCATGCCCATGGATGCTCACCTGCTGACTTTGTGTGTCCTGCTGTGTGTGTTTGGATGGGCCACCCCGAGCTCAGATGGGCTCTTTCTTCTCAGCCCTGGGCCTATGGTGCAAACATGCAGGGGAGAGGGACGTAGGCCAATAGAAAACCCACCCACCAACTCCAATTTGCCTATTTCCATTAGCATGGCCAGACCTGTGCTGGTCTGTGCCAGCCGAGAAATGTCCCCCCGTGTTGGGAACCCCCTGCCCTGGCACTGGGGACACATCACACAGGTCTGGGAAGGGGACCATGCCTGCAATGCACAAGTGATGTCAGACAAAAGTAGATGTAAAAATGAACTTAAAGGCAATTTAGTGCTCACTCCGTGCCAAATGAGACAAGAGCAATGACCTCCCAAAAGGGAGGACTGAGCAGCGTGGTGGCAGTTGGTCCCCAATGGGAACCCCAGCCCTTGGGACAGCCCACCTTGGGTTTTATAGAATCAACTGGAGCCAGGTCAGTGACATGAGAACTGCAGGGAGCACAGGACATCGTCCATCACAGCCCACTCCACGCTGGCTCAGCCCCGCAGTGTGTCTGGTGTCCCGCCAGGGAGGTGCCCAGGTGGCACAGCCCTGCCCAGCCCTGCCAGCCCCTATCATCACTGCCTGGTCACCACGCCAGTCACCCCTCAGCCAGGCTCTGCTGCACTGCAGCTCTAACCCGGGTCATCACCAGATACAGTAAAGCAACACTTAAACAGCTTTCTGATGCACCTGCACTGCTGGGTCAGTCAAGGGTCTATCCTGTATCCAAATCAGTCTGTGCTGGGCTCCCTCTGAGTTGGGAAGGTCCCCACAGCAATGCTGGCACTTAATGAGCCAAATGAAGCCTTTACCTGAGAGTAAATGTCACTGTTATCAGTAAATTGACAACTGATTTCCAAATAAAAGTCCCTGTTCTCCAGTACTCCTAATCCAGGCTCATGTGAAGCTGTTCATCCTCCCTTTGATGAGGCTTTTAGTGCCACAACTGGGATAGTAGATGGGCCCTGTGTCCTTTCCATCCATCCATCCATCCCCGAGGTGGGGCTGCTGCAAACACAGGTGGCAATGCTCGAGCAGAGGTTTGTGTGGGCCAGGAGCCGGGGGAGGATTGGCTCAGCCGCAGGTGGGGCTTGACCTGCATCACCCCTCCTTAAATTCGGTTAATGAGCCCAGTGCCGGGTGTGCTCCAGGCTACCAGTCCCATCGTGGTCCGTACCCCTCACCCGCCCTCTCCCGAGCAGCTGGAGCAGCCGAGAGCCGCGGGGCCTGGTGCTGTCACAGCCCGGTACCCCCTGAAGGGGCGCCCCGGGCCGGGAGGCTCCTGGACACGGTCCTGCGGGAGAGCTGGGGGGGATTCCAGCGGGTCCGTGGGCAGCAGCGGCGTGTGGAGGGACGGGGCCCTGAGCGGACTCTCGAGCACGTCAGGTATGTGCCGGGTACGTGCCGGGCGGTGCCGGGCGCTCCTCGTGTCGTTTCCCGTGCGGGGCCCGGGGGTGCCCGGCCCGGGGTCCCCCTGCCGTGTCCGCCCGGCGCCGCCAGGGGGCAGCAGCGCCCCGCGCGCCCAGAGCGGCGGGAAGAGACCGACCCCGGGGGGGGACCCGGCCCTGAGGGGACCGACCCATCCCTGAGGGGACCGGACCCGGGGGGGGACCCGGCCCTGAGGGGACCGACCCATCCCTGAGGGGACCGGACCCGGGGGGGGACCCAGCCCTGAGGGGACCGACCCATCCCTGAGGGGACCGGACCCGGGGGGGGACCCAGCCCTGACGGGACCGACCTCCCCCAGCACGGACCACCCCCCGGGACCGCACCGACATCCCCCCCAGGCCCGACCCTCCCCTGTTCCGGACCGACCCCCTCGGGATCGCCCCGACCCCTCTCGGGGCCGCCCGTCCCGGCCGCTCCCCCCGCCCCGCTCGGTAATCATTAACTCTGGGCATAAACAACGCACTGAGTTGTTTATTCATTAATTTCCACGGGCCGAATGCAGCATTTGCATTATAAGTCGCTTTCCACGCTGCCGCTCGGTGACACGTGTGTTGGGTTGCCGCTGAAGTCAGAAATACCGGCGAGCTTTGGGAGCACGTCCCGGTGTGGCTCGTGGGAACGATCCGGGGCGGCTGCTCCGCTCCTTCCCCAGCCCATCGGAACAAGGCGAGGCCGGAGGAACCCGCGCCTGGGAGGTGCCTGCGGTGCCCTGCGACGGACATGGGTGCGCTGAGCCGGCCTGTCCCAGTTTGGGGAGCACCTGCGGGGTGCAGGGCACGCAGGGGGGGCTCTCGGGGTGAGTCTGAGGTCTTGCTGTGCCCCTTGCTGGAGGATACCATGGGGCTCTGGAGAGCAGGTGATAAAAAAGGAGGAGGTTAAATCACAGCTCTGTGCCCATCTCTCTTAGCACTCGGGTGAATAAGAGCTCCTGCCAAAGCTGTGTTGTGTTTAGTTTTGTGGGTCCCAAGCGCAGGCAGCCACAGTGCAATGTGTGCATCCCAGCACGTCACCTCTGCCCTGAGTGCCTGCACAGAGAACTTGCTGAGAACGTTACCGTGGAGCGGGGCCAGGGCTGGCCCTGGGCTGAGCAGGGGCAGTTGTGTGGCAGCACCCAGGATACGCAGCGGGACGCGGTTGGGGCTTAGACAGCAGTGAGGGAGAAACAGCAGCTCCCAGCAATTCCTTCCTGGGGACAGAGCAACCCGGCACAACCCTGACGTACCTAGAACGGACCTAGAACGTTTGGTCAGGACACACAGAGCAAACATAGAACGTTTGGATGACACACCTAGAACACACATCCAGCACACCTGGACTGCACCGACACGTACCTGGAACGTAGGAATGCAGGTCCCTGCAACACAGCTGGAACACACCTACAACACGCCTGGAATATGCCCAGAATATGTTTCCAGTTATGTTCAAACACACCTGGACCTGGAATATGCCTCAACATGTTTGGAACACACCCTGGACATATACGGAAGTGTGTTCCAGGTGTGTTTTAGGTGTGCTGTACTTGTGTTCTTGGTGTATTCCAGGGATGTTCCAGGCCAGCCCTGCTCTCCTCTGGTGAAGAGGAATAGCACAGCACTTGCTTTTGACTCTGTGGGTGCTCCTGGACCGATGGGGCTCCGGAGCGTGGCAGTGCTGGAGTGTGGCAGTGCCTGGCTTTGCCTCTGCCTCGCCAGGACCTCATTTAACTCTAGACCCCCCTAAGGTGCTGAAATGAACCCTCAGCCTCCTCCACTCATCCCCGTGGTAACTGACCGCCAAGGAATGCTCTGAGGGTGATTCACCTTTGATTTAGGTGGGTCCAGCAACTGAATACTTGGATGGATCCAAGAGCCACGCACTGTATGTGCTCCAAGGGGCACCTAAGGGCACTCTGGCACTTGTCACACTCGTGGCTAATGAATGAAAAAATGAGATAGAAATGAAATGTGAAGGAAACGATGCAGAATTTAGTGATTAATGCTTTGAACCTGGACTTGAAGTGCAGCAAGAGCTCTCAATCCTGCTGACTGAATTAAATAATCCAAATTACTAATACATTTTAGTATTTTTTTTTCCTGTGAAAAGACATTAAAGTGCTTTTAGGAAATGAGGTAAAGATTTTCCATCCATGTTTAAAACTAAAACAGAACACTGCTGTGGGTGCCCAGAGCCTGCAGTGAGCTCATGGCACAGGCTGTGCATGGCCACCCATCTCTCCTGCAGCCTGTCCTGCAGTGCCCTGGGAATGGCTCTGTCAGGGGCATCTGCACGAAGCCATGGACCACCCTGGGGAGCCACCATCGAGCCCAGGTGGAGAGAGGAGCATCCCCTCCCAGTGAGAGCCAGGGCCCTGTGGGGTGGTCTGGGGACACCCGAGGGTGGTGGCTTAACCTGAGTATCCCAGTTTGGAGGGATTTTACAGCCCCTGCTGTTGTTTCAGCTCAGACATGGCTGTGGGGCCCTTTGGGCAGCAGCTCTGACCTGCCTGGAGCTTCCCTTGTCTTGTGGATGTTTGAGAGATGCTCTGTTGCATTGGCTTGTTTGCTGAGGAGGTGTATTAATTACGAAGGGTGTATATTAATTGCACCCTCATCACTTGTGGCTGGACTGTGCCCATGTTGGGCCACTTAGTGCCCTTTTTCCTCCCTGATCCCCTCTGCCCTTGGCGTCTGGGGCTGCCCAGCAGTTCAATCCCCCAGGGCAGAGCAGTGGAAGCGACCACAGCCCCAGGCACGTGGCAGATATTTTGCTGTGTGGATACCCATATGTTTGGAATCTGTCTCTGTGAGCATATGTTTAATTTCTTGTGGAGAGGAGAAAGGACTTACCCGATGAGACTGATTCTCGAAACTGGTGAAGTGTTTTTTAGAAGTCAGTTCCCCCTGGCCCTGCTGGGGGTAGCTCAAGGGAGGGGGCTGGCACCAGCTAGTCAGGTCCTGCTGGGTTTTGGTGCATTCTGGGTTTGGTTTTAATTTTAATCTTTTTCTTTGAATGTCTCTCTCCCTGCTCCAGCACAAGCCAGAACAATGTCCCCATCTCCCTGGAGCACAGCCCTTCCCTAGGCTCATCAGTACTGATTTGTGGGGAGCCCATCTGATGGGGGGGTGCTCCCAGTGCCACTGGTGGAGCCCTCGGCTGTTCCCACCCTCCCTGCCCACTGCTGGGCTCCAGTGGGACATGGAGCAGACAGGGCTGTGTGCCTGCTCCATCAGGGAGGTTGTGCTGTCTCCTGTGCCTGAGCACAGAGCACAGGCACAGAGGGAAAAATAAGAGCGTTTCCCCAACTTTTGATAACTTTTTTATTTCCACTTAATATACACCTACAGCCTCACTATAGAAACATTGGAAACCAGACTTTAGCAGGCCTTGGGGACTGCAGCATTATCCATCTTCTGTAAATACTGCAGAGCCGTGTGCTGTTGGAAACCTTTTTATGATCACAGCTCAGCTGGAAAGCAGCACCACATTCCCACTGTGCTTTGGAATCACTTCCTTTGCTGGTGGGGTGGAGGGCAGCAGCTGTTGAAGAGTTTTGGTTTAAGTGTTTCATGAGATAAAAGTGTAATTGTCTGGATTTTAAATATATCTCATGCACTGAGATCAGTGTAAGTATTGCAGGTAAACCAGCATTGCTTTGTGCCACAGAGATGCCACTTCCCTCCTCAGGAATATTCCAGAGACTTGGGCTTGTAGTCCTTCATGCTGCAAAGTTAGTGGAGGTTTGTGTCTTAGAAACAGCTCTGGAGCAAAGCTTATCCCAGACCTTTAAATCTAATAACACCTTCCTGACAGCATCCAAAGGCCAGACACCCTCCGACAGCTCCTCATTCCACCCAAGCACCAACAGCGTGAGCAAGACACGTCTCTGGACATGCAAATGTGTCCGGTTCTATTTAATGAAGATAAATATCTTAATTAAGATACCCAGCTGCCTGCGGCACTCAGGAAATTATATGAGCATAAGCTCGGCTGGGAGCTGGTGCAGATCCTTCGGCTGCCCTTCCAGGGAGCTCCTGCAGTCTCTGGGGTACTGATGGGACAGGATGGGGAGTGAGGGCCCTGTGCTGCCTGCCACGCTCCCCTAGGGAAGGGCTGTGGCGGATGCTCATCACCAGCCCGAGCCTTCCTACACTGCTCAAGGCAAATGAGCTTGTTTCCCCCCTCAATGTGTCTCAGCTGGCAAGAAATAACCGTCCCTGACGGTGTTACACACCCCTATGTGCTGCTGCTGAACACTGGTGAAACTAGTGTTGAATTTCTGTCTTTAAACTGTCATCACGTTCATTTTTCATCCCCTTTAAAAAAGATGTTTTAAAAATAATATATTTAGCAATGACTGGGCAAGCACTGAAGCCAGCAGAGCCCCACCACACAGCATTGGGCTAAAGGGGCCATGGCAATGGCCGAGAGTGAGTAGGCTCTCAAGAAGGCTCCAGGGTGAGATAAAGCCTTTTTCTTAAAAGAAAGAAAAAAAAAATAAGTCTTACGTAAGTCAAAACATCTGCTAGTGCATGACTAATGCCTTCCCTCCTCCCTGGTGTGGCAACTGAAGTCCATGGGAATTATATAAATGATTGTTTCCTGTAAAAAGTTATACATTGTTCATAGGGCTTTTGGGGACAAGCCTCATGTTCAGCCACCCCTTCCCTTGCCCTGTTTGCTCGTGGCTCTGGATCCAGCTGATCTGTGGCCTCACTGTACTGCTGCTGTGAGCTGAGAGCAGCAAAGCCCAAACCCATTGTCCCTGGTGAGCTGGTGCCAGGGTGGATTTATTCCTGCCAAAGTCAGCTTAGCTGGGACAATTACCTGTGTTTGAAAGCAGAGGTTATTGATGTACAGTGCTGACAGCTGAATTAGCTGAGTGCTGGGCTGTGTGTGGTGCCTGGGGTGTGCCTGCTGTGGTGGCCTCTGGTGACACTGGCTGTGCCCTCCGGACCACCCTGCCTGGCGGGGGGGCAGTGCCTTCCCCAGGACAAGGCTGATGGCATTAATTGCAGTGGCAGAGCCCAGGATCCACATGCCTTTGGTTTGAGGATGTGTATTGGCAAGGGCCTAGAAAGTTCTGTGGCAGCTGGTCTGTCTGAGAAGTGCAAGGAAGTGTTCTACAGGCCCCACAGCCAATCTGGCCCCCAGACATGGTTTTGTTCCAGCAGAACTTCCCCATTCTGGCAGTGCTGCTCTGCAGCATCTTTCTAACTTTGCTGACTCTTTTGCTTCTTGATGCTGATTTAAACCTCAGGTGGGTCAGGTGCCCCCGCCCAGCTCAAGGCTCCAACCATGTCCTGGTGGAAGTGCTGCTGCTGCCAGTCTGCCCAGTACCACCCAGTGGGGAACTGGGCTAAACCACTTCTATGCTGAATTTTTAGTGGTATGCCTTGCTTGAGTTTTGTTCTAGTTTCCTTGAGTGGATCTCTCAGTTC
This sequence comes from Pipra filicauda, assembly GCF_003945595.2. Lineage (NCBI taxonomy): Eukaryota > Metazoa > Chordata > Aves > Passeriformes > Pipridae > Pipra > Pipra filicauda. The sequence continues at coordinate 618,643 of NW_024103873.1, forward strand.
TGGACTCTTTGGGTCTGTGTCTTGGTTAGAGCAGCAGGAGCTGGGTCCAGCAGAGGTGAGTGCTCCTGGCAGCTGGATGGATGCAGGTGTCTCTCGGGCCTCCAAATCCTGCACCAGGACACGCCCCGGGTTTCTGCTTTCCATGGGCTGGGACATAAACTGCTGCCAGCGTTACTAATGGCCTTCTGCTTTTAGCCTGAGTGCTGCAGGCTGCTGCTCCAACGTGGAAATCATGGAGTCAATTAAGTAATTACCTGGCATTTCAGCTGCCAACACACGAGGGGTTTTGTTTTTCACCACTGGCGTCAATCCTGACACTGTGTCTCACCCTGGACTCGTGGGTCGGGGTGGGTGAGGGGGGATGTGAGGAGCTGGGCACCACTGTGCCCCTGAGCTCACCTTCCCCTGTAGCTGGTCTGAGGGATGGTCGGGCTGTGCTGGCCAGGAGGAGGGAGAAGCCCCGAGGACAGAGCGGATCCCGGGTTTGCCCTCCCTGCCGTGCAGAGGATTCCTGGTGTCTGGGCAGTGCTGCATGACCAGAGCATGACAGGCCTCTGTCCACACAGGGCGGGAATCTGGGAAGGTGTCAGAACTCCAGGTGGTAGATTCTGCTTTGGAAGCATCAGTCAGAGTATGTTTTCTAACAGGTCACAGAATGGTTTGTCCCCCGGGCTGGAAGCCCCGGGGTGCAGGCACAGGACCTGCCCCTGCTGCTGGGCACCCGCCCCTGGCCGTGGCACAGAGCCCCGGGCACAGACCCTGCAGGGATCCAGCTCCCCTTGCACACTCTGTTTGGGGGTCTGGGGGGACCCCACAGCAGTGGGTTAAAGCCACAGCAGCTGCTTTAATGGCTACTTAAAAATCAATTTCATTTGTCATCTTTGCTATTTATAGCACTCACTGGGGCTCAGAAACACAAACATCCTAGAAATACAAACAACCTACCATTTCATTTTTCTTTTCTTTTTTTCCTGCTTTCTGCCAGGCAGGCTGGTGGGACCCTGGAACCCTGGACCAAGGAGTGCCCCACTGAAGGGCTGCCTGAGTGTGGATGCCCTTGCAGGAGCAGAGCAGCAAAAACAGGACCATGAAGGACCTATGGTTAGTAAATTTAACAATATATGGGAGAGTTTGTTGCCACAGCAGCACAAAACAGCCAGGGGACATCAGTGTCAATTGTAGCCCTTCCCAGTTAGGTCATGAGTTAGTGTATGAATGTATTTGTACTGGGAGACTTCATTACAAACATCTGGCTGGGGCCAGATTTGCTGCTGCTTGTTCAGTCACAGATAATCACTTAGCACAGGTGTTGGATTAAATTGCAAATTCAAGAAGGGCCAATATCACACAAGTTCATATGTCCTGATTCTGCAGATAAAGCTGACTAAAAATGTTCAGTGAAATTTGTGGTGGGGAAACAAGTATTAAATCCATTGTGTGTTATAGGGAGGGGCTGATTAGAAAAACACTTTGTTTTAAATTTATCAAAATGAAATGTCCTTATATTTGTTGTGAGAGTCCTTACTTGGAGGACTGAATTATAGGAAGGGGAAAAGCAAACTAGAAGCAGCACTAGTAGAAGTGCTTCAAATTGCTGTGGCGATGTCTGGTGAGTCCTAACCAACACTTTTTATAAACTGTAGATTTTCCCCCCTAGGTGTACATTTCAGTCCTATTGAACTTGTCTGGAAACAGGCTTGGAATCTTGGCTCTAGCCTGGCAAGGAGAGTTTTCTCTGCAGGCTGAGTCACTGGTGTCCATCCATCTCCCTCCCAGAGGTGGCTGCTGTGCTGCAAGTGCCATGGAGGGACTGGAGCTGCTTTTTCTGCAGGTGCTCTGGTGACAAATGGCTCCTTCTTCCCCTGTTTAGTCTCACTCTGACACATAAATCCAGGCATAAGCATGCTAAGCTGGGTGGAAGCTGAAACTGCCTGTTCATAGTTCCGTGTTCTGGCTGTTTTACCCCTGTTTGTTTGATGAGCAGCAGAGTGAGCTGAACTGTAGGTGACACACAGCAGCACAAGGAGCAGCTGGAGACTCTGCTGAGGCTCTGTGATCCAGGGAAATACATCTCCAGTGGCTGCTGGGACTCATCAGCACCTTGGTGAGACAACGCTGGGGACTGCTGGAGTGTGCTAAGAAGCAGGGCCGAGGCTGGTGGAGGCTGGATGGATCTCTGCCCTTGGGCAGCTCCAGGCAGAAAGTGCAGAGGCACAAGTTCATGATCCATGGGAAAGCACGTAGGGCTTGTTGGCAAAAGTTGTGTTGCTAATTAAACAGGAGCTGGGAAGTTGCTTGAGGGGGCCAGAGCCCTGTGAGAAGCTGTCCAGCCTCTTTTGCACTTTCCAGTAATTAAAGGGAGTAATAAATAAATGTTCTTTGGAGCAGGGTGGGCTTGGGGAATGTCTTACCCTGGCATAGAGATGGAGCACAGGGAGCTGCACTACCCCTGCACTGCAAAGGCTGAGATCTGCTTAATGTTTGGGGATGGGGAGGGCAGCAATGAAGTGATAAATACAGCAGCAGAACAATGCAAACAATATTTAGCGAAGGAATGAAGTTCCAGTGATGGATATTTTGGTGGCAAATCAGCAGCTGTACAGCACAAGGGGTTGGGGACAATTTGTGCTCAAACTCTGCTCCCGAGTCCTTCAGCTGAAAAAGGCTAAATCTGTGCAGGAGAATTGGAATATCAACAGAGAAACACTTTATTAACTTATTGACACTTACCTTTGAATTTCACCTGGTTTACCCATTTTTCCTCTGCATAGGAATGCAGGTTGTTTCCTATTTGATAGCCCCTGTCTGTGACCTCCATCACAGCTCTCTGAAGAGGATACAGAGCACTGAGCATTGTGTCCACCCAGAGACATGGAGTAACTGCACAGCCAATCACTAATAGAAATTCATCACTGGAAAGTAAAGTCATTTCCCACTGAGAAGGGTCTTAGCCTTTCCTGGAGTGGGATGCTAATTGTAGGCTCTTTTTGTTCATACTGGTTCTCAAAAGCAGCAGAATCACTTTTCTGTAAGTAGCTGAATTAATCTAGTTCAGCTTTTTTTTTTGGGGGGGGGGGATGAGGGTGGAAGAAAGGAACTCAGGCTATGAACCAAGCAGACAAAGAGAGACTCTAAGCCACAAAGCTGGCAATGGAATATGCTGTTGGAGAAAATCCAAGAGAATGGAAGGTATTACAGACCTACCATTGCATCTAACTGTGCATGGCTTATCAGTGCAGGAGTTTTTATACTGGAGTAACTCAGAGCTAGCGAGATTAGTCATGATTTTCTTAACATTCATTGGATCTGCATCAGCGGCCAAACAGGAGGTATCTGCATGTGCAAAACGTCTCTCTAACGTCAACAAGCGTTGCTGTGGCAAAAGGCCAAACCCAGCCAAGGCCAATTCACCGATGGCTCATTGTTTGAATCTGTGTCCCTGTCTCGGGTCAGGGCTGTGCTGGTTCATCTGCTGCCTTCTCTCCCCAGGCTGCCTATCTAGCAGCCACTGTCATCTCATTCTGCCCTCAGGTCAGGCCCAACTCAATCAGCATTGGTTTACTATGAAATGTCCAGAGTCATTTTACTCATTGTGTCTTTCTCAAAGCACTCCAGGAGAAAGTTTAAATATTATTTCTGGCTCCTTCAGCCACTAACTCTCATGATGTTTTCATGGAAGCTTCTATGCTGCTCTGTAACATGTTTTTCATTGATTTACGTTGACCTAAAAACATTGCAGTAAAAAAAAAAGAAAAAATTATTTTGTTTGTGCTTTCAAGGCATTTCTGTGTGAAAGGACCTGATGTTCGTGGAGCTGTGGCACAGCTAAAGCAGCAAAGGTTGGGTGTGGGGTACCTGCCAACACAACCATGCTGGGGTGATAAATACACTTCAGCACATGGGCTGGGAGCATTTTGACTAATGAAAGGTTGTTAGCATTTCCCTGTGGTGGTTTGTGCTTGGAGGGCAGTGACTGAGGCTCTTGGCATCGCTGGCTTGCCAAGGAAGCAGCAGTGGGGTGGTGGGACTGTCGTTACACCACAGGCTTTTAGCCAAAAACTAATGACACGGAGGCAAAACCAGCAGTCTGCAGTCTGTTATCTTTAAACAGCACAGTGAATTATACATGTGCAAAAATACAGCAGGTACTGCAGGGCTGGCCCACACCCCTCACAGGCACTCTGATACTTCACTGACTGCTCCAGTCCTGTGCCTGGTTTGGCTGGGGTAGAGTTACTTTTGTTGGCAGTGGCAGGTATGGGTCTGTGTTTGGGATTTGTGCTGAGCACAGTGGTTATAATAGAGATGGTTTTGTTATTGCTGAGCAGGGCTTACCCAGAGCCAAGGCCTTTCCTGCCCCTCGTACGGCCACGCTGGGGAGGGGGCTGGGGCAGTGTGGGACAGTGGGAGGGGACACAGCCAGGACAGGTGACCCCAACTGATCCAAGGGGTACTCCATACTCTATGATGTCATGCTCAGTAAATAAGGTGGGGGGACGTTTGGAGCGATGGCTTTGTCTTCTCAAACAACTGTTACATGTGATGGGGCCCTGCTGTCCTGGGGATGGCTGAACACCTGCTGCCCATGGGAAGCAGGGAATGAATTCCTTTGCTTTGCTTATGTGTGTGGCTTCTGCTTCACCTACTGACCTGTCTTTATCTCAACACACGAGTCGTCTCGCTTTTACCCTTCTGATTCCCTCCCCAGTCCCACTGGTGGGGGAGTGAGCGAGTGGCTGCTGGGGCTTGGCTGCTGGTTGGGGTTAAACCACGGCAACATGAGATCTTTTTGTTCTAAAAGTCTCAACATCAGACTAAATTTAGTCCTGTAGAAATCAATAAATGGCTGCCAACTTTCACACAAGGGCAGAGCAAGGTCAATGTTAAATGTTTCTGGGCAATCTTGCCCATGGTTTCAGGCTCTTTACTTCTCCAGTTGGGAATGACATGATGAGAAACTTTCCACTGCTTTAAATATTAAGGAATCTCTGAAAATACTTAGAAACAATTAACTCAAAACGTTCTCTGTTTTGGGGTTTAATTTTTTTTTGAAGTACAGTATGTTCTTCTGCAGATTTTCATCCAATCTACACGCTGGTGTCCCAGAGGCTTCTTTCTGTGGTGCATTTGTGTATCTATAATGAAGAATGTCGAGGGGCACACAGACATGTGAGGCAGACCGAGGTGGAGTGTCAGTTTTTAGTTTTAAGATCAGTGGATGAAGGGCAGCTGAGGATGAGCCGTTTGTCTGTTGGAGCACAGAGAAAAACAACAGTTCTGCACATGGCACTGGGCACCACGGGGGAACAAACACTCTTTACATTATTAAGTTGTGCACAACCAGCTGGGAATTATGTAAAACTTCACGAAAATATTTTCTTTGTCTCAATAGAACATATGAAAATAAATTGCTTTTGGAGATTTTCTTTGTGTCAGGCTACTACACTTCCTACTAAGCTTTTTCACACATTTCTCTGTTAACAGAACAGGGCAACAAGCTTATGGAAATGCAGTTGGGTCTTCCTGGTATTTTAATTTAAATGAGCATTTCAGGGGCTTGGGAGGAGGGGATATGTTTGGTGTTCTGTGTATAATAACAAGTTGTAACTTGGTTGTTCAGCAAAATAAACCAGTTTAGTATTGCTACACCAAAGCCCAAAGTGCCAGTAAAACAGTGGGAAGCATTCCTACAGGGAGGACAAGTGTCCTCACTTGGCAGGACTCTGTGGGTTGGATCTGCTCCTTGGGACCTGTCATGCTCCAGCAGGCTCCAGCTGAGCAGTGCTTTGCCTGGCCAAGTCCTCGGGCAGTGCAATAGGGCTGAAGGGGTGTGAGAGGCTTCCCAGTGCCTCTCCTGTGGTGGGAGAGCCCAAGGGACTTCATCCCAAATGGACAATGCCCACAGATAACCAGGCTGTGCACCACAGGCTGGGGGGATCATCTGAGCACACAGCCTAAGGAGGTGGATGCTCTCCAGCTTTGCCATTGTACAGGATTCAGGTGAAAGCACAGGTTTTCCAAGTTGTTTGTTTTTGTTTTTTTTTTTTTTTAATATATATATGGTGCTTTTACAGTGGAAATAATTTAAATTGTGTTTTTATTCAGTAGTGGTCTGTGTGGATGGTGTTTGACTGTAGACTCCCTGCTCTTTGCTCTTCATCGGTCCAAAATAAAAAATAAACATGTTGCTGCAGGAATGAACCTGCACCCCTGTGCCCATTCCTGGGGGGTGAGTTAATTCCCACCCAATAAGCTCATGTCTGATACATATGAGTGAACCTGGACTGAGAGTGGCCACGTGTGTGAGGGAAGGGAAAGAACAGAAAATTACAAGAGTTTGATACATTCATTTGTCACAGCTCACAGAGAAAACAGAAATGGATTCCTTAAGGTGAAAAGAACAGGCACTTAAGTGACACTATTCTGTAAATTCTAGCACTTTTGGCAAGGGGCAGGCAGTAATCAGAGCCATTCAAATATATAAATTCAGAGATTCATAGTGCCCAAGGCCAGCACAGACCATTGTGATTATTTCCTCTGACCTTCCCCATCGTGTGGGTCATGGAGCACCTTTTATATAGCTATATATTTATATATAGACATTGAGTGCCAGTTCAGGGAGCTTGGCTTGATTTTATCCAATTCAAAAATCAGACTAGCACAGATCAAGAGCAAGCACATGGAAATTACACTACTACAAACAAACTCGTAGGAAAAACCAGGCACACATACACGCAGCTTTTGGGGAGCAGCACATTTGAGTCACCAGCTGCTGCAGAAGTGTTTCAGACCTGTGTAACTAAGGAAGTAAAGGGAGCTGTTACTGTTCCAAAAACTATTATAAAAAATGGTTAAATGTGCCTTGTGTGCGTGTCTGAAAACCTCTGCTACAACAAATTTAAGGAACAGGAATGTTGTAAGTGTAGAGCGTGCCAGAGTACCTGCCAGGGGAGGGGGGTCAGCGAGCCCCGTGTGTGATGGGCAGTGCCTGGGCACAGCCTGGGTCAGTACCTGCCCTCGGAAACCAGAACTGCACCCAGATACTGCAGTTTGCTTTGCAATTTTATCCTCTGTGACTTGGGCAGTGCGTTCATTTCCCTGACCTCCCTGGCAGTTCTGAGCCCTCCTGAGAGCCCAGGGCAGCACTGAGCCCCAGTCACCACCTGCCCTGGGGGTGGTTTGCAGTCACCAGGCCGTGTATTTTTAGTCTGGGTTTTGCTGTCCCCTCTGTGGAATTCAGAGGCAGATCTGGCCGGGGCAGAGGTGCTGGGGATGATGCCCATTCCCATGGGAACCCAGCAGGGCTGTGGGGAAGGGCATTCCCATGGCAAGGGGCTGACCTGCACCTGTGCAGAGCACAGGGCTGGGCTGTGGGAGGTCACTGAGGAGGGAGTGAGGTGGGTGATCGCATTTCCAAATCTCACCCACACAGTGTCTTAGATGTGTTTTCAGTTAGTATCTCCTGGGAGACACAGATGAAAACTCTCAGGCCCATCTTGTGGGAGCACTCAGACACATATCTCATTTGTCCCCTGAGTAAACAACTGATCACAGTGGCTGAGAATCCATCAGCTGAGCACAGGAGTTCTGAGAATCCTATTCCATCCATCAGCTGTCCAAGGGAGTTCCACAGGCACATGGGATGCACAGAGACCGGTGCTGTTATTTTAGCTCCTCCAGGGGTGGGAGGCACACAGGGGAGAGAAGGTGTAGAAATGCCTGGTGGATGATTCATTCAGTGCTGAAAAGCTACCTGGTTGGAATCGCAGAATCATAGAATATCCTGAGCTGGAAGGGACTCACAAGGATCATCCTGCACAGACACCCCAACAATCCCACCCTGTCCCTGAGAGCGTTGTCCAAACCCTCCTGGAGCTCTGGCAGCCTTGGGGCTGTGCCCACTGCCCTGGGGAGCCTGGTCAGTGCCAACCACCCTCTGGGGGAAGAACCTTTCCCTGAGATCCAACCTGAGCCTGCCCTGTCCCAGCTCCAGCCGTTCCCTGGGTCCTGTCCCTGCTCACCCAGAGCAGAGGTGGGAGCTGCCCCTCGGGAGGAGCCACGGACCCTGCTGGGGTCTCCCCCGTTAACGTCCATCCGCAGGATTTCAGAACTGCCCGCGCAGGTGTTTAATTGAGCATCATTAGACAGCGAGCACGGAAGGTGTTGCAGCTGTGGCACAACCCCGCCCTTTGGGAGGCCACCGGGGAACGGGCCTGGGGAACGGGGGTACCGCACAGGGCCGGGGGCGAGCGGCGGCTCCGCCTCTTCCCCGCGGCCGGCGCCCGTTCCCGGCGCCCGTTCCCGGCAGTTCCTCCCGGAAGCGCCGCCGGAAGCGCGGGCGGAGGCGCGCGCGGGGTGAGCGCGCGGGGCCGGGTCCGTTCGGGCCGGGTCCGTTCGGGCCGTGCGGGACAGGACCGGGCCGGGCCGCCATGGCCCTGGCGCTGCCGCTGCCCGAGCCGCCCTGGCCGCCGAGCCTGGCCCCGCTGAAGGTGCGTGCGGCGGGGCCCGGGGGTGGCGGGACACGGCCCCGGGCATGGCGGGACGGCGGGCGGGGGCCAGCGGGGCCCAGGGGCCGGGGAGCGGCCCCTCTGCCCTGCGAGCAGGCCGCGGCAGCACATCCCGGCGCTGCCGGTGGATCCGCCCTCGCCCCACGAACCCTTGAGCGGCCCCTTCGCACAGCGAACCTCCCGTGTCGGGCACCCCCGCTCGGTACCGCTCCCCCGTGTCGGGCACACGTGCCGTGCCCGTGGCTGACCCCGCTCTCCCTGCAGGACGTGGATGACTTGCTGCGCTGTGGGATTTGCTTCGACTACTTCAGCATCGCCGTGATCATCCCGCAGTGCTCCCACAACTGTGAGTCTGCTGGGAGGGGCTGTTGCTCTGGTGGGACTTGTCCAGTCCTGCTGCCTCCTGTGTGAACTTCCTGAGTGTGAAGTGTAAGGAAAGGCTGAGAGAACTGGGTTTGTTCAGCCTGGAGAAGGCTCCAGGGTGACATAATTGTGGCCTTCCAGGACCTGAAGGGAGCCTAGAAGAAGGATGGAGAGAGACTGTTGACAAGGGCCTGGAGTGACAGGAAAAGGGGGAATTGCTTCTTACCGACAGAGAGTAGGGTTAGATGGGATATTGGGAAGAAATCCTTTGCTGTGAGGGTGGGGAGGCCCTGTCACAGGTTGCCCAGAGAAGCTGTGGCTGCCCCATCCCTGGAAGTGTCCAAGGCCAGGTTGGATGGGGCTTGGAGCAACCTGGGCTAGTGGAAGGTGTCCCTGCCCATGGCAGGGGGTGGAGCTGGATGGGCTTTAAGGTCTCTTCCAACCCAAACCATTCCAGCATTCTATGGTTCTCCTTGGGATGGAAGCTGTGAGAAGGTCTGTGAGATGGAAGCAGCCAGAACCTTCCCTCATGCAGTTCCTGCTGCAGCATAAACACGTGGCATCTGGATCAATGCACTTAAAACGCTGCCTATTTCTACAAGTCTCCATTTAAATATCTTTCATAACATCTTGAGGGTGGAGCAAAGCTGTATGTGGAGAGCATTATGAGCTAAAATTTTCCGTGCTGCTCCGCCTGCCTTGGGCTGATATCTGTTGGAACCTGGACCCAAGCAGTTTGCTGAAAGCCAGATTAGAGGGAAATATGTTAGCTTTTCTCATGTTAAAATAAAAGCTTGTAATTGTTTGCTTCAGAAACTGTAGCACTTCCCCTTCCTTCCACGAAGGGGGTCATTGTAGTTTGGCAGTGAAGTTTAGTTTAGCTTGGCAAAGCTCTCACCATTGAAACCAGTATTCTTGTGGTGGGGAGCACTGGAAATTCTCTACTCGCTGGTGACACAGTGGGGTTCAGAGGCCCTTAACTTTGGAAAGAATCTGTCTGCCTTTTCTTTAACAGATTACACATTTATTTCCCCATGCAAACTGCAGAAGGTCCAAGTTTTCTACAGTAGCTCAAGCTTTCTTGAAGCACTTTCAGTTGCTTGTCTCTGTAATCTCTTGAGTCAACTGAGGTTGGACAAGTGGAGCCAAAAGCCCTCTGCTTTAATGAGTAATTGTGAATGGATGAAAATGAAGTATGTCTGCTTGCAAACCTTTCTGCTGACTCTCATTTTCTTAATGATCTATTCCAGGGTCTCTAGACATCCCTGTGATGTGTTTGCACCTGTAGCCACTTAAATTCCTCCTCTGCTCCTTGGGTGTTGGGAGTGTTCAGTAGCTCATGTGACAGTAGTTGTTTAACTGTCTTGGTGCTTTGGACTGTGTTGTTACTGACAGAATAGATGTGCCATCCATATTTTTTTCACATGATAAAGGCATCTGAAGGTGAATGTCTTCTCTAGCATGGATGGAAGGAACTGTGGCCCTGGGATTTCTTATACCTGGTATGGGAGCATGAGCTCTGTCTGCAGGCTGGTGTTGGTGTGCTGGATGTCAGCAAGCTGGATCTGCCAGTTCATTCATATTCATACAGTTAAAGTTAATTTGCTTTTTTTATGGATTTCCCACCTCATATAACTTCTTAATAGATATAGTAACTTTTGAGTATTTAGCTGGATTTGTGGGTTTAAGTGTTATTTGGTGTGTTAAGGCCAGGTTGGATGGGGCTTCAAACCAGTCTGTGATTAATTAGTGCTCCTGCTGCTTTTCAGACTCACTCCCAGAGGGTCTATGAAATATAAATCTGCTTTGGGAGCTGCTGCTGAGTGTTAAATGCTGAGACTCTGACCCATAATGATCTAGTGAGTGAATGTCTGTTTTACTGGAGAGTGATGAGACTTTATATCTTTAAGTGGCTGTGAAAGCTCATAGATAAGTTGACAAAGTAGAACAATTTCAGAAATCTACTGTGACAAAATGAAGCTTATGGCATGTTTCACCACAGTCTGTTGAACCATCCTGTGATGATGACATGACTTGCTTTCCCTGGGAAACATTAAGCTGTCTCTCAGCCTTCCAGTGCTGGCTTCCATTCTGTTTAGCCTTTTCCTTCGCTAACAAGTTGGTATGGTTTTGGAAAGGGGCAGAAAAGCCTGGGAAGAGGAGGAGACAGAGGGTGTCTGGGGCTGTGCAGGAAGATGGAAGTGGTCCCACATTAGTCATGTCAAAAACCCAGTGTGGGGGGAGTGAGCAGTGCAAGCATGGCTTTAGTGGTGCTGGCTGACCAAGGTCTTCTTGTCTTGCACTGGGAAACAAAAGGAAATGAACATCATCTTTTGACAGAGGGACTGACATTGGGTACTGAAATATGTTTGCATACAATACGTTTGGGGTTTTTTTGCTACAATGATAATCTCAATTCCATGGAAAGATGGTGTGTTTTCAACATTGGTGTATTGTGGAATAGCTTGCACATATTGTACAATAAGAAAATACACAAGTAAGGACTTGAAACTGCCTTTGGAAGAATGCCTTCTTTAAAATGACGTATTTCCTTTTTCCAGATTGCTCCCTTTGTATCCGCAAGTTTTTGTCCTACAAAACTCAGTGTCCAACATGCTGCGTGGTAAGTGCTTTTCTTTCCCCCTCAGCTTGTTTTTTTGTTTATTTTTTTGGTAAATCTCAGGAGCTTTGGACTGTGCTAAATAATTGTGATCACGTTACCACCTTTCCATTTGGTGAGCAGCTCTTTGGGCAAAGTTGGGCAGCTCTTTGGGATGTTCTTACAGCTGGAATTCTGCTCCAGAGTTGTTCTCACAGGCCTGTCAGCACAGGCGGAAGTGGATGGAGCATCAAGCCTGGGGTTTGGCTCAGGGCTGTGCATACAGTCTGTCACAAAACATTTAATATTAATTTGTCAGAATACACCATCGTTTAAACCAGGAGTGCTGAAACTTAGGCACTTAAATTTCCCATGTTTGAGTGGCCTCATTTCACCTCTCAAGGAGTCTTTAAAAGTGTTCACAAACCTGCTAGTCCTGACAGTGGCTGGTGTAGCCTTTTTGGGCATGAGAGGGCTCTGTTCTGCTCTGGGGAGAGGAGGTGTTTGCCAGGAGCAGGAGGCTGAGTGTGCAGAGCACTGGAGGCAGGTTGAGCTGCTCTGCAGGTGCTTGTTATTAGGATCTCACTTGAAGCCCTTTTTTGATTAAAGAACATGAAATGCAATTTTTTCTAAGCCTTAATCTAACTTCTCCTGAAGCCAATTGGGGTTTATCGACCTCCTGAAAGTGGTTAAAAACAGTAACTCAAACAAGTGAATGGTGCTTCAGGAATATTGGCAAAATAGGAGTAATTTTGGTCTGTGTTCTAAAGCATGAAACAGATGAGACTTTTCAAGACTGGAAAATGGATCTATTTGTGGCTTTGCCAGTTTTTAAACATCCAAACAAGTGCAGACTACTTGATGAAGTACATTTTACTGCCACCTGCTTAAAACTGACAGGTACTGGTATGAGAAAAACTAATGGAAGCTTTGTTAAAAAGAAGAGCAGAGAGACAGAGAGATAAAAATCAGAAATTGTTTCAAAAGAATGAATTGAATGCACAAAGTCATCTCATATTTCATAGTTTAATTCCATAATCAGAAGATTAACATTTCCCTTCATGGGTTTTCATGCTTTGTTGCTTAACGTTCTTATCACCTTCATAAAATCCTTGATTTGGTTTTCAAAATATTTAGACCTGTGCTACGATAAGCCATTGTTGGAGCCTGGGTATGCTGGGCTTTGTTCCTTTGGCTTTATGCTTCATTTTTATCTATTACCCTAATTTTCCAGACTTACAGTTCTCAGGCAGTTATTTTAATATGACATATTTTTCAGGAAAAAGAGTTTACCCTTTATACATCTTCATTCTCATAGCACTTTAGTGGGGTAGTTGAGTCGCTGAGCCAAGAAGCAAGTTATTGATCACTTGAACATTTTCTGGGCACTTGTTGTTTTCACTGCATTTGAATGTTTGTTTGGTTTTTTTTTTTTTGCTTTTTCTCTCTTTCTTTTCCAACAGGCAGTCTCGGAATCTGACCTGAAAAACAACCGAACATTAGATGATCTAGTGAAGAGCTTCAATTCTGCAAGGTATTGATGTAATTTTATGACCACTCTCTCTCTCTAGTTTGGCAGCTGGAAAGAAGAGACTGCCTGTGTGTGACCAGGCTCGGAGTCCTTGGAGAGCAGTGGTGTGAGGACTGAGCAAAACAATTGTGGTGTCACAGAAACATTGTCAAAGATGGATGTTTACACTTTTGGAGAAATCCTACAGGGTTCTGGCTGAAGGTTGCTGCCCACTTGGTGAGGTGTGGAGGCTCTACAAGCTTATTTTGGTCCTGGTTCTGGTTAACTGCCCTGTAAGTTGCAGTCTCTTCCAGTGTGTAGGAAGTCAAGCAGATATGTCAGGATTCTGTGGGAAAAATAATGGTAATAAAGATTTTCTGCTAAGATCCTTGCTACGTGTGCAGGGAAAATTCTGAACAGAAAGATTTTGTCCAGTGGTAACAATCAACTTGCAAGAGAATTCTCTTGGTGAAGTCACTGGCTGGGAAAAACATAGGTATTGAAGGACCACAAATGTGAGTTTTCCTGGGGAAGAGAAGTAATGGAGTGCTCTGCTTTCACTTGGGTTTCTTAGCTACTTTCCTGTTTAATTCATTTTTTATTTCATCCCTTTAAAAGACAGGAACAACAGAATGAGTTTGACTTGGTAAGTTCTCACCGCAGTAGATGCATGAGGCTCCTTGTATTATCTGTTTCCTTTTGATGAGAAGCAGCTCAGTGTTTGCTGGGGATTCTGTGGGTATTCCTGTGTCTTTGGGAGATAAATGCACTTTCATTTTTTTCTCTGAAATTAACTTGAAGCTGGAAGTCGGTGAGACCTGGCTTCATAAGTGACAGGAAGCAGAGTTCAGTTGATGACTTTGTTTCATGAGAGAATTTTTCTGTGATGAAAACCATAGAATGTAGATAGATCTAATCTCCTACATGACCACTGCTAGATTGAAGTGATTTATTTGAATAATTTAAATCCTACAGTTCCATTGTTTTAGCTTGAACTCTGGTGCTTCCTAGTGATAAATGGATTACTATTTTTTTGGTAATATTTAATTTTGTAGGGAACAAGTAGTGCTGACTTGGATCCATTATGATATTGAATCTTAAACATTAATTTTTTTGGCTGCTTTAATGGATCAGTATAAATCTTAGCAGTGAGAGTAGTTTAATAACCTTTCCTTGTGTGACTTGGAGCTCAGCCAGTGTCTCCCATGAGGTGGGATCAGTAGGATGGTGGTGCCCTGTCCCCTGCTCCGTTTGGGGTGGGTGGGAGCGGGCACAGGGCTTACTCTGGAGCTGGGTGGGAAAGGCCCCACGAGGAAGGCTCACTAATGACTGCTCTAATGAGACAGACCCCTCAGAGCAGTGTAGATAATGAGTCAGGTGCTGGGCACCCCCCGGGCTGTGTTTGCTCTGCCATGTCCTGGGCTGAGGGGACACAGCTTGGCCAGAGAGCAATGTGTGAGATGAGTGTCATTGAATCAGAACCCCATTGCTGATTTCTGCCCTGATGATGTTGGTATAGGACAAATCTTGTCTCCCCCCTGCTTCCCCATCTGCTTTGTTTCCCTGTGGCCCTCCCCAAAACAAATCCAAAGTCCAGGGGTTGAAGAGCTCAGCACATTTCAGAGATCAAGTCTGTCCTGACCTGACTTTGAGCCTTGGGTGGTTTAGTGTTTATGAAAATTAGACCTTAAATCTTCTCAGCATTTCACAAAGTGCAAACCCATTCCTTAAGTCAGGCCTGGAGGGGAAGAAAATGGTAATGTTGGTGGTACCTAGAGTGCAAGCTGTGCTCCAAGGTCAGTGTGTGCAGGGAATAGGAATCATTCCAGCCAGGGCCAGGTGCTGATCCCGTTTGTACTCTGCTCTCTGCTTTACACCCTGTGCCCAAGTGTCTGCAGGGTGAGCTGGTGTGGGTGTGCTTGGGGTGATGTGTGGGAATGCTGCTCCCTCCCCATCCAGGGAGAGGGCTGTCCTGTTTCCCAGTGAAAGTGGAGGTATCCTGTCATTCCTCATGGCCCATCGATGTTTTATTCAGTGTGAAAGGCAGAGGAGCAGTTCTGACCAGGCTGTAATGGGTGTGAATGGACAGTGCCCTGTGTGAGGGGCACAGGAGCTCAGGGGGGGCATTGACATGAGCAGTTTTGTTTTCCCTCACCTGCCAGTGCTCTGGGATGGAATTCCTGGCTCTGGACATGTCGGGAGAAAAGACGAGGAGCAGTATTTGTGCCAGCTGTCCTTTATGAACTTTTATCACTTGCAGTAAGGCCAGTGTCTTCAAAAATAAGTGTAAAGTTTTGTGTGAAGTGTAAAGAATTAATTTCATTGTCCTCTAATAGATTATTTTGATAAAATTTGGAAGTTTTTGCGTCACCTTGTTAGAAAATTTAGCAGTAGAAATTAGAGTTACAGTTGCATAGGTAGAAAAGTAGTCCTTGCTGACAAGGATCTCTGCTTTTCTTCATACATAGGGAAGAAAAATATGCTGTTACTTTCGAGTTTATATCTTAGTTTCCTAATCGGGACTACTTGACAGGTAGTGATTCACAGGAATAAACCCGTGGACTCTGAGTGCTGAGGGAGCAGGTGCTGTCATTGCTGATACACTGATTAAACCTCCAGCAGGAATGCAGATGGAGTTTCAAGGAGATGCATTGCCTTTAGTGCAGGTAGAACCATCCTGTGTGAGCTGTTCCTGGGAAGATTCACAGCTCCAGCTCTTCCCTGGAATTTATTTATGTGGAAGCACTAAATTCCCTGTGACTTCGCTTCGTTACTGTTTTGGCAAGGGAGAATTAAAGGGACCATAAAATGGGAACCATATTCCTGATGAAGGACTCCGAAATACTTTTTGCAGGTCTTACAGATCTGAAATAAAAAAGGTGGCAAGTTTTTTGTGCTGTTTTTGAAGCAGAGGGAGTGTGCTGGGGGAGGGTGTTAAACCATCCCATTTTTAGTTAAACAAAAGCAGTGTAAGTGCCTCTCCTGACCTGACCCAGGATTAAGGAGGATGGGTCTCACAGGAGGGTTTGGGTACTGGCTGTAACAGTGGGTCTGGACTCCCTGACACCTGATTCATTCATCTCTCAGCCTTTAAAGGGAGGGGTGCTGCTGGTGCTCGTGAATTCAGCTTTCTGTCAGCTGTTACTGCTTTGTGCCAGGAAGGTTCATTGTGTCTGCTGGGACCTCTCAGAACTGATAGCAGTTCTGGAGAGTGTCTTAGATAACAATGAAGACCACACAAAACACAGAGCTTCTTGAAAATTGAATTGAGGTTTGCCATAGAATTGGTTTCCAGGTGAGCTGGACAGGCTGGTGATGCAGAGGTTGGACTTCCCCATCATTCCATGCTTTCTCTGGGCTCTCTGAATGATGGATGAGTCTTCCAGTCTAGTCATGCCTGTCCAAATCTCTGAATAACCAGAAATTTGAGTCATTTGCTCTGGGGCTGAGGGAGGTGTGGCAGGTGATAAAGTGCTACCGAAGAGCTCAGGGCTGTGTCCCAGCTCTTCCATCCGTGGGGTGGGACCACTAGATGTCATCACCCAGCCAGGGAAGCTGCTCACGAGCCCAAAATACCACATTCTGGGAAAAGCCAGCCTGGGACTGCTCTCTCCTCTTTTGCATTCAGTACTAGAGTTTTCTGTATTTTCCCACCAAAAAAAAAAAGTGTGTTTTGGCAAAAAAGTTTTCAAGTTCTTGTCCTGGTGTTCTTTCCACTGATTCTGTGCCAAGATCAGATCCCTTTGGAAAGTCTATTCCCAAGTCTTTATGTTTCGATATGAAGAAAAGCTCCCAGGATTTTTTGTAGATCAGTGGTGTAATTAAAACAATGTTTGTTATTCAATTATTGTTAGGATAGATTGAGTTTTGTACTGTTTTTCCAGTTTCTTTATCTTAGATGAGGTTGTATTTTATTGAACCAACTGTTACTAGAGAATCTGAAGTTTCTGTTCAGATTTCTCCTGGCTGCCTTCATGTGAAGCCAACACCCTGCATGTGAAGTGAGCTGGTTCTCCTTGGGCAGTGGGCCTTGGGGCTTCAGGGAAGTGCTCTGAGAAAGGCTTCTGTGGTGTGCACATTCTGTAGGAATATCACTCACAGTCCCCTCCTTTTAAAGGAATGGGAATCCAAATTGTTTCTGCTGTTATTTAGTGTTCCCCAGTTAAAAACCTTGCAAGTTGAGGAGCCACAGCTGTGTGCTTTCAGGGGCTTTGTCACCCCAGCTGCAGTGAACTGTGTCACATAGAGCTGTAAAGCCACGGCATTTGGCTACAGAGCAATGGAATATGGCAGTGGCTGCTGCTGAGCCCTTGGCTCCAGGAGCCTCTGTCACAGCTGGGTGACACCTTGTTTGAGGTGCTCTGGCTTGAAAATGCTCTTCTATTCAAGTGAGGGGGAAAGCTCTTGGGTCTCTGCTGTGTTCCATGTGACTTTTGAGAGGCATTTCATTGCATTTGCAAAATGCAATTTATTTAGTTTGAAATCAGGAAGACAGTGCTGAGGTTCTGCAGAGTGTGGTGAGGCTTGGCTGGCTCCTGGTCCAGGTTCCTGTGGGATGGGCAATCCCCGAGTGCTGCATGTGAGCAAGGGGGAGAGGGAAGAAGGAATGGGGAAAAAACTCCATCAGTTTGCATTCTCGTTTCTCCAAAAAAACCCCAGCACTGTCCAACGTGGATAACTGCATGCTTTCTCCTGGATGCTCCCAGGCAGCAGCTGTTCCAGTTGGTGTTGGATGCTCCTGCGGTTCCGGCCCCGCTGGCCTGCAGCAGGAGTCCAATTGCCCAGAGCCACGGCAGGGCTCCTGCTTCTCAACCAGAGTCAAAGGAGCTGCCAGTGATGGACAATTTCTTGAGAAAGGACAAAGTCTGCACCTTGGCAAAGGCAGGGGGCCTGGCAGGGACTGATCAGGGGACTTTCAAAACTGAGGAACATCGTGACCTTCATGGCACTTCTGCAGAGGCTGGTGATACAGACAGTGAAGTGGGATCACAGGAGAGTCCTGAGTGCACCAAAAGTCATGAAAAGCCTTCTACATCTGTGGTCAAAGGAGTCAAGAAAGGTGAGTTGTTTAGGTTTTGGTTATGCCCTGCTCTCTCTGCCAGGGGAGCCGGCTGTGTGTGTAAGAGGACCCTCAGTATGTGGCACTCATTCCGTTTCTCTGCCTGGTTCTGATCCCTGTTGGCACATGCAGCTCCTTCCCCTTTAACTGGCTGTGCTCTGCTCCAAGCATGTTCTTGATGAGGAAGCTTGGGCTGCTGACAAGGAATGAAATGGAATTCAGCATTCCATTTGCTTTGAGTAACAATGCCGAAAAACAATAGTTGTGCAACAGACTTACTCAGTAAAAATGAAGCAATTTCTCCTTCTCCCAGTGACTAGACAGACACCAACATTCATTCTGCCTTTGTGTCCTTGAGTACCCAGATGCAGGTTATTTTATAATGTGTTTGTTATTTGAGGGGTGAGTCCAAACTCGAAGTGAACATGGCAGCAGTTCTGTTAATGTTCCTGTTGATACACTCTCCAAAAGAGTCATGTGCTTTATTCTTCTGTAATTCCACAGGGTTAAGGTTAATTTATTTTGAAGCATGAAAATGCCCATTTATACTAATAAACCACAATAAAGTGGCAGAATCTTCTTAGTCCTGACGTGCTGGCAGCCATCCTATTGACCCAGCTAAAAGCCTAAATTAAAATAAAAGACCATGTAGGAGTAGAACCCTGGTTCTTATTAGTTCCGATTTATCTGTTCTTTTGTTTAACAATGTATTCAATTCTGAAGTTCATATTGATTCATTAGCTGGGTAAATCCTTCTTAAAGATGTATCACAGCCAGGAAAGGAACCATGGGAAACCTGTCCTGGTTTTTGTTACTGTCCCAACTGTTTGGGGTGTTTAACCTTTGGAATATGGCGTGGTTGGGAGTCAGGAGTTGCAGAGCAGTATTACCAGAGAACTCTCAAATCCCACAATATTTCACAGTTGTGAAAAACCAACATTTCAGAGGTTGGTTTTTGTTTTGTTTAAATCAGAGCTGGCTTCCCTCACACTGACACAGAGGGTGTTAGTTAAAGACTCTCATTCTGTTCATTCAAAATTAGCCATTTGTGATGAAATCTGATTGCTAAAGAGGAATGTTTTAAGTCTGTGTTTATTGTCTGCCTTGACAGGCAGTGTTTATAGGTGCCTCTTGCAGATATGATGCAAGAGTGATTGAGTGGGGTGGGCCTGTGCCATGGGATGTTCCTGAGCCTCCAGCCCAGGCACAGAATCCAGAAATGAGTGGGGGGCCCGGCTGGATCATGGGATTCCTGTGAGGCTGAGTTAACTCGTGGATTGACTGTCCTGAGAACCATACATTGGGAACACGATGTTAACAAGAATAAAAGCGGTGCTATAGTGTTTTGTCAAAAAGAAGCAGCCTCCTTTATTTAGGAGTGAAATACTGCAAAAGTGGAAAGCATTAACAGGGACATCTGCTGCTCTTTCTGTTAGCCCTTGGGTTTTCTTGTAGGATGTGTGTTAGTCTAGGTTATTAGGGATTTGATTCCATCTGTCTGCAGGGAAGATGAGAACCACTCTGATATTACATAGAGAGGGAATTCAGTGCTGTGGAACGAAAATGAAAGCTAAAAAGGAAGATTCTGGATAGACATGCCAGATCTTTTCAAACAAGACATTTGTAATTCTGGATTTTCATTTTCTTCAATCAGCAATTATTCTCTCAGATGAAAACATTTGCTTTTTGCTGTTATATCCACACTAGTAAATTCCTTCTTGCTTGCTTTCAGTGGAATGTCCTGTTTGTGAGGTGGCTATTCCAGAGCAATATATAAACAAGCACCTGGATAGCTGCTTGACCAGAGAGGAGAAGAAGGACAGCCTCCGAAGGTAAGGACAGCTTTAAGAACTTTCCTGTGCTCATGGCTGGTTTTGTGCTCTGCTGAAATTCCTCTCAGTTGCTGGGGTATAATAGCAGTGGGCTGTGCTTGTTTCTGGCTTACCTGCTGCACAGAGCACTGTGAAACGCTGTGGGCATTGTGGCCTCTCAAGAAAGCATGTGGATTACCAGTAGAATTACTTTTTGGCTTTTAGTGGCGAGAAGACACTGGCCAGTGCTTTAAAGAATTCAGCACAGGGAGCAGCCCTCAGTCTGTGCACTGTTCTTGTCCCCGTTCTGCTCCCTGGCATTGACATTCCCTCTGGGTAACTCCGGTTCCCATTTTTCACCTAGTGAATGAATCACTTCCCTCACTTCAGGTGGGCCAGGAGACACTTGCTTCAATAGCTGTCAAGTTAAAGAATAAAAATTGCACCTTTCTCTCCTCACTGTGGGGCTGTTCAAGTTTCCTGAAGATCTTAATTTCCATAAGATTGATGCATTCCTTTGGCTTTGTGCCCCTGCCCCAGCATTGGTCACGGTCGCCACATTCACATCAGAAACGGAGATTTCAGTTTGTTTTACTTACAGCAGAAATGTAGGCTGTTATTATTTCTGACTGATCAGGCTGAAGAAATGGGAGTGGCTTGTACTGCAATGCTTATTTTACCAAGTCCTCTGAAACTTGAATTAGAAAGTAATTTTATGTTAAAGCTCTTGTTTTGCCCAGTCATGCTTAAAGTGCAATATATAAGCTAAAGGACTTTGAAGTTGAAAAAATCATAAATTAATATTGAAATCTGATGTTATATTTTAATTTCCATTTGGGATGTTTTCAGTGCTTTCTCTGCTCTCAATAAATGCACATAAAAGCCAGATCTTTCCTTGGTGTCAAGCTCATGTCCCTAATGGGATTTTAAATTCTGCTTATTTTATCTCTAGGCTGCTTAGACCTTCAGTATGTGTCACACCAGACACTGCCCCGTAGGGACTGGCTCTCTGGGGTAAATGCTGGCTCTTGGCAGGGTGTGGTTTATGGCTGTGATGTTTGGTTCCAGTAACAGCACATCCCTAGTGCTTCTCTGAGGAATGGGAGCTCTGTTATTCTCAAAGCAGGAGCACATGGCTGAGCAGTATTTTGGCAAAACTGCTAATTTAGCCCCCCAAACTTTCACAGGGGTAATTCCAACGGGTGTGTGTGTTCCTAGAGAACACTGCACTTCTCAAAGGTGGGGAAACCCCACCAACATTCAAATCCAAACCTGTTGCGAGCTGTTTTCCTGTGGCTGCTGGCAAAGCTGTGGGCACTCTTTAGGTCATGCTGCTGGTGAACTGGAATACACACCAAGCTTCTGCAGGGCTTCCAAAAGATTTAATTATTCGATGACATTTTTTATATTTCCCAAAAGAATCTGAAAAAAGTTTCCCTGAAGAGTGTATTGTGGTAATCCATCTTCTTTTTGCCAGCTGAGCCATAGGGGCTGGATGAGAGCAAATGAATTAATAACAATTTTTGTGTAAGCCTTTTTTTCAATGTGAAATTTGTTTTCAATGTGATCAGTTGAAAGTGCTGAATAGTTTTGAAATAAATCTCTTGCTGTCATTGTGGAAAGCTGTTAACTGCTCTCTAATCCAGAGCAGTACAGCTGAACTTTGTTTTGCTGCAGAACCCAAGTTTCTTTCAGGTATCTTTCATCTCGAGTGGGTGAAATGCCCTTAGATATTTGTCAGTATTTTGATTTTCACAGGAGTAATAAATAAAGTCTGTTTCCTTTCCCTTTGGCAGTTCTACTCACAAAAGGAAGCCGATGTCTAAAGTTGTTTATAACCTGCTGTCGGACCGAGACCTGAAGAAGAAGCTCAAGGAACATGGTCTGTCCACCTCTGGGACCCGTCAGCAGCTCATTAAGAGACACCAGGAATTTGTGCACATGTACAATGCTCAGTGTGATTCCCTAAGTCCCAAATCAGGTAAGTGAGAAGCTGTAGGGAAGTTGTTGCCATCACAACCCATTTGTCTGCATTTCTCCCTCTGTTGGCTCTCGGGGCGGGAGGAACACTGGTTTGAATGGTTTGGGGGAACTGGAACTGGAAGAATTTATCTTGTGTAAAACAAGGGTAATGCAAAATACTCCTGTAATGTGGGGGGTACTCAGGAGGGTTCTTCACTCCGTGCTGGTGATGAAGTGGCTCCAAGTCTCTGCCTCATTCCTCCAGACTAAAGGAAGAGTGCCAGGGTGTGTTCAGTGTAATTCAGCTGCTCTGCCCTAAATAATGCAAAACTCTTCCTCTGTTCAAACCCTGAGCACAAAAGGGTGAATTATTAAACTCACACTTAAGATGCAGACATGCATTTTGGGTAGTAGCAGTGAGCCTGAGGTCACTATGTAACAGGAGTAGCTGAGCTTCTGAGGAAGCAGAGGTGCCAAATTCCGGGAGTTTGCTTAAACCAGTTTGGAACAGGTTTTATTCCTTCACAGCTTACTAAGCTTTTGTTCTCTGACTGCTTCACTGTCTGGTGAAAGTGTTTGTTTTGATAACTGCCTGCAGCTACCTGGCAGTGCTGTGGAGATGATGAAATGCAGGAACAGATTTGTAAAAGTAAATGTCAAAATAAACTGTGCAGGGTCCTGCATAGCTGTGGCTCTCT
Source organism: Pipra filicauda (assembly GCF_003945595.2). Classification (NCBI taxonomy): domain Eukaryota; kingdom Metazoa; phylum Chordata; class Aves; order Passeriformes; family Pipridae; genus Pipra; species Pipra filicauda. The sequence goes on from NW_024103873.1 coordinate 641,152, forward strand.
TTAAATGTTAAGAAACACAGCTATGTCTGTTTGTAGGCTTTGAATGTGTCTGACATAATCGTTGGGGTAGGTTGTGATTCATCTGTGGGCTTTGGCCATGAGCCTGCACACTGGAAGGTGGTCTGGGGGTAAAATAAGATAAACAGAAGATGCAATTATTATATCTTTCATTGAAACATCCAGTCTAAAATGGAAACTCTTTCTGAATGACATACCTGTGCACCACAGAAACACTTGTAGTGTGGAGGAGGGAGGTTCAGTGGGATTTGGAAAGATGGCAGGTTTGCCTGGGATTCGAGCCCGAGCTTTCATTGTTGGAGCACTGATGCTGTTTGTGTTTTAAAGTCATGGTAGTTTCATTCAGTGCTGTTACAGCTTTTTATTACACAGCTCCTGTTTCAGTGATCCCTTTCTTCTATTTCTGAACAGTTGCAGAGGTTGTTAAAGAGCTGGAAAAGAACGAGAAGATTCGGGTTCAGCTGGAATGTAATAAACCCAGTGAAAATGTAGGTGACTGATCTTTGTTCTCACTGAGGGGTGGCCAGCAGAAACTGCAGAGTGGGCACTGAATATGTTTGCCTATTGCTTTGTAGTGGGGATTCCCAGCCTCAGTGTTGGAATTCACATATGCCATCCTGTAATCAACCTGATATTCTCACACGATGCCTTTGTTGTGGGCAGTCCTTGGTGCAGTGCTGAGCTTTCTGCCCAAACCACTGAAGTGGGAGCACTTCTTTGACTGCAGTAAAAGCTCTTGAGAAATGTTCCCCTTGGCCACACTGGAGGATTTTGACCCTCCATGGCAGTGTGGGGAATATTTTACTTCCTGGAATCCTGCAGGATTTAGCTGGCAAATTCCATGCTTCCGTGGGGGCAATAGCGCCTGTTCTTTTCCCATGACATTGGATACTTTGGTGACTTCTGAAGCCTGTTTGTTGCACAGTGTTAAGAAATATCTTATGGCCCACATGTGCTGGGTGTGACAGGGGCTGGCTTGGTCCTGGTGCCTGGGTGGAAGTGGAGCAGGACACCATGGATGTGTTCTGTAAACGTATAAGGGTCTTTGATGAGAAGCTGAGAGCTGGAGGGGGAAAACCAGGCAACTGCTCCTTCTTCCACTTTGAAGTCTCTAATTTCAAAGTCTGCTGCCTTATCATCTTTTTATTTCTGTTAAAAACAAACATTTGTGTGATTTCTGTAGAGCTTGACCTTCACAAAGGACCAGACAGAGGAAGAAATAGATGAGATCCACGCTGAATATCGTGAGTAATGCACAAGTTGCACTTTGTTTTGCTCTTAAATTCACTTTCTTTTCCTTTGAACTAAAATATACACACTGATTACCTCTGAGTGCATCTCCATTTATGCACTTTGTGCCCTCTTAGTGTCCTCTCATGTTTGCTGGACCTGCAGAAGAGCAGAGCAGGGTGTCTGTGTCTCCTGCTGAGCTGTGAGATGTGCAGTCGTGTGGTGTCACTGGGAACCCTCCACAGCAGAACTGCTCTGAAAGGGCTCCCTGAGCTCTAGCCAGGGACTGGCCTTCCTGCCTCTGGTTTCATTTTCTTGGTCTGTTATACACATTTAGAACAAAAAAAAAATTAAATACTATCTTAATAAAATTCCTGTCTTTGAAAAATTGAGTGTATATTGTTAAAAGGACATGGCTTCAAAATTAGCAAGTTCTCCAAGAGAATAAGTCTCAGGCAGCTTAACTGAACACTTAAAAGTCTAAAAAAAAATAGGAAAAAAGCAAAGAAAGGAGATTTTTAACAGGAACATACGGTTTCAAAATTAATAAAAAGTGTTGATCAAAGAGGTAAGTAGTAACTGGTGTCAGGTAGTTATTTCTCATAAAAGCAATAAGGAGGAAATCATAAGCATGAAAGAAGAACTGTACAGTAAAATTCAAGGACAGATTAAAAGAACTTTCATCAAAGACCGTTTTTTCACTGTACCACAGATGGACTTTAAAAAGCTTTATTGCACAATGAACTTTTTTTCTTTTATTTTACAACATTTGCACTCGAGGTCCCTAATTCCCAGCTGAATAAATTAACTCTGGTGTAAGTTCTGGATAAAGAATCCCAACCCCACCATGTACTTTTGTTCTGCATTCCCATATGAAACAGAACACACTGGGGCTGTGAACAGCCTCGGGAAAGGCAAGACAAACCAGCTGGAGAAAGTGCTGGTTTTCTACTTCTTTGCACTGTTCCAGGCTCTTGGCAAATTGTGAATTGCACTGCTGGTATTTTTTTTACCATTTATGAAATACCAATTAATACTTTGCTTGCTGGAGCTGAGGATGGTTCCTGTGCTGTCTGGGAGCTCTGCTGGAGCAGCTGCTGGAGTCCATGCCTGGAAGGTGCAATTACAGTTGCTGTCACTTCCTTCTGCTGCTGGAGACTCAGGGACACCCTCACCCTGGTGTCAACCCCATTCTGCTTTTTTTCATGGTCTCTAGTTAAAGAGTTAAAAAATCTACAGGAAAAGAAATACATTTGTTGAAAAATGTATTCTGTTGCCTTTTCTGCTTATAAATCTTTCCATTTGCAATGTTCTTCAGAAGTCTACTGCTTTGTCTTGTGTTTAAATATTTGTAGTTGTGGTTGGCTTATTGAAATGCTGCAGTTTGGTTTATTACTGAGATGCTGCGGGTTGCTGTGCTGTGTGTGGTGTGGCATTTCAGCACCACGGTGATTTACAGCACAGCTCAGCAGTGCTTGTGTGCCAGGACATTTCTTTTTGCAAAGCTTTGTATTCACACCATAAACCAGGACAACAAAAGAAAGCAGTGCTGTGAAAACTGAAATGCTAAAGGAATTCCATAGCAAGTGGCTCAGACTTGGCATCTGGGACAGAATTTGCTTTTACTTAATGGAGTTTTTGGCCTTTTGTGGTGCTTTCAGCTGCTCAGGGGAAGGGAGTTGATGTCAAATCTTTTTCCTTCTGTGGGGCAGGACTTGGTGTTATTTTATCATAGAATATATCAAAGAATTGTGTCACTGGAAGGGTGGTCAGGTATTGGAATGGGCTGCTCAGGGAGGTGGTGGAGTCACCACCCTGGAGGTGTTCCAGTGCTTGACAATGCTGTCTGTGAAGAAATTCCTCTGATGTCCAACCCCAACCTCCCCTGACACAGCTTGAGGCTGTTTCCTCTTGTCCTGTCACTTGTTCCCTGGGAGAAAAGGCTGATCCCCACCTGGCTCCAGCCTCCTTGTCAGTGTGTTCCCTCCCTGCCTGACCAGGGGTAGGTGATCCACAATGTCTGGCTGAGGACACTGGGTATTTTCCCAGCCTCTGAGTAAAGAATTTGAAGTATCCAGATGAAACAATAACATTGCTTTGGCTGAACACCAGAAGATTGCTTAAAACATACCAAGTGATTGAAAGTGCAAAGAGTATTTGCGTTATTAACTGATTTAAAGGGTCTGAATTTCAGCAGTGTAATGAGCATGACACAGGAGCGTGAGGTGTTCATCTGTGCCAGCGTTCTTGGCTGTGGGTAGCTCTGTGAAAGCACAGACACAGATTTGGATCATTAATAGAACATGGACCATATTGCAGTGCTGAGTTGGTTTTCAGTTGCTGTAACAAAAATGGTTTTAATTCAGAGTTTTGTGTCCATTTCTCTTCACCTCATTTCAGTGTTTATGGTGTACCTTAGTCCTGTGGGGATAGTTAGTGATGCTCTGCTACCTTTCAGGAAACAAACACAGAAAGGAATTCAAATTCTTGATGGATCAAGTAAATAACCGGTGGAAGAAAAGTGGTGAGAGGAAAACAGAAAGTGCTCAAAACAAAGAAGGTGCTGTCAAAGAGCTGCCAGCAGCCACAGGTCAGTGATGTTTAGTATGGTCCCCTCTTGGATCCACACCAAGAAGTGGGGGGTTCCCAAAGAAATGCTGTTTTCTCCTGTTGTTCTTCTCCTACAACCTTTAAGGGAAAAAATAGCATAAAGGTCGAACAGACCCTAAAATGATTGACTGCCACTGATTTTGGTGTGGAACATAAGCAAGACCCATAATGATTATCTGGGTTTGATTTCAGTGGGGACACGTTGCAGGCAGTTGTTGAAAAGGGGTCTCGGGTTCCAATCCAGGTGTGCTGCAGGTGCTGAGCTGGGCATGTGGCCACCTCTGGAATGAAGGTGATGGTCAGTGCTCTCGCTGCCTTTGAGCCTTCCCTGATCCCTACTCTGAGAGGGAGTCAGTAACTGGGAACTGCTGAGGTATTTGTGTGGATTGGATCCAGGAGTTGTTTGTCCTGAGGCTGAAGCAATAAAATACTTGGTCTTCTTTCAGGCTGTTTATGCAGGATGTTGCCTCTCTTTTTAACTTGCCTTGTTTTGTGTTTATATACTTGAGCTCAGTGAAAAGTGGGAATGCAGGGCTGCAGTTACTCACTTGTTAGGAGTTAGGGACAGCATCCAGCCTGTTCGTGATCCTCCCTCCCTGCAGCATCAAACCTTACCAAGTGTGCTCTGAGCGTGTTCCTTGCAGGATCCTTTGGTCTCCTTTGGTTTGTGCTTCATGGCTGCTTTGGCAGGGAACATCTAGCTTTGACTGTGGGATTTAGAAGAACATTCCTCAGCCTAATAGAACTTGTGGATTTATAATCTATTCAAGACACTTGAGTTTTGGAGGGAATTCCGCTGACCAGAATGGGATGTGCTGTTGTCTGTGCCCTTGGGAAAACGTGGCAGTGTAGTTTGCCCCAGCTCTCACAAATCCCTGTGCTCTTGAGCTGAGTTAATCTGTGTCTCTCTCCCGCACTGCTTGTCTCCTCCAGCAGAGTCCTCAAGAATAAAAAGAAATGAAAAACCAGTAAAATAATATGAATTTTATCCTGATCATTTCCTGCAGACCTTGATTCAATGCATAATCCTTTCTGTGTGAAGGGTAAAAGTTAAGGAATCTCAAGGATAAAAGATTTGAAGATGTTCCTCATCTATAGCAGAGGCAGAGGTGATGTGTTGTTAGATGGTGGGACCACAGCCTTTATTTCCAGCTCTGCCCTGGCAGGGTGGGCTGCTGTGGCTTTCAGGTTTCCATCTCCCCTGTGTGTGCTGCCCTACAGGCTCTGAGAAGCTGAATTAAAGCCATGGAGTTCTTCCAAAAGAGTGCTCAGGGAGAAGATAACTTGGCTCAGGTGTGTCATCCTGTGCCGTGTTCAGTCCGTGGCACCGCCTCGTCTGGATCCAGCAAACCTGCACAATTCCCACTGCACTTTGTGCACTGAGCTTCCAATAATCCTTGGAATTGCAGTTCCTAGTTTTATGCCAAACATCTGCACCCAGTTGACTGTTTGTAAACCATTGAAAAAAACAAAAAGATGGTTTATGGTTGAAGGAACAGATGCCTAAAGCCTATTTCCTCAGGGTTCCTTGTTAGCAGCAATTGCCTTTGTATTAAATGGGAATTACAGTACAGGAAAGGAACAAACCAGCAGTGGCCTGATGGAAAAGCTCTGTCTGCATTCCTTACCCACTTCCTTTGGCTTCTCATGGAAGTGGTGGAATTGTAGAGAATTAAAACAGACCTTTTTTGGGGTTGGGTTTTGTCGGTTTATTTATTTTCCCCCCTCCATCTCTCCCACTGCCCTTTCCTGTAGTATTGGTTGATGCAATTTAACCTCTCTGAAAATCTCACTCTGTTTGTGGTGGTGTTTTAATCACCTGTTCCTGATTTACATCATCTTACTTTGCATCTTTAAGCTTAAAATGTCTGTTTTCCAGTTTTTATAACTTTTAAACGTGAAGCTTTGCTTTGCCTGAGGGAAAGTGCCAAAAACATTTGATAAATACTGGTGATAAATAATTTGATTTGATAAGTATTGGCTGTGCTGGTCTGCATTATTGCACAGACCTTTGCTATTTTTACCCTGCTAATTTCAGAATTGTGTTTCATTAGTTGGACAACTGACTCACTGGAATATGTTGGTTGTTTTCAGCAGACAAAAATATGCCCCTGATATTTAATTATGCCTGTTAGCTGGAGGGAAATGGCAAGCTGAGCTCAATCCAAAGACTGTGAAGCCCTTCCACACTCCAGTTACAGTTCTGCTTGGCCTTTTCTGTCCAAAATATTGCTGGAGGAGTGGAAAAGTCAGAGCTTGGGCCTTGAAGGGGCATGTCTGTGACTGTCCCAATCACAGTTGTCAGTGAGATGAGTCTGGGGAGGGTTTAATGTCCTGGGCAGCTTTCTAGTAAAATAACTACTTTGAAAGTATTTGTGGGTATGGTATAAAGATCTTTTCATACCCTAATTTCTAGTCTATATTTGTTTTCTCTTTGGAGAGGCAGAAGGTATCTTTTCAGAGAACTGTTCATCTTTTCATAGACCAAAACATTTGACATAAAAACAACAGAATGGTTTTACAATTTTTATCCCATATGTGTTTGTCTAGAAATTATTTTTCCTATAGAAATGGAAATGTCAATTATCTGGATTGACATTGTCTTTCTTAGGTGCATAAGGAAATAAATCACAACTGAAAACAAGCCTGTTAACTTGATCTGTAAAACTTGAAGCTGTCAAGCTGTTTGATGCAGGGGATGAAGAGGATTGGTACCACAAGCAGCCAACAGCACTGTCTTGTTAAGTGTTTGCCAATTTCTGAAATAAAGTTCCATCTTATGAAATGTAGCACATATCCTTCCCCTTTATTCCTCTCCTTCTGTCTGTTTGAAACTCAACAATGAAACATGAAACATTTCTGGTTCTCAGAGGGTGGTTAGTTTTGTTTGTTTTTTTTTTTTTTTTTTTTTTTTTTTTTTAATTCTCTAGGAAAAGAAATTAAACTCTTGAAAATTCAACCTGGGAAAGCTTTGAGAAACAAGTAAGTGGGAATGAGGTGTTGGTATTTAAATATTTATAACTTTATTTTTTCTTAAAAATCTGTCTCCTGGCTGTAGAACTTTAAACAATAGTATTTTGTATTGTCATTCTAATCTGTGCCTTTCCCCTTGGTAGAGCCTCAGGAAGAGCATCCCACAGCTGTTGTCCTGGGAGAAGCCCAGGAACTCCATTCACATACTCCTGATGGCCAGAGAAGTGAATCTCCTTGCCTGGAGGAAGGCCAGAGATTGGCCTCTCCTGAACTCTCACTGTCATCTGGATCAACAAGCAGGTTAGTGAGGTGGTGTCTTCTCCCTGCTTAGTGCCAGCTTAGACCAAACATGGATAAACTTGGCAGTGCCTGTATCCTGCTTCACAGGATGGGTGCTGGGCTGTGGGCACGGATCCATTCTCTGTGTTCCTGGGTGCTTGGTGGCTTGAGGGATGGAGCTCAAATAGTATTGTAATGACTTCATAGGGGGTTGATAGTGTAAATGTCCCTTTTGGGACAGAAACAGGGAGTGCAATGTCTGGGGTATCAGGAGTACATTTGGTGAATTCCTTCCAGTGTATCACCTTCCCTTCTGCTGCAAGCTTTATTTAGAGAGGTCCCAAAATGGATAACGGCCCAAGTCTTTTAAGTAGTATTGCTGTAAGGAAGTGTGGCCCCAGTTTCTGGAGGAAAAGTGAAAAAATAATTGACAACAAATACAGAATAATTGGGTTTTGATATAAAAGCAAGAGAGCTGATTTGGCTATCTTGTTGATAAAGGAAATGAGAGGAGAATGCAGGTCAGCATTACCAGGAATAAAAAGGTTTAGAAGTGGGAGATAATCAGAGGAAGTAGCTCGAGGTCCTCAGCTGAGCTAGGAGTGACACTTCTCAATTTCCCACCCCTTACAGCCATAGCACTCTGCCTCTTCCTCCTTGTTCTGCAAATATTAAAAGTAATGTAGTGCTTGGCTTTATTGTTGGTTATGAACAGATCAATCTAATCAAAAAGTTTAACAGAAACTAAAGAGCTTTTAAAAAGCTGTCACGAGGGTTCCCTTTCACAGATGGAAATGTTGAATGGTGAGTGAAAACCTGGGGAGACATTGGAAAAGGAAGATCAGGTGGGGGGTTAGAGAGCATCAAATTGTACATGTTTCTGTTTTACAGGATCAGGCTTTGCTGCCTGTTTCCATTTGCTTGAATAAATGGGAGCATACAGTAAATATTTGTCAGTAAACAACAATATGCTGACTGGCAGAGCACTGTGTGGAGGCAGGAAAGGTCGTTGCTGCCCTTCCAGAGCATCACTGCATTTCTGTTTGGCCTCAGACCTGCGTTATAGACCAATAAAGCCCTTCCCCTCCCGTGGCCTTTCCCCTCTGTGCTGTCTGTGTCTTTCTGCCTGAACTGGTACTGTAAAATTGATAAACACGGCATATCAGTTTATTTGCTGTTCCATATGTAACAAGCTGTTAAGGTTAGTGTGGGATTAGTTTTATCTCAGTTTCTCAGGATGCAGATGATGACAGTTTTTCCTTCCCTGTGATCAGGGAACTGTTCTCTTGGTCGTTTCTTTACCTTTACCACAGGGCCCAGTGCTCTGGGCTCCTGCAGCCCTCCCACATTGTCATACCCCATTTTGGAGTGTCTCCTGTGCAGGTGTGTGGGGTCAGAGCAGATTCCTCAGCCCTCAGTGGGGCACACTGACCTGCAGAGCTTGGGTGACCCTCTGGTCTGACCCTGCACAGAGGCAGCTGGAGAGGCCCCCTGAGCCTTGGGACATCACACACTGCAGCTTCTGCTGCTTTCCATGCAGCCCCCAACCTTAGACTCTGCTCAAAGAGAGATGAAAACTCCAACAGTGAAGCAGTGAAAGCTCAGTGAAGTGACAGATGCTGCCTGGTCAGGAGGGAAGGCCCCTCTCCCCTGACCACCACGTTCCTCCTGCCGCACTGCACCTTCCTGAAGAGCACTTTGGAGTGTTTACCTGTGTCTTCTGAGAAACAAAGATTACAGGGACCACCCCTTCTCTGAACACTTATGGAAAGGAGTTAAATGTGCTTTTTGTCTTGACTGTGTTCCTTGGTAGCTGCTCTGAAGGAGCAAAAGGGCTGATGGTTCAGTGCACTGCCCAGGTCTTGGTTTGGCCCTTGGAGATCTCTTGGGTCCTGCTGTGCCCGTGGACCGGCTTTGGACCACACAGTTCCATCCAGGAATGAGGCTCATCCTCCCAGCACACTGCTCAGAGGTCTGGTGTATCCAAAATGAATTGTATCAACATTGGCAGGGCCCCTAACAAGTAGGTGTAGTCATATAAACTGCATGAAAAAAGATGTATTTGGTCACTCTGGTTATTGTGGGGCTGATATCTTTTTAATTGTAGTGAAAGAAATACAGCACAAATCAAACAATGATTTATATGTTGATGCTTTGAGTAGTATTGTGCTATTGTACTAAGTAATGGTTTTGTGAGGCTTGTGTTTTATTTCTGAGTATTAAGAGGATATCCTTTGCCAAGGGTAAATGTTTTTCACATTGAAATGTCAAAACTTGAAATATATTCAAAAATCCAGATCTGCATGCTGTGTTCCTGTGAGGAGAGCACTTATAAGTGGAAGTCTGGTGCTGTGATGGGACAAGGATATCGAGCAGCACATTGAATATAACAGAACAATCTGCAACTTGGAGAGGTGAAATGTCTGTTCTGCAAAAAGATGCTTCAAGAAAATCAGTAATTCTTCTGTTTCCTCCTTCATAAGGCCTGTCCTTTGTCAGTCTCATATCAGTTGGTCAAGATAAGAAATTCATCCATTGTACACTAATCACTGATTAACTGATACTATTCAAAAGTTGATGCTTTAATGGAGAAGAGTTTTACACCTGCTGGAGAAAAGATCCAGGGCAGGAATGGAGGTTGCAGCATCAGCCCAAACATGCCTGGGCTCTGCAGAGATTGATGATCCCACCAAGAGAGCAAACTGTGCGTAATAGATAAACACCAAAACACAGCCGGGGCTTTGAAAGGGTAATTTTTCAAAGCTCTGAAGTCACAGTTACACATAAAGCTTCCACAGGACTGCAGTGCTCCATACAAATAGTCCTGTGGCGTTCTTTGACTTTCTGGGACTGAAGCCAAATTTTGCATAACTACTTAAACAATAGGGAAATTAGAGAAGAAATGAGAGAAATGAGGAGGGACAACGATAAGCCAGTTAATGAGCTACGTAGAGGAAATATTCCATTACAACTATTTTATGTAATGGGGATAATACACAGTTTTTTAAGCAAATTATTTCTCTTAAAACTTTGTTAGAGACAAATGCTGGTTCTTGATGACTAGAGTGAGAGACTTGAACAGCAGATAAGATAGAACACTGACCTTATCTGAAGTACTGAAACATGATGATTTAGTTCTGAAATCTTGGTGGGAAAGTGCTACCTGCACACCTTGTGTAAATGCCTCTGCTGTTGGGATGCCCAGAGCCACTGCAGTGTGTGCCAGGGGAGGTTCATGCCCAGGGGAGGGGCCTTGTTTGCAGGATGTGTGGGGTTTTGGCTGTAAGCTCAGGAGCCATTGATCAGGATCCAGGGTCTGGATTTGACGGGTCCCTTATCCTTGGATTTATGTGCTTTGCAGAATATGGGCTTTAGTTCATCAGCAGCAGAAGAGGCAGAGATAGGAGCTGTGTTTCAGTTACCCAGGAGTTCACTGGATGGCAGCACTCCTCCCAGACCCACCCGGCAGACGTTGCTTTGGCAAAGCTGGCAGGGTGGAGTGGTTGGAAGGGCTGTGTGAGCTCCTCCCTGGCAGTTGCTGCAGTCCGAGTTCAAAGGCAGCGCTGTCCTGCTCCCTGGCCATTGCTGTCAGATGAGAGAAGTGTATGAAAATGTGTTGATTAGGGCAATAACTGCCTTTTTCAGTTCTTCAGTACATTTTTGACTTAATAAATCTTGCACTACTTTGGCTCAGAGATGATGTATATCACAGTGTTAGACAGGAGTGTTCGATCTGTGGATTTTGGCCTCAAACATGGGTTCATTGTGGAAGGATGATGATACTTCTCTGCTATGGTGTTGATTCATACTTTTTTTTCCCAAAACTGTGAGCTGTAACAAATGGCAGGAGCTGTGAGGTTTGGTGGAGAGAGTCCCGGGGACATCATGACAATCAGTGGCCTCAGCTGGGCCTGGGGGAAGCAATTACATCCAGCCTGTGTCCAGGAGGACATGGGTCTGTGATCGAGAGCTGTGGGGTCTGGACATCTGAGTCCTGAAAAGAGGAGTGCTGGTCTGCAGCGCTCCTGGTGCCTCAGCCTCCATGGCCCAGCTGCTGCCACGCTCCTAAGGGAAGGAGTTCAGATAGAGCCAGCAGAGCTTTCCCTTTTCCAAAGGCAGAGCCTCAGAGGCATGTTTTTGGGCTGCAGAGGATGCCATGGAAAGCCCAGGAAGCCTGGAAAGGGTAAAGGAGAACAGTGAGAGCGTGAGTGGAACCTGTGTAAGGTTTGCTTCAGACGAGAGCCCTCCTCCAAAGGCAGGACGACGAAGCCACAGGTGCGTGGTTTGAAGAGGAGGTCCTGGGAAGCCAGGGAAGGCACTGTGATGCACAGGTAATCTTGGATATCACCCAGTGCTGGGGCTGTTCTAGCAGTGAGCTCATCCTGTTCATCACAGGCAGGACACAGTGGAAGCAGGATTGCAAGATGGAGAAAACTATTTTACCTCTCCTCAACTGGGCACTCACCTCCAAGTGACATTGGCAAAATGAGACAGGCTGGAGCTCATTTCTCGTGCCAGCAGCGAGGGGAAATGCCCAGGGCTCGTGCAGAGGCACGTCCATGAGGCAGGGCAGGATGGGAAAGGCGCTGGCTGCTCACGCGAGAGCTGCGTCTGCCCCAGCACAAACAGGGGCAAAGGGCCCTTTGCTCCTCTCAGTTCTAGAACAAGACATGTCACTCACACTTATGTCAGCTTTCTTCTCTCTGTCTGGGAGTTGTGTGCTTATCTTAAAAAAAAAAAAAAAAAAAGGAGGGGTGGAAATCAAACCCCAGTGATGGTCAAGAAAGGAAGAGCTGACTCTTGGCTGATTGTCCATAAGGGCTCAGGGACACCAGTCCTGCAGGAACGTGGAGCTGGGGAATGGCCTGAGTCACTGAAGCTGTACTTTTCCCAACGTGGAGCCTTGAATAAGAGCAGAAACTGAAACCTCTCCTCACCCTGGCACAGGATGCTGGCTGCATGTCAAGCAGTTCAGGTGCAGAAATTTAATGGTTTTGCTGTAAAAATTGACTCCTCTGGAAATGATCTGTAAAATCTTGGGAGAGTAATGACCTTTAGTAACGAAAAGGACAGAAAACCTTGTGGGAATTTGTCTTGGATTTGGAGTCTGAATAAAGTCTGATGATGTTTTGCTTGCCTGGCCTCAGTGTAGGTAGGTACCTGTGGGGTATTGAAAAGGCAGAAAATACTGAAGAAATTAACAAAACTGTTCTAAATTCTGTGATCTCTGTGGCCCCTCTGGGCTAAAATGTATAGAAACAACCTCCACAACAAGGCAGCTGTTTGGTTTTTAATTCATATTCTTCCACTTCAGGGCTAATCATTAAATGCAAAGGGGGGGAGGAGTTTTCTTCAGGGGACGAAAAAGAATTAATTTAAAATATGAATTCACTTGGTGGTCAAAACTGTTTTTGCTTAGTTGGTAGTGTTTTTTGATAATTGCTTTTCAACTGTGGCATATTTAAGTGGGTTTTTTTTTAATTTTTTTTTTAATTTTTAAATTTTTTTAAATTTTTGTCCCCTGGCATGTGGCAGAAAGGTGTATAATTACCTCAGCTCCAAATCCTGCCTTCCTTGGGCTTTGTAACCAAAACTGGTGTCTGGGAGAGCCACGATGCAGAGAACTGCCTCACTGGGGGGCTGCTGGGGAGCAGTGGGATGTTGGAAGGAATCCTGAAAAAAAGAGCTTTTAGCTACAGCTGGGAAGTTCAGAACCCTGGTTTGTAGTTACTACAGCCCCTCAGTGTCTCGTTGCAGTTAGGACAGAGGAGTTAATTGGGTTCTCTGGGGACCCTCTGATGGCCCGTTCACAGCTCCACGTGTAGGCCAAGGGGGAACTCGCTCCAGGACATTTTTACTCAGTTTTAAAAAAAATTTGGTAGGCACAGACCAAGGATTCCACATGTAAATTCTGAACAAGCAGTATTGGTTTGAGTGTTAGCCAAGTTTTCTCATTTTTATTGTTTTGCGGTGGCAAACGCGGTGGGTGATAAATGATGATAATGCTGCAGTTTTCAAGGCAGGGAAGTACATCATGTTCAGGCCTCAAACCTGTTCTTTTTCTATTTTAGGGGACTAAAAGCACACAAATAGCCCTATGTCCTCCTCACTTCTTTTTTTAAATGTAATTGGAACATCAGAGTAGTTTGGAAATATGATAATAACTCATTCCCTGGGAATCCAGTTTGTGCACCAAAAATGAGCTTTTGATGGACTTTTAATTCTGAGAGTAAAAACAATGCTGAGCTTCAAAACTTTCCCCATCCATTTTTGGTGTCTTTTTCTATTATATCTGTATGACTGTATGTGCACGAGTTAGAGGGTCCTCTAACATGTCTCTGTTTGTCCACCTGAATTCCTGCTGGTGGTTCTGTATTAGTTATTGCCACAGTAACAGCTGATGACTCTCACTTCAGAGAGCAGACAAAATGGCAAAGGGTGAAAAAAATCCTGCCGTCTTCTAGAAGTTGTATGTCATTTATTGATTTATTGAAGAAAAGCTTCTAGGAAAGAAATGCACTTTACCTACACTTTACCCACCAAAGCATCTTGCAGATCCTCTCCAGTGAAATTGCCTGGTGCCTGGGAATGCAAAGCTGTTTAGATACCACTAAGGAGACATGAACAGAGAGAATTGTCTTGTGTGTTAAATAATGACATTGAGACCTGGGAATAACTAAAAATTAAGCAATGCAGAGACAGAAGTTCTTGGCCTGTCCTGTAGGTTGAAGTTATTTCTCATTGCCAGTGCTATGAGAGGGGTCGGTCTCATCCACAGGTTCTGCTGCCACTGCCAGTCGAGCCCTGCTGTGCTATAGGTGTTGCTAAAATAATTTACATCTGTTTTATTTTCCCTTTCAGCACCAATTCAGACATTTTGGCGGATGTGGAAGAGTCTGAGACGTGTTCAGTGTCCTCTGACAGGTGAGTGGAATATCCATGCACTGAAGTCCTTGCGACAGGTTTAGATCAATAGTTTGCAGTTGGTGGAATTCTGGAAAAGCAAATGCCTCTGGAAAGTCAGGTTCTTGGAGAATCCTCACAGTTGTGGGAAGCAGGATTTTGTCAGTGAGTTTGAATCCTTGAGAAATAATACCTGGATGCTCTAAGAATCCACAGATGCCCAGTTGAAGATCATTATTCTAAGGTACACATGAGTATAAATAAATATTTTAATTGAGAAAAAAATGAGGAGACTGATTTTTATGGAAAATTCAATCTGATCTTCTGTTGTATTTGAAGTTCCACTGTTGGCAGAGCTGTATATAAGGCTGACAAGTTGAACATGCTGGAATTGAGCATCTGTTTTGAAGTGGGAAGAGTTCTTGTTGCTAAGATGTTAACATCTTACTTCTTTAAACCAAAAATCCCCTTCTGTTACATGTATGTGGTCATAGACTGGGATGGCTCTTAAAACTCCTACTATTAATGGCTGTGGAATTCAATCCAAGATGAGAGATGTTTGTCCCAGTTCAGTGTGTGTTTAGCCATGTCCTGCAGAGACCTTTTTCCCTGTGCTTTTAAAGTATTCCACTGAGAGACAGTTTGGAGTTAAATGCTCTGTAGTTAGTTATTAAAATAGTTGACTTCCTTTCTCTTTGAGCGAAGAACATGCCTGACTCCATTAAAATCACCTCTAACTCTTCCTTTCTGGAGGCTCAGTAAGCAGCAGCTCCCCAGCAGCACAGTGCTGTGTGTTAACCAGGCTCACTGTGGCAGGACACCTCACTGCTCTCAGGAAAAGGCATTTGCTCCATAAACTGAGTCCTTCAGCCACAGTCAGTCTTTTTTCTCTGGTCTGTGGCCCCCATTCCCCAAGTTGAATCCTTGAATCATCTCCTGTTCCCCCCATGAACTACAGTTATTTATTACTCTGTGCTGTTGGCAACTTAATCTTTATTGGTGGACAAGTAGGTGTAAATTCAGGTTGAGAAACAGAGTGAGGTTTTAATCCCTCACATATAAATTAAGTTCCTGCTCCTGAGCAGTGTCTTTGTGCAGCTAAGTGTTGATAGTGACCTGCTCCTGGCAGCAGCTGTGGATGTGAATAGTTCTGTTGATGCCAGCGTGTTGCTGCACATGGCATGGGACAGGTGCCTGAAACTTGGCAGGTTCAGGGCTCCAGGAGATCTAAATTCCAAATTGCCTCAGGCAACAAGTGCTTGCTTAACCCACTCTGGGGTCTGCAGGTGACAGTGGCAGTCTGTTAGTGATGGTTTGGGGAGAAATACAGCTCTCGTTTTTGTGACAGTGTGAGTGGGGAGAGCTGGACAGGGCCATGGATCCACGTAGTCCCTCCCTTTGGCACTCAGGGTACGTGTGTTCAGTCACACTGCCGAGGTACCAGCTGGATCTGGCAGAGCTGGGATTCACACAGATCTCCCTGGGTGTGGTTAGTGGTCTCAGGGATGTGAGAACTCCATTTCCATCGTGGTACAGCTCTGAAACACAAGTTGTTCCTACTAATCTCTTTATTATATCGTTACCTGTCTCATGACAGTCAACAGATGTGGACTTGGGCATCTGAGAGTTTTCCATTGTTATTTTCATTTGTGAATTCTCAGTTTAAGTCGAAGTAATAGTCCCTGCGGGATGGATTCAGCCTAGCAGATGGTATAAAACAGAGTGTATTTATAAGAAATGTTTAATTAGCAAAAGCTGTTGACAGATGAGCAGCATCTTTCATGTCAACAAGAAGTGGAATTTTAAGCTCCAAGGCTGAATGATGGAAATCAGCCGCTTCATTTAAATATGGCTAATTTAACAATTTTTTCTTTAAAATTAACTCTGTGACTAAAAAGAAAACACTTGTTGAGTTTCCAGTGGAAAATTCTTTGTCCATAAATGAGGGTGTCTGCAAAGCTGGGAGTCCTGTTCGCTTTCGTTCAGGGGTAACCCTGACCAAGCCCTTGTCCTGTGCCTGGGTGACTGTGCCCCTGAGGACAGTGACTCAAGTTGGCATTTTCTGATAGAACATCATCATGGTTTTTTCTCAGCACCAGGGGCTCTTCTCAGTTATGGACAAGGAATCTGGGAGGTTGTTGCTCCTCCTTGTATTCCAAAGTGGTTCCTGGGGACCGAAGGAGAGGCACCACTACACCGGGTTTGTGGGTGTTGTTATCTTCTTCAGCTGAGAAGGCAGAGCAATATTTCCCCATCCCTGGAATTGTCCAAGACCAGGTTGGACAGAGCTTGGAACACCCTGGTCTGGTGGAAGGCATCCCTGCCCGTGGCAGGGGGGTGGGATGAGCTGAGCTCTGAGGTCCTTTCCCTGCCCATGGCCAGGAACATGTGCGTGTGTGGTGCCCCTGTGCTGCTCCCAGCGCTTCAGCAGGGTCATGTGTGCCGTGTTTAGGGCACTTGCAACCCCCTTTTTTCCTTATTTTCCTTTTTTTCCAGCAGCAGCAGCAGCTCCCTGGCTCTGACAGTGATCAGGAGGAAGTCGCAGCGGCCGCGGATGCCGGAGAATGATGGAGTTCTTCCCAGGAGCAAGCGGAAGAGGAGCTAGTGCTGCAGGGATGGGGAATCCTCAGTGCTGGGAAACACTGCTTGGCTTTTTCCCATCCTCAGTGTGTCTGAATACTGAGTAAAGCGCTGAATTTATGCATCACTGCCATTCCAACTGCCTTAATGACAAGGCTGGTGGGTTTGTCCACAGCACTGTGGCCATTTACCTTTGAGATTGGGCCCGGGGTGCCAGAGCCCTGTGGGATGTGAGCTGGCTCCTGTCCCTCGTGTCCCCTCACCAGTGCAGGACTGTGTGTTGCTGCTGTTCCTGCTCATACCCCGTGGAAACTCCTGGAAGCAGCTGCAGGACAGTGTTTTGCTTGGGGTTGGGCAGGTGCTGGTGCCCCAGTTCCCTGGTGCAGCTGGGGAGGTGGGGGGAGGCAGAGGGATGGTGGGGGATTCTGCTCTACAGAAATAGGCTTTTTTATATATGTCTGTGTCAAATTGCTCAGTATTATGTTTTGTTATTTTGGTTTGAAGTAATGAAACTGGAAGGAAGTTGGAAGGAAGTTGGAAAGTCATTGGACACAAAGTATTCTAGCTTTAAAATAAATAGTAACATTGAAAAGTCTGGTCTTCCTTGGAAGGTAGTAGAATTTTGTAATGAAATAAAGCAATGCAAGAAAATGAAAGTAAATCTGAACACCAGGGGACGTTTTTAAAAATATGGCTTGTAAGCAAAATACATCCCATGAAAAATACTCACAGGTGCTTCTGCTGAGCCCCGAAGCTTTGGTCAGAGCCCATCAGGGGAGCTTGTTAAAGAAGGCACAAAATCTGGGTAAAATTGAGAGTTGTGTGCCAGTTGACTTCAGACTGTAGCTGGGCCTGGGTGTTTGGCTTTTAGAAATATTCCTCCTCAAGCTGTTGTTCCCAGGAACGTTTGTGTTTGGAACGGGCTGAATCACGGCAAGTATAAACCATCATAACTGCACAAGGTGAGGAGGGGCAGGGGCAAAGCAGGAAGCTGATTGTGTTTGTTTCATTTTTGCTAAACAAAACCTTTTGAAAGAAAATTTTTGGTGTCTGTTCTAGGGCTGCCTTTTCATCACAGTAGCTCACACAAGGCATTGAAATTGGATGCAGTTGGCCAGGGAGGAATAAAGATGTTTATGTGTGGAATGGCCATGGAATCGATGTGGATGGGGTTTGCATCAGCTGCTGGGTAGCTGTGGAAGGGTTTGCTGGTGTGGTTTACTTCTGTTTGAGTTAGCAGCAGAGTTTTCTTTAATATGGTCACGATGTCCCCTGTCACACACAGAGAATAGCCTGGGAAGGCTCTGTTAGTGCTGCTGGCAGATAAACCCTGAGCTGGGCTGTCAGCAGTGTGGTTTTGCTGCTGACAGAGCCTAAGGGAGCACGTGCCCACCTTGCCTAAGCTCAGCCTGGAAATGGCACACCAGGTGCTGCACAAGGTCCTTACCTCGATCTGTAGGGAAAATTGGGGTCCTGCAATCTTAACTCCCAGGGACTTCTGCCTTCAATCCAGGGAACGGGCTGGAAACATGTCGGATCAGCGGCAGATCCTCCCTGTCTCCCAGAGTTATTTTGCAGTTAATGGCAGTAACTCCTGAGGTGAGAGAAAATTATGTTTCCCTACCCAAGAAGGAGAAATAGTCTAATTTAGTAAGTATGGGCTGGAAAGTACTCAGAAAAAATCAGTATTAGGCAAGTGCCCAAGGGGGAGTGAACCCTCATGAGCCGAGTGCTGGGGGTTCTGTTCTTGCATCCCGGTGCCCAGGGACTGGTGGGGGGTTCTGTCCTGTTGTCCTGGGTGCCTGAGGGGCTGGCAGGGGGTTCTGTCCTGGCATCCTGGTGCCCAAGGGCTGGCGGGGATTCCGAGCAAGACAAGAAACAGCTCCTGGACAGCAGCGTCACGGTCTGACTGTTGTGGTGACCTCAGGATATGTCCCCTGTGGCTCTTGAAGAACCCAAGGCAGAGTGTTGTCCTTGGAGCTGTGCTCAGAATGTGTACAAAGCCATGAGCTTTGGGAATGATGTTTTCCTTTGCTCATTCAATCACACTGTGGTTTCTCCAGCAGAGCTCGGTCCCTCTGTGGTCTCTCCTGGAATCCAATTCCAAGGATTCCTGTCTTGGCAGCCTGGGCAGAATGGGGAGTTCCTGTGGTTCCTAAAGCACCTCATGGTGAAGAGGTTGGTTTGGGTTCAGAGAGCCCTCAAACACTCCCATGGTGGTGTGTTTGCTGTTGAGTTTGCAAACAGCCCTTACCCTTCCCACTCTGGAGTTTACTGGATGACAACCTTGCTGTGCTATGAGAAAATGCTTGGATTTTCATGGGGGTGTTTTGCCTGCTGGAATACAGCTCAGACAAAGGAAACCTTGAGAGGAGCTGCCCTCCAAAGCAGTTCAAAAGGCACCTTTATAAAAAAGAAAGAAAACACCCTGAAATATTTCTCAAAGTTTGACCTTTTTATTAAACTCCCTGAAGATTTTGGAGCCTGAATGTCAGCCACGATCCCAGACAGCACAGGCAGAGGCACACTGAAATACTCCCCCCAACGTGGTCCCAGCAGCACTGGCAGCTGTCAGACACCTCAAGTGCCAAGGGATGGGGACAGGAGGGTGACTGTGTTTGCTGCTGTGTCTCACCTGATTTCTCATGGATTTGGGATTTTTTTTGCTGAGTTTTTTTTTAGTGTTGCTGCTTGGAAAAACTGCTTGGCTGTTGTATTTAGTGCCATTGATAAGAGCAGCTGAAGGAAGGGTGTTTATTTCAGCAAAGTCCTTCATGGCTGAAAGGAAATGACTTGCAAGTAGTTAAAAATTGCTGAAAACTGGCAGCAACTCACAGATTCATTCACTGCTGACATGTGATAGTTTTTCTCATAAAAATTCTCTATTGCTCCTCAGAAAAACCCCTTGCCATGCACAGCTGGGCAAACTGGGAAACCTTTGGTGTTAGAGCAGCAATAATACTGTAAAGAGCTTTCTCCAGGCGTTGGCAAAGCAGCTGCTGGTGCGCGGGGGGAAGGTGCTGGTGCGTGGGGATGAGCAGGACACGAGTCCTGCCCCAGCACTGTTCCCTGCACTGGTGTGGCTGCAGGTAAGGCCATTGCCACTGACAATGAGCTGAAGAGCTGCTACAGGAACTGGGGCGTTAAGATAGCGAGACAGTTACTTGGTGTAGTAGGAGAGAAAACAGCCATGACACGTTAAATATGGATGTAAATCAAACTGGCTCCCTGACAACCTGTGGAGATTCACTTTTTATATCTCTTACTGTTGAACTCACCATTTAAAGTCCAAATTGGTGACCTTTACCAGAGATGGGGCTTTTCCCCCTCCCTTTTGTAAGGAGCTGTGAGTTGGTGCCAGAGGTGGGTGATGGTGTTTGTAGAGGTGACAAATCTGAGCAGGGCGTGTGGATGTGACACAGTGGTTGAGGTGCTGGGGGAGGCTGCATGGAGCAGACACACTGGACAATGTGGAGGCTTAGGAAAAAGCGTGGATTTGATGATCCTATGCCTCATTCCCACCCTGACAGAGCGGGTGCCAGGTAGGATCCAACCTGTCCTGCCAGACACAGCTCCAGGGCCAGCTCCAGCCCCAGGGACTGCCAGGTCTGGCCTTTGCTGGGAGTGGCTGCTGATCCCCTGGGTGCCATAAATGACTCTTGCTGCACATCTCAGCAGCCCTGAATTCGCAGAAATTGGATAGCGTAAGGGAAAAAAAAACAGCGAGGAAGGAAACGCAGTGTCCTCCCCACGCTGTCCTGTCCCCTCGCTCCCCTGGGCAGCTCCTCCTCCGTCACCAAGTCAAGGGGCAAGTGGGAGCAGTTGGGGACTTGTGAACAGCCAGGCTGGGGACAGAAGTCCCAGCACGGAGGAGCTTTGCAGTGGTGATGCACAGTGAGACGCTGGGTCGTGTCCTCCTGCCCAGCGTTGCCGCGGCTGAGCTGCGGCCCCAGCGAGAGGGGAGGAACCCCACAGTGGTGGGTTTTGAGTAATCATGAAGCTACTGCATTCTCCTTGCACCTTTTCATTTTGTGACTGATGTTTGTTACATCACCCACAGCATCTGCCTTGTGCTGGGAGGAGTGTGGTGTTGCAGGGACCCTCCATCCCACCCTCTGCCAGGGATGTGGGATCCTGGGGACCCTCCATCCTGCCCCACTGTGGGTCCAACCCCTCTGCAGCCATCCCCAGCCAGCAGATCCCTGACAGCTGTGGCTCCCTGGGGAGTTGGGAGTGGGGAGAAGCTCCTGGGGGGCCCATAGTGGTGCTGGCAGCCGGGCTGGGGCGATGCCAGGCTATGTGGGGGGGCTGCCACTGGAAGGCTTTGGGAACGGCTGCTTTGGGCGGCGAATCCATTCAGAAGGAAATTAATTTAGTCACAGAGCAGTCCCTCAGGCCAGGGCAGGAGGGCAAAGCTGGAAACAAAATAATCACAGACAATAAAAATGTCCTGTTCTCCCAGCCCAGCAGTGGAGCCATGTGAAAGGCAGCAGTCCTGGGAATGGGAGAGAGCAGGAGTGGAGTCACTCTGACAGGCACGGGGCTCCCTGTGTGCTCTCACCCCATGTCCCCCTCCAAATCAGATAGCTGGGGGTTACCTGGTTTTGCTTCAGGGATGGCTGTGCTAGGGTGTTTTCTGGTGCTTTCCCAAAAGTTCTGGTTTTGCAGGAGAACTGCAATGATGGGCCAATTCCTCCAGCCTTTGGTTGGATGTTCTGCGTCACAAATACCAGAACAGCAGCTGTGTTTGGTCGATGCTTCAGAATCTGAACAAGAGGAAAAATGGCTTAGTTTTCTGAAAGTTGGTCTGGGATCAGGTGATTTGAAAAATTTCCACCTCCACTTTTCTCACAGGGGAGAAAAGTTTTTTTCCCAGGTAATGAGGGCTTTTACAGCAAGGATTCGCTTTAACTAATGCTGACCTTTTGGGTTTTGTCCATTGTCTTTCCAGCTCTAATGTTTTGTTGAATTTCTGTGTTTTGGGGAGTTCACATTCTCTAAGATAAACAGTCCACACTCCAGCCCCCTCATGCCATCCCTGGTAACACTGTGGGCTCAGGGAGCGAGTGTGTCTGGCTGTGGGTAGGAAGAACCCTTTCCTAGGCTGAGATCTGAATGCTGGCTCTCTTCATAGCCGGGTGGTTGGTTCTGGTTGCAGGTCCCAGCCCAAGCCCAGTGCCCGCTTGGGTTAAGGGCCATCGACCGTCCTCACAGAGGGCAGAGGGAGCAGATTTTGCTTGTTTCCCAGAAAAGTGAGCCTCTCCCTGGGGATGCTCCATGTGCTGGCTCTGCTCTCCCATTGGATCCTGTGAGCCACCCTTGCTGCTGGCTGGAAATGGGCTCCATCTCAGCGAGCTGCTCCAGCTGGGACACGGTGGGGCTTGGAGCTGGTGCTGGGCTGTGCCTGTGCTGGGTGGGAATGAGGGTGTGGATCCCTGTGGGATTCCCATCATCACACTGACAGGGTGCTCTGGGCTGACTGTGCTCTGGCCACGTGCTGCCCTGAACTGGAGAGGTCCCCTTGCACCCCTGTGATGGACCTGCAGTAGCCGAGGGTGGGCAGGGGACAGGCAGGGGTCAAGGTCCCTCAGGGCCACTTCTCCAAGGGTGCTGTGTTGCTGACAGGAGTTAATAATAAATGATATTTAGTTTAAGGCGAGTCTTCCTCCTGTTTGGTGAGTGAGATTTCAGGGCAGCTGAAATGAACAGCCTGAAGTTACTCACAAAAACAGTAAAACCCCCCAAAATAGTAAAGTCATTATATAATCTCCCAACAGCTGAATCTGAATCCTCTTTGTTGAAAACCATATGGATTCATGTTTGTATTTGGCCAGCTTGTTATTCCCAGGGTCTGTGCAGGCTCCATTGGTTTTTATGGCTTTGAGGCTGTAACAGGATGAAGTGAGAAACATTTTAGCACAAACAGCGCCCTGTACAGACCCAGTTCCTCGGGGAGGTGCCTGGGGAGAGCCTTGTCACCCTTTCAGTGGTTGGATGTGGCCTATGTGCAGCAGGGGGGTGGGAGCAGGGGGGATTCCCTGTGGAAATCACAGACCTCTACCCTGTGAGGGTCTGCCCCAGCCTGAATGGGGCTTTCTGAATGATAGGATCAGTGTGGATTATGGGATCAGCGGGATCCAGAGTCTGCTCTGGTTTAAATGGCTTTAAGCTCATGGATTTGATTGCAGCACTGCTGCCATAGCCCAGGTGAGATCCCTGGGCCTCGGGGCAGGAGGTGCATCCCACTGCACTCTGGGCACCAGGTGAAACTCAGTGTGTCTCCAGAGGCTCCAAGGCTTCCCTTAGGGTGCCAGTGGTGATGGGTATAGAAATGATGCTGGCTTAATGCCAAGAAATTCAGGGTCTTTTTGCAGACATTCTGTCCCAAAGCTGGGTGAGCCTGAGCTGGGATCCAGCACTGGTGTGGGCAGGAGGCCACTGGAGCAGGGGCTGACACATTTCGGTGAGTTGGGGATTTCTTCGAAGGAAGTGGTTTGAATCCCATGAACCTTTCAGGGACATGACGTGAAGGGATCTTTAACACCGAGTTCCTTCAGTAAGTTCAGCGTGTTCCCAGATAAACAAAAGGAAGGGAACAGAAGAAACGATCTTGATACGTGAACCCTTGGAAATTCTCTTTCTGCTGTGAATGCTGTCTAGAGCTCGAGGCTTCAGGCTCCAAGTTGTTCCTCCCTTCTCCACGTACAAGGTGGCTTTGCTGGCTCCTTTTCTCCTTCCAGTGACTCAGTTTCCAGAACCTCCCCCAGCCATGGCCCAGCCCTGCACAGAGCCCAGGCAGTGGGGTCATGTGCTGGGGCGGGAATGCTGGGACTGACCATGGGCTGCAGTTGTACTTTTCGTTTTTTATTTACTATGATCAATCTGAGGACTAGTTTTGCCATTTGATTTTTTTTTTCTTTCTTAACTAACAGAAAGAATTACCATGGCCAGAGCACAGTTCAGGTGGGTGATGTGATGGGTGACACGACATTATCCAGGAGTGTAACTGTGCTAACCCAGTCCACACAGCATGTTCAGATGGAGGTATGTTACCCCTGATAAGTGAACTCAGTAACACAATGAATTTTGAGTAAGTTTTGGGTCCACATAATTCTGTGCACTGCTGGTATTTCCATGGTTTGTCTCCAAAGCCTTGTTGCCTTCAGTACAGAACATTTTACAATATTGACTCTGTATTCCTCTGGAAATCAGCCCAACCAGCTGGTGAGCCATGGAGAAAGCTGATATCTGACTTGGGGATTTAATCATGTGCACATTTAAGGAAGACACAGAAAACTTGTAATTTACTCTGGCCTTCGTGTATTCCCAGGCCTCACATAAGGCCCAGAGCCCACAGAGCTCTGTGTTCCACACAGAGACACCTCCTCCAGGAAGGTGTGTGTGTGAGACTGCTCATCTCTGTGGTTCTAGTGAATTTACCAAAATTGGCCTTCTTGCAGGCTGAGTGCAGCACGTGAGGACTAGGACAAATTCTAGGATAAAGAGAAATTCCCATGCAAGAGCAACCAGATAAAATATCCCAGCTCTGCAGCCTGCAGTGCCTGCTGTGGGCCACAGCCACACACAGGAGTTCATGGGTAGCTGCAGCTCCATCTGCAAAGCCATGGCCTGGCCTTGACGTTTTGCCAGACCTCTTGTGTCATGGGGACCGTAAAGTTGGGATTCCAGATAGCTATTGGAAAAACATCTATTTCAGATTCAGCAGTGAACCAACATGCAATTAAATTTAGCTTTATGTAGTGTTTGTGCTTTTGATTATCCCAAAGCATGTGTTTTTAAAATAAGAATGTTTCCAGCTCTATGGCATCCCTGAATGTTTAAAGCTGGAAGGAGCAGGGGATGACTCAGAAAACCCTCTGATTCTCACAGGATTCTTTGCTTTAAAATCACATGTTTGGGTTTTAGTTGTGGGGCAACTGCAGCTTTGCCTGAATAAGGACCGAGGGGTTACAGGGGACCATGAGCATCTCTGGCTGCTGGGGGCCAGTGCCCAGACCCGACAGGGTCACCCAGAGAAGGGCACCAGGAGCTGGTTGTTGTCCTGAGCTCCCACATCCCATTTGGTGTAGGTGGCACATTTTGCCATGGCAATTCCCTCCACTCTCTTCCCACTACAGAGGAAGGGAAGGGCATTAAAACCTTATGGCTGGATCCTTTTATCTGACCCTGACCAGACTCAGCCATGGCCACCCAAAGCCCATGGAGAGGGTCCATGGGGCCAAGCTCCAGCCGTGGGGCTGCCTCCCCACCATTGCTGTGCCTGGGGCTGTGCCAGTGCAGCAATGACCTTGTGTTCAGAAGTGCCACTTTCTGAGCCCCTCGTGGGTTTAATACTGGGTAATTTATGTGAGAAAAGTGACATATGGAGAGAATGATTAAACCTTGTCTGTCTCCTCTTCTGCTATGAGGGAACCCCCAGCAGTGCTGGCTCCAGTGCTGGTTTCCAGTAGCAGAACCAAACCTGTCCCACAGTCGAACATGCAGCAGGCAGCAACTGCACACAATGAGCAGTAAAGCATTTTAATGTCACCCAGTGACAGTGTTATTGTCCTCGTGGGCCGGGAGGCTGGACTGGCTGGATGGCTCCAGGAGCTGCAGCCAACCTGGGCCTGGGCCAGCATTAATTGCCCAAATTAATGTGTGTCGGGGCTGTGAGTTCCTGGGGCAGGTAACAGTCCTTGCAGTTACAGGGGGAGTTCCTTTTATTTCTTAGCAGTTTGAGATCTGGGATGAAATAAGCCAGGACCTTGGCTGGGAGTGCCATGGAAGGGGGATATCTGGGACCCCTTGATCCTTGCAGCCTGCCCTGGGCAGGGGCACCGTGGTGAAGCACAACCCTGTGTCCAGAGCACCATGTGGACCTGACTGAAGCTGATGGGGACAGGGGTGAGGTTCAGCCCTGCAGGGTCCCTGTCCTGCTGTCCTGGCACTGCGGGGCTTGGCTGTGCCTGGAGCATCCAGGCCCAGGCTCCCACAGCACTGCTCCCACCCGGCTCAGTCCCTGCTCCTGAGCAGGGAGCCCAGGCTGGAGCCAAGCACTTACAGTAAAACTAATGAAACCCTTCCATGGCTTGGCCTTTTAACCCCAAATTTCAGTCCCCAGGCGTGTGACCCTTCACCTTGACTGCGAGCACTCGTGCACTCCGGGTCACCACAGAGCATGCCAGAGAACATGGCCCTGGGAGTGTGTGGCATTGGCACAGGGAGAAACAGGATGAATCCTTGGAGAGCTCTTCCCCAGCTGAGCACCTGTGACTCGCTGCTGAAATCCAATGTATTTCACAGTTACAATCACCCCTGGAGGTGCTCTGCTGCCACGTGTAGGAGCTGCACAAGGGGCAGGGGGCTCCTTCCTGGCAGTTCAGGTCTGGTCTGAAGGAGCTGGGCTCTGTGCAGCTGTGAGTGACACCTCCTCCAAGGCCAAAGAGGAGGGGTGGCTGCTCTGCCTCACCTGAGGCAGCATCTCACCGTGCTGCCACCCCACCTGGGTCCTCAAGCACATTTCCATCCCTTGGTGCCTGCGAGATGCTCAACGAGCCACACAGAAGCCAAGGGCAAACCTCTCCTTGCCTCCGCTGGAGCCACGGTTTTACCCCAGTCACCTCCTCCTCCAGAGCTCTCCCAAAAAAGGCAGAATGATGAAAAAAGCATTGCACATGGTGAGCCGTGATCCACAGCGATTCCCACAGCAGTTTTATTGCCTGAAGGAGGAAGAACGTGAACCCTGGAGGGAAGAACTTGCCAAAGTATTTACATTTCTACATCCTGCATGCAGCTAAAGGTTCCCAAAAATCTTTAAAAATAACTGCAGGGATATTTGTTCATGGCCTAAGGCTGGGCTGAGCAGGATTTGAGATGTGGCTTTAGAGTGGGGGGCATGGGGGCGATGCTGGGGGCCTTCAGGGCCAGACCAGGCAGGTCCCTGCTGGTTGGGACATCTTTTTGGTTTGAGGGTCTGGGAGTGACTCAGTGGCAGCTGCCACTGGGCTGAGGGGGGACTGGGTGGGTTTGATGCTCCTCTGAACATCCCACCTGCACTCTTAGGTCCCTTGTAGAGAGCCTGAAAACAGGGAAAACCAGTGAACTGTGCTGATGAGCTGGTGGCAAATGGTGTCACACACAGCCACCTCTCCTTCTTTTATAGAAATAATACTCTGAAATAATCCTCCTGAAAGAAAGGTGAAGTTGTTGGTGGATGTTTTAACTGCCAAGTGACTGATGCACGCGCCTGCTCCTTGGACGAGGCTGGGCTGGAAGATACTGGGGGACATTCTCTGCGGGTCCTGCGACGGCAGCTCCAGCGGGACAGGGCTGTGCTGGGGGTGAGCCTGGGACGGGGGAGATGAGCCCGGAGCGGGGAGATGAGCCTGGTGAGCCTTCTCCCGCCCCGCTGCCTGCCCGGTGCCGGGAGGTCTCTGTGCTGTCGGGCGCTGGCGGCCCCCGGGGCTCTGCCTGCCCCGCTGCCCCGGACCCCGCCCGGCACCGCGGCCGCTCCTCCGCTCCCCGCTCCGGGCACGGCCGGAGGCGGGCGGGAGATGGGCTGTGCGGGAGAGGGGCTGCGGGGGAAACGGGGCTGTGCGGGAACCGGGGCTGCGGGGGAAACGGGGCTGTGTAGGGTAACGGGGCTGCCCGGGGATGACGGGACTGCCCGGGGGCCGCCGGTCGAGCGGGACCGGCCCCCGCCCCGCCGCGGCCGCGCTCCGGAGAGGGCGGGGGGGAAGATGCTGAGGCGGGTCCGGGTGCGGGGCCAGCGGCTGCGGGCGGCCCCCGAGGGGCCGCGCCGGGACCCGCCTCTCCCCACCGCCCCCGCCGCTCGTCCGGCCCCTGCGCCGGGGCTTGTGGCGGGGCAGGGGCCGGCGGAGACGCCGAGTGCCCGGGGAGGGGACAGGGAGGAGCCGCGGGGAGCCGCCACCCCACGGACGGGGACAGGGACAGGGATGAGGACCGGGACCGCAGGGTAGAGAGAGCGACACGGCCGGGAGGGGACACGCAGGGGACACGGAGCGGGGGAACACGGAGAGCGGGTGGGATATTGAGAGCCGAGGGGACACGGAGCACCGTGACGGGGACACGGCGGGAGAGCGGCGGGGACACCCGGCTGCCGCAGAGGGACGCGGTCGGTAGAGGCTCTGCCCACCCTCTGCCCCCTCTCTGCCCCCTTCCCGCCCCAGGCTCGATGCGGGCCGGCGCTGGCCATGGAGAAGCTGTACCTGGCGGGGAGCAGCGCCTGGACCATCAACAGCTCCCTGGGGAACGGCAGCCTCCGGCTGGAGAACCAGAGCGCCGGCAGGAACAGCACCGCCGACCCCCTGAAGAGGAACGAGGACATGGCCAAGGTGGAGGTGACGGTCCTGTGCCTCATCCTGTTCCTCGCCCTGACCGGCAACCTGTGCGTGCTGCTGGCCATCCACACCACCCGCCACAAGCACTCCCGCATGTACTTCTTCATGAAGCACCTGAGCATCGCTGACCTGGTCGTGGCCATCTTTCAGGTGCTGCCCCAGCTCATCTGGGACATCACCTTCAGGTTCTACGGGCCAGATTTCCTCTGCCGCTTGATCAAGTACTTGCAGGTAGTGGGGATGTTTGCTTCCACCTACATGCTCCTGCTCATGTCCCTGGACCGGTGCTTGGCCATCTGTCAGCCACTGAGGTCCCTGCACAGGAGAGCTGACCGGGTCTCTGTCCTCCTCACCTGGCTGCTGTGCCTGCTGGTCAGCATCCCTCAGATCCACATATTTTCTCTCAGGGATGTGGGGAATGGGGTTTATGACTGTTGGGCAGATTTCATCCAGCCCTGGGGACCGAAAGCCTATGTCACTTGGATCACCCTCATGGTCTACATCATCCCTGTGTTGATGCTGAGTGTCTGCTATGGCTTAATCAGCTTCAAAATCTGGCAGAATGTGAAGCTTAAGACGGCTCACGGGCCCAGAGTGGGTCTGGGCTCAGGCTCCTGCAGTGGGATGGTGTTTGCCAGGGTCAGCAGCACCAGGCTCATCTCCAAAGCCAAGATCCGGACAGTCAAAATGACCTTTATCATCGTGCTGGCATTCATAGTGTGCTGGACTCCCTTCTTCTTCGTGCAGATGTGGTCCGTGTGGGACACCAACGCTCCACAGGAAGGTAAGGCTTCTCCCCTCCCTCGCCCTGCCGTGCCTGGACAGCTCTGCTCGGTGCCCTGGGGACACCCACGGTGGAAACTCTGCTCCAAACTGGGTTTTGGGACTGGGAGGGAGATGGGAGAAAGTCATGAACATGGGTAAACCCCCTGACAGGCAGCAGTAGCTGTGCTGGAGCTCCCCTGGGTCAGGGGTTACCTTAACCCTGGCAAATTCAGGGCCACTGCGCTCAGGGGTCAGGCTGCATGGATGGTGGTGGCTGTCCTGGGTGGTGGCTGTCCCCAGGTGCTGCTCTCAGCTCTCATGGAGCCACCCTGGGGTCTCTGGAGATTCACTGGCCACGCTGGGTGCCAGGCCACGCTGGGGACTGTGGGAGCTCAGGAGAAGGCTGCGCAGCCCGACTTCCCTCCCCTTGCTGTATTGTTTTCTCCTCACTGACTTCTTTGCTTTCTACTCCTTTGCCCTCTTCTCCCCCTCCTCCCGCTCCACACACCCCGGGACTGCACTGCTGTTCTTTCGCCTCTGACTAGAGCACGGTTCCCACAGAAAGCCTCTGATTAATGGGCAAAGCCTTTCCTAAAAGATGTGGTGTCAGGATTTGCCATTTCTTATAGCTGGGCTGGCTGCTCCTGTCATCCTGGAGGTTGCAGGTAGAATAAAGCATATCCCCCTCCCTGGTCTGACCCGGCTGGGTCTGTGCAGGTCTGTGCTGTCCTCCAGCGGAGCTCCCCGCCGCTCCCTCTGCCCCTGCAGGGAGAGCCACGTGGGAGAGCTGAAACTAAAACTCTGCACAACTTCGTGAGGTAGGAGAAAGGACAGAAAAGTGTATTTGGGGATGAGAACTCCTTGGATAGACTGGGCTCAACAGAAATACCCGGTCTGGGGATGCCAAGGAGCGAGGAGGAGCTGCTCCCTGCCAGCCCCAGAGCCCTGCCGTGGCACAGGGCTGTGCAGTGGGGGCACAGTTGCTCCCAGAGCCCAGCCCCTCACACCGACCACTCTGCCTTTCCTCAATCCTACTCCAGTTGTACCGTGCTCTGTGGAAAACCCAGTGTCTCCTGCAGCCTGTGCACACCTCTTCCCCCTGGGCCGAGCTGACTGAGAGACAAAGCCAGGCTGTCTTGTTCTGCCTCTCTGCTTCTCTCTGATCCTTTTATTTTGGAAGTGAAGTGTGGCTTTTTGAACCCCCCTGGATGCTCCAGGCAGCCGGCCCTGGGTTTTCCGCCTGATTTAGGCTGATCAAAACTCGAGTTCCTAGATGGGCCCTGGGGTGAAACGCTGGCTCTCACTTGCTGTATTTCAATCCTGCAGTCTCAAGGGCTTCCCCTTCCTCAGCAGCACCCACACCTTCCCAGCATCCAAACCTTCCCAGCACCCCAACCTCTGCTGCTTTACTGACCCTGCAGTGGAGCGGCGGTGGATGAGATGTTTGCCCATCCCAGCCTGCCTGCTGCACCGGGAAACATCCCTTGCTCACCCTGTGCCAGTGGCCTTGTGTTCCTTTTCCCTTTCCCATTCCCTTTCCCTTTCCATTTTCTTTTCCCTTTCCATTTTCTTTTCCCTTTTCTTTCCTTCTTTGCTTTGAGGTATCAAGGGAAGCTCCAGCCCCACTGAGCTGTACCACACTCCCCTCTCCATGTTCCTGTGGCCAGGCAGCCCGTGGCTGCGACACAGGGTGGGAACCCTGCCAGGGCACTTGATGGAGGCTTTCGTGACATGGGGAGGAAAAGCCTGGGGGGGGATTATTGTGGATAGCAAGTGCTGGAAGACCCCAGCCCTTCCTCCCATGCCCTCCTCCTCACTGGCTGCCCAGAGGCATGAGAGGGGTGGCAGGGTCAGACCTCTCTGCAGAGGATACGGACTTTGCCTGCAGCATTCCCATAGCTTTGCCTTGATCTCTGATCCCCTCCCTTTGCCAAGGCTTGGGTGCTGTGGCTGGGCAGCATGGCAGGTGCTGGAGAGGTGGTGGGAAGGGAATGTGGCTGTTCCTCACCCCAGAGCTGTGTGGGCACAGGGCAGGGAGGGCAGGGCAGAGGCAGGGAGGGGGTTGCTGGGTGGCAGTGGGGGCACGGCTGCACCAGGGGCTGACCAGCACATCCCACAGGCTGGGGAGGGAAGTCACCTCCTTAGAAAATGTTTAGCTTTCTCCACACAGGATGTCAAACAGTCTCCCTGGTGAGGGAAGGTCTGTTGGTACCTGACTGAGCCCTGATGAAGGGCTGAGCAGGGACCCTGCTGTCCTGAGCCTCCCGGAGTGTGACGAGCCGCAGAACTCAGGCAGGAGCAGTGGGATGCAAAGTGCTTGGTCTGTCCTGGGTGAAACCCTGACACTGCTGGGGGCTGGGCTCCCACCTCGGCAGGATGCCATCAGCTGCATGTGCAGGGTGAGAGATCAGGCTACAAAGAGAACAAGGGCAGTGCCCTCCTTTCCTCGGCAGCGAGGGGAGAACCAGGGAGGGCTCACCCTGCTGCCTCTGGCCACTCTGCAGCCGCTTTCCTCACTTCCATAGAACAATGTCCATAAACCAAGGCAAGGGCAGCAGGGGGCTGCAGCCCTGCCCAGGTGGGCGGCAGGATGGGGCTGGTCCCTGGCTGCTGCCCCACCACCGGCCCCTGCACCCTGGGACCGTGGAGCTCCCAGGTCTGGCAGCTCCTCTGTGTCCCTTCCCCGTGGCTGATGGGGCAGACGAAGGTTCCTAAACGTGAGCACCCAGCTCCTCGGAGCCCAGCTGCACTGCCAGGCTCGTGGGGCTGCTGTGTGCCTGGGAAAGGCTGGGGTGTGTCCCCGTGCCAGGCAGTGCGATCCCCTCCTTAGGTGGCCACACACACTCACAGCCTCTGTAAGGTGGGTTGGAGCCACACGTCACATCCAGGTGGCAGTTTAAGCACCAGGGGTCCTCCACAGGCTGCAGGTTGGAAGGAGCTTCCTGCTGCACACACCTTCCAGGGAACACACACGGCATTCTGAGCTCGGAGTCAGAGCTGGCTCAAAGCACTCGGGAGGGAACAGCGAGGCTGTCAAGTGCTGTGACCCTTGTATTGTTCCCTTCATCTCAGGGTCTGGTGCCCTGACATGTGGGCTGGGAGTGATGGCCTGTGTCAGCGTGTGGGAATTGGGAAGCCTTCCTCATCCCATCCCATCCCATCCCATCCCATCCCATCCCATCCCATCCCATCCCATCCCATCCCATCCCATCCCATCCCATCCCATCCCATCCCATCCCACTCCTGTACTGAGTGTTTGCAGCAGAGCCCCCACAGCCCTGCCAGGGCACAGCCTCCACCTCTGCCCACCCCTCTGGGCACCCCCAGCCTGGAGTGGGGAATATGGGGAGAGGAAACATCCCTGAGGGGCAGAGCTTGCTGATTGCAGCACCCCTCGGGAATCTCCAGTGTTCCAGACAGAGAGGGGACCAATCCACCCTCTGGACATGCCCTGCAGTGAGCTCCCTGAAATTCAATTTGCCTCCTGCAGAAAGGGAAGAGCTGAGTCAGCCTGGCTGGATGTTTTTAAGTGGATAGAAATGCTGTGATGTATTTCAGGTCTTGTGCCTGGGATTTGTAGCCATTCCCCATGGAATTATTTTAGCATATGCTTGAAATTAAAAGTGGTTGGAGCAGACATCACTAGAGCAGGAATTATGCATCCATTGGCTAAAACTGAATTTGGAAGCATCCATTGGCTAAAAGTGAATTTGGAAGCATTCGTATTCACACTTCTTCACTAGTTTAAAAACTGCCAGTGGATTTTTGCAGAGGCAGGAAGGGACCAGGAACAGCCAAACCATCATGTGTGTCCTCACTGCTGGCGCTTCCCTGGGAGCAGAGGAGCTGAAGAGATGGGCTGGAAGATGGGGAGCAGGATGAAGGCTCCATCCCTGCCTGCAGCCACCTCACTCAGGGGCTGTCCCACCTTGTCCTGCTGCCATGGGAGGTGCCAGTCCCACCATCCCCTTGTCACAGGAGGTGCTGATCCAGCCTTTCAGGTGGGACAATCGGTACTTTGTGCTCTGGGGACAGAGAGCAGCAACCAGAGATTTGATGTCCTGGAACTGCACTGCCACCATCCTTCTGGTCTCAAATGCCACCCCTGTGGCCAGGAGCCATTGCCAGGCTCCTGGACTTTGTTCCTGGTGTGGGAATGGCTGTCACCTCTCTTGGCAGAGTGCAATGTGAGAAAAATTAATTTTGGGGAAAGAAAGATGCCGGGAGAAAGATGCTGTGGGAGGTCCAGGCAAAAGGGCTCAGACAGGGCACTGTTGTGCCAGTCAGGGTTTGGCAGGAGGAACAGCCCAGGAGCAGGGGGTGCCCTGGGGCTGGGGGAGCGTGGCTGCCACATGGCCTGAGTGGGTGGAAGCTGCTTGTCTGCCCCAAACTGGCTGCTGGGGGGGCGGGAAATGAGCCACCGGCTCTTCCTGCTCCCGGTCCTGCTCTTTGCCATGGCAAGTGCACGGCCACGCTCCCTTTCTCTGGCTTTGGGCACTGTAGAGGCAGATTGTGCAGGTGCTGCTAGGGGCACCTCTGCCTCCCGGCCAGGCATTCCAGGGCAATGCTGGGCAGGCGGCAGCGCCGGAGCAGAACAGGAAATGCAGCTTTTTTTGTGAAAAACCTAAACCCAGTATGCTTCAACCGAGGCTTTCCTCCCCCTACGGATTTATCAGCTCTCCCTTCCCGCGGTGGTGTTCCTGCAGGGAGGGAGGCACACCCCAGGTTGGGGAGGGGTGTCGTGGTGCCGGCAGGGCCGGGGCTCTCAGTGCCGTGCCCTGACGCTGCCTCTGCCCTGCAGCCTCCCCGTTCATCATCGCCATGCTCCTGGCCAGCCTCAACAGCTGCTGCAACCCCTGGATCTACATGCTCTACACCGGCCACCTCTTCCACGACCTGATGCGGCGCTTCCTCTGCTGCTCCACGCGCTACCTGAAGTCGCAGCCGGCGTGTGACCTGAGCAAGAAGAGCAACTCCTCCTCCTTCGTCCTCAGCTGCAGGAGCACGAGCCAGAGGAGCTTCGCTCACCCATCCACGACGTGAGGCATCGCCAGCCGGGACCTTGTGCCGCCGACTTGCTGCTTCCAGAGCTTCCCTGCGGAAGACTGGGACCCGGACGTGCTGGGGGATCTGTATAAATAGGTGTATATATGTCTGTAAGCATGTACAGCAGGCGTTATTTAACTGAGACGGGAGCGGGGGAGGAATTCTGTGTCCAGGTTTCAGCACTGCCTGGATTGGACACCAGGAATCTGCTCCTGAGCCCCAAACTTCAACATCGGCGGCTTGTGGATGCCACTGGGAGGGACAGGTTTTGCCCCAAATGAGCCCACGCTGCTGGGGCAGGTGCACTGCATCCCTGTTGGATGGAAGGGGCTGCAGCACAGGGTCATGGGGGACACTGTGGGGACACGGGGGTGGCACAGGTGACGGGTGCCACCTCTAGTACATGGTTGGGCGCTGTCCTCCCTCCACCTGATCCCGTGGGATCCCGTGGGATGCCGGTGCCTGGCACTGTGCTCTCAGCACAGATACACTTGCTTCACTTGCAGCCTGTGGGGCAGAGGCAGCCCCACCCCTGCATCCCTACATCCCTACATCCCTGCATCCCTGCATCCCTGCATCCCTGCATCCCTGCACTGTGCCAGCCCTGCTCCCCTGCTCACGGGCACAGAGCAGGGCACTCCTGGGGGCAGTGGGGACCAGCTTCGCAGGGCACAGTGCTGTGGCCTGGGGATCCCTCCCCCAGCTCTGCTCCCTGTGCCCAGTGAGGCTGTGCAGGAGTTTGGAGGAGCCTGGAGTGGGCATGGCTGGGGCCATGGGTGTGGGCAGTAATGCCAGGCCGAGTGTGCTCAGCAGCTTCTCTGTGGCAGGCGTGTGGGATCCGAGATGGGCTCTGTGGGGCTGTGACAGGGACACTCCTGTTGAGTCCCCGAGGCCGGCCTTTGCTCTGGGGTCACCACACATCCCACGGAGTCTCCCACCATTCCAGTGCCATTGCTTTACTCTGTAACACACAGGGCATGCTCACAGCATGGATTTTTATTGTTAACAAATATTGTAAATAAAGTTTTCTGACTGTGTCTGTGGAAAGCAGGAGGGAGGTGTGGGAGGAGCACCAGGCTTAGAGAAGGAAGGGGCCCGATGGGAAGGAAGGGACTGTAACACAACAGCCAGGTGTGCTCAGCACAGCGACAGCACCGCCTGTGGAGCACTGCCTGAGCACTGGGATCTGTGCCTGTGGAGCACTGCCTGAGCACTGGGATCTGTGCCTGTGGAGCACTGCCTGAGCACTGGGATCTGCGCACCCCAACATTCCCCAGCACGGAGCTGGAGAGGGACACAGCTGGGGACAGGCAGCTCTCAAAGGGTGATGTGATCTGGGTTTTCATGTTGGGAATTAATATGAAAAATGCATTTAAAAGTGTCATTTATTTTTTCACTGTCACCAGCAGGTGCATTTGCACCTTTCCTATCCTGATATCCCTTTGATTTTTTTGTGGGAGCTCTAAGTGAGCTCTCAGCACTTTTGCTGACTGGTATAAATCCTTAGGACACTATACAGCATTTTCTTCCTACATTCACCTTCTTTCTCCTTGAGAGTCACTAACTCTTGCACAAAACAAGGAATAGGTTCCCCTTTTCTCGTGAATCTGGGGGCCTGGTGCTCCCTCCATCTGCCAAGGACTAGAGGGAACATGGCAATAGGTGTTACCGGGATGGATGTCCCGAGCAGAGAGGGAGCTTTGGGAGAGGCAGGGAGTTGCCCTGCAGCCCTGGCTGCAGTGCCCAGCAGTGGCTGGGCTCAGGCAGGGCCGTGCCCCAGGCCTGTGGTGCTGTGCCCTCTGACCGAGCAGAGCTGCAGGCAGGGACAGGGGGAGCAGCTGCGGGTGTGCCCCAGGGAGGGATGCTGAATGCATTGCCAAAAAGCTTTTCAGGAGGGTTGAAAGTGAAGCAGAGCTACTGACAGGTGAGCAGTGTGTGTTCCACGTGCGGGGACCCCAGAGAGCACTGCAGTGGGGACATCAGCATTTTGTGGCTTTTGGGACTCAGGTTGTGAACTACTAGAACAAAAAAAATTAAAAGTAGTATAATCCCATAATATAATTGATTTGGATTAATTTTATTCCCACAGAAAAGCTTCTAAAAATGCTCAAGGTAAAGTGGTTTTGGAGACTTTTTTCCCCCTACAAATACCTAAATATCTTTTTTCTTTCTGAATCACTCCATCCATCTCAGCCCTGGGTGTTGCTGGAGCATG
This sequence comes from Pipra filicauda, assembly GCF_003945595.2. Classification (NCBI taxonomy): domain Eukaryota; kingdom Metazoa; phylum Chordata; class Aves; order Passeriformes; family Pipridae; genus Pipra; species Pipra filicauda. Next base: position 677,134 of record NW_024103873.1, read on the forward strand.
GGTGCCATATTGCTTTGAAATAATGGCAGTGCACAATCCCAAGCCCTTGGAAGAGGTCCAGTAGAGAACCTGGCTCCTTCTTGTCCTTGGCATGGCACTAGGGGAGTCTTTGGCTCCAACTCTTTGTTGGAAGCCAAGGAAAAGAGCACATAGATACAATTGAGAACAGCCTCTGAACAATGAGACCTCCTGGGCCCTGGTTCAACAAAGCACTTAAGACCAGAGCCAAAAGAATGTTCAAGGGCCTCAAATTGAAAGTGTGGCTCTGTCCACTGTCCCTCTGGAAGAGGGACTGACAAATTAATTGACAGCACAAGGGAGGAAATAGCTGTGAATTGGACCTTTTCCCCCTCATCCCCATTTCCCTGGATCCAGAGTGGCCATGTCTGGGTGAAGGGTCCTTTCTCTGCTCACCCCACACATCAGGGTGACCCCGTGGGATGCTGAGGGAAGGGGCTGGCTGGATGTGATCCCTGTGGGATGCTGAGGGAAGGGGCTGGCTGGATGTGATCCCCATGAGATGCTGAGGGAAGGGGCTGGCTGGATGTGATCCCCATGAGATGCTGAGGGAAGGGGCTGGCTGGATGTGATCCCTGTGGGATGCTGAGGGAAGGGGTTGGCTGGATGTGATCCCCATGAGATGCTGAGGGAAGGGGCTGGCCAGATGTGATCCCCTCCTGCCGGGCAGAGCCCAGAGCTTGGCGTGGTCCTGCCCCCTGCAGCCTCCATGGCTCCATCCCAGGGCACAGAGCAGAGAGACAGCCCTGACCATGTGGGATACACACACTGCTGTGGCTGGAGTTTCCCTGACACTGGCTGAGGGTGTGTAGTAAAGATTCTCCCTGAGGAACAAGCCAAAGCTTTGCTTAGAGCCCAACTTGGTGTCTCTCAAGTGAAGTTCCCAAAAGCCGTGTTCCACTGCCCTGGCACTGCCCACTGTCCTCCTGGCAGCCCTGGCTTGGGGGGTCAACAGGGCTGTGTTCCACCTGCACTGTCCTGCCCCGGATCCTGCCCACAGCACTTAATGATGCTCCATAATTAAGTACATAATTGAGCATCAAAGTGCCGCAGGTGGGTTTGCAGCTGGTGCAGGCCCAGGCTCAGCTCAGGCTCCCAGAGCAGACACGTGTCACACACTGACTGATCCAGCTCTCACAGCTTGGCTGACATGCAAACACACATGAAAAAAGGTTTGTTTTAGCTGTTCTATCCCTAAAACTTCGGTGTGACAGTTTAACACAGAAGCTCCTACAACAGCAACTGTTTGCAGCAAATAAGAACTCCCGTGTGAGGGTTTGGCAGTGCCATCCCAGCCTGGGGGATGCAGGAGCAGGCACTGTTCATCCTGCAGCTGCAGGCTGTGGCCCAGGGCTGTGGTGCAGGAGGTGCTGCCATCCCTCCTGTGGGACCAGGGTGTGATGCCGTGGGGTCCTGGAGGGCAGAGGGATCTCCCTGGGCTGCTCCCTGAGCCTTGATGGGCTTCTCTTCTCCTTAAGCTGCTGGCTTTGGGATGGAGTAAGAGGCAGCTTGGCCTGCCTCCATCTGCAGGGAGCATCCCTGAGAGCCAGTTCTGCCGTGGGGCCCTGCTGTGAGGCACAGTTCCCTTGTCATGGGTGTCCACGTGCAGGTCCTTGGGCAGGGGTATCCACGTGCACAGGTGTCCGTGTGTGCAGGTCCTCACCAGGCATGGGTGCCCCTGTGCCCGAGGGCAGGAAGCCTGCACGGGGAAGGTCGTGCGAGGGCTGTTGGGGCAGCTGTCGGGACCTAAATCTCCTTCCGGAGAGCAACTCGGATGTTGCTGCAGATCTTGGAGAGCGCCTCAAAGAACGGGTCACAGAAGGTGTGGATGCAGAGGGAGTAGATCCGGCTGACGCACTGGATCTCTATCAGGTAGCTCTTGATGCAGGGCACCACTGCCCAGATGTGGCAGAAGGAGATGAGGGCAAAGAGGAAGCCCCAGACGACGGCCAGGGGGATTCCCAGGACGGCGGAGAGCAGCCGGTAGCACCAGTACTTGGTGACGGTGAAGGTGGTGTAGCTGGCTTTCCAGACGCCGTCGAAGCTGTATGTTCCCACAGGCTCAGCTATCACATCCTCAAAATCCACCTGGGAGGAGAGCAGAAGGAGGTGAGGAGGGCTCGGGGGATCACGGGGGGTAAGGAGGGCTCGGGGGATCACGGGGGGCAAGGAGGGCTCGGGGGATCACGGGGGGTAAGGAGGGCTCGGGGGATCACGGGGGGTAAGGAGGGCTCGGGGGATCACGGGGGGTAAGGAGGGCTCGGGGGATCACGGGGGGCAAGGAGGGCTCGGGGGATCACGGGGGGTAAGGAGGGCTCGGGGGATCACGGGGGGTAAGGAGGGCTCGGGGGATCACGGGGGGTAAGGAGGGCTCGGGGGATCACGGGGGCTCTGGCGCAGGGACCATGGTCGGACGCAAGGTGGGAGGAGATCCCAAAGTGGGGAGTTGGGGAGGGCGAGGGCTGTACTGGGGGGACAGATCCCTGCCCCCCCCGAGCAAGGGCAAGCCCCGGTGCAGCCGAGAGTCCCTGCCCCTGCAGAGATCCCAGTGGGACGTGGCTCAGGGCTCCTGGCACTGTCCATTCTCAGCCCGTGGGCAGCACAGTGGTGGCCTTAACCCACGGCATGAGATCCCAGCCCTGCCACAGTCCCTGTCCCACCCCTGAGCTGGGAATGGTGCTCCCAGGTGCTGGGGCCAGGTGGGAGCCCTCGGAACAGGAGCCGTGGGGGGGAGTGTTGAATGTGGAGGAGGCCAGAGCCCATTCCTGCCCTTTTTTAGCATTCAGGGACATGGGCTGCCTGCTCAGCAGGAAGGTGTTTGTGCTGATAAAAATCCATCAGCCCTCTGGATTTACAGATTATTTATTTATACCCGCAGGGATGAGGTGTCCAGTGCTGTCCATCCTCATCCCTGCTGGGGAGGGGGAGCTGGGGCTTGGTTCTGCCTTTACAGGGGTAGTGCTGTTTGTGCAGGTACTGGGGGTGTCTTTGAATGACAAACACTTCCCAAATCCTCTGAACTTTGCACAAAGATCCCCTTGGAATATAAGTCACTTCCAGGAAATACATAAGCTGAGCTATTTGTCTTGAAAACCATCCTGGCCTTCCCTTGGGCATCTGAATGTGTCTGTTTGTGTATTCATGTTAGATTGCAATATCCATTCTGGTTTTGGAAGCACTTTGATCACAAAATCACTCTGCATCATCTTTAATTTCTTGGAGCTGGGAGAAGCACTGGGGTGGATGAGGAATCAGCAGCCCAAACCGCTGGTCCTGAAGTGCTGTCAGCAGCCCCAGAAAGCCAAGGTGTGCTGGAGACTAGCCCAGATCACTGCCCAGCTGCCTGACAAGCTCATTAGGGATCAATTAACACAGGGAGCAGTGGGATATAAGAACAGAGGCTCTGCAGCAGTGCTCCTTCTGCTGGCATTGCATTGTGAGTGGGTCTGGAGGAGCAGTGGAGGCTGAGGCTCAGACAGCCCTGGATCCTGGGCGCTGCCTGGAGGTTCTCAGGGGCCAGCACACACAAGGTACCACTCCTTTACAGAATCGTGGAATCATTTAGGGTGGAAAAGCTCCCTTAAGGTCACCAAGTCCAGCCATGGTTTGCTCTGTTGCTGTGCTTGGAGGAGGCTTGTGAAGCTCTGCAAAGCCTCTCTGGCTGATGCCACCATGGTAACAGTCCCAAATTCTGCTTGGTGCTCCATGATGCTCAAGGTGTTTATCCACGACCAGGTGAGCCCTTCATCCTGTGGAGCACTCTACTTCCCTGCTCTCCTGCTGGCTGCCTCCCTGCCTGCTGTGCTCTGGGTGTGCCATGGTATCCATGTGGGTGTTTGGAGTGTGCCCCTGCCTGCAGGGGAGCGAGGAGGCCCTGGCTGTCCTTTGGGATGCTGTGGAGCAGCAGTGGGCTGAGCTGTGCTCCTGTCCTGGGGCTGGCTTGCCCTCCCTCCCCAGCCACACTGGCTGGCCTGCTTTACAGTGGAGGAATGCTGGGGAGCCTGAGCTCTGAAAATTTCCAGTGCTGAGGGGGCAGCAGTGTGGCCATGTGAGTGTGTGAGCTTGAAAGGGGTTTTATGACTTCGGAGATCCTTGAGTGGGAAAAGGCAGGGGTGGGGTGGGGTAAAGAGGCTGGAAGAGGTGGGAGGACTACGGATGGCCAGGAAGGTGCTGCCTTGCTCCCCAGTAGTAGCCAGTGGTGTCCCCAAGCCGGGCTGTAGGTGTGTGTCCCAAAGCTCTGCCTGGCCCTGGGGTGGGCCGGCTGAGGGCGGTCCTGCTCACAACAGGGTGGTGCTCCCTTTGCCTGGCACCTTTCCAAGTCCCAGGCCAAGGCTGTGGGATGCAGTGGCATGGAGCAGCACAGATGTGGGACAGCCTGCTGGGAATATGCTCGGGATCCCGAGGTGTCGGGCAGCTGCCGTGGGCACGGCTCGCGGTGCCGGGAGGGTGCCTGTGGATGGCTGTCACTGTCACAGCTCATCTAGAGGAATTTAATTTGAACACACCATTGTTGTAGCTGTGACAGGGTTCTAATGCCCAAATGCAGGTTTGTGTTGCACCAGTGCAGTCAAGGTCAAAGCCTGTGTGGGCAGCTCGGTGCACGCTGTCCCTGCTGGTGTGACATCCGCTTCAACCTCTCAAACACAGTTTTAACAAAACCCTTCCACCTCCTCCTGTTCTCCTTTGGGCTGGAATTATCTGTGACACAATTCTAACAGAGCTTAGAGGAAGACCAGGAGTTGGAATGGGAGTTCCTCTTGGTCAGCAAAAGAGGGAGGGATCTGGGGAGCTGCTGCACCCCTGGGCTTCCCTGGGGGGGAACAGGACAACATGCATCAAATGCTGGTACTGAGACTGTTGTGTCTTGATGACCAGCAGCCTTTTTCCAGGGTTCCCCTTTAATCAGTGATATTTAACTTCTGTGTTATTTTTGGCTCTCTACTTATTGGTACAAAGGAGGGTGTCTCCATGAAACTGGAGAGCACATTCAAGGAGTGGGAAATACGGCATTAATCGGAGCCCACGTGCCACGCACCTGGCAGCTGGGTGCCCAGGCAGTGGGGCTGTTACCTTCTCGTAGCCCTGGGGATGGCACCTCTTGGGGCACGTGGACAAGGACTGACAGCCCTGTCTGAGGTCGAGCCACACACAGACCAACATTTGAAACCTCAATCCCGGTTCCAGTGACACTCTCCAGCCCCGTGGGGGACAGCCCTACCTTCACCACGTCCTCGTTGATGTGCTTGGGGTCTCTGTTCACCAGGTCGATCTCCTTGGTGTGCTGGTCCTTGATGATGATCCGCTCCTCCAGCTCGGTCCGTTCCTCTGCCATGGTGTCCCGCTGCCCGCTCTGCTCCGGAGCCTCCGCAGGGAACTGGGGCTGTGCCGGGGGAGGCCCTGGCCAGGGCAGGGTGGGAGGCACTGCCCCCCCGCTGCCCGCAGCAGCTGCCCTGCACCCCTGGCCCTGCTCCAGGCTAAAATTAATGTCGTGGCTCCTGCGGCCGCCCTGAAGTGTCCCTTAAAGGGGCTTGGCTGGGGACAGCCCCCGCTGCCACCTCAGGGGGATGGCATGTGTGGGGGTGGCTGGTGGCCTTTGAGCCACGGTGGGGGTGGCACCGGGGGCGGGTATGCAGACCCCCTGCCCAGCTGTGCCAGTGGGATTTTCTCCTTGTGTAGGAGTAAAGGTGACAAATTGGGGCATTTCAGCTCTAGTGGAAGCTGATGTGGTGATGCTCTGGGGTGTGGTACATCTGAAACTGAGGTGAATGCAGTTTTTCAAGGACCTCCCTGACTCCTGTGGGGAGAGAAAGGGCAGAACTGTGGTGGGCAAGTAACCATGTGAACTCATGGGATCCTGCAAAGGCACAGGGGGCACCTATGGAGAGGGGACAAACTCTGGAAAGGGATATGACCGTGGGGCTGTGGGTGTAGATCTGAGCAGGTTGTTTCTGGAGAGAAATGCCCCTGTCCTGGGCAAAAGGATACTAGAAAACCCTTTGGCAGCACTGGTTCCATATCCCTGCATCTCCCTCTGCTTCTACATGGCAGCTGGAAGAGCCCGAACCCAGGGTGGGCTGGTGGTGGAGATAAAACCTCTCCACGCTCCAAAGCTTTGGGCAGCAGCTCCAAGGCCAGACCCGTTCCCTCCTGGCTGCGTCCTCTGTCAGAGCTCTGTGGCCCCAACTGCTCGATGGCTCAGCGCTTCAGGACAGATTGTGAAGGATGTTTTTGCAAAATCAGCTGTTTTCCGCAGTCTGGGAGCCCAGGAATGTGCTCTGGAGCGAGCAGAGCTGAGTGCGTGCGGATCTGTGGGCAGGGCAAGGTCTTGGCCAGAAGCCAGCGCCGAATTTAGGAGGCACAGCTGCTCTGCAGGGCTGGCCTGGACAGGGGAAGTGCGACAGGAGGCTACACTGATTTTCCTGGCCTATCCCACCTGGAAGGCTTTGCCCAGGAAGGAGGGGTTGGGTGCCTGCCCTGCCCATGATCGGGGGGCTCGGCCGGCTGCCCCCTCCCCGGGGTGTGCAGGGAACAGCAGTGCAGTGCTGGGGGCAGTGGGGGCTCCCCCTGCCCCTGGCTCCGGGTGGGATTTCTGATGGCATGAGTCACTGGCTGTCTTTAGGCTGGGCTGTGCTGTGCCCCCGGGCACAGGGCTCTGGTGTCCCAGGCGTGGGAGGAGGAGAATGTGCACCCACGCAGTGGGCAACGTGCAGGTAGTAAATGTCTCGAGTAGCAAGAAGAGGGAGGAGAATATTCTGTTGCACTGTAGATGCTATAAATAAATGTATTTCCGAGCATGTTAAGGCTGTGAATGGGACACTGTGTAAAAGTGGAGAGTCACATACACGGCAGAGGGAGAGCAGGAGATGCCTGCTCAGGGCTGCTCCGGTCCCTCCATGTGCTCTGCAGGACAGAACTTTCCCAAGACAGATGCTATGGAAGTCTTTTTACTGCAAGTGGTAAAACACTGGCACAGGTTGCCCAAAGAAGCTGTGGCTGTCCCATCCCTGGAAGTGTCCAAGGCCAGGTTGGACAGGGCTTGGAGCAATGTGGGCTAGTGGAAGGTGTCCCTGCCCATGGCAGGGGGTGGGATGAGATGAGCTTTAAGGTCCCTTCCAACCCAAACATTCCATGAAATGCTTGCTTTGCTCCAGTGCTTGGAGCGGGTGCTGCTCCCTTCAGTGCTCCTCCACAAATCCAGATGTGAGCTGGCATCCATGGACACCTGCTGGAATTTGTGCCCGGCTGCACTGGGATCCAAATCTTTCATTTTGAGAACATTTGTAGGAGACCTGGTGATGATTTTCCCCCTGTAGTTACCATTGCTCCCCCCACCATTGCCTCAGGTCTGGGGCCGGTGTCCAGCCTCCTTCAAGGGTCAGGGGGCTCTTGGGTTTAAGCTGGTCCTTCAGCCCTGAAGGACTAAGGAGCACAGAGGATGCTGAGGGCAGGGATGTGGTGGCAGTGGAAGCCATGGCTGGCAAATACAAGTTTGAGTAGAAGCTCTGTCATGTTTAATATCAATTAAAATTAAATTTCAGTGAGGAAGTACAGAAGAACATTCATTTATCTTTCAAGATGTTGTCTTAAATTGTTTCTATTCAAAGAGTCTTGCCCTTTAAAAGACAGAGAAAGTCTATGAATATCAGATTCATGCCCCTGTGATACACAACCACCCAACCTCTCTGCATCCTAGTCTCTGTTGTAAGTGCTGGGAGAGGAGCTGGAGACCTTCTCCTGGTGGGATGCTGTGGGTGCTCTGCTCTGCTGGGCTGGGGGCAGGTGGGTGCTGCCACCTCTGCAGCCATGAGCTGAAGGGGGCAAGTGTGGGGTCACAGAGCAGAGCCTGGGCTGTCCTGGTGGAAATCCTGTTCTTTGGGAATCCCTGCAGGGCGTCAGAGCTCAGCTGTGACACCAGATGTGTGAGGCTGCCTTTCATCCCAAGGTCTAAAATCAACAGTTCTTTTTGTCTTAAGTGTGAGTTGTGAGCTGCTTTTTGCTCTGGACACCTGTCTCCTGAGTCACAGGGATGCTGGGTGTGCACCAGCTGCCACCAGACCCCTGGGTCTGGGGTGTTGGCCCCTGAGGACAGGGCTGCCCTCCAGCAGGGACACAGCAGGTGGGTGGAGAAGAGATGGAACCCATTAAGACACAGGTACTGAGGAGTTTCTGCTTTCAATGCTGTGTTTTTAATGGTACCAGTGCTCTGAGTATCACAAGAACCATCTACAACTGCATCTTCTGTTACACAGCTCGGCAGGCACTAATTGAGACCGTGAGTGGCTGCTGCTAATTCCCTCTCAAGCATGTTCTTATGGCTGTGGGCAAAACTGGGTATAAAATGTTGAACAAATGGCTGACCTGTATCGGATTAGGGGGGATAGATCTGTGCTGGGGGCCAGAGGAGCAGCCGCCCTTCTGGCTGATGGAGCTGAGGCTGAGCAGGGCTGGGGGGTCTCTGGCAGTGGAGTCTCACCTGCCCCAGCTGAACCAGGCACTTTGCAGTGCTGCCCTGGATGGTGCCAAGGCTGCTCCAAGAAAAACCAGCTTTGGGTAACTCATGGGATGTTGTTCCTCCTCTGCTGAAGGTGTGGGAGGACAGTTCTGGAGTGGCCCCTTTCAGCTTGTGTTTATGTCACCTCCTAATCTCAGCTCTTCTCTCTCACACCAGCACTCTAAATTCCTTTGGATTTTCATTTTAAAATAGCCTCACTTGCTTTTCCTTATCGAGCAAGTCTTGTCTTGATTTATCACATATGACATAACCAACAGGGTAGTTGAGATAATCAGAGTTAACTAGTTGTTGTGCTGCTGATTACAATGGGGGTCCCAGCCTGCCTTTGGCTGACCTTTATCCTGGTGTTATGAGTTGTTTTTTTTTTTAGAATGCAAAAACAAGCAGTAGAACAATGCTTTCCCTTCCAGCATGGAGGGCCATGGCTCTGAGCCGCAGGATGAGGAGTCAGGTACTGGGGGGGCACTGCCAGTGGGGAGGATCCCAGTCATGGCTCAGGGAAGTGTTCTTATCCAGCTACAGGGTATGCAGTGGGAAACCAGGTAGTTAATTTGTTTCATTGACAAGAAAATGAGCCCCAACAGGGGCTTTGTGATACAGGTTTAAGGTAAGAAGAGAGTGTGTCTGTGTGTGCTCTGTGATGAGCACTCTAAAAGAGCTCTCCTGGCCTGGGCTCAGCTCAGATGGGCTCAGCCAGCTACAAAACTCCTTGTCAGGACTAAACTCCCCTGTGGCAGTGGCCAGTCCCTCTGTGACAGCAAGCTGGGCTCTGTGTGCCCCAGCCCTGGGAGAGGAGAGGGAGGCAGTGGAGCTGAAGTGCAGAGTGATGTCTGTGAGTGCCCAGAACAAGGGAAGATGCTGCTCTGTGGGTGCTGCTGGGGCCGAGATGTGCAGAGGGGTTTGGCTGGTGCTGATTGACACTCCTTGGCTGGGGCACAGCCAGGAGGCTCCTCATGCCTGCAAATAAAATCCTTTCAGGCCCTGGAGCGGTATGAGTCTCATAATAACCCAGCACAGAACATAGATCCTATTTCTGGCACTGGGAGCTTTGCATGTGGAGGGTTTCAGCTGCTCTTCCCTGTCCTGCTCTTATTCTGACCTATTGTGGTTCTCCTTTGTATGGCCATGCCTGTCTAAAAGCTGAATACTGAGTTGGACTCAGGCTCCAGTGTGGCTGCTGACCATCTTCCCTCCCCAAAATAGCAATTTTGGAACTAAGGCTGATAGCTAGGCTGTGTTCCTGTGGCACTGGTGGGTGGGCTGTGCTCTGGGGGTCCCTGCAGGTACTGCTAGCCCTGATGTGGCCATGGGGTTACTTTTAGCCAGAGCAAAAGCTGATAGGCTTGTGAGCACCTAATATCCCAGCTTAGCATGCTGACAGCTGCTGGAAACCAGGGCTGGAGAGCCTGGCAAATATAGTAACATGAAAGGAGCCTCCTGTCTCACTCTCCATCAGAGGAAAGGTTCATCTGTAGCAGTGGATGTGGTGATGTGCAGCTGGAAAAGCTGTCTGCTCTGATAAAGAATATAAAACCCTTGGCCCAGCTCTGTAAAGCCAGAGTGGTTTCTGAGCCCTGAAAGTCTTTGTTGAACATGAAAGACTTTCTATTCCACGGAGGATGTGATTGTCACGAGCAGATTTCTGTTTGATGTGCTCTGCCCCAGGTCCCTTTGCTGTCCCCCAGGACTCTAGCAGGGTGACACATGTGGTTTTTCCTCAGTACAGACCCCCAGGAGGGCATCCCAGATGTCTCGGTGGTCTGTGACCCTCCAGGGCTCTGGCCCAGCTGCAGCCACTGGGACAGACATTGAACCTGAGCACTTCCCGCTGCTCTGGGGAGGTGAGACCCAGGCACAGACCTTGTCCTGCCAGGAGGCAGTTTTCAGACCTTCACGAGAGTTTGATTTTTTGGTCTCAATGGCAGCTGAGGAAGGTGGGTTCAGAGAGGAGATGAAAAATCGGTGGTTATTGCTGGAGTCTCTCACCAGATATCTTCTAGTTCTTTGCCCTTGATAAATGAAGGCCCTGCAGGTGGTTTCCCCTGAATTTCCCACTTCTCCTGTCAGCCTAAATGTGGCCCCACGAGCCCAGAGGCTGTTCCCACTCCCAGACACCAAATAACACCAAGAGGAAGCATTACTTCCATTTTTATTTTTTTCCCCTTCTAGACCTTATTTATTGAAAGCAAAACAGACCACGTGTCTTGGGCAAATATTATGACATTTCATTATTCACACTCGGTGTGATAAGTGAGCTGGTTTAGGGGCTGTGGTACATGATTTATTTAGCTTGGATGTGGATATAAATCCAGCCTGTGGAGGAAGCACTGTAACTGGAGGAATGTGGATGCTTTCATGTCCACTGGAGCATAGCCAGCACCCAGTACCTAATTTGTGTTGTTTTAATGCAAACAGGGCACACAAAACCATTTGTAACATGTTGTAGGAACCAGGTGATTTCAGCAGTGTCTAAGAAGAACTGAGAAATGGAAAGTGCATATTGGATTATTAAATGGAGAAGGAAAATTCCATTTAAGGCAAACAAAGCTGGATAGGTGAGTATCTGAGGACACCTCAGTAATGAATTTAACCTTGAAATCATTAAATTTTGACAAGCATCAAAATAGTATCTTCTTAGTAGGTAGTTAGGGTCTTAAAGAAACCTACTTACAGAAATGAATTCAAAACAGTTCCCTCTAAATCCCATATTAATTATTTTGAAGACTACACTAATGTGTTGGGTTCTTTTTTATTTTTTCTCCAGGAATAAGCTTGTATTAGTGATCCTAAATGTGCCATTAACAAATTGCCAACACTGCAGTTTGCTGTGTTTTAATACTGTAAATGATATTTTTTTTCCCTGGGTGATAAGCAGGATATTTCTCCAGACTACCCGGTGTAATTCCAGTTACACTGCTTCATACAAGCAGTGCTTACCAGTTTTAATATCTTGTTTGCTGGTATATGAACACTGTTGGCTTTCAGAGTTTCAGCAGCATCATTTAGAGGGATATTTCATTCTAGTGGAGGGGAATTACACTTAAGTAACAGTTTTAAGCGGGATGGTTGGTGAATCTCTAAACTGTTCGGGGGCCTCCGGATTGTTCCGGAGTATGGAATGGGGGAAAGCCCGGACTGGATTTTTCCAGAGTATGGAATGGAGGAGAACATGGGCTGAATTTTTCTGGAGTACGGGCTGGGAGAAAACCCGGTCTGGATTTTTCTGGAGTATGGAATGGGGGAAAACCCGGACTGGATTTTTCTGGAGTATGGAATGAGGGAAGACCCGGACTGGATTTTTCTGGAGTATGGAATGGGGGAAGACCCGGACTGGATTTTTCTGGAGTATGGAATGGGGGAAGACCCAGACTGGATTTTTCTGGAGTGTGGAATGGGGGAAAACCCGGACTGGATTTACAAAAAAAAAAAAAATTAAAAAAAAGTGAAGGGTTGGACTTGATGATCTCAGAGGTCCTTTCCAACCTGGCTGATTCTATGATTCTATGATTTATTTAGTGCATAAAATTTTTGATTACTCTGCTCAGGATAAAAGGGAGAAATAGAATAAATAGAGTTTATTTTGTTCTGTTGCCTTTATCTTACAGACAGCTTTCTGGTGTTCCAGCTCAGACAGTCCACATCCATCCAACAAACCCCCCTAGCAGGGTGTATCAGCTGCAGGGAGGCTGCAGCTCAGCTGGGTGCAGTGACAGTCCCTGTCCCACTCTGCTTCTCCCTTGTCCCAGTGGCTCCAGGTGAGAACCCCGCTTGGGCACAGCTCTCCTGGGAGCCCTCTCCTTGCAGCTGGTGCCTCTCTGGGGTCAGGGCATGGAGTGTCTGTGCCCAGGCCTGCCACAGCTCCTTCTTCCATGTCTTAGATCTGTGTCTAAGTTGTAATTTTGGCTCAGAGCTTCCTGGGGTTTCCAGGTCGAATAAAGCTGCTCTGTACAGCAAGCTCTGCTCTGTTCAGAGAAACATTTTAGCTGCAAGAGAAGGTGTTGAAGGATGGAAAAATAATGGAAATTTACCCTTCAGTGTGTAACTCCCAGACCCTGTGAGGTGCTGGTCCTTCTGCCATGGGTAAAGCCACCCGGTGACCCCTGTGGGGCTCAGCCATTCTGGAATCTGTGAGCATGTTCCCAGTCTATGATGGAGTTTTCCAGGAGTTAAGACTGGGCTATTTGTATTTTTATGAGTGTTGCTGACTGTGGCTATTTATGACAGAACTAAAGGAATTAATATTCATAACATCCCCTGACTTCGCCATATAAATCAGGAGTGGCTGTGACAGGGACCCTTGCTCCAGTCACAGTGTGGCAGCTGCTCAGATGTGCCTGGACAGTTTTGGTGCACAAATTTAATTCCTGAAAGATCTCTGCCACTGCTTTCAGCACTGATGGGCTGGTGGCAGTGATACAGCCCTCGGTGAACACCTGGTGAGGAAGGTGAGCCCTCATCCCCCCAGCTGTGGGGACATATCGATGGGCAAAATCTTTATGAGCTATTGAATCCAGACCTGGACCTGTGCAGCTTTCTGGGCATTGCAGAGAGGCTTTGAAGCCTGATTTCAGCTCTGGAGGCCATCACGGGGTGAACACACCTGTTGGAACACTGTCCCAGTGGAGGTGGCGGCAGCAGCACAGTGACACGGCCCTCTGAGGACACAGAAATGCCACTGCCTGAGCCCTGACAGGGCCAACCCCCTTAGAGGTGCCAGAGGAGGCAAGGAGAAGGCAGCAGGGAAGGCACAGGGAGGTGGAAGTGCTCCACTGCAGTGCTCAGGGGTGTGAGCAGGACAGGAGTCCCACGGCAGAGCAGTTGTTGTTTTCTGGAGATGTCCAAGAGAGATGTGGCACCTGGATGTGGCTGGGCTGCAGGGACGTGGAGATGTGTCTACCTTGTTCTGGGGCTGGGGATCTGGGCTGTCAGCAGTGCCCTGATGGCCCTGTCTGCACCAGGAGAGGAGGGAGCAACTGTGGGGGCTGATGGAGGAGCTGTGGCTGAGCCACACTGAAGTCAAGGCAAAAGATGGCCAAAAATAGAACAAGAAAATGAATTGATAATGATATAATAGATGGGAGGAAAAAATAGAAGAGGGTCAACAAGATCCCAGCTATGTCAGAATCAAAAGGGATTGTGTTTGTGTGTGTAAATCCCTCATTGGAACTGGACTCCATATGTGGAAGAAAGCAATGCTGCTTTTCTGCTTCCACACACTATTTCTGGTGCTCTCTAAAGTCATGCCCCAAGACTTGCTGGTATTTCATGAAGAACATGCTCAGCCTGCAGGGTGAGCAGTGCCAGAGTCCAGGAAAACAGACACTGCAAGAGCCACGGGATTGAACTAATGTTATTCTTTGCCTTTTTTTTATAACAAGAAGAAGAATTGGCAAGAAAGCTTCATCACTTTGAAGGCTGACATATTCCATCATTTAAACCCTCCTCATTAGATGTGGAGAGGGGAATCTGCACATCCCTGAAAACAAGCAAAGAGTGCTGGAGCCTCTGGAGTGCAGGGAGAGTTGGGGGAGAGTCTGGAACCTCTGAGCTGGGTCCTGTGCCTGGGCTCACCTGTGCTGCTGTCCTTTGGGAGAGGGGCTGATGTGCCCCTGCTCTGACACAAGCTGGGATTGAACAATTTGTCTTGGCAGTGGAGGGGGAGAGCTGAGGGGTCCATGGTGTGCACAGTCACATCCACACTGACCTGCCCCTCCTAAGGAAGTGCCAGCAGGACTAAATGGCAAGTTCAGCCAACCCTGTCCCTGGTGATGAGGAGTAGCCTGAAGCCTTGCTGTGATTGCTGATTTGGAGCCCCTTCCTGGAAAAAGCCAAAATTATTCATCCTCAGGACACAGTGGTTATAAGCAGAAGGGCAGCATTTTCCAACGTATTTTTTCCCAGGCAAATATAAATACACATGTGAACATTTCATGTGCTCATGCCTGCCTTGCCCTGTTCTTGGCCACAAGTGCCCTTCCCCCACCCAACCAGAGCAATCACAACCCCCAGATTGACATTTTCCGCTCAATTTTCCCCAATGATTCTGTGTGAATGCTCTGAGGGTGCATGCAGGGAGAAGGGATGGCTTTGTTTGCACATCTGTTGGGAGTTCCAGGTTTGCTGCAGATCAGGGGCAGCTGGAAGGGGGCTCTGGGCTGGTGTCTGCTGAGGGTCAGCCTCCCTCGCTCCCTGGGTTCTCACTCCATGTGCTTTCCCCCTGCCCTCCCATCTCTCTGACTCAGACAAGGCTATTTGTTACCTGCTGCTGCTGGAGATGGAGTCAAACAACCCTGAGCTCTGGGCAGCTTCGGGTCTCTGCTTTGGGTATCAACCTTACACGTTTTGCAGTTTGGCTCCAGTCTCCAGTTCATAAAGCAGCTGGAGCCAAGGCAGAGCTCCTGGATTGGTCTGTGCTGCTTTAGATTAAATCCTCAGGCCTGCTTTTACTGCTGTTGCTTTGGAAGCTGTATCTTTTATTGTTTGTTGTCTTGGTAAAATGGCTGTAAAATGAAAATAGTAACAGTGACCCTCTGAGGCCCCAAGCCCAACACCTGCTGAAAGTAGAGCTGGGAACTGCTGCAATTGGTGCTGCTTTGCTCTCCATGGTTCTGCCTCCACAAACCTAGGAGGGAAAAGGATCTACCCTAGGAAACCCAAAGGGAGGAGGGGAAGGGGAAAGGTGCTCACCTAGGCCACTGGAGTTGGTGGTATGTTTGGAGCATAAGAATGGTGATAGAAATCATTGAATGGTTTGGGTTGGAAGGGACCTTAGGATCATCCAGTTCCAAATCCCTGCCATGGGCAGGGACACCTTCTATTAGAACAAGTTGCTCAAACCTTGAGCACCTCCAGGGATGGAGTGTCCACAACTCCATAGGACCCACCACAGGTTTCCTCTCTGAGCCTGGATAGGCACAATATGGCTTTGTTCCTTTAGGAAGAGTATTTTGGGATATACAGAAGACCAGAGACCCGGGGTTTGCTGCCAGGCTTTTCCAGGTGTTGGTGGGATGGAGCTGCTCTGAGACGAGCGGTGCCTGGCACTGAGTCTGTGCTCAGGGCTTAAAATAGCCCTGCTCAGGTCTGGGGATGGAACAGCTCGTGCAGCCTGAGGTGAGGCTTAAAAAGAATTGGAACTGTCAAAAGCAGAACAGGGCACTCGAAAACACAGCCCTCAGCTTTCCCAGTCACTGTGGAACCAAATCAGCAACCTCGTGTTCATCGACAGGCCAAGGCTCCTTTTATAGTAAAAGCAAATATTGGAGAGGCTTGGGGCCAAATGCCACTTTTTTTGTCAATCTGCACTGCTGGCCTGGCTTCCAGAGCTCCCAGCCCTCGGATCCTGACCAGAGGTGGGAGAAGGGACGGTGGTTTGCACCTTTTGGAGCTGGGCTGTGGCACCAGCAGTGCCCAGGGTCTGGAGCAATGTCCTTGTGGCTGTTGCACAAACACGGCTCCGGCTCCACTTCCTCTAGAACATCACTAATGAACTCTGGCAGGCCTGCCACTCCCAGTGTTATATCCCTCCTAAAAGTAATGATTGGGCATTTGCTACTTGGTAGAAGAAATCAGAGGAGGAGGAACCACAGCTGTAAGAACTGACTTTATTTTGCACGGTTTGAATGCAGTGATGGTGGGAGCAGGGGCCTTGGAAAATGTCTTTGCACGTGTGCAGAGTAAGATCTGGCAGGTTAAACTTTCTCCTGTGTAGAACTCCATGAAATTGCCTTTATTTTTAAAAAGCTTTTGTACAGAATATTCAAAGTAGGTGAAAGGAATGTTTCATAAAGGTGACTGGAGAACAGATCTGCTCCTGGGAGCTTTGACTGAAAAACAGATGTTGTAGTAGATATGCCAGCCTTAAATATTTTATCAAACTGGAATTACTTATTTAGAATTTTGATTGGGATCAGTGGTGTGTGGGAGACTGTAGGAACTGGATATAGGGGATTTGGATGCTATCAAAATAGTTCAAACTTTGATTTGGAAATGATTTTTGCAAATTACACAAAGTGAAAAGCATAAATATTTGACTCATGTTTTTTTTCTGGGATCTAGAGGGATTTTTTGTTCCAAATGAAACCAAATTTTCAAATGTTTCACCACGTGTTTCAGAACAGACATGAGGACTCCAGAGGTCAGGAGGGCTTCCCGCCCCTGTCCCCACATCCCTGATCCGCACCCGGGTGTTCCCTGGCGCCCTGCAGAGGAGCGTTCTGGGAGAGAGAGCCGGGATAGAGTTAAGGATGAGCACAGCAAACTTTGGGAAGGAGCGTTTCAATATCAGTCTTTGAAGCACGGGGCGGATTTATCATCTTAGATACTTTTTTCCTTTTTAGTTTCGTGACGTCGAGATTGCGCTGTAGGAAACACATCCCTCCGGAGAGCTACGAGGGGGGAAAAAAGGATATTTAGTGTATCGGGAGAAACCCTGGGGCGAAGGCAGCAGAGGGAGATGCCGTCGATGGTCTCCTGCAGTCTCACAGCACCATCTAGTGAGGGCTGCCCGAGAGAAAGCATCCTCCTCTTCCTCCTCTTCCTCCTCCCCCAGTACCCCTGCCCTGAGAGCAGCCTCCTCCTTTGCCCGGCTCACGTTTGCCCTCGGGAAAGTTGTGTCTGGTGGACTCACCTCCTAAAGGAAACAGCCAAACTTTGCCGGGGCTCCCTCAGGCCT
The DNA here is from genome assembly GCF_003945595.2 of Pipra filicauda. Lineage (NCBI taxonomy): Eukaryota > Metazoa > Chordata > Aves > Passeriformes > Pipridae > Pipra > Pipra filicauda. Next base: position 694,338 of record NW_024103873.1, read on the forward strand.
GGCAAGGGTGTTTTTTCCTAAGAAGAGGCAACGGAGCATCCCGACTTCTGCCTGCTTGGGCTGTGGGAAGCAGCCGGCCAGGAGCTTTGGGCTCAGCAGGAGGGGATGGAGGGAGGAGGAAAGGCTGAGAGTGGCCCTGTGGAATGCACTGTGTCTCTTTTCCCCTTACAGTGAGAGAGGATCAGGTGATTCCCTGAGCTGCAGTAATTCCAGTGTGTTATCCCGGGCACAGCAGAGGGAGCGCTGGCTCTGGGCTGCTGCTGCAGGGGAGAGGTTACACCTGACTTTGGTGGGGCTGGTCCTTTCAGAGTCCCAGTATCCTGGAGACACTCTGTTTGTAGATGTCCCATTTTGCCCTCTCTCCCCCAGCAGGCTGTAAGGAAATAGGTTTCATGGACCTGAAATCCTGGGAGTCAACACAGCTTCCAAGGCTGGTGTCCAGCCCCGGCATCGACTCAGGGCAATGACAGCTGTGACTTTGACCAGTGATGGAGAATGCAGAGCTGATCAGGAGAGACTCCAAGCTGCAAGAATTTATCCTTTGGGAAAAGTGCATCTGGCTGTGCATGGAATCTCAGAACCGTTCAGGGCAGAGCCCGCTGGGTTCCTGCCTGCTTGGAGGGGCTCCCTGGGGGCTGCAGCAGCACTGGCAAAGATCCCTTATCTGGAGCATCACCTGCCCTGTCAGGTGCCACACGTGCCACACGTGGTGCTCCTGGGGACCTTCCCTGCTCCTTGCACATCAGGGTAGTTTATCACTGTGCTTTGAGGGTGTTTCCAGGGGTCTCTCCTGCTGAACCCCTCTTTCACACAGCACCTGACCCTGCCCCAGATGCAGCCGTGGGCCCTGCTGACCTGACCCTCCTGTGGGACCAGAGCTTGGCAACATCCTGGCATTCCAGCTGCAAATGCCAGAGAGCACATTCATTTTACACCCACTGGACTGTTACTTGCAGTTCTGTATTTTTAGGGAAGTTTCTGCCACATGAACCTGCTCTGCCAGTGTTATTTTTACTCATTGGAACAACCACCATTTTGGTGCACTGTTATGTTTATTGCTTCTTCCATTCATGGCTTAATGATAAGAAAAGATAACTCTGGCCCTGGCTAGGAAGCGTTTTTCTGCTTGGACTGATGATTGTATTTTTATACCCTCAAGATGAAGGATTGGCACTTGGGTTTGGCAAGAGCTGCTTTTACTGCTTGAATCAGGCTGGACTGTGCGTTTTGAATGGCCAAGTGCCACTAAACACTACTTGTACCCACCCAAAAGAACAAAACCCAGCTATTTGTACTCCTGGGATCAGTCATCCATCCTCAGGAACTGTAGGATAGCACAAGGAGTAATGAGTTCAAATTGAAAGAGGGAAAATTTAGGTTACATATTGAGAGGAAATTCTTCCCAGTCTGTGGTTCTGTGATTCCATGGCGAGGGCACCTCAGTGCAGTCAGGAGTGCAGTAGGGCTCTCTGGGGGATTCAGACAGGCTGATGGCTGTGCCCATGTCCCTTCATGTGGGATGCACCCAGATGGAAAGATAAAACAGTGTCACTGGGGAGGTTTTAGTGCTGATGGCTGGAGCAGAGAGTGTGAGGACGTGCCTGAAGGTCCATCATGTGAGGGGGTGCTGGGGTGGTGATAAGGACTAATATGAGCCAATTTCATGCTGAAAGTGGTTTTCTTAGATCAGTAAATATTATTTTAGTGAACTGTCCATCTGTAGTCAGCTCAGGGGTTAGGTTTTTAGTGAACTGTCCATCTGTAGTCAGCTCAGGGGTTAGGTTTTTAGCATAAATAAGCATCCAGAAAGGTCACCTGAGTTGCTTTTTTAGTGCTGTGTTTGGATGAGGTGTTTTTTAGCTGTTTAGAGGGGTGAGTGTCAGTACCAGCAGGGAGGTGACATCTGGTGATGGCAATGAGTTGTCTTGGGGGCAAAGGGGCCAGGAAGATGGTCACAGCACCTTGTCCTGGTTCCTGCAAGGTGTCCATCTGGGAGAACTGCCTGGACTGCTGTTCATGGGGTCAGTAATGGTGGGATGCTCAGAGGGCCAGTGGGTTTTGAACAAAGTGAACCTGGAAACCCAAAGTCCTTATTTTAACTGTAATATCACAAATCCTTTATTTTCATTCCAAAACATATAGGATTTTGGGTGTCAGCTCTCATAATGGACAGGTTCATCCTGTCACAGGGTGATCAGTCATCCTGTGACAGGTCGGGCTCAGTCCCGTTCTTGCTGCAGACCTGCCCCAGCTCACCCAAACCCAGCCCTGGGCAGCGCTGCCGGCAGATCTGGCTCTCCGGGCTAAATCACAGGCCAGAAATTGCCCTTGCTGGTGGTGATGGCAGGCAGGGCACGGCCCTGGAGCCCCTCGGGGCACCAGCTGGAGCAGGAGCAGCTCTTGCTTTGTTCACAGACAGCTGCAGCCACAGCACGTTTCTAACCACCCGTGGTAATAATCCCCAAATCCCACTGTTTAATGCTGTTAAGCACAATCCATTATCCGATTCCACGAAATCAAGATTTTCCTTTGCTGCTGGTTTGGGAGTTTTTTGATTTTTTTTTTTTTTTTACAGTGAAAAGGAACAATTCAGGAACAATGTTATCAGGATCCAACAAACCTCTTGGTACAGCTTTGTTTTCCTTTGTATCATGCTATTCACACGCACTTAAGGGTGTGAACACTCCTAAGCACTCATGGTTTTGAGGTCTTTAGAATTATTCTCGGCAGTTTTTAACTGTTTAACGCACATTTCAGAGCGCAAAAACAGAAAAAAAGCAGCACTTTGCAAAAGGTGTCTCCAGCAAAGGAGTGGGCAGGGAGCCCCTGGCACAACACGGGTGCCACACTGATGAGTCTCCACGGTTTTTATGCAGTTGTGTTTCCTGATTGAGCTATTTGTTAACTGTGTTTTTAAGTACTATGTTAAAAATAACCGCTTCCAGAACTCTCTTCCACTAAGTGTCAGCACATGTGCTCCTCCGGTCAGCGTTTGTGGAAGGGGAGGAAAGGGTGGGCACAGAGCTGTGCCAGGTCTGTCACCTAAAGGTGTGACACACCTTTGCTACACATTGCAAAGCCCAACGACCCCCGTGGATCCGGGACTTAACCCTTAGAGGCGTGAACGTGATCCCTGAATGTTCTGGGGTGCTCAGAGAACAGTCAGAGTTGGAAGGGACCTCTGGAGGTCTCCCAGTCCAACCTCCCTGCCAAGGCAGGGTCACCCAGAGAAGGTGGCCCAGGAACACATCCATGGGTTTGGAATGTCTCCAGAGAGGGAGACTCTGCAGCCTCTCTGTGCAGCTGTTCCAGGCTCTGCCACCCTCAAAGGAAAGCAGTTCTTCCTCGTGTTGAGGTGGGACTTCTCACACTTCAATGGCCATTGCTCCTTCTCCTGTCACTGGGCACCACTCCCCTTGCACCATCCACTTGCTCCTTAGTTTTGTCTCTAAACTGGGATTTGTGAACTCCACTATAAGGTGTCTGACATAGGTTAGAGATTAAACTGGGGTTTGTTGTCTCTTATAAAATGCTGCCTAATCAAAATGTCCCTCATGCTGAGCTGTGGTCTCAGGCCCTCGGCTGTACCTATTTCATTAGAGGTTACTGTGGTGCCTGAAGAAATTCCAGCTCTGGGGGGCCCTGAGGAGATGTTGCTGATGCTGCTGAGAAGTAATTGAGTTCTGAGTTCCTTAATATGAGTGAGAAAATCTTTATTGGCTTAAGAAGAAATAATGATGCTGTAGGAAGTTTCTGTTTAATTAGATGGAAAAAAAGAGTTTTTGGTTCTGAAGGTGTTGGGTGGAGCACAGTTTGGTGTGTCTGGAGCTGGATCCTGATTGGACAGACCCAAACCTGAAATATTGGATCAGGAGCAGCCTCAGCACTGGATTCCCTGGCTCTGGCCAAAGTCTCTCTCAGAGTTACTGTTGTTTTAAAATGGAGCTATGTTTTCTTGTTTACAGAATATTGTGATTTCCAGCAACATCACTGTAGTAACAACTGTGCAGCTGATTAATTTACTCCAAATTTGGGATGTTTTTAACCTGATCATTTAAACCATTTCCACTGGACCAGAATTTGGTACTCACACTCCTATCCCCATGTTTTGTTTTAAATAGGTTTTTGCTTAACCTTTGCACATTAAAAACAGGCATCCATGTTCTCTTGGTAGCATGCACAGAAATCTGCTGTTTTGGAATGAAAAGAAAGGATTTGTTGTGATTCAATAGTTAAAATAAGCACCAGGGAGTTCATGCTCCCAGAGTATTTCTCTGAAAAACTGATAGAGGGCAGGGTTAGATGGGATATTAGGAAGAAATTCTTGGCTGTGAGGGTCATGAGGCCCTGGCACAGGTTGCCCTGAGAAGCTGTGGCTGCCCCTGGATCCCTGGAAGTGTCCAAGGCCAGGCTGGATGGGGCTTGGAACAACCTGGGCTAGTGGAAGGTGTCCTGCTCATGGCAGGGGTTTGGAACTGGATGGGCTTTGAAAGGTCCCTTCCAACCCAAACCAGACTCACATTATCTGCCAACAAATTGGTCAGTGAATCCAAAATTGTTTGAGACACTTTCCCACAACTTGAGGAAGATGTTCCTGCTTGGTCTGGACATGACTGAGATGCTGAATCCATCTTACTGATTTACTTTTCACAAGGAAGTTCCTGCAGTGCTTCTGCCTCACCATCCCTTGGGAACCTGTGCTCCTTCAGCTCAAGGACGGGCTCTCCTGCAGCAGGATGTGACATTTCCACTGAAGCATGCAGGGTTTGATTTTCAGAGGGAGAAATAGCAGAGCTGGATTTTGTTTTCCAGAAGAAGGGAGCATGCTCTCAGAAGAAAGGTCCAGTAAATCAGTTGATGGATGACACCCTCAGCCTCTCCCTGTGCCACCAGACAGGGTGCTGTGGCCAGGCTGGCATTTCCTGGCTCCTCCAGGTGCTCTTTTCTGGCCCAGATGGAATTTTGGTAATCACTGCTGTGATATGAAGGTCACTTTCATAGGCTGAATAAAATCAAGGGTTTTGTGTTGGCATCAGGAGGACCAGTTACTCCCAGTGGTTGTTTTTGGAGTGGTACCCAAGGAAACAAACAGCCCATGTCCCACGAGCAGAATGAAAATAAGAGGGAAACCTTAATGAAAAGGTCATCACTTGAGCAGCAGATGCCGCGGGCTGAGGGTCAGTGTCCCGATCCAGCTCCTGACCTCCAGGGCTTGTGGCACTCAGTCCTGGAGCCTTCCGGGCTGTGGAGGGAGCTGAGGACCTGCAGGGCTCTGGCATCTACGCAGGGTGTCAGTGTTGCTCCATTCCAGCACGGGGACTGAGCTCCTGGAAAGCAGGATGGGAAAGGACAGTAAATCCAATCCTCTGCCTGGATGGTGGCCTGAGGCATCAGCTTGATCTCTGCATGCTCTGCCGGCCCTCGGGGCTTCCTCGTTCACTGGTGTTTCCACAGGTGACCTGGACCCGGAGCCGAAGCCAGGACAGCCCCTGGTGCCTTCTGTGCCTGTGGGATGGCTGGTGGCCGTGAGGGGATGGTCCGGGGTATGTTCAGGGCACCGACTGCTCTGTCTGGCAGTTCCCACTCCTGTAACTTCACTCTCTGACAGTGACAGCAGCTGCCGAGCCCGGGAAGTGCCAGCTGAGCAGGACAGTCCCATGGCACACATGCCACGTCCCGTGGAACCCTCCCTCCTGCACGCTGTGTGTGCTTGCCCAGCTCACAGCTCCTTGTGCCCCTGGGCTGCTGCTGCTGCTGCTGCAGGCGGTTATTTTGGGAAGTGATGGCTTTGCCATCTGGCTGTGCCTCTCGGGAGGTCACCGAGCCCTGGCTGTGGGGGTGCTGGGGCGGCTGTGCTGCCCTGAGCCAACGAGGGGTCCCTGCTGGGGGCACGCGGCCCCCCTCCCCCGGGGCTGCCCCAGTGCTTTGCTGGAATGCCACTGGGAAGAGCTGGACTGGCAACAAGGCCTGGCTGGGCTGTGGGGGTGTTTGGAGTGCAGCCCTCTGCTCACCTGGGCACGGCCTGAGCCGCTGCAGCCGAACCTTCCTGCAGCTGTGACAACATCTGCCTGGGTTTAACCCGCCCTCGAGCCCTCGGCTGCCCTGTCCCACAGCAGCAAAGTCTCTGTCACCTGCTCTGTGGGGTGGGGGGAGCCAGGACCCCTTCGTGTGGCCCTGGGGAGCTGCTCTGGAGCCCGTGATTCAGGCACGGCCCTTGCAGGCAGCTCAGCACAGCCTGGGAGTGGGTGAGCCCTGGCACCAGCCCCCAGCCCTGACAGGGACCCCCAGCTCCTCGGGACAGCCACAGGCCACTCACTGCATTTCTCAGTTTCTTGGCTTTTTCCTCTTTATACACCAGGTAAAAAAGTCAAAAATCCTTTCTCCCTGTCTTTTTTTTCCTCTGGAATTTTGAAGACAGCCCTTCCTGCAGCCTCTTCCAGAAGCAGTGCTGGATAATCTTTCCTCTTTTGTTAAATTCCTTTTCTGACATTAGCAGAACATTTGTTTGTGTGACAGTTCCCATTTAGCTTTTGACAAGCTCTGTAGCTGGTCAATTTATTTTACTTTTTAAGTGAAATGATGAATAAAGAAAAAAAATTGCTTTCTTTTGCCAGCACTACACAGACATTTGCCTTTGTGAAATAATTATTATTTATGAGTCCTTTAATGGTTGTGCAGCACAATTTTATGGCTTTGGATTGTGTCCCGTTAGGAGCAGGATTTTATCACTGAATTTAGACGCAGGAAGAGTGTGTGTGCATAATGTGAGATATCTGAAATGCCCAGGCAGCTCCATACAGGAATAATCTCCTGCTTTTGGGACTGTCACAGACAGCACAGTCCCAGCTGTCCCACCATGGGAAGCGCCCCGGGGAAGGTTGGGAAGGAGCTGGGCAGCCTGTGTGTCCTCTTCCTCTACATTTGGGGTTCACCTGCACTTGTTATGAGGGTTGGGAATCTGAGTGCAGGTGCTCTTTGGTTCCCCCTTTGCCACCCTGCATCCCAAACCCTCTCGTGCTCTGGCCAGTTCCTGGCTGATGCTCCTGAGTCCCGCAGAGATGCTGAATTGGGGTAACAAATTCCTGCCCGGGTAGCAAAGGTGTCTTATCCCGTGTGCTGTCACCAGCCCAAGAGTTACGGTGGAGAGAGGAACAGAACTTGCCTCTGCACTGTGGAAATGAGGTGAGACGTTGGGCGTGAAATGCAGTATCTGGCCCAGAGCCATCCGTGGAGGAGGTGGTGAGCAGGGCTGGAGGGACAGGACTGGCTGTATCCTCTGGGATGGCAGCGGCAAACACGGGAGCTGCTCCTCGCACCAGCTCCGCAGGGCCCGGCGGGACTTCGGCAGCTTTCGTGGCCAGAGCAGCCTGGAGAATTATTACCACCCTCTGTTTTATTCAAACACCGAACTTAGGAGGCTTAAAAATTATCTTTAAGAGGAAAAACAAGAAGAGACTGTTCTAAAACTGCTTTGTTTATGTGGCTCCATTACGCTTGGAATAACAGAGATGATATCGCGTAACCGTGGCAGTCTCTCAAGCGTGAATCCGCTGGGGCTAATGACGGCTTGAAGAGCCTTAATGAATCAGCTGTTAACTGCTGCTAATCCGCCGGCACCGCTGCCTTCGGGATGCTCCGAGTGCCAGCACGGCCCTCCCGCGTCTGTCGGAGAGCGGGAGCTGCGTCTGCAGAGCGACACTCGCCTTCCTGCCGCTGTGGGGGGGAATTGGGATCGTCCTTAATTAGATGTACAAATACATTCTTTGACTAATTCAGCATTTACAAATAGGTTTGAGGCTGGCATTAGTCATTTGTTGTTCCCAGCAAACGTGTTACATCCCTGGAGGCAGGGGCCGGGGGAGGGTGGATGTGCAGAGTGTGTGTGCTGTCGCTGTCTCCTGGACAGCTGGAGCTGCCGATCCAGCCGAGCCACACACACGGACCGAGGGAATCGCCGCGGGTCCACAGATCTCTGAGAGTGGACAGTGCTTAAATTCCCATTTAAAATCAATTTTTTTTCTGCGTCCAAAGGTGCAATGCCTGTGCTGCTGGGACAACAAGACCTGTGCGACCTGTCAGGAGGAGAAGCTCCAGCCCTTCCAGCAGCTGGGAATAACCTGGTTGGCAGCACAGGTAGGAGTTCAGAGCCGCGACTTTTATTCCTGATTTTACTGGAATGCTTAGGAGCTCAGCTGGGGTCCCTGGGGGAAGCTGAGCCTGGGGTCAGGCAGAAACAGGGGCTTGAAGGGGCACTTTTAGTCCTTAGTGAGGGCAGCCTTGTGGTGGGAGCTGAGGTGGGTTCACAGAGGTACGGGATGGTCCATGGTCAGACAAGAGGTCAGGGATGGAGCTGGAGTGGCTGAGTCCCAGAGCCCCTGACAGCCAGGGCTGATGAGGGACAGTTCCTGGGCTCCTTTTTCCAGGCCCTCAGTGCCGGCTCCAGGCTGCTGCTGGTGCTGTTGCCTTGGCAGTTCCATCTGGGAGCTGTGGTTCAGGAGGTCACAGATGGGGCTGAGAAAAATCTTGTGAGGTTCAGCAAAAAGCCATTACCTGCCCTGCTGGGTGTTTCCCAAGCACTTCCCATTTCTGTACAAAGTGCCTGCAATCACCCTGTGTGAAGAGCTTCATTTGTCAAAGCACCATCTCCATCCATCCTGAGGCACTGGAAATGGCCCAGCCATGCCCATCACACTGCTGGGGTTCCTGGGGGGGCTGACTGCCCCAGGCAGGCACAGCTCTGCCAGATGAGACCTTCAGCTCCCTTGGGGGCCACCAGCAATGGCCATGTCCTGCGGGTAATAGAGCAGAATGGTTCACTGTGGCTTTGGAAAGGGAACACAACACCTCTCCTGCTGCCAGGAGTTAACAGGAGGCTCTGACTTTTGGAACCCGAAATCTCAGTGGCCTTGCAGGGCAGCACTTGCCACCTCCTCCTGCATCCTCCATGAGGTAAGGGGGATGTCCTGTCCCCTCCCACCTGCTGCCCACCCTGCAGCTCATGGGGGGATGAGTAGTGAGCCTGGGTAGACACAATAAGATGTTGAGAATAGTCATCAATTTAATTTTTTATCTAGAGGTGATCTTTAGCAAATGAAAAAGAAATTCTAACTACCAAAGAAATCTCAATTACCAAGTGAAATACCAGGGAAATAATTTTTCAGAAATGTATTGAAAGAGGGAGGCAACTGGGATTATTATTGTTCCTTTTACCTTTTCAGAGCCCTGGCAGACATTATTTATTACCACTATTTTTATCGTAGTAGCTGATTTTGAATAAACATTAGGATTCCACTCCATCTGATCCTTGCTGGAGTGTTGCAATCTCTGTTGCTGCTGTTATAAATGTGATTGCAAATGCAAGAGCTAAGCTAGAACATACCGTCTTCACCCACAGGAAGGGGAAGGTTTCACAGGAAAAATGAGAGTAAACCAAAATACCAAAATGAATTCCGAGTGAAACGCTTTTATTTTCTATGTGGTCTGTCAAAACCAGCTCTTGGGCAAATTTCTGGCCTCCACTTAATTCCAGGCTGGGATTGAGAGAGTGGAGCAGCCAGGCTGACTGCCAGGGCCCCATCCTGTCCCATGGTGACCAGTCCTGTTCCACGGGAACCAGGCTGGCAGTAAAATGCATATCCCAGCTGTCCTGCAGACAGGGTCCCATCCCCTGTGGAGGGCTGGACCAGAGGCTGTTGAAGGGTGCCTTTGCCATTCGGGGTGACCACACAACACACTCAGGGCACAGAGAAAACAACAGGGTGTTTTTCTTCTGAGCCACCAACTGTGAGGGCCCAGACAGTTTGGACAAGCTTTCGAAGCAATCCAAATAGCCTAAATAATCAGCAGGCCAGATTCCTGCTGGCCCCAACAGTTGCTAGTGGTTGTTCTGAAACAAATACAACCCAAATTTACTGTTATCGAGTCATTCTTGACACACGAGATAAACTTCATCCTCTCTGCTGCTGCTGCTGCTGCCTGGGGCCAAACAGTGACCCTTAAGCAGCCCCCGAGCCTGCCTGGCAGTGGGGTGTCCTCTGCCTGAGATATCCCTGTGATATCCCTGCAATATCCCTGCAGGAGCCATCTCAGGGCCCCAAGTGCTCTGGTTCCTGCAAAATGCCCAAGCCTGCCTGTGTTCCTGTGCCTGGGGAGGTGCTGCGACCCCCGTGTCTTACCTGGGCACAGCCAGAGCCAGTGGGGCCATCACCCCTCCCCACATCCCCTCTGTGTGCCAAAACATCTCCCAGCCAAGGCGGGATGAGCATCCCGGGATGAAGGCACACGTGGGAATGAGGGACCGACACCCAGAGCCAGCTGTCGCCTCCTCTGTGCCGGCTGTGGGTGGGAGCCCGGCCATTCCTGCTGGGTTTTAATAGAACTTCAGCTATATTTAGATGAAAAATAAATACATTCCTGGCTTGCACACACTTTTCAATGCTTGATGAATGAGCAGGACCTCTTTCACAGGAAGCTATCACATTCCTGGGGCTGTGCTGGGCATGGGGCCCTGCCAGCCTGTGCCTGGTGTTGTCCCTGCAGAGAGCACTGGCCATCACAGTTATTAACAGCTGCACTCTGTATTTGTTATTAGTGCTGATGGGAATGAGGAGAGAAACTTGGTGAGGCTGAAATCCTTATCCTGTGTTTTTGTGAGGCTCCACTGGGTGAGGGCAGAGGGCCCCCAGCCAAGCCGGGGACAGCACCTGAGCGAGGCCATTTCCAGCCATCTCTTCCCCTCATGTTCCCCAGCACCATGACAAGGGATTCTCGGGGCCTTGGCTAGGTCCTTAATTTCTCCTTATAGACTTGCTGTCCGGAAATTCCCCCAGTGTGGTCCTGAGCACACCCACCTCGTGTGCCTGTGCAGCTGCCCGGGGCACAGATGCCAACAAGGCAGCTGCAGCTGGGGCACAGCTGGAATTGGCTGTTATTCCAGTCCTTCAGTATCTGAGTAACCTCTTGGTGAGGCTCCATCTGTTCCCAAAGGACCAGACTCTGCCAGGTGAGTCCGAATCTCCCCACATCGCCCCCCCGGCCCCCAGTCTTGGTTTATAAATCAAGTTCAATCTTTTGTCACAGAAGCCCCTAAATGCAATTTCATCCAGTAAATATGATAAACTGGTGGCAGTGACTGTGCTGTCAGCTTGTCCCCTCTTGCTCCTGGTATTGGGGAGTACAGCCTTGCAGAGGGATGGAGGTGTGTGGATTCCCAGTGGGTCTGGCTCAGTTCCCCCACACAATCCCTCTGCAGCTCCGTCCTTCCCCAGGGTGCTGAGCACACCAGGATACCCCAAACAGCTCCTCCATGCCAGAGGGGATGGAGTCTTGCCCTGAAGCCCACCAGCTTCCCAGTGGCTCCCTTTCCAGGGGGCACAGTGGTGCCTGCTCCAGCCCCAGAGTTGGTGTGGGATCCATGGGGAAGAGCTCTGTGCTCCCATTCCCAGTTCTTCAGCTTCGTAAAGCTTTCTCCCTGTGTTTTGCTTTGAGCACCTTTAAAATCACAGTTCTATTGCCCAGAGCATGTTCATTGCTCTGTGTTGAAAAGCTAAAACCATGCTGAAAGAACTCCTCAAAAAAAAACCTCTTCTCAGGAAAAAAATTCTCATGCAATGATGTGTCCATCTACCCCAGCACCGGGATCCTTCCCACGCTGACCTCCAGCCCAGCCTGTGTTTAGGGAGGAAGAAACTGAGACTGAGGCTGATTTTCTCTCATCTTTCCAGGTCCTGGAGGGATTTTTCCAGCACTGGGACAGCGCAGGGCTCTGGGCTCTCATCATGGTAGTATCATATCTGTGTTCTGTGCTTGCTGGTCATCAGTCCAACTCCCATTTTAGGACATATTTTCCCTGAAATGCTGCCTTACTTGGCCTTTCCCTCTGTGATTCCGGTGACATCACCCACCAGGAATCGGTTCCACAGCGGTCACCCGGCGAGACCCCGCCAGGGGGGAGGTGGGGCCGTGGGGTCCCCTCCCGGAGGGACGTGGGGCCAGCGGGGCCGGAGCCGGGAGCAGCACGGACATGGTGGGGCGGGATTGGAGGGGGAGTCAAACCTCCCCACACAGGAGATGCTGGATGCTCTGGCTCTGCTGCTGGCACGGGGGGAGGGAGCCTCCTCCTGCCCGGGCACTGGTGCTCGTTTAAAGGCCGTGTGCCCCCAGGTCACCCCCTGAGCCCCCCCACGTGTCCATGTCCCACACGGGGTGTCACAGCACACACGGGGTGTCACAGCACACACGGAGTGTCACAGCACACACGGGGTGTCACAGCACACACGGGGTGTCACAGCACACACGGGGTATCACAGCACACACGGGGTGTCACGGCACACACAGCACACACGGGGTGTCACAGCACACACGGAGTGTCACAGCACACACGGGGTGTCACAGCACACACGGGGTGTCACAGCACACACGGGGTGTCACAGCACACATGGAGTGTCACAGCACACATGGAGTGTCACAGCACACACGGGGTATCACAGCACACATGGAGTGTCACAGCACACACGGGGTGTCACAGCACACACGGGGTGTCACAGCACACACAGTGTCACAGCACACACAGTGTCACAGCACACACGGGGTGTCACAGCACACACAGAGTGTCACAGCACACACAGAGTGTCACAGCACACACAGTGTCACAGCACACACACGGAGTGTCACAGCACACACGGAGTGTCACAGCACACACGGGGTGTCACAGCACACACAGCACACACGGGGTGTCACAGCACACACAGTGTCACAGCACACACAGTGTCACAGCACACACAGCACACATGGAGTGTCACAGCACACACGGAGTGTCACAGCACACACAGTGTCACAGCACACACAGCACACACATGGAGTGTCACAGCACACATGGAGTGTCACAGCACACCTGGAGCACGGGGACCTCGGAGCGCTGCTGCTGGCTTGGGTGCTGAGGCAGCTGTGTCCAAACTGAACACTGGGCCTGAGGAACATGTGACAGTGACACAAGTGTCTCAGTTGTCCCTTATTTACCCCTGGGAACTGGTGGAGAGCTGCCAAAGTCCTGCCCCAGCACCAGCGGGACTTCTCTCCATGTGCTCCTGTTCCAGCTCCAAGAGCACACTGGGGTGTCTCAGCTGGGATGATGTGGGAGAACCAGCCCATTTCCCTGGGATGCTTTGGGACAACCGGCTTTATTTCCCCTCTCTGGAACTTTTTCTTCTTGCCATGAGAGAAATTCACAGTCCAACTCATCTCCTTTTGGCTGAAACCCCACTATAAAAACCCTCTGTGCCAAAAGCTAATTAGAAATAGAAAGATTAATTTTGAAAAATGAGATGAAGGGGAATATTTCTGGGTTAGGGATATTTCCTGATTGCGTGAACCCAAACAACAACAAAAAAAACTAACCTACTAATGACTTCTCAGAGATAAATCAATTTATTTTGCTAAATTTAAGAATGAATCTGAGTGATTTTATTACCATAAGTAGTGCTGCCAGCTTGTGCTACTGGTATGTTTGGAGATAGAATGACTGAGGACTGTTGAGTTTGGGATGTCTATCAGCTGGAACAGGACAGCTGGAGCCATGGTCCCACATTTTCCTGTGTAAGCTGCTCTGACTGTTTATGATGAGAATTCATTCATAATGAGAGGAGAATTAATTTATAATTTTAAATATTATTTTAATGTATCATTTTCTATATTATTTTTATTTCTAATTTTCTATGCTATTTATAATGCTGAAAATAATTTTTAAAAATCTTTATTTGAGGCAATATTCATGAAGCAGCAGGAGGAACTGTGGTAATCCCTTTGATAACTCCATGGGGGTTGGAGTCCCTTTGACTTCTTGCATCTATTTTTGACATGGAACCACTCAGATGGTGAAGACATCAGCTGGCCATGCTGATTCTGCTCTACAGAAAGTGAAGAAATGTCTCTCCTATGTGGGAAGGGAAGGAATCAAGCCCTTACAGGTGACTGCAAGGGTACACTAATTGTTCAAGCACTAAGAACACGTGAATTTAATTTTAGGATTAAGGAGCAAAATCTAGGGAGGCTCTGGGACAAATCTGAGACCATGTGAGAACTGCAGTTAATTGAAGTGTTTCAGCTGCACAATTTTCTTAACGGTTTGAAATTTGTTTTCCCAGAACTGGGATGTCTCTTGGAGAGCTGATTGGGGCTCACGCACATCACTTTGTACTTGATACTTCACAACTAGCTGGGACTTTGCATCCAGCTGCAGTTAAATCAGTGCCAGGATACCTGGGTTACTGACAGTGCTCTATTTTTACAGGGGGGTTCTGCTCGTTCCCTTCCTTTCCAGGTCTCCACTGGCTTTTTCCCAGCGGAACAAGCTGTTGGCAGTGCTGACAGACGTAATCCCACTGAGAACCCCAACTGTCCAGCACCCCAGCCCGGTGCTGCTGTGGGGCTGAGCTGTGGCTGTGCCCCAGGGCCCAGCTGGCAGCAGGCCCAGCACTGCAGCTGCTGAATGAGCTGGGTTTGAGTTGGGATTTTAAAGCTGTGCAAAGAGCCGATTTATTCCACTGCCCCACTCGCCTGGCCAGGAAAATTCTCTCGTCTCTTTTCTACAGCCTTTGCTAGAAATGGGTCTCACCACCTTGCCCGGATGCCCTGTGCCTGTTCCTCACAACTGGGCACAGAGTGAGGAGCCTGTGCTGGGGTGGGATGTGGGGTGAAATGGGGCAAAACCTCCCCAGCAGGAGCCCAGCCTGCAGGACCTGAATGCTGCTGATGCATGCTGCTGAATGCTGGAGCTCTGAGTGCCCACACTGCAGCTCTGAGTGCCCACACTGCAGCTCCAGGTGCCCACACTGCAGCTCCAGCCATCATCCAGAGCGGGAAAAGGGCTTTCCCAGGAAGCAGTTTCCATCCCAATGCAACTTCAAAAGGTGAGCTGTGCCAGACCTGGGGTAAGAAGGCACACACAGCAGGGCTGGCTGGTTTTTATTGCATTGCACTTTTACTTTGCATGACTTGTCTGCCCTCACGCTGACGTGACCCCCAGGGTGCTGCCGAGCCCCAGCAGGGCCGAGGGCATGGAATGCCAAGGTGCCCGTGGAGCTGAGGGCACAGCACCTCAGCCTGGGGTGGGCACTGCCACGTGCAGCTGAGTTATTGCTGAGCCAGATGGTTCATTATGGGCCCAGGGAATTCCCGGGGAAACGCTCAGAGACAGACGCTGTCTCTGCACGTGGACTCCAACAGCCCAGCGAGACACAGGCCAGCTCACAGGCCAGCAAATAAAGGGCTCTTTTATAAGAGAAACCCATTAATGCTTTGCCAAGACCTTCCCTCGAGACTGCCTAAATAAATTTCCTCTGATTGACAGCGCATGCAGCCCAGCCCCGTGAGTGAGAGGGGGCTCAGAGCCCTCAGCTGGGAGGGACCCGCCTACCAGGAGTGCAGCTCCGAGTTCACACAGAGAAGAAAGGTCATTTTTCAAATCCAAGGAAAACTTGATGCAGAGATTTTTCTTTTCTGGTGATTTTATGGGGATTGAACAGTCGCATACTCTGGGAATCTCCAAATTGATAATGAGTGGTCTTTAATTAACTACTCTTGCTAAACTGACTGTGCCTAATGTTGAGGGGGTTTTGCAAATTCCCTGGGGTTTGGGATGGACCTTCCTGCAGCTGGAAGAGCATAGGGTGGTGACAGGCAACTTTGGTGGTGCTGCTGCATCAGGAGAGAGGAGGGACCATAGAATCATAGAATTCCAGAATGGTTTGGGTTGGAAGGGACATTAAATACCATCTCGTTCCATCTCCCTGCCATGGGCAGGGACACCTCCCACTATCCCAAGTTGCTGGCCCAGCTGGGATGCAGCACAGGCAATGGGAAGGAGTGGTGTTTCCAGGGAATCCCTCTGCAAACACCATCAGTTCATAACAATGGGAGTACAGGGGGTTTCTCATGTCAGTGCCAGAGCTGTGCTTTAAGAAGTCCCCTTGTGTTCCTGAACTTCTCCATGACTAATGCCTGGTTATTCCCCAGCTGCTGTGTCCCAGACCTGCCGGGTCCGCTGTGCTCGTCCCTCTCCAGGTACAGCACTGTGGCTCCTGTGCTGACAACAGCTGCTTTAAACCATGGGATGAGATGAGACAAGACAGGGACAGCAAGAAGTGGCAGGTTAAAATGGAGAAATACCTGCTTCAATGAGCACTGCATTCCTGCCAGCCGGGCTGCACACCTGGGATGGCACACTGGGTTGTTTGGGGGTGCAGCAGCTGCCCTGCATCCCATGGGCACAGAACCTGTGCTCCCCCACGCAGGAGGGAGGCTCATCCCTGTCCCTCCCAGTCCTGTGCTGGGCTGTGTCCCAGCAGGTCCTGGGCAGGGGCTGTGTCTGGGGTTCGTGTTGGCCTCAGGGAATATCCCAAGGGCTGGTTTGTCGTACATCATGTAAGGTGCTTGCATGGCCTTAAATGGGAATGATGTGGAGTTACACCCCCTTTCTTGAGGGGAAAAAAGCCAAACAGCCTCTCTGTGCTTCCTGCTGCCCTTGCACACATGCACAGGCCACAAAGCCAAATTAAACATTTTGCTTCTCAGTCTGTAATTCCCCAGCCATTCCTGCAGCCGCAGGGGCCACGCAGCCACAGCTGGACGGGCTGGGCTGGGACAGACACAGCTGCCCTGTGCTCGAGTTCCTTTTTCCAGGGGTGTTTCCAGGCCTTGTGACGCCAAACCCGGCTCCTGGTTGAGTGCCAAGAGAGTGGCGTGGAGGGGGAGCAGCCCAGCGAGGGGACAGGACCCAGACTGGGGGACAGGGGGACAGTATGGCCCCCGCCCTGTGACAGCCCTGTGGCTGCCAACAAACCTGCCCTGTGCCACAGGGAATGTGGCCGGAGCTCGTGGGCCGCTGGAGCTCTGAGGCTTTGGGAAAACCCTCCTCTTCTCCTCCAGACTCACATGCAGGCTCCTCTCCTCGGGCACACAAGGGAGTCCAGCCTGATTTCACTCTGTGTTATCAGGACTGATACACCTTGATCGCCACATTCAGACTTTTCCAGCCTTTTTCATAGTGTGCTACTGTGGGGAATGACAGACTGACCTGAGCTGAACAGCTGAGGCTTTCCTTACCCTCCTGCAAGCCAGCACTGCCTGAGGGCCAGCAGAGCCCCATGAATATTCAGAGCACAGCTCCCAGCCTCAGGCTCCTTCTTTACTTTCCAGAGAGAAAAAACCCAATATTTGCAGAGCCTCTTTCCTAATATTTTGCCTGACCAGCTTAATTGTTTTTCTTCCCAGCCCTCAGTCGTGCCCGTTCCTGCAGCCCCTGCTCAGGCACTGCTTGCACAGATCCTGGTGTGTGCTCTGCTGAGCTCCCGGGTGCCAGCCCCGAGCCAGGCAGTGCCTCGCAGGCTGGCAGGGGCTGGGGCACAGCCAGGGCGTCCAGCTGAGCTCAGGACCGCGGGTTATATTTTAACACTGTCCAAACACTGACTCTGCCCGCAGGATGTGGAGGTGTTTCCTTGGCACAGCAGCATCCGGAACACCACCGGCCGCCGCCAGCTGCTGGAGCTCTGTGACACCTCTTTAAACGCAGGACTTGGCTGTAAACTCTCCGAAAGAAAAGGCTGGGAGAGAGCAGGCAGGACAGCCCCCGGGACAGAGGTGATTTTACGAGACCAGGTCTCTTCCTGAGGGCTTCCACGGCCACTCCTCAGACCCCCCTGTCACAGGGTGAGCTGGCCCCGGGGCTGACACAGGGCAGCTCTCGGGGTCTGCCCTTGCATCAGTCCTTCCTTGGAGCCGCACTAAATGTATTTCCCCTTGTTCCTGGAAGCTGCTTAACCAACTACAGGGGTTATTTGAACACTATCCATTGTGACTTCTACAGAAGGTTCTTCACTTCCCAGGCAGACAAAACTGGTGCCCTTCACCTCTCTTTATCAGAGTCATGGAATGGTTTGGGTTGGACAGGACCCTGGAGATCACTCCAAACTCCTGCCATGGGCAGGGACACCCACTTACTTTATTACAACTCCCTGCAGTGCACGGACATGCAAGAACATCAATCATTCCTGCAGGGAAGCACTGTGGGATGAGCCCTGAGCCTCGGGGCTGCTGGGAATCCTCACCTGCATCAGCTCCTGGAGTCAGGCAACGATCCACAAACCCCTCTCTGTGGAGAGGTTTACTTATTTGGTGATGTGGCTGAAGAAGGGGAGTTAAAAAGTAACTAAAAGCTCAGATTAGATTATAGAGACATAGTTAACCTGGCTTTTTACAGAATAACACAGCCAGACGAGCTTTCTTTAGCTCAGCCTAAAGCAGCAGCTGCTGCAGGTCTCTGGAAGAGTTTCCACTGAAACACACCAACACTTCTTGAATACTTGTTTTTTCTCCTCTAAATTTTTCTCTCTGGGTCTTTAAAGCAAGTTTTATTGTAATGTTTATATAGCCACCTCACTCTGCCTTTGGTTTATGTTTTTCTCACCTGCAGCCACTGAATTTTGAGGTTTATTAGTTATAGGTATCTGAAATCACATTCTTTTAAGAACTGACTGCACTAATAAAACCCCTTAAAAGTTTCTCTTTAGGGCAATTGTCCTCCACCTGGGGATCAGGTTCTTACTGTTATACCCAGGATCAGCAGCTTCTCTGTGCCTGTTTGTTACCACTGGGGTAAATAAGAAGAATCCATCAATTCCAGTAAGTCAAGAGCGAGTCACTTCATTGCAGAGGTACCCAAGAAAACAGGGTTTTTTGGAAATAAAAGGTAAAGGGGAATATTGATCACTGTTCTTACCTGGAATGGTGCAAAACAGCCCAATCACTATCAGTGCCAACCTTCACCCCTGGGGCTCTGCTCTCAAAGCCATGCACTGCAGGGAAAGGCCAGACATGTAATTTTGCCCCTCTTTTAAGGATTTTCCTACCTTTCCTGCACAGTCCCAGAAGCACAGGGGGTATAGAACTGGCCCCAGGCTCCTCACACCATCTGTGCCCCCAGATCCTATCTCCCATACACTGACCCTGAGGACAGGGCTCCTTCCACATGGGTCCGGGGCCTATAAATACATAAATCTCAGTGCCCAGGTGTTTTCCATAGATCAGGGAAACCTGTTAAATGCCTCCCAACCTCTCTCCTTTCTGTCTCTGTCTGGAGAGACCTGTGCAGGGCAGTGGTGGGAGGGAGCCTTGCTGTGAGATGCCAACCAGCTTCCTCTGGTGGGTTCATGGACCCCTGGCCTTGGAGTGGCAGCTCTTTCACAGCGAGTTACTGTCCCCCTGTCACCAGGAATTTAATTTCAAGTTTTATGGTTTGCCTTGGCCTGGATATTACAAATACATACTGACCCAGCAGCCACTGAAGGGCTCTCTCTGGGGCATGTGACAGCATCACTCCAGCCACTGCTCATTTCCCAGTGGTTTTCCTCCCCACCTCAGCAGGTCAGGCTCCCTGTGCTCTTGTGCAGGGCACAGCAATGTCCCTACAGCCAGGGCCACCCCCTCCTCTGGTCCCAGTAATGTCCCTACAGCCAGGGCCAACCCCTCCTCTGGTCCCAGGGGACACCTGGCCCTGGGTGGGGGTGATCCAAGTGTTGAAGGGGATGCTGTGGACAGGGGGGGATAATCCCAGTGCTGGGGGGGATGCTGTGGGGAACCCAGGAGGAGCAAGGTGACCTGCACAGAGCTGCTGTCCTTAAACAGCCTCTGCCTCTCCACTGGTGAAATCTTCCACATCACAGACAGACGTGAGGCCCTTCTGCTGCCTCAAGTATTTCTTAAAAAAAAAGCGGACCACAAATAAGACAGCACTGCAAATATTTGCAGACTCAGAGCAGTTAAGCTCTGAAAAACTTCAGTTTGCAAAACTTTGCTGAAATGTGGTTTCTGCCCAGTCAATGTTATTTCTCTCTGTGGGGAGGCTCTGCCCTCCCTCTCTCCCACCCTGTCACCTGGGGGAGCAGGTGAAGAACTTTTGCATCCAGAAATACTTTATTTAAAGCTTTAGGAACATTTTCATGTATTGTCAGTCATGTTTAGAACAACTCCACAGAACCCGTGAGCTTGAACTGGAGCTGATTGTTCATCAGGAGGCACCAAGTCCGTGTGCTCACCCCCCTGGCAATCAATGGGACGTGAAGGGTTTGTCCTTTGCAGCCCCACAAGTTAGAACACTGCAGTCACTTCCTGAGGCATGTGGGGCTGAACTGACTGCTGGACAATTTATCCCTCTGCTTTCATGGAAGAGCTGGATCAGTAACAAATCCCACGAGGTGAGAAGCTCAGTTCACCAGCTCAGCTCTCATGGACTGCCCCGACTGGCACTGTCTGTGTGGGACCCACACATCCCCCACGTGCTGCTTGTGGCTCTGTGGGGGAGCAGCACATCCCTGTAAATTCGATTTTCCTGAACCCCAGAGCCCCTCACCTGCCTCCAGGAGCTGCTGCCTCCGCTTTGGGTGATAAAACACAGTGAATGTCCTCACTGGGGCGAGGATCTTCTCATGCCTGCACTGAATTTCAGTCCTTAAATCAACACTAAAGGCTGCCATATGTTTTGAGCTGTTAGATGCATTAATTTCATGCTTTTGCTCCCGACACTGGAGAGGCACAGGATTTTGTTTAGCTGTTTAATTGCAGTACATTTTTTAGCAGACAGTATTTTATGAGCTGCAGAAATACCTGCAAGGCTTTAGCAGGTGCCAGCAGTGCCATAAGCCTGAAGCAAGTGTGTGCTGGAAAAGGGACTTCAGAGAAGAATTACAATTTCTAGATCACAAAATCAAAACTCAGAACGTGCTACAGTGGGCTGCCACTCTCCCTTGTCCAAAGTCCCTCCTCAGCTCTCTTGGACACCCTTGAGGTTCTGGAAGGTGCTACAAGGTCTCCCTGGAGTCTTTTCTTGTACATAAGTGAACTTGACCTCTCTTGTCAGAGACCACCCCACTGCAGGGAGGGTGATGGGGATGACCCAGCCCTGCCCTTGCAGTCCCTGGGAGCGAGGGCTGGGGACGAGGAAAGGGCAACTCCAATGCTCCCCCCAAACCCTGTCCCCTCCCCGTGCCTCCGCTCTGACATTTGCCCAAGCTCCCACCACGCACATTCTTCTGCAGCAGGAACAGAACCACCTCCTCTCCACTGAGAGAAGAGGGAGTCTCGGCTGGATTTTAACCCTGGCTGTGGTGGAAGGGGATCCCCTTTTCCCTCACAGCTCCCCAGGCAGGAGGGACCCCATGAGAACAGGGGTCCCTTAGGAAAATCCAGACTCTAAAGTGCTCACGTGCAGATGTTGATCCCAGACGCAGCAAATATGGGGGGGCTGGGGGAGATCTCACCTCTCTCTGCACCTTGGGACCTCCCTGCTCCGCTCCAGCTTCCCACTGACTCCCTCCAAACACCCCAGGGCTCCCAGGAGTTCCACCCCCCACGGTGGCTGTGCACAGGGCTGGAGGAGGCGTGAGAGGCTCTTGCACCCACAGCCAGGTATGGCCCTCCACCTCTCCAGCACAGGGATGGATCTGCCCTGCTCCCCCCAGCAGCAGAGCAGGGAGCCCTGAGGCAGGGGCTGAGGGCCCACAGCTCCCCTGCTCCAACCCTGCAGCAGGTACAGCACCACCCAGCTCTCATCTCCAGGTTATCTGATCAGAGGCAAGCAAACACCCTCTGAATGGAGCAGGCTGTGAGGAGAAACCAGTGTCTTCTGAGCAGAAAGAACCTCCTTGCGGTTGTGAGCTCCTTGCACACTCACCCTGGTGAGAAAATACTCCAGTTCTCTGGCAAATAACATAGATTTTTAATGTAAGAAAACAGACTGAGCACACAGACACCTGCCAGCCTGGAGTAGCCGATGTTTTCAGTGACACTGCTTGATGTAGGGAACAAATACAATTCTCAGGGACTCAGTGCTGGATCCTGGGATAGTGTCACTCCGATCAGATCCAAGAGGGGATGGGAGAGCTGTGGGACAAGAAGCAGGGCAGAGCCCAGGGTGAGGTGCTGCTGGCTCAGAGGGGAAGGTACAGCTCCCTGGTACTTGGAGGGGTCACTGATGTATTGCAGGGTAAAGTAGCATTGTAGCATCTCAGGGACACACCCTCTCTGCCCCCCAAGACACCTTAGGCTGGAAAGCGGTTTTCCACAAAATTCTTTGTGTTCCAGTTCCATGGTTGCAGCTCCAGGGGCTGAGCCAGTTGCTGCCCAGGCAGAGCTGTGCCCTGCCCCTCTCACGGGGCTGAGTCCATCCCCCTGTGTGCCCACTCCTTGGTTTTACACCATTGCACGTGCAGAGGACAAAGCTACGGCTGCGTGTGGCTGCAATTTTACACCATTTGCTTTTAGAAGGTTGATCAAATTCCTCAAACCCACTGCCCTAGCACAGCCACAGCAGCCTGTCAGCCTAATTCCAGTAAGGATTTCAAAAACCACAAACACCCCTTGGTTTTGACCATGACCGTAGGTTTAGTATGCCAGAAGTTACTGTTGAGATGTGTTATTTCCAAAATACTATTGCAAGATCTTAGTCATAAGAAGCTTGGACAGACGATAAAAACCAGCACAGCACAGCCCCTCCTTTCCAGTTCCTCCTTGCCAGGTATGCCATGCACCTCCCACCCATGGGCATAAGGGTTCCCTTCAGATCCAAGAGGACCCCAAGAAAATACCCGCCCCGGGCTGTGCTGGATGCAAGTGAATACTCAGGCTCTAATTTCTTTAACCTTCTCCTTCTCCTGTACTTGCCCAATGCCCCCAGTCCTGGTGGGACCTCGGGGGGCCCGCGGGGCCCCGGCTGCCCCCCTCAGAGGCGCTTGCTCTGGCTGCAGATGGTGCACAGGAGGCTGGTGTTGGCCAGGGTGAAGGGTTTGCCCACCAGCGGTGTCTCGCACTCCAGGCAGGCAAAGTGCTTCTTGTGCCAGGCCAGCCCCTCTGCCTGCTGGTAGTCCTCCGAGAAGATGATCTATGGCACAGACAGAGAGACACACCACTGCTTATTGCCACCTTCTCGCCAAGCTGGAGTGTGCCAGGAGCAGGGACAGCCAGCCCGACACCTCCGGGCAAGCCTGTCAACGCGGGGGCCAGGTTTTGGGAATGGGTACATAAAAGAACCATAGAATGGTTTGGGTTGGCAGGGACCTGTAAAGGTCACCTCGTTCCAACTCCCTGCCATGGGCATGGGACACCTTCCAGTAGACCAGGCTGCTCAGAAGCCCTGGCTGAGCCTGTGCCAGGATCCCAGCACTGGCAGAGGTAGAGAGAGACTGCTTGGTCCCTGTCCTGGCACTGGTTGGATCAGAGGGTCTCTGGGTGGTCCCTGCTCTGGCACAGGGGGGTCAGGGCTCTGGCACAGGGGGATCAGGGCTCCGGCACAGGGGGATCAGGGCTCTGGCACAGGAGGATCAGGGCTCTGGCACAGGGGGTCAGGGCTGTGGCACAGGGGGATCAGGGCTCTGGCACAGGGGGATCAGGGCTGTGGCACAGGGGATCAGGGCTGTGGCACATGGGGGTCAGGGTTGTGGCACAGGGGGTCAGGGCTGTGGCACAGGGGGTCAGGGTTGTGGCACAGGGGGTCAGGGCTGTGGCACAGGGGGTCAGGGTTGTGGCACAGGGGGTCAGGGCTGTGGCACAGGGGGTCAGGGCTCGGGTACCTCGTCGCAGCCGGCGCAGCGGGGCCGCAGGCTCTCGCAGTAGTGGCGCCCGCACCAGGCGGCCCCGCCCTTCCAGAAGTAGATGAGGTCGACGAGGGGCTCGGAGCAGCGGCAGCACACGAAGCAGGCCGGGTGCCACTGGCGGGAGTAGCCGGCCCGGTCCGCGTAGACCACGGGGCAGTCCCCGGGCACCGCCTGCTTGCAGGTCTCGCAGCGCTGCGGAGAGAGGCCGGCAGTGAGCGGGGGCAGCGGGACCCTCGTCCCGGGGCTCAAAGCCCTGCGGGATTGCAGCCACGAGGAAGCACCTTTGGCTCCAGGGCACAGGGGGAAGACAGGGTGCCGAGCAGCTTATTTTGGAGGTCTTGGGAGGGATCTTCCCTTCCCAGATGTGCTCTCTGCATCGCTCTGAACCACACAGCTGGTCAGAAGCCCCGGTAGCAAAACAGAACAAACTCATCTCCAAGCGTGTCCTCAACGCTTCCCACTTCTACACGGCCTGGAGGACCTGCTGTGCTGCTGCTCCACATCCCACAGCACTGAGCAGGACAGTGCCAATCAAAAGCAGACAACACAGGGCATCATAGGGCACCCATGGCCAGCAGGGCCAACATCCCCAGGACTATCAGTCCACATCCTGGGCAAACACCTGGACCAGTGCTACCTATGGACAGTGTCAAGCTGTAATACATGTTAAAAGTAATTATAAATATATTTGTCTAGACTACTGCTCACTTTCTTCCAGCCATATCCTCGGGCAGGTAAGAACAGCACTACCCACCACCAGCCAAGTGACTGGCCTTTGGGACCCCCCCCAGGCTAAAACCTTCACTGGAATCCCAAGGTCCTGCAAGACAGAGTTAAGAATTCCTACAGTGCAGCACTGCAGCACATCAAAGATGTAATTTTACAAAGAGATAAGGAACTTTGGTCTTTTCTCACTGTTTTCTATCTGTACCTAACTCAGATGTCACTCCACAAGTTTCAGAACAGCGTTTTCCATTTCTAACAGGCCAAAGAGCCAGAATTAGCCATGGCTAATCTCAGGATTAACAGCATCCGTGCACATTACACACAAGACCAACCACTGGCTGTTTATGTGTGCCCACAGAGTGATCCTGTGATTAGTGCAGAGCCAGCACTAAAGCTCCACTCAGAGGCTGACAGGATGCTGTCCCAGTTCCCATTGAAGCTGGATAGTCCAGGTCAGGGGAAGAGCTTCCGAGTCTGGCCTTCGTCACTCCGGACAAGAAACGCTCTTCAGTAGCAGCTGGAATCTCTTCAGCAGAGCCATGGCTGGACTTCTACCAGCAATCCCTGCAGCAGCCTGGCCAAGGCAGCAGGAGCTGCCTGTGTGTCACACGTGTGGTTACTCTGCTGTGCCCGACCAGAGCGTTGGCACAGTGCTGTCCCTGCTCCAGGTGGCACAGGGTCTGGGACTGGGAATGTCCCTGTGCTCAGGCGACAACTTCACTTATAAACTCCCTGACTTAAGTCAACAGCTTCTAATAGGTGGGTGAAATCATAGGACCATAGAATGGTTTGGGTTGGAAGGGACCTTAAAGATCACCTAGTTCTGACCCCCTACCATGGACAGGGACACCTTCTGCTAGACCATGTTGCTCCAGAGAAGACGAAGAGACACGAAAATAAGATTTTTCAATAGAAGGTAAACGAACAGTCCCTGAGCTGCAGGAGGACATCAGGGATGGGGCAGAGACAGGGGAGGGGACAGATTTCCACCACCATCACCAGCCCCCTTCCACCTGCTCACACGTGAGAGCTTGAGACACCGACCTTTGCATCTACAGCATTTCCTGACTCTCATCCCTCCTGTTATACACAGCAGGAGGCCACAGGATTATCTACACCCCCTTTTCTCCGTTTGGTCACTGATACTTCCAGCATCCCACGTTTTGCCATCACCTCCTCCCTCATCCAGCTGGATTGTCAGTAACCACCCGCTGCCCTTGGAGCGGTTCCACCGCGCTGATGGGCATCTCCTGTTTTCCCAGGAAATCCATTCTGAGAAGAAGAGGCAGCACAAGAGCACAGACAGAATGTTTCCTGGCTTGGCTGTTCTGCTGAAAGGGGATATGTCTGCTGACAATGCTCCTTCCACCACGGAGGGCTCCAAGACTCCAAGCACTCCAAGCCCAGCATCAATGAAGGGGGAGACGGCACAGAAACTGTGGGATTTCTGCTCTGGAGGAACAGGAACAGCATTGAGTGACTAGCAGAGAGCAGCACTCCTGGCACACCAGCAGCGTGGGTGGATGGGCACTGAGGAATTCTGCACCCACCATACGGGACTGAGGCCTTTTCCCTACACCCCCGACACCTCCCCGAGGCACCAAGTTTGGGTGACTTGGGGCCCCAGAACCCAACCCTGCAGCTGCCTCTGCTCTGTCAGCCCCGAGAAGCCACAGACCCACCATCCCAGCTCTGCTTATCTTGCAGGATCTAAAGTGAGAACAAACACAGCAGTTTCCAACCCTGAGCTCAAGTTTATTGCCAACAAGAACTGTCAAAAAAACAACTTATTTTGCTGTTTCTTTCTATGGAAATTATTCACAGGGAAAAATTCTTCACAGGGCTTTTTCCAAGCATCATATAACCTCCATCCCCTGCCATTTACACACTACATAAAAGGGGCTCTTCCAATTTGAGATGGGATTGGTGCTCATTTTACATCTCCATTGTGCAGGGAGAGGAGTGAAGACTTTATTAGCTGAATTACCAGAGGTGTTGGCCAAAAAAGTGTCCTGTTCTTCTAAGCTTTTCTCAGCTTGCTCTCTTCAGCAGCTCCTGTCCTGCAGTGCCAGCTCCCAGGGAAGGAGCTCCCAGACAGCACCAGCCTTCCCCAGAGCACTCCCTGCACTGCTGGCCTCAGGCTTTTGGGAACAGCTGATAATTTGGACCCCTTGCTTCAGGATTCCATTTGATTCCAGCCCAGTGACCTGTAACACCAGAGAAGTCCCCACTTCTGAGGGGGTTAAGGATAATCTTGTGCTTGGTAGAGAACACTCAGCTTGTGGGACAGACTTACAGCAGTGATGGCCCCTCCCTGCAGCCCAAAAGCGTTCAGGAGCTGCCTGAGCTCAGCTGCCTTCACAGAGATTGACACTGGGCCTGCCATGGCTCTGCCATGCACTGGGCTGCACGCTGTGGCCATCCCACTGGATCTGCCACTGTTTTGGAAGCTGTTCCATTTTTCAGCCGGTGCCTTGAAAAAAATGATGCTTCAAATCAAGGAGAATAACATCACAGTTATGTATTTATTTATTTGAAAGGACGAACTCGCAGTTTCAGTAAACCTTTATCACTATGACGACTTATTGAAATGCTTAAGGGAAACCTTCCTTTTTAGGCTATTTTTTTAGCTTACAATTCTTTGTCCAATTCGGTGTTTTGTTGCAAGAGTGAAAACTTTTACTGAGCCACTGGACTCAGTCAGATGCACATTAACAGGCCATGGCAGAGGGGAGACATTACCCAATATGGACCGAAAATGAAAACTGCTCTTAACATGTCAACCTCAGTGCAGGAATGGCAGGAAAAAATCTCCTCTTAAAAACACTTGGACACCATTTGTTTTTTCAGCTTTAAATCCTCTGCTGCAAGTCACTCTCACAAAGGCCAGGACAAGATATTTCCACACACCATATTTTATGATAAGCATCTGTTCAGCAGCCACAGAGGCCACTCCAGACAGTGCTGGGGGAACATAAATCTAAAAGGGTGTTGGAGAATCTCAATCATTTCCCTGTGGAAATGTATTTGTATTCCCAGGGACACAGGGTGGCTGTTTAAATTTCCCCAGAGCAATAATTACAGCCCTGGGAGCACCGTCTCCATGTTCACAGCTCTGTGGTAACTGCAGTGAGCCATCACCTCCTGTCACCTCTGGTCTTTCCACTCACTCTGGGCTGGAAGCCCACCTGGAAACACTAACTCACAGAGAAACAGCTTCTGATTGCAAGTACCTTACTGGCTCACATCACAGAACCATAGAAGCATTAAGATTGGAAAAGACCTCCAAGCTCATCAGTTTAATCCTCAACTGAATACCACCACACCCACTAAACCGTATCATCCAGGGACGCTCAACCTTTCAGAGCTGCCAAGATTCCAAAGTTGAAATCACCAGCTCCTACAGCAAGAATCCCCTCACCTTGGCCTTTGCTGTGGAGGGAGGGAAATGAGGAAGAGGAGAAACCCCCTTTCACCACTGTCAGACAGACCCTTGTGCTCAGCAGGGCTTGCTGGAGCAGAGGGTCTCTCCAGGGTGCTTCCCAGAGCTGTACCAAGGCACAGCACGACGTGGCTGAGCACCTGCAGCAGGGGTGGAGAAGCCTACGGGAGCAGGATGGTGACAAGGAACAGACCACCCTGGCTGGTGCCATCTTTTCCCCATCCAGCTGAGACTGACTGTATTCCCGAAGGCTCCCCAAGCCCAGAGCAGCACCATTCCCCCATCCCATCCCATCCCATCCCATCCCATCCCATCCCATCCCATCCCATCCCATCCCATCCCAGCACTCACGTAGTGCCCGGCCACGTTCTCCAGGGTCCCGTTGGTGGACTCGGGGGGTTTGCTGGAGTCGATGCTCTTATCCTGGGGCTTCCCTTCGTCCTTCCCGCCGCCGCCCTGGCCGGGCAGTGCCACCTCCCCCACGCCCAGCGCCTCGGCCTTGTACTTCTTCACAAACTCCTCCATCAGGCGGTGCTCGCCCTCGGCGAGGCCGCGGCACTGCGCCGGGTCCTGGTCGTACAGCGGGAGCTGCCTGGCCAGCCGCTGCCGCCGCTGCAGCGCCCCGTCCGTGCCCGCCACCGGCTGCAGCTCCCTCGGGATCAGCTCCATGTACTGCATGGCCTGGACAGGGAGAGACCAGTTACTGCATGGCCTGGATGGGCAGAGACCAGTTACTGCATGGCCTGGATGGGGACAGACCAGTTACTGCATGGCCTGGATGGGGACAGACCCAGTTACTGCATGGTCTGGGACAGGGACAGACCCAGTTACTGCATGGCCTGGATGGGGACAGACCCAGTTACTCTGAGCTGTCTGTGGCAGGGAAGCAGGAGCTTGGCGTGGGACGCTCCGCTCATCTTATGGAGCGGTGGCAGAAAACTTGACCCTTCCCCTCCCTCCTCCCTTTGAGGTGTTTTAACCCACAGTTTGGAAATAAAAGGCTGAACTGGCTCAGATACCAGTGGCAGGCAGGCTGTACTTAATCACTTCACCCTCAAAAACAGGTTGCCTGTTTTTGGAGAGGTTTTGTTTTGTTTCAAACAAAACCCAGCCTGCCCAGGAAAGCAAAGCAGCACGGACAGACCTGCTTTGCTGGCTCACACCCAGATCCCAGCACACACTCCCTTGCTGGCACTACCAGGATACTTTTCTGTGAAATTTGACAACAAGGTTGCTGAAAAGTCTAAAAGCCCATAAACATCAAAATCCAAGACCAGTTTCCTTCTGCCTTGTGCTAGGACAGCGAGAGCTGCAGGGAGTGGGTAAGGGGCTGTACCTGGACCATCCCAGAGCCCCCAGGGCTGCACAGAGCACAGTTTACAGTAAAATATCCCCTTTTATCAATTAAAAATTTTATCTTAATACAGGAAAAAGTAGTTAAATAGCAGTTGGGTCTGGAACATCAACAGGCACCAACTCCACCCCACTACTGATTTCCCAGCAGAGGGAAGGTATTTGGTCTCCAGTGCCCTGTGATATGGAAAGGAAATGCCAAGACAATATCCAAAATAAATCTCCAATTCAACTGCCATTACCTTAAAGTCAGAGTAAGCCCATCTCTGTCCCAGGCTGGGTTAGTGCTTGTGGGATGTGGGGGCTGCACAGTTAACTCCTCTGGCTGGGGATAAGGGAAGGGAGTTTCCCACTCCGGCATTTTTCCTATTGTAGTGTGAAGAGTGACAGGGCGGCCAGTTGGCTCCCTGCCATTCCCTGTCAGACCAGCATCCAGCTGCATTAGATTTGCTTCTTACTGGGTCAGCACTTGGGAACTCAATTTAAAAAGAATTAGCAGAGAGATTTAACTGTTTGTGGCACATGGGCTGGTTCGGGCCAGGCTTTTAAATACAGAAATGCTTGCACAGCACCGAACAACTCATCACCTTGGGAAAAACTTCCAAGTCCCTTCCACCTGGGCTACTCTGAGCCAGAGAACAGTGCTGCCAGGCAGAATTCCTGAGAGGAAACTAGCAACAGATAATGATTTAATGGAAGCAGGGCTTCTTCCCTGCATCTTGGGGTGTAAGTTAAAATCACTGTAAGTTAAAATCACTGTACACTGGGATATTAGACATCATGACTCAGTACACTGTGTCCCTGTGCAACGGCAGGGCTGATGTCCAGTTTCCTGGGAAGGCTGGTGCCCTGTGGAAGAAGGGGCTGCTCAGGTACAGCAGGTTGGAGAACTGCAGGATGCTGGGGGAGTGATCTGGTGCACTAATGGCTTTCACAGACGTGAGGAATCCTAATAGGAACGGCAGGAGAAAGGGACAAGAACTCCCTGACAGCTCCTCCCAGGCTCACACAGGCACTGCCGGCGGTATCCGACAACTGCAAAGGGAAAACCAAACCTGCTGCTGTGTGACCAGGGACACCAGGACAGCACGTGCTGTCCTGCACTGCCTCACCACAGCACCAGCTCCAGCAGAGCAATGACGTGGTGGGATGTGAACGGGAAAGATTCTCAACCCACTACCAACGTGCCAAGACTAATGAGCACTCACACAGAGGAGAACAGCGTGGGCACCTGGAGCCTCCTGTTCCAGTGCAGCCTCTCCATTCCCAACACAAAGTGTCTGTGCTGAGAGCAAGAAAAGCAAAACCTTGAGCCTTCCTTAAAGCCTGCTCAGGGACAGGTTTCAATATCTGCCCCAACATGTGATGGGATGTCACTTCCTGATCAAGGGAATGCTTGAAGATATAATTGCAGATGTCATCAAATGTGTCCAGAGAAAAGATGAGGGAAAAAAAAAATCCAACCTGACACCAAACATTGACATGAAGGATAATAAAAAGTTGCTATGTCTGCTGCTACCACATATTGTTACAGTCAATGCTTCACTATGTTCCTGAGTGCAGGTAATTTTAAGGAAGAGCATTTTAGGATTTCACTGTTCACTACTGATTTTGGAGCTATTTTATGACCTGTTCTTCTCCCTCTCCCCAGGGACCCTGAGTATCCACTTCATGACTTCTCCAGGCACTGCTTAATGAGAACATGCTCTGAACTTCCTCCTATTATCAACCAACCACTTCAGCCCAGCGAGGTTAAAAGCCATCCCAAGTCTGCAGCCTGCCTTCAGAAGGAAACCACTGGAGCGAGGCAGTTATGCACTAACAGCTTTTTGGCCCAAATCCCCTTTAAACTATCCCGAGAGTGGCTGACATCCAGCTCTTCTCCTCAAAATTTGTCAAGTTGATCTTCAAGCCAAAATTTATCAACGTTGTCTCCAAGCTCCTGAACGTTGTTTATTTGAACCAAGATATATTCCAGCACATCCAGGCACGATAAAGACATCAAAAGCTTTCATAAAGTTTTTGACCCCCCACCTTCAGGGAGGTGGGTCAGGGTTGGGGCTTGTTTTTGGACACAGTCCTTGGCACAGGACCATGCTCCCCATCTGCCCTTTTTACCCTGAGTTCTTTCTATAAAACCTAAACAGAAATATTTTGTACCCTTGGAGCTGTCCCTTGCCAGCACCACAGGGATGGAGCTGGATGCTGCAGGAAGAGGAGAGCTGGGATCTCCAGGGCCCCCCTGTGTCCCCAGACTCCCCAGTGCCCCTGGGCTCCCATGGGGCTGCATTCAGGGTCATCCCAAACACTCCCAAGGGAGAGAGTGCAGGGCCATGAAAGATGAAATCAGCCCAGAAGCCACAGAGTTTGGGCACCCCTCAGGGCAAGGAGCCGGCCCTGCTCGAGGCACTGGCAGCACTGCTCTGCAGCCGCCACGGATCCCAGGTTCCCCAGAAATCCCAGGCTGGGGGAAGAGCACCATCATTGTTCTGCCCATCCCTCACCAGCCCCCTGATTCCCCCTGGGACCTGTGGAAGGCTAACACTGGTCACACAAACATTCCTGCTGGGCCAGCTCCCCCCAGAGCACAGGGAGGGCAGAGGTGGCTGCGGGCACACGATGGAGCAGGGGGGCACCAGGGTCACGGCCCCTCGTTAAGCCCAGTGCTGCTTCAATTAGCCCCCTGTGCATCCCCAGTACAGAGCTCACACCCCCCAGTCAGCCTGTCCTACGGGCTGAGGGCTGCTGGGTTTTAGGGAGAGTTAACCAGTCTGTCCCTGGGGATTGCAGCTGCACTTCCACATTTGTATCCCCAGTTCTTCTTCAAAAAAATCTGGTTGCAGTTTCAGCAGCTTTAAGCTATTTGTGTCATCCGAGGAGCAGAAGCTCTTCCCTGCCCACCCCTGACAGTGGAATACAGAATGGTTTTATACCACAGCACAGTGAAAAGCCAGTTAAATGCTTTCCTTCAAGAAATGCTCTGCTGGCTCACACTTCCACACGCTGAAAACCACTTCCATCCCTTCTCACACAGCCTGTCCGGAAGGAAACTGGGCAGGGGAGGGAGGTGGAGCAGGGCTGGGGGCTTGGTTTCAGATCCAGGCCTTGGCACAGGACCACACTCTTTTTATCCTGAGTTCTCTTTACAAAATATTTTTTATTTGGGCCAGATTATGTTTAACTGTAAGGAAAAAAAATCCTAGCTCCAGAGCTGGATCTGGGAGGGGTTCCTCTGGCAGCAGAGGTGGGCAGAGCTCCTGCCCATGCAAGCAGGATACTCTCAGCACAGAGCTCAGCTCTGCTCCAGGCTCACATGCCCTGGCAGGAGAAGCCTTCCTGCTCCTGTTCCCGGAGGCAGGAAGCTCCACAAGTCTGCTGGAACAGGGCTGGGCTGCTGCTGCTCTTCAAAGGGAGTGTGAGGAGCCCTGGGAATGGAGGCTCTGAGCCCACTGTCCCAGGGGAGGACATCCTCCAGCAGCGAAAGGATGCTCCCTGTGAGCAGGAGATGGGGGGCCCGGGGGCACAACCACCCAGCTGCCCACCCAGTTCCACGCTGCCCACCACCAGGAGAAGTCAAACCCCTTCCTGCTCCTCTGCTTGCCCAGCCCAGACACCCCAGGAAGGCCCGGAGGAATTGCTCCCACATCCTGCCTGGAGCTGGCAGATGCTGACGTGGGCTGTGCAGGGCTGTAGGACAGCAGGGAGGGGATCTCTCCTCAGCAATGCTTTTATTAGATATGAGCTTTACCAACAGACTGAGCTTTCTACTTGTAAACTCCATTAAAACTTCTAGAAATGTAAACCAACCTATAAACCCCAAAGGCATTCCATCCCCCTCTCCTACCTACTCTGCTTATTCATATGGTTTTCCAAAACACAGAGTGCTCTGTTCACCTCTGCTCTCTGAGGCAAACCAGGATTTACTGTTTTTCCCCAATAACTTTATTCCAGAGCTGAGTTCTGTTCCCGACTCAGCGACCCACCCAACAGGCCGTGGATGAAACGAAGCCTTACCAGCTTCTGGGCGAGCCCCGGGGGAGCCCACTCGTAGGTGATGGTGTCGAAGGTGGGGTCCTTGCCCGAGATGTTGGGGTTGGTGACGATCATGCGGTTCCTCTTGTAGACGCGGACGCCGTCGCCGCCCTTGAGCCGCGCGGTCAGCGAGGAGTACCTGGAGTCGGCCAGCAGGCGCCCGACCTTGCGGTCATCGTCCAGCTCCGAGCTCAGGCCGTGCTCCTCCTGGCTGCACTTGCACGACTTGCAGATCTTCCTGTGGGCCACAAGAGACATCACCCTCTGGGTGTGAGCTGGGCTGTGGGAGGCGGGGGGGTCACGGAGCGTCAGCCTCTTCCAGGGGTTAAACCCAACCCAGGGTCACACTGCAGGACAGAAGGCTCAGTACAATTCATGGAACGGGTTGGGTTGGAAAGGACATGAAAGCTCATCCAGTGCCACCCCCTGCCATGGGCAGGGACACCTTCCACTAGCCCAGGTTGCTCCAAGCCCCGTCCAACCTGGCCTTGGACACTTGCAGGGATGGAGCAGCCACAGCTGCTCTGGGCAACCTGTGCCAGGGCCTCACCACCCTCACAGGGAAGAATTCCTTCCCATATCCCATCCAACTCTGCCCTCTGTCATTGTGAAACCATTCCCCCTTGTCCTGTCACTACAAAAACTCCCACCTGTGGGGAGCTGCTGCTTCCCCTGAACTTCAAAAACCCCTTCAAGCATCACTAAATTGGAGATCAGTCTCCTCAGACTCCAACCGCCCAGCTTCACCTCTTATGAAGCTTTACATGGCATTAAAAAAGTGACTGCTAGAAGGAACTGATACTTAATTGACTATAATTTGAACTGTAATAGCTATAAATCACACAGACAAATGTCTGTCTGCTGGCCAGCATTGGCATCAAACACTAATAACAAAAGGGACAAAGTAACTCTGACACAATCCCAAGGATTTCAGCAGGATCCTGGAGCAAGAATGAGTCAAACCAGCCTCTAATGGAGTCAACTAACAAAAAAAAAGTAGTTCTTCCACCAAGTGAGTGTTTTAAAGTTTGGATTCCACCCAGTTGAGGTATCAAAACAGGGAGCTGACAGTGTCCAAGGCATTCCAGCTGCAGCCAGCACAGCTGGGCCACAGGCTCCCTGTGCTGCTGCTACAGACATACACAGCCCCTGGAGCTCTGCAGGCACACAGAAAGGAGCCCAGTGTTGCAAGGCAGCTCAGGGGGCACTAATTCTCTTTTAATTAGTGACATATGTAGGGCTGCCTTCCATTTGAAAGCCCCTTTGTTGTCCCGTTAGGGCAGGGAGCAGCCTCCCATCCCTGCCCCGAGCAGGGCACACTGGCCTGGGCAGCTCCCACCAGCTACTGCCACCAGTGGCTATTCACTTCAATTAGTGCTCTTAAAAGGAAATATTGAAGATGAAATCTCAAATGAGACGTTCTGGCACTAAGCACAGCATTTCAGCTGGGAGGAGGCAGGATGGGACCAGACACAGCACCAAGACTGAGCCCGTGGCTCTTGGTCACACCCCAGCTCTGAGCCCATGGACAAGGGTGACAGCCAGGCACTGAGCACAGCTCCTCCTGACCACGTGGGATTGTCATTTGGGTCTGCACTTCCCTGCCTCCACAGCCAGCAGGACTGTGTTTGTTTTCAGTATTCCCAAACAAGCTGAGAGGGCAGCGTGTGGCAGGCAGGGGGCTGTGCTCTGGCACACACACACTGCAGGGCACTGGGGGGCTGGCCAAGCACAGCAGGCTGCAGAGTGATAGCAAAAGTGGGACAAACCCACTGCATGGAGCCTCAGCTCGCTTTAAGCACTTGTAGGTGAGATTTGAACCCAAAGAATAAAAGAGCAGGAGCAGTGAGGAGGGGGATGGAGAGCAGGGGCACGAGCATCCCCTCAGCTCAGCATCTCTACTTTGCTCTCAGAGTCACCAGAGGCTGAATACCAACAGGACCCAAGGACGTGGCCAGGCAGGGCCCCTCCAGGACAGGACATTACCTCCAGGAGTGTGGCTCGAAGCCCATGCAGGTCCCTCGGCAGCGCAGGCAGGGCACAGCTCTCCCCATCTGCGGCTGGCTCCCCGACATCTGCAAAAGAGCAGGACACCCTGTTGGAGAGGCTTTATCCTCAGGGGTTATCCCAGACAGAGCACTGAGAGTGTGCTTTGTCCTTCAGACATTGACTTCTTCAACCATTCCTTATGCCCCAGGAAGCCTCAAACCTCCCAGATGCCAACTGACCATGTCCATGCAGCCCCACTACATGTTCATTTGGGGATGCTTGGGATGAGGGTGTTCACCTCAAAGTGAGGGAAAATGGAACAGCATGGAGGGGATGGCACATCAAAGCCAGTGAACATGGCCACACTGGGCAGCCACCTTCACCTTGTCCACTGAGACCTCAGGTCTCATTTAAAGGCGATTTTGATTCAGTTTGTACAGGTCATGTATTGCTCATGGATCTGTGCAATTCAGATC
Organism: Pipra filicauda; assembly: GCF_003945595.2. Classification (NCBI taxonomy): domain Eukaryota; kingdom Metazoa; phylum Chordata; class Aves; order Passeriformes; family Pipridae; genus Pipra; species Pipra filicauda. The sequence continues at coordinate 729,995 of NW_024103873.1, forward strand.
ACACAGGAGACATGGAGGTGTGTTACCACAACCTGGTGCTAAACTTGTTTTACTGCAGCTGGGACCTCCTTGGTCTTTCTCCAAGGGTATTTTGGGCATGTGGCACATTTCCATGCTTCTGGCACTGGGCTTTATGGGTGACTTCCACAGTGAACAGGAAACAGTGGAAAGGCTCTGGGAAGGTGAGGGGGGGACATGAGGGATGCAGGGATGCAGTTGTGCTGCACTTTGTGCTGCTCACTGAACACAGAAAAAAGTCACTCATATCCATGGGCACTCACTGCTGCAGAGACATCCAAACAACCTCCCAACAGGAGAGACAAGAGCAAAAATCCACACCAGGAGCCAATACCATTGGCAAATAAACCTATTTCAGTGTCTGTCCCATGAATTTATCAAACACAGCTCTCTGAACATGAAGAACGCAGGAGGGAATGGCAGGAGACAAAAACAAAGTGCTGCAGGAGGCACCAGGGCGAGGTGACACCACGAGACGCTGGATTTATCTCAGCCTGGATGTTTATACAGGAACTGTCAGGCTCTTGCTTGAAAGACACGTTTGTTCCCTGTAAAAATGAGCTGAAGGAAAACAAGGACTGTCCCAGGCCCAGCAGGAGCAATGGCAGCACCACGGTCACCCCAGCTCAGCAGATCCAAGTCTGTGCAGTCAGAGATCAAACCACAGGGCTTAACCCACCATCCACCGCTGCAAAAAACACCACCTTCAGTCCCCAGGCATTGCCAGGGGGAGGTTTCTGACCTGCCATGCAGGTTTCTGACCACTCTGGACCTCACAGTCTGCATTTCCCATGAGGGTTCATGACACGCACAGGGCTTGCACCTCTCAGCCCCTTTTTGGGCCCTGCTCCCATTTATTGAGCTTTTATGGAAGATCTTTAATCTCCCTTGTTCTAGGCACTGACTATTCAAGACCTGTACACACCCTGAGAGCTTGTCTAAATACCAGAACATCCTGATTGGGGAGGGACCCACGAGGATCATCAATGTCCAACTCCCTGGTCCTGGGACAGGCTCAAGGGCTCACACTCCAGCAAAGCACAGGCAAGGCTGCACAGGTTTCCAGTGCTGGGGAAGGCTGGTGCCTGCCCACGGAATCTGAGCCTATTCTATGTGTGTCTCTGAGCTGTGACAGTCTTTCATTACAAGATCATACACTATTTCAGTCACTACCAGTTACGCTGGCAGAGGCTGCTCTTGCCAAAACCTATTTTCAAAGGGAGGGATCAACAGCAGTAAAAGAACAGGTGAAAGAACAGATGCTGCTCTCCAGTCCTGTGGGGCCCTTGTGCTGCCCCAGCTCTGTCCAGCTCCAGGTTCTGCAGCTCTGCTCGGGTGTGAAGCCAGTGAAGATGCTTTCAGCCCTCCTTCCTTCTGCATCCACCTGCCCCACTTCCAGCACCAGCTCCCAGGGTCCTCAAAGCTCCTGCGTGGATCTGGGGCACCCCACGGTCTTCTCTGACATTCAAACTCATTCTGCAGCCTTCAGGAGGATGAGGTTATTTGATGGCACTCAGGAAAGACATTTCATTTATTTGGAAACAAGTAAAATTTGCTAACAAGGACAAAGGTTCTATAAACAGATGTTCTAGAAATGACCAGAGGTTTGTTTGCCAGTTTTAAGGTAGATGACAGGCCTTTACATGCCTTTTTTTTTTTGCCCAGAACTAATAAGTCTCTACACAAGGCTGCTCATCCTGGAAAAACACAAAGAGGTACAAAATGGCCCATTTCAGCTCCCTTTGCCCTAGGACTGCTAGTTCACTTCTGCCTCATCTTTCACCTGTAATTTTCACTCAGTTTTCCACCTGCAGTTTGTCCCAAGATTTTGAAGCCAGTGAAAAGACCTCTCACCCCAGGAGTTAATAAAAATAAATCTTAAAAATGACCTTAACATGCCCAAACACTCCACTCTGTCTCTAATATCCAGAAAGAGAGGACATTTTTGGTTCTTCAGCAATGTGCCAGCTCTCCAGGAGGGATAAAGGCATCTAAGATTTCCATGTAACATTCACAATCCTGCCAGTTCTGGAGCCATGTGCCAGGTACCCACTGACTGATGGGTTTAACTGACTCTGATCTTAGTGACTCAGACAGAAGCTGAGTATCAGCAAGGCACTGTGAGTGGTGGTTTATCTAAAATACAAACATCTGGATTAAATAAACTCACTGGGAAAAGGTTCATTACACACAAGGGGAAAAGCCCAGGGAAAAGCACAGTCAGTAGCAAGAAGCAGCATGTAAGCCCTCCTAAAACAACCTGACACTGGAGTCCAAGGAAGTGTCACTGCAAGAACTCACAGCCCTTTGGGGTGGCACCAGCCAGTGACCCCCACACGGAGACAAACCCCGTGTGCCACTTCCTTGCTTCAGTGAGAACAAGTCCCTTTCTTGGTAATTTATTCTACTTGTTCAAACATGATTCCTGTTCCCTGCCCAAGTTCAATCAAGGTTAACTGCTCCTCACTCCAAATGCTGCCAGCAGTGGCTTGGGCACTGCTGTCCCTTGCCAAGGGCAGGGTGAGTGTCCTGCAGCCCACAGTGGGCAGAGCTGGAGTCCCACGGGTGCTCCCCCACAGCACCGTGGGTGAACAGCCAGCTCAGGTGGATGGACGTGTCTGACCAGTGCTCCCGGGGGCCTCTGGGCTCTAAACAAAAGCTGGGGATCCATTTCTCCAAGACAAACCCAAGGAAGTCTGAGCCATTACTTTTGGGCACATACACTTTCAGGCACGTGCAGGAGACTTGGTCCCCAGCCCTCCCACCTCTGCCCTGCTCTAGCCAGGATGAGACCACACCTTTGAGACCAGGAGCTCCAGTGCACAACCAGAGAACTTGTGGCTGCTCCACCCCTGGAAGTGTCCAAGGCCAGGTTGGACAGGGCTTGGAGCAACCTGGGCTAGTGGAAGGTGTCCCTGCCCATGGCAGGGGGTGGGGACTAGATAATCTTTAAGGTCCCTTCCAACCCAAACCATTCTAGGATTTCATGATTTTGTGACCACCTCAGGAACTCCTGCTTGCAGTGTCAGCAGCAGGAGGCTCCTCACCATGTGAGTCTGGAGCTACAGGAAAACACATGGGGGAAACACTCTGCAAACTGGGAGGTTCCTCAAGCCAACACGTGGCTCCTGAGATGGCTCAGGTCTCTCTGCCCTTGGAGGGGCAGGTCTGCAGCAGTAGGGGAAGGTGCTGAGATGGCAGCTCATCCCCACTGCTGCTTAGGTGACCCCATGGAGCTTCAGGGACATCCCTGTGGCACAGACAGGTCTTGCCAGGGCACCAGGAGCAGCCTGGGTGCACTTGCCCACCAGCTGCAGCACTGCCATGCCCTGCAAGCTCAGATCCCTCTGGGCAGTGTCTCCTCAAGGGTCCTGAAAGCCCAGCCAGGTCTCTGAAGGAGAAAGCGATTCCTCACCCCCTTGGAAGCAGAGGGAGACTCGAGCCACTCTCATTCCCACCCCTGTGCAGGGCCCAAACGGAGCAGGCGCCACTGCCCGCTCAGCAGCACGTCCTGCCCAGACACGGAGCTTCTGCTCACTGCTCTGCTCCAGCTCCTCACATAGGCATGAAAGGAGATTTCTTTTTAAAAAAATATGCAATACACTGCAAAAAACCCCAAACCCAGTAAGATAATGTGAAACAAATGCTCCAACTATCTCAGGCTCCACCTATGCCCAAGCCCATCTGGGAACTGCAGCTGAACTTTGGCATCACCTTAAGATAAAGAGTTTGAAGACATTTGTAATGCTTAAAAAAATAAAAAGATAAAACCAGGCCCGTGTCAACAAACTGCTTAAAGAAAAGAAAATCCTGCTCACCAGGACTAGATATACACTCCTTGCAACATTTCTGTTTTGGCTTTCCATGCCTTAGAGCATTCTTGCTGTTAGAGGAGGGAAAGCAAGACAGGGCAGAGGAAATTCTTGGGTAGTGAAATGATAGGAAACAGAGGCCATTCTACCCACAAAAACATCTCTGAACAGGCTCAGGAACACGCTGGTAATACCATGGTTTGCTGTTCCACTGGCCAAAGGCAGGGTCATCCATTCACTGAACAGCTGGAAAATAGAGAGCCCATAATGACAAGTGACAAGGAAAGAACCCAAACATGGCTCCACCTTGGTTCAGAGCTTGAGGACTCCTCTGGAAAGGAACACTGAGCTTCCCAGGAAAGTCAAGTGAGATGGACCCCTGGCTAGGAGCCATAAGCAGGTCAGGGTTCAGCCCTGACACCTCTCTGGTCAGCAGCAGCACTGGCCACTGTGGAGGGGACCCAGAGGGTCACCAGCCCAACTGGCAGGTTAATCTGGACTTTCATTCTCAGAGGAACTCAGGCCTGAAATAAGGTTCAGAGTTTTGGCAGGTTTGGCCAACACAGCCATTAATCAAGACCATCAAAGGCTCGTTACACTTCCAAGACAGTTACACCCCCTCTCCTGGACAAGCTGGTCCCACAGACACTGATGGGACACGAGGCTGGACTCAGCTGCTCTGACTCCTGTGCTCAGTGCCAGGGGAGAGCATGAGTGTCAGGGAGATCCATGAGCAGGGTGAAGGGTATCCATCCCACAGCAGTGTCATCCCTCCCTGCTGGGGAGGTCACTCACAGCTCTCCAGTCACAAAAGGGCTTTGGGGACACACTGCCACGGCCACAGCTCCGGGAGGGACGAGCAAAGGGGGGCCCTCCTGCTTCCAGAGGCCTCTGGATCCCAAAAGCACTTATTGCACAACTCCCTATTTGGAGACTGAAAACGGTGCTGGAGACACGTAACTACCTCAAGTATGTTTTCTCCTCCTTTTTAGGGAGGGAAGAGGAAAAGCTGGTTTCCAAAAAGTTACTCCAAGTTCACAACAGCCCTTCATAGCCGAGCTCCTCGTTTCACCTCTCCTTGCAGTCAGAGCACTTCCCAGTACCCACAGCAAGCTCAGTCCAAACCCTTCCCTGCAGCCTCTGGAAGACCCTCCTGCAGCCTCAGCATTGGATACCCTGCCCCTAAATAACAGCCATGGCAGAAGAGAGCTCAGGGACCACGTGAACCTTTGGGTGGGTTCCTCCAGCCGCTAAGAATTTTGGAGATTAACAACTAACTCTGAAACAGACCCTTGAACAATGGAAAAGGGAAAAGTCTCACAATATTCACATGGGTGGGACCAGTCTCCTCAGCACAATTGCTGAGGAGTTTTGGGATATGGATGGATAGCACTTAATTTGTTGTCATTAGTTGACTATAATAGAGCTAAGCTTGCATAATAATAGGAAGCCAGCTCAAATTTCCTTGAGGATTTCCAATAACTGGAGGGTGTAAGGGTTTACATCCAACACAAGAGGTTTCTATCCCAACAAGGGGAGTGCTGCAAACTCTGGGGAAGCACAGCACCGTCGGATAAAGTGAAGCTGGACTTACATGGGCTGCAGGGAAAATCAGCCAAACCCAACAACACAGTGTTAATGCATCCAAGTTAAACCAGGAACGACGCCAGATGCTGCACATACAAAAAGCCTGTTGGTTGCATTTTCCTTCCTATTGTGGGTCCAGACAGGCAGATTTGCTGTCATGCCTTATTGCACACAGCCACGTGTGGCACCCAAGTGTCCCTTCCCAGTCCCACAGAGCCGCCTCTCCTCCGGACAGGGCAGAGACAGGCAGCCTGTTCACCCAACCCAGGGACCTCTGAACTCTCCTCACAAAGGACCAGCTTGGCCTCCAGCACCTTAATTCCTGGTTTGGATGGGCAATCTGCCTCACTCAGCATTCTCCTAGATAGCTTTCCCATCTGGGAAAGCCTCTCAATAAATTCCTTGGGGAGGAGGGTCACCTGCTTCTCACTGAACCTGCCTCTCAAACCGTTGGGGGAAATTACCCTCAAAGACACCACGGGAGAGCTGAAAAGTTCCAACAAGCTCCACTGTAGACCTGTTCCTCAGGATCCAGTGCTGAGCATGGCCTGGGGTGAGTGCTGCTCCAGCTCCGAGTGCTGGCAGAGATCACTTGAGCTGAGCTCACTGCAGGTACCAGTGTTGGAGCAACACTGCCCAGGCTCCTGCTGGGGATGCCAAGTGATGCCACCCACTTCACTTGTCCTAAATGAGCATTAGGACAAAAACTGAGATACTGAAGGAATCCAACAAACCAGCCCCGGGTGGGATGAAATCCCCATGTCCCTGCTGGAGAACAAGGAGCTCAGCCTGAGTCCCCTCAGGGTTTGTTTGGCTCATCCTCTCTTCTGGAACAGATCCTCCCTGAGTCTCCTGTGCCAGAGCCCCGTCTGGTTCCACTGCTCCTCAGGGATGGTGTTGCTGCTTCTGCTTATCAGGCAGAGGCGAGGTCTGATGGCATGGGGCTGACACGTGCCAGCCCTGCAGACATCCCTCCCTCCAGACATTCCCAGCCTGGGACTCTGCATGCAAACCTACAGCACTTGGACCAACTGAAGTATAAAAATATCAGCTCTTGAGGATTTTTCTTTCCACTTCACCCCGACACACCAGAGCAGAAGTGGCACAGCAGAACTGCCACTCCTGGAACACCTGACCTTGGCCAACAGTCTTACATACTGACTATTACTGAGGATTCATTTTTTCCCCTCCTGCTGATGACCAACGAACTGAATGATCTGGGCTGAACGGGACCTTTAAGATCAACACATTCCTTGACTACACCTGATGCCCAGTGAGGTCCAGCCTCAGGTGTGCTCAGGACTAACATCCAGTCCTGGTACAGAACAGTCCAAAACATCCCCTGGACCTGCTGCAGGAGAGCTCAGCTCAGTGGAACATGCAGGTCTGTGCTGGCCAAGCTATGCTGAATTTCAGGAGGGACTCCATGAGTGCATCTGCAAGTGGAATAAATCTGTGCAAGGGCAAACAACTGCCCCTAAAAGTGCATTAACCAATACACACGCTCACTACTGCCCTTCTGAGAACAGCACAGGGCTGGTTTGATCTATTTTATTCTCATTTTTATAGACAGAAAACATCTATTGTAATCATGACCTGAAAGCAATTTGTTTCCCTGCCAGATTCTGAGCAAGCAGTTATTCCAATTACCACACTCACAGGGAAAAAAAATCCCTTACAAAAGGCTGTCTTTCATCTCAAATTCTCTCCATGGGATTTATTTAAGGCACCAGTGAATGGGCTGGTATCATCTGGAATACCAGAAGCACTTATTAAACTTTGCAGAGTAAGAAGTTTGTTGCCTTATATTTTAGCAACAAAAAGACCAGGAAAAGGCACCAATACTGGAAGAAACTATTTCAATGGAGCTGCCAAATCCCAGCCTACGGGATGACAGAGCTCCAACAACCAGGGCCTCTGCAAATACCTCGCTCTTCCAAGAGCACATAGCTGGCAACATTCCTTTCTTCACTAACAATGTGTGAATTAATGATAAGAGAAGGGCAAATGCTGAAAAATCAGATGAACAGATTTTTCCACAAGCCAGACAGTGCTTCGGATATTTGGGCTTAATTATAAACCCAAACCAAGCCATGAGGACATACCTGGAACAGGAAGAACCCACCCAAATTTAACTAAACAGCAGCTGTGCTGAGTTCCAGAGCACTCAGGTAAGTCTTAAAGTGTGACCTCCAGTTACCTGCCCAGAGCCAGCTGTGTCCTTCCCACCTCCTGCAGCAGGAGAAGGTGATGGATTGTCACTGGGAATGGGGGGCTCAGTCACTGCCATGATGCACTGCTGGAGCTGCTTCCATCAGATTTCCATAGAACAGCTGATTTAGTCCTAAATATCTCTCAGCAGTAGAAGGATCTTTACAGTCAAGGAAACAGGAGAAAGCTGAAGGTGGGCACAAGGGCCTGGGCCTCCCATCCCTCTCCTTCACCCCATCCTGCATTGCAGCCTTACCATGTCAGCTCCAAGGAGACCATGGAATGTGGCCACCTATCCCAAACCCCTCCAAAGTCCCCACATGCCCATTCAGCTGTGCAAAATGCCAAAAACTGGCTGGGGCATGAGGTAGTTCAGAGGAAAGGCACAGTGAGCTAACAGCCCTGGCAGCTACTGCAGAGCTTTCCCACCAAGCCCTGGGTCTGCAGGGCTGGTCCTGATCCAGGACAGGTGCTGCTCACTGACTCCATCCTGGTGCTCTGGATTAGGACACAGGCTGACAGGAGCCCAGGCAGTCCTCCTGCTGCAGCTGGCACCTGTGGATGCTCTGTGCTTGTCCAAACTGACTGGGCAGCATGTGAGATAGGAAAACAGGGGATAGAATTATTTTTTACCTGGAGCTTCATAATCTTGACACAAGTTTCCCTGTTAGAAGGGAAATAAAGTAAGATGGTTTTGAGCAACAGGTTTCCAGGTCTTCAGAAAGAGCAAATAAACAAGTCCAAGTGAATCTTGTGGCTGGTGATGCCCTAAACCCCAAGGCAGAAGCTGAGGGGCTGTGCCACCCCAAATACTGACAAGACACAGGTATCCAGCCACCAGGTTTTTGGGTGAACTTGCTTTCCTGTGTTCCTCTGACATAACCAAGTGATGGAGTCAAAGCATTGGGAGTAGATGAGATGGTAAAAGCAAACAACTGCCTAGAAACCTTCCCCTTTCTCTGAGCCCCATCTCTAAATAAAATAGTAGCTCCAAGCTGGGACATCTGAGTACTGCCTTTCCTGAATGGCTGAGATACAATATTTCCTTTTTAAAAAAAGAGAAAAACCTCAGCCTACACAAATACTCCAGACACTGCCTCCCTGCAGCACCAGCGGGATTTTGTAACTTGTAAATTGTATTTTATGGGACTTGATTTAGCTCTGAGTCCAAGTCCCAAAATAAGCTCCTTAACCCCTGTGCTGCTTTATGATTTCATGTCTATAAATACTTGCTCAGAGCAGGTTTCTGCATTAAGATCAACATCTGCTTCCCTGTGACAGCTGCTTCCTCCCCTGGGCTCCAACACAAGGATGCTGTTCTGGGAGCAGGAGTTTCAGTCCCATGAGGTCAAACCAGCTTTCAAAGCTGGCACAGCCATCTCCCTGGGCCACCAGCCATGCACGTGTGACCTGTCCCCAACACCGGGACCCTCATCCATCATGAGGGGGCTTTGCAGAGAAGGTACCAACTCCCCATGGGAACTGAGCTCCTGCTGGCAGGGACCACAGCCAGAAGGGATGAGCACGAAAGGGCTGCAAGGGACAAACAACTCCCAGTGGTGTAATTGTTAAAAGTTATGAGGTCCAAGTCCCCAGAGCCGAGATGAAGCTGTTTGTACAGCTCTGACAGCGTTTACACAACTGAGCAGCAGCACGTTCAAAGGACTCGGTGCTGGCTCTGCAGCCCCTCTGGGCAGGCACAGCTCCTGCCACCCTCACCACTGCCTGCCCAACTGCTCACGGTGCTTTGGGACACAACAGACTCCGCAGATGCGTCCCACAGGAAATCTCTGGGCAGAGCACCCCATTATTTGGGAGCTGAGTGTCCTTCCCCACAGAGCTGGGCACCTGCCAGGCCCTGGAGAACAGCTCGGGGCTCAGCCAGGCACCTGCACACCCTGAGCGAGGGAGGGACCTGGTTAATGAAAGCATGAACAAAAAAGCTGCCTCCAATGTGTTCCTCAAGTTTTTAAAAGCTCTAAAATTTTGGATTTTATCAAGGGCAAGCTCCCAGTCCCTACCAGCATTCCCATCCACGTCTGCAGATACATGCAGAGGGGTTTTCAATCATCCAGGTGCTCTGCTGATGGAGAGGGAGCTCCTGCCTCTCCCCAAGGCCCCCAGAGCATACCTGGAGCCCATTTATCCCTGCAACAACGCTTCTCTCCTGTCCTACGGGCTGCTTCGGATGTTTGCAAGTCCTGTGCTAAAGAACTGAAGAAAGAAAAAGTTAAAGAATCAAAATTTGTATTAACTGAGCAAACTTTACCTTGGCTTTGATGGGTGCTTTTAGCTCAGTGGGTTATTTTGTTCTCCTGACAAGAAGGGACAGAGTTTAGTGGGAACAGTACCCAAGCCCAGTGCCCGCCTGGCCAGCTGGCCCCGCTGCAGCGCCCGCGCCGTGCCAGCCATCGCACCAGCTCTGCTCCGAGCTTTAACTCTCCATTTACAACTTCATCCAAACAACCCCTGTGCCAAACGGAACGCTGTCCCACTCATGCTGCTTTAATTTCCTCAGAAAGAATCCCACAATGCGCTAGGCAAGACATCAACAATAATTAAACCCAACAGTGATTGAAAATCAAATTTTCGGGGCCTCGCAACAAGCCCTAATGAGTTCCAGACTTGCCTTCCCCGACTTGCTCAGACTGGCTGTGTGACACTGCCAAGCCAAATTAAAATCTGACAGTACTCCACGCCGTGCCCAGAAAAAATGCCCGTCTCAGGATTCAGGAAATTAAACAGCCGTCTGCTGCGGAGACGCCCGTTTGTCTTTGCACATGGATTATTCACACACTGATCCAGAGCCTGCATTATTCTTTTCCCTTGTTTTCGTTATGTCACTTCATATCCCTTTTGAAGTGCAAACTAGCTGGGGTTTCTTTTTTTATAGTGCTGTATTCAGGTGAGAGGAGACAGGCAGCTGGGCAGCAGAGCCCCGCAGACCAGGGCACCACCCCCTCGCCCCCGCGGGGGTTACACTCGGCACAGCCCAGAGGGGGCCCCGAGAGGGTGTCCCAGCAGAACTACACCTTCCACTGCAGGCACTTTGTGCTTTTCCCTCATGGATTTAAGTGGAATAAAGATGGCATCTTGTCCTTTGCCCTACCACCAAGGGGAGCTGAGGATCCAGCCACATGTTTGGGGAAGGCTTGATGGTTTCTGCATCCACGGGCCTTTTGGGGTGCATTGTGAGACTTCACTGCTCCACTCCCTGCAGACAGTGCCCCAAAAGCTCCTGGGAGATGGGTCCAGTGCAGAAATAGCTTTGCCAGGGTGTGTTTCTGCTCCACAGCATGGATTTGCTCAGCACTCCTTGCTGCCCACCTCCAGCCCTGTTCCTGGGCTCTCTCCCACAAGGACACCCAGCCTGGAGCTGTGGCAGGGGCTCAGCCCTGCTCAGCCTTCCCTGCTCCAGACAAGGCAGGAATTGAGCTGCTGTAGCAGACCCAGCCTGCCCACAGCCCGCACACAGCCCCATGGAAAAGGGTCAGTTCTCACTCCCATGGGATCCACTCCATCTCACACTTCCTGAGTGCTCCAGCTGGTACCCAGAGGTGCCCCCACGGGAGCTGTGGCAGACAGGACCCTGTGGATGTGCCCAAGGGTTATCAGCAGCAGGGACCTGCTGGCAGGGGACACATTGCTCTGAGTCTCTGGGCATGACACACCAGGAGCCCTTCCCTGCAGGACCCACCAAACCCTGGCCACCCCCTGCAGGGTCAGGGTCACCCTGCAGTGCCACACTGGGGGTGCCTGCCCGTGCCAGCAAGCACTGACAGTGCCACGGCAGGCAGCCAACAGGGTCAGCAGGGACAGCGAAGGTGGCAGTGCTGGAAAGAGGAGCAAGGGAGGGAGGGAAGGAGGAACCCCAAAGCCCTCAGTCTCACCTCAAAGCATCATGTATGTCAGGCAGGACACAGGGAGAGCAGGAGCACGACACAGCCCCAGTCACCCAGACCAGGCACAGACAGCAACTCCTGCTGCCAAACACTAACCTTTGCCCGGGGCACCCTGCGAGGAGCAGCCAGTCCTCAGTAAAACCCGGCAAACAGTTTTCCTTGGGATCCAGCAGTGGCTCAGTTCAAACCTAACCTAACAAGGAGCTACACCTCGACAACAGAGGCTGACCTTCCCATCCTGACAGGCAGGGAGGGACCTCCAAGGTCAGCACCGGGGCGACAAACTTCCTGGCAAAGGGCAGCATCCCCCCTGGTGAAGGTTCTGGAGGTGCTCCTGTGCCCTGGGAGACCCATGGATGCTGGTCCCAGGGCACAGCACTCGGCACTGCCCGCTCGAGGCCATCTGGCACCAAGAGATGGAATCTCAGCAAGCTGGCAAGGGGCGCTGAACTCATCCCCGAACCACGCGGTGACAAAGGTGCAGAGAGGAAGGTCGTGAAAGCAGCTGCTCCCTGACAACCCATTCCACACGCTTTTATCTGGCAACTAGAATCCCTTCCATCCAGCTCAGTGCCACGCCAGGAGGGCCTGTCGGCTATTCTGTCCCCATCCAAGGACACTGTGGCACAGCTGGGATTTCCTGGAACGAACACTTTCCAGACGGTCTGGAAGGGCACAAGCATGTCCCCCAGTACCCCAGCTCAGTGCAGCTGTGCCTTACACCAGTTAATTCAGACAACAAACAGTCGCTTTTCCAGCAAAAGCTTTGGTGGAGTAACTTTTTGTACCGAAAAAAGCCCAAACCCAGGAGCAGTGCTGGGCACTGCGGGTGGGCAGTCCCGGAGCAGGGCTGGAACTCATGGGTGGATGTGCCTATGGAGGGGCAGGGAGGAGGGAAGGACTTCAGGGATGGGGTCTGTTCCCTCCCGGCCCAGAGTGGGGGGGTTCTGTCCTGTCTCAGCCCCGAGCTGGGAGGGTTTGTTCTCCTGCCGGCACAGCGCTGGGAAGAACACGGGAGATGAGGAATAGGGAGAAAAAATAAAACCCCGGAGTTTCTCAGCCATGCCGGTGCCCGGTGGGCGCTCGCCCCTCCCGCGTCCCCCCGGACGCGGCTCCCGCTCGGTGCGGCCTCGCCGGCGTCCCCCGGGAAGGGGAGGCACAGCCCGGTCCCCCCTTCGGACCCACCCGGGGCTCTGCTGGGGAAGGGGGGCACAGCCCGGTGCCCATTCCCCGGAGTGGTTCCCGGGGCAGGGGGCACAGCCCGGTGCCCCGACTCGGGATCAGTTCCCGGTCCGTTCCCGCACAGACCCGGGCTGTATTCCCGGTCCATTCCCGGTCCGTTCCCGCACAGACCCGGGCTGTATTGCCGGTCCGTTCCCGCACAGACCCGGGCTGTATTGCCGGTCCGTATTGCCGGTCCGTTCCCGCACAGACCCGGGCTGTATTGCCGGTCCGTTCCCGCACAGACCCGGGCTGTATTCCCGGGCTGTATTCCCGGTCCGTTCCCGCACGGTCCCACCTCTTTCCCGCTCTCCTCTCCGGCTCCCCCGCCGCTCGCGCCGGGCGCGCGGCCCGAGCACCGCCTTTCATTGGCGCCCGCGGCGGCCCCCGGGCCGCTCTCAGCCAATCCCACACCGGCTCAAAACTTTCCTGGCCAATGGCGTGCGGCGGGGCGGGGCCAGCAGGGGAACGCGCGCACATGGGCGCGTGTCCGACAGGGACGGGATGGAAAACAGGGAGAGGGGCTTGGGACAAGGGATGGAGGGACAGGAAAAGGGGGAATGGCTTCCCACTGCCAGCGGGCAGGGATGGATTGGATATTGGGAAGGAATTCCTGGCTGGGAGGGTGGGGAGGCCCTGGCACAGGTTTCCCAGAGAAGCTGTGGCTGCTCCATCCCTGCAAGTGTCCAAGGCCAGGTTGGACGGGGCTTGGAGCAACCTGGGCTGGTGGAAGGTGTCCCTGCCCATGGCAGGGGATGGAGCTGGATGGGCTTTAGGGTCCCTTCCAACCCAAACCATTCTAGGACTCTATGATAAGACGGCACAGCTCCTGCCATGGCTCCCGGGGCTTAAAAAAGACAGGATAATGAAAAAAATGGATAGTTTTTTCAAGCGTTCTTGCCCCAAAGCAGCAGTGCAGGGAGAGTGCAGTGGGGAGGGATAAGACTGAGGATTTGGGGGTGCCCAAGCAGTGCACAGCCCTGGCTGGGGTGGGGGGAGCTGGCAGCTCTCAAGCCAAGTTACCTTTTGTGGCTGGGCTGGGACTGTCCCTTTGTCCCACAGTCCCTCTGACCCACTGTCCCACCATCCTCCCATCCCAGGCTCTGACATCAAGTGCAGGGAAATGGATTTCCGAATCAGAGAGGAATGTGCCGGGGCAGTTTATCACAGCAGACAGACAAGGAATGTTTTTAGCAGAAGAAACTGTCCAAAACCATGTTTCTCTTGTTATTTCAATGGATGTTGAGCATTGAATGACAATCTATTGCCTTTTGGGGTTTTTGGGTTTTTTTTACATGAAATGGTGAGTTCTTTACAGCTTTAGCAAACATTCCTGCCTGCTCCAACAAACATTCCTGCCTGCTCCTGCTGTGTCCGGGAGGTCCAGCACAAAGCCCCTTTGTGCAGGTGAGGGTTAGAGGGCTCCACGTGCTCCCAGCTCTCTCCCCTGGTTCCCTACTTCCCACTGATATACACCATTCTCCCTTCTTCATTGTGCCTGAGTCCAGGAAAAACCTGTGCTGAAATAACAGAAACCAGGATCCAGCTGCCTCCTTACGGTCTGTGATCTGGGAGCACAGCCCCAGCTCAGGGCTGAACTGCCTGCTTACAACTGTAATCTGAAAAAAATAAATCCGAAACTCTTGTGTTGGTTTAAAACCTCCCATGCTGGGACGTTTTTCTGAGATTTCTTGCAGCATTCCTGTAGCAGAGAGGGGGAGCAGGGAAACAGGCATCCCAGGGTCATTTGGACCTGGATATGCTTCTCCAAAATGAAGGAGTACAATTTAGAGTGACTCTGTGCACAGGGAAGCACAGGCTGGTCCCTCACCAGGGAGATCAGGAACGGGCACAGGCGCCTGTGTTTCCTGTCCCCTGGCCCAGCCACGCTCTGCTTTGCTTCCAGAAGAAGATAAGGATTTTCTGCTGCTCCCAGCTGTGGGATGTGCTGCCTGGGTCCATGCAGGGGCATCTGGGCCCCTGAATTCTTGGATTGTGCCTCGGGATCCCCCCGGGACAGTGATGCCACCACCCTGTGGCCGGTGAGCCCTGGCTCCTGCAGCCCTGAGCACTGCTGGGGGCTCCCCCTCCGGCACAGGATGGAATGGGCAGTGCCTCTGGGATCAGCCCGGGAGAAGGCATTCGTTCTCTTTGAGAGGGAGAATGGGGTTGGAGCCGAATAGGTAATACTGGCTGGATACAGCAAACAGGCCAAAGCATCAGGGGCTGGTGTTCCCCCTGGAGAGCAGGAATGTGTCCCTGAGCAAATGTCTGCTCACTTTTAGAAGAGGTATTTGAACATCCTAAACAAAAAATTAAAAAGGGTTAAAAAGCAAAGGCAGAAGAGAAATTCTGGAGAGGTGAAGTCCTTCTGCAGAGGCTGTTTGAACTTGACCTTCCAGAGGCATTTTGGGAGTGAGCAGAGGGAACAAACAGCACAGGGATATTGTTTTTCAAACCCATGAAGAGCTTGGCAGCCCCAGGAAACATTTGACATGGCAATGGGGTGACATTATCTCACTTTCCCAATGCACACATGCACGTGGCCACCTGGGACATAGGAAAGAACTTACAAAGGGATTTCAGGGTGGCACGAGGTGGCACAGGGTGATGGGCCAGCACCCAGCGGGAGCAGTGGCACTGCCCAGGTGCCACCCACCCCAGGGACACTGTGTCAGGTCCCCACTGTCACCCACACTGTGGGACACTGTGGCAGGTCCCCTTTGTCTCCCACACTTGCCCAGAGCTGAGACCACACTTTGGACGAGCGTGGAGGAAAAGCTCTGTCTGGGAGGGAGGGGGGCAAATCCGTTCCACAGGGAGATGTTCTATGTAGGAGTGACGGGTTTGGGGGCTTTTTGTTTCTTGGATTTAGTTTTAGGCAGCAGTTACAAGGCTCCAGGTGCTGGGGTGGGATTGGGCACTCCCAGTGCAGCCAGGACTTTCCATCAACATGGAAACAGCTTCACACAGGGTGTAATGAGGCTCTGTCATTACTTAATATTGGAAGACAATAAACTCAAGATTAGAGTAAGAATTAGAACCATCCTAGATGCTTACATTTACGACAAAATATGTCTGGAAGTGTTGTAATTAATGATAACACAAATAAATTATAACAAGTGATAGTGAAGTGTAACCAGAGCAAGAAGCCACACACCAAGGGCAGGTTATTCCTGATGTTCAGAACCCCTTTGGGAAGCCCCTGATGGTGGGAACTCTCTGGGATGACAAACCCAGCCAGGCTGGATGGGGACTGCTTTAGTTTCTAGGTTTCTGAACGCTTCAGGCTGTCAATAAACAGCAATAAACAGCCATAAATGCTGTCTGTGAGGATGAAATGTGCTCCAGTGTCCCGGCAGTTGTGGAGCAGAGCAGGGAGGGTGGAGGTGAGCTGAAGTGGCTCCGAGGAGGACCCGGCTGCTCCTGCTGAGCCGTGGGAAGGATGCCAGGGCTGGTTATCACTGACAACCTCTGCAGAGTGAGTCTGTGCTAAACTTAGCTCTCTGCTAGGAAGAGACAGAATGATCCTGTGACTAAACACAGCTAAATCCCTGCAGGAGTCATTGCCCATAAACTGCCGACAAACGGACAATGATGCTCAATTATGAGAATCAGGGATTTCAGCTTCCTGTTGATTCATCGGTAGCTTTTATCAGCACAAAACTATCCCTGCAGAGGTGACACCAGGCCAGGGCTTCCTGAAGTGCCCTCGGGGTCAGCTGAGCTCCAGGGGCAGCAGCATGTGCCATAGGCAGTCCAGGTTCTGGCTGGAATGACGGCAGCGGGAGATGGGCATCAGCAATGGTTTGTGATCCCAGCGCTGCTCCTCGCTGCTGCTGAAGGTGAGCCCAGGCTCCCCATCTCCTGGGAGCTTGTCCTCATCAGTCTGCAAGGTCAGGAGTTTATTGGAGACACTGAGGACAGAGGAGGAAAAGACATATGAGGTCTTTTCCTATGTGGAGGGCAGCCTCTCTGAGAGCATCACTCTCTGTGATTTAAAGCCCCTGAAGCAATACCCGTCTCCTGGTCAGAATCTGCACTCTCTGAGATGGATGTTGCAAGGTCTAACTCGGTTGAGTTTGCAGCTTTGTTCCTCATTTATATTCCTGCCACTTGTATTGTTTCAGCCATGGCTTTGAGGAATGGAGCAAGGCACTTGCCAGCCTTTCTGACTTTGAATCTGGAGAATGAAGGTCACATTCTTCCTCCCCTTCCCAAACCCACAGGCTCTTGCCAGGGATCTGCTCACTGAGCCCAGCTCTGTGTGTGTACCAGGGCTGCTGGAGCTGGCCAGCCCAGCCCACAGGCATCATCCTCAGGTAGCAGAGACCCACCATGAGGTGGCAAGAGAGGATGGAAAAGGTGGGGAGCCCTCCAGGGGCTGAGGTGAGGACAGGCTCTGTCAGAATCAGGACAGACCCCCGGGGTTGGTGCAGCTGGCTGAGGAACACCACATCAGCTTGTTGAGTTGGAGTATCCCTGTCCCCTCCTTCCTCGCTGCCCATGTGCCAACCCTGGCTGTGGCACACACTGCCACGTGCCCAGGGACACATGGCACAGACTGTGCCAGGATCCAGCCTTGGCATGAGGGGGTTACAATGTGCTCGGTGCAGTCCTGAGTACCAGACCTTGGATCCGAAACTGCCACCGTGGTGGGCACAGACCCCCGGGCTCCTCCTGTCCTTCTGCTGGAGGTCTTGCCATCTTTTGTCCCTGCCTGGACATGGACAGCAGCAGCCAGGCGAGTCCCACCAGGGGTGTTGTCCAGGCTTACATGGAGTGTTATCAGCCATAAGGACTCGAGGGAGACACGTCCTTGAGCTGCAGCTTCACCCTCGTTGTGTGTGGGATGAGTGCTGGGTCCTGATGCTGATCCCAGCCCCTCTCCCTTCCTGGGCTCCTCAGGGAAGGGGACAGGTCCAAGGGGAGGTGGAGATGTGACACAGAGCGAGGGGGTCTGGCTGAGGAACTGGGGCGGGGGGTTTTGGGGACCAGGCAAGCCCAGAGCAGGCTGACGAGGCTGGAGCCCGGCTGCAGGGGAAGGGCAGTGCAGGGGAGCAGAGATGTTCCTAAGGGTTTTGTGATTTCTTCAGGAATCCCACATGAAGGAAAGGGCCAAACTTCTACCCGGAATTGATGCTGACCTGCTTTGTTGTGAAGAAATAAAGGCATTAGTGGAGAAAGGGAGTCAAAGCTGGCAGCTGGAAGTGAGGTTTGCTGTTCCCCAGGAGGCTGAGGCCTCTGGGCTCTGGAGCTGTTGAGCCCACAGAGCCCCGGTGCTCCCAGGCCACATCCACACCAATACTGTGTATTTAAAAGAGCTGCTTGAATGGGTCCTTGACTGATTCAAGTGGAAATCTAGTCTAGAGACAACAGAAATGGCCAAAAACTACAGATATTTTTGGTGCCATGGGCTAGTGAGGCCACCGCCTGATGGGCTGGCAGGGACCACCTCAGGGCACCTCATGAGACAGGGCTGTCCCCTCTCTGAGAGCAGCATTTGTGTGCTGCAGATGGATAGGCTGGTGCTGTGGTTAAAGAGATTACTGCAAACTCTGCTGTGTTTTCTAGGGAGAGAATCTGTGGTATTACATTCTTGGCTAATTTTCAATTTTTTCTATTTTGTACAAACATAAAGGGATAAATGAAGGAGAAAATACGGCTCCACAGCTGCTTTCGTTTAAGTGTTTTCTCCCTTCCATGAATGTGGTAGTAAAGCTAAAATTTGGTTGAAATATTTTTTAAGAAATTTTCATCTGGACTCCCACTTGGAGCAGAGTGATCAAAGGGAAATGACAGGAAAATAAACGGAAGAAACTAATCAAAGAGGAAGACAAAGGAGAATTAAGTCCAGGCAGCTCCTTTTCTATTGATTATTGACTTAAACAACCCCAATTCCTGTATGGGCTGATTTTGCCCATGGTTGGTTTAAAGAGATATATGATTGCTGTAGAAAGGAAAGAAAATACTGCATCGACTCTAAGAAATATTTTGTGGTAACACACTATGTTTTTTCAGTGGTCGTGATCAAATGAGTCATCCCGTTTGTAGTTGAAAATAGACTCAGTAATGTAGATTAAAAAATAAACCAGCAATATGTGTGGGTTTGAACACAGCTGTTATGGTAGGGCTTTCCTAATTTGGCTATATTCAGGCAGGGTCTTTCATCCAAAGTTTACGCAGTTGGTTTCATCATCAAAAGATTATTTGTAGTGAGTAAAGCCCTTGAAATCGTGGATCAGTGGCAGACTCAGAACTCTGCGCCCGTCTGTAGAGCGAGCGATGACACACAGTGCTCGGGAAGAAAATGAATCACCTTTTTCCCTTTTCCTTTGAGTTAAGGACTTTTTTTACTCTTGCCTTGGCCGTGGTGCTCAGAGGAAGCTGTTCCAGCACAGACAGACCTGTCAGGATGTGGCTGCCCAGCACAAGCAGCTTCTGTGCCGAGGCAGAGCAGCCGCCGGGACTGCGGTGTGTGGCTGTGACCAGGACAGTGGCACATGGGGGCTCCTGCCCATCCTGTGCTGCCCAAATCCTGCTGGAGGCTGCTGGGGGCTGTGGGACCTGCTGACCCAGCACCCCTGGTCCCTTATTGTGCATCAAAAGCACATGTAAATAAGGCCGTGGCCGTCGGTCCCAGTCCTGCAGCAGGTGACACCTCTGAGTGGCTGTGTCAGCTGCTGGAGTTCTTTCTCTGAGGACTGGAATGTTATGGCATTAAGACCTTTACTACCAGGGAGAAATCTTAAAAAAGCCAGAATACAAAAGCAACAAAAGTAATTTTGCAGATCGTTGTAGTTAAAAAATAGAACCATTAGCAAAACAGGACTAACCTTATCTGATGCTCTTCTTTAGAGTCTGGCATGTAGTTTTATGGATTAAACTGTTTTTCATTTTGACACTAAGAGCCCTCTTTCGACTTTCAAAAAGGCACATCTGAAAACAGCTCAGGAATCTCAAAAAGAAAAACAGTCTAAAACAAAGATTCCTCCTCTGAAAAGTATCTTAATTGAAACTCGGCCCCAAAGGTCTCTCTCACAACTCCAACTTCAAACCCTCCTTTGGAAGAATTTACATGCAACCTTTCACAAACGGAGCCATTCTGCCTTCCCACCCTGCAGCTCTGGGATGGATGAAGGATGAAGGACTTTGTCTCTATGGCCTTAATGAGGAGAACATGGATTTTCATGTTCAGGTTGTGATTGTTTTCATATTTCTGATTATTCTGTTGCCACTCTCAGCATATACCAGAAGGTGCCTCACTTGGGGGTTGCCTATGTAATGGACTGTTGGAATGATCGACTTCTACATGGGAATGGGTTCAGTAATTCCTTTTAAAAGGCTGCCATATCACCCCCATTATTCACTGCAGAAGGATCTATTGTGGTTTGATAGGAGGTATCCTGTTTCCTTAAATTAATGTTACACTGCAGGGCTACACCATATATTTAAATTGCCATTTACTATAGTAATAAATATTAATCAGCCTCTAAAAGGAGAAATGGGTCATTGTTGGAAGGAAGTAAAAGAACATTTTATGTTACCCTGGGCTGTCTTGTTTCCGCAGGGCCACAAGAAAAATGGTGCTTATCATCTGGTATTTCAACAGAAAAACACTGCAGGGCCTCTCTAAATCCGTCCAGCTTAACTGGTTGCTCACAAGTTCAAAAAACAACCATGGATTTAAAAGAAAGTATTTATTTCTCTATAGTTTAGCTACAGTTTATCAAACGTTCTTGCAAGCTGAAGCAGCACTCGAAGTGAAAGGCCCTGCTGTGCCCCAGGGCTGCTCAGCAGTGGCAGCACAGAGGGAGGGTTTCCACTACCTGCTCAAACGGTTGTAAGGGCACCAAAGGATTTCACCCCAAGATGAGCTTACATGCCTAAAACAGGGGCCCAACCTCTGCCAGCTTTCTGTGAGCCCCTCCCTGGAGTGGCCCCATCAGCTCCATTCCATCCCTGCTCTCCCACCACTGACAGCAGTGTCTGTGCCAGCAGCAGGAGCTCCGGGAGCTCCCCAGGTCCCTGGCACAGCTCAGAACCCCAGGGCTCAGCCTGCTCTCCAGTCCACAGCCCTTCCAGCCCCCCTTCATCTCTTTTGTTGTTGTCCAGCTGTGGATGCTGATAAAAACATACCTGACTGGGCTGTAACCAAGCACGTGTTTGCATGGTCACGCTCCACAGCTCCAGAGGTGCAGAAAAATAATCCTCTGGTTACATTTTGATGGTCTGAGTGCAGAGACCAAAAGGTTTGTAGAGAGAAGGAAAGCACCCCAGATCCATGGATGCTGAAAGCGAGGCCCTGCAGAGTGGACAAAACTGGGATCTGATAAAGTCTGCCAGTTCGAAAACTTGGCTCATGTAATAAAGGATGTTCTCCCTTACCTTGCCTGGATTTGTCTGTAGAAGGAAATTCTCAAGCCCTGCTTCCACAACAGGGAAATCCTTCATCAGAACTGCAAAGGTTCAGCCTTGTGCCGCAGCCACAAACTCACTTTTCCCTTGGACAGGCTTTTGTAACAACCCTTAGTTGTTACACTTGGACAGGCTGTTAGTAACAACCCCCCCATTAGCCAACAAACTCTTTTGTTTAATCAATTAATTTTAGTTTTGTTTAACTAAAAAGGACTCAGACTTCAGCCCATACCTGGAGATCTGACACCTGGAATCACTTTGTAAACCCGTGGTGCTCATGGGTTGGTGTGAGCTGCCAATGAGGAGGGAGGGAATGGGCCACTTCCACCTCCTTTTCATCTTGGCATGTTGCTCAGAATCAATTTCTCGGTATAAATATCCTATTTTTTTTCAAAACAACAGCAACAAGAGCCATTTTGGTGGCACCCTGAGTGCATGGACCTCTTTGGGAGCATCTTTACGAAGCTGGGACCCAATGCCATGTGCACTGGAGGATGCCATGCTCTGCCTGCTTCACCCAGCAGCTGCAGGGCCTTTCCAAACCCGGCCCAAAGAAAAGACCAGCTCAGGTTAGCAGCTCCTCTTATCATGAACTTCCCTTTCTTTTCCCATTCTTTGCAGAGCAGATCATTCATGCTGTGGGAACACTGTGTGGGATTTATGGCTGTGATTTAGTAGGTATGAGTTACCTATGCCTGTCTCAAGCACATTGCCCAAGTCTGGCATGCAACCCCTCTGACATTACATGGACATTCCCCGTATTTATCTCCATTCCTCCATTAGTTTTGTGTTAATCTTCTTTATTACCTCGTTGTTACTCTTTGGAAGCTGCCAGCTCATTCATCTCCCCGAGGCTCCCACTCAGATGCTGTCACTAATTTGATTTAAGGGGTTGTAACTCTTTTGACCTGTCTCTGGGAGATTTGCCCTCCTCTGGCGCTCCCTTGAGGAGCTCTGGGTTGGAGCAGCAGCAGGTTGGAGGGGTTACAACACCTTTCTGTCCAAAGGGTGTGGATGGAGAGAAGCACACCCAGAAATGACACTTCCCACCAAGGGCCCTCATCTTTTTGGCTTTGTACAAACCCCGGATCAGGCTCTCCTCCCTGCTCTCACAAGGGATGTAGTAAAACCATGCTGTCCCCCTGACACCCCATCTCTTATCCCAGGGACCCCTCTCTCTGTGCACACACTGAGCACTGCTGGGAGCCCCTGAACGCTCCCTGGGGCAGCACAGCAGTGCCACGAGTTCTGGGGAATGCAAAATGCTCTTTGAGATCCCTACTGATCACCTTTGGAGTTCTCCCAGCAAACCTGCATTTCCCAACAAACCTGCACCAGGTGTGTTAGTCTGCACCCTAATGCCAAAGCACCCTCTGTCCCCAGAGCGCTGGGAAAGGGGATGGAAAACCAGCCCAGGAGTAGGTACAGGTGGCAGTCCTGAACTGGGAAACTGGAAAGGGAGCTAACAAAGATGGCCAAAGGTGCTGGACAGGGGCCTTGGGACAAGTGACGTGGGCTGAGCAACTTGTTGGTGATTTCTGAGGGATGTGGCACAGAAACCTGTAACTGGGAATAAGGGAGAGGAAATTATATAATTTTAAAAGATAAAATTATTTCTGTTCCCTGAATGGGTCTCTGAAACATCTCCCTCTTGGGAAATTCACATAAACAAGAGACATACTCAAGTTACCACCTAAATAATGCCAGTGTATGAATATTTTAATTCTGTTCTGTAGGCTCAGTAAAACAACACCAGAACGCAGAGCTCAGTAATGTGCAAAAAGAAAAGTCTCTTCTCATTTGCTCAAAGCAGAAACAATCATGTTCCTTCACAGCGAGGTATCTCACTCTGGGAACAATAGTGCAGAACACTCCTCCATGTCTGCCTGAGGAATGGAGTTGAAATAGTCTGGAATAATGGCAGCTGATCAGAACATAATGGGAAAAACAAGAGTGCTAAGTTGATACTGGATTTGACTCAGACTTTTCTTCTGGATGTGAGATAACAGCCAACATCTGATCTACAGCTGGTACAGCGTGGACATGAGGCACATCTGGCACAGAGTGAGGAGGGGGCAGAGCCCTTCCAGAAAATGGGAATCCCCTCAACACATCTGTGACTGATGAGAGCACTGGGTGTCCATGGTGTTGACATCAGGGACGAGGAAAGCTGCTTTTACTGAAGCATCACACGAGGGTCTGAGCTGTAACCTGGAGAAGGTGCTGTTGGAAGGAAGGAAGGAAGGAAGGAAGGAGGGAGGGAAGGAAGGAAATATTTGAGAAAGCAAGGAAAGGAAGGAAGGAAGGAGGGAGGGAAGGAAGAAAGGAGGGAGGAAAGGAAGGAAGGAAGAAAGGAAGGAAGAAAGAAAGAAAGAAAAGAAAGAAAGAGTGAGTTGTTGGCGCTGGTTGGTTGTGCCCACAGTGTGTGTGTCCATCCATCACAGCCTGACACACACACACATTCACAACATGGGTTTGGAATGTGGCTGTTGGCCACAGATGAAGCCAGATTTATGGCCCTGAGCTCCATAGCAGCGTGTGGAAGTAAATCTGGGCAACGGAATTTCCTTGTACCTGTCATAATAAAGATTTCATACAGCACAGCTCCAGAGGAATTATTTATCTCTGTAATCACGTAAACAAGAGAGGAAACAGTGTATGGGTTTGCATCTGAGGCTCATTTGACTGGGAATATGATAATGCAGGTGCAGGTCCCTGTCACTGTCCAGGGGCACAGCAGAACACAGACTGACCCAGTTACCACCATCCCCAGTGGGTGACAAGAGCTTGTTGGCCCAGGAGACAAGACTGGGAGGAAGGGACGAGGGAACACCCAAAGGAAGGATGTCCAACAGCCCAGGACACAGGGAAATAGAGTTTGCCTTTTCTAGGTGGGTACATCGATTTTTTTAGAGGCGGTAAAGAAATTAAATGACTTTGCTAACCTTACCATTACAGCTTGTTCTAGTGCCTGACCATCATTCCAATTCTTTCAGAGAACAAATCTTCTGCCTTTCAATGAATTCTGGTCTTTTGGGATGAATTAGGGAACCAGTAAACGGTGATTAATTTAGGGATAGTCTTATGTCACTAAATAAAATAAAATGGGAACACACTGAAGCAGCACGTACATGCTCTGTAAGGAATATTCTTATCTGCAAGGGAAGTGACAATATTAAATAGTGGGGGAAAAAAGCTGGGAATGTCACAGCTGAAGGGAAGCTCAGACTGGAGCTGGTGTCATAGTGCACACAAAAGGGGCCACGAGAGAGAAACCCAAGTGTGCATTCCCAAAGGGAGAGTGCATTCCCAAAGGGAGAGTGCATTCCCAATGGGAGAGTGCATTCCCAACAGGAGAGTGCAAACCCTGGCTCTCAGGGTCAGTCCTGTTCACAATGGGGGGCTCTGGGAGCCAAGGGGACCTTGGGGCTTTGGGCAATTTGATAGAAAGTGGCAAATCCGCTCAAAAATTCCTGCTGGGAGAAGGGCTGAGGAGCTGCAGAGATGGCACAGTCTCACACACTCAGACAGGCCTGATGTTCCCGTGGGACCACATCCTCCGGGATCTGATGGGAATGGGGGCACGATGGAGGCTGAGCAGAAACCCTGGGGATGGCAGGGCTGGGGGGCCTTTCCTGCAGAGAGAAGGCAGAGCTTTCTCGAGCCCCTGAGGGCTGGGGAATGGGTCACTGCCCTCCCTCATATTTGTAATTGCTGCATTATGAGGAGTGGAGAACTGTGCAGTCTGAAGAACAAGAAAAAAGGCAAACAAACAAGCTCGAGTGTAAGTTAGAGCTACCCAGGGATTTTTCTAACTCATTTTCTGGCCTCAGTTAGGGTTTTATGTGTCTCTTTCCTTTAAGCAGTCAATAAAAACAGCCCTTGCTATGGCAACTACCTCCTTCATCACTCAGCCAGACACAGCACACTGTTGGAAGGACGCTCACGCCAATTAGCCCTGAAACTCATAGAGACAAAGCACTTCAGAGGAGCTACTCAGTCACATTAGCATTTTCCATTAACATCTTTATTTTTAGTCATTCTGAATGTGTACCAGAGGTCCAATTCCAGCTCTTGATGGGATAATGGACATTTTGCAGGATGATGTGTGGTGGAAGGGACTGTCCCATCCTGGCCCTCAATGCACACACAGACCTCATCTGTAAGTGCTCACATTGGAAGTTCCAGCCCAGCCCAATCCTGAATCAAAAGACAAAACTGCCTTTTTTAACTTTCCCTGCAGCCCAGTACTTACCATATTTGCAAACCAGAGCTTGCCGTGTCTGCATAACTGACTGCTGTGGAAAGAGTCATCAGGATGATGTATTGAAACCCAGCCATCTCCATTATGGTATGCCATGTATGTTTTTAAAAGCTATTTTTAAAATTAATAGTACTCCATAACGCTGATAAAGTAGAAAGCATTTATAATTTGTTGCACTCCCAACCTCTTTCTAAACCCACATTAGTCTGCTTTCCACTCGACTGAAGGACATTTTTTTAAAGATATGATGGTTTGGAATTTATTAATAGTGTATTAAGGAAAGAAAATCTTTGTTATTTAATGAGTACATCAGTTTAAAATGTTATATAAAGCCTGTTGTCCTTACCTTCCACCACTAACTTATGCCTCAATATTTTATGGCAATGTTCCCAGTGTTCACTGCCACGGGAATGCTCCTCCTTATCTCCCAGGCTCCTTGCTCTTGATCAAGGGTTAAATAAGGTTTGGTGACACGGAACAAGGAGCTTTGGCTGCTCCATGTCCCAGAAGCAATCTGCACACACGGATGGGAATGTCAAGGTGAGATATTTCATCCTGCTGTGGAAGCTCCATGAAAGAGCACTTTGCAGGACACTGGACCTCACACACATGGCACTGACTTTTTTAACTCATAGATTTGAAAGCCCTGGATTTCCAAGAAATAGATTCCAATGGTATGAATTATCCTTTAGCATTCTTCTTTAAACAGACCTCTCCCTCTCTCTAAGAAGGGACCTTCTGCTGATTTACCTCTTTCCTGGCTCCCAAGGCCAGGACCTGCAGGAGCCAAGCTGAGCCCAGTGGAGCCACGTGCCTCCTGCCTGGGCCCTTCCCTTCTCTGCCAGGTGCCTCACACCCCACCCCTTTCTCCATCTCCATTCCCAATGGCTCTCCTACTCCTGAGCACTGACAACCACCAATGATTTTCCAACCAGATGTTACTGAGGAGCTGTGGCAGCAGAGAACATTTCATAGAATCATCGAAGCCTAGAATGGTTTGGGTTGGGAGGGACCTTAAAGATCATCTCATTCCAACCCCCCTGCCATGGGCAGGGCCACCTTCCACTAGACCAGGCTGTTCAGAGCTCCATCCAGCCTGGCCTTGGACACTTCCAGGGGTGGAAACACCTTGGCATGAGAATGATGCTCCCAGGAGGAGCTGCAGGTCTTTGGTTTCAGGAGATGGTGGAGCTCTGCCCCAGCCTCGGGGCGGGTGCCCAGAGCCCCCGTGTTACCCCCAGGGATGGTGTGTTATCCCCAGGGATGGTGCATCCCTTGTGTTATCCCCAGGGATGGTGTGTTATCCCCAGGGATGGTGCATCCCCCATGTTATCCCCCAGGGATGGTGCATCCCTTGTGTTATCCCCAGGGATGGTGTGTTATCCTCAGGGATGGTGTGTTATCCCCCAGGGATGGTGTGTTATCCCTCAGGGAGGGTGTGTTATCCCCAGGGATGGTGTGTTATCCCCAGGGATGGTGTGTTATCCTCAGGGATGGTGTGTTATCCCCCAGGGAGGGTGTGTTATCCCCAGGGATGGTGTGTTATCCCCCAGGGAGGGTGTGTTATTCCCCAGGGAGGGTGTGTTATTCCCAGGGATGGTGTGTTATCCTCAGGGAGGGTGTGTTATCCCCCAGGGAGGGTGTGTTATCCCCCAGGGATGGTGTGTTATCCCTCAGGGATGGTGTGTTATCCCCCAGGGATGGTGTGTTATCCCTCAGGGAGGGTGTGTTATCCCCAGGGATGGTGCATCCCCCGTGTTACCCCCCTGGGATGGAGCAGCTCGGGGATGTGGCACCCAGGACTGATGGTCACCAGGACTCAGTTAAACCCCCACGGATCCCTCCTGCTGCCAGAACTGCACCATGCGGGCCACTTGGACAAAGACTGGTGCATAAACAGAGTCTATCAAAATTATTAATGATGTTTTTGTAACCTTTCTGACGAGGAGATACTCACTTCCAACAGCACTGCCAACGTTGGCATCCTTGAATTTTTTTCTTTTCAAAGAGGTTTAATTGAGCTAGGTATAAATAGCATATCAGTAAACAAGACCTTTTGGCTCTCTGAATCATGTCTAAAATATCTGAAGCCCTCCACAGCCTCTCTGATGGTGAAGAATGTGCTCATTAGGCTGGTCCAGATGCATTCAGCAGCCCAGGAGAGCTTTGCTCTGCAGCAGATAAATCACAGCAGTGTTAATGTTCCTGTTTGCAGACAATGGGCCCGACAAGGCTCCGGGTCCTGCTCCGAGGACCTTGGCACGTGTGGCTGTTGGGCCTTCCCAGACTTCCACAGTTTCACCCCAAAAGGGTTCTGACACAAGAATTGCAGGACCTGAGTTTTATTTCATTCTGTTGACTTTATCCTCTGCCTCAGTGAATTCCAGAATTATTCTAAAAATCCCATAAACAATCCAGCACTGAAAACAAAATGGACACTGGAAAAAAGAGCAATTTTTACTCTGAGTTTACTTACTTGGGAATTTCTCAGCTGAGCGTTTACATGACAAACATCTCTAGTTAATCTTGCTTTGGTGATGTAAGTGAATGGTCCCATCGTCCCCAGGAATGCATTTTGTTTTCCCTCAGTAATCTCCATGGCATTAATTACGTATGGTTAAGGGCATGTGGAAGTGCTTGCAGCATTGGAAACTTTATTTTTAAAGTCACACTAAACATAAAAGCATGTATACACGTGGATTTGCACCTACCCACCACCCAAACAAATACCAGCATCATAAAACGCACATTTTAAAGCTGAAGTCCAAAAGCAGAGACCAAATGCCTCTGAGGTGAAGGGTACAGAGAGTTGTTTTGACCTGGATAATAAAACTGAAATGCCCAGATCTAAAAATATCCAAGAATCTACTTAGGTCCCAGATTCTTCAAATTTCCTTAAAATGCAAATATGGGGATTGGAACTTTTCTTATCTTGCCTGACACCTCTTGGAAATGGATTTTGTTGCATTTATAGCCTGCTTTTATCTGAGGGTTTCAAAGTGCTCTGCTGATCTTAATTACAACTTGCATGTGGGGCTGGGTGAGGTTTAAAACTCTTGGTCAAGGTTAAAAAAAAAAAAGGAAAAGGAAGAAGCCCCAAAGGCTGGCAGCAGGCAGGAGAGCAGAGCTGGGTCACTGCCCAACCCCTGTGGGTAATTCCTTTCACACCCCCATGGCACCGTGGTCCCAGGTCCTGTCTGAAGGGATCACTGGGCTGTGGAAAGGCAAACCCCAGCTCTGAGCTTAGTGTGGGCTCTGATGATCCTCCCCAAGCTGACACGTGCTTTACTGGCTGCTGCTTCTGGGTCCCCTGAGAGTGGCACACGTGACAGCAGCAGTAAATGTGGTTTATGAAGCTTCCCTCTCTGTTTCAGAGCAATTGCGTTCCCACATCTGATATTTTATCACTTCTGGTGGGGATTTAATGGGATAAAACTGAACTCATGCACTCGTGGGATGTGGCCCAGCTGCCCTTCAGGGTCAGGCCTTTGGGGGGTGATTTTGCTGTTGGCATTTCCATCCCTCACATCTCATCGTGGGTGCTCAGGGAGGTAAAAACGCACCAACTGGGGAAAGTCTGCAGGGCCAGGGCTGGACACTGTAGAACCTCAGCACAGCTCAGTGGGAAGGAAGTCTCAGGCCAGAAATGTTTCCCACTATTTTCAAGCCATCAGTTGCCTGTTGTGCCCCAAAATCCAGGAGAGGACTCGCTGTGTTCGGAAAATGCACCCCAAGTTCTCACAGATGTAAAACACTCTGAGCTCACCCTGGTGCTGTCCAGCACCCTGGCACATCCTGCTGCTCCAAGTGATCCCCCATTCCTTCTGTCAGCTCTTAGAACAATAAAATCTCAAGCATAATGGATGGTTTTATTATGGTAATCTTAGTGCTAAGTAAACTCAGAGATAAGAAACACGAAAACAGCCCTTCATCTTAAACTACTTATTAAATTATTATCTTTTAAGTATTTTATTGGCTGAGGAGAACAGCAGCAGCTCCCAAAGACAGATCCCTCAAGGACAACCTGCTCTAGTGGAAGGTGTCCCTGCCCACGGCAGGAGGTTGGAACTGGAAGGTCTTTAAGATCCCTTCCAACCCAAACCATTCCATGACACTGTGAAAGAATGATTTAACGGTTGGACTCAGTGACCTTAGAGGTCTTTTCCAACCCAAATGATTCTGTGATTCAGTAAAAGAAAGCCAAGCACAGGCTGCACTCAGAACCTTGTGAAAAGGTCACACGAGAACTAAGGTTTGTTTGTTCATAAATCCTGGGCTGTACTGAGCCCTGCAGGAGGGCTGTGGCCCTTCATTTTGGGAAAGAAAGGTGAATTGTTATATATTATGACATTTCAGAGGGTGTGGAATGAGACAGGTATTACTTTGTTACTGTGATGATCCTTGAGTGCCTTTAATCAGGTGGGATCAAATGCACATCATCATGTGCCACTTTTAAAACACAGAAAGAATGTTTGGTAGTTCCATTGCCCATTTCCAGGCACTGCACTCCCACATGCTGGGAAAGCTCACGTATCCCAATGAATCACACGCTTTTTCTTGTCTAATCACCAGATCCCTGACCTGGCACAGCAGTAACAGTTCACTTAAACAATTTGTAATCGTAGGGCAGTGTCTGTAAATCAGCCTTTCTCTGCTGACTTGGCCACAGCCACATGGATTTACTCCAGGTCTGGAACTGCTACATTCATTTTTTAAACTGAACCTCATTCTTTGCTGCTGTGACATCTATGAAGGTCACAGATATGTCTGTGGGATGCCATGTGAAAGGAGACAGTACAAAGAGATATTGTTCAGCAAAAAAACCAGACAGCTGATTCCAGCTGATGCAGAAAGATTCCCAGTACTGCTCCGTGTGTCCTTCTCTCCCCCAGTGCTGCTCCATTACTGGGAGGGATTGGCTGTAAATCCATGAGTCCAGCCATGATGGACAGCTCTTTCATCCCTGAGGAATTCTGCTGGTCAGAGAATGGGGTTTTAGTCAAACTGTGGTACTGCCTTCCGTGATTTGGTCCCAGGGCTGTTGAGAGCTGCTCATCAGGTTGGTTTCAATATTTCAGCAGTACTGGAGTTCTACAAACCTGGAGAAAACAGAAATGGGACTAATGCTCAGAATATGGACATTGATTCTTTCTGAAATCCATGAAGATACTCGTGGACTGGAGAGCTCTGAGTAAAGCAGGGTCCCTGCTAACTCCAACTAGAGCTGGTATTCAGTTTTCCTTATGGAACAAGAGCTTTGTGTCTGTATAATTAAACAGCTGGTTACTTGTTCACAGCATGACAAATTCCCAAGGCACAGCAGAGTAAACCTGGCAGTGATGTGCAATAATCACAGAGTCACAGACTGGTTTGGGTTGGAAGGGATCCTAAAGACCATCCAGTTCCAATCTCCTGCCACAAGCAGGGACACCTTCCACTAGCCCAGGCTGCTCCAACCTGGCCTTGGACACTCCCAGGGATGGGGCAGCCACAGCTTCTCTGGGCAACCTGTGCCAGGGCCTCACCACCCTCCCAGGGAAGAATTCCCTCCCAGGGAAGAATTCCCTCCCAGTATCCCATCTCATCCTGCCCTCTGGCAGAAGGAAATCATTAACAATTTGGAAATAACTTGGAAATTAGCGTTTTGCTGGAAATGAACAGGCAGATCCCCCAGGGCTCAGTGATGCCCCCGAGCCCCTCTGGCTCAGTCCCCAGCCACGGACTGGGCTGTGCTGGCCCTGGCTTGGAGCATCCCTGCCCTCCAGGGCTCCTGTCAGAGGGACAGGAAACACCAGAAAGCGATGTCCATGGGGATGTCCTCCTCCCTGTGGATTACAGGACCAAATCCAGCCTCACGCTCGTGCCCAGCCTTCCAGTGTCAATCAGAACCCAGAAGCACGGACCCAAATATTAAGGAAATAGTTCGTGGGCAGGAGCTCCATGAAGGAAGGCGGCCCCTGCCACCTAGGGAGCCACGGGAGAAATGCAGGGAGACGGCTCATTGCCACGGGAAATACAGTTTTACTCTCCATACACAGAACCACAGAATCACTTAGACTGGAAAACACCTCCAAGACCACTGAGTGCCCCCTGTGCCCACCTTGTCCCCAGCCCAGAGCACTCAGTGCCACGGCCAGGACTTCCTGGGACACCTCCAGAGGTGGGGACTCCAAACTTCCCTGGGCAGCCCCTTCCAGTGCCTGACCACCCTTTCCAGGGAGAAATTCCTCCTGATGTCCAACCTGACCCTCTCCCCTGGCACAGCTGGAGGCCGTTCCCTCTCCTCCTGTCCCTTGTTCCCTGGGAGCAGAGCCCGACCCCCCCCGGCTCCCCCCTCCTGTCAGGGGGTTGCAGAGCCAGAAGGTCCCCCCTGAGCCTCCTTTGCTCCAGGCTGAGCCCCCCAGCTGCCTGTAGGCAGTTCATACCCATTTTAACCTTTGCTGTGCTCCTGCTCCTGCCACGGGCCAGCCTGGTCTCTGTGCTGGTGGCCCAGAGGAAGCCCAGAGGAAGGGGAGCCACCTTCCCTCCACAGACACATCCCCACATTTTACAGCCATTTTTAACATGATGTTGCTTTTTATTTCCCCATCTATTTCTGTCAATTCCTTCCCATCTTGAAAAAGAAACGATCATCAGATATTAGGAAAAAATTCTTCCCTGTGAGGGTGGTGAGGGTGCCCGGAGAAGCTGTGGCTGCCCCATCCCTGAGAGTGTCCAAGGCCAGGCTGGATGGGGCGTGGAGCAACCTGGGATAGTGGGAGGTGTCCCTGCCCATGGCAGGGGTTTGGAACCAGATGATCTTTAAGGTCCTTCCCACCCAAACCATTCTATGCTTCTACGATCACAGAAAATGCCAGGTAAGGGAATGAAAGCAGAGACTTTATTCCTGCAGTGAGAGCCCAGGTCCTGCTGCAGCCTCAGCCCAGCAATCCCTGACCACCACCACAGCAAACCCTCAAGTAATTTATTCAATAAATTCTGCCTCATTTTCTTGTCACAAATTGTCAGTATTCACTATTCACTTCATCACAAAGTAATTTCAGCAGACAATTCTTGATCTGAAGTTCACTTGTAGTTCATCTTCAGAATTAATTTCTTTTTGTTGGACGCATTAATGGCATATTATTGGTAATGCTTCTAATGAGGCTTCCAGCATGAGCACTCGCATCTGCAATCCAAAATAGGGTTTATGAAAATATTCCCCACTAGGTTAAAATTGATTTACAAAAAAAGGTCCAGTAAATTGCTAAATATTCATGAGAAGTGGATATAAAATACCCCTCAGCAAATGTGAAATCAGTTACCCAAAGATTTTGGGTGCCATTTATAGGGGGGTTTGTGTGCTTGCCTTTCTCCCTCTGTGACTCCTGTTGTGCCATCTCTGTGTCCAGCACAAGGCCCCTGCCCCAGCTGTGGCCATGGGCTGCTCCTGCTCAGCCTGCAGGGATCCCTTTGGACACATCCATTGCTCAGATGCATCTGGAGAGTGCTCCTCCTACCTCTGCTTGCCAATAGCCTTCTAGGTGACACATTATCTCTTAGCAGGCTCATTTTGAAATGCTTTTAATCTTTATCTACAATTTCTCATTAAAACTTGCCTACATTGACTTTTTAAGCCATTCTCTCAGAGATATTGACTTCTCTGTGTTAAACACATAGTGAGTTAATGAGCAGCTCTGCTTCTGTATTGAATCTTCTTGACTTTTTTTTGATTCAAAATCAAATCAATAATCCCTTGATCGAGAACATGGAGATGTCAGAGAATAATATTTTTCACGCCCCTATTGAGAACAGATGTGTTTGATGCCTCTGTGGGGATGCCAGGAACAGAGGTGAGGTTATTTTGCCAAGGCCTTTGCCAGATTTCTCCAAGCTCTGTGTCCATGAGTAAATAAAAGGCCTTATTTAACTGATGTAAGCTGTGCCACTGCCCCCACAAGTGAAACCCCTGCTCCTGCAGACCAAGGCAGAGCTGTCACTGACATCTGAGTCAGCAGTGTGGGGTGAGGAGGGGTTCTTGATGGCATCTCCACCTTCCTGAAGGCAACCCAATGCCCTGTGCTGTTTGAGTAGGAATCTTCTAGGGTGGGTTTGGCTTCTGCCATGCCCTGTGTAAGGGCTGGTGGGAATCATGGTGGGAGCTCAGTGGGCAGGGGCTGCCTGGGGGAGCTCTGGGGCTGTGGGGTCACCCTGTGACCTGGCAGAGCTGGATAATCCTCCCTGGGCTGGAGGAGCAAACCCCATGGACACGGTGAGGACTGTGTGACCAGATCCATGCAGAACCTGGACTGCAGTTCCCAAGCTCCTCAGCACGGACACCCTCAGCCACAGCATGCCCTGTGCAACCAGCAATAAATCCCCGCTGCCTCATTAGGATTTTGTGCTGCAATAGCACAGATTCATCCCCGTGGAAGCCTGCCTGGAAAAGCAACACTGCCTTCCCTGGCTGCCGGCAGCCAGTGGGGAACTTTGCTCCAGCAAAAATGAAATCACCTGGGCAAGTCTCTCCCTGATCCTCACTTATTCTTTGAAACAGCCAGGGCTCGAAGGGATTTGCAGCATGTTTCTGAGGCTGAAACAGTGGTGATTAACATTCCTATAGCAGGGCTGTTCCTTGTGCATCTGTAATTTCAGTTGCACAGAACAGCAGCCAGATGGAGGGGAAGCACTGGGAGCACAGGTCAGCAGGTCGTGTGGCTGGAGGACCTGGGTCCTGCAGCCTGGAAATGCTTCCAGCCAGTTCTGTGTGCAGTGGAATAGCTTCCAGGAGATCTGTCAGCATCTGGGGGACATGGATGCAGGGAAATAATCACAGGTCAAGCAGAAGTGGCAGCTCCGCGTGCAGGTTAAGGCTTGGTGCTGCCCAGCTGTGCCAGAGGTGTCAGAACAAATTACATTTGCTGGAGGAGAACTTGTGTGAGCTTGTATTGCCCTAATGTTTGAAAGAATCAAAGAGTATGGAGAAGGCTAGAAAGCTGCCAAGGCTCATGCCAGAGCTGCCTGGGAATTCCAGGGCAATGACCTCGCTGGCAGACGTGGACACAGCCCTGGTGCCTCCCACGTGGGATGGACAGTCTGAGGCTGGTGCCTTAAACTTCCTCTCCTCCTTGATAAAGAACTTTGAAGGGGATGTTTGGCCCCTTGGGCACCCCAGAAAAATGCCACGTTCAGCACGTGATGCCCCAGCGACGTTGGGAGAGAGGATTTGCCAAGAGCCAGAACATTCCCTCAGAGAAACCTGGGCAGCAGAACCCCACATCAGAGCTCATCCTCCAAAGAGCTTTTATGAATATTTTAAACTTGACCTTTATCCTGTTGTATCTCCTTAGTTAAAATGAATAACGACAGATCAATTGGAATGTTGATTGGGAAAGAACAGGAAGGTTTGGCTCTGAAAATGGGAACTCTGATTATCCCACACCAGAGTACGGAGCCCTCTCCTTAGACAGCAAGGAAAAAACATCCCATGGAGGAGCCTGGGGGATTCTTTACATATTTGTCATTCACTCCTTGGAGAACAGCCCCTGTCCCTTAAAACAGAGGATGGAGGGGTGAGGGGAGCAGAGTCCTGAGCACAGAGCTCCGGGCACAGCAGAGCTCCCCCTCCTGACCCCTGCCTGCTTCAGCAGGGGTGGAATGTCTTCAGTGGGATTGCTGCCATTGCACACCAGCTTGGGATATTCCTGAGATGCAGGAGTTATCAGATATTCCAGAACTGGGTTTTCTGTCAGACCAGTCAAGGCTGCAGTAAATCTTCCTCTCATTCCAGTGGGTGAATTGTCCATCAACTTCAGCAGAAATCGGCTCAAGCCATCAGCTGGCAATGTCAAAACATGGCCATATATTATTAATTTCACAGATTTATATAGTTATTTTGCATATTTTATAGAATAGGCCTTTTCTATAACTACGTATAAAGAGTGTTTGCTGTAAAGGGAGCAATAAAATAAGTCAAGTGTCTTGATAAAAGTCAGCAACTCATGATTATCCAAGCTACTTTTAAAGTAAAAACAAAAAAAGAGAATGAGAATGAATCCAAAAGAAGCTGTTTGTGCTACGGAGAACAAAAGTGTAACTGTTTTATTTAACAGAGTGAATCTTAACAGTGGCACAGAGAAATCTCTGCAGTTATTTAAAAAGACTCATCTCTGTAATTAAAGGTTAATTATGGATTTTGTAATGAAAAATAAATTATTTGGAAATGAAAAGCCTCTCAGCTTCTCTTCTCAGCGCAGTGGCCCATTCCAAGTACACCTGAAACCCGTTCATGGAGAGGAAAACCTTCTGCTTCTGTATCAGTTCACTGGTGTGACAGGAAAAGCTGACCAGGAGGAGATGCAGGAGCTTCACAAACAATTCATCTCCACTCCAGTTCCTGGGGATGTAACGGGCTCTGACAGGCTCAGGGAAAGGAGAAGCACGAGGCCTCCACTGGGAAATGTAAAAGGAAGTTGCTTTTCCTTCCACTAAACCTCTGTAAATATTAAATGGACTTCACAAGTATTTTCCTACTTGCTAAACAAATTTAGAGCTTGAAACATTTAAGGGAAGGAAGGAAGGCAGGGAAGGAGGGAGGATGACACTGACACTGGAAGCTTTTCTCTACATTTCTTTGAAGAGCTTTAGATTTTTTATGCGTCGCCTGGAAAAGTAACGTGGCATCAGCCATTCTGGGGTTTGTGGCTTATTTGCCCTTTCATTGCAAAGTAATAATATACTCATTAACATCTTTGTGTCACTTTAGTTTTACTAGTGGTGAATACAATTGTAAAAGCAGGGATATAGCAAAGCATTGGCGTCCCCAAAGCTCTGACCTTCTAAAACATTGATGTCCAGGTAAGAGGAGGGAGAACACAGGAGCAAAGGTGGTTTGGATTATTCAGATTTGTAAGTACAGACACCAAAGAGACACGTAGAGAGCCAGACAGACTCATGTAGAGATGATATCTATGTTTGGAACACCTGAACTGAGTTAATCTGATCTTTTATTAAAACTCTCTATTGAATTTATCCATTAATAATTAACTCTGGACAGGAGCCATCTCTCTCCCTGGGCAGGTTCTGAGCAGTGTGAGACACACTGAGGGTGTGAGGAAGGAGCTGGGAGCCCATCCCTGCTCTCAGCATGTGGGGACTGTCCTCACACTCCACGTGGATCTGGGAACTGCTGTCCCAGGGGAGCAGGTCCACACTGATGCCCCAGCACACCTGAACAGGGCTTTCAGCTCTTTTATTCACTGCTGCTCTCTGAACAGCTCCTCCCAGGCAGGACTTATTTATGTTCTATTTTGTGTTTATTTATTCTCACCACATGTTAAATGCTAATAACAGGGAGCTTAAGGACAGGCTCTGTTGGTTCCTATTCCTTGCTCACATTTCAATGTCTTCTCTTAGGCATTATCCAAATTAGTTCTTTATTCTTAGCCAGCCATGATCAAACACGGATGTTTCGTAGAGGGAACCCTGGAGCAGTGACCTGAGTCCTTTTTAAATCAATAGGAAAACTCCCAGAGAATTAAACCTAAACTAATCTCTACATAAACTCCCTCCTTAGTCTTAACCACAATTAGGGGTTGATTTACAGCCTGAAGGCTGAGACGTTTCACCTGCCTGAGTGGCTGCTCAGAGCACAGCCTTGCTCCTTGCACAGGAGGGTTTGACAGAGGCACAGCGTAGGATTTTTAAAAGTAAAATATTTTAAAATCTTTGTACAATTAGGTTTTTTTTCATACTTGTCACTTACCTACTCTTATAGTTCACAGGTACTTCTAACACACACATACTCAGAACTTTTAACTCCATTGCATGAGTGCAAGTATTTTTATTAGTCCATTGGAACTTGCCACAGATCTTCAGCACCGGAGCACAGTTTTGCAGGCGGCCCCAAGGACAGATGTGTGAGAACTCAGCCAGGTCTCTGAATCTACATTCAAGATGAGAATTTCCCTTTTAGTTTGTGTGGCAGAAGAAACTGAGGATATCAGCCAAGGATACTCTGGAAATCAATCAGCTGCTGCTCAGACACACCTCTGGAGAAGTCCAAACTCCACTGAAAAGAAACAGAAGATTAAACTAATGCACAAAATTAAGAAGATGCTTCAGTTGAATGCATGAACTGGGCTTTTTCCTGAAAGGTCTTTGGAAGGACCAGTGTCCCAGGTCAGCCACAGCTGCAGTGCCAGCACCTCAGTCTGACCAGATTCCCCCTGAGAGGTTTGGGAGTGGTGCCTCTCCTCTGCACACCCTGACTGGAGGCAGATGCTGATGGATTTGGCAAAGTTACACAAGACATCTCTGACAGGACAATAAAGTAAAGCACAATATCCTCAGTATTGGGCTCCTGTTTTCATTCCTGGCTCATCCTCCTCCGTGTGATTTCTACAGAAAGGAATTAATAGCAAATGGGCAAAAACCTTCTCTGAACTGACAGTTTTGGTTGCTGTGTGACCCAGTATTGCACAGAAAAGCCTTGAATGTGCCTGTTTGATGGACGATGTTTCATAGCAGAGATGAGAGAAACAATAATGTTGTGAGAGGGGACAAATACATGGCATTTCCCTTATGGAATATGTGACAAGATCATCCCTTTTCCCTCGGAGGCACAGCTGAGGGAAGGCAGGCAGTGGGCACTGGCATGCTCCGAGCTGGGGGTAATGAGCTCGGTGTCTCCTGGGATTTACAAGACCAAGTGATGCTGTTTGTTTATCCTGCTGCCATTCTGGAGCCTGCAAACACAAAAAGAACCAATGTTTCCCAGACTGTTTCTGCATTAGGAAGTGTTGTAGTGTAATAGGGCTTGAACTAGAGGTTCAACCAGTGGGTACTGGGGCTATAGCATCCATATTACACATATTTGGGGTTTTTCACTATGGATTACATCTAGTAGATGGACTGACACCTGGAAGCTGGAGCACAGAACGGATGCTGCAGTTATGGAGCACATCTTCTGGTTTAGTTTTATTGGAAAGAAATCACAAAATCACTCAGACTGGAAAAGACCTCCAAGACCATCGAGTCCAACCTTTGACCAATCCCCACCTTGTCAACCAGAGCACAGCACTGGTCTAGGGGTTTCTTCATCATCTCCAGAGTGTTCAAAATCAACATTGCCTTCCAGGAACAAAAGGGGTGAA
Source organism: Pipra filicauda (assembly GCF_003945595.2). Taxonomy (NCBI): domain Eukaryota; kingdom Metazoa; phylum Chordata; class Aves; order Passeriformes; family Pipridae; genus Pipra; species Pipra filicauda. The sequence continues at coordinate 768,561 of NW_024103873.1, forward strand.
GGACTGGGAGACCCAGCCAGAGCTGGTCTGACGTGAGTGAAGTGGCACAGAGGGTGCACGTCCTTGGAAGGGAGAAGCACCAGGGGCTGAGAACTGGAATCACCACCAGGCTGCAGGTTTGGCACCTGAACCTCGGGAGGAATGACAGGGATTTCCCTCCTCTGTTGCTGTCAGATCTCAGTTGTGCTTTTGGGTTCCAGCTCTGGACCAGGAACAATCCATACCCTTTTCCAGGCAGTTTGCAGCCCCAGGGCACTGGATCTCTGAACAGCCTGCTTACAGCAGAGCCTGAGCATCCACATGGAGCATCCCAAGGGATAGCTCAGGCTGGCACACAGTTTGTGTGCCTGTTAGCACAGTGAAAGGGTGTGTGCTAAGAACTGAGGCACCGTGTGGAGCTGTAACACCTGCAAATGTTTGTGTTTATCTTGTGTATCATTTCTCCCTCTTTCCTGCAATTGCTGCCCCATGCTTTCCCAATATCCCCTGTGCCACCCTTGTGCTTCCTTTGCAATAGTGTGTTTATTTTTTCCATATGCTACATCTGAGGCAGTACCGAAGAACCCAAATCCCTTCGATGTGTCCATTTCCACCTTGCCTGCCAGGTAGTGTTTGTATTCCTTGGATTCAGGAGCTGGACTCGATGGTCCGTATGGGTCCCTTCCAGCTCAGGGCATTCAGCGACTCTGATTCCCGTTTTCTCCAGCCCCGCTGTGATGCCCAGACCCCACCGGGTGGCACTGTGGTAAAACGCTTCAGTCCGTCAGCCTGGGAAAATATTGGCCAGGTGCCTGCATAAGCATGTGTCAAATTTTAAGGGATCTTTAGAGTTAGGAAAATAGGCTGGATTTATGGGAAGAGTATTGATCTCTAATGGAACCGAGGATGCTGTAAAGGGTATTTTATAGGATTTGCCTGTTGCTACAAACTTTGCTAACTGACATACATTTTTAAACTGTGTGAAGCTCTAGAACTAAAATGATGGAAAGCCAGGGTCAGTACAGTATTTATGAATAAAACCTCATCCCTCGGTGGAAAAGCCTGGCACACCACCTGGGTTAGAAAGTCAGCACTGCAGGCAGTGATGCCCAGCCTGACTTACACAAACCTTCCACGTCCACAGACACGAGGGAAGGGGCAAACATGTGAGAATTAGCTCAGAGATCACCCCGAGCTGCTTTGTGTCTTTGGGCTGACACATCAGTGGGTCCCCTTTTAGTCCACTTCCTGCTCTGTACTTCTCAAGACTGAAAGCAAACCCACTTGTTTTTAGATGCAAATCCTCTTTTAAAAGCAGTAATATTAACAGGAGACATCTGAAATTCTGAGCCACTGATCCACGTTCACAACAGAAGGATAATGAATGTCAGTGTTTGTACAGTATCTCTCACTCACAGGATCCCAGGAGGACTTGGCAGATAATGCCCTGCAGAAGCTTTTGGAGCTGAAACACAAAACAGCTGGTCCAGGGCAGTTTAAAAATTCCATTTTAATTCCAGTTCTGCTCTCACCTAAAGTCACTGGACTCTTTTGTCTCCCTGAGCTGAACTAACCCCTTTGTTTACTTTTGGTCCTTGAAAAGAAAAGAGAAATAAATTATGATAGTTTTGTTCTGCACCTGTTGTGGAGACCAAGTTCCTGTGTCCTGCCTGGCACACGGGGAATGAGGCTGGGCTTCCAGCTGACACACAACCTGATCACAAACACTGTTCCAGGGTACTGTAGGACATCTGGAATTCCAGATAAGTGGTACAAGGCTTTGTAGCTTTAACAAGATCTGAGTATCTGAGTAAACCTGAATAGATTTGGTAACCTGGTGAGTGGCAGTAGAAAACAACCCCCAAATCTCTTCTCTTTGTTCACAAGGTCCCAGAAATAGGAATGTTGATGTAAATTGTTTTCTCCCCATCAGCACGAGGTGCTCAAAGCTCAGCCATGGTATTTGACAGCACTTGGGTGTTTTCTTGGAGGCTGCAAGGTAAACCTTCCAGGTTGGATACAAACAGCTTTATTTGGATAACACAAAGGCAGAAGAACACAAAGTTGTGTCAGAAGCACAAAACTCTGAAGTCTTTTGAGAAGTTGCCTATTGCTCTGTGCTGCCAAGCCACGATGTGTCTGAAAGGAGAGGGAGGATAAAGAGGAGAGAGTTGTCTGGAAAGGAACGGGAGGGGGAAGAATCATTCCCTTGATTGTGGGGAGCAGGACAGAATAGGAGTTATATAAGCAAAACAGGCTGAAAATAATGAAGAAAAGAATAGGCTGGCAAACTTTAGAGCTGTGCAGTGTTTCTGTTTACATCTGTTCTATTCCTGGTGATTCACAGAAGTGACAGTAGGTGGATGTAAATCCCTCTGTCCATCCTGCACACTTCCCAGCTATGAAATACAACCTACAAAGGCAGCAGCACCTGGCTGCTTCACCAGAGACCGTCCCATGGACAGCAGAGTGACCCTTCTGCTTCCAGAGGCGTTTTCCATCATGTGGATGGACAGCAAAGCAGCTGGGGCTGACAGCACATGGCTTTCAGTGACACCATCCCCATCAGCTCCAGAATTGTTCAGATTGCTGTTAGTACCTCAAGCAGTGATGCTCTATGCCATCAGACAGCAAACCGAATGAATTTGGCTTTTCTGGCCATTTTCCCTCACCGTCTCATTTTTAATGTGCTCGAGGCCATTCAGGGGATGTGCTCAGGGCAGGAGCTGCTTCAATCGCCGCCTCTGCTGCCGCTGCCTTTGAGGCGACAGAAAAGTCATCTTCCTCTTGTCCTTTTACATCTTGTGGGCTGTGAATCTCCACAGTGCTGCTCCAGAGAACAGCACATTCTTTGCCTTTGTGTTGTCAATGCTGGGATGCCTCGTTCTGCTTCGGGGGGTTTTGCCAGGGGCCTCTCCAGGGAGGTGTTTCCACTCTTGTTCCTGCAAACCACGCCAGCAGCAGCCAGAGGATGTAAGTCTGAAGTCAGAGGGAGGACCACAGCAGCAGCAAAAGATTAACTGATCCCAATTCCTAGTGGTATCACTTAAAGGATTAAACTTCCCTTAATTCTTTAAAAACCTTGGTGGTTACTAAAAGACTGTGGTGACATTTGGTCAAAGGTTGGACTTGATGATCTTGGAGACCTTTCCCAAGCTTAATCATTCTATTTTTCTATGATTCCAAAATCATGAAATGATCCTTGGAACGACTTCTAATTTTATTTACAGCATGTCCAGCCCTTTTCTTTACAGAGCCATCCATCCAGATCATGCTGCACATCAGAGACCAAGTTTAATTCTTTGTGAATTTCTGTGGAATTCATGAAGGGGACAAAATCTTAGCACGACATCCTTTCTGGGAATAACTTAGGCAGCCCCAGGTTCTTCAAATGGATTAAAAAGTCTTCCTGTGAATTTTCAGATTTAGCTGAAACATGTATTGAAGGAAAACCTTCCAGGAAGCTTTTCCATGAAGATCATAGAATCATGGAATCATGGAATGGTTTGGGTTGGAAGGGACCTTAAAGATCATCCAGTTCCACATCCCTACCATGGGCAGGGACATCTTCCAGGCTGCTCCAAGCCCAGAACCGATTCCTCCACTGATTTCTGAGGTGGCAGGTGTCACCCTGGAGCTGTGGTTCATCTGTTATAGATATCTGGGTGTCCCCCACCACCACAGCACCACCAGTCCCCTGGCAGAAGTGGTGCCAGGACCAGCAGCCTGGGGGGGTCCCTGTGCTCCCTGGGCAGGGGGCAGAGGTCTGCTGTCAAACATCAGCAGCTCAGTGAGAGCACAGGGCCAGAGAACTTCTTCCCAAAGCTGCTCTTAGATCCCAAATATTGACAGTGTTTTCAGATTCAAGGGACAGAGACTCAAGTGATACATTTGGGTTTGTTCTGTAATTTTTAATCCTTTTTTTCTCTTACACTAGTCAATTCTTTATCCACTTTCTGTGACCAGGCTCTTAAAATAGCATCTACACCCTGAGCTGCTACAACTGCGAGGAACATGGAAGAGAAATATCTTGGAAAGGCTTAAAGAAAATGTCCACGTGACAGGGTTGTACTGCTCACAACAGCAACACTGGGCAGCTGCACACTTAGCTGTGCTCTGAGATGTTCTGCCACCAGACCTGTGCCTGCTGAGCAGAGATGCACAGGGCTGAGCAGAGATGCACAGGGCTGAGCAGAGATGAACAGGGCTGAGCAGAGCTGAGCAGAGCTGAGCAGAGATGAGCAGAGCTGATTTAAAGGTATTTACTTAAGCAAGTTGCTCGTATGTGAGCACACTTTGGGGGATACTTATTCACAAGGCTTTTAAAGAAGTCTAAAGGCTGCAGTCACTTAAATCCTGTTGAAATTCAGTAGCTGTTGGGTCCTTCTGTGTTTGAATTCATATAAAGCTTGAACTTGTCTTTACATTTTATCTCCTTTTCTACTTAAAATGGAATGGCTGCATTTGACCTTGTGGATCATAAACCCTGTTGGGCTGATGTGAATCTGCAGCACATCCATTACTGTCCCTGAACTTGCTGGACTTCAGGAGGTTTGTATCCAGGAATATTTTAATCTCTTCCTCCAAGGAAACTTCTTCATACCCCAGAGACAGCTTTTATTTGGGGTTTTTATGTTATCTGCACTATGTGGTGCTGCCAGGAGAGCTGGAGCTGGAGCACACTGTGACTGTCTCGGGAACGTGCCCCTGCTCCACAGCTCAGCTGCAAACCTGGCCCCAAGTGCTGCCTGTCACACACTGGCAGCTGCAGGAGCAGCAATTTTCTGTAGCTGAGATGGCAAAGACAGTTTTCTCCAGCTCCACGGCAGCAATGAGCTGCCACTGCTCTCAGTGCTCAGATCCTATTTGACTCCTTACACCTCTCCCCTTGCAAATGGACAGCAGGTACTTCCAAAGTAATTCCATCCTGTTTCCCTGATGTCTTTCCAAATACTATTGTGGTTTTGTCTTCTCCCAGCATGCCAGTTCTCTGCCTCTGACAAGTTTACCTGTTAGGATCATAAAGAGATCTCAAAATGGAAGAGGTCCAGCTCCATGATTCCCAGACACGACTGTTTCCTTTCCCATTCCAGGACCCTGCTGAGACTGTGCCTGCCAGGTGAGAGCAGTGAGTGTTACCCAGGGGTTTGGGGAGCACAGGGCTGGGCTGGAGGCTGTCCACAGTCTGGTGCATTTACTGATGGAACCAGCATGAAGAGGGGCCTCATGTTCAGTTTTACTCTGTCTCAACACACAGGCTGTGACTGTACAGGTAATGCCTCAGGGGAGAGGGGCAGCCTTGGAACCTTTTCTGCTTAGACTGCCAGGGGATGAGATCACTGAGCTGCGATACGTTGGGCACCAGTAGTTTCAGCTGAAGACACACAAAGCACGTGGAAAAGCTTCTCGCTGATCACAGTGAGATTTGGACAAAGTTTCTATGTCCAAAGATCCATCGAATAATGCTGAGTTAATAGGGGATAGAAGACATAACCCCTCACCTGCAGGTCACTGTGCTCAAACTGATCCAGGTGGGTGCTGACCAGGCACCATCACCCCCCTGCTCCTGGGCAGTTATGGAAAATAACAAATGGATATCACTCCTGGAAGCCCTGGAAGGCATTTCTGCACTAGAGCAGTTACTATCACATTGTCACCAATTAACTCTTACTGGCAGTCTCAGACCTGGTAAAAAAATGCCCTTTCCCTGCTGCATCCCTGAGCTGGTGGCTCCAATGCCCAGCGTGTGCTCAGGGGTGGGGTTAGACTGGGGGCTTTAATTAGTGCTGCAGTGTCAGGCAATCTCTGCCACCCCAACACCCCCCCAGGTTAATGCATGTCCCTGCTACACCTGTGCTGGGCCCACAGCACCCCTCCAGGAGGGCACAGGGGCTGGCACAGGGGCTGGCACAGGGGCTGGCACAGGGGCTGGCACAGGGGCTGGCACAGCCGGGGCATTTGGGGGATTGTTTGCAGCTGTGCTGAGCCCTGCCCAGGGTGGGGCTTTCTGGGGGTGGAGGTTTCCCAGGTGGGGATAAAACCTCATCCCCAGGTCCTGGTGCCTCTCTGAGTGTGGGGTGGAGCAGAGGGCAGTGTCCCTCAGCCCTGGGCTTGGCTGCCCTGGGGTCTCACCCTCCCTGTGTGTGGGGTGGCCAAAGCCCCCTGCCCTGGACAGCCCACCCTGAGCACAGAGGAGCCCAGCGGAGCCAGGGGGAACTGGTAGGTCGTGCTGTGCTCTTGGGGACCTTGGTGGATCATGGGTGCTGGAGGCTGGGTGCTCCTTGGTGGCCCGTGGGTGTGCAGTGTCTCCAGGAATGAACTCCAGTGTGTGCTGGGCAGCTCTGGAGGGCTCAGGTGGCTCCTTACCCTGTGTGGGGTGATGGTAAAAGGGTGGAAGTGGTGAGGCACTGGCCCAAGTTGCCCAGAGTGTTTTTCACAGTCAGGATTTTCACCCTGGACACACCTTTCCCAAACAGCCTCGTAGTGCAGAGTGATAAACTTGTATCTGCTACAGCAACAGCCACGTTCAGAGTGCTTCCTAATTGAACTGTGGGGCTTCCCCAGAGGTTTCTTTGGAAACTAAGGACAACTTCAGATTTCTTGTAATGCCCAGAGGAAGAAGGAATACAAATCTTTCTATGACTTAGAAGTATAATCCTTGCTTCCACCTAGAAAGTGAGAGGACAAAGGCAAGCTGCTGTGGGCTGTGAATGAAGATTCTAGCAAACAGCAAAACTTTTCCTGCTGTTATCCTGGCCTGTAGACAAGCCTCAGGAAAAAATGAAGAAGTGGAGGAAAAGTTGTAGATATCAGAGTTCTCATTCCCAGTTCTTGAAAGGACCCAGCAAAAAGAAATTGGAAAATACTTCAGCTTATATTGCTATAAGGCAACCACATTCTGCTTAGAAATTGTAGTACAATAACCATCTTTACTCATGTGCAGACTCTTGGTGAATTTAAAAAATACTGATAAAGAGCAGTTGGGAAGGGTTCTGTTCTCAGTGGACATGATGGTGTAGCTGTGATTGTGATGCAGTGTGGAATATCACAGAGTGCTGCTGCATTCCTGCCTCTTGGAAAAACAGCACAGAGCTTCCACCTTTCAGGTCCTGAAGGAATTGTAACAAACCCTAGATATTCCCTGCTAGGAAAAAGGGTGGTTACAGTGTGGCTGCACATGGGAGGAGGGGGTTACAGTGCTGCCCTGAGCTGATGTGAACGAACAAACCCCATAAGGCAGAATTTGCTTGGAGAACAGAAAGTGGGCCCAGTTGTGACCTGTGCCATGACTGAGGAGCAGTGGGACACTGGGGGTGGGAAATGGTACTTGACTGGTCTCTCTTCTTTCATCTTGGACTGTTCTTACTCAGTGCCCAGGAGGAATTATTTGGCTGTAGGACTCTGTGTCGTGGTGTGTAGTTGGTGTCACAAGATTTGTCATGGAAGGTGACAGAAAACTTTTTTTTGGTACTTTATTTGATCTCAAACTCCCAAGACATTCAAAGGAAGGAAAGGGGTTGATGATACACCAGGAGTGTGTGGGCTGAGAGCACAGAAAGGCCATGATTTACACTCTGTTTCATGTGAAAGGGAGGGCAAAAGCTCTCTCGCATCAGAGACAGAGATGTAACTGTGGCACTCGAGACTTTGTGGTGTTCCTCACACGTGTTCTGTGTCCTGATGTAAATTCTTGCAGCACTTGAATTAGTTCATCATCAAATTGGATAAATGATGAGAATGTTTACATGTGTTTTTTAAATACCTGTGTCTCATGGCTTGGCAAATACCACACATTTGTGACTGTTTCCACGAGCAGCACGTTAATGTCAAAGCAGATATTGCTTCATTTCCAAAAGTTCTGTCCTTAATCTGTTCGCTGTGTTTCATTACCACCTCTAGGTCATTAGTGAAGTGACACCCGAGGGGGAAGAGAGAAATCAAATGACAGTGTAGGTGATGTCTGACATTAGCCAAATGTCAGGCTTTCTGATGGAGGCATCAAAATTAATCTGAAAATGTTATACCATTTTAGTCATTTTCCTAAGAGATTGAAAATACGAGAGGCAGGCTGATGACATTTTGATTATAGTCTCAAATTGCAGAGACCTTGCAGAACACACCTTCTCCTCTCCTCTTGTGTAATTAAAACCTGCTGTCACCTTGATCTTTATTATATTTTTCCATGTCCTGGCAGGTCTCCTGAGTTCTGTGTGCTATTGATCCTTGTTGTTTGAGCAAATTCAACTTGTCAGTATTGCTCAGATGAGCAAATGGCTCTTGCATTTTGTATTTAAGGGTAAGGATGGAGGAAAAACACATGGTACAAGCAGCATGGTAAGATTATCAAGTAACTGGCACCCAAACAGGCACAAGACAGTGAATTCAGGTCATGACTCATGGAAAAGCTTGGAGGCCCCAGGTTAATCCCACTCAGGGTGGTTCCAGAGGGGATCCCTGAGGCTCTCCTCAGGACCGGGTCTGCTGTGCTTGTAAGGACAGCACACCTCCCTAACAGCCAGAGTGTGTAAAGAGGATCTTAAAAATAGTAGGTTGGTTGACCATTGACTGCAAGTCTAATTTTGGGCAGTAAATTCTGCTGCAAAGGGAAACAAGGGAGACTGTCCCAAGGGATTTTTCTGGACTATATTATCCTGAAGATTTGCATGGGCTTTCCTGTCAATAGCTTTTATTTGCTGGTGTTTCTCCTGACAAATGCCTTCTGAAAAGTAAGTGGTCTTTAATTCAGCTGTGCTCAAATCTGCATTCCCTTAATGCAGAACAGATGCTCTGATATCACCAGTGGCAATGAGAGAAGCTCAGCCCAGAGTTTTCTCAAGGAAATTAAAATGTTATGGAAAACGAATGCCCAGACAGGAAAAATCCCACAACAGTCCTAAAGCAATCAGGGGGAAAATTATGCAGATATTTGGACTTCACATTTTAATGAGACTCTTTGGAAACCTTACATGCACTTGCTTTTCCTTTTCTAGGCTTACAGAAGGGACAAAACAATGACTGTAAAAAGAAAATTTGGCATTAATATCAGTGAAGAAAAGGGTTATGTTCAGTATTAAATTCCTTTGCAGATACCCTCTGCATACAGCGAATAAGTAGAAATAGATTTAAGAAACACTGTAAAATTAAACTTTATAAGATTACTTTTTTATGGAATATGCAGTAGCTGCCACATAGAATAAATGTATGTTTTTCATTATATTTTTATTATGCATTTAAAGCACATTAAGGAGCAAACAACCATCAAAGAAAAAGAAACTTATTAGATTTAGCAAGTAATCATATTGGTTTTATGTATGGTTATATTTCTTGAAGGCAGGGAAAGCTGCATGTCAGATGTCCTTTCAGGCTATTCTGTGAGCCATTGTTCTTTGGGAGAACAATATTAATGCCTGGTTTGCTCTGTTCCTGCTGGATCGCAGGAGCATTTTGTCTTTTTTATTACAGTTTCTTCTAAGTGTGCCATTACAGCTGGAGCAACCAGTGGAGCATCTGGAAAAATGTATGGCTTTGATTTTTGTTTCTAAATAGGCCTTAGTTTGTGTGTGAACTTCCAAATTGTTTAAATGTTAAGGCAAACATTTGAGGTTTTGGGAGTGGTGTTGAGTTGTTCCACGTTGTCCTCCAGAAACCAAATCTGTGCTGTCACAGGAGGAATTCAGTGATTACCATTGTTCTGGAGTATTTAGGGATCCAAGACTGGTTTTATCTCTGTTTCTCTTTAGTGGATAATGTTATTTGTCATCTGTTCTCCATCAGTATTAAATCTGCCTCAGATTTTGGTCTCTCCCAGACAAACTTCCACTGATTTCTTTCTCCCTGTCCCCCAGCCCCGACTGGCTGTGCCACCCTCCCAAGCTGAGCTCTGTAGCTCCCACCTGCCTTGCCTGGAGTTACTGGTACTTTGGAAGCTGTGCACAGGTGTTCAGGTTGTGGGAATTACCCTGTTGATGTCTAGTCCTTGGCTATTGCTTGACTATTGAGGGGTTACATTTCTGTTCAGGAGACTCTTGGAGGCACCTCCTGCCCTGTGTTTAGAGGTCCAGCACATCAGGCTGCCACACCTCAGGAGATGTGCTGGTGATGGATGTTTTGTCAGAGCTTGTGTATATCTGAGTCTCTCTGAAGCCTTTTAAAGGACAGTGTTTGCAACTGCTGCTCCCAGATGTTTAGAAGTTTAGGATGGGTCAGGTTGGAAGGGACCACAGTGGGACACCTGGTCCAACCCCCCTGCTCCCCAGAGCACATGGCCCAGGACTGTGCCCAGGCAGTTATGGAATACTCCCAGTGAGGGAGACTCCCCAGCCCCTCTGAGCAGCCTGTTCAGTGCTTGATCTCTGCCCAGGGAAGAAGTTTATTCCTCGTGTTCGGGTGACACTTCCTGGGCATCAGTTTGTCCCATTGCTGGGCCCCTGAGCAGAGCCTGGTCCATCCTCTGCCCCTCCCTGCAGACCCTGACAGACCTTGGGGAGGGCCCCTCTCAGTGTCTCCTCAAGGCTGAGCAGCCCCAGCTCCCTCAGCCTTTCCTGCTCCCAGAGATGCTCCAGGCCCTTCATCCTCACAGCAAAGTGCCATCAGCAAGTCTCCCTGCAGTGGTTTTGGTCCCAGTTTCACAGACCTTGAGCAGGGCTGCCAGACACACATCTTCCCTGGGTCAGACCCCCTGACCAGAGGGGCAGAGGTGGCTTTGGCTGGTGTTGGGGTGGCAGAGTGGCCTGCCAAGCGTGCCAGGGTCTGGGCTTGCTCACCTCCCCTTTGCCAGGGGCTTTATGGGCTGGTTGCAAGCTGGATGCTGTATTGGTGTGAGTTGGAACTGGTGTTAGGAGGGATTTAGGATTGTCTGCCTGGGATACCCCCCTCAGCTGGCCCCGGTGATGGCCCTGCTGTGAAGTTAATGTGGGTAATGAATGGGCACTTTAATGGAGCCGCTGAAAGCCAAAAGGGCAATGCTTGTTTTCATGCTGAATCACTACAGTAAATTTAGCAATGAGACTTGACATTCTCTGCCTAATAAGAGCAATTTTTATGCTCAAATTGTGACTCTCTTTCTATAAAGGCAAACTAACGTTAAGCAGTAGTGTGTGGCTTCAGCTGCAGCACAGTTTCTATAAATGTCAGGGTACTTAGTCATTTAGCTGACAAATGTCACTTCAGAAGCAAATTATTTCTCTTTGTGGCAACCTGATTTATGTGTGTGTAAAAGTCCACTTTTTTGAAAAAGTGAATTTCTTTTCAGGGACAATTAATTAAGATTCATTTGAGTATTTTGAGGATTCCATATTTTCATATCACCTGTTACTGGAGCAACATCCCTGAATTTCTTCTTCATGGAAGCTCCTTACACAACTTTTCTGTTGTGTATTAAACATAAGTTTATGAATCCCTACATTATTGTAGGACAACTAATTAAGAGTATTCAGCAGTAGTGATCTGGGATGCCCTAGAGAAGATGAAGCTCTGGTGCTCCAGGCAATGACACAGCTGAAAATTCATCTGTCTAGTTGCACTAAGCTGTTTCTTAAAGTGTGAGGAGAAATTGAGACATTTTCTCCTGTGCTCAGTCAGCTCTGGGACTGCATCATTTGGGAGTTTAACCAAAGATAAAGACAGTCCATTGCTTCTGGTCTCCAAGAACATGCTCTGTAAGAGCAAGAAATGTCAAAGAAAGATTCAGCAAAGTTACAGAAACAGCCATATCACTGTTTAAAATAATGAATTGTTAACTTGTTTTTCATTGTTATGAAATTTAAGGAGATTCCCTGTTTATTTGGATGAAATTACTGAGAAAAAACAGTAATCATGGGAGAGAATTAATTTACTAATCAGAGATAAAAGCCTGCTTTGCTTGAGTGATGGGAAACACCAAGTGAAGGCAGCTATGTACAGCTGGCTTGGAAAAATATCATCCAAATGCTGCTTCTCCAGCAGGGTAAGGAATAGGCATTTGCTACAGCGCCCACTTCCAGAATAATATCTTTATTTTGCTGAAGATTCAGCTGAATTATTATCTGAGACAAGTGAGCCTGGTTTGAAGCAGTGATATTTCATATAATTTTGGCCTGATGAACAATTGGAAAAGGATTTTTTTATAGATTCCCACAGTAGTTCATGTAGAATAACAATGACTTGTGTTTTATTTCCAAATCAATGTGATCCTCTGATAGACACTGTTTATTTAAGTGTAATTCCACTTTAAATAGCAGCCACCCCTCAGGGGGTCTCGACCATCAAATAGAGGCAGAAAGTGTGATCAAGGTTTATATAAATAATAGCTGGTGTTTGTTTTCTGTCCCAGAGGGATGGGGTAGTGCAGGTGTGTGCCTTCGTAGAAATACTAAAAGATTTATTGAGTAATGGCTTTAAAATTTAATCTGTGCAGTCTGTTTCCTGCAAATAAACTTCCTCCCGCTGTGGAATGGATCCTGTTTCCTTGTCCCTGCTCAGGGATGAGCTTTTGCTGTGTTTGACAGGACTGATGCTGGGAGGGAGGTGACAGTGAGTCCTGACCACACTCGTGGCACATGTTGAGTACCCGACTCAGAGCCTGGAGTGAGACCTGCCCAGCCTGCCCAGGCTGGTGCCTTCATGGTTTGCTTTGGGATTCCTGTCACTATTTCCCCACATTAAGTGTCTGTGTTTTTATATATCACTTTCTTGAATAATTTAAATTAATGTTCAGGCAATTACCATGCCCTTCATGTAGTCAGGGTACATGTGTAATTGTGTCATTTGGACAGTTAATTGCACTGTTTAATGATGATATATCAATTTCCTTATTAAGCACAATGAATAAAATGACTGCCATGCACACAGGCAGTTTGGAAGGACCAGCTTGTCAGGCAATGGTTTTCACAGCAGGAACAAACAGGTCAGAAAACACTTGAACTGCATTGCAAGGGGCTTCCAAATGAAGAGTTTACATCAAAGATGTACACTGAATTTTGAAAGAGGCAGTCTTCCTTTTCAGAATTTTGGGATTTAGCACCCATTTTAAACCTCTGACCCGAAGAGAATACTGAATAGATGAATTGTATAAATGAGAGAATGGGAGTTCCTGCCCTGGAGCTCCTCCAGCAGTCCCTGTTCCTGTCCAGGGAGCTGCTGTGTGGGCACTGCTGCTGCCAAGGGCAATTGGTTTTTGGGATGGTGTCCCAGGGTAGGGACAACTTCTGATGCCCCTTCTGAACTGAAGGAGTGTGAGATGCAGCTGATTCAAGATGTGGCTGCCAGAGATTGGAAGTTCAGCCAGTGACTGGTTTGATTTTGCTGCTCTTAGTGGATGCTGTGGCCTGGAACTGGGGCAAAATGTGGGGCTGGGTTTGGATGAGCAGGCAATGGGTCTGTGTCCCAAGCTGATGGTGGGGCATGTTAAAGGAATCTTGAGACTCCCAACAAGTGTGAGCAAGGAGAAGAAACACTAGAGCCATGACTGAGAAGAACTGTGAGCTGAGACACTGCACAGAAGGCAAGGGAAGCTGAGACATCAATGGGGGAGAGTGATTGGTAATGTCAGAAATAATGGGAAGGTAAGAGGGAGAGGCCGGAGGAGTCAGGTGCAGAAACTTCAAGGAAAGGAATGTTTCCCTATTATTCCCTTAAGTTTATTAGCTGTAGCATTTCCAAAAGGTTAAGTTGAGTTTTAGAAGTGAAGACTAATGGTGTTTGTTGTAGACTTGAAAAGTGAACTGCTCTGATGAAGAATTCATGTCCTGTTTCCCTTGGTTTGGTGTTGTTACACAGATCATGTAACACTTGCTAGTGCTGAAATACTTTATAACTGTCATACCTGGGGAGGTAACTAATGCTAGCATCCCTCCCCAAAAAAAGGAAATTATTTCCCCAAATCCTCCCCAGAATGAATTTGTGCTCAGTTCTGGTGGTTTAGGGGTGCACATAAAGTAGCCCAGTGGGAGCTGGTGGGGCCACATCAGTTGCTGCAAGGAGAGCAACTCTGAGAACTGACTGTTGCCTGCAGTTTGTGTTTCTAATCCTTGCAGTCCAGTTTGCTGTTTGTTCAGAGCTGGTGCTCATTGAGGGAAGGTGGGCTTTTTGGGGGAATGTTGGGCCTCAGTCCCTTTGGGGCAGGAACACCTTCCTCACCACGTGGGGTGGGGTCTCTGAAGGGAGTGGTGTGGCCTCACTCCTGTTGCTTCCAGTTCTTCATCCAAAGGCTGAGTGTGCAGAGACCCCCATCCCCTGGGGCCTCATGCACACACAGCACCAAAGGATTGCAGTGCTGTTGGTGTGAGGGCAACAAAGCAGAAGGAAAGGAGGAACTTTGTGTTGCTTTTAGAAGCCAAAATATGAATGAATTTTCTTCTGCCTTAGGATCAGTGTGCAAAGTAGTTAGTAGAGACTTTGTGTAATATTATGGACACAAACAGATTTGACAGGACTTTCTTTTCCCTGTGGAATTCGTAGTAAATAGAGATAAATTATCTCATCTGTTTTCTGGTTATTAACTGTGACTGTATCAAATTAAGTGCTTCCAGTATTGCTGTGTGAGAAGGAGATATAATAACTATGCTCCAGGTAATCATTTCTCTGCCAACAGGGGCTCATGGGCAGTGGGACTGGAGGGATTTGCTGGCCCTGCCTTTGACCACGGGTGTGTGCACGTGCAGAGATGGTGTTCACAGGGGATAGCCTGGGAAAACCTGCTGGAAAGCTTTTATTCCTCCTCTTGGTACTTCTTGTCTCTCACTTACAGCTTTGATACAACATGATCCTTCATGGCCAGTTGGACTGATACAACACAATCAGTTCTGACCAGTTAAATGTTCTCTGTGCAGAGAACCCTTTGCTGAAACAAAAAATGGATTTTTGTGTAAATGAGGCTTTAGAGCTGTGCTGTGGATTGGAGTCTGGACCCCACTTGGACAGCTTAAGGTTTCACCATGTTTCTTGAGGCTGCATCCACTTGAGCTTTGAGGTTCTTCAATGCTGGAGATCACACAGATCAGGAAAACCTGATGTGAAAGCAGCATTTCTTGTTGGAAATGTCATCTAGAGAATACAATAAACCCTCAGGACAGGTTAGGAACACACTGTGGTCTCATGCATTAATTTAAGGTTAAATAGCCTCCCCCTCACTCTTTTTGCTGGGTCTAAAAACTGTGAATACTTTTGCATGACCTGTTTCAGAAAACAGTTGATGCTTGGAGAGGTCCATGTGCCAAAACTGGTTGTTCATTTCTCTTATCTATAATCACTGTTATTCTGGAGTAACACATGGGTGTACAATAGTTTATTGATGTGAAGGATTGATTTGATTGAATTACCTGCAATTCTTTGTTCAAAAAAACCCAAACCACCTTTATCACCTTTTGAAGGCTGCATTAGCACTTAAAATACAGGTTTTTGTTTTGTGGGCTTTCCATCCCTGAGCAGCCTTTGCCTGGGAGGTGCTGGGGCCTGTGTTGGTTCCTGCTCCCAGGATCTGTGATCTGTTTTGTTACACTTTAATGACGCTGCAACGGCTTTCTGGGGCTTGTCAAAGCAGCAGAGCAGCTCCAGGGACATCCTCGGGGTGACAGCAGTGCTTTAAGCACAGAAGTGCTTTCCTCCTCTAGAGAAGGAGAGCAGAGATCTTTTCTTTCACCACCTCCCAGTCCTGGAGCACAAAGCATTTCTTAGCCCTGCACTTGTGGAAGGGTAGAAGTGGCATCTGTATCTCGTTACAGGCAGAGTTGTGTCCTTTAACAGCCATGTGATGGTGGCAGCAATGGCCCCTCAGCATGGCTTGCTGTGCTGCTCCACTGGCAGGCTCTGCAAGGCTCAGCCAGGTTTCCTTTGTGTTCTCTAAGGGCGAGTGGTGCAAATCCTGCCCAGGATAAATGTTTTGTGTTGCCTCTGAATAATTAGGCTGCTCCAGCTGCAGAGAAGGCACTGACTGCAGCTTTCCTCATTTGTTGTAGTTCCCTCTGAAGTGCAGGTGACAATTCAAGTATTGGTGACTTCTCTAAGTGCTTTTTTGTGTGTGATTTTGGTTTTTCTTTTGGTTGATTTAGAATCCCAGACTGGATTGGGTTGGCAGGACCTTAAAGCTCATCCAGTCCCACCTCCTGTCATGGGCAGGGAGACCTTCCACTAGCCCAGGTTGCTCCAAGCCCCGTCCAACCTGGCCTTGGACACTCCCAGGGATGGGGCAGCCACAGCTTCTCTGGGCAACCTGTGCCAGGGCCTCCCCACCCTCACAGTCAGGAATTCCTTCCCAATTTTTATTTGGTGATTTGTTTTTTCTTTCCCTCATCACTGCTCTCTTCCTGTAAACCAGCTTTGTCCCACCAAATGGAACACCCTGGCAGTTTGGTGACCCTCATTGCACCAACTCCATTGCCTTTGCCGTAAAATCCTTCTCTACCTTCCCCAGGCCAGGTGTGTTTGGTAACTAAACCAGACAGCAAGTTTTGAGGCAGGATCATTTTCTGCAGTGTGGGACTCAGTCATCTTGGCTATTGCAGTGATATAATGAGGGTTCATTGCTGAGTGCTTTCTAGAAACAATAGAAACCTAATTATTCCTACAATCAGGGTCTAAATTCAGCCTGATCCTTAGAGGGACGTCCTGTTCAAGAAGGTGGGATCACTGCAGAGGTGCTGGATATATTTACCTGTGTCTGGGGTTTATTTTCTGTGATTCACTGCAGAACTGCAGAAGTCAGTGAGCTGAAATGAGGCAGAGGCCGTGGTTTGGCAGCCCAGGCTGGGGAACACACTGTTACATACGCATTAATTCCCAGGGTTCCCATTGCCTCCAAAGACTCAAGTAGTTCATATTGCAAGGAACACATTACACAGCCTGTGCTTTAGAGTTTACAACTGCTATTAAATATTGCACATGCAGATTTAAATCAGCTGTGCATTGTTTCCTCATGTTTGGGTGTGTGTTTGTGTGGCAGTATGGGTGGTAATTAAGTATTTGTTCTCCTGGGAAGAGAACAGAACATAAGCATGTGTTGCAGGAGGGAGGTTTATATCAGCTAATAACAAACTCTGAGTGGGAGGTGAGTTAAATACTGGAATAAATAGTCGCTGAATTTCATGGAATCCCTATACCTCCCTTTCCATAGGTTTTTTTTTTTTGGGGGGGGGAGGTGAGAACATGTGGTGCTGGTGCACCTTCAGTATTGCTGGCTCCAGAATGATTCTTGCACATGTGCTCTGTTTAAATAAAATGTTCTTGTGTGTTGACCTGTTTTACATGGATCCCTTTGGTATTGGTATTGTCACTAACACTGGTTTTGTATGTGTTTTGTGAGCTACTGAAATGTGAGTACAAATGTGCTGCTGAAACCTGGCTTTATTCACTGACCAGGAACAACCCACCCGAAGTGTTGCTTTAATTTCAAAGCTGACCTTTTCTGTTATTTAGCAGAAAACCCATGATTCCAAAAGGAAATAGATTTTTTTTTTTTTTTTGCTGGAGAGGATATATTCCTGTAGGCTGTGAAAGACTGAGGGACTGTACTGTGCCAATCCAATAAGAATATGGACATTTTTGATTAAATAACCTATGTTTGTTAGTGCCAATAATGGGTCAAAGTTGCCTCTGTAGCCACAGAATCCTGGAATGGTCTGGGTTGGAAGGGACCTTAAAGCCCATCCAGTGCCCCCCCCTGCCATGGGCAGGGACACCTTCCACTAGCCCAGGTTGCTCCAAGCCCCGTCCAACCTGGCCTTGGACACTTCCAGGGATGGGACACTTGGTAGAGTTTTCTCCCAGGAACTTTTTCAGGAGAGCTGATTGCATTTGACATTAATGCTGGCTGTTAAGACTTTAGATTTTTCCTGCCAAAGCTTCCATTTTGAACTGGTTATTTTGGGATTCAGTGAACAGTTTTCAACTGTTGTATAAAATTGTAAATGCTTCTGATGAAACTCCATTTATGAGAAAATAAAATGAATCCTTTTGTGAGAGGTTTATAAGAAGAGATGTGCTCCTGGTCTCTGTTGTGGAAAAGGTCTGTCAAATTAAGTATAGTTTTATAACCATTTATAACCACAGTTTTTTTTTAAATCATCTTATAAAGTTAAATAAAAACCCAACACGTTGAGGAAATTATGCAAAAGGCTGCAAAGTACTCTAAAACAGAGGTTTCATTTTTCTGCTAAATCCACTACTGAGAACTTTCAAGCTGTCTATGAAAATATGCTGATATTCTTTTATAAATATCCTGTACCACTTTATAAATATTTTATGAAAAATATTAACACTTTGCTTCAAAGGAAAGCTTTTGAGTGTTTTAGGCACATCAGAATTGCTTTTTCCCGGTCCTCCTACACTGTATAATTTCTCCCTCTTGGTTTTGTCCTTATGTAGAGTGTTCCTGATGGAACAGAGGTATCCTATTTCTCAAAGAAATCAGCTAAAGCTGAGGACAGTCATGGAATTGTTAAGGTTGGAGAAGACCTTTAAGGTCAGCAAGACCAATCCCCAGTGCAGCAGCAGCACCATGTCCACCACTGCCCCATGTCCCCAGGTGCCACATCCACGTTGTGTGAGCACTCCCAGGGCTGGGGGCTCCACCACTGCCCTGTGCAACCTGTGCCAGTGCTTTACAGACCTTTCCATGACACTTTTCCCCCAGATATTCAATCTAAACCTCCCCTGGTGCAATTTGAGGCCATTTCTGCTCGTCCTTGCTGTGTTTCCTGTATTGCTGTATCAAGGCCTGAAGGACTATTCTGGAATGATGAGGGAAGGTGTTATTTGGGAACAGTGTGGTCAGACAGCACATGCTGTTCCTGAAGAGCAAGAGGTCTTGGTGTGGGCTGGCTGTAGTTTCTCCATGTGGAGCAGTAAGTGCCTAATCCACTGCTCTGTTTTAGTTTAAGATCAATTCTCTGCCCTCAATAGGAAAAAAAAAGGGTAAAAACCTGTTTTAAAGCCTTCCAGCCTGGGAGGTGAGTAGGGAGAGGGCTGTGTTGGTGGCCCCCGTGGGAAGCAGGACAGGGAGGGGGGTGAGGGATCCCAGCACAGGTTTCCTGCATCTTTGCCAGCCCCATCCCTGCTCTTACTCCCTTTCTTGAGGGAAAGAAGAAAAGCAGAGCTGTTGGTTGGCTCTTTTTTAAAAACCTCTTAAAAGCAGTCACAAAGAAAGGCAGTTTTATTGAGTGTCTTACTTATTCTCAGAAAGGAACACATCTCCCGGGGAGACTCTTCCTCAGCTGTTCAGTTACAGATACAATATCCTGTTCTCCTTCTGATCTGGGGGCTCTAAGGACACTAAATTGTGTCTCTGTCACTGATTCCAGAGATGTTTGAGGAACTCTTGCTTAAATCCAGACAGGCCAAGCACTGCTCTGTTCCCTTTGCTGAAAATTCAGTGACTTGTCGGTGTAACTTGTCTGTTGGAATCTGGAGAACAAGGTTCATGTTCCTGTTCCTCCAGATCTGCTGTGCCTGCTCACAGGTCTGGAGAGAGTCTCCTGTTCAGTTCAGGGGCTTTCAATCCCTCCCTGGTTAGGCAGCAGTGATGCTTTAGATGTAACACAGGAAGTGAGTCTGCAGAAGGACATGAATGAGCCTGCAGGGCTTGTGGTATTTTTTTTAACCACCACCACATTTGCCACTAAATCATGTCCTCAGGTGTCATGTCCACATGTTTTTGGAATACTGCCAGGGATGGTGACTCCACCACTGCCCTGGGCAGCCTGTTCCAAAGCTTTACAACCCTTTTCATGAAAAAATCCCCCTAATCACCAACCTAGTCCTCCTCTAGTGCAACTTGAGGCCACTTCCTCTTCACCTATCACTTGATACCTGGGAGAAGAGATCCACCCCCACCTGGCTCCAGCCTCTATTCAGGGAGCTATAGAGAGTGAGAAGGTCTCTCCTCAGTATCTTCTCCAGGCTAAACAACCCCAACCTGAATGTCACATCCTCCTGTGCTTTTGTGCCTTCACCTACCTCTCAAATATGTATTAACAGTTATTTGATTGAAAATAAGCCATTATTTGGAAACTGCCTGCTGAAAACTTAAAGGTGTGAAGCTGATCTTGGTGGTAAATACTTCTCCTTCCATGTGTCTTAGATGGAGAAATGTAAGTGCACGTTAAAACCACTGATCCTTTTGGAAACTATTGTGCAACTGAGACTTCAAATCTCAAAGGAGTATAATAACCAACAGTGAGAAAATTAATTCAACACAGAATATAGTACCCACCCTAAATAAGGATGTCTCTGAATTTAGAGCTGTGAAGCTGGCACCTGAAACACAAATTAGGCACTTACAGGCATGTGGTTGTTTTTTTTTTTTCCCCAGCTAATGTAGCTCAGGAATTAGATTTGTCAGTAGGTCTCTTCTAGATAAATAGAAATCAGAAATTACAGCCACAAAGAATAATTTCATGAGTTGTCCTTTTTTTTCCATCTGAAGAACTTGAAACCACTTCTAGTCTGTGAAATGTCCCCAGTTAATTGCTGCTACAGTGTTGAGCTCCGAGGAGATGAGCTGCTCTGGCAGGTTCTTTGTGATCTCTATTTATTGCTGTGTTTTGAACACACTTACTGGGACACATTTTATTACTGCCTATTGATGGGGAGGTAAGAGGTCTGTGCTTCTCAGAAGCGGTTGTATTGGTCGACTGCAGGCACTAAACTGTCAGGCAGAGGTGAGCAATAAAGGCTGAAAAGCCTTCCATGGCTCTGCAGACTCCTGTTGTATTAATGACAGCGAGACCTTCCTGTGGCAAAGTGGTTTTTGTGATGATGACCAGCACGAGGCAGGAGCTCATTGATTCCTGGGATCGATTGCCTCGGGAGTCAGGGAAGCACCTCGTGCCCCCACGTGTGAGTGTGTCCCTGGGTTGGAGACGTTCCTCCCACACAGCCCAGCAGCAAGTGCAATAGTCTGGGTTTGCTCTCTGGCCCTCTCCCCTCCATCAGGATGGGAAATGCTCTGCCTGGCTGAGGTGTCAGGAGAGGAGCTGCTGCACTGAACCGCCCCCACTGCAGTGCTGAGGGATCGATGGAGCTGTGACACTCAGGGGGCAGCAGCACCCCCTGTGCTCACTCACCCCTTGAGCTGTGCTGGGTGATTTTTCTCCTTGTGATATCTTGTGCTGCCTCATTTCTATCTCGAAGTTTTTCACTTTTCATCTGGATCAATGATTGAAGGGACAGCCCCCACGTCTGACCTGACACACCCTGTAAAGGAGACTGTGCAGGCACAGCAGGATAAACTGAGGTTATGTGTCTAAAACTGAGCAATATGTAAGAAATCAGGTCTCCCACGTGGGATTTATCCTGTGCTGTCATTTCCCCTCTGTGTGTGCCTCCTCCTGGTTGTTTTCAGTGACTCCATTGTCTGCTCCCCCCTTGGTTTCTGTGAGGTCTGTGAGCACTGAACATCCCTCACTGGTGGGTATTCCCCTCCTCAGCTGGATGCTGGAAATTTTCCTCTTCATGCAGCTCAGTTTACCAGCTGACACTGATGTGAAGTTATGCTGGGGGTTTGCTCTGTGGAAGATCAGCCACCTGCAGTAAAAGCACGGGTGTATTTTCTTACCAACCTTGAGACATGGTTGACAGAAGAGCTCAGTGCCAGTGGAAACGTGAGTGTGGCTGTGGAGTCTGACACTGGAGCCAAGGGAATAGCTTGGGCTGCCATGCTGCTCATGGCAATTGCCTTTGGCTCTCAGGGGGAGTTTGGAAAGACCCCAGGAACTGCTTCTGGCTCTTACCCTTGGCACAGCCCCTCCCAGGAGCAGATGCTCCTCTTGGTGCCCAGTTAAAGCCTTGGCAATGGGTGAGGCTTCAGTGCCATCTCTCCTGGTGACCAGACAGGGTTTGTTTGGAGCCTCTTGTGAATGGGTGTTGGTTGAGTCCCCTGATAAAATACAGAGACAGGCAGGTCTCCTCTGTCTCTGTTCATCCTGGGGCATAAAGGAATCAGGGGAAGGAGGATAATAGAAGTGCCAAAGAACGTGGTGTGATTGCCAGCCCGTGCCCTGGGGAGGCTGGAGGAGACACAGCAGGTCACAGGAGCTGGGCTTCAGCAGAGAGCACGGAATAATTGTCTGGAGATAAGAAAAGAGCTGTCTCGAGACGAGGCAGGGCTATTCAAGCACTCATGCCAATAAGTGTCTGCATTACACCCTGATTGCCAGGAAAATAACAGGAGTTCATTCGACTCTTCTTGTGTCATTTGATGTTCTGTTTGAGTTCCTGTGAGTAGAAGAAGCAATACCCTAAATAACATTACTTTGTGTGTGTGTGTGTGTGTGTATATATATCTTAGTATTATCTTAGTGTACTTATATACACTGAGAAACAAGGTTTTTCCCAAGAGTTTGGCCTCTTTTGTAGCAAAGTTTGGCAATGTAAGCTGGGTTTCAGTTTTTTTAGATAAATAAACTTAGTTTACTGCACTGTGAGTTTCTGATGCACAGCCTCACTGGACATGAAGTGTTGTCTGCTCTTTTTTTCTCACCTTGCCCTTTCCTCCCTTCCCATGGCTGTGCTTCCCCCTCACCCCAAAGCCCAGCCACCCCTTCTTTGTTTAAGCCTTTCTCTTCCCGCTGCTGCTCTGTAGGAGAACTTGTACCTGACACGTTCCTGCTGCTCATAATGAGCTTTCACTCCAGTGGCTGATCAATAGCAGAACCCAGCAGGTCTGTCTCTCTTGCTTGTTTTCTCTATCTTGAATCTGCCAAGACAGATTAGACTATTGCCAAGGTCACTGGAGATGCTGCGAGTGAATGAAAACATATCTCGTCCACTTTTTTAGGACAGACTGCAAAAAGGCAAGAGTGGAGCTAAAACTGAGTGTACAATGACAGATTAAATCTGCATCAAGGTCACAGAGGGGATTCCTGAGTGACCCTTTGATGCAAGATCCACGTGCCCTGTCAGGGGAGGTTGTTCCACTGCTGGCTCAGGCAGTGTCCTGGCAGGGCAGGGATGGGAAGGAACAGACAAGAAACTCAGGAGTTGCAGGGAGAGAGGGACTTGGGTGCTGCTCTCCTGAAATCCAGAAGAGATTTACCTGTTTCTCTGGTGGCAGAGGTGGAGTCAGAGGTCAGAGAGCAGCCTTGTGCCCATGGCATCCTCTGGCTGATCCAGCTGGAGCAGCTCTGGTGCTGTGGGTGCCAAGTGCTGGAGCCACAGGCACGGGGCTGATGTGCTCCAGGAGCCTCCTGGGAACTGGGTTCTTGTGCAGCTGAGGTGTAACTGCTCCTCAGAAATGAAGGAAATTTATTGAAAATAAAAGCATGAGTCAGTTTAAGGAGAAGTTTTTGTATTGGCAGTGGCTGAAATTCCAGAGAGGGAAGGTTTTCTAGTGAAAGGCAATATATTTTATGAGTCTGACTGCTGGAACAGAGACAACTGTATTCATGGCTTGAGTGTCTGAGATCTTGTCCCTCTTCTCTCCCCACCCCCAGTTCTAGCAGTTGATCTAATAAAATATACTGTCTGTATAAATCTCCCAGCCTCAGATCATCATGTCTGTCTCAGCACAGCTAATAAAATAACAGAGTTCCCTAATATTGTTACTTCATTTAATGGATCCTCATGGCCACTCAGAACAGTGCTGGCCTTAGACCACAGTGCCTGTGTATGTTTAGGAGTCTTCCAGTAGCAAAGTCTGAGTTGTGGGTTTACCTGGTTTTGCAAATAAAACGGAAAGAATTGATTCCATAAAAATGAGAAAACAAGCCCCTCTTTACTGGCTGTTCACTCCTAGATCTGGGCTTCAGACTTCCCTCGAGTTTGAAGCTGTTTGATCTGTAGAGATGAAACTCCCTTTCTCTGCACTGAGATGAAATAGAGCTGTGCCCAAGCTATAATTCTGCTTTTATACTTGCTAGATTTGTGGGTTTGTTTAATTTCAACCGGGTTATTCCTAGGCTTTTAAGTAGCAGTGTGCACTTAATTGCTGTCTTGGCCTGGAACCAAAGCGGGCAGAAAACAGTGATGAAAGTAACAGGGGTCCTGGAGATTTTGCAAGGCATTTAGAGATAATGGGATCCTTCTGATTTCCTCTGCTGCACCAAGTCCGTGAGGAGGAGGCCAGAGTGTCAGTGGCATTAATGGATGAAGGAAGTCCTGTTAATTAGTTGAACTGTAAAAGAGAATCTCATAATTATCTGTGAGAGAAACCCCAACAGATAATTACAAACTGCCACAACTTTCACTCTGCTGCACTTGTTCTTGGTGTGACCCAAAGCCTTCAAAGCCTGCAAGATTTAAACCCCATTTGAGTAGTCTGACTCTGTACTGCCTGAACTGTTGGCTGAAACAAGGCAAGTGGAACAGACTGTGGCTTTGAGAGTGTCTGTACTTGTCTTACAGCTCTATCTTTGTTTCTAATTGAATTTTTGAGATGCTGATCACAAGTCATAGGATGAAGCCAGACTAAAGCTCCAGTCAGATGAAAATGGAACAGCTTTTGGGTTTGGAACATGGGATGTTCTCCATCCCAAAGCTGATCAAGTCAATGGCTTCAATCTGCCACCCTTCACACCCACGTCTGGTGCATCAGGGGCTCAACCATCAGAGGTCCCTGAGTGTGTCTTCAAGCTGCTGAAACCGTTTTGCTCAGAGGTCACTGATAACTTTCCAGCAGTGCAACTTCTTGCCCAGTTGCCTCTTCCCTCTCTCCCTGCTTTTGCCTCCAAGCCACTGGGGAGTTGGATTCTGAATTTCAAGCCCAGTTTGGCATGGAGTGAGATCAGTGCCAGAAGTTGGAGGGGGGGTGCTGCTTGTCTTTCTCCTCCCTCATCTGAGAGACCAGATTTACTGTAGAGTAACAGCTTCTCATGGCTCTGCCAGAAGGATCTCACTGAAATCAGTTTAATAATTTGAGAGAATCTTTTCTGTCTTCAAAACAGTGTTTTGAGTAAATTCTTCCCTACTGTAACATATGATTTTTGCAATACAAAGATTTGATGCAGGATTATCCTGTGTTTAAAACCTTGGCTGGAGGCTGAGAGGAAAACAGTGTTCACAAAGGGGTTTTGTTTGACTTTGGCTGTACCTTTAGACTTGTTGCTAAACCACCTGTCTGTGACATGGGAGATGATTCTACTTGCCTTGGTAGCCTTCTAAAAGAATCTGTGCTCAGCGCTGGGAAATGCAGCTCCTGGGGCGATGCCTTGGCAGGGACACAGAGGAGCCCTGTTGGACAGTCAGCAGAGAGGGCACGTGCTCCCTTCTCCCTCCAGTGATCCTCAGCTGCAAACTAACCAGGCATCAGGTAGTCAGGCTGGTTATCCTTAGTTCACTAATTTGTCATGTTGCATTGCACAGAATTAAATCAGTTTAAGATGTAATGGGATGAGATGCACTAAACTTCAGATCTGTTAATGTAATATGGCAGCATGTTTGAATGCATTTGTTTTGCTTCATGTAACCACAATTGAGTCTGACAGTGGTGTATCTGGTGCAGAGGCTGGGACAGGACAATCACAGACCACACTGTCAGGGAACTTCGCTTGAATGAGCCTTGGAATCATCTATAATTATGTGCTAAAAGTAAATCTAAATTTGTCTCTTCGTGCTTGAGGTGAAAAATTGTGAAGTCCAACTTGAGTATCACCTTTTTCCCATTTTCTCTTTTTAGCAACAAAAACTGTTGGTTTAATTTAATTGAGATTGCCCAGAGAAGCTGTGGCTGCCCCTGGATCCCTGGAAGTGTCCAAGGCCAGGTTGGATGGGGCTTGGAGCAACCTGGGCTAATGGAAGGTGTCCCTGCCCACGACTGGGGGTGGAAAGAGATGAACTTCAAGGTCCCTTCCCACCCAAACCATTCCATGATTCTATAATTTAATATAGTTTCCTATCACTACTGTTGAAACCCTGGGGCAGGAAGGAGTTGGAGATGCCTTCAGTGCTTCCTATGGTGATTCCTCTGTTTTCTATTGTCTGTGCTTTGTTTGATGTTCTGAATGTGTTTCAAATGGATATCTCTGGTAC
Organism: Pipra filicauda; assembly: GCF_003945595.2. Taxonomy (NCBI): domain Eukaryota; kingdom Metazoa; phylum Chordata; class Aves; order Passeriformes; family Pipridae; genus Pipra; species Pipra filicauda. The sequence continues at coordinate 794,475 of NW_024103873.1, forward strand.
AAGGGGAATAAACATGGCCCTACAAAAACCTTTATCAGTATTTTGACAGGTGTGCAGCAGTGCTGTGAATTAGTTTGGATAACTGCTCTCAGGCAGGTGTGACTCCTGGGCAGGGCTGAGGGTTGGACTCCATGACCCTTGAGGGTCCCTTCCAGCTCAGCCTATTCTGTCTGAATATTGGGGTCTGCAGAAAACCCCTCTGTTGTGTTTGGGAAGAGAAGAGCAGGAAATGTGTTAAATCCTGTTGTTCTGCAGTTTCCTGGCTGAAGATGTCACTTGAAGGAGTTCCTCGTGGTGTCTGTGAGGGTGACACACTCTGAAGCGTGAGCAGAGGGAGGGTTGTGCTGCTGGTTCAGCTCTCTGGGTTCACTTCTGCTCCCACAGTGGGACCAGACACCCGCCCAAGGAAGGGACAGCCCTGGAATCACCTCCCAGGCCCTGCAGGGAGGGCTGATGGCACAAACAAGGCTCATATTCAGCTTCTGTTTTTTCCTTTCCCGTTTGCCCAGCCGAGACGTTCTGAGCTCTGTCAGCTCTCTGGAGATTAATTGAATACTGTAAACATTGAATTTACCTCTGAATCACAAAAGTCAGATTATTTAGACCTTGAGGAGGAGATAGGAGCTGTTTGAATACTTGATTAGCTTGGTCACAAAAACCTTGGGATCTTTACAGATGGAAAAATGGTTTGAGTAATGGAAAATGTTTGCCTTTTCTCTTATGACTGTGTTACAGAGCTGTTTGATATGGTTTTATTTTAAGTGGAGCCAGTGATTGCTTCCTCTTCGTGACCTTGTGTTATGGATTGGTTTTTTTTAATTTATCTTTTATATCTCATATAATTGAATTTCCAGTATCTTTTCCAGGGCAATTTAATACTAACAATTTAAGAATGTGTTGCCTCCTTATGAATGTTGGGAATCTTTCTTACACAACCAGGCTGAAGGTCTCTAAAGGAGCTCAGACAGTTCGGAACTCCCAGTTTCTGTTTGGCCAAGGACAGCTCACAAGGGCTACCTGAGAGAGAAGGCAAACTCTGGGAACCTGATGGGTGGGAGATAATGGAGGGAATTCACACTTAATTCTCCAATGATGTGACTTGGTTTGCATGTGTTGCATGATTGTCCAAGGCAGAGTAGAGAGAATCCTGGGCTGGGCACTGAGCTGGGTTTGCTGCTCTCAGGAGCAGAGTCCTCACTGGGGTGAGGAGAGCGAGGGGGGGCTCAGGGGAGAACGAACCCATTTCTGAGCTGAACTACGCTGGGCACGTGAAGTGCTGACTGTAAGATCATCTGTAATGATCTGTGTGATAATTAACTGATAGTGCTGACTGTAAGATCACCTGTAGTGATCTGTGTGATAATTAACCGATGGGGAGGTGATTTCTACAGGGGTGTGACTCTCCTGGCCAGGTTCTGGGCATGGAGGGAGGCAGGAGGGACAGGTCTCTGTGTTCATGTGCCTGCAGCAGCTCAGGGCTCTCACCCTCACCAGGCACCCTGGCAATCTTCTCTGATGGGATATTGATCTTGGTCTTGTCCCTTGCAATGGATTCTGGAATGAGTTGCTATAAAACAAGCACGTGTTTAGTTTTTTAGGAGAGTTTTCTACCCCCGAGTTTCTTTTAACATGGAACTCACTTAAGCTCGTCTGTGAAAAACATGGTATTTTCCTTCTGCAGAGCTTTGAATGTTTATGGATCTGTAGGAAGATTTAAGTATCTCTGAGTGAGAGTAATCGGGTGGAAATACAAATGGAAGCTGAGGCTGGAGGCAAACTGTGAGAACTGGGACCTGTTGCAGACTTTAGTAGCTATTTATTGAACTGCTGATTTAATTAGAGCAAAACCACTGGTGGTTGAATAATTAAGAATTTTCTTTGTTTGTGGCAGATTTGCTGTCTCTCACTGATCCATTGACTTTAAATTGGAGCATCCAAAACTCTGGAAGGATTTGGGTACCTTCAGTTCTCCTGGGAAATGGCAGGAAAATCTGCAGCCTGTAGAACACACTGTGCCCTACAGCAAGGACTGTGTCCTTTTGGAAGGGAGGTGGTGGAGATCCAGCATGGTTACACCTTAATAGCTGGCTCAGAACCTTCCACCTGTGTTCTCTGGCATGTGGTAGTTACAGAAATCAGAGCATCTGACCAACAGGTTCAGTGGGATTTCCTGGATTCCCTGCTCAGAACAACACCAGTGTTCTCAGTTTCCCCTTTCACATCCATTTTCTTTGGGGCAGGTCACGCCTTCCCTATCCTTGTGTGACAGAGAAGAGCAAAGCAGTGCAGTGCCCACAGAGCCTGCCCAGGCTTTAATATCTCTGAGAACTGAAGAATCTTGTCCTTTATGCCTTAATATAAAATAATGTCATATAAAAATGGGGAGAATATTTAATAAGAATATAAAAGTTTCAGTAGTAGTGGATATCCACGTTTTTATTGGGTTTCCTGGTGTTACAATAATAGTCATCATTTTCTTCAATGCATTTCCTTGTAGCAAGGAGAAATTGTAGCTCTGATTTCAGGCAGGTTCTGTCCAGCAGGCTGTGAATTCACAGCCCTTGCCACGGGAAGATGAACATGTTTGTAAATGCTCCTGAAATCTGCTCATTCCCTCCTCTGAGAGATGGGTCTTGTCTCTGCCCAGGGCTGCCTGGGGCCGTGTTCCATCTGAGCTCCTCCTCGGTGAGCTCCCAGCACCCTGCGGTGGGAAGGGGAGGAGCAGTTTGTTGCAGTCAGAGCAAAATGAAGACGATGGGAGGATGAAATTATGGGAAGTTAAACACACATATATGTGCATGATAAGAAACTGAGGCACTTCCCAGTTTGTTTTCATGGCAAATGAAAACTGTGATATGAGGAAAAAAGTCACGGAAGCTGCAACCAAACATTGTGGAATTTTATTGTGCCATGGGATTTTCTTTAAGTAGAAAGGAGCAATTTGAAAATCCCCATCTTTCAAAACTAGTTGCTTGGGAGAACCGGGGGAGGCACAAAGCTAAACAATTATAAATGGTAACCTTTAAAAATAGATAGTATTTCCTAACAGACTGCATCTCTTCGTTATCACAGACACACTCATTAACTGAAATATTTAGTGGGGATTATGGGTTGTTTAAAAATGCAACAGCTGCTCTGCTTGGTGTTTTCTCTTTCTGAGGATGTGATTTTCTTAATGTTAGTTTCTGACTCCACACAGAGACCTCAGTTCATTCCAGGTTCATCCCAGTCCTGCTCCTTCACTGGTGCACTGAGGCTGATACATCCCCCCAGTACTCAGTGGTTGCCAGAAAAATGGGATTTCTGCCATAGAAATCCACAAAATATATAGAAAATAGATGTAAATAAGCGAAGTGACAATTAGTGTCTGTCTCAGGTGGTGTAGCTTTGTTTCCATTGGTGAGGCAGAGCTTAGCTGGAATTCAACTCCTTATTTTGTTATTGAAAATAGGAGTGGAAAACTGATTTACTTTTTTTTCCCCAAAGGGTGAGATGCCTTTGGATCACTGTCAGAAGGCAACAGCTCACAGAAAAGCACTAAAATTTTTGTCATTTTGATAAAAGACACAGATTATCTGAAGCTTTTGAAAGGTCTCCTAGAATAACAAAAAACGCAAAATGCAATTAATTTCAAAATACTCTAAGCACTTTATGAAATCTGACTGATTTTGTCTTCCACTGATTAACAGATGACTATAACTCCAGAAACTATGGGTCTTAGAAGCTCCTATTGCAGAGATGTACCAAATGAGAAAAAATTAAAAATAATGGGATGTCTCTTTAGATGAAGCAGAAGCAAAAGGCACCTGGCAAAATGATGGATAAAGCTCCTGTGTAACTGGCAGAGAAGGTCTGTACTTGTTTTGCACACTCCACTTGGAGAGTGAAGGGTTTCTTTGGCTCAATCTGTCACTGTTGGCCTGTCTGTGCTGCACAGGTTTGCAGCCTGTAGCTGCCCAGCATCAATTTTGCCACCCTCCTCCTCCTCCTTCCCGTCTGTGTCGAGGCTGGGCCGTCCCGGGGGGGTCCTCGGGGGTTGGCATCTGATTTGTCTTGTCTGCTCTAAGCCTCCCACTGGGCCCCATCCATAATATTCCAAGACATCAAACCAGTCTCTGGCTGCCTTGGGGACCTGTTTGTCTCCAGCATGTAGAACACACACACGCTGTTGGGAAGAGGCTGCCGGAGAAAAATGGTAATTTATTAACTCTCCAAAAGAAACTTGTAGCTTGGTTCGTGTGTGTGACAATACCAAGGGGTAAAAGGCACAGGATGATCTAAGATGTGGGAGTGGGAAGAGCTGGTGATATTTCTCACATGCTGAGTAGCTTTGGAGCTTTGATCTGAAACTAATGGAAGTTTTTGTGACCAATCCAGGCACAGCAGGGCAAGTGTTACACCGAGGGGATGGGTCTGTCTTACACAACAGTTCTCATCTCTCCAGGCACTTTCCTGTTTCTGTTGGTGCTGGGCGTTGCTACTCCCAAAGTTGTGAGGAATGGGTTAATGGAAAGAAATGCTGTTGTACTTAAAAGCCCTAAATCTGAGTGGGTTTGGGGTGATCTTACTGCAGTGCCTGGTCTGGGGGTCTGTGCTGGCTGGCACCTGTTCTGGGTGGTGGCAGAGTCGCAGCACCACAGGTTTGGGTGCAGAGGTGTGCTGGTGCAGGACAGCACCTCAGGGTGCTACACAGGGTTTGCTCTGATGGGCAAGAATTGAGACTCAGAGCCAAAGCTGTTGTGGGAGGTGGTGGGAGAGGAAGCTCAGCTGGGCAGCAGGAGAACAGTCTGTGGTTTGTGTTGTGTGTCTGTTGGGAAAACTCAGATGGTGTCCAGCAACCGTGGTGTCTTTGCTGGGAAACCTTTTGGGACCCTTTGGATGGCAGCTACTGCTCCTGAAGGAAGGAGAAATCATCAGAACTTCTCTAGGTGAAATTTTCATAGAATCCTGGAATGGTTTAGGTTGGAAGGGACCTTAAAGCCCATCTCATTCCACCCCCTGCCATGGGCAGGGACACCTTCCACAATCTCAGGTTGCTCCAAGCCCTGTCCAACCTGGCCTTGGACCCTTCCAGGAATAGGGAGTCCCAAACCTCTCTGGGCAACCTACTTTCAAGGAGTTTTGATGTAAGTAGCTAGATAAATGAGAGAGAACCCTGGTAAGAGTTTGATTATCAATTTCCAATTTAATCCCAATGATAATGCTTGAAACAGTCTTGTTGCTGTGCACAGAACTGTGTCATGTTAGAGAGCATAGCAGGGGCCTGTTATCTCTAATATTAAATAGCATTCAGCAAGTATTTAATAAAGTTCTGTTATGTTTCTACTAGGATGGAAAAGACAATCTGGAGAAAGGGGAAAATGAAGTGTTTAAAGAAAAACCAACAACCCATAGAAAATCCACAAGCTGCTGCTCAGCTTTTATTGACAAAACTTCAGAGAATTTATAAGCTGTAAAATGTTTGTGGGGATATTGTGCCAAACAAACTGTGTGTTTACAGGAAACATAATTGTTGCCCCCAGCAGGTTTGTGTACCTGTCTGTCTGTTACTGCATGGAAATATTGAAAAGAAAATGTGAGAGAAGTTTAGATGGTGCTGGAAGAGATGGCAAAGGCAAAAGATGAAGTTCTGTGAACAAGATGAGGAAGCAAACTAGAAATGCTGTTGTGACCTTGGTGTTTGGCCCCAGGGGCCTGTGTAGATGTGAAATAAAATACCTGGTGTATGCCCAGGGCAGGGAGAGTGTTCCTTCCCCAGCATGGCTGGGTGTGTTCACTGCTCGTGTGGCTCTGACTCAGAGCCCTCTCTGGTGCAGAGGCACAAATACCCTAATTTGACACAAATTCAGGCATTTCCCACATCAGCACTGCAGCTGTACCCGGCCAGGCAGGAGATGGACCCTGGGTTCACTTACCTGGTGATTCACTGCACTGATCAGGGGCTGGGGGAGAGGAAGGTGCCTGCCCAGGTGCTTCAGTCTGGCTTGTGAGAAACCTGAGAAGTCAGGGCCCTTGACAAGCTATACATCCCCAGCTCTCACACAGCTGAGCATGAATATTAACCTGTCAAAAACTGCCTAAGAAAGGAATTGACCTCATTTGCAGGGAGCTAAAAGGAAATTTCTTCTCAGGCTCACAATATTATGAACATTTTTTGTTCATAGGAGCCATCAAGTGTGACACAAACTTTATGTATACAGGAAAAATCTCTTCGTTTTCATTTTCCTCACGTAATTCTTCCATTTTCTCTACATCAAAATGTAGGTGGAACAGACAAACCCAGCCTGCCTTCATGGTTGGATTTGGGGTATTTTGTAAGTTCAGGGGTCCAGAGTGGTCTTACTTTGTGTTTGGGCACTGCCCAGGTGGACCCTCAGGTACCACCAGGGCACCCTTACAGAGTGGCCTTTAATCCAGGCTGCTCCTCCTCACTGGCTGATATTTATATCAAACCTGTCTAAACCTAAGGACAGACTGGAGCAATGAAATCTGTGCTGTGTGTGACAGAAGGTGGCCTGCAAAGGGGCAGAACAGGTGAGAGTGCCTGTGAATGTCCCCGTGTACAGGGAGGTGGCACCACCTGCCTTTCCATGGGAAACAGGTCCATCATTCCCTGCTCTTGGGAGCTCAGAGGATCAGTGAGGACAACAGGCAAGGCTTGGATGAGTCACTGAGGTCAACCTGTTTTCTCAGTTAAAGGGATTCTTCCCCCAGACCAGGAATTGATGTTTGGGATTGAGGGATGCTGCTGCTTCTAGGGTGCCATAAATAAGCTCAAATAGGTTGGAGCCAGTGGGACCTGTTGCTAAGGTGATACAAACTGGGTTTTGCTTTTGCTGCTGGAGAGGACAATTCAGCAGGAGGTGTTCAAATGAAGCTGAATTCAAACCTGTTTATGTTCTTTCACCCTGAAATGAAAACAATTTTGTCTCATGGCAGTTGGGTTTTGGACCCCCTGAGATGGAGTTGTTTCTGGTTCAAACTAAAGCATCATTCTGTGCATCTGCAAAGATGCCTTTTAAAATAAAGTGATGCTTGAGAGAGGAAAATAGGTCTTACACAATGTATTTCCTTTGTAATCTGTGTTTTAGTGCTTAATGTGTTGTTGCACATGAAAGCGCTGAGGTGGAAGGTTTCTAATAGTGGAGTTTATCAGAGATCAGAAGAGCAAATCTTTGATGATCCCTCTGTGCTGTGTTGCTGCTCAGCTCTGCCATGTTTGCCCATTTGAGCTGGGAGTGATTGTTTTTCGGCACTTGAATAAATAACTACAAAGGTTTGCCAGCAGATTTGCTCTGTTTGTGCCGTCGCGCTCGACACTCGCTCACGAGTTGACTTTGTTTAGTTCTGCTTATTTTAATGCCAGGCAGAGCTGCGGGAAGGGGAACATCTTTAACTGCATGGAACCAACAGCTGCACTGTCAGGCTCAGCTGTGATGGACTGGGAGCCTTTTTCCCTAGCTGTCTGAGCAGTGTTGATGTCATCTCTCACCTCTCCTTCCCAAGCCTTGCTTCTCTTTGGGGTTGTTTCAGAGGCAGCAACCTGGTTATTGCATTTGGTATCCATGCCTAAGAAGGAATCCAGACCTTTTAGGGGGTCACGAGGCTCTGGGCATGTGCTGCCAGCCCTGCAGGGCTTGTCCAGTCAGACTGCTGGTGTTGAGCCCTCTGCATCCTGCTGAGGGGCCGCGGGGTGCAGGCTGTCTGCAGGTTCCAGGGCTCGAGGCTCGATCCTCTACTGAGGTGCACTGTTGCCATTCCGACTGATTCTCCAGAGGATCCTGAACTGCTGTAAATCAGTGCAGCTCCAGTGGCACTACCTCAGTTGAAACTCTGACTATTTGTTTTTTAAAGAGAAATATTGTTACTACTTCTCTTGCCCCGCCCCAGGCTCCTGTAGTGCTGTGCTGTGGAAATCAGGGACCTCCACACAGTCCAGTCAGAGCCAAACTCCATTCCTGAGCTCCAGGGGCTGAACAGGTTCAGGGACTGCACTGGCTCTTCCAGAGGGTTTGGAGTGTGGCCAGAATGAACAAACCTTTCCTTACAGACCTGCCCATTTTCACTGATATATAGTCATCATCTGCAGGAGCACCTCAGACCCACACACTGGCTCCACTGTCAGGAGCCAAGGTTTGCTTTTATTTGTGTCTTGGCTGTGTGACCCAGTGAGTCTGTGAGTCTGCTCTGTCACACATAACTCACAGTAAATAAATCCCTGATAGGTAATCATACACTGGACACAAATAACTTACCATTTCAAACAGAATGTCCCCCTTTTTAAGGTTTAGCAATGGTGAGATTTAAAACCAGAGTGTTTGAGCTGAGTGTCAGGTTTAATTTTCACTTACTAAGGATATTAGTTAGGATGCTATTTACTTAAGAAATTTGACATTAAGATTTTATTCATAGCAAATGTAAGTACCTCTGAAACCTTTGTTCTCAGTTGAAACAAAATGCTTTATGGGATTATTAAATGCTACTCTGTGAGCTTTGAATTTCAAATAAGAGTTGGGTTCAAAAGTGTCCCAATGGACTGAGTAGCTGGAACAGATCAACTGGGACCTGCTGTCTGACCTGGAACAAGAGTTGCTTCTGTGCTTTAACACTTCAGTTTGTACCTTGATCTGTGTGGGGAGATATTTACACTTACTGACCTTGTAAAAATGGAACCAGAATTAATTTATATTCTCTGCAGCAGAACTTCAGAACACTTTTGTTTGTGTCAGCAGCAGTAGAGAAGAGCCTTTCTGCAGTTAGTGCTGTGCACTGAAAACTGGGACATCTGGGGCTGATCCTTGATTCTGTTTTCCTGGGTGGCTTTGCAGGATGCCTCATCTTGTCATGTCCTGATGCCCACTGGTGTTGTTTTGGGTTTTTTTCTGCCCCCCTTTTTATTTCTGGAAATTGTAGGACGAAGGGAGATGGTTGCACACAGTTTGTGAGAACAAAGTTGATGCCACTGTATTTTTGAGATCTGGGCATATTATTGGTGTTGAATCCACCTCACAGATTTGCATCTCAGTGCACTTCAGACCTGCTTGCTGTTATTACAGTACAGTTAGAAATGAATAGACTTCTCCTCCCTCTGCAGTGTTAGTTAAATTCTCCATATGCTGGTAGGTTAAATGGGTATTGAACTGTTTAACATTAATTAAACAACCAAGTCTGGGGAGAAGCCAGGAGCACATTGTCCAATTAAAGCAGTTGCCTGTATGAACAGCTGCCCATAAATCAGGTTCTCTTGTATACATAACAATTGCTAATTGAATAATTACCTAGATTTAATCTCTTAATTTTTTTCCTCAGGAAATGTATCACATTTATGTGGAAGTACTGAATTTTTTAGCATGCTTTGATTTTTCCAAGGCTGAGGTGCAATGTGTGTGCTGCAGGTCCCCAGGAGCTGCTGGGAGCCCGTGGCTGAGGCTCAGCAGGAGTGGACAGGATGATGTGTGTGTGTGTGTGTGTGTGTGGACTGCAGGAACCTCTCTGAGAGCCCTTCCATGTGGCAGCTCTCAGAGCAGGGTTGGGGTTGTGGGTTGTGCTGCTTGGAGGTTGGATTTGCTTTGCAAAGCAGAAATAGGACCTCTGGAATCTCTGGAAGTCTCCCACTGGTGTCAGCAGTGGTTGTGTCCTGCCACTGTCCTGTTATGGCCTCAACAGGGCAGCCCATGTTGTACCTGGGTCCTTTGGAGGTCCCAAACACCAGGAATGGTCTGTGGGATGCCATCTCCTGAACACCAGGAATGGTCTGTGGGATGCCATCTCCTGAACACCAGGAATGGTCTGTGGGATGCCATCTCCTGAACACCAGGAATGGTCTGTGGGATGCCATCTCCAGCAGACAGAACAGGTCAGCCAGAAAGGGCTGTGGGGTGTGGCCCTGATGGAACAGGGCCAGGAGGGATCTGCTGGTGCCTGAGGTGAGGTAAATCACGAAGAAGTGTTAGAAGTGGTGGTGTGTGCCTGGCAGTGGGAAGGGGCTCCCTGTGCTCTCCAGGGAGATGAGGAGATGTGTTGGATGGGGCTCAGAGCGATTCCCTGCACTGTAGTGTCCTGGATTTAGGGATCAGCTCCTTGGGCACGGGGGAGGCAGGTGCCTGTTGGGGCTGAGAGGCACTCCTGGGGCTGGGGGAGAGGATTCCAGCCCCACTTTGCTGCTGCTGTGCGAGTCTTTTGCAGAAGCTCCTTCCCCTCTGCAGCTCTGTCTGTGCCGTGCAGACCAAACCATAAACCCAAAATGACACCTTTTGTGGTGCACAGCAGAGAGCTCATGAGCTAACCCAGGAGCAGCTCCTGAAGCACAAATACAGAATGCTTTTAAGGTGTGATGGAAATAACTGTCTCACAGAGTGTGATTGTGCTCCCAGGATGGTCCTTTCTTTGGGAGCGAAGTGGTGTCTCTGGAACACAAACCTGCAGCAATGGATGGGACTGTGCTGCTCCTCCTGCCTCCTCACACAGGCAGCCCCTTCTCCTTTTGGGCTCCATTTGAGGCTCAGGACCTACACTTAAGGTCTCATCTTGCAGAGCAACGGAGAATAATAACTCTTATTTCAATATATTGCCATGTCTGCCACTATTAACATTTCCTTGGCCAGCCCAGGCAAGATTGGACATCAGGGAAGTATCACACTTGTATATTCTGTCACTGTTCAAAAATTGAGTTCTTTAAGCTCAGATTCCAAACAAGGACTTATCATGTATTTAAAATTCTTTTATGTGATCTGGGAGAAGAGCATCAACTTGTGTTTGTTCTTGGTGTGCTGGATGTGGCTCCCTTATGTATGTCAGGGAGCCTTTGGCACTGTGAGGAAGAGCACCCCAAGGTTAGTAAAGCTTTTATCTGTCCTATTCAGTTTATGATATGAAAGAAAAATCTGAGTCTGCATCTTTAGCTTGTGGAATTCCTTTGAAGTTGGCACTCTGGTACGCATACATAAAGAATCAGGATCATTTCAGTGAAAAGCTGCTAATACAGATGTTTACTTCTTTATAACAATAACAATGATTTCTGATCACTCCTAAACAGGATCAAAGGCATCAGAATCTCCTCTTTGTTTTATCAGTATAATGAAACCACAATTATACTTAATAATACACTCGAAATGGTTGAGCACGTGGGAGCTGAGAGGAACCTCACCTGTCTGGGTGACACCCTGATGTTGGGCTGTAACAACCCAAGTTTTTTGGGGCTGCTGTGTTGTGCTGAAAGGGGGACCACGAACAGGTGGGTGCAGTAAATTCAGTTGTGTTCTCTGCAGGGCTAAAGTCAGTGATGTGCATTGGTGTACACACCAAGCAAAGGTTCTTTCTTGAAATCACTCAGTGATGGCCAGTAAGAGGGATCTTTCCCTTCTGATGAAGGGAAATGAGGAATGAGATTTTTCAGAATCTTGTTTTGTTTGGGTGGTGCTGGACAAGGGCAGGGTCCCCATCCTGGGTGTCTCACCTGCTGCACCCACCACCAGCCCCCTGATTTTGCCATCTGATCTTTCTTTTCTGAGAGGAAACTGGGGAAGGAAACCCTGCTTTTCAACTAATTTCATCCAAACCCAGCAGAGACGTGGCTCTGGCTTGTTCTGCCTGGAGATGCTGAAGTCTTTTGAGTCCTTCCCTCTTCCCCATCCCAATCTTGTTCTGTTCAGAGAATCATAGAACAGTTTAGGTTGGAATGGACCTTAAAGCTCATTTTGTTCCACCCCCTGTCCTGGGCAGGGACACCTTCCCCTGAAGTGGATCAGCAACCAAGACCTGAGTCCTGGCCAGGACTGCAGTGCTCTTCCCCTCCACAGAACAGGAGGGACATCACAGTCCTCAGCTTGTGCATTTTGCTGCCTGAAGCCTGTCCAGCCCCCAGGGAAGGTGTTGGGAATGAAGCAAACCAGCAGCCCTGCTCTGTTCTGCCACAGCCACCTCTGCCCTGGGTGTTGATGGATCGATCCCACGCTGGTGAAAGGAAGCTCTTGGTGGCTGGGGGAGATGGCAGCTGATGGGCCTCTGAACTACTCCCTCAGTAATTCCATTAGGAGGGATGTCATGGTGTTCCTGTTTAATGCAGACGTGCTGGACTGTGCTGGGAACAGTGAACTGGATGTGGTGGAGGAAATTAGCCCCTGACAGCTGCAAGCCAAGTGCCCGCTGCAAATGCATCTCTGTCAGAGCCAGCAGGCAGCTCCTGTCACCTTCCCATCAGCTGGAATTGGATGCCTATGGAGGTGGTAATTACAAATCCCAGCCAGGCTGCACAGGCTCATTTGTCTCTGTTTATCATCAGAGCAAGAATATTGATCATTACTAAAGCATTAAATGTCTTTGGAGAGGAAGAGGAAAATCAGGTTAATAAAGGCTGACATGCATTGTGGGATGCACTTCTCCATGAAAGTCAGGTTTGGGAAGTGCAAACGTGACAAATGAAATCCCTGTTGTAGCTCTCTGACCTGGTAGAGTTCTCCTGGGAGAGGTGGTGGCTTGGAGAAAACCACTTGGGAGTTTTGTTGCCCAGGTCTGTGTATTTTGGAGCCAGCAGAGTCACTTGGTTTCACTGGGTGTGTGCAGCTGTGGGATTTAATGGACTCCCTGGGTTATGAACCCACGTTGCAGCACAGTCAGGGGATGAAACTGGTGTGATGGAGCTGGAATGAAAGTCTGGGGATAAAACTCTGCTTGGGGGTGGGGGTTCAGAGCCTGTTTCAGGAAAAGCCAAGGAAGTGCCTGCTTGGGGTCTGCTAGTGCCAGCCAGGACTGAGAGGGTGGAATTACTGCAATCATTGCCTGTTTTCATTGGGGGGGACAAACAGAACTGGACCTTTTCTGTTGTTTTGATATCAGATGCTACATTTTTGTCTCAGGCAGCAGAACATGGGTGTTTTCAGCCCAAACTGGTATTTCTCTTGCTGTGCTCTTACAATTAATTTTGCCAGTAGTTTCACAGGTACCTTCTGAGTAACAGTATTGTTACCAATTTTCATTCAAAGCTCCCTTTTATCCAATAACAATTTTGTAGAGAAAGGGCCAAGAATATTCCATGCAGGCTTGGTTTATTTGGGCTGAATTTTATTAACTGTTGATATGCTCCAGCAGGGAACCAAGTTGTAAGAAGGTGATTAGAAGGTACTGGGATCACTGAGCCAGGTAAAATAGGCACAACCCCCAGCCCTCCTGGGCTGAGAGCTCATCTCCAGCTGTGGTGCTGGGGTGTCCATGCAAGGAATAGTCCAAGGAATAGTCAGAACTGACCATTTTCCAGAGTGGGGGAACCAGCTTCACAGATGGAGTTGCTTTCAAATATCTGTAATCAGCAAAAGCCTTTAATCAGAGTTTTAGCCCCAATTTGGGTTTTCACGCGTGCCAATTAGGAGAACCTTGTTTTCTATAGATACAGTCTTTTCTATTTTGAAAGCTTGACAGTTCTAATGCTTTGAAATTATTGAAGCTGACAGGTCTCCTCAAGAACTGTTTAATCTGTCAGATTCTTCCTTCTTTTATCATCTCAATCATTTAATGACTTGAAAAAAAGAAAAACCTCCCAATGAGTTATTTTCTACCTTTCTTTAACTTGCCAATAATTCTAAAGGTTTTTACTTGTGGTAGGAATTTCTCTTTAGAAACAGAGAAGAGCTAATTAAAACATCCAGTATCCTAAATGATGAACTATGATGAAGTGCAGAGTAGTTTGCAGGTGGTAATGCCAGTGTGGGTTGGAGCACAATTTGCTTGTCATGCTTGATGCTGGAAAGACACTCAGCTCCCAGATGACCTTTCTGGGTTCTTTCATTTTTATATTGGATTTTTTCCTTCAAGTTTGTACAAGCAAATCTCACTTTTCTTGGTCTGTGAATCCAGTAATTTTGCTGGATGAATTTTTTCATTTGAGGTCCTGATCAGATTGAAGGAAGTGGCAGATTTGGCACAAACTGGGAATCTCTTCTCTGGGATAATGTGGCAGTAATACCTTGGATGTGCATCCCATAAAAACAACAGTAAACCGTGCAGATAATTGCTTTATAACTTATAATCATTTGCAGTGACTCAAAGCAAGGCTGGAACAGCAACCTTTGGGTTTAATCATGCTTTGTGTCCCTTCTGTCTGGTGTAAATTGCTGCAGGAGCATCAGCACAGTGGTGGGAAGATGGTGAAATTTAGTGGGATCTGCTGAGGTGAAAGCAAAGACATGAATGGATGAGATCAGCACTATGAGTTCTTTCACTCCTTGAGTTAAACCAATTATTGATTGCAGTGGGAGTTTGACTGAATAATGGGTGATGTAAAATGGGTGAGAGCAGGAACCTCTGGATTTGAGTTCAGAATGCTCAGATAACCAGTTTTAGCCTACGTGGTGTTTCTCTTGCTTAGTCATAGCAAGAAGACTGTATTTATTATTCTTTGGAGGGATGGCAACAGGATATTATGCACTGACAATCCAGATTCCTAATTAAAAACAAACAAGAGATGCAAACTCTCCCAATCAAAGTGTTTAATCTGTGGAGGTTTAATTTTTTGGAGCTCTTAGTCCTCCACATCTGCATATATAATGGCAGGTAAATCTCCCATTGTGAATGATTGATTGATGTGAAGATATAAACAAAAGCATTTTGATATGACTTAAAATCACTCAAAAGGCATTTTAAAGACACACTCTCCAGTTGCCTTCTGCCGTGGCAGAGGCACCAGTACAGGGTGGCAGCTTTCACTGGAGTTTCTTGGTGCTGTTGACAAACATAAAGAAACTGTCACCATTTAATTTTGGTGTCTTCATTTAATTTTTAGTGTTTTCCAGTTTCCATCTGAGCTGAGCCTCACTGTACTGGGTCAGCAGCATTTTCTACCTTATCTGTCTTTGATTAGTAGATCCCAGTGCTGTGGGGATGGAGGGGTGCTGGAGCTGTGACTCTGTTTGCACATCCCTGCAGGGCCCATTGCACTGGGTGTTACCTGTGGAGTTCATTTTCCTTTAAACTGCCCTCTGGATCTTGCCCAGCTGTGTTAGCAAGTTTAATTCTGCCCCAGGCAGCTCCCCAATTACTTTTCCACTCTCCTGAGCCTTCCACTGGAACTGTAAGTGGTAGATACACATCCTTTAAATACTTGAGACTTTTGCCATCAGCTCTGCTGGTCTCTGACTCACACCCCGATGGACCAGGCATGTCTGGACTGTCAGGGGGTCTGAATGGTGCAGTCAGTGAGTTCAGCCCCCCAGCACCTGAGGATCAGCCCTTGTTTGTGCTGCAAGCTGTATTTGATGTTTACTCATCAGAAAGGACAAGACATTTGTATTGTGGGCTGAAATACAACCACCCTGGAGTTCAGAGCAGAACAAACAACACAGAGCTGTGTGATGAGCACGTGCTCAGCTGGGAAATGTCAAATGACAGAGACGTGTGCAGGGAGGAGGCTGAATTGCTCAGAGGAGTGAGCAGGAGCACAAACAGCCAGGCCCTGCCACCTCAGAGTAATGAAAGCTCCGAGTTCCATGGGCACTCGGGGGAGCTGAGGCAGTGCCCTCCCCGCTGCTCTGCACCTCTGGAACTTCCACCACTGAGAACAGGGGCCAAAATCTGAGTTCTTTGACGTAAGAGAGGAAATTGCAGTCCCTCAGTGCCCAAGGGGAGCTGAACCTGGTGTTTCTGATGGGCAGTGACCGAGTGGGGCACCAGGATCCTCTTTGTGCACAGGCTGTTGTCTTCCTGCAGCACCAGCTCAGGGAAGTGATGTTTGAATATTTTATGAACATGGACATTGGGCAATGAAAGTCTGTTAAAACATCACTTTGCATGTCCCTTCGTGGTGCAAAGGGACTAATTCCAGGGGGTGATGTGCCACCACTGAGCAAGGTGTGCACAGTCACTGGGCATGGGGGGCCCAGGGGTGGGTTCTGATTCCATTGCAAATATTGGAAATGGATTGAGGGAAGGATCCTGGAGAAGCATCCTAGAAATAACCAGCAGGACAGAATCTGCTAATCATCAGTGACCTAATGGAAGGAAGTGTCTCATTGCAGGGTATGATCTCAGTGTACCAGGGCCATTTCTCTGTTGGGTTTTCAACACTGTGTGAAGCTCCTGCTGGGAGAGCAGCCATACACTGAGGCACATTTAGGCTGTCTCTGTACTTCATTGGAAGAGTAAAGATCACAGTGTGTTCTCACCCTGCATCCTGCTGACCTTATCACCCTCCCAACAGCTGTCTGACCACAGTGCTGGCACTGGAGAGAGGGCTCAGTCCTCTCCTTGTACCCACATCTCTGTGGGGTGGAAGGATGCTGGTGGGAGGGAATGTGCAGTGGTGGGCAAGGAATGGGTCATTGAATTGCTTGGGAAGCCTACTTAGCTTTTTTGAGGGAAATTCTGTTTGAGGTGCAGGTAGCACAGAGAGGGTGTTCAACAGCCCTCTCTGCCATTTGACCAATAGTTTGGGAACAAAAGGGCAGCACAGGAGGGAGAATAGCACCTGATCTTTCCTAAGATTGTGGTAGTGTGACAGACTGCTGCAGTCACTGCCCCAGGGAGAGGTCCCCTGTGAGCCACCAGCCGATGCTGCAGCCCTCATGCAGGACAGGTCTCAGCCACAGTGACCAACATGTGGAGCTGCTTCCCTTCCCTAATTTCCTCAGCACCTCCTGCCCCACGCTGCAGTGTTGGATGAAGTACGTGGTATAACCTAAGAAGTTGGGGTTTTTCTACTCAATTCATCCTCGTTTCCTGCAGGATGAGACACTCATTGTGCTTCTGAAGCTGGAGGAAGTCCACGCTTCTGCAATGGCAATTAATCTTGGGGCAATTTAATAAGGGATGGTTTGTCTTCAGCTGGATAGACCTGTGCCTTTGTATAATTCAATAGAAAACAATAATCGGGTTTGTGCTTTGAAAACCCCGAGCATTGTGCTCAGCTGGGTTTTCAGGGGTTGGAGTGTGGGCTCAGCCCTGGGGCTCTGGGGTCTCTGACCCCCTGGCTGCTGTTGGAAGCTCTGCAGCACAGCTCTGATCCCTCCTGCTGGCACTGGTGTTCAGAACCTCTGAGTATCTGCAAGTGTTTTTTCTCATCCATCTGTGCCTGGCTTTTATTTCGTGGCTCTCCTGTGTGCTGGTGGGAGCAGCTGCCTTGTTCTACAGCTGCTGATTTTCAGGAAATCCAGTAGAGGTGTCACCTGTCAGGTTTTGATGGAGTCTGATGCACAGGAGCAGTGTCAACAGGCAGAGGGAATGATATTTTAGCTTCTCCGTGGTGCCTGTCTTTCCTTGCCCACTTCAGCCCTCCTGCCCTGGGCTGCTGTGCCTCCTGCTGTCCTGGCCACTACCTGCACGGGTGACCTGGGGACAGCCCCTGCTAACAGGTGGTAACAGGTGTGCATTTTAGTGGATATCTTAGAAGAATTGCTGTCAGTAAAATTTAATTTAGTCTGGTTGTTGCTGTTTGCCACTGGGAGAGCAGTCAGTCTCTGGAAAGCTCTGGCTTCTTTGGGAGCCTCAGTGGGTATCAAACCACCTGAAGTAAGAGGGGAAACATCAGTCTCTGGGTTCCACTGCACAACTGGAGGAAGGGGGAACTTGGTGATGTTCCAGGTGTTGGGCTTTTCCCCCCCAGCAGTCATGATTAAAACAACTGCTGACCAACTCTACTAATATGATGTAACTCATATGCCTAAACCCAAAAACCCCTGTGGAGCCCAGGCAGCAGGGCTTGGTGCCACGTTCTGCTTTGCAGTGGTGGGATTCCTGCAGCACCTTCTTGGACTATTCTGCCCTTCCCCTTGCTGTTCCCATGTTTTATCTCCTGATTGTGAATCGTTACAGTGGTGTGTGATAACCAGCTGCTGAAAATGTGACACTGAGGAATTCAGTGCAAGCTCTAGAGCAAACACAGTGGAAAGATTTGGAATGATGCAACTGTAAATCATTTAAGGGGGGGGAAAGAATGAAAACATTGCCTTGCTTTCCTTAACAGGCTGTGGCAGGAGGTGGGTTTTGCTGTTCATGTGTTATGAGGAACATGTGGTTTGGGGGTCTGTTAATGGGGTTTTGTTGGTGCTGTCACTTCCACGGAGGTGCTCTTTGGAATAATTTGCTCCATTCTGCTCCTGCTATTTGCAAGTGAAGAAAAATGGGATTCTGAGGCTTTCTTTGTGTCTTGTGCTGCAAGGAAAAGGAACACTAATAGCCCATGAATAATTAGTGTGTTGTTCTAAACTCATATTCTAGATGGATGCAGTCAGCATCTGCCTGGGCTATCACAGGGGTTTTAGGGAGCTCTGATAGCTTTGCCTTTTGCTGAGGCTGCCTCACACTGCTCATTACAGGAGTACCTTTATCAGAAATAAACCTCAGGGACACGAGGTGCATGTTAAATGTCGGTGTATGTGATTTTTCAAAATGCCACAATCCTCCCAACTAAGCTGTGTGTCCTGGGGAGAGTTTCCCCCTGCCCAGTCCATCTCTGAGCTTGCACTTCACCATAAGCTGCTTTGGCAAAAGGAGTTGGTAGGTGTGGAGAGTTCCTTTGCCTGATGGGTAACACAGATACTCCTGGCAGGTGGCAGCACCAAGGTGGGCAGTATAAAAATGTGTCTTAAGCAATTTTTCAACCTGCTGTTGTGGGTGGCACTGAGCTGTACTAGGACTGACAGCTTCTCTGGAGGGCAAAGGGGAAGCTCAGGGGAAATACAGAGCCCTTTCAAGGAAGAATATGGTGCCCTCGGGGCTCAGGGGCTTTGCTGGTTAATGGCTGCTCTGGGAAAAAAGCTGTACAAGGCACTTAATGTTTACCTGGTGGTTTATGGCTTTTCACAATTTTTTTAATTCTAACCTAAAATGTTATTAAAATTGGTTCTAGTCACTGAATTTCAAGCTCAGCCATGGCCAAGTTCACCAGCAGTGCAGTGCCTGCAGCCCATGGGCACCAGAGTGCCCAAAGCAGGGCAGGGCTGCAGGCAGAGTGAGCCTGGGGGGTCTGTGCAGCCCCCACACCAACCTCTGATGTGCTGCATACACCATGCCAGAGCTTTTAATTTCCTTCTTTCCCTGGTCCACTTGTCCTTATGATCATCCTTTGGATCACCATCAAGTGACAGTGGCAGCTCCTCAGAGCCCTTAGTGTAGAGCTGCTTTCCCACCTCCACGTTCAGCAGCTGTACTATTACTTTAGTTCCTGTTTGTTCTCCAGCTTCCCATGACCCCTTTCTCATCATAGCTCTTTACCTCTTCTTGTTTTTCCTTTCCAATTTGCTCCCTTTCTACCCTCATGTCCTGTTTTGGTGCTGATTGAAGGTGGGTGATTCTTTGGTCTCCCCTGTTCAGCTTTGCAACCTGAACTGAGAGCAGCTCACTCTCCTTCTTCCCTGCCCTCCTGCCCCAAGCTTCTGGTTTTGCTCTTGATCCTTATTTTCAAAGGCTATAATTGACACCAGGGTTGTCAGTGCCTTATTTAGGGAAGAACTTGGCTGTGCATCAGGACAGTGAATGGATCAGTGTTTGGTCACATTGATTGCTCCCATTGAACATATTGGATATTGAACAGTGTAGTCAAAAGCAAACAAAACTGGTATAATTGTTATTCTATTTGAATAGTTGTTGCCCAGTGCAGGAAGAGCTGGGAGAAGCCCATGTTATTAAGGATTGCTTTGCCAGGGCTGTTCACTGCCCCAGTCCCACCCCACTGTGCACTCTGGGTCCCTCCACAGCCGTGGGAGCTGTTTGTGTGAGCGAACAAAGAGCTGAGGGTCTGCACACCCAGGGGATTTACAGGGGGAGGAGAAGGCATCAGATACAGTGATCAGACACTGAGTACTGCCTACCCTACAAATACCCAGCTCTGTCAGCAGCTCAGGAGGAGAAAGCAGCAGTGATTAAATGTACGTGTAAAGTCAGAGCAGGTTGTGTGTGGAGGTAAAAGCAGCAGAGAGAACAAGGCTTGTAGGAGGGATGGAGACAAGGAGGTAATGCAATGTGTTAAGGCTGATTTACATTATCTTGCCAGATAAAAACCCAGATCATCTGCAATTTGTTATTTACAGTTCAGCACTGTGAAATCAATTACTGAGATGCAATTTAATTAAGGCAGGTTAATGCTTAATCTAAGGCAGTAAACCCATAAGACATAATTTCAGTTTACTAATCATTGTAATGCTAATGACTATTTGACATCTGCTCCATTAAATTGGGCAATACATTTTGGTGCCAGTTTAGCCAGTGATTTCCCTGTCCTGTTCACCCAGAACAGCCCTCCTGAGCACGGGGAAGGGTTGGACTCTAGTCATGGAGTTGTTTAATTCTTGCTGCTGAGAATGTTTCCAATAAATCTGGCCTGGGATACAGTTAACCTGCTATAAGTTTGTTAACTTTTGTCACCAAGTCGCTGAGGGTTTTCCCCAGCCATGTCATTGACCTGTCAGGTGACTTTTGGCAAGTTCCTGGCTTCTAAGTTATTCAGTAAAGACTTTCAGCTCTGAAGCCAGTTGTGCCTTTGTTCTTTCCATAATATTATCAGTGTGAAGGCCCCCCTGGATCTAGCAGGAATCTGGGAAGCTGTTTGCTTCCACTTCATTGTTATTCTGCTTTTGTTTCTCATCATCCTGAGGTGGCTGTGCTTTAATAGAAACAGGAGTGAGGGAGAAGGTGGGGAGTCCAAGTATAGTAGTGCTGTGGTTGGGGAGCTGAAGGGAGAACAGCTTCACCTAAAGGGCACTTTGGTGCAAGGACAGTGTGACTGTCCCCTCACTGCTGTGGCAGCTCAGTGCCAGGGGCTGCTCTGAGGACGTCCATCTGCAGCAAATACCCAAAAAGCTGCGTGAGCGAGGCCAAGGCTCACCCTGGCTGTGTGGGGCACTTGGGGCACAGCATCTGCCCTGGCACCAGCTCCACCAGTCCCAGCACAGCACACCCATAGCCAGGGAACCATAAACTGGTTTGGGTGGGAAGGGACCTTAAAGCCCACCCAGTGCCACCCCCTGCCCTGGGCAGGGACACCTTCCACCAGCCCAGGTTGCTCCAAGCCCCGTCCAACCTGGCCTTGGACACTCCCAGGGCTGGGGCAGCCCCAGCTTCCCTGGGCAGCAATGGACCCCAGCCCATGGCAGTGCTGTGCCTGGGCCCTGCTGTTCTCACAGCGGCCTCGGGGCACAGGGAGAGATGTAAACCTGGGCAAGGTGAAGGGTCTGTGTGTGTCAGACACCTCTCCCAGCCAGGGGGAGCCTTCTGGAGCAGATGCTTTCAGAGCCTCTGGACACTTAAAGAGCTGTGGCTTCTCCCAGCTCAGACAAGCTCTGACAGTTCCTGCTGGGGCAGCTTCAGCTGTGCCAGGTCTCTGCCAGCCAGGTACTGTTGTGCAAACAGCACAACTTGATCTGGGCCCACTCCTCCCACTCTGCCACCCCAGAGAGGAGTTTGAGCTGGGACTGGCACCAGGGAACAAGATCAGTGTCATCCGAAGGTGTTTTTATTTTTGTCTCAGAAAACTTTTTCAAAGTTGGAAAATTTTATCACCTTTTCCCATTATTACAGTGGTTTAATATATGTAAAGTAGTTATTCATTCTAATATAAGACTAATTAAATGTTCTTCAGGTAGAAAGAGAACAGAGCTTAGATTTGGGCAGCATTTTTCTCTTCTGTGTGTGAGGCTCTTGCACAATCCCAGTGATGTTTTCTTCGTTCAGTGCAATCCCATTTCATTACCAGCACAGCCTTCACAGGCGTTCTGGTAGGACTTTCTGCAGAGCTGCTTCCCTGGGTGGGCCACATGGAAAACTTCATCTTAGCTAGTTTTCACTCCCATGGACACCTGATGGGCTGTCAGGACTTTGTGCTGAACAAGGATCCCCATATTGTAAAGTCTCAGATTAGAAAATAATTCTTCATTTTTAAGATAAGTTATGTGTATGTTTAACTCAAATTAGTTTTCCGGTGACAAATGCAGCTCTAGCCCTGCACAGAGCCACAGGAGTCAGGCTGAGGAGCCTTCCTGGGGGTTGCAATGGCAATACCTCCCCTCACTAATCCCAGGGCAACTTGTTTGTCTTCTCAGACCCAACAGAATTATCTTTTATTCACATTGATGGAGCCATCACTGTTGTCTGGGATGTTTGTGTGAGTGGGGACTTGGATCTCTTCCTAGCTTCAGAAAGTTTTTATGCTGTAATTTCGGAACTGGTATTTGTGATTAGACCATAAAAGAAGGTAATATGTGGAAAGTGTTCAACTGCTCTTGCCAGGATAGAAAACATACATTGTAATGCATTCAGAAAACAGTCCAAGGGTAGAGGATCAAGTTGTATTTGATTTTCTCATTCTCTATAATAATCATTTTTGTTGTCTTGCAAAGCTCCAGCTTTGAAGTGAGACACATAAAGATTCTGCAATACCAGCAACTGTTTCTCTTTAGCTATTTTCCAAGTGATTTGATTTCCTCAATAGCATTAACTATATGGAGGACTAACAAGTTGTAATTAATGTATTCAGCCATTTTCTTTTGTGACAGGCAGAAATGTGAGTGACAGCACGAAGGGAAGAAGCAGAATAGAATTGGATGCTTGAGAAGATTATCATAACATAAAAACTGACAACTCTCTGGCTCTTGAATAACATATTGTATTACACTGAAAAGGGAGGAAAAAGCTATTTCACAAAAAAAGCCCAATGTGGCTTAGAAATTTTTTGAGGAGGGGAAAGATTTTCAAAAGCCTTTTTAGTGTTCAACAGACTTGAATATTGAAGCTCACAAACAGTGTCTCACGTGCTGCAGTGTGTGTACAGGGGAGTTCATTGCACGGGATGGAAGGAGCTCTCCTGGAGCCCCTTGTTCCAGGGGAACCATCCCTGGTTTGGCTGTGCCTGCCACAGGCACCTTCTGGCTGCAGGGGGGTTGGAACCAGCCCCTGGGGAGGGTGGGAGGCAGGAAAGGGGGCACAGAGCATCAGCTCTGCAGTGGAAAACAGCTCCCAGCTCAGGGGTCAGAATCACAGAATCTTCTGAGTGGGAAGGGACCCCCAAGGGCCATCAAAGTCCAGCACACAGGACACCCCAAGAGACCCTCTGTGTACCTGAGAGTGTTGTCCAAAGCACGGGTAGTTCCTAAGCTCAGCCCTGTGGGGGCTGGTTCCCATTTTAGCAGCTGGGATTGCTCCTTGAGAAGGTGCAGGGGATGACTGAAGAGCAGGGCTGGCTGCCTTGCCTCCCCCCTGCCATCCATCCACCACAAGGTCATCTCTGTGCTTGCCCCTTTATGTTTATTTCTGAGCCAATAAAATTCCCATTTGCTCTGGTACATTTTGTAATCCACAGCTTTCAGCCCAGAGATTGATTATCTGTATTCCTAGATAAAATCAAAGTGCAGTACTTTAAACAGATTTCCACTCAATTATTTCCCCCAGACAGCTTAAATGGTGTTGTGAAAGCCCAGATTAACTCAGGAGTGGCCGAGAGGTTCATTTGCCTCCTGGCATTGCTGCATTTCATTTTCAAAGCAATTTTAATGCTGGTTCTTTAATGTCCATCAAACAGGGGGTAATATTTGATATTCACCCTGGAATCTGGGCATGGCATCCGAGCCAGGTGAATTTAAGGCAGTCAGAGGAACTCTGGATTCCAGAACAAACCAACCCCACGCAATGAGTGTGACTTTACTGCACCCTGTGCCTGTGGGATGTGGTCACACGGCCTGGACAGTAACTGTGTCCTTGGCTGAAGCTTCTCCCATTATCCAGAATTCCCTGTGCTCTTTCCACAGGCTGCTGCAGACCAAGGCTGTCACAGCTTACCTGGCTTTGGTCTGGGGATGATCTTTCCAGGTTCTCCCCATCCCATGGAAATATGGCTGGAGAGCCAAGGCCTTGGTGAAAACCTGCAATTTTAAAATATGTTGGGTGAAAAGTAAAATATGGTTTTGAAGCAGAAATAGAGACTTCCTGGTGGGACCTATTTTCTCTGTGTCCCTCACTGTGGGATAAGATTGTGTTCAAGGATCTTCTTTTCACGAATTTAAATGTGTGGAAGTGAAATTCTTAAGGATATCAAGAAATAAAAATTAATTTCAAGGGGGCTGTTAGAAATTAGGATTGGAGGAGAACTTGTTATTAGCACTTGTTCTAATATTTCAATTTGAGAGTGGAGAACATTTTTGCACTAGATTTTCTCAATAGAAATATAAATTTAGTCCCAGCACAATTTGAAAACACATTAATTGTGAGTTATACAGCAGATGGAGGCTTTAAAACTGTATTATTTTGCTTGATTTATTGATGTTTCATTCAGAATTTTTTTATTTGCCATTTTCTTCTGAGAACATTCAGTGTCACATTGATAAGTGTAAGATTGAAAATTGCCAAGAGAAAAAAAATAGATATTTTTAGCCTAAACCAGACATCTGAACTTTTTGATTCATCAGTGTGTTAACATTTATTTTAGTCAGGCTGTTTTCCCCCCCTCCCCAATAACACTTCTTGGAATGATGAGTGATTCAAAATATCTTTTCCTTACCCAGTTCTACATGAAACCAGGGCACCATAAGTGAGTTCTTCAGTTCTGGGGAGGCAGTTTTGTAATCCAGAACATTGAGATGCTGGTCAGGGCAAGACACATCCTCCATCTCTTGTGATATTGAAGTGTAAATTGAAACTGTGGCAACAGAGTCCAGTCTCAGTGATAAGAAATTGCAGGTGTGTATAGTAGGGGATGGATTCATGCTCACAAACAGATCACAGGTGCATTAGAGAAATAATTGGAAAAGGAACCCATGGCCAGACTCTCCCTGCAGTCGGTCACACCCAGTTCCACTGTCATTGCAGGGAGTTATTGCAGCTGTTCTGACACGGTACCACTGAGATCAGGAGACTCCAGAAGTTATAATGGCACCAAAAGAGCTGCTAAAATGTGAGTCATGATGGAGACCAGCCAAAAAGACGTTATGATGCAGGATGATGACATGTCTCCTTGGGGGATGTCTCCTCTTGAGCTGTGCCCCATTCCCTCTGTTCCTTGGAGTGCAGGAGCGCAGGTTGAAGCACACTCTGAACAGCAGCATGTGGAATAACTGCAGGATTTTGCAGTCTCTGTTAAAGCAGCTGCATCTGTAACTCATTTCATGGAAGTTTTACTACTTTTTTTTTCCTTTCACCATATCATACTTGAAGCTCAATAAAGATAAACTTCCAATAATGTCAGTATATCACGGCAGATTCAAAGCCCTGCAGCCGAGCCCGTATTCCCCAAAGTGCTGTTTATGAGCTGTGCTGTTTTAATGTAGTGGTAGAAGTAAAACCAAACATTTGGCAGTGTCTGTATTTGCACCCTTGGGACAGATGATGGAGGAGTTATTTGCTCCAGTCTTTAATCAATTTTAGGTAAGCAGCACGGGTATACCTTGAGCATCCATATTTTCTAATTGGCTCTCTTAAATGTGAAGCCTCCCATAATTCAGCGGAGAGATTTACAGAGGAGGGAGAGGGGGAGCAACCAGCACTCACCAGTTGGTGCTGTGATGGATCTGCTCCAGCAGCGCGAGTGGCAGGGGGGAGCCGTGCTCTGCAGCTCGTTTGCAGATCAAAACGCAAAGCGGGGGTGATTTCCCGGCGCCGGTTGGTTCCCGGCACCGCAGATCTGTCTGTGCCGGCAGCGGTGCACCAGCAATACTGGTCCTTGGTGGGGCTCGGCCAGTCCGCTCAGCTGGGGCAGGGGGGAGTCTCTGGGACAGTCAGTTCGTGTTATTCCTACAAGGACTTCTCGTAGGGTTGAACCTGCTTTGTGCACTTGGCTGGTGCGGTGTCGGTGCCGTGTCTGCAGAGAGCACTCAGCTGAGCTGCAAGATGAGTCAAAGGTGGAGGTGAATCTTGTAGGGCTGCGTCCAAAATTACATGGGGCGTGGCAATAGAGGAAAAGCATGAGAGAAGAGTGATGGTGAAAAAGGGCTTTACTTTTTTTTGATGCATTCGATCCCATTTGGCTTCTCCTGGACTCTCCCCTAAAGCTCTGTAGCCTCAGACTGACCAAAGTCTTGTGCTCACGTGCATGAACAACCATGTTTCGTGGTGTCCCCTGAAAACATACAGGTGTTGATTGCAGGACGTGAGCCATGGGTGTGTGTCTGGGAGGGAATCTGGAATCTGGGAAGGGTCCCGTGGCTGCTGAGACCATCCAGAGGAAATGAAGCCAAGGCATTTCACAATTGCATTTTGCCTCTGTCTTCAGTGACTCAGTGACACCAAGTTAACCAGCTGGCAAATCACCCAGGGCCATGTGACATATTTGGATATGCACTAGAATAACAAAGGACACTTGGACATCACCTTTTTGTTTGGATGTTGTCCTTGTGTTGGCCATTTCAGGGTAGTTTATTGTATTAAACCATTCAGTAATTTTTTTTTTATCTTTCTCGTGTTCTGATTAATGGCTTTACTAGATTAATTCCCCCCTAGTATTAAACTTTAAAATTATTTAACAGCAAAGGCACCTGACCATTAATCAAAATAATGTATTTGTGCTTATCAGTATTGATTACAAGTCCAGTATTGTGGTGTTTATTGCCCAGGGAGGAGAGGGGCTGCCTTTGTCTTCTTTACTCATGATTTATTCTAAATTAGTGTACATGCATGCTGTGATTCCAAGAGCTGGATAATGATCCCTTCCCTATGTGCTGTATTAAATACATAAAGCCAACATTGTGTTTCTGAAGTGCCCAGCTCAGTGAGGCCTTTTCCTTTGGCCTCCAGATGTGCTTACGAGCATTTGCTAATGACAATTTTGTTTAATAAATCCCGGTTGGGATTCCATGTGTTTGCTCTCCCAGCCCTGACCTCACCTCTGGTCTTTTGATGCCCAACAGTTAGCCCGTGGCCATGGCTCCTGCTGCACCAGCAACCAGTTCTGGTGCTTCAGAACCAACACTCTTCTGTTCTCCTCATTTTGTACTTTATGTGTTGGTGCCAGTCCTGGGCATTTGGCACAACTTGGGAACTTCAAGTGTTTAAGAGCCAGGTTCCTGAAGTGCAGTGAGTGTTCCCAACTCTTTCACTGTGACAGCACCCACAGAGAGCCCTGTTTGAGGCAGCCTCTTCAGCACATTTTTCTTCACAGTTTTCTGCATTTTCAGCAAGCTGGGACACCCTTTGTTAAGATTCAGACTATGCACTGATTACTTTTCCTCTGCTACAGCTTAACTTCTCCTGCATGGCTTAACTTTAAAGCCAAGTGAAAGGAAATCCAATAAAGATAAATGAGATGTCTTTAAAGGATCCAGAAGGAAATGTGGGAGCATCAGCAATGAATGTGAAGATACAGTGAGCTGAGAAACTTGAGGATGAAGGGTTCTTTATGAGGTTACATCTGTTCACAAAGGCTTGGAAGTATTTAAGATAAGTAATTGCTTTAGGAGCAACACTTCTTCAAACTTTCCCGGCTGTGATTCTCTGTGTTCCTGTCTGACCCAGGGCTGATGACAATGGAGTGGTTTGCAGATGATGCCAAGCAGTGTGCAGGAAGCTCTGACAGAGAACAGTTCAGTTTCCTGTGGAATTCCTCATGGAAAATATGTTTAATGTGCTTTTTGAACAACCAAATCTGTTTACCTTTCAGGTTTCCTGCCACCACTGATGACCCAAAGTTTCCACTGTTCAGAAAGACAGGTAAGTCTCTGAACTATTTATTCAAAACTATTTATTCAAAATATTTATTCACCCCAGTGGTGGGATGAGCAGTTGAACATTACCCAGGAATGGTCACCCTCAGATGTATTCCCTGTATTTTAAAGGAGTTAATTCCTTCCAGAATTTGGGATATTACTGTTGGATTCAGTTTGACTGCTCAGGTTCTCTTACACTAAGTGTGTCTGTGGGTGAAGAACGAGAGAGGTGCTTTTTCTTCCTCTCTGGATATTTGAAGCTCTGTAAACAAATGTCCCTGGCTCACAAGTACAGGAAACCATGTGGACGAACACTCAATTGAATGAATATTTGCATCTAAGTGGTGCTTTGCCTGGGACACAAAGCAGTTTTATATCCCCAGCTTGTTGCTGTTCCCATTTGCTGCACTGCTCCCGTGGCCTGGCCGGGGGTGGCCTGAGCCCCACCTGAGTTATTCAAAACAATCCTAAGTGTGTCTGGTCTGAAAATGTCTGAGCTCAGCTGAGGTTGAAGGGGAGTTACCTGGGTGCTCAGTTCCCCAGAGCTGTGCTGGGAAAATCCAGGTACACCTGAGACATTTACGGTGTCAGTGACTGCTGACCCTCGGTTGGCTCTGAACAAACCCTCTGTATTTGTGTCTGGACAGGGCTGGAGGAAGGGGCTGGTTTACAGCAGTGCCAGGGCAATGGGTGTGCCTGGCTTCGGCAGAACCTTTAAAACAGTCAGATAGAGCATTGCTGAGGAGGGGGTGGCTCCTCTCTTTGGCTCTGCTGGGGGGCTGCAGTTCTCAGGGCCAGGGGTCACACTCCCAGACTTCCAGCTGGGGATGGGTGAGGCATTCTCTGTTTTCACCCCAACTTCACCAGATAGCGAGCTCTTCCAAGCTGTGAATGCCAGGTCAGCATTTTAGTTGGTGTTTCATGATTTATCCAAGGAACAGCCAGCCATACCCCTGAGAGCCTTGTTTAAGGAGGAATATTCTGGATTCCAAGGCCAGCTGCCCTGGGAGCAGGCTGTGGGTGACATTTGCAGGTCAGCTGCCCTGGGAGCAGGCTGTGGGTGACATTTGCAGGTCAGCTGCCCTGGGAGCAGGCTGTGGGTGACATTTGCAGGTCAGCTGCCCTGGGAGCAGGCTGTGGGTGACGTTTCAGGAGTGAGTCACAATGCTCAGGGTCCACCGTGTTTGCTCTCCCATGGCTTGAACAGCTTGCTCCCTCCTGCTGGTTTGTAATTCCCTGTCCAAACTCCCTATAAATATCCCAAATGCCAGGACTTCTTCCTTTCTTTCTAAGCCTGTTCTACACTATCTGTTTAATAAGATCTGTGCTTGAGCTGTCATTCCTGATTACACATTCCCCTCGGTTTATATTGCTTCTTCCCAGTGGTCACCAGCACAAATGTCTCTGTGAATCTTAATGCATTTTCTTTTCTCATAATGTATAAATGCCTGAAAACTGATCAAAACAACCATCCTACTTTGATTGTGTATTTTATTTCTGCTGAAAGGTTCAAATGTAATGAAAATAAAATGTTCAATGAGCAAACACAGATTTTCCAGAAGAAACAGGCACATTTAACTTGTTTTGAAAGATGGATGAACACTATTAGTTTTGATATATTCTATATATATCTCCTCACTTGACAATTGTTATTTAAAGATTCAGTTCTGGGTTATTGCTGCACTTATGTCGTAGAGTCATTTTACACCAACGCACGGATCAGTAACTTAATTATAAATCAGTGGGTTTAAGCCAAATGTAATGGAAATAATGTTTCCTTACCCATAGTCTGCTGAGTCTCAGCTGTGGGGATGATCTGGTGGCGAGGGGGGTGTTCCACATGAGGCAGAGCATCCTGAGGTGTGGAGCCTGGGCAGGTTTTGGTCTGGGTTGTGGTTCAGGGCAGTGTTGTGTGAGTCCTGGTGGCAGTGCCTGGGCCAGCACGGGCCTTTCCTGAAGCTGTGGCTCTGCCACAGAAGTTCTAATGAACATCTGCCTAAACTGGAGCAAAACAGAGAGCAAAATTAGAGGGAAATTGTAAATGAGGCTGTATACAGAGCTGTTTATTTATACTCATGAAAACTTTGTTAGTCATCTCTAATACCAAGAGTATCTGTGTTTAACAGATATTTTTGATCAACTGTGAGACCGTGTTTGTAACTTGTTAGCCACTTGTGCCATGTCAGGGGATGTCTGTGTTCATTAACACAGAAAGAGGGGACCCAAGCAGGAGTTGAAGGGACTGAGGTGGATGCTCTGACTCCATCCCCAGACCTTGTCTCTCTGCCAGCAGATCTGCACCCAGAAAAACACCCCCTGCCTCACTGGGGCTGCTTCTGAGTAACACTCAGCACTAGTGAGGAGCCATAAATCCAGGTTTGGAGTTACCAAGCAGGGCCTCCAGGGCCTTGCTGAAACTCTTTTCCATTAAAATCCAATGAAAATGAACAATGGAAATCCCAACTTCCTGGTGGTCCCAGACCAGAGGCAGCACATAAGGTAAGGGATGTACAGCACTGGGATTCTTTTGGTCCTCCCTTTGTCTTTGGTTCCTTAGTTGCCAGGTTATTAACTCCCAGGTGAGTGGGGAATGCCCTGCAGGGAGGAGGCAGAGGCTGATGTCTCTGAAGGCAGGTGGTGCAGGGCTGTGCCAGGCACATCCCAGGAGATGACAACCTGCAGATGCAAAGCTTCGGTGAGGCTCACCAAAGCCCTCATGGGCTTGGGATGAAGTGGAGGAAGGCTGGAGAGCTGCTGTGCACAGCAGTTCTGAGATGTCTCCTCTGGGAGAGTCAAAAGGGGTGCTGGTATAAAATATTAGAGGATATTATTTCTACACTTCATTTTTTAGCAGACAAAGTGATAGGTATTGTTCAACCTGAGCCCCTTGATGCATACTATTGTTAATATTAATTTTAAATCTTTTCAAAACCATCTTCAGAACGTCTATTAAAATATTTAATTGCAAGGTGCTTTTTTTTGCTTCATCCCTCTCATGTACATTTTTCTTTAGAAAGTGAAGTGCTTGTGACTTTGACAGGCAGGCAGGGGAAGTGATCAAAGAGTGTGAGAGGGCAACAGCAGCAAATCCCTGGGAGCCCCACGTCTGGGAGGTTCACTTTGGTTTGCTGGGGGATTTGTAGGACTTGGGAAAGCAACTGATTGCTTGTAATTCAGAAATTAGTACCTGAAAGCTCCCAGTTCTCTTTATCGACTGTGGTTGTGATCTCAGCACACCAGCAGGGGGGGAAGGAGAGGAAATATTCACTGCTCTCCAACCCGACAGATCCTCTGAGCTGGAGTACCTGCCTGTCACTGACTTCTCGTGGGAAATAAATACTGTGTCACACTTCGGGGCTTTCAGAATGTCCCCTCATACCTTTCTCCTAGTTTTCCTCTTTCCACACTGATTGGATTGATTCTAAGAGCTGTGGATGCCCTTGCCTGGAGAATTGAAGAGGTTTAGGAAGCAAAGGGCCTGCGGGTGGTGGCAGAGGGAACTCGAGCAGCTCTGGAGTCAGGGACACGTTGTGCCACGGGAAGGATTGGTGGAGAACTGAAGGTGGGTGGGAAATCTGGGAGAGACTGACTATGGAATGGCAGAGGTGCTCCTGGAGGAAAGGAAGAAGCAGAGGCAGCAGTTTAGGTGTGATGAGCTCTGGAGAAGGGAACCACAGCAGAGGCAGGGAGTTGGATCCCTTGGGATGATGGTCCTTGGGATTAGAAAGGGCAGGTCCTGTGAGAGAGGCCACACACAGAGCAGCTGAGCATCCTCTGGGTGAATCCATTCCATCCCCAGGGGAGGCAGGATAGAGCAAACACTGTCAGGGCAGAACCAGGAGCTGCTTTGGACACGAACATCTGAAGTGCTACAAAAGCACTTGGCAAGAACTGAAGGTGAAGGCACAGCACAGGGACGTAATGGTAAAATCAAGAGCCTCAGGCAGAAAGTGTTGCTTGGTTTAGCAAGTGAGGTAAAAATCAGGAAGAAATAGTGCTACAAATACATTGGAAATAAGATCAGACAGGAAATACAGACCTAGTGACTGCTTACAGAAGCACTTAAAATGCCTTGATAACATGGTTAATTTTGACCAGAGGGTAGAATAAGGACCAGAACAGAGAACAAACAGACAAGAATTTGTTTGGATCTGCTGTGTAGGTCAGGCCACAGGATCTGAGGAAATTCTCCTTAGAATTAGAAAGAATTAATCAAAACTATTTTGGAACAAGGAACAATTATTTTTAATAGCTTGTTGAGCTCAGAGGTGGTCTCAGAACTATCAAAATGCAAATATAGATCCTAAATATAAAAGATAAAAGTACAGTCTAGTGTATTATTGATTAAAAAGCCTAATGAGTTCTTGGAAAGGCTCTGAAATTATAATGAAAAAAAAAAATCAATCCATAACTCTCGGAAGAGGCAACTAAAATCAAAACAGAACAACCACTATGGATTGGTCAAAAGTGAGTCAGATGAATCTAATTAACTGACCTGGTGGTAAGAGGAGAGCAAATAGTTATGATACACCTTTCTTGTATTTCCAGGTAAGACAGGGAGATGTGTCTCAGTGTAGATGCACAAAGAGCTGCTTGAGAAATTAATTTCAGTGGCAGGCCTGTCAGTATTTGTCTGAATACCTGGGAGAGCCTTTCCAGTGAGAGTCCCAGAGGGAAATGCCTTGCTCTCCAGTCTCTTCTCTATTTTAATTAGTGATTTGTAGGATGAAGATCTTATAAAAGATATGGATGACATGGAGCAGGGGGGGATCACGGGAACTGTGGGGGTCAGAACTGAAATAAAAAGGAAAAATGGAGATGTTTCTGAAAAGCCCAGGCTGAACTGCAACAATGTGAAGTTTGAAGTGGTGAGGGGGAAAGACAGAAAGGACTCAGGGGTTTGGAGTGGCTGACAAATTAAGCATGAATCAAAAGTGCAAAGCTCTTGTCAAGGAGGGAAACTCCATCTGGAGTGTTGGAACAGAAGGGTCAGGGGCGAGGAGAGCCAGGCCATTGTCCTGCTCTGCCCTCAGGATGGGCTCTGGGGGGGAGCACTGAAACCCAGAGAGCTCTTCTGCTGCTCTGTCAGGGGGTTGCTTCAACTCATGAGCAGTCTGAGCAAGGAGGCATCTATTTACCATCGTTGGAAAATTTGTGACAAGGATTCGATTTACAAAATGATAACGGAATCAGAAGGACTGCCTCTGTGAGGATGTGCAGCATCAAAATGTGCTGCTGCAAACAGGCCCAACAAACTACAAGCAAAACCAGGGAATCAAAACAAAGCTAGTTATTAAAACCTCTTCATTAACTTTAACCTGCTATAACTAGTAATTTTTTACAACCTTAACCTGTCTGTGGCTGCAGTTTTGCTCCGTTCCAAGGTGGCTGCTAAGACAATGTACAACCAGCAACAAAAATTAGCATCTTGGCAGGGTGATATGAATTCATCCAGAAAATAAAAGGGGTGACATTTGCACCATCTGCTGCAGGTGAATCAGGAGGGGGGAGCAGCTGAGACCTGGAGATGTCAATATTGACATGCTGCTGGAGGGGAGTGGTGGCCAAAGGGCACAGAGGGTGTGGGCACGCTGGGCCAGAAGTGTTTCCCAGACATTTCCCTTCTGACCTGTCCTTCTTCCTTTCCCTGTCTGAGAACCATTAGGGTGCAGTGGTGCTGTAGAAGGTGGAGATGTGGTTCTTCCCTCGGTGCAGCTCTGCAGTGCTTGGAGGGACACATCCCTCAATAAACTGATCAAACACACATTTCCATCTGTGCTCCCAAAAGCTTTCCCGAGCCAAGCTGGCTGGAAATGTCTGTGCTTCCAGCCCAAGCTCAGCCAAGGCCAACTTATATTTACCCATTCTTAGGTACTGTTGTCTCAGGATTCTTCTCCTGTCCCAGGGCTCACCCCTGGTGTGTTTGCAGAGAGCAAACGTTCCCCCCAGAGCTGCCTTTCCTCTGGCTGAACAGCCAAGTCATGTCATGCTCTGTGCTGTCTGTAAGGTACCAGGCTCGATCCTCTCAGCCTTATTTACATGGAATAAAACTTTCCTGCACAGTTGGCACTTCTGATGTCAATGGGACAGTCCCTGGGAGAGGTCACTAATCAATAGGTCTCCTCCAAAGCCCCCAAGGTCAGTAGGAATTTTATTTTTCCATCATTGAACTCCGAATGGAAGCCAACCAGGGTGGTGATGGGAGGAGCTGGATTTGGAGTTTATAAATGCAGTTCTCACTGACACTGAATTCTTGGGGGTGAGATTGAGCTGGGAGGAAACCAGATGAAGCTTTGGCGTTTTAGTAAGAGCTGCCCAGCTGAGTTTTGTGCAGGATCTGAAAAAAGTTACACCTGCAGATTCCCACAACCCCAGAGCAGCCCTTCTCACAAAAAAAAAAAAAAAAAAAAAAAAAAAAGATGTTTCAGGTGTGGCTGACACCTTCACCTCGCTTGATCTGTGGGCAGTGTGACGGTGGGGAGAGGCAGAGGGCTGACAGCATCTGCTCTTCCTCTGCAGCACGAGGAGTGATGGAAAATGAGCTGGAAAGCAGAGATGATTCTCCAGCTCTGAGACACAAAGCCCAGAGCAGAGGGCCCTGTTTTTCCAGGGGAGCATCCACAGCAGTGGGGGCAGCTCTTGGCCTCCCTCATCCTCACCCTGGGCCATGGGAGCTTGGCCTCAGCACCCCCAGGGCTCAGAGCACACCCTCCTTCCTGGAGAATCCTCCTCCTGTCTGACCCTCTGGAGAGCTGTGCTCCCTCTGCCAGTGTGGGAGAAGGGGTGTGTGAAACCTGGCAGTTCGTGAAGTACAGGAAAAATGGGATTTCAGTCAGAAGACTGATGGAAACAACTTTTAAAGCCCGTTAAACCCTGGGTGCTGACATTTGCAGCAGGGAGCTTCTGGCCTTGATGCTCTGAAGTGGCACTTTTCTTCCTAAACACTGCCTCATGTTTCTGTGCTGAGAGCAGGGTGACAGTTACCTGACCCGAAAACCAAGGGGGGAAAAGTGATCTCGTGTGGAATGAAACGTTTTATTTGATTGAAACACTGAAGCCACGAGGTTTCTTATGGTGTTTGGCAGGAACCAAGTGCAGCCTCAGACATGGGGCCCAGCAGGACGAGCCCTCCTCTGCCAGAGCTTGTCCCTGTGCCCGTCCCCCTGGAGACACTGAGCCCACCTTGGGACCTCCTTGTCTGCTCTGCCAGCCCTGGCCTGGGCTGTGCCACAGGAACTGAGCAGCAAGACTTGGGTTTGCTGCAGGAAAGCACATGTGGCCTCAGTGGGTGCTGCCCTGGCTGCTGTGGGGTGCTGAGCACCCCTGGGTCCTGCAGTGTCCCACACTGCTCCTGATGGACGGGGCTGTGCAGGTGGGGAGGAACAGTCAGACTTTGTACCTCTGGAATAACCTGGGAATGACGGGAATTCTCTTGTATTTCCTATTCAGACAGTTCCCTCTCCCTGACTGAGGGCCAGCAGGGCACACCAGGATGGGAAGTTGGTGCAGTGTTTTCCCTGGTTCACTGAACCATTAAAGCAGGTATTGACTTGGACATTATCATAAATTGGTTTATACAGTGAGAGAGCTGAGCAGTGGGGTGGGTGATTGATGGGGAAGGGAATGAGGACTGCTCCAGAGAAACCTGACATCCAGCACAGGATTTCTTTTATTCAGTACTGTTGGGGGTGATATTATCGTTCCTGTTTGTAGTTTCTCCCTGAGGGAGACTGAGGTGTGAGGAGATGTTCATGGAATGCTGGGGCTGGGAATGGGGCAGGGGCTGGACTGGAGTGAGCTGCTGCTTCCCATGAGAGTCTTCCTGAGAGCACTTCAGGACAGCAGGTGGGATTAAAAACATTTCATAGAATCAAAGAATTCCCTGAACTGGGAGGGACCCACAAGGACCATCAGTCCAACCCCTGGCCCTGCCCACGACATCCCAACAATCCCCCCCGTCCCTCAGAGCTCCTGGAGCTCTGGCAGCCTTGGGGCTGTGCCCACTGCCCTGGGGAGCCTGGTCAGTGCCAACCACCCTCTGGGGGAAGAACCTTTCCCTGAGATCCGACCTGAACTGAAGGTTAAACACCAGAGGGTCACTCTGCAGCTCCTGGCAGAGGACATGGGCAGCTGTGCTGGAGCATCCCAATGGTGCTTCCCAATTCCAGACCTTTATACCTGCACTTCATTTAAAATTGGCCACATGTTTTGATAAATGTGTCAAACACAGAAATGGGGAAAAGAGAAGTAGGTTGCCAATGTGACCTCCAGCCATTCCTGCCAGTACAAACATCACTTTTTTGGTATCTTTTAAACTATCTTAGGTTCAGCTAAGAAGTACTTCAATTTATTTTTATGGATTTAATTTTTAAACGCTTTCACTTGGAAAAATTACTTCAAATTTATGATTATTTTCTGTGAAATTTGCTTTTTTCATCTGTCCCATGGTTTAAAAGTTGACTGCTTACTCAAGAGAAAACCACTTTGATGTCATGGAAGTAATGAACACTCTAAAGCCCCTAAATAAAGAGACTTTTGAAAACTTTCAGTTTTGTTCTCAAAATGGCTGATAATGTCATTTATTTTTCTTCATTCCTTTTTCACTGCTACGAGAAGTACAAAAAGAAAGGGGAGAGCAAACAATACCATGGGAATAACAACTGAAATATTTTTATGGGAATTAATCTATCTCTGTTCTAAAAATGAGCAAGAAAAGCAGAAATAATTCTGTGAAATCAGTAGGAAAAACTCATGTGTCTGTCCCTGTCCCTCAGCTGTCAGTACTTGGCAAGGGACGGAGATCCCACACGTGGGATGAAAATGTACAAGTGTGATGAGTATGTCATGAAGGAATACTAAAAGAGGGGAGATTTAGATGAGATATTAGGAAGAATTTCTTCCCTGTGAGGGTGGGGAGGCCCTGGCACAGGTGAAGCTGTGGCTGCCCCATCTGTGAAGCCCAGAGAAGCTGTGGCTGCCCCATCCCTGGAAGTGTCCAAGGCCAGGTTGAAGGGGGCTTGAAACAACCTGGGCTAGTGGCCGTGGCTATCGGGGCATTGGGGGGGTGTCAGCTCTGAGAGATGTTCTGTGGTGAGAAAGCTCAGTGTGGTGGTGGTGGGGCTGGAGAACTTCCTTACAATCTTCCAAGCTGACCTCTTGCAAATTAGGTTACAAAATTCTCCTGACTTCTCAAATTAGACTATAATTCTCTTTGCCCAGGAATTTAAAGGGAATTGATAAAAAGATACCAAGAAACCAGAACCCAGAGAGTTCCTTTTAAGTGGTTCCCATGGTACCTCCCCCTGCCTGGCAGTAGCAAGTGCCTGTTTCTAGTCTGGGTTTAGTTGGTTTCTGGTCCCCTGTGCCTTGTTATGCTTTTTACTTTGATTTTCAAAGCTACCTCTCCTCAGAAACACCTCTTCTGGATAGATTTTGGACTCAGCTTCCTCTTGGGTAAAGCAAGTAGACTGAGGTTCTCAAGTCACAAATCCTGAATAATTTTGTGTAACTTGTTTCCTAAGTCTTTTTCTGTGCTCTCCATTGGGATTGTGCCAGGGAATAGCCCCCTGCATCCCCCATGCATTTTTATAGAACCTCTGGAGTGGCCAAGGCCAGGAGGGGAAGGGTGGCCACTGTTCCTTTCATGCTCTGGAGCTGGAAGAGCAGTAAAACTGGAGAGCGACTCCCGGGGCTCCGACAGCTGTAGTCTCTTCCTCGCTGTGTTTTCAGGGAGGAATCTGTGTCTCCATGTGACTGCAGCTCTGGCTGCCTGTGCCCAGACTGCCAATGCCCAGTGAGTGATGTTGCCTCTGTTCTGCAGCACTGACTCGGGAGGAGTCTCCTGAATCCCTGGAAGGTCTTGAAATGTGGTTTATATGACCTTTGTGACTTGTGAGCTCGGTGCCAGACCTCTGGATAGATGGGTCACTGGAGTGGTTCCTGCTGAAACCCCTCAGTTAGAGGGTGCTCAGACAGGGGTAGGAAACACTCCAAGAAAAACAGTTGTGGAGATGGGAATGATTGTGCTCACAATCAGTTCAAAGTGGAGATGTTCTGTGAGCTGATGGAGAAAACCAGGAAAACCAGCAATGCTCCAGGCTGTGCCTGGTGGTGGATGCAGCTGGAGCTGCTCTGGGGCTCCAAAAGTGTCTGTGTGTTTGTAACAGGAGTTTTTTCCCAGTCTCTGCCGTGTTCCTGCTATTTTTTTCCCCCAGCATTCCCTTGTTTCTCTGTTTCTTCCTTTCAGACTTGGATTCATTTTCCTTTCAACTGTAGATTGCTGAAACTTTCCCTGGCTGTATTTGAGCAACCTTGAAATTTGGCTGAGCCTTGGTTTCCCTTTGGCTGCTCACTCTGGATCCCGTTGGTAGGGTCAGTTCTTCCAGCACAGCAGAATTGCTTTCCTCAATGAATGTAAGAGCCCACAGTTATTTTTCGTTCCACTTCTTTTTACTCAAGCTGGACTGATTTGAAGTCTTGTAACAGTGTCTCTGCACACGTAGATTTGACTTACAGAATGACAGAACCCATCAGGAGATGGGTTTTCCACATCCCTGAAGTGTTTGAGACCACAGTGGAAGGTGTCCCTGCCAGGACAGGGGGTGGAATGAGATGACCTTTGAGGTCCCTTCCAACCCAAACCCTTCTGTGATTCTATGAGGTTATATCCCCTCTGCAGCTGGACCAGGCACAGTTCTGCCAGGCATTCTGTTCCATAGAGGAGTCTGTTTCTCTACAGACACAGGAGATATTTTTTTATCCCCCAAAAAGGAGCTATTTTGCACAGTGAAGCTTTTGATGAGATTTTTAATTATTCTCCCGGGCCAGAAAACAACACAAGCCCATCTCTAGTGTGATACATTGTCATTGCTCCCCCAGTCACTAATCAAATGGGATTTACAATTAGGGATTTCTTGATGAGCTGGTAGAGGTGAAGCTGAATCCTGTGGGATGACAGGCACAGTTTGGCACGGGAGCCCTTCCCTGGGGGTGAGGTGGCACGAGCAGGACATGTGTGAGTGTTGGCTCCCAGAGCAGGAACTCAGCGAGGGCATTTCTCTGTTCTCTGTTGTGAGCTGCCCTGTGTTCTCACTGTCTTTAATGTGCCTCTGATGCACTTTGATTTTATTGATACAAACCTAATGAACGGTGTATGATTTGTGTGGAAGAAGAATCATCTCCATCCCTTTCTCTCTGCCTGAGTCAGCACTGTGATGCCTTAGTGCCAGATCATTAACCCTCTGCTGCAGATGCTGCAGAGGCACAGAACCAATGCTCATCACCTGCCCTGCGCCCCGGTCGAGCAGGGAGCAAGGGAGGGATGGAGGTGGGAGGGGGAGAAATCCACGGCTGGGAACAGATCCACAGCTGGGGACAGAAATCCACAGCTGGGGACAGTGTGGGCCAGCATCAGAAACCCCAGTGTCAGCAATAATCTTGGGATGAACGTGGTTTTAGATGTACATTACAAATGCAAGTAGTGGATGTTCCTTTGCTTGTTTTTCAGTGTATTTTTTTTCTATTTGGGAAGGGCTTGGCATGAAATAGTTGGGTTTTATTTGCACAATGGGGAGTGGTTTGATGGTCAGATGAGGAGTAAGGAAAAGGCACCAAGATACCTGCATTCAGATGTGGGAAGCAGGGCATGGAAACAAAGGCTGCATCAGCTTCCCGAGGTCTGAGGTGATGTTTCCAACCATTCAGAGCATTGTGACAGGCTCAGCAGGCCCTGTCCTGGACCGTGTGTGGCACATCCATCACATCTCAGGGCTGCCCAAGCTGTGTTGCTGCAGGCTTTGTGCCTGCTGGTCCGTTTGGCTTGTCAACATTTTCAATACAAAATCCAGGCTGGCGTGAGCAAAGTCAAAATGTTTGTGTTTTCAGAGCTGACAGGCAGCCTATTTCTGTACCCACCTGGTGTTCAGGAGACTAGAGGATCTACCAGACCTCTAGGAATGGTGCTGCCAGAGAGTCCAGCCTGCATAGCTCCCTGCTGCCTTCAGCCTGCTATAATGAGTAATATTTTTTAAAAAAGGGTTAAAAAAGCATTTTTCATTGGGATGATCTGTGAGCATTTGCACTGACAGAGCTTTTCCAGGTGATTCTGGAGATCTGTCTGTTCTCAGTGTTTCCGCTCGTGCCACCACCCGAGGCTGGTGCTTTGTTCCCAGCCCTGGCAGGCTGGGCGAGGGGAGCCCCCACGGGGGGTGTGACAGGGGACCCTGGAGCCATCTCTGGGAGCACTCTGGGACTGTTCCTGACAGCCCCATGCTATCTCCTGGTGCAGGGTCAGAGATAAGGAGCCCTGCATGACAAACCCACTAATTCAGCTGCGACTCTTTTTGGAGTCCAACGAGTCAGGCCGAGAGTGCCCGGCCTGGCACTCTGCAGTGACCGATGTCATTGCAATTAGCGTTTCATCTGGTCTATTGGTTCAGCCCAAATCCTGGCAGCAGTGTTTGGACACTGTTTAATTTGCAAACAGATGCCTCCACCAGCTGCTCTCCCCGTGCAGATGTTTCCCCCTCGGAGCAGCGCTGACGAGGTCGTGTGGGAGTGTGGGGCTGCCCGGATGGACTCGGGGCACTGCCTGGGGCTGGGCTGCCCACAGCACTCCTGGGAAGCCTTTTTTCTGCTCCTCCCTCTGCAAGGGCTCGTTCCCACTGGCAGAGCCTGGCACAGCTCGGGGTGTGCCCGTGGGTGCCCGCTGGGTGCTCGGTGGGATTGTGCAGTGGGACCCCGGGGCCCAAGCCCTGCTCCTCCTTTCTCAGCCTCACAGTTGGTTCTGTTTGCTGGAGTAGGCCCAGTTTGCAGGGCCCTTGGTTAATGCTCTCTCTGAACGCTCCCAAGCCCTGCTCACCTGCTGCCACACAGGCCTAGGGGCAGCAGCCCAGCTCGGTGACCTGGAAAAACCATTGAGTTACTGAAAAACCTCATCCTAAGGGTGGTCCTATAAAAATTAGCAGCAATTAGTATTATTTGAGTCAGAAGTCTGAATCAGAACGAGCAAAAAATTTGTGATTTTCAACAGGGAATTGCAAGGGGGACGTTTGGGAATCCAAACAAGCCCTGTTGACTCCCCTGTGGTGGTCACTGGCTGTGCCACCAGCTCTGGGCTCCTCTCACCAGAGGCTCTGCAATCTCCACCACTCCCAGCAGGATCTGGTAAAACTCTTTGCTTGCTTTCACTACAGATCTGAGCTGTTATTTTCCTACAAGCGTTGGAGCCTCTGGTGTCCCCTGGAATGTGTTATTCCAGCAAAGCATATTGTTGCTATAACTACCAGTCTGGTTTGCCTCTGACGTGCTCCTCGTATGCCTGATGGGGCAATGAGCTTTGCACACAAATTCATCCCCCCTCCTTTGTATTTTCTTCCTCTTGCTGCCCCAAATGCTTATTGCTTACCTGCCACACAGAATGCATGTGTTTATTTACTTATTTATATTTAAATTCCAGATTGGATGATAAAGGGCTAAATCAGGGGATAAATTGATACATTAGAGAATAAATTAGACATTATAATCTAGAAGTAAACGAATAGTAAATTAGAGAATAAATCATCAGCAGTGCTCTATCACCTGTATATGAAAAACCATGGAATGAATCTTGTTGGATTCTTTTCTTTCCGTAATAGTCCAAATGAAAAAGCCACATTTGCAAAGATTAAATCTTGTTGCACTTTGTGCATGATTTAAAGATCTGAAAGTGAAAGAATCCTTTGATTTTCAGAAAAGAGAGGGAAAATTACTAACAATCATGACCCTAATTTGAGTTACAAAATGGGCTCTGGTGGAGCTTTCCTTGGGTTTGGTTTGTCAGTTCTGTTTTTACCTGCCAGCAGAACATCTTCAAAAGAAAATCTCTCCAGACAAATAGCAATTACCCATCTAATTACTCACCAAGGACACCATGATAGCAAGATTTACAGGAGTGCTCAACATGTGAATTGTTTTGGGGTCCATCCAGCCTGTTGTAGAGTTAATTTATCATCAGCTGCATTGTTTGTTCCAGAACTTTGTTTGTTGCTGGCTCAGGTCTCTCTGGATTGGATTTACACCTTTGGGTTTGGAGTGGGTTTGGGGATCTCTGCTTCAAAAGGGATTTGCTTTCTGCAAACAGCTGCAGCCAGGTTGCAAAGAGCCCAGCAGTGTCACGGGCCATGCTGGGATGAGACCTGGAGAAACAGGAGTTGTAGCTGCAGACACACCCAGTTCAAATGAGCGGCTTGTTATGACGTGACACTGAGAATGAAGATGTCAGTGAGGAGTGACACCTCCTGGGACGATCCCTGTGCCGGGGGTTGTTGGGAGCACGCCGTGTGTTCAGCCCCTGCTGGCTCTGGGTGGTGGAGCTGCAGCCAAAGCTCTGCTCTGCCTGCTGAGGATGGTGCCAATGGCACCCCATCACTGCAGCCCTGCCTGGAGATGGAAATACAGGCACAGAGAATGCTGCTCTGTGTAGTTCAGTGTTCTAATAATATTTGTTTGTGTGGAGGATAATGAAGTGTAATCATTGTTAAATTTGTAAATGAAGTTAATCCCTGGTATCTGTCATAAATATGGAAAGACTTGGAAAGCTGCTGAATCCAAGGCTTAATTCTAAGTGGGTTCTGCCTGACACTGGAAGAAAATTTACCACAGAGGCTTGGGCTGCCTCAAGGACTCACTCTGAGCTGGGTGAAGTGGCAGGAGGTGGTGATGAAGGTGATGACGTGCTTTGCAGAACAGGGCTTGGGGACTTTCTGGGAGGGACCACGTGAAACACTTTCCTCCCTAAAGGCCAGTCCTGATGCAATAATAGAAATAAAACAAAAGCAGTGCTTTTATTCCGGGTTTATAAGGGCAGGAGAGACCCACAGATGGTTCAGTGTGCTCTCTCTGTGTTACAGAGAAGGGAGTCTCCTCACTCATCCCATACCCAGCCCGGCACTGCCTTTGATGGTGAATCCCCTTTGGAAAGGTGCCCAGCTGGGTCTGCAGAGCGGGCAGAGCTGCTCCCCCAGGCAGCCCTTCACTGTGCTTTTAACTGTCTGGATCAGCTTTCACCTCCCAGCCAGTGCTTCTCCTCAGGCCTTTCTCCATGAGATCAAAGAGCCCGTTGGTGCCCTGGATTGGAGTGATGGGTTTCCTGCCTGAGCAGCCCCGAGGTGCTGCCCCGTGTCCAGCAGGGCCAGGTGGCTGTGGCCATGGCAGTGTGACCTGCCTGCTCCCCAGGGCTGTGTACAGCCCAGCCCTGTCACATTCCACACACTGGCACTTCTCTGAGGAGCCCCTTGCCTGTGCTGGAGCACAGCATCGGGGCTTGGTTGGAAGGAAGGAGACAGAACAAATCCATGTTACTCAGGCAGCATCCAAAGCTGGGAAGAGGTTTCACTCCAGAAGGTGGGAAGACAGGTCTCTTAATCAACAATGTCCATTAAAAAGATGCCATGCATTTATCCTAGGCCTTTTCTAGGGAAAAAACCCCAGTTACCAAATTTAAACTTTAAACCCAAGTGTACAAATACAGCCACCTCCCAGTGAAACTGCCTGTTCCCAGCAGAGTGGCTGTTTGCACGTGTCTCATACACGGCTTGTTCAGTCACAGGCTCTTACCTGCAGGTGTAAGCAGCTGTCACCTCAGGCTATGGAGGTGCCTTTGGAAACAGCCTGTGTTTGCACCCCCAGGATCAGCAGGAGTGCCTGGCCCTCCTCAGCACGGCGTGAGCTGCACTGAGGATTTCTCAGAAGGCCTGTTCTTAGCCTTTAATAAGAACAACTTCAGTGCAGTGAACAGCAATATTTTCAGCTGTTCCTTACTGATTTTCATTGCCAACCCCCAGATGGCCACGGAGCTGAACTGAATCAACTGGAGCAATTAGAA
The DNA here is from genome assembly GCF_003945595.2 of Pipra filicauda. Taxonomy (NCBI): domain Eukaryota; kingdom Metazoa; phylum Chordata; class Aves; order Passeriformes; family Pipridae; genus Pipra; species Pipra filicauda. Next base: position 837,942 of record NW_024103873.1, read on the forward strand.
GCCCTGGGTACCCCGTAGGCTCCTGCTCAGAACGATCCCAGCCCTCCGAGGCAGAAAGCAGGTGGCTCGCTTCCTTCTCATCATTTTTCATTTTTGTTTACCTCTGTGTTCTCAGACACAGGCCAGGAGTGAAACTGGGAGAGCCAGAAATAGCAGGAAATATGGTCTGGCTGAAAAGGGTTGTTGAGACTCGTCCTTTCCTTGCATAAAGCTCACAGAGATTTGCATGTGCAAATGAGAGCGAACACGGGGACATTTAAACAGCAAACTCCAGTGAGTAAGTTACTGTTGGAAGCACAGGTGGGAATGCTGCGGGTGGGAATGCTGGCTCGTGCTGCTCACAGGTGAGGAGCTCTCTGGAGTCTGAGTCAGGGCAGGGTGTCAGGTTGGATCTCAGGAGAAGGTTCTTCCCCCAGAGGGTGGTTGGCACTGACCAGGCTCCCCAGGGCAGTGGGCACAGCCCCAAGGCTGCCAGAGCTCCAGGAGGGTTTGGATAATGCTCTGAGGGACAGGGTGGGATTGTTGGGGTGTCCTGGGCAGGGCCAGGAGCTGGACTGATGATCCTTGTGGGTCCCTCCCAGCTCAGGTTATTCTGTGATTCTGGGTCAGGCCACCCAAAATTTGTTCCACTGACTTCAGAAGCCTTCTGTGCTCCTGGCTGAGTGTGCCTGGTGCTGGCACAGTTCTGTGTTCTGTGCTGTCCACATGAAACACAGGTCAGCCCCTCTGGACATCTGCCACCTCCTGTGGTAAAATTCCTGCTCTTAGAGTACAAATCTGTGGACATTAACAAAACTGAGCAGTTGTTAAATGTGAGCAAACAGCCCTTGGAGCAAATGTCTGATGATTCAGTGAGGTCTGTTAAGGCAAAAACCTGCTGGTAGTTCACTGAAATCAGTCACCTGTTGTTTAATTCCTTTTAAATTTACTTTTAAGTACTGCATTCTAAAACTGTGATGCAGATGCTGAAGGAATTAAAGAGCTGGGATTTTGTGTTTTTTTCTGGTCATGGTGTGGTTTAGTGGGCATGGAGGTATTTGGTCAAAGGTTGGACTTGATGGTCTTGGAGGTCTTTTCCCACCTTAATGATTCTGTAGTTTATATGTGCACACACAGGTCTGTACCAGCACCCTGCATTTGATATTTTCTTTGTGAGTACGTGCCAGTATTCTTGCAGATTATCAGAGAAACATCCTGAATGTAACATGAATTGAAAGTACAAATGTTCCCCGGGCTTTGGTTTATTTTTGGTCATTCTGCAGTACTGCAGCAATGGTCTGTTGGTATTCCAGGTGCCTGGAACAGGTGCTTTGTACATGTGTAACCAGACAGATCTGAGGGAAGGCCCTGCCAGGCGTGAGGGAACAGTGGCATTTGCTGGGGAGGTGCTGCCCCTGCATCTTGGGAACCCTCCCCTCGACCTTGTTCTGTGCCCTTGGGTGGTTATTCAGATACCTGACCTGAGCGGGGGGCAGATGTAGGGTCCATTCCTTTCTCCAAGGGTTTAGTATTTCATCTGTGCCTCTTTAATATAAAGTACTGGAATGACCAGAAATTCGTATTAATTTTCAGTCTTTTTTCTGGCCCAGTGACCATCTAATTAATCATGTCAGCAGTACTCCAGAGCAACAACTGGCACATAATGCAATCAGCTTGTTTGGTTTTACTGTGTGGACACTGGAGCAGGTTTAGGATGGAAAAAATCAGATTTTGCATTGTGTTGATGGAAAAGATGCATTTTTTCATCCGCCTCCCCCAAACATGAAAAATGTCTTTTTTTTCCCTCACTATAGATTAGATCCATGTCAGGCTGTTGGCTGGTTTTGTGGTTACAGGAATGAAGACTGAAAATTACATGATCACAAAAGTTTGGTTGAACCCTGCTGGAATCTCCTGACTGGCTAATCCATAAGGAAAAAAAGATTACCGGCTTCTCCTTTTTGGTTTGCCTTCAATAAGTGCTAAACAGGTGAACGGGGAATCTGGGTTTGCCCTGTAACTGGTTCTCCCCAGCACAAACTTCAGAAATAACAGCTGGAATTGAGGAAATTCTTAAATTAGCTTCATTTGCCTGAATTTGCAGTTCCCATTAGTTCACTCCTGGGCAGTTGCTGTCAGGACTCGTGTGTCCCTGGTGTCCACAGGAATTGGGGATCTCAGGTGGCTGTGGCAGGGCCCTCCCTGGGATCTGTGTCTCCAAATCCATGGGAGCAGTCAGTGAAAGGCACTGGCTGCACTCCCCACCCTTCCCAAGGGACTTTTTCAGTCCCCTCCTCTCCCCTCCCCATCATTTTACCTTTCCAGTTACCTTTTAGCTCACAGTGGGACAGACCCATCCATTTGTTTTTATCCTTAGCTTTCTGCTGAACTCTCACATCCCCCCAAAACCCCTTTTTCCACCTGGAGCAGTCTGTGCACCAGCCAGGCCAAGGTTTTCACACAAAATCTTGGCAGAATCTCTTTGCTTGAACATATTTCTACATGTTTGCTTTTGTGAAAGCAAACAAGCCCTGTGAAGTCTTTGTTTAGCAAGGTTATGAATTATTTGCTTATTTAGCTCCATATTTGTGCAGCTGCTGATATTACATCTTCGTGGTGGCGGCTCTGTCTCATTCAAATAAGTAATAATGGTGGTAAATTTAATTAAAGGAGTTAATATTGGTTTTTGTTGTGATCTGCCATGGTGATTCCACCTGCACTGTGTGGAGGAAGCTGTCCCAGGCTCCCAGGGCAGGGGAGGGGCTGTGAGGCTGAAGGCACTGAGGAAGAGCACGGTGAGACCCCCCAGATCTGGGCTGTCCAAGGAGGCCGAGCAGGGTGTGACACACTCCCAGGGGTATTGATCCCCCAGTCAGGGACATTCTGTGCCTGATAAATAACCTGTGGGGGTGCACACAGGGAACTGCTGTGGAAACAGAATCCAATTCAGATTATGGGTTAAATGGGCAGGTCTCGGGTGCATTGTTTATGTGGTTGTCTCCAACATTTCCCTTGGACACAGTTCCTTTTTCAGTGTTGGATGGAGTGGTTTAGCAGGCTTAAAAGTAACCTGAAGCAAAGCTGAATCAATTTCATAGGCAAAAAAACCACCTCACCTCAAAGGTTTAAAGTATAACCACAAAAGACCTTCAGGCTTTATTGCAGTGTAATTGAGAGCACATAATAACCCAGTGACAGCATGGCCAAAATAATACACACTTAAACCAAAGGAGAGAGAATGAGCGAAAAGAAAGAAAAAATGGTGAGATGGGAGACTTTACAACCATTGCCTGTTGTTTTTGTTGCTGTGATTGTTTTTCCTCCCAGTCCCATTAAATTATGTTTATACTGGATTATCATAAGAAAAAGGTATCATAAAGTTTTATGAGGAGAGTCTTGGAGGGGATAAGTGTTTGCAGGAGGCTGCTGTTGACTGCCTGAGCAATTCATTTCGTGGTGGTTGTCTGAGAGGACCTGCTGATAGAATTGCTGCTTGGAGGAGGATGTTGGGGAAGTCATTTCGGGGAGGACAGGCAAGGTGACACCGCCGGCAGCGACAGCCTGAGGCTGGGACCACATCACTCATTGCACCTCCCCTGACCTCATCCCAGTGATGGAGCTGTAGATTATCAGGAAGATTGATCTGCCTGGGAGCTTCCTTGGTTCCTTGCCCAGGGGAGGCGGGTGCTGTCGCAGCGAGGCCCAAAATGCTTCTGAGAGCTGGTGTAAAAGCTGCTGTAAAAAATAACTGGCAGCTCTCCATCAGTCATTCCTGGCCAATAACAAGTTTCTATCACAGGTCTCTATTTACTGGTCAGCTCAGGCTCCTTGTAAATGATCAAAGATCCCTGCAAGGTCACAGTGGGGTAATTGGGAATTACTGCTCAACAGAGCCGTGCCCTCAGCCCTGCCTCGACGTGGGCTTTGCTCTTTAAACCAGGCCACCACCACGATCAATCACATGGTAAAATTCATCACACTCAGCCTCCCAGAGCCCTTGAGACTGTCAGCAATTGAAGGCTGATTTGGCTGCCGTTGTCCTAATGGATCTTTTCCTTCGTGCCGTGCTGCAGAGGATAGAGCTGCACCTTTGAGCATCCCTCCAGCCTGCAGAAGGCCAAGTTATGAAAATCCACGTGTTTAACAGAAAAAGACATACTTTAGAATTGCTTTTTGCAATTGTTGTTTCAAGATTTCCCCAATAAGAACCATTTCCATGGACACAGAACTTTTTCTACTGAGTCCTTATAGTTATGAGCTCCCCAAAATCCCATATAATCACCTTTCAGGAACGACGCCTGTAAAAGAAAACTTTAAAAATTTTAAAACTTAGAAATCCCCCTGCAACGGCAAACATTGTGAACTTAATTTACCAGTGCAAACAAGAGGAGCCAGCCAAGTTGCCAACAGAGTTATCTAATTTGTTGACAAAGAGATCACAGGCAATGTTTTGTTTAGTTCTGTGCATCTGCATTTGTTTTCTGTCTGATCAGGTCTGTAATCCAGCCACTTCTGCATGGGGAAAGCTGTTCTCTGTCCTTCCCGGTGCTCCCTCCGCAAAGGGCAGTTGGGGGGTTTAAACCTTGTTTCTGACTCTTTCTGGTGCCAGGATCTGCTGACCTTCAGGTGGTGAAGCTGTTTGGGGAAGGTGATGGCAGGAGGCAGGGGGGTTTTGGGGGGATGATGATGGTGTGGATGTGCCTGCACTGTTAGTGGGAATAACGGGGTCCTGTGTGCTTCCAGCTGGGGGTCACTTCAGATGTGATCTTCCCAAAGAAACCTGGGGTTTGTGGAAGTTTAACCAGAGCAGAGCAGCCAAGTCCAGTGATGGGGCTCCTGGCTTTGGCTGCCTTGTCACAGCCCTGCTCACTCCCAGGGAAACTCTCCCAGCCCATTGATACTTTGCCCAGACAGGGAGGTGTGTTCCCTGACCAGGAGAACCTCCCTCTCACTTTCAAACTTAATTGACCCTTTCCTTCTTCTCTTCCCCCTCCATCTGCTAATGCCCATCCTTTTGCCTCACCCCAGGTCCAACATGGCACTGTGAACCCCCCCAAACTCTTCAGCTGCTGTGACACATCAGTGAGCACCTGCACTTCTCTGCCATGGCAGTGGGAGATGGAGAAGAGCAGAGGTCACTCGGGCTCTCACCTAGTGCCAGTGAAGGTTTACCTTCAAGAATCCATTTATCATACTCAGGAAATCATTCCGTGTATGCTCAGATGACAGGAGGGACTGGATGGGGTCATTCTGTTTCAGGAACAATCTCATTTGGCGTGAAAACCTTGTGACCCCAAATTTTGTCTCCTGACCTCTGAATAACAGTGATATTTTATTCTTTCCCTGACTCTCTCTCTCTTTCAGTGACCTCTTTAAAATCATCGCTCCCCTGTGCCAGACAAATCTACTCCTGTTGACCTTCCTTCTCGAGACCATATCCCCAATCACTTCATAATTTTGTTGCTTGTCTCTGAATTCTCTCCAATTTGTCCAAATGAATGGCACGGGGGAGCTGCTTGGGAGTAGGAGATATTAGTTCAGGTTGTAGGGTGATTGTTCACATGAGAAGCTGTGGTAATATCTCAGGCTTTTACATAATGAAAATGGATTTAACTCTATTTTCCCGTTAGATCCTTGATAAACTGAATCTTATGGCTGCACAATATTTTGTGTTTGAAAGGCAACATTTATCTGGACTTCCTAAAGCAAGGAATTTATTTTAACAGCATGTCTCATAGCACTGAAATATTACTTCTCCTACTACTATTATTTTGCTAATATTACCACTACTACTGACAATAATAATACCACTTAATTGTTAATGTGCCTTTCATCTTCAGGAACATCAAACTGCTTTACAGACTCCTCCACCCCGGAAAGCTTCGGAGCCCCTCAGCACTGCCACACCATGTTGTGGGGCAGGAGGTGAGAACTGAGCTTTCCAAGGAAAATTGCCCGGGAATTCCAGTGAGAAGGGTGGGAGCACACCTTCCCAGGGCCCTTTAGGTCAGGGTTTGAGATGCAGCTTTAGAGCTTTGCTGACCTTTGCCTTGTTCCCCTCTGAGCTGCTGCCTGGCAGTGTAGGATTTACTGTCCTCAGGTTGGACGGGAGGAGGTTGGAGGTTGGCTGCTCAGGTTGGAGCAGCCTGGGCTGTGGGAGGTGTCCCTGGTGTTCCAGGGGAACTGCAACAAGATGATATTTAAGGTCCCTTCCAACCCAAACGGTTCTGTGACCCTCTGATCCCATGAGTGCCCCTCCTCTTGCTGCACTGATGGTGTCACTCACCCTTTTCCCGTGGCTCCTGGGCCACGTTCCCCCGGGATCCTGTTCCCTGCAGGAGCAGTGGGAGCCACTGGGCAGGTCTTTGGCCTGTCCTTATCCCAGCTCTGTGGTGATTTGCCTGAGGAATTTACCCTGCTTCCAGGCTCCCTTCTGGGCTTTCCTTTCCCAGCTCAGTGCAGCAAAATCCTTTTGTTTCAGTGATGCTTAGGCTGGACCTTAGTGATTTTCCAAACATCTGTTAAAATAGAGCCAAGAACTTTCTTTCCCAGGAAACTTCCGTTTTGGTTGGTGACTGGAGCGATGATGTCAGAGTGGAGTATTCTGGATTTCCAAATTCCCTGTCACAAACTAGGAATCAGCTAATCAGAGGGACAGACAGGCTAATTGCAGCAGAGAGAGCACTTCTATTTATTCACGAGGATCTTGTTAATCAGCAAGAATGGAAAAGGAAATAGCAAAAAATTACATGGCAGTTAAGTGAGTTTTGGGTAAAATATATATTCTTAAATTAATCTAAGTGTCTTTGAATCATGAGAATGTAATTTAATTTAATCCATTAACAATATGAAACTTGAATCCTACTTCCCGTTGTATTTTCAAGAGCAGAATTAAGGATATGTGTGGTGGCAAGTGGGTAGTGGTGTTATTAGAAACCCAGGTGGGATAATATCCACCCAAATATTTCATTTTGGGGGCATTAGAGTCTTTTTAAATGTCACAGTTGAAAAAGGACGGGGAAGAAGTGCTGGGCAGTTTCTAGAGAAGCCAAATGCAGTTGGTCATGATCTGGTGCATGAGCTGAGGGAGGTTTGGTGGCACAGGAAGGGGAGCAGAGCCTGTCCAGCAGAAATAAGTGCATGGAGCTGCTGGTTCCATTTGTGCTGTTGTACCACAGAAACATTTCCATGGACATCAGTGTGAAAAAAACCAATTGTATTTTAGCCAATATCTGATCTCCTTTATGGGCAACTGCCCTTTTGGGACCAGGGCTTGTCTGAACTATTTCACACTGCAGCCAAATAAACTTTGGTTGCAGCACAGGACAGAAAAGAGCCCGGGGGGCTGCTGATGCCTTTTGCAGCCTCCCCTCCCCAGCCACAGCGAGGTCTTCAGAAAATAGTTCTTCAAATATTCATGATTTCATCTTTTCTCTCTCCTTTCTGATGATGTGATGCTAGTTGTAATAATGTCTTTTATGAGGATAACCTTTACAGTGCAGTAGAGAAAGGAGCAGAAAGGGAAGTGATGCTTCCAGAAAGACAGGCTAACACAGGCTCTTCGTTGTTCCTATCAGGTTGGACTTCTAAGTAACCTACATGTGTTCTGTAAACATGCACAGCTAAATGTCCCCACGATGAAAATCCTGCTCATTTCCCAGGAATCAGAATGATGTGCCTCTCTGGCATTTAAATCCTGGCATTTGTAGTCCTTTGTTTTGGGAAGGGCAGTGAATTGAGCCCCCAGCAGCTGCCCCCCCAGGGCTGATCCCAGGGGCTGTGGGTATTGATAATTGACAGGACAAGTGTTCCTTCTCAAACTTTGCAAACTTTGGTCTCTCTGGGGCTCTGTTTTCTTTTTATTTATTTATTTATTTATTTTTTTATTTATTATTTCCATTGTAACTAACAAAACCAAACCAGTCTCAGCGTGATGATGTGAAACATGTTACGCTAAAGCTGTTACTCCTTAAAAAGGCTGACAGCTTTTGAAGAGTTTTTGACATTTGTTGTATCAAGAATTATATACAACAATAACATTCAGAAATCCTGCAAAGGGGATCCCTCTGATTTTCCTGACTGGCTCTGGTATGTTCATACCTGGGCACTGTTCTGGTTGAGTCCTTGTAATCATTCCAGTTGGTCTGGGCTGTAATGTTTTATTTCACTTTTTTTCTAAGAGAGAACAAAACTTATAAAACTTAAAGTCCATGTCAAATATAAAATTTTCCTTTTGACATATTTTATCTCAATGCCACTGTGGAAAGTATTGGATGATCCACTTCTGGCTGAATATTAATGAAGTAAATTATCTTAGAAAATTCCCTACTGTGTTCAGACTACAGGAACTAACAGGCCTCATTAGATGCCTGTTGATTAGAAATGTTCGAGTGGCTTTTCTTTCTTTGAATTGCAATTAAAATTAATTTGATGGGCTCAACCCCCGCCCCTGTAATTGGCTGTCAGTGAGTCCTGAAGTGCATTCCCTGTCGGTGCTTTGGGGCCCAGCATTGCCCCCGTGTTGGAGGCAGAGTTCAGCCTGTGCTGGAGGGTGGGACAGGGGTCCTGACACCATTGGGATGGGGCACCAAGGCTGCAGGGAGCAGAGATCCCACTGGGAATCCCGGCCAAGCACAGGCAGAGAACTCTCAGAACTCAGAGAACTCCCCGGAAAACCTGGGGCCCCCAACCCAGGTGAGATGTTGCTCTGTTATCATCCCCAGATGGACAGCATGGAGCAACTGGGACTCCTGGAATCCCTGGCACACCAGGGACTGCAGGGTTAGAAACAGTATTTAATCACTGCTCCCTTTAGGATTAATAGGCAAGGCGAGGGATAACATTTGTAATAGATTTTATCTTTCTGAGAGCAGAATCGAGGCAGATTAAACACTTTATTCCTTACAGTTATTTTTGTTCTCAGGACGTGTATTTGGGTCAGAAAAATCCTTAATGCTGTAATGGAAATGCATTATGAGGCAGAGAAAGCTTTTGTTGTCCCTGGCAAAATGAGCCAGTGAGTCACCTCGCTCCGCTCCCCGGGAGGAACGTGGTGCTGAATTCCTTCACTGCTCAAAGCAAGGCAAGGGCAGGATTTTCATGCTCTTTAGGTGTTTGGACCTGTGCAACCTTGTCTCCCTCAGACAGCCTTTCCCATCCCTGGGACACCCAGCCCAGGATCCAGCCCCTTGCAGGGCTCCTGCTGTGGGTGCAGCCATTCACGGGGTGATGGGGACACTGGGAAGGGTTTTGTCTTCTGGGCCTGGTGAAGTGTCTTGGATCTTTTTTAATATCTGTCTACTGCAGTCCATGTTCCCTGGAAAATTCCCTGTGTGTGGGGAGGGAGAGAAAGGGCCCAGCAGTGATCTGGAAGATGCTGTCTGAAGTTTGGTCACAGAGAGGAGCTGCTTGGCTGGAGACTGGATTAGTTACCAAGCTCTCATTTCATCCCTGCTCTGTGTATTCTTCCATGGGAGCTTCCAGGTGATGTCAGGAAACCCCCCTGGGTTCTGTGCTCCAGAAACTTCCCTTCCCATGGGAGCAGTGACTTGCACAGCCCTGGTTCTGTTCCCTCTGTGGATGGTGGATATTGCCAAGCAGTTGTTTTTGCTCCAGGCTTTCTCTGGCATTAGGGCCTCCAAAGCAGGAGCCCTGTGTTAGTGCATCCCCAGGTAGCTGCTGACATCAGGCATGGTGCTGTTTTCCCTGATCCTCCCCAGCTTGCCCAGCCCTGGAGGACTCTGGGGACAGGCAGGGGGAGCAGGTGGTGGGATCTTAAGGGTGTTTGAAGCAGCAAAACTGTGTGAGCCTGAGGGGCAAATCCTGTTCTCCCTCCAGGGTCCCTGCAAGGACAGGCTTGCTGGGGTTGGGAGCTCTGCAAATGCCACGTTCCAGCCCTGGAGACGTCCACTCCTGGCACCCTCACACAGTGCCAGGGTTTGCTCACTGCCTTGTTTCCCATCCCATGTCTGCAGGAAGGGTCTGCAGGGTTTAGGAGCCCTTCCCTGGAACAGGATTAGGCTTTGGAACACGAGCTGGGATTGGTTCCACCAGCCTGCTTAAACAAAGCAGCACTTCCCACCCATCAAGTAACACTTCCACCTGGCTGGAATTCAAATGCTTTCAGGGATAACTTAAAGGAATGCCATGTGTCAATGGCAAACCCGTTGTATTTTCAAACCAAAATCCTGACCCCACCAGTGCAGCCTTGGCCAGTGGCCACAGCAGGTGCCTTCTTGATCCCATGTTCTCCTGGAGAAGTGTGCACAGAGGAAAAAGAACACGTTTTCCTTAAGTAAAACGGAACAGTGGGATTAGTCTCTGCTAAAGGAGCTCTTTATAAAGGGCTCGGATGGTTAACTCTGCTCAGTGATTTATTGCTCTTTCCCCTCCCCTGCACCTCTGCCCTGCACTCCTGGCATGTACCCAATGTCTCAATTAAATAATTGTCCTGAGTTAGACACAAGGAGGTTCTCAGCTGTCTGAGGCCCCAGTTGGGCACCAGTATTCCTGGGAAGAGATGAAAATTCCTGCAACCAGAGCATGCAAAGCCCTGCTTTGGGACCGAGCACCGCCTGGGAGGTTCAATGTGCTGATTTCCCTCCTACCAGCCAGTCCCATGCCAGGGCCAGGCTGTCTGCTCTGCTCCTGGTTGGTGCTGTAGTTCTGTGACCAAAGAATTCCCCAGTGGGCACTGAAGTAACTCAGTGCTGGCTCCACAGGTGGTGGTGCTGATGTGCAGGACTCTGCTCTTCCCAGTGCCACAGTCCCAGCAGGACACAGAACTCCTGTGGGGAGCCCTGGGGAGCCCCAGGACACACTGTGAGGAGCTGGGCTGGAGCATGTTCTTGGGAACAAGGCACTGATGTATCTCCTGGCTCAGAACTGGCCCTACTTGTTGTTTCTGAAGCCAGAATCCCTTGGTTTCCCGGGGATTGCACTGGGAAGGGGCTGTGGAGGGAGCTGCTCCTCACCCTCCTCCATGACAACGTTTATTGATCCTCTGCAGTCGCAGCTGTCGCTGCACAAACCCACAGCATTTGTTACTCTTCCATGGAAAGATTTTCTGCCACTTCTCATCATTAGCAACTTCATGTCATGAACAGTAACATCCCCTGTAAGGTCAAGTTGTGGGAGGATCCCGCAGGCTCCCTGGGGAAGCTCCGTCCCTTTGGGATGGGGAGGGCTGTGCCAGCCGGGCACACGGGGCACTCCAGTACTGCCAAGGGAGAACCAAGGCTGTGGCCAAAGCCTGGCTGCTCTCACCAGATTCAGGGTTGTGTTGGATGGTGTGGGGGAAACAGTTGTTGCAGCATGAATTCCTGGGCTCCAGCCCTGCCATGGCACCCTCAGTGTTCCCAGCTTTCTGCTTTCTCAGCTTTCCTATCTCCGTGTGAACTCTGCCTCTAACCCAGCCCACACAGCAGAGGCTCTTGGGATGAAAAATAATTCCCAAGGCAAACACAAAAGGGGAATTTCTCTCCATCACTGTAATTTGCAGGCAAAAAAACCAGTCCAGGAATTGTGGTTGGATGTTATTTAGGCCAAATTGATTCACCCAGCTTGTGCACTCGTTTCTGCACCATATTTGCAATCAAAGATCCATGCATAATTAATCAAACACACATGAAAATATGCAGGACAGTGGAGAGTTCTGGAAAACGCCTCCCCAGGGCCGGCAGAGTGGATCCTCCAGAGCCAGGATAAGGCATTGCCAAGTGCCTGGGCTCATCTGGCACCAGCGGGAGCTGCGCTGGCACCACCAGGCACTGCACAGGGACCCCCTCCCGCACATCCCACTGTGGCACCCGCCCCTGCCTGGGGTGCCAGCCATCCTCAGCCGGCTGCCATGGAGCCCCTGGATCCCATGCAGATGGGAAAGATGGGGGAAAACATGTGTGTCTTTCCTGGAGTAATTCCAGATGAGACGCCAAAGTGTGATTTCAGCACAAGTCATGCGGGTTTAATGATCTGTGTCTGCCTCGGGAGGAGGACAAAGCCCAGGTTTGCTGCTCTCATGTCCCAGGTGCACAGGGATTTCTTACCTGGCTTTCAGGACAACATCCCCTCTCCCAGGATCACCAACAGTTCAGCACCACCGTGCAGTGGCAACATGACACTGCTCCTGCAGCCTGTGGGACACGGTGACAATGAACATTACTCACTATCAGCCATGGCCCCAAGAGCACTTTATTAAATTACCTCAAGACTTGGCAGTGGGCTTAATTATTTAGGTGCCTTAATTTTCAATACATCTCTGTCTGTTACCTGCAGCACCAAAAATCTCCAGCTCTGTCCAGAGACAGACACACAAGAAATTGTGAGCAGCATTTATCTGAGTGCAATCGCTGCCACGGCAGGAGCTGTAATTTACAGTGGTTTGTGATGCCAAGAATGCAAAAATGAATATTTGAACAGCACCAGTGATGTCTCCTGGAGGTACAAGGCCCCAAATTCCCACCAGGTTTCGTGTCTGTCAGTTAAGTGTTAGCACACATACCAGTTGATACCGTTAATTTGGTTCTGTGCTGTCATGGCTGAGCAGCTGCAGCATGTGCAGGGTGAGCATCCATCCATCCTTGCATCCATCCATCCTTGCATCCATCCATCCTTGCATCCATCCATCCCTGCATCCATCCATCCATCCATCCCTGCATCCCTCCCTGCATCCACCCATCCCTGCATCCCTCCATCCATCCCTGCATCCCTCCATCCTTGCATCCATCCATCCCTCTATCCATCCATCCCTACATCCACCCATCCCTGCATCCATCCATCCATCCATCCCTGCATCCATCCATCCATCCATCCCTGTGTCCATCCATCCCTGCATCCATCCCTCTATCCATCCATCCCTGCATCTATCCATCCCTGCATCCACTCATCCCTCCATCCATCCCTGCATCCATCTCTCAGCCTGGCCTGTGCCAAGGGTAAGGAGACCCTGCTGGGGGTGGGATGGGGTGGGGGCTGTGAGGTGCCAGCAGCTGCAGTGGGGGGGTGGCAGCTGATCCCTGGGAGCATCCCAGTGAGTGCAGGTCAGAGCTGGGGATGGGAAGGGGCTGGTGGGGCTGCACCGCTCGTTAATCCAGCCCTGACACCGGTTAATTGGCTTCCCTCCTCCTTGGCACTGGCACAGCCAGGCATCCCTCCCAGGCAATCCCTGGGCAGCTCCTTTGCTGTTGGCTGTCACAGCTAAAGCAGAAATAAAACATCCTTTGCTCACCTGGCCCTTTGCTGGTCAGGTGTGACGAGGGCTGGAGGGAGCAGCACTTTCATACAAGCTCTGGCTTGTTTAATAAATAACCCTGGCAGTGGAAGCATTTGCCTGACTCAGTCTACCAGCATGAATTAAAACATTCAATTACACCAGTGGGGGAAATTTAAATATTTACTTATTCTTGAGGGGATTATAAATTAACCCTAAGGACCTCCATAAACCTCCACCATGACATTGACAAAAACCTTGAATCCAGACCTTAATTAATCCAGGGAAAACAGCACAGAGGCCCCAGGAGATGGTGGGTGGGAGAACCCCACGGGCCGTGCAGGAACAGGCACACCCAGCTGGAATAATTCAGCTTTAGTGGAAGTGTGCTGTGGGGGTGATTAAAACCCTCTGTTCTTGACACGTTTCATGATGGTCCCTGAAGAGGGAGCCTCAGCTGTTGCCAGGGGCTCTGGAAGGTTTCAGGACTGGGACATGAAGCCTTTCCCCTCGGGGTGTGAGGTGACTGCCCGTGCTGAGCCCTGGGCAGGGGCTGCTCCAGCACCAGCTGCTGCTGCAGGAACTCTCAGCTGGGAAAGTGCTCCCGAACAGACTCGTGATCCTGTGATGTTGCCTTTTCTCTTCCCAAAGGAAAAGTAGGAATTGAAACTTGCTTACCCAATATATTCACTGCCATTCTCCAGGGAATTAAAGTAGTGCTGTCAGGGTGTAATAAATGAGCGAGGGGGAGTTTGGATGAGCAAACAGCCATGTGGGGGGTGCAGCTCCAGCGAGGAGAGGTGGAAAGGGCTTTGCATTTTGACCAGACCTCTGAAAGGGCTCATTTTTCATGGGCTGGAAGAGCGTTATCAAAATGATCTGCTTGCTGTGATTTCCCTTCCTGGCAATTCCTCCCAAGCAGGGACATTTCTCCAACGCATGAAAAGGAGTCCTTTGCTGAGTCCTTTGCTGAGACCCCTCCAGGTCATTCCAGCAGGCACTGACCACCCTCCCAGCCCCATGTGCTCTGCTGTTCACGTGGTAACTCTTGGCTACTTGCAGGAGAAAAGCGAAATTCTGCATGAGAAAAGGCTGCCCCACTTGGCCCTCATTTTTCTTTGAATTGACACTGAAATCCCACTTTGGTTTGGATTTATTTCCTTGAATTATATTAATATACAGCAAGGCTGTTTGACAATCACCTGCCCTCTAAAGATTATCCTGTTCTCCAGACACCACTGGGCTCCTGAAAGGACACACCACTTTCCTCAGGGCAGGTGAACCTCTAATGAAAGGGCTGCAAATTGGGCCAGACCCGGAGGGAAGCAATTCCAGGGATAAAAGCAGGTACTTCAATAACCCAATTTCCCCAGCCTGTACTTGCTGTGCAACACTCACGTGCAGCAGAACCCCACCCCTGTGCCACGGTCACATGAGAGGGCTGTTCAGCCTGAGCTGAAGCTGTCGGGGAAAGAAAGTGGCCCAGTCAGTGGAGCTGGGGGGGGGAAGGAGGAGATGGGACTTGCTGGGGATTTCTGGGGGCTTTCACAGAACCACAGGACAGTGAGGGTTGGAAGGGACCTCTGGAGATCATCCAGTCCCACCCCCTGCCAAGGCAGGGTCACCTGGAGCAGGTGACACGGGTGGGCTTGGAATGTGTCTGGAGAGGGAGACTCCAGAGCCTCCCTGGGAGCTGTTCCAGTGCTCTCCACCCTCAGTGTGGGAAGTTCTCCCTCAGCTCCCTGCCAAGGCAGTGTTAGCCACAAGCTGGGGGGTGAGGAGGGGCTGCAAACCTGACACTGGCTCCTCATTTCCCATAAAGCATCTGCACCCACCCTGAGAGCCCCAGGGCAGCCCCCAAACCCTGCCCTGTCTGTTCCTGCAATATGTGTTTGTTGTCCAGTCCTGCAAAAACCAGCCCTGCCCATATCTGAGGGCACAGCTCGGGCTCACTGAGCTCAGGGAGAGGGTGGTGGTTGTTGGCAGAGCAAACAGCCATTTATTAACTGAGCAATTCTCCTGACCTTGATGGAGACCATCACTAACACTCAAATAAATAGATTAGGATCATAGTTCTTCAAGGCCAGGCATAGAAATTAATTGCATTTATCTGATTGGGGCAATTCTGCCATGGCAGTGGTTTGAATTTTTGCCACATTTTCATTCCAATTGCACAGGTACATACATCACACCAGAGACAATGCTACACCTAATTTACTTCAGCAAATGAGACTAATTAAAAATAACTCACTAAAAATGATACCGAATCTTCAATTACTTGGGGAAGATGAGGAGCAGGACATTCTGTAATTGCCTTGTTCGTCTTCTCATCCTCTAAAACCTCAGCCAGGGTAACTCCCAAGCTGGTGGCCATTTGACTGTTTGTTCTGCTCTCTGACCACTGTGAATCACAGGTTATGGTTTTAGTTTTCAGGTTGGATGAAGGTTATTATCTGTATCTGTGGGAGAGTGGGAAGATGGGGTGTTTTTTTCCACCAGAACTGCTGTTTTCTTGCAGCTCTGCTGTACACGGCGTGTTCTGACACCTCCTGCTGACATCACACCCCCAGTTCTGGGGGGGTTATTAATAAAGGAAAAACAGGTAACAGAAGTGAAACACTGTACTTTCTCTTCAGGGTTGGGAATTGTGGATGCTCTGCACATCACACCTGTTTTGCATGATTTGCAGGTAATCCCATATTTCAATAAACAGCAAAAATAAAATGCCATGAAATGATCAAAATTCCTGCCTTGAAAATAAACAGAATTGACTCGTTAAAGTTGGAAAAGAACTCTAAGATTGTCGAGTCCAACCATAAACCTGACACTGCCACTAAACCACGTCCATAAGTGCCACATCTTTTAAGTACCCCTGGAAGTAAGATTCTACCAAAGTGAGTGTGGTAAATTCATTTCTGCCGGTGAAATGAGCAGCTCTGGTGCCACCGATCACCAGCAGTTTGCCAGAATGCTCAGAGCTAATTAAGGCATCTCCCACATGCTCCTCATCCACAGCTGAACTGGATCTGGTGCATTGGGAACAGCAGCTGCTGATAAAGCCAAGACAGGGCTCTGCTTTGGAGAGGTGGCTCTGGTGGGGCTTTTGAGGGGCATCAGCAAAGGTGTAAAGTCCCGTTGGGGCTGTCTGAGTTCCCAGAGAGGTAAGTCATGCCCAGCCTGCTTGTCAGGCACCTTCTCTGCTCCAGCTGTTTGTGTTTTATCAACCAAAACCTCCTCACTGAGGAGGACCCTGGCTTTTCCCAGGGCTAGAGAAATGCTTTGCTCTTTCAGGCTCCCCTTTAAGAGAGGGTTTTGCTGAATCTGTGCCTCAGCTGAGGGGGAGGTTTTTCTCTAATTGAAGGCTGTTTGAAGAACATCCACTGCAAAACTGCTGCCCAGGTGTGACTTTGAGAGCTGCCATCCCTAGAATGGTGTGTGCCCAGCTGGTTGGTGTCTCTGCTCTTTTATTCCATCATTGTTCTTTTATCCTTCCCCTGCCCTGTGAGATGTGAGGAAGTTTAGTTGCTGAGAGGGTCTTTGAAGTCCATGTGTGAAAAGCACCAAACACACGTGATGGTCTGTGTTTGGATGAGCATATTTACATCTTCCCTTTCTGTCCCTTAATTGATGTCCCTTTGTTCACTTCTGAGGCAATATTTCAAACTTTGCACAAAAATGAAAAGATTGCTTTCATATTTAATGTGCAATAAGATCATGTAATTAGAAACAAGCCTTCATCATGAAACATGAACACTGTCAGTGCAGTCACTGTGGAGGGCTCTCTTCTCTCAGAGCAGCCAGTGTGTTCTTGAGGCCGCTGTATGTATTTGCTTCCTTTGATCAATAATTTAGGGTAATCATTTTGTTCTGTAAAATTTCCAAAGTCCATATATATTGCATAAAATGCAGAATAGCCAATCCCAGAATGGATTTTAAATAGCTTTTCATGAAAGGTTTAGGAGGGGGGTTAACTCTGAGGAGAGGAAAGAAGTGGGCTGAGATATGTGAATAAATCTGTTTGTTTGGGGACTTTGATTCCTGAAGATTTATTTTCTTAATAGTCTGGAATAGCATTTAGACTGTTACCAGCTCCTCAGAGCTTATAGAAAAGCTATTTTTCTGTTTTATTTTAGCCCCTAGCCTTCCATTCTCAGTCAGAGAAGAGAAGGGGGACTTGCACATCACCTCCCTCATGCACTGCTCCGAGAGGCTGCAGAGTGAGCTCTGCAGAGTGACTCTGCCTGTGTCTGAGTTACTGTGCAGATGCACTGAGAGCTGCTGGGCTGTAAATAGCTGCCAGCACGAATCCTCCACCTTGTGTGGCATCAGAGGCAGAGGAGAATATTTATCTTAAGTTATTCTTTGGTGGCTGAGAATACGTGTGCGTGGAAAACAGCTGAGGTGGTGAGAGGCAGGGTTGCCTTCTGTTTGGAGCAGTGGAGATCTGTGAAAGGAAAAAGCTGGGTGGAAGGAGGGGAAAAATCCATTAAAGTGGGAATTTCTGTGCTGAACATCAGGCAGAGATGAATGAGAGAAGGAAGTGAACAATTTTATGGGCTTTTTTGTGTTTTTGAGGAGGGGGAGGCTGATTTATGGGCAGCATTGGCTGAGGTCAGAGAAGACAGATGGGGGAGCTGCATCCGTGCCCTGAGAAGCCTCTGCAGCAGAAACAGTCTGAGGCTCTGCTTTATTTATGTATTTGTTTATTTTAAAAAGGAAGAAAAAATATCATTAAGCAGCAGTGGGGAGAACATTCACATGTTGTATCTATTTATCCATCTCCGCAAATAATGAGGCGTAGGATTAGAATAGGTGGGGAGTGAAACCTGACTTGAGTCTAATATTCGGGGACTTTCAGATTTTACTTCCAAGGAGAACCATTTAAAATGGCTCAGGCAGCGTGAGCTGATGTGTTACTCCCTCAGGAGATGGAATGCAAAATCATATTTATTGCTGCTGGTAGGAACTCCGAGCGTTTCTCCGTGCAAACATCTCCATCTCCAGAGGAAAGGGGTACCAGGCCGTGTTTTCACCTCCATGTGCAGGAGATGAAGCCACAAACCCTCTGGCTGTGGAGTCATTTTGAGGAGCAGCACCGAGGGGGTCAATGAAATCCCTCTGGGCTCCCGGGGGGGTTCTCCTGGGTGCTGCTGTCCTGGAGGCTCAGCGGAGTTGGCCCCTTGGTGAGTGGTGTGTGCAGGAAGGGCTGTGGGATGGGGATCTCCAGCCTTGGTGCCTTCCCTGTGCCTGCCCTGGGGTGAAGCTGGTGCTCCCTGACAGGGTTCTGAGGGGTGTGTTGGGGTTGTGTGACACCAGGGTGCTGCAGGGTGTGTGGTGCTCTGATCTTAAGGAAGATTTAAGAGTGGCTTTCAGCAGGGAAGACAGACCTACTCTGGTCCCTAAAGAGTTATCCATGTCTGCCCACCCTTCCTGATCCTTGAGATCCAAATTTCCATCTTGGGTTTGTGTGGTCAGATTTTGGTAATGGGGGGGCTACTGGGGTGGCTTCTATAAGAAGCTGCTGGAAGTTTTCCTGAGGTCTGGTGAAGCCACAACTGGCTCCACGATGAACCTGCCACTGGCCAAGGCCAAGCCCAACAGTGACTGTGGCAGCCACTAATTAAGATACATCTTACAATTAGGATAATATCCCAATTGCCAAGGCTTTTGTGGTTGTTTGACAAATGAAGGGCAGCCACCAGCTGAGAGGATGGTGCTGGGAGGTGATGAGCATTGCACGAGCCTTGTGCTGCACAGAGACTGTGCAAATTCCTCTTAGGAGGAATTACTCATGTCCAGGACTCTCTCTTCTGCACTTTCACTGCCCACCAGCTCCCTGTGTGTGACAAGAACACCATGAGAGACCAATTTGTCACCTGGATGTGAGTCAACCCCTCATTACCTGGCTGGTTCTCTGTGGGGCTGCACACGCGTCAGCGGGGATGCTGCTGTCTCTGCAATGCTCCTATTAAAGCTGAGTGTCTCAAAGAAGCTAAATAAAACAATGAAAATTTGGTTCCCAGGATAATTTAAAGCTTGGAAATATTTATGAAGTATTATAATTAAAATCAAAACATTTCTATGACAAAAAAGTTGTACATTGCTTTGCTGCTGTGATTAAATCTGATGGCCATGTGTCATCTCTGGATAAAACTGGTTGCTAACTAGATATTTCCAGCTCTCTGAGGAGTAGAGATATTTCACACTGAAGCGTTAGGAAAGCTCTGTGTGAATGTCCTGGACACTGAGGGCTCGTTGGGCAGCACTCAGGTCTGCAGTGGCTGCTCTTACTCCATCATTTGGGTCTCGTGGGTGTGCTCCATTTAGCTGTGTGCTGTCCTGGGATCTTCCATGCCCCTGAGACTAACACAAACATCCGAAAGGAGATGATGAAAGGAGCCCTGAGAAGGTGGAAGAAGGGGGCAGAGGAAAGCAAAGCCAGGGCAGACAAACAGTAGGGCTTTGTATGCCTTGGTCATACAGAAATGTGTATAATTATGACTTTTTACAATGTACCACGGCCCAGAAAATCATCAATAATTAAGGACAGCACAGCCTCCACATGTTAAAATTCCTTCCATGTTCAGAGCAAACGAAAGGACTGACAGTGGAGCAGGGATGGTGTGTGAGGGCAGCTGGGTTGTGCCTGGCCATGATCCACACTCAGCACAGCCTGGGGTCGGTGGGTTGGCAGCACTCCTGGAACACACACACAGCTCCGCTCCTTGAACTGAAAGGAGGTGTTTTCCCTCACCTGTGTTTTTGATGCTGGAACCTAGGAGGAAAAATAATTGGATATAGGGGAAAAATAAGAGTCTTCAAATGTGATGTTGCCATAATGTGCTCTGGCAGCTCAGGCAACGTGCGCGTTTTTTTAATCCGGAGGTGCATGAATAAAGCATGACAGGGAGCACAGCTGGAATGAGCTGGAAATGGAGACAGCTCTGGGCAGAGAGCACATAAAAGGTGCTGCCCATAAAGGCCATCCAAAGCTTTATCTTCCACAGCACTGGGCTATAACCTTCCATCGCCTCTGGGATGTCTGGCAGTTCTGGTGGATGCAGTGTTGTCTTTCTGATGTTTATTCCTTTGGAAGGTTTAGTTTGGTGCTAGAGTTGATAAAGATATCTTATTTTAGTGCCTGTTCGCAGAGCCTTGTGCACAGAGAAGCTTTGCAGCTTTGGCCTGCTCTTTAGGACTGCAAAAACATATACATACTATTTTAATATTATATCTCTGTGTGTGTGTTTGTAGGTAGATAGATGAAGACAGCACTATTAGGTCTCTGTTGCAGAGTGGACTTGAGGGACTTACATGAATTAAATTCATATAAACATTATGAATTTTGAGTCCTTTCCTCTGCCACTTCTCTGGTTGCTCCACACAAGTACCGAGATGACAAAACATGACTTGGCTAATAAGTTGTAATAAGTGAACGATGTTGTATTGATCTAAGCATTCAGAGCAGACTGACGAACCAATATGTTCATTACTGTTCTCCCAGGCTCCTTCCAAATAACACTTACTGTTAAATATGAAATGTGCGTCTCCAGTGCTGGATCAGCCATTAAATTATGCTCATGGATATTAATAAAAGAGCCGAGGGCTTGTCTTTATGCAGACAGAAAAGGAGCACCAGTTACTTGGCAAATGGGATGAAAAATATATTTTTATGGTACACTTAAAATTAATTCCATTTTAAGCTCTGTAGCTGTGTAAGAAGGGAGAATTTTTAGATTCTGATCTTTCCACACGTAGGTAGGCAGCTTGGGTTTATCTCTTTTTTTTTTTTTTTTTTTTTTTTTTTTCCCCTAAGAATGACAATGTCAGCTCTTGCTCCCTCTCTGGTTCCAGCAGAGGAACAGCTTGCACTCCTGGAGCAGGAGTGCTGAGGTTTGAGGGGTCCAGGACCCACCTGAGGAGCTCATCAGTTTGTGAGCAGTGGCAGGGCTGGGGCTGTGCCGTGTCCGGCCCCTCCACTTCCAGCAGGTGATGGATGGGGAAGGAGAGGCCTGGAGCTGTCATGTCTCCTCTGTAGACAGATAGCAGAACAAGATATTCCTGGTGTAAATTATTCACACCAGAGCAGGAACATGAGCCCTTACAGGCTCTGTGTGTGTGTCTGTGGCAGAAGATGTTGTGCACAGTGACAGGTACGAGGTCCCTGCCTGCTGTGGGGGCTGAGCTGTGCTGTGCTGGGGGTGCTGCTGCTTCCCCTGCCTGTCACAGAGGACAGGTGATGTGGGCAAAGAGAGCCTTTTACACTTGGCACAAAATAAGAAGTGTCATTGCCTTGTCTATGCAAGGATGGCAGAATTTCACCTGAAGCTGTAAAAGAAACCTATTGCAGTATTTGAAAAGGGGCACCATTTGTGTTAATACTGGATGTCCAACTTGAATGTCCTTCTGCTCTTAAACCCTTGGTGAGAGAAAGTACCCAAGTTCCAGGCTCACCATTCTCCCAAGGCTGTGCTCCAAGTCTTGGCTGAGGTTTGCTTTGGGGTGAAAGGCTGGGTGTGTAAAGCCATGGCTGAGCTGACCTGGTGCTGATAGGTCTGAAAAGGGAATCATGGAATCACAAAGCTGTTGGAGTTAGAAGGGACCCTAAAGCCCATCCAGTGCCACCCCCTGCCACAGGCAGGGATATCTTCCACCAGCCCAGGTTGTTCCAAGCCCCGTCCAGCCTGGCCTCGGACACTTCCAGGGATTCAGGGGCAGCCACAGCTTCTCTGGGCAACCTGTGCCAGGGTCTCTCCACCCTCCCAGGGAAGAATTCCCTCCCAATAGCCCATCTAACCCTGCCCTCTGGCAGTGGGGAGCCATTCCCCCTTGTCCTGGCACTCCAGGACCCTGTCTGAAGTCCCTCTCCAGCTCTCCTTTAAGCACTGGAACTTGTATAAAATGAAACTTTTATACAGAGAGCCTAGAAAAAAGAATATATCTGTAATACTTCCCCACTTATTTTATATTCCTTGGTGTTCATTAATGAGAGTTGCAAGCCCAGGACACTTCTCGTGGAAGTGAAATATCTTGTGCTGATGCTGATCAGTTAATGGGCTCTGTGGGGTTTGTGAAGCTCTCTGGCAGAGGAAGAGCTGTCTGGCAGAGACAGGAATCTACCTGGAAATGAGCAGAAAAATGACACTCAGAGCAGATCGATACTGAAGCCAGAAGCTTTCAGAACTCTTACTGAAGTATTAAGATTTGTGCAGAGGCAGCAAAGAGAGGGTTAGAAATAGAGAACGATTGTGCCTGGTGGGGCTGTCAGAGAGACGAGAAAGCTTTCAGCAGAGGCTGCCCAGAGAGACAGGAGGGTGCAGGAGCAGGTCTGAGTGATGGACAGTGCCTGGCCATCTGCCCTGGCTCTGCTGGGACCGGGCTCTGTGTTGGACCATCAGAGGGGCAGCGGCCGTGGGGCTGCACTGCCAGTGCCAGCCAAGGATCCCTGCCCTGCCCATGGGCACAGGGCACAGCTGAGCTGCTGTTCTTCACACAGTCCCAAAGCTACAGGTGTTTCAGCTTTGCATTTTATTTGTGGCTCCATATTAAGTGCTGAGCCAACCCTGGGAATCTGGCTCAAAACGTTAACCCAGCCAGGTGGGATCATCCTGGATTTTGGTAAATCAGGAGGTGGTAAAGGCAGGGGGAGTGAATTCAGAGTGAGCACAGAGCCAGAGCATCCTGACCTTAGGAGGTGAGAAGGATCAAGCATTGACCCTTTCCCTCAGGTCTCCTGCCTTTAGCAGTGCATCCAGCTTTTGTGCTGAGATGGCTGTTCAGAGTTAGTGCTGGAATTCTGGTGTTTCTTATTTTGGATCCAATAAATACCAAATCAGATAACAATGTGGGAAGGGTGAGCACTAGTGTTTGTAGCATTACATGGTAGCTCTGTCTGTATGAAAATTGCATTCCCGGTTCCACTAATACTGAAGAAATATTCTGGGTTTATTTTAACCCCTTACTAGCCAAGCACTGAGCAGGTTGAGCTGTCCTGCCCCGAGCTCTAAACACGGTGTATTGTCTGTCCCCTGGGCAGTTCCCTGCCAATGCTGCCTCATCATAGTGATGTTTTAGTTATTGGGCTGCATTTTTAGCACATGCACATTTTCTGCTGTTGTACCATCCGAATGTGAGTGTGAAATCCATGGCTGAGCTGTGCTGCCACTGGAATTCCAGTGTTCCTGTGGAACCATCTCGTACCACTTTAAATGGAGCATGATTTAGAACTTCTTACCTCTTTTTATTAAAGAACTGTGACTGTTGACTGTGTTTCACCCAGCCTTTGCTTTGCTGGGCATGAACATGGCAGAAACATGACAGCAGCCCTGGGACCTGAGGACTTCACACCTCGTGCAGGTCAGGGTCCCTCTGCTCTCCCTGCCTGGGTGGGCTGGGGGCTTGGCTGCCTGGCAGGGAGTTGTTCCATAGAGCTCAGGAACAGCCTCTGTGTTAGTCTGAGGAAGGAAAGCCCGAGCTGAGGGATCAATACAGTCTGAGGAACATCAATACCTGTCGGGGAGGAGGCTCCGAGCCCTTCAGAGCTGTCTGTGGGCATTACAGTTACCCACTGCTGACGCCTTCGGGTGACCTTCAGCCTTCTCGGCCTTCATTAAATATTAAAAGGTTAAAAGATTGCAAGCAGCACTTTTGAGCTGGTTTTTCATGAATCCCTGCCCCAGTGAAAGCAGTAGGAGCCTCTGCTGGGGTCCTGCCTGTTTCTTGTTCCACAAAAAATGACAACCACCTTCGGGTGCCCACACCAGGGTCGTGCTTGTATGGTCAGAAGGGCCTGTGATGAGTGTGCTTGTGCCTTCTCCATCCACACACCTCCGTCCCCATCAGCCACACTGGGTGAATCCTCCCCATTGGAGAGTCACCATGGTTTGTTCTGCCCAAATGCCAACCTGTTCTGGCATGTTTGCATGGCCTCAGGCTGCCACAGCCACACGGGATCCAGAGGGATCGTGTGCCAGGAAGGGCCATGAGCAGCCCTGCTCTCTGTGGAGCCTGGATGAAGTGCAGAAACCAGGCAGTTATTAAATAATGCTCCATGGCTGATTATAATGACAGAAACTGCACTTGCAATCTCTAGGTGGATCTGATCATCTGTCATCTCCAGTTATTAAGTTGCTAAGAGAGATGAGAGTAAGAGTGCATTGAGTTCTTTCCATTTATAAGCCCAATTACCAAACCATTTCTGCCCAAGCACAAAGCTTGTCAAGCCTAAGTGAGAATAAATACTGCAGGAAGGAGCAGGAGGTGGCCAGGGACAGGAACATCAGCCCAGTGACGAGGCTGAGTTGGAGAGGACAGCAGGGAATCCCGGATGTGCCTCGTTAAGGGGGGACTGGCGCCCAGGAGCACCCTCCTGGATGGTCCCTCGGCAGTGTGGGCACGTGAGGTTCTCCCTCCTTTCTGTGCACTCACCACATCCCAGGGTCTGCAGTGAATGAAGTTCAAAGCTTATCACCAGACTTTTGAAGGTATTTGGGCATCTCCTTGTTGCCCTTCAGGCAGAAAAATAGTCCATGTCCAGCGTACCCAGGATGTCCTCTGATGAGTCCAGCTGAGCATGGCAGCTGTCAGTTTTTATCTCTCACTTTTTCTTTTATTTTTCCTCACCTCAGTTTTCCTTTTACTTAAATTTTAAAAAATTATGTTGTGTTTTGACAGTAGTACCTGGAGATTGTTTGGGTGGTGCAGACAAGAAATGATAGAAAGGAGAGCATGAAATGAGAGTAGCATTTCAGTTAATCTCGATTTCATAGAATTGTTTGGTTTACAAGGGGCCTTACTCCTCACCCAGTCCCACCCCCTGCCATGGGCAGGGACACCTCCCACCAGCCCAGGTTGCTCCAAGCCCCATCCAACCTGGCCTTGGACACTTCCAGGGATGGGGCAGCCACAGCTCCTCTGGGCAACCTGTGCCAGGGCCTCCCAGGGAAGGATTTCTTGCTAATACCTCATCTAAACCTTCCCACCTTCAGCTTCAGGTCATTGCCCCTTGTCCTGTCCCTCCAGGCCCTTGTCCAGAGTGGCCTGTAAGCAGTAGTTTCAGATGCAGTGGTGCCCAGCTGGGGCAGCAGGGTCTGATCTCTGGGGAGAAGTGGCTGCTGTGGAGCTGAGGAGCTTCCATGTCCCCAGTGCCTCCATGCAGAGCACAGCAGATGGGGTTTTGGGAGCTGCAGTCTTCCATCACTCCAGCTCTGCTGTGCTGCTCTGGAGGACAATATAAATCAGCTAAAATACAGATGTATGGCTGCAGAGCAAAACCCCTGACCTGGCACGTGGTGTCCTCGCCCTGCATCTCAGTGTGAAAGTGCACCAGGGTGGGCACTGAGCTGCTCGGATCCATTAGGAAAATCGGCCTGGAAAGGTAGGGCTAATTATTCAGGAAAATATGTTGTGTAATTAGACTTGGATTGTTCTGCTCTCTCCTTTGTGAGCAGGGCTTGGGAAGAGGTGAGGCCATTATAATGATAGATATTTATATCTGCTCATATTTGTCTCTAGGGGTAAGACCGCAACCAGATGCACTAGAAAATAGTTCCCAGTATTCTCTCTTCTCCTTCTTCTTCTCCTCTTTCTTTAAAAAAAATTCCTCTGAAAAAAACTGAGTTTAAAGTAGTTAGTACCCCACAGAGGTAATTTTCTATCCCACGTTTATACAAGAAATACTCAGAGTAAAGCTAGTAAATGGAGTAGAACACAGAAATCCGACAGGATTATTTGTATCCTCATAAGAAGCCAGGCAAAGCAAAGCAATCAGCAGGAAAATGCCATGAGTGGGAGAGGCAGTGGCACAGCGAGTACCCACAACTTTGCTGTGGTTCTGCAGCCGTTCCCGTGTTATTGGTCCCAGTCCTTCTGTATTTCCTCTCCCCCAGTGCCCTGAGAACTAAGGCAGCTGTTCCTCTGTGAGGGAGCCCAGCCCTCTGTGCAGTGAGGAGGCAGTCTGTCTGTCCGTCCGTCCGTGCTGGGCGTGGTTGGTGACCCCGTGTTGGGAGGGGGCTCTTGGGGTACCGTGTGGGGCTGTCCTGGGCTGGGGCTCTCCTGACCATCTCCCCCCCTTCCCCTGCTCAGCCTACCCCATGCCCCTGCCGTGCCCTCCCAGTGCTGCTGCTCCCCGGGTGGGACCCCGGGGGTGGCACAGCCCGGGCTGTGGCTCCAGTGACCCCCCAACACCCCTGGGG
The DNA here is from genome assembly GCF_003945595.2 of Pipra filicauda. Classification (NCBI taxonomy): domain Eukaryota; kingdom Metazoa; phylum Chordata; class Aves; order Passeriformes; family Pipridae; genus Pipra; species Pipra filicauda. The sequence continues at coordinate 864,321 of NW_024103873.1, forward strand.
ACACACGGACCCGGAGCAGAGCTCGGCAGCAGTGACTTGTGCTGGCCTGGCACACTGGAGCAGTGGGAACAGCAAACCCCCCAGACAGGGCTGGGAGCTGGGAGAGCTCACAAAATCTAACACGTCTCTAGCATGTTGATGATCATGAAAATATGTATGGGAAGGGAAGCAGGAGGGGGAGGAACCTGAGGATCGCAGCAGTGACGTCAGGAGAACATGGCCAGGTTGGATGGGCTTGGAGCAACCTGGGCTGGTGGAGGGTGTCCCTGCCCATGGCAGGGGGTGGTACTGGAAGCTTTAAGCTCCCTTCCAACCCAAACTAGTCTGTGTTTCCACGGACATCAGCCCTGTTGCAGTATCATTTCTGGAGGTGTTGGATGCTGGATGCCGCCTTCCCATGGCTGTGAGAGGATGAGCCTTGAGACTCGGGGATGTGAAAAGGGACAGGGCACGGGGGTAGGTCAAGATGAAGGTATTTCCTTTGTGCTATGAACTACAAAATTTCCTTCTCTCTCGTTTTAATCAGTGAGTTTCAGCCTGACTGCCACAGTGCTGATGTCAGAGACAGAGCCGTGTTGGGGCTGCTGAGAGAGCACTGAGTGAGTCATGGACAAGGCTGTAATTTGGTGACAGTCTTTGTGTCCCCTGTTTCTGAACACTAGGCAGGACTCTCTGCTGCTCGTGATGCCCTCCTGGGGGGGACAGTGTGAAAACAAGGTCTCACCTACATCTCCTAATTAAAAACCACACAGCACATTTCACACCATGTTAGGGATGTTAATTGGGGTGTTCTGGCCAAAGTCCAGCTGGCTGCTGGAAGCCCTGTCTGTGTGGATGTTCCCTGGAAAGGGCTGCTGCTCTTCTGCTTTTTCCTGCAGTGCTGTGGAGTGCTGAGAGGGGCTTTGGCACAGAGGGGCTGCTCGTGTCCCTTCTGCAGGGGCTGAGCTCCAGCCTGGGGTACACAATGAATCCACCATGGCTCCCATGCCACTGCTTTTCCTGGGGAAAAGCAGTTTGTCCTCTCCCTGGTGTTCCCAACACCAGCTGATGTCAGCTGGAGGGGCCCTGGGTGGCGGTCAAAGCTCTGCTCTTGTTGGCTCAGTCTGAGGAGGCAACTCCTCCTGGGGCCACACGACAGACACCACTGGGGATCCCTGACAGAAATCAGAGGCTGACACAGCCCTGCGGTGCTGAGAACTTCGGGGGGACTTCCTGGGTCAGTCCCTGCCGTGTTCCCACCAACACAACACCCGCTGGGTCCCTGCAGTGCCCTGACCTGCACCAGGGCCTCTTCTGTCATCAGCTCAGAGGAAAACCTTGAGAGTTTTAATATCACTTTAAATGCTTTGCTGCCTTGGAGGGGCAGAGCTGCCCCTCTTCCCTGCTGCTGTGTGTGGGGACAGGAGCAGGGGGTCCCCGTTTGTCCCCGGGCCCCCCAGCTGTGGTTGTCTGGCAGGGGAGGTCCTTACTGCCCATGGAGCTGGGAGGGACACCTGGCCCCTGGGAACAGGTTACTGTGATGGCATCTCAGCTCTCAGAACTGGGAAAAAAAGAAATTATTAACAGCATGGAAACCATTTAAGTACTTCAGGTAATTAGGAAATATGTTGGCGCTTTCAAATAAGTTAAATTAAATGTGTGTTAAATAAGTAGCAAAAGAAAAGCAAGTGCCAGGCACGAAATGAGTTATGAATAAAACATTTTTCAACGTTACCTGATAATTTAGGGAACTTCCCTCGGTGCAGAGGTGGGCTGTGGTTTCCACTGAACAAGCCTGGAGTGTCCTCCCAGGTGGAGAGCGGGGGGTAGGTGGCCCTGAGCTGGTCTGGGGATCTGTCACCTGTCCCTGGGGGCACCCAGGCCTCGGGGATGGAACTGCTGCCCTTCCCTGAGGAAATGCTCCTGTTGGGATGCTGTGACACACAGAGCTGGAGGGGACAGATGGGGGGATAGGCAGGGCTGCCATCCCTGGGGAACATCCTGCTCCTGAACCCAGACAGCTTCTTGGGAGCACATGGGATGTGTGACCCCTCCTATGGGCATCTGCCTGGTCCGAGGGGCACCCCGAGGTGGGGCCAGGCATGGGGATGGGGGGGCACAGCTGGAGCCCGTGGCTTCCAAACCAGCTCCTGCAATGCATTCCAAGTACTGCAACATTATTATAAATATTTAAATGTGTAAAATGAAAGTGTGTGTGGGTGCTGGTTCATTGAGCGTCTTTGAAATGAAAATAATGAAACAAACGACCTCTGCTCAATAAAGCAGAGTCCCCCAGAGCCTCAGAGCACAGCTCAGCTGCACAGTCCTTTGATGGGGAACAGCAACTGCAGGCCGAGCGTGGGTCGGGCCTCTGAGTCTCAGAGTCTGTTGGATTGCTGCAAAGGCAGCTCTTGGAATAACAAAAAATAACCAAAGAGCCCTTCTCCCCCCCTCCTCGGCCTTTAAAGGCATTTTTCAGGCTTGTGCTGGAGTTGCTGCCCCCAGAAACTGCTGCAGCCTGGAGGGAGTCACAGGGAGGAGCTCAGAGTGCCTGGAGAGGATGCCAGGAGGGAGGGAGGGATGGAGAAAGGCTTGCCAGGACGGAGGGGGGGCTGGAGAGAGGGATGCCAGGAGGGAGGGGGGGATGCCCTGCTGTCCCATGGCTCCTCCCAACCCATAGTGGTGGGACCAGTCCTGAGGTTTTCACAGCTTGTGGCCATTTCTTGGGCAAGAACGCTGACACCACCTGCTCCTGTAGGCACAGTGGGATCCCAGTTTGTGCTGCTGCAGCCTGGGCTCTGTCCCAGTGCCCCCAACCCTGGGCTCTGTCCCAGTGCCCCCAACCCTGGGCTCTGTCCCAGTGCCCCCAGCCCTGAGCTCCCCTCGCCCCCCCCCCGCCAAGGGCACATGCACAGGGGGCAGGAGGAGCTGCTTTCCCAGCTTGGCTCTGCTGTCACCAGGGGGTTTTGCTCCAATCATGGAGCTCGGATCACTTCCAGCTCCCCCGTCTCAGCTCCCTTCCCTGAGCCAAGTACCTGTGATATGTAACTTGTACCACTTTAAAATTACCTCTATGGCCTCCTCAGACTTAACTAACCCATAATGAATCTTAATTTCACTGTACTTTGGGCCATAAAAGTGTGTTGTATCTTGCCATGAAATATCTTTATAGGCCTTGGCAGCTGTTTCATGGCCCCTTTTTGCTGTATTTTATTCCATTTCAGCAGCATCTGCACAGGATGGGCACTCTGAGGAGGCAGCACGAGGCTGCATCTTCTGTCACTGGTAAAGATTTCTGAACTAAGGATTTGATTTCTCCTAGAATTGTGCAGCAATTACAGAAATGAAGACAAAAGCCTGATTAATTAGAGGATAAATGGCAATGCCCTCCAGTGCTGGGGCACCAGTGTTCTTTAAGAGGAACTTAAGACTGATTTTAAGCCTTTCCCTTTTCCTGACTTGCTGCCATGTGTCTCCTCTGTTTCTCATTTAAAGCCACCTTCCCACCCCCAAATTTCTAGATTTATATGTAAATGCACTGTAGATCAATTAAAAGATAAATTCAACTTTTATGTGGGAATGTAGAAGGAATAAACTCAATAAAATGCAATTCTCATATCCTGATCTTTGTATACAGTGATCAGAAAGCAATTAATCAGATTACTTTTTATCCCCCAATAGTAATTTTCTACTTTGTAGTCATTTTTTGGTCTACAATTTAGAGTTATAAAATATTTTTATATCAAAAAAAGATAAGTTCCATGTAGAGGATCTGTTGTGATCAAAGACAGACTAATGAATTGTGCTGGGAAATACAACCCAGGGTGACCCTCGTAGGAAAATTGCTGTCATCAATATGGGGATTTCTCTCTGTATTTCATAGAATTTGTGTATTCCATGCACAAAAGGTGTGTTTCACCCCCCATTGGGGTGGATGAGGCATGTTTAAAATCCTTTGGCAGGCGGGTGAAGGTGCTCAGCAGAAGGTGATGGTGGTCAGTGTTGGTGCAGGAACTGGTGAGACCCTCCCTGTCTGGTGCCATAAACCAACTGCTGACTCCAAACCTTGTCGGTAACAGGTGACAGGGCTGCAGGGAACAGCCTCAAGTTGCACTACGGGAGGTTTAGATTGGACATTAGAAGCAGTTTCTTCCTGGAATGGCTTTTCCAGCCCTGGCACAGCTGCCCAGGGCAGGGGTGGAGTCCCCATCCCAAGGAAGGGGTATTTAAAAGCTGTGTGGATGTGGCACTTGGGGACAAGGGTCAGTGGTGGCCTTGGCAGTGCTGGGGGAAAGGTTGGACTTGGTGGTCTTGGAGGGCTTTTCCAACCTTAGCAATTTCATGATTCTCTAATTCTCGTGGGCCCTGAACATGGGGACAGGGGACTTCATTCCCCATTCCTGGGACACTGACCTGGAGCCAGTAAATGTTCTTTGCTTTTCGGGGGTGTCGCTGGTTTGGGCTGGATTGAAACGACACCGGAAATCATAAAAATAACCCCCCCCATGTCTCATCACAGTCTGATCACACAAGCTGCCTTTCCTTCTGCTGAACCATCCTGCAGGCACCATAAACCTTTCCTTGCCCCCCACCTTTGCACGTGCTGCAGGCTTTGGGATTGCCCTGAGGCTGGGAGATGCATGTGCAGCCACATCTGGGCTTTTTGAGGTGCCCAGGAGATTGAATCCTGTGGCACAGGGGGTCACTGGTCCCTGCATGGCAACAGCATTCGAATAAAGGTCTCCCAGGCTGACTCCCATAATAGAGACATAATCATCTGCTGTACTTGAAAATAAGATGCTGGGGCTCCAGGGAATTGGGAGATCTTCCTTAAAAAAAGAGCCTAAGTCTGCTTCCAGGGGCTGTGGGGAACAGGGAAGGAGGGACGATAGGTGTAGCTTGGACTTCCCTGGTCATGTAGGGGATCAGTGGGGAAGGGAAAGGCTCGGTGTATAAATTAAAAACACGCAGCAGCAGCAGCAGAGAAAAGGCTGGTAGAGCTGCAATTCCCGGGAGACAGGGAGGAAAAGAGGAGCTCAGCTGGCTACTACTTAATTTAGCCGTGCCCAGGGACTGCTCTCCCGGGCGTTCCCTTTCTGTGCCGGTTTGCGGGGAGCTGGAGAGGTTCCTGCGGCGTTGCCATGGCAACCTGTGTGCGGGATGTTGGGCTGCGGGAGCCGCGGGCACGGCCCGGCCCTTCCCTGGGCTTCCAAGGGGTCAGCTGGGGCTTTGTGATCCCCAGTCTGCATTTTTATTTCAATTTTCAAAAAAGTCCCCTTTAGCTGTTTGTTGCAATTCAGAGAAAATTGATAAATGTTTGTTCTTAATTGCTCTTTATCTACTTCAAAAGGAATTTTGTAGTACTTTATTTTTCAAATGTGAGGTTTGTGGAAGTTGCAAATAATTTTTCATGGTGGTCTTTAAAAGTAGATTTTTGCTTTATTTTTTCAAATCATTACGTACGTATCTTGCATTGGTGTGCAAAGAAGACCCAAACCCCTGTTTTTAGGAGCTGTTTGGATCTTAATAAACCCACATACATCAAACAACTGTGTACAGATGGTGGTTAATTTGCTTTACTTTTATTCCAAATCAGACAAATCCACCAAAGTGTCTTGGGCATTAGGAGCTCAGCGTGCTCAACTGGGAAACACATTTTCAATTATATCTTGGCTATTGATCAAAACTCAAGTTATCTGTATCTCAGATGATATTGAGAGTTCAGTCTGCGGATCAATCAGTTTTCTTAATCTTAATTGCTCGTGGTAGCAACAAAACTCTTGGAGTGAACCAGCCCAAGGTCCTGCTGCCTCGGGGGGCCAGAAGAGCAATTGGGCCAAAAGGATGCTGTGCTGATGTTCATCTTCTTCACCTCCCTGACGGTGCCCAAGGAAGGACAGGATGTGGCACTCGGTGCTCTGGGCTGGGTGACAACGTGGGGATCGGTCAGAGGTTAGATTTGATCATCTTGGTGGTTCTGTGATTCTGTGATTCCTTTGCTCTGCTGGTTTGCCCTGGCTGGTTTCCCCTCTCCTGTCTCTGCTGCGCTGCCACAGCCAGAACCTTCCCTGACCATCAGGGGAGATCACTGGGCTCCTCTCCTGATCCTGCAGAGCCACTGCATTGGCCTTGTCCTCATAAAATTCCCTATGTGTGTCATCCTTCTGACTTCCTGCTAAAATGTGATATTTTGAGGATTTTGTTTGCCATGTGAGGATCTGAGCCAACACTCCTTTGGTTGGCAGGCAGTGAATTCCAGCTGAGCTGGCTGCACATGCTGGCACATTGTGCCATCGTGGGCAGGGCTGGGCTGGCCATGAGCTGGGACAGCATCAGGGCATGGCTGTGCTCCAGGAAATCCTCTGGCAGCAGATATTCAAGGAGATATTTATAAGAGCAGTATTAGTTCACCATGAGGATGCAAAGCCTTGCAAAGCATGTGAGCAAGTGATGGAACCCAACTTGTGAGAGGGGCGTTTGCTTGGGAAGCACTGGAGAAAACAGAGGTTCCTAGTGAGGTTGATTTTAAATGCTGGAGGAGGACAGGAAGAATAGAAAACTTTGCCTTGAAGAGATACATGAGAGAAACAGGAGGAACTGCCATGAAACATTTCCTTGTGGCTCCTTAAAGTGATATCACTGTAAGTATGAAAAAAGAATTAATGATGTTGTGAAGAAGGGCAAAAATTAATTTTTTTCAATGAGGTTTTATCCTGTATTCTATATATTCTCCAACTAAATAATTAACCATTTGTGATTTATGCCGTTCATTTACGTTACATTTTTCTCGCCCACGAGGATTGTGGTGTTTGCAGCCAAGGGCTGAGTTCTGTCTGTTGGAGAAGACAAAGTCCTGCCCTCTGTGTTGTGTGATTCAGATTCCAAATTCCATTACTGAGCTCTGCCTCTGTGGTTCCCCAGCTCAGGATCTGGGCTGCAGCGCGTTCTGCCGTGCCAGGAAGATGTTGCCGGGTTTTATCTTCATGAATGACCACATTATTTATTGGAACACGCCAAATGCCAACAAGTGCTCGTGGAAGCAGCAAGCAAAACCTCCCAGCAAACAGTGTGACACTAATCTGTTGTTTGTGCTAAAATACAGAAAGGAAATTACTGCTCGGCTGTCATGAAGCTCATAAAGGAAAAAAGAAAAATGCCACCGCAGAAGAATGAGCTTCAAAAGAAAGTTCCATTATCAGTTTGTTTCATGCCTTGTAGCTCCAGCTGCAAACAATCCCTTCCATAAACACCCCCTCGAGATAAATGGCAGCACAATTCGGGTGGTATCGGGGAGATAAAGCCACGAGTGTCTGTTTGGGGGAGGGAGGATCTGCTGAGCCTGCTGCTTTATTTTGTTACATCTCATCACCATCTTGGGGGAGAAAATGAATATGTATCGTCTGTTATCTTGTCATTTTGGAGCCAAACATCTTAAAATACATTTTCTGTGAAATAACCCTGGGGATTTCAAGACCAGAATAAATTATTAGTGCAATTTGAGCTTGGAGACTCTGTGCTTGCTTGAAACATGGCAAAAGCTCTTCCTGGTGTACGAGAGTTGCTTCTGCTTAGGAACCAAAGGGGAAAAAAGAGGAAAAATGCCCAACAAAGCTTCCATAGCCCAGATGCTTCTGCCAAACCAGGTAATTGTAGCCAGGTGGGGGTCAGGCTTTGCTCCTGAGGAACAAAGGACAGGACAGGAGGGAAAAAACCAAGAAATAAATCCTGTCATGAATGTGCAACTTCTACTTAAACATGATATCAGAGAGGACAAAACAAATGAAAAATAAGTGGTTTTTTAGCTTTTCCTATTCCCTGCCGTTGCAGCTGATTGTGTGGGCTGACCTGAGACAGGATCCAGGAACTTCAGCTGGTGTAGCCAAGCACTGTGACAATCCATGCAAATCTAAGCTGTAATCCTTTTATATTGATGGAAATTAAACTTTTATTCTTGCCATGGATATGGGAGTCTGAAATTCACTTTGGGAAAAAATTCAGGGTTTTATTTTTGGCTCCACTTTCACAATTACTCAGCCCAGGGCGTTTTTATGCTGCAGCTCCATTATGTGAAAATTGTGAGTAACATTTTTCTCTCCAGGACTCTACATTTACTCTCCGAATGTTTCACTGAGAATATGACATGATTTAGACTGCAGTGCTTTTAAAAAAACTACCCAATTTCTAGGACCAAACGGTACCTGTGAAAGTGGCTGCAGGGAGCCAGCACTGTCCATGGTGGGAGATGACTGGCACTCGTTAGAGCTCTCTGCTAATTATCTCATTAAGTGCTTGCAGATTTGGAAGTGTCTCAGCACCTGAGACACAATGTGGTGGTGCAGAACAGATCTCTTCAAAATGGTTTTATAATTACTGGGGGGAGAGAATTCCCAGGGTAACCCCCTGCCCCTGCTGGGCACCGAATGTCAGGTCTGGGGCACCTCAGACCACTCGGGGCTGGGTCCTGGCACCTGTGGCACCACTGCCTGGCTGGGAGCAGCTGGCTCTGAGTGCTGGGAGGGAGTGATCAGGGCTTTGGGTACCTGGGCTATCACCTTTTAGGAACAGAGGAGCAAAATCAGGTCTCAATGCCAATGGTGTTTGTTCTGGAGAGTGTTTGGGAAGTTTGCTGTGAACGGCTGGGGCAGGGACAGGATTGAGGCTGAAGAAGAAGTAAAATTCCTTTATTCTGAAATTTCCCTGTGCTGCTCTGTCTGTGTGTCTCAGCTCCCACCTGCCTCCTCCTCCACATCCCTCTTTACCCTCCTCCCCACAGACATTTCTCACCCCTCCATTGAGGAAGGATTGTGCTGAATAATTTAGTACTTTGGAGATCTTTGTTCTGTGCCTCCAAAGTGATGTGGACATTTGTCTCCAACTGGCAGGCCATCTGAAATCAATAATATCATCAACTTCACCTGCATTTACAAAGATAATATTTCTGTAATATTGTCTGGATTCAAAGGGAAGAAGAAAGGCTGTGCAGGAGGAAAAGCCATAAAAAGCACTGCAGAGAAGCAGCATTACATTTTAGAAAACTTTTCCAAGGCCATTAATTGAACTTCGTTGCAAGATTTAAATGAGATATTGAAAATCAAACACAGTTTTAATTGCCTGTTCTCAGACAGAGCATCAACTTAGAAATGCAGTTTCTGTTTTGTATCTGTAAAGAAAGATCCAGCAGCTCCTGGAGAACTGGTGTCCCCTGTCACTGCCTCAGAGCTCCACACAGCAGTTCTTTATCCCGTGGTGAACACTGGTTCCCAGCCCAGTGCCTGTGTCCAGCACAGGCATTCCTGTGCATTCCTTAAATCCTGGTCTATGGTGCTGCTAAAGCCCCCTCCTGTGCCTCCCAGCAGGCTGAGCTCCCCTGGGCTGCACCTTGGAGGGATGGGGAGCTGCTCCCGGGCTGCTCCAGGTGCCGCTGGGCCGACGGGAGCTGCTCGTCCCAGCGCTCCGGGTGCCGTGCTCAGGGTACAGCTCCAGCCTTGCCTTGTAACTCTGCACTTAGGAGTATTCCCTCAGTCATTTTTCCATTTTAAAGTTTCATCAGCTGCTGAATATTTGATGAAAACAAAGCCTGTCCTGACCGTGCTTCCTGCACATGTCAGAGAACGGCTTTGGAGTCTCCAAATTCTAGGTCTGCATTTAGGATGTACTTGAAAACAAATGCACCTGCAGGATGCACTCAATCCTATTTTTGAAGCATTTTGGAAGACACTCCTGAGACTGGGAACATGTAGTTCATGGTGGAGAAGGTTTAGAGCAACTTGGTAGAAGGGAACTTTTGGTGCAGCATAAGCTCAGTAATGGCCATAATGTCTCACCTAATGGACAAATAAACAGCTCTGGAGAAATTAAGATAATTCAGTATGTTAATGCTATAGGTTGAGCAGTAAACAGGGCACATAATCATGGCAAAGAGATCAATTTAAACCCGAGGGGTGTTAACTCTGTCCTTTCCAGAGCTGTGCAGCCACGAGCACCAGCGTGGTGGAGGGACCCTGACGGTGGGGTGGGCACCGTTCCCGGCCACTTCCCGATCCCACAGGAAGCAGCAGCTGCTTATCATTTTTCCCAGAGCCAGTTAATGCCGTGACAGTGTTCATCACCTTCCCTGCCAGTCAGTGGTCTCCACTGACACACGTCCCAGCTACTGTGGAGTGAGTGGAATGTTCCCTGGGGAGCCTCAGCTCTGATTTATGGGGCATGTGCACGGGTTTCCTACTGCCTGCTCTAAATCTGTTATTTCTGCATGAATCACAGCCTCACACAAATGGGAACTTCTGACACAAACTTCAACACGTACTTAAAAGCCCCAAGCAGATGAGAACAATAAATTGGATTGCTAAGTGCTGTGTGTGTTGGGAATGGCAGATGCACAGATGGCAGGAGAGGTATAACGGGAATAAATCTGACACTTTGGAGGACTGTGATATTTATACCTGGTGAATGCTTAAAGAGAGTGGCTGGGATGATACACCAGTGTTCCTAACTGCTCATCCATTTGCTTTGCCTCCTTTCTTCTTGGTTGTTTTTTGCTGGTTTTTTTTTTTTTTTTTTTTTTTTTTTTTTTTTTTTTTTTTTTTTTTTTTTTGTTTTTGTTTTTTTTTTTGTTTTGTTTTGTTTTGTTTTTGTTTTTGTGGGTTTCTGTTTGTTTTCTTTTCTTTTTTGGTTTTGGTTTTGGTTTTTTTTGAGGTGGGAGGCCAGTTTGGATGGAGTTTGGAGCAACCTGGGCAGGAAGGTGTCCCTGCCCATGGCAGGGATGTCCCCTTCATGGCAGGAATGAGATGAGCTTCCAACCCAAAACATTCCAGGCTTCTAAGAGCTGCTGAAGGGCAGGAGGAGGAGGAGAACTGGGCACCAGAGCCCCTGTGAGCAGCAGCCGTGGGGGGAGTTGCTGCCAGGGCAGGGGTGAGTCAGCAGGGCTGAATCCTGCAGGTGCAGAGCTGGGAATGACGGGAAGTTCCAGCTGCACAGCAGTAGTTGTGTTCTCTCCTGCCCTGTAGGTAACAATTGCAGCTGTCCAGCCCGTTGCTGGACATCAAAGCCTCACAGATAAGGGCCATTTCCAGGGGATGCTCCTTTTAAAGCCATGGGTGCTGTACCTTTCCTGCATGGAAGCTCCTGCCCAGGGTGACTCCTTTGGCACAGCCCCAGCACCTCTTTTTGTCCATGTCCAGTGGGATTACTGCTGGATATGAACAGCCCAAAACTCAGGAGCCCTGTTGGAGCCCTTGGACCAAAGGACTCCTGTCTGAGTGATTTCACCAACGGCAAAATATTTTGGTGTGAAATTGCCTTTGCTGCCCGTGGGGTCAGGGGCTCTGTCAGAGCTCTGTTATCTCCTCTGCTGTGCAGCTCTTTTGCACACTCTTGTCTCTAAACCCTCTGGGTTTTTATTATGTTGAAAACCTTGAAGAAACCCAATATTTTGGGTACATCCTCAGAACACTGACCCTGTAACTACAGCCCAGCTCCTCACGGAAACAGGAGGCCAGCACATCCCAAACAGTTTAATACTAAGTTAGCCTTTTCTTCTCATTAATTAAGTGGTTGTTTGACTACTAATCCCTATTCATTACTTACCACTATTGCCATAATTTTGTCTCCTGGGTACTGAAGATTAAAATGCCCAGGAAGCTGCCTAAGCCATCAAAGTTACTAGTGGGAGCTTTGGTAATTTGTAGACATGAAGTGATTGAAAACATTTATCTTCCCCCATTATTAATAATAAATCAGGCCTCTTAAGATTCTTCCTTTAGGTTTTAATTTTAAACAAGCTGTTGAAACACAATCTCTAAGCAAAAAAAGGTTCAGAACAGGCTTTGTTTGGATTGAAAACAGAAGTTTTGTACTGTCTCAGACATAAAAAAATACAACTTTATAAAAATTCAGCCTCCTGAAATAACGTATGGCTACACACTGGGTTTGGTGAATGAGGACAATTTATGTCTGCAATCACACTATAAATCTGAACAGTTGTGCAGAGATGGAAAACGTGCTGTGTGGAGATGAGTGACCCAGTCAGCACTCGATGGGTCAGCTCTGGGATTCCTGTGGGATAGCACGGTCCCATCAGAACAGGGGTAGGGAGGGTCTGGCTAAGTGTCTGCTGGGATGGAAAGACCCGATAAAAGTGTGTCCACAGTGAAACATTATTGCCACAAACTGAGCAACTCCACAGTGGGCTTTAAAAGGTGAAGGAAGTGTCTTGGTGTAGTTTGATTTTCCCCAAAATTCAGGTTCTGAATTCCATGGAGGTGATCACTGGAAGAACCCAGGGCTTCTTTGAAGATGTCAGCCTGAGAGTGAATATTTCACTTCTCCCCAGAATTAGCTTTGCTGTTACATGTGGTTTCTTTGCTATGAAGTGTGAGTAGAATACTGAGATGGAACAATTTCTGAATGAAAATGGAGAGCCCTACACGGATATGTCAGTGTGGGTTTCAACCATTCATTACTTTTCCTCCCAACAGCTTTGTGTTACTCAGCAGTTTATTCATAAAGAGAAAAAAAAAAGGAGCAATAGGAGAAATAAAGGCACTAACAGGGCACTGGGGGGAAGTGAAAATTTTGCCTTTTGCTGAGTGGGTGAATGAGCAGAACATCAACTTACCCAAAGCAGCCCTGACAGGGGGGCAGGTTTGGGTGTGAATGCAACAGTATTTCACTTCCTGGGGGGAAAAAAATCAGGCTGTTGGTCAAGATGTTTCCATGGTAACTGCTATAATTTCATTTTAGTGATGGATTACAGAGAACACTCCAGGGAGGTTTGAGATGATGGAGTTTCATCTGACAGAGCCTGGCAGACTTTCTCTGGAGTTATTAGGCAGTTCTGGTTATGTTTTATATTTTATATAGCCATTTATTACCATATGAGCTTTATATTTTCTATAACCATTTTATACACTGGGTGCTGTGTGGGATGGATGTGCATGGAGCTGGGAAAGGGTCCTGGTGGAGCTGTTCTGCTCCAGCAAGGAGGGACACTGGGGTCTGTTCAGCACCAGAGTGGTGGGGTAGTTGTTGTCAGCAGTGAAATGTGATTGATTCAACCCAAATACCTGTGTGTGCCCGGGCCCTGGGGAATTTAAGGTCATTCATATATAATTTTTAGATGAATTTATGTATATATTAATAGAGAGGGAGAGAGAGCGACAGAAAAACTGAGGGAGAACTAAAGATGTTCAAATAACAGATATGTTCTTATCTAACATACCTTTTTTTTCTCTTTCCTTCCCACTTCTCATTTTCAGCTAGAGGGAGATAAGAATCCTGATACACTGGGGTTTTTTCTGCTCTGTCAGACCTTGTTTTTCCTTATTACCAAGGTCCATGGAGTTACTCCAGGCTCGTGTCAGTGTTCTGGGAGGAGAATTTCCTCATAAATTGTGTATGTGGCCATTTTTGAACTTTGAGCCAACTGACAGGACTGAGTTCATTCGTTCTGCAAATAATCAGCAAGGGACAAAACTGGAGATCTTTATTTCTAAAAGTTGTTTCCACCTCAGGTATAAAATACAGCTACAGGTATAGCAGGCAGAAGAAAGCTAATTTTATTTCTTTTGAAGGGATCAATATTCCACAGTAGGGAAAGTCCTGTGTTTCCAGCTATACTTTTATAGACAGCATTTCACTACGCCCATTATCATAACAGGCCTCTTTATCTCCTCTGTCAATATTTGGCTCTGTCAGGCACTGTCTTATCTTTAAAGCGAAAAATCCATCATCGTGACAGAAGGGAAAAAATACATTAACACCCACCTGCTAATTTATATTTGAGGCTGGAGGCCCAGAAGTGTTTTAAAGAGCTCCTGCAGGTTTGCATTAATTGTGTGTTCGAGCTGTTCCAGTGAATTCCCATAGCTTTTCCCCACGGGATTCAGCAGAAGGGGAGTGGAAAAGAGGAGCAGCATTCACCACATGCAGGTGACAAAATGTCTTGAGCACCTGCAGCTCCCTGTGGCCAAGAGCATCTCCTGGAGCATCCCTGAGAACATGGGGAAGGAGGAGCCAGGGAGGTGTGGTGGGAGAGGCAGCTGCTGCTCCCCGCCTGGATTAGCTGCTGATCCCAAATTCCTCTGTCATTTTACCTGCTAACTCACCTGGAGAGTGCAGATGCTCTTGCCTTTGTTGGGGTCTGAATCTCATGTGTTGCTTTCAGGGCTCACTGTAGTTCAGACGCTCCTTGCCTTTGCTCCAAAGGGAGGTGCTGCCCATGGCTCCATGTCCTGGCCGTGGTTTCGGGGGTCCCATGGGCCTGTGCAGCCCCCCAGAGGGAGAAATGAAATGTACCTTTGAGAGTGTCTCCATGATTAAAGCAGAGATGGAATTATAATGAAATTCTGGCTTGAAAGGTGCTTCTGGAGCCCCACGGGTGCCCCACAGCACAGGAGCTGCTTCACGTGGGGCTGCTGAACGTGCTCCTCGTGCCTGGGGGTCAGCAGGGGCTGTGGGAGATTCATCTAAACCCTCCTTGTGACCTTTTCTTAGCCCTGTAAAGACTAACCAGTACTTTGGCCAGACATTTCACTGCTTTTGTGAGATCAATATCCTTATAAAAACATTGTGTGTCTGCTCAGTGAGGGGAAGAGGCTTTAATGTTCATGTAACCCTTTCTGTTGGGAAAAACACACGAGGTATTTCAGGTACAGACTCTTTATGTTCTAATTCATCTTGGAACAAATATGTGGTGTGTTTCTGTGCCATTTTGACACTGTGCAGGGGCACACACTGGAGACTGCAGGGGGAACTGAGCCTCCAACACTGCACAGAATGGGTGAAACACCTGCAGGTAGAGGAGAAATAATTGTAGTGCTTAAACTCTTGGCAGGTGTCAGGAATAAAAATGTGACTTCTTCCTCATTTCAAGAGGGATAGTCTGCATGGGGCACAGGGAGCTCCAGCCTGGCCTCTGGATGCTTTTATTTGTCAGGAAATAGTCTCAGCCCCAGATTTCTGACAGTGCAGTGCTGGGGCACACACCAATAAATGCTTCATCACTTAATAGAATTAGAAAGAAAAGACAGAATAAGTTGTCTGCATATAATTTTTATTTGCTTGAGGTCAAGGAAGGCACCTTTGCAGACTGAAGACAATAAACTTAAATCCCTTTGGGGTCTCTCCAGCTGGGCTCTGCTGGTGGGGTTTTCCAGCAGGAAGGATGGTGTGCTACCACCTCCCCTGGCTGCCCCTCAAATCCCTGCCCCCATCACAGCAGAGAGGGATGGAAAGGGTTAACGTGGCACCTGAAGTGGAATGAGGAAAAGGGAAGGGAAAAATGGATTGAAATCCGGAAAATGTCTTTGGAACAATTAGTACATGCTGGTGTGTTGCTCGTCAAAGGCAGCATTTTAAAAAGGTTAACACCTTGGCAGAGTTAATTGCTGTTCTTCCTCTTTGATTCCATGTCATTTCTGATTTCTTACTCTGTTGTTTGTCTTCCAGCTAAGTAGATTTTAAATAAAACAAATATTTATGCCAGTAAAACATGATGGCTTCAATATTTAAGTACAGCAAAGTAAACAAAACTTCATAGTGCAAATATTGAAAGAAGTCAAAGCAAACAAAACCAGAAACCCACCTGGCTGAAGGAAACTGCCTTAAAAACCTGGGGAAGACAACTTCATACCCCAAATGAACTCCATACCCCAAACCAACTTCATAACCCAAACCAACTTCCTAACAAAAAGCTGTACATTAATCATTTAATCACGGACTAGAGTGATTCTGTGTATTAAATGTTGGGTTCTGTGTCCTCACCCCCTGCTGTTGCCTTGGTCTGTATTTGTGACAGAGTGGATCCTAAAACCTCCTGATTTTCCCTAGGGATTTTAACCTCTTCACGTGCCTGTTCAAAGTATTGGGGTCTCTCAAAGAAATGATCCAAGATGCATCAATAGTGACCCGTGAGCAGGGCAGGGCTGTTTGTCACCACAGTGCCTGGACCATCCTCCTCCTTCAGGTGCAACAGCACCTTCCTGGGCTCCCCAGGGCAGCAGTGTCAGGGGGGATCCACGGGGTCACTGTGAGCTGGAGATGAACCAGCTGCAGCAGCAGGGATGATGTGTCAGGAGCAGTTAAACTACAGGAGCACAGTCCAGTCTCAGTGTAGTTGGTGCTCCTGTGGGACAGTCCCTAACTCAAAGAGACACCCTGTGATTTACAGGTTTCAGGGCTCTGGTCCCCTGGGTTGTGCAGAGGGGGCTGGGAATGCTCAGGGCTCTGCTGCTTGGCCATGAATGCACACCTCTTCCCATATAATTTGTTTTATTTATTTATTTTAGAGATATGTTTTTATTTTTATTCCATGTACGTTTTCCTTTGCTGGGCAGAAGTGTGAAGGCGAGTTCAAACTCTTTGAAGGAGCATACTTGGGGAAAAATTATCTGTCTTTTCAACTTGCCTCCTTTCTCCATGAGCCTTGACAGGCTTTAAAGTCCAGGGCTTCAGGCGTTTCCTCGTGGCACTTCTTCCTCCCAGCACATTTCCCCCTGTGAACCAAACCTGCAGTTTTTCATTGTAAATAAACACAACCTCTGTGGAATTTGAAGTGCATTGGCTTTGAAGTGATAATTGTGTTAAGCAGGGAAATGTGGTGCAAACACTGTCAGATGCTCCGTGGTGGTGAGAACAAACCCCAGAGTTTCTGTCCCTGCAGCTGCAGGGATTCTTGGAGAAAAGGAGCAATAATGAGTTTGGGAATGGAAAGGAGACCTGTGGAGCTGCTGCTCCAATGAGAGAAGGAACTACGGGTACCTTCTATACCCAGGAGACAAAATTATGGCACAGGAACAGATCAAAGCTGAGGAAACCATGAAGGGAGCGAAATATCAGAGTCCCCCTGGCAGAGGTGGGCTGGGACTGCAGCCAGTGCTGGGCATCTCTGGGTGTGTCAGTGAGGGGTCAGTGCCCCAGGCCGGTGTTCCCCTTGTCCCAGGGGCTGGGTCAGCCCAGTGTGCCCTCCTCAATAAATCTGTGTGCACCCTTGCCCTCTAGTGTCTGCAGTTTGTACGCCAGCCCTGCGCTGAGTGAACAGGTTTGTGTGTTTGTGTGGAAGGAAACAACTGGTCTGGATCATCCTCCTTTTTTCCAGATGAGAAGATAAGATTCAGAAATGGAGCAGTGATGGAAAAGAACGGAGACATTCTGAAAAAGTCTTCTTTCTAAATTTGTTTCTAAATTCCACTTTGCTTTCTTAATCTCTGATGGTCTACATTTTGGGTTCAGTGTGCCAGATATTCCTGGAGAGGTGACTCCCTGCACAGCTTCTCCAACAAGTATTTTAGAGTTTCGTTTTTGCTGCATTTTTGTATTTGGTTGATGGCACATCATCATTTCCTGATCCATCAGACACATCTTCCAACCTTCACACAAGAGATGGAAGGGAGAACCAGAGGAGCTGTGGCTGCCCCATCCCTGGGAGTGTCCAAGGCCAGGTTGGACAGGGCTTGGAGCAACCTGGGCTGGTGGAAGGTGTCCCTGCCCATGGCAGGGGGTGGCACTGGATGGGCTTTAAGCTCCCTCCCAGCCCAGACCATCTTGTGGTTGTCTGACTCTGTATGATGTATTTTAGGACACAGGATGTTTCTGAAGGAGCAATCAGAGTGTAGGGATCAACTGCACAAGATAAAGGGGTAAGCAGGGGCACATGGAGGAAATGGGAGGAAATGTCCTTTGTGCTTTACTTTGTATCTCAGAGTCCTTCATGGTCTCCTCTGAGCCCGAACATGGAGACAAACCTCTGTCAGAGCAAAGGAGGTGTGAGAAGGACGTCCCAGGAGTGCCGGTGGCTCAGGGGGTCTCTGGTACCAAGGTGAAGCTTCAACCTGTATGAAATCCAAGTATTTCACTGTATTGTCTGTGCCTGTTCTGGTTGTCTTTCCTGTATTTGTATATCCCTTCAGTTTTCCCAAGTAAATAATGTCTTTAGCTTGTGTGAGGCTTAGGAGGATTAGCCTGGCTGTGGGGAATTCTGGCCACTGATGTGCTGATGGGAGTCCAGAAGAGGGTATGGAAGCTCCAAGCAGAAGATGTGAAGAGGTCAAAATTCCTGCTCCTCTCTCTCTGCCAGGCTCTGCTGCCTGGCCTTTAATGTCCAGCCATCTCTGCTGATTCCCTGACCCTCTTTTCTAGGCACTAGGAGAGGCACATGCACTGTAATTTATCTACTCCAAAGGCACGTGTGCAAGAGCAGATACAGGATTATACCCACTGAAAAGTTAAGAGCAAGGTTCACTTATCTTATGATTTAATGTAGTAGGAGAGAGTCATTTATATAAGTTAAAAAGCAAGAGATTGAGATACATTCATCACAGATTAGCTGAATTTCTTCCTTGAAGGGGCTCATTGAAATGTATGTGATGTTCATTGTTGTGTGAGGTGCTGTTTAAAACTTTTAACAACAAGACAAAAGCTTGTGACTGGGAGGAAGAACTGCTGTCATTGCTGGATTTAATAAATCTTTGGCAGGGACAATAAGCCTGTGATAAAGCCAGACAAAGCCTATTGCTGGGAAGTTATTTTGGCAGGTGGGAAGGAAGGACGTTCTGTCATTGTGGTTTGGGACTTTTCGTGTCCCTGAGCTGCTGAAACCTTCCTGGAGCCACAGGAGCAGCTTTGTCATTCCCTGAGGATAACCCTGGACTCCCAGAACAGCTGGGTGGGACAGGACTACTGGGGTCAGCCCAGTGCCACACTTTGGCACCAGTCAGGCTCAGCCCTTGTCCAGGTGGGTTTGGGATCCCCCAGGATGGAGGCTCCAGGCAGGCACAGCCAGCTCATCTCCACTGTCCTGCACCAGGAGGGGCTCCAACAAATGACATCAGGCAGTCATGGAACCCACCAGAGAGCCAAACTCATGGATCAGGAGAGGCTTGGAGTGGTGAACAACAGCATTTATTTATAGCAAACAAGTGTTTGTGGTTTTCCATCTGCATAAATCCGTCCTGCTCCGAGTGCTGCCCACACGGACCCCACAGGGCTCCTGGTCTCCACTTTCACGTGTTCAACGGCTTGAGTCAATGTGGAAAAATCCTAAAGGAAGCTGTGGTCTAAAAAAATACAGTTTTTAATGGGAGACCTTTAATTTATCGTTGATTAATTTGGGGAGAATGTGGCATGTTTGATCCCTGCCTGTTCTGGGAGGTGCTGGTCTCCTCACACCCTCCCCTGCTCAGCTGCAGCCCCCACCCATCAGGAGTTACATCAATAGGTAGTTCATGGTTTTGGTCTTAATTCTGAACCATCTCAGTCAGACACAACCATAATCCCATGGTTTTAATAGCACAAAAAGCATGTAAATACACCCTTTTTTCTGCATCATTCCTGAGATTAAGGCAGATTTTTGCCAACTTTGGAGGACAACAGCAGCACCAGGGAAGATGAAAGGAAAGTAAACTCTTTGCTTAAAACCCCCTTGATCTGCCATCAGGGACTGGACTGTGGAGCTGGAACTGTCAACTCCTGCCCAAGTCAAACCTGACAGGGGGTCACAGAGAGCTGTCCCTGCAGCCCGTGGTGCAGAAAAGTGTCACCTGGGCAGCAGGAGGGGGATGCCCTCCCACAGTCTGGAGTCCTTTGGCCCTCCATCACCACGGCAGAGGAGCGAGGCCTGGGTGTGCAGGGGTGATGTGCACTGCCCCTCTCACCTCACTCCCTCATCCCAAATCCCTACATGATAGTCCCAGAGTGATCCATGCCTGGAAAAACATGATCCATACCTGGAAAAATTCCTGCTGGCTTTAAGTAAACATTTACCATTAACTTCAAATAATGCCAGAGTAAAATCACCATCATTAATACTCACTATATGATTCTGCTGTCTACAAAATGACTAAAGCCACTATAATAATCCAGGCAAAAATGGGTATGGATCATTTTTGGTGATTTATTTTGCAAAGGCAGTCTTTTATTTCAGCATCCTGTTAGATACAGAGGGGTGGAGTTTGGGAGCAGGTTATCCTGTGTGTTATACCCGTGGCAGTGAAGGGGTAGGAAGGAGGTTGGCAGAATTTAAGACACAGCCTGGAAGACTGAGGAGAACAGACCAAACTGTTTTAGCCTTAAAGCTGAAGAGCATGGTTCCCAAGAGAGGGGATGACACTCAGACAGATGCTGTACCCTGTGCCAGGCTGACTGTGCCACGCTGTGCCAGCGGTGCCTCGGAGAAATCGGCAGTGCCAGAGGATTCCTCACCCCCCAGTGCTGCCCTGGGCCACCTTTACCTGTGCTTCCTGCCATGAGACCCTGGAAAAGATGGTGTTCATACAGGATTTGAGCAGGTTGGCAGAGCAGGCTTTGATGTCCGAGGGTGGAACGGAGAGGAACCTGCCCACAGGTTTTTGATGTTCTCCTGGATTTTGGATCCCCAGTAAATGCCTTCCAGGAGGTTCTGGTCTGACCTGCAGTTGTCAAAGGGGACAAGACATCTTCCTTTCTCTTCTTTCCTTTGCAGATGTAGCAACACTTAACTACATGCCCCGGGCTCAGTTGCACCTTGTAATTCCCATGGCTTTTTCCCCCCTATTTTTATGGAGCATGCCTGGGGTGGAGCCCTTGGCTACTGCACAGGGAGCCCCAGGGTCAAACCAACCGTGGAAAGCCACTCTTTGAGAAGGGAGCAGCCTTAAGATGTCAAGCAAAGGACTTGGGACTCTGAAGAGCTGGTTCTACTGTGATTTCACACAATGTGAGCAGAACAAGCTCCACTGTGCTCCCACTATGCTGTTGGCAGTTTTCTGGAATCCTGCAAGATTTAAAGGGATCAGTTCCTTCATCTCAAAGTGGCTGAAAGGGATTACCTGGTACCCGTGGAGTAAAGCCAAGATCTACTCAAGATTTGGTCAAAACTGAGAGATACAAAATAAATGAATAAACAGAAGCTGACAAGAGACCATGGAAACCAGTTTACATGGATCAGCTGACATCTTAAACTGGGACTTTTTTCCCCGGTCCTGATGAGCAGGAGAGGATTAAAGGCCTTGGTGTGTGCTGCCCATCGACCCTTCTGCTGAACATTCTCAGTGAGTTCCAGCAGGAGCTGGAAGGGAAAGCTGATCCTGATCCCTGCAGGTCCATTTTCTGCACAGGGTCTATTTTTGGGTTTGTACATTATATGAAGCCAAGTGTACTACAGGCATTGAAAAACTGGGGGAAAAAAATAAAGTTGAGATCATTCTTAAGGGAGAAAAAGGAGGAATACTCTTCTTGGGTGGTATGAAATAAAAGTGGGTCCTGAAAACAGAAGTTACTGAAAATAAATGTGTGGTACAAGTAGAATCATAAAATCATTAAAGTTGGAAATTACCTCCAAGATCATCAAGTCCTTCAACCCATCACCACCGTGTCAACTGAACTGGCCTAGAAGTACCAGGTCTCCTCGTTTCTTGAACACTTCCAGGGATGGTGACTCCACCTCTTCCCTGGGGAGCCTGTTGGCCACTTTTTCAGTGGGGGAATTTTTACTAATACAAAGCTTGTGGCTGTATCAGGAGAGCAAACAGCAAACAGGCATCTTGGAAAGTAACTGCACCCCTAAGCCAAGCTGGCAACAGAGCTTAAGGCCACA
Organism: Pipra filicauda; assembly: GCF_003945595.2. Taxonomy (NCBI): domain Eukaryota; kingdom Metazoa; phylum Chordata; class Aves; order Passeriformes; family Pipridae; genus Pipra; species Pipra filicauda. The sequence continues at coordinate 885,868 of NW_024103873.1, forward strand.
CAACCCCTGCCCTGCCCATGGTATGGAGTCAAATAACTGCCAGGGGAGCTGTGATGTACTGCACTGCAGACCCTGCAGGGATGGCAAATATTCACCAGGCACACAGCAAAAGAGGGTCTTTCCAAGGATCACTGGCCTTGCTGTCCCACTCCTCGTGGCACATGTTGCCAGTGAGATGCCAGAGCCAACCCTGGTGCCCCTGGGAGCTGAGCCCCTCACTGCTCCCTCTCCCAGGAGACTGGAATAACACCTGCAAATGCAGCAACGCTCTCACTTGCCCCCCATAACCCTGGGTCTTCTTTCCCTCAGCCCAGATCAAATAAAGCTGTGGTGACTGGCAAGCTCACAATGGAACAGGGAATTGAAGTTGACAGCCCCACATGTGGGAGGTAGAAGTTCAATTCCATTTCCTCCCAAATGTGGGCTGAAGGTGAATAATGAACAGAAACAAGCCTGGAGGGAAGAGCCCAAATCTTCCGGCACTCCAGGTTTTGTAACGTCGTGTTCAGCCACCCTCAACATATTCAAAATTGGCCTTTCTGACATGGTTTTGGGAAGGGCCAGGGACATGGAGGGCTGGTGGTGTAAGTCTGACTCCACGGGAGCAGAGGCAAAGCATTGCCAGGCTGGATGGAAGCAGCATCTCACCCCTCAGCTCTTATTAATCTATTATAAATAATATTAATTATGCCTGTAGCACAAAAAGCAATTATTGAAATATTTTGCTAAACATCTTATAGAAAAGGCTATTTACCAAAAAACACTCAGCTGTATCAAAGCCTTGACAAAATGCTCTCTTAGAAATTAATAAATATGTTTGATTAGCACTTTCATGGATGCACAGATTCTGTATATGGGAGCATTATAGTGCATTTCATTATATATAAAGGCAATTAATGTCACAAATGAAGACTAAGATCTGACTCCAGCTAAATAATTGTCATTATCTATCATATAACATGCCCAGAAAGCTTAACTCTGCAATGATTTTTATGAACAATAAACTTGGCATTTACATACCAAAACAATTTGGTGTAATTCAGACTTAATAATAAATGGCAACAAAAAAAAATCACTCCCATTCTTCAGGATTTTTTCCCAGCACAATCACATGGGCATTTTTCACAGTGTGTTCATCATGATGAGAAGGGAAAGGATTTGTTCTCTGCAGTGTGTGCTGTGCTCCCAGGGCAGAGCCCCAGAGTGGGTGTGTGCGAGGGGCTGCTCGGGCTCCTCGTGTCCCAGCACCCTGGGGAGGTTATTCCATGGCTGCTGCCCGGAGCTCTGCCAGCTGAAGGATGGCTTTGCACGGAGGTGCAGAGCCCGTGGTCACCTCCTACTCCATGTCCACTCAAATCATCCTCCCTCTGCTCCGAGGGCTCTGTGCTGCAGCTTTGCCTGCACCTAACTTTGCAGTGCCTACGAACACAAGCTCATGGGGTTTCTGGGAAAATCCCACCAGCTTTCCTCATCCAAACATGAAACATTCCACTGACAGCTGCCATTTACAGCACATAAAACTTGCAGTCTTAAGGCAAGACCCAGTTACCTTTGCATCTGTTCAAGTCACTGGTGTAACACCACAGTGACAGGGCCCTGACACCAGTGTGGGGACCAAACCAGTACCCTGACACCAGTGTGGGGACCAAACCAGTACCCTGACACCAGTGTGGGGACCAAACCAGTACCCTGACACCAGTGTGGGGACCAAACCAGTACCATAACACCAGTGTGGGGACTAAACCAGTACTGTAGCACGTATGTACTCAGTGGAGTACATGAGGATGTTATGAAAACAATGGTAATGCTGCACTGATGCCAAGTACAGTCAATTGTAAGATAAAAGACTCTAAATGGAGTTAAAGGCTCATTTAGTTGTGTTTGAAAATGAGCTGTGTGGGTGTGCGAGTGTGGTGTGGTGCAGCTTGTGGAATAAAAAAAAGGAAATATTGATCAACAGTGCACAGTGCAATATCTTCACCTTGTGCCAGCTCTTAAACCAGCACCTTGCTGGTCTCAGGGACTCACTGCAGAGTTTTAATGCATAGATATAGGGGGTGGAGGTAATTTTTAAAATTACTAATGCATTAATATAATTAAATACAAAAATCTGTAGTTTTTTAATACAAGAAGCATGATTGTGTTTTAAATTCTGTTTATAGATGTTGTAGCAGGATGCCCTGCCTGAGATGGGGTCCTCAGTCAGAGGGATAAAACATCAGTGGCAACTTTTAACAAAATGCAGCTCATGAACCAGAACACACGCCCTATAAAAATAAAATAAACAGGAAAATAAAAGGCTCAGGTTTTTTTCTCTGTTGGATCTAATGCACCGTGAGCTGGGAGAAGAAATTAAAACGCCAATCCCACATCACTCTCTTCCAGCAGCACCATTTCCTCTTTGCACCTCAGCCTCCCCTTGACCAAAAAAAAAAGTGAAAAACAGACCAGCAAACTATTTTTTTGCTCATTCTGAAAAAAAATTAGAGTCTTTGAGCAAAATCATTGTTTGATGGTAATGTACTTACCTAGCCCAGGGCTGGCTCTGTCCTTGTGATTGTGAAGAAAGGAAAACACTGCAGAGCCTCTGCCTTCATTATTTGCTCGTAATTAGTTTGTTGCTAACAAAGCCTTTACTTGGGCGGAATTTCATCTCTTGTCAGCTGTAATTCATTATTAGATCTATGAATATTAAAACCCCACCATGGCCTTGCACCAGCCCCTGCAGCGCCCAGAGCCAGTCGGGGCTGACGTGGAGATCTTCATCACTGTGCCTCGGCCTCGTGGCACAGCTGTCAAATCTTCTTTTGATGCTGATTAACTTCATCAGGATAATTGATCAAGTTGTCTGGAGCAAATGGGAGGCTAAATACCTTCCCGAGGCTCTGTCACACCCCGAGCCGTGGTTCCTGTGCCAAGGTGACGTGCAGGTGCTGGGCCGCCACAGAAGGAGTTTCCTCTCACCTCTTGCCTCGACTTTTCCCTTTCCCTCCCCAGCTCACCCAACCCTTGCCTGGCAGATTGGCTCTGATTAATTGCTCCCCTAATTGTGTTCTGGTGTGCTACTGAACAGAACATCCTTCAAAGGCATCACAAACCTCAATGGCTGATGACAGCTTTGGAAACATCAAACACCGACTGAAAGGTTGGTTTTGTGGGACTCAAACTTGGATTTTGGGTTCTTAAAGATCCTGAAAAGTGCCTTTTAAACATTTTTTCCTCCTGCAATCAGCTGCCAGCTCCCTCAAGACCTTTTCCGGACCTGCTTTCTGTGCACCTCTGTGTCAGGTTTTTGGATGTTCATCTGACAACGTCATGAAATAAAGGTTAGTCACAAGGGGGGAAGGGGGAGGGAACAACTGAAAAAATATATTTATTGGAGTAAATAAAAAAAAGTTAACCAAAATCCTTTATTGATACATTCTTGGATAATATCACAGGATCGAGAGAATGGAAAGGGAGGGAGGAGGTTGCGGCAAAGATCGGTTTCACTAAATTGGCACATAAGCAGCAAGATTAACGAAATTACTTATTACAAACAGTATAAAACATACATGCTTCTGTAAGTCCTTATCACACTGGTCAATCATGGTGGGGCATCAACAGAGAAAAACCTCAAGACATGTAAAAGCCATATTCTTTCCTCCAAATATCATAATCATTGAAATTATTGCAAAATAGTCACATACCTTAAAGAAAAGAACAAAATAGAACACAAATACAAATATCAAACATAAATTATTAACATGTACCATAAAATACATTACTGGCATGCATTCCAAAGATCAAGACCTCTACTAAAACTCAGCAAAAATCCTTCTGCTTCCTCTGCAGCCCATCGGAGGTGTGAAGGGGGGACTAACTTCGCCAGCACAGTTTTTGGTCTTTAAATTCTTTTTTGTTTGTTTGTTTAGTTAAAAAAAATAAGGTATATGGATTGCAGTGATACAAGAGTAGTCATACAAGTCATGTACACAGGTCTGAGCTCCTCAGTTGCCGGTTGGTTTGAGAAGTGCCGAGAGCACAGGGCCTCATGAAACTGTGCATCCGAAAAACAAACAGTGACCTCGGAACAACATGGATGGCGATATGCAAAAATCCTCACAAACTGTACAGAGAGTTCAAAAACTTGCAGTCTGGAAGTACATAGAAAGACAGAATTAGCCCCTTAGAGTCCTTTGTGGCCTGCGCGGGGTCGGTCCCCCCGCGGCCTCGGTGGCTCCCGCGGCCAGAGCAGGCCCGAGGCCATGGCCGGAGCAGGCCCGAGGCCCGGCCGATGGCCACGCCGGTGCGGCCGGAGCCCGGAGCGGGGCAGGAGTTCCGGGAGCAGCCGTCAGAGCCGGGGCTCCCCTCGCGCCGTCCCGGGTGCCGCCGGGCCCTGCCACCCCGCACGGGGGAGGCTGCGCCAGCGGGGCAGGGAATCCTCACCCCGGAGAGCGGCCTAGATCACCAGGTTGTTATAACTGACGTACTTCTTTTTTGCAGCAGGGCCTGCAAGAGAAGTGGAGAAGGGTCAGGGCCCACGGGCCGAGCCCCTCGTTGGGGCTGGCGCTGCTCCCACATCCCTGACCCCCCTCGGACCAGCCCGAGCCCCGTGTGCAGCTCCAGCCGTTCCTACAAACCCCGTTAGCACCGATGGAGTTTGTGAGGCTCTTGCAGTCTGGGTGACTTCAATGCCGAGGCACCACAACTAGATCCTATTAAGATTTCCTTTTTCTAAAAACAGTGACGTTTTCACCAACTTCTTAAATCTCCTGGGCTAAACGTGGCTTTTCTCATGGATAAAGCAATTTTGATTCAAGTTTTATGACTTCTGAGAATTTTTCAATATAGGAATGAAGGTACCACCTTCCCTAATTATGACCTTCAAATCCAATCTGTTTGCAAACAGAAGGAAATCAAAGCAGTCAGGAGAAGGAAGAACTTCGTGAGCTCTGCTACATGCTCCTGTCAGGAAAATCTGCAACTATTTGCAGCTGAACACAAAGCAAAATGTTTTACAGTCGTATGGCAACACTGACAGATTCAGGACACAGAATCACAGAATATCCTGAGCTCGAGGGACCCACAAGGACCATCCAGTCTGACCCCTGGCCCTGCCCAGGACACCCCAACAATCCCACCCTGTCCCTCAGAGCATTGTCCAAACCCTCCTGGAGCTCTGGCAGCCTTCAGGCCGTGCCTGTTGCGATGGGGAGCCTGGGCAGTGCCAACCACCCTCTGTGGAAAAACCTTTTCCTGAGATCCAACTAACCCTCCATAGAGGTAAAAAAAAGGAGCCTGTATTTACAGTTTGCTAAAACACTCAAGCCTAAATCCCACTGTCTTTGAGAGAATTTGGCATAACTTAACCATTTGCTGAACATTTTTGGGCTGCTAAACTGGGACAGACTGCACTCTCCTTTTGGGATATTTTTTTTAGAATAGAGTATGTTTCATTGTAAATCTTTCTCAGGAAGATTTAAGAGATGCCACGGAAGGAGAGGCGAGAACAACCACTGAGTTTGCTCTGCAAAGCTGCTTTTCAAACTTGGTTTTGGGCATCCCAGGGCTCCTCTGAGCCCCTCTGCTAAGCTAGATATTTTCCATGGTGTTCACTATCTTTTAGTGACAAAGAAATGATTTTACTCCCAAGGCTGGTATGTAAGAATCTCTCATGTAACTCCAGCCCTTTGCAGTATTATCCTGAAACCCCAACTCAGCTGTTTTCTCATGCCCCAGATGAGTCAGAGCTGTCTGTTCAATCAAGGACTGAGTCTACAAAGTGCTGATCATCTTCAGTTCCCATTAACTTCTCTTGGACACGAAGGTGTCCAACATCTGCCAGGATAAAACTCATTATCCTCCAAGGCTACACTGCAAATATCCAATAAACTGTGGAATGCTATTAGATGCTGAAAAGGGGTAAAATGAGTCTAGGAAAAAAAAAAGTCATAACGGAACAGGTTGCACAGTAATTCCATGTATTATTTTGTGATATACTTCAGCTTAACCCATTACATGCTCCAATTTCAAACAGCAGCAGTTCCTGTGACAGAGGTTTGGATGCTCTCCACTGCTGGTTCCTATCATGTCACCCCTTCACTGTTTCCCAGGATGTTACTCAGCCTTTCAGCAAACCTGAGCTTTGTGCTGATGAGTTTTCTTACCAGTGCAGCCTCAGTAGCTCAGCTCTCATTTCCAGTAGGACGGTGAACCACTGGTGCCAGAGGGATTGAGCCAAGAAATGCTGTGGATAATGTGCACCTGTGGGCTCTCCGTGGAGAGGTGGGCTCTGAGCTCAGACAGTGCTGGCATGGCTCTGCTTCACCAGAGTGATGCAGCTGACAAAAGTATCATCCATAATTTAGACTAAATGATCAATAAAAGCTCCATGGTTATTTTAGGAGAGGAATCTTCCTTGGCCTTAAAGGCTGTTAGGCCGGAGGAGATCATGTCTCCTGATGGCTGTTGGTGCATTTCACTGCTCTGCTCCTGCACTAACTGCAGGAACCTGGAGCTCAGCCCATGTACAATTCCAGACACACTCCAGTCTTGAAGACTTCAGGAGAGAGACAGTCTACTTTGATAACAAATCTCTACTGAGTTGAAGCTCATCATTATCACTGGCAATTAGCACCAGATATGGATTTGATTTTCCTCAAAGAAATTAATTTGCATGAAAATGGGGGACGCTAATGAAACATCAGCGTTACCAGGATTCACCCGTGTTTTAATCCAGGAGACAGGAGCATTCCCTGTTCTTCAAACGGGAACAGATAACACATCTCCCACGCTCTGTTGCTGTTCATGGGTGACGGCTTCCCAACAGTGAACACACATTGTCCTCTTGCAAACAACATATACATGTTAATTAATATACATATAATTATGTCAGCCTCGGCTGGCCATTGACTTGGACACGCTGGCAGAGAGCCAAGAGTTGCACATGCAGAATCTGCAGTGCTGGGCCATTCCCTGTGTCCAGAGAGACACAGGCCAGCTGCATCCAGCCCCCTTTCCCGTGCCTGGTGCAAGGAACACACAAACAAGCCGTGGGATGAATGGGGACTGACAACTATTTCTGAGTACAGAATACCACGTGGGAAGGAAACATCCTGGATCCGGCCTGTTTGCAAATAAATGTGCTGCAGGCATTTAAACTGTGTAACTTGTTTGGAAAAAAAACGGGGACCTTTCTAAAGAGCCTTAAAGACCTAAAAAGAGGCTTCCCATCACCACTCCCCACAAGTGCTCTTCTCTGCTAATTTTCTGCTAATTAGCGGTGAAGAGTGACAATGTTAGTAGGAGAAGGAATCTGTATAAGGGATATCCAGAGGATACAGTCTCATACACAGTCAGGGCCATTGCACAACCTCCAGTTCAGTCCGGCCACAGGTGACCACAGAGAACCACAGAATCACTGGGGTTGGAAAAATCCTCCGAGACCATCAAGTGCGACCTTCAGCTGACACCACCACACCCATTAAACCACAGCACTGAGTGCCACATCTGCTCATTTTTTGAACACTTCCAGGGATGGTGACTTCACCACCTGTTCACTCATCCAGTGAAGAAATTTCTCCTAATATCCAACCTGAATCTCCCCTGCTGCAGCTTGAAGAAGTTTCCCCTTGTTCTATCACTGAGTTGCCTGGAAGAAAAGCCTGACCCCCACCCTGCCACATTCTCCTGTCAGGGAGTTGTAGAGAGCAATAAGGTCCTCCCAGAGCCTCCTTTTCTCCAGGCTGAGCCCCCCCAGCTCCCTCAGCTGCTCCTCATAGGATTTATCATCACACACCCCCATAAGGCAGAGCACAGCACAGGATGCTCCAGCTCCCATTATGATTTTGCTTTTACTGGGCTAGGAAAGAAAATTCTTTTGTCCTGACAGAGGCATAAAGAGGCCCCTTGATCACCAAAACCCCAGACACCTCCCAGCACAGCTTTACTTTAGGATGTACCTGTGTTCAAGAGCCTGAAACCCCCGTGAGCTCCGAGTTGTCCTCTCAGTTATGTGCTGTGCCTTTCCCCACTCTCCGTAAGTGGATCCCACCCTCCTGCCTTGCAACCATCCGTGTGAAGACACCTACAGCTTGCAGCAACACCACCCCAATGAAAACAACCTGCACAGCTGCACGTGGAAACCAAACAATGCTTCCTTAAAGCACAATCATTAATTAAACCCCTTTTCTTTTCAGCGGTGGGGGGCAGTGAGAGCCTACACCCACCCCCTTCCAGAAGGGAGCAACAGGATTGGAAATAGCCGCATCTCTGTGCCATGACAACATATTAAAAACAAATACTCAGAAGCAAAAAGCCTCTTTGGATATATAAGTTTCATCACTTGACTGGTTTTCATTATCTTGAGCACAGGACACAAAGAAAGGAGCTGCCACAGCATCCCAGAGCAAGGCAGACTTGTCAATACTGACTCAGAGTGAGATTTAATCACTTGCACTTCAATTTTATGCACATTTGTAACCTCTTCCATGCTTAAAAAGAAAAGATTTACAGTGCAAGAAATGAATTTTATTGCAGCCCCCAGGCATCTCAGGCTATCAAACGTATGAGACATCATCTCAGCATTCCCAGCTCTGAGCAGGAAGGGACATCGTGATGGCTCCGAGCCTGGAACTCCTGCTCTGATTCCCTCTGCAGTCACTGTGGCAGATAATTCTTACCTTCTCTCTTTCTTAATTCTGGCTTAGAAACCCATATCATTCGTGCCAGGCAGAGCGGAGGCTGATTATTAAATCCTACTTCTAGTCCATCTCAAAGCGAAATGGGTGTACGTGGCTCCTCCTCCATCTCTGCCAGAAAGACAGAGCTGTCCCCATGCTCTGCTGCCTTTAAATTGGGGAATTTAGATGAGAAAGAGATGAAAGCAACAGGCCTAAATGATTCTACATGCTTGCCCAAACCCCAACAAATGGAATGAAGCTTGGAGAAAATAATTTTAAATTTGGTATCTAAATGTAAATGGATTGTTCTATCACATTTTGACATCTCTCTGTTGTGCTGCCATGGTGTACTGGCACCTTATCTGGTCTCTAAGTGCCTGCAGTTGTACGAACCCATTTCCCCCCTGTGTGGGGGGTCCTTGCAGCCTGAACCACGTGGCTTTTATGCAGATGAGCACATGGAACCTCATGTTTTAATGGCATGTGAATATATTAAATTACAAATATAATATTAGTGGAAGTGTGTTCCTCCTAATTGCTTCACACCCTCCTCTTCTCCTCAGTGACACCGTCCCCAGCTGTCAGATCTGTCACTCTCTAGAGCAGTGACAATCAGTGCCTGGGTGCTGAGGACAGCCAGGAATAGTGGTGATGTTCCAGGCGTGGGGAGGTTCATCAGCAGGGCACAAACAGCAACAGGGCAGGAGAAAGTGCTCAAGGGACTCTTTGTGTCTCCTGATCACTAATTTATCCAGTACAACTGGTATGATGGCAACCTGGTGCTGAGTTGGACAGTCTACTGCATCTGTTGTTTGATGTGTCTGATGGACACGGCCCCCTGGATTCTCCAGTGGGATAGCTGGATGGATTGTCCTTAGGAATCACTGGAAATCCCAAAGCTGGCCAAAACCATCACAACCCAGGTGGGGCCATACAGGCACACTTTCCTTGGTGCAGGCACATAATACAGTGCCTATGGTTAGAAATCTAACCAGCTGCCACTAAAATGCCAAATGCTGCAGGAGATAAAGCCAAAGCAGCCTCCCCCACGTGTGCACAGAGCTGACTGGGGAGACAAGGCCAGGTTTTCTGCTGGCTCCACTCAGCTAACATAGGCAGGGTGGCTGGAGCCAGATGTCCAGCCTGGCTGTCCACTCCCAGCCCGGAATGCCACCCAGGTGTCTCCGCTCCCAGTCTGCAGAGCACTGATATAATCCATAAGCTGCTGCTCCAGAGAGGAATCAGGAGGTGACACCAGTGGCCAGAGGTCAGCAGTGAGTGATTAATGCCAAGAAAGCAGCAGGAGAGGAGAGCCAAAGCAACCTGCTTTACACAGCCCCGCCAGCCTGGATCCACCTGGCTCCCCTCGGGGCCTTCAGAATGCAATTAATAACAAAAGTATTGCTTCAGATCGTTAGAATAATGATGTTTATGCATATGCATGCAAATACCCTGCTCAGAGCAGGGCTGGGCACATGCTGCAGGTGTATTTCTGTCTAAGGAACACTCACTGTCCATCACTTCACATGGCTTCCCCTTCTGAATTCCTCATATTTTATCTGAGGCTCACTTTACCTTTAGGGCTTCCTTATTACTCTCCCTTTTAGACACGGCTGTTTACCCTCCTGTCACGCAGCCCCTGAGCACAGCCAGCCTGCAGAGCTGCTGCAGGAGTGCCACAGCTCCCTGGGAGCCTTCCACACAGGGCATTGTCACCACTCGTGCAGGGCAGCGCCGGGGCCAACGCAGCTGTTACAAATACTCAGTATCCTGGGCTCTTTTAATGAGGATTCCTTTGAAGTTCCCACGAGGATTTAATAGGAAGGAAGAGTCTGACCTTCCCAGTTCCCCAGGGCACATGGGGATTTGAAGTAGGTTTTTCTTTAAAAAGTCTGTAGTAGCAGCTCTCGGGGTGTGTGTTTTTGACTCCTCACTTTTGTTACGATGCACTTTCTGTGAGAACAGGGAATGTATCTAGCAGAAAGAATAATAAAGGCAGTTCTTGGGTGAGATAATGGCATAATGATAGAATCAGTTCAGGTCAAAGTGGCAAAAACATGACCCTCTTAAAGCCTAAGACAGCGTGGGAGGGTTGAGTTCATACAGTAAGTGTTTGCTTTGGCATCTTGCAAACATGTTGGATTGAGCCCAATCTGCTGGTGAACTTTTATATCCATAGGGATGAAGGAACTCTAAGCTCAGGCAATGCAGGGAAAGCAATTCTGTTAAACACTTGCTTGCACTGCAGTACAAAGCCAGACAATTCTGACCTGGTTTCAAGCAGAATGATACCCACTCATTCCAGTGAAACAGGCTTTCCCAGGGAATCCCAGGAAGGATTGGAGCTTATCACACCCCTCACTCTAAAGCCACAGAATGATGTAAAGGTCGTTCTGCACAGTCCGTGTGCACGTGGCAGCTCTTTGGAAAGAGGAAAGAAGAATGAAGGGGCTATTTGAAAGTTGGGCATGTTTTCATCTCATGTTCCAGATAAATAACAGACTCGAGCTCGTGCACGGAGCTCAGAGCCACAGGGCTCTGGCACAGGGGAACAGACACAGCTCTATGTGCTGGGAAGCTTTTCCTGATGGCATGGGATAACCAACACACTGCCCTGACTCTGCTCCTGGAGAGCAAACTTAAGCTGTCTACAAAGACAAGTAAGGGAAAAATCCTACAGAATGTAGCACAAACCATACCCTTGCTGTTTTTAGGACAGTGCAGTGGTGAACTCCCAGTTCAACTCCAGCTCTCCAGACAGGCATGGAATTGCAATCCACTGAAATCCCACTCCTGCTCCAGTCAAGGGCAAAGCACCTCCCAGTTTCAGCACAACCAGCATTGTTCACCCTAAAAATTTACAGTACAGTATAAAATAATGTGGAAAGTTATTGGTTCCTCACAACACTTGTATAGCATAGTCCCCCTTGGACACAGGGAGTGCTTCAGGTCTCTCTGGTTTTCCACCACTCTGCTGGAAGCACCCACGTGCCCCCACAGTCCCTCTCCCTGCCCAAACCCCCAGTGCTGGAATCCCAGGGGCAGGTTCCTTTCCTGGGCAAAACACATCCCTGAGGAAAGTTACTGAAATCCAGGTGTCTCTGGCAGGAGACAGGACCGTGGTAAGGGCAAAACTCAGTGAGGAAACTCGGTGAGGAAATGTGCTGCTCTGAAAAATATTACAAAGTTGTGCACCTGTATTACTTGTAAAACCAGGGCTATGGGGTGTCCTGGGATATCTCCCAGCACTGGGCTGTGATCTCTATTCCCTGTTTTCACTGGCAGGAGGTGGCACTCACCATTTCTAACAGATTTCCCAGGGCCAGGGCCAGTTCTCTGTACACAAACAAAGCACATCATTTATCTCTCTGCCTCGGAGCTGCTCATGCCAATACCTCTGTCAGCCTCAATAAACTCCCTTTGTTAAGCTGGAGGGATGATCCAATGCCTGTGGTGACAGGCACTGCTCTGGCCTCCCGGGGCTGTGCTGAGGGATCAGCTCTGCCTGCCACCCCTGGGCTTTGCAGGTGTTATCAAGGTGGGCACCTGCAGAGATCAATCCAGAGTCCTTCCTCTGAACTTTCCCATCTGAGCCATTAAAATAAAATGTGACTTTGAGTCACAGAGTAGAGCCAGACTGTTTATGGCCTGAAAAATCATCAGGGTTTTGCCAGACAGAAAATATGAGATTGAGATTTGGAGTCAGGAAATAAGATTGTAACAGAGGATTAGTTGTACCCTTCTAAATAAAAGCTAAAATCAACAAAGTAGGTACTGCTGAAGAACATCAATCTCGAGCATGTTTGGCTGCATCTTCCCCAATCTCCTCCTTGTCTGTTTGCAGATAAAAACCTCTGTGTCAGGTGAAGCTTGAAAGTATCAGAGAGAGTGGGATCAGAGGATGAACAGCAAGAAGGCTTTATCAACACTTCCAGCAGTGAAAGATTGCAGAGAGGCTTCAGGAAGAGCTGTGTTTGTGCTCTGAGAGTGGGCTGTGGTCAGGCCATGGGGGGCAGAAATCCTGCTCCAAGTGCAGCAGAACGTGAGGATGGAAGTGGTTCCCAGAGGACAAGCAGAGAGAGTCACTGTACAACCCTCACCCCAATCCCATGCCCAGTGCCTCACCTGCACCAGCCTCACAGGTAGCTGGAGAAGTGCACAGGATCTTAGGAAATGTGTCTCCAAATCTGTATGAGATTATGGCAGGGGAGAAACAAATCCAACTCCTATTCCTTAATTGGAGCCAACGGTACAGAAAACCCACTAATCCAAACTACCTCTTTAATGTTTCTGTTTGAATGCTGTGGACTGGAAAGATAACAAACAGAAGCAAATTATTTTCACCTGATTAAAACCAAGTAATTAACAGCACTTTGGTTATCTCACCTGGAAAGCCTGGCTCTGGGAGAGCTGTTAGAGCCATGTGTGAAAACAGTTTGCAGGAAACATAATCAAAATTATGACCTGAGTGATCGGCTGAAACATCCCAAAGGAGTCCTGGAGTCAGAGCTGCAAGGAAACAATTCACCTCTGGCTCCTGACTGTGTTCCAGAGTGTCCCCACTGCCTTGTCCCAGCCCCAGGGCACGGCTGGGAGCTCTGCAGCCACCCTTCCCCTCCCAGCATGGCCCTGACACTTCCCAGGACATCTCTCCATCGTTTATTTCTCCTGCCATCCTGTGATGTGTTACCCCCTTCTCTCCAGCTACCGAGGACCAACACAACCCCCCCCCACCAAATCCATTCCCAAACAGCACCTTTTGGTGGCCAGTCCCTATCCCAGCAACACCCCAGCTCTTCTCCATGCAAATCCCAGTGTTGTGACCCAAGCAGATATCCAAGTAAATCATAGAATCACAAAATGGTTTGGCTTAGAATGGACCTTAAAGCCCATCCCATCCCACCCTCTGCCATGGGCAGGGACACCTTCCACCAGCCCAGGTTGCTCCAAGCCCCATCCAACCTGGCCTTGGACATTTCCAGGGATGGGGCAGCCACAGCTTCTCTGGGCAACCTGTGCCAGGGCCTCACCACCCTCACAGCCAGGAATTCCTGCCCAATATCCCATCTAACCCTACTCTCTGCCAGTGTGAAGCCATTCCCCCCCTTTTCCTGCCACTCCAGGCCCTTGTCCAAAGTCTCTCTCCCTCTTTCTTGTAGCCCCTTCTGGTCCTGGAAGGCCACAATTAGGTCACCCTGAAGCCTTCTCTCCTCCAAGCTGAACAGTCCCGATTCTCTCAGCCTTTCCATGGTTACACAGTAATCAGACAAGTCATAATTTTCTTACACCCAGGAACTCCCCTCCCTTCCTGCCAGCTGGCCTGCTCCAACTCCTTGGCAGAGTTGCTGGTAACAAACATCCTAACAGGAAAATCAAGAATGTTCATGAGGTGCAAAGAGACTAAATTCCCTGGAAAATGTATTCCTGGTGTATGATTCTGTTACACAGTGTCTAACAAAATTACACTCCGAGCTGCACTGTTTAACAGCTCAATTTTGCTGCAATCAACATTTAATTTTTTAGCAGAAAGTCTTGATTTCAAATACCCTGGAAATGTTTAACAGCTGATATTAATAAGAGCCCAGATTTAATGCAGGGCTCTTTATGCCAGGGACATGATAAGCATCGTGACAAATGCTGTAACCATGGCAACCGTATCTTTTTATTTCTTTTTCCACTGAACAGCAAGAACACACATCTCAGTGGATGCAGTGCCAGACTCTGCTCCCAGGTAAGACCCAGAGCTCTGAGTCACAGAGGAGTAACTCAGCCAAACCCCAGAATGCCTTTCTTCCCTATTATGTGTCTCCATTGTGTTTCAGGGGCAGTTACATGTATTTAACCTAATTCCCTTCCCTTTTTGTTTTGCTCTATGGCAAAAAAATATACCCCTGCCTTTGTTCCTTGCCATCAGACAGAGTTGAAAACAATCAACCTCACCCCAAAGTCAAAACACCTCTTTTCATGACCAAAAGGATGCTCTCCTCTAATGTGTCCCATGCATTGCTGGGAGATGCCCACATTTCCTTCCCTGAAGCCAGTAAAGAGAAACAAACACCCTGTGATGTTTTCCAGAGAGTTCGGGTGTGAGAGCAGTGCCTGTGAGAGAAAAACACTGAGAAAACTCTATTTCTGATGTGCCACTGCTTTGATTTGCTGCTGCTTCCTGGCCCCCAAAACCCAAACAAACCCAGGCCCCTGCTGCACAAATATATTCTCTGTTTGCTCTCCGTGTCAACAGGAAACAATCTCTGCCTCCTTTCCAGGGTGATTTCTGTCAGTGGCAGAGGAGTGCTGGGCTGTGCCTCAGTCCCTGAGCTCCCACTCCCCCAGTCCATCAGCGCTGTCATTCCCCAGCCCTGCACTACAATCTGCCACGGCTTTGTTTGCCACGAGGTGACAAAATATATCAAGGTTTGGGTAGAATCCCCAAAGGCACCCAAGGAGGCAGGAGCAGCCCTGTGCAGGCTGTGACACAAACACAACCCCTTGGCCAGAGGCTGGAGCCATCGGGGGATGTGCCAGTGGCAACAAAAACGGAAATAATTCCCATCCCAAAAGCTGCCAGATACAAGTTCTGCTCCCTGGTGCCTGGGTCAGGGAGAAAGGAAACAGGACCCCAAATCCTGCAGTGTCCCAGGCTGGGGAAATCCCAGGGACTCCAGTGGAATCGAGGTGAGAATGTCAGGTTCCATTTCCCAATCCCACAACTCTTCCCTGCTCCTGTCCCTGACCCTGAGTGGGGTGTGGGTGCTCAGGAGAGCACAGCAGGGACAGGGAGGGAACAGCACCAGCTGAGCCCTGGCACGGTGACATCTGCCCTGCCTGGGAGAAAGGGAGTCATTAGAAATAGATGGAAGAGAAGAGAGCCAAAAGTCTTGACTTTTTCCTGATATTACAATTTATAAATTTGACAGAGTCTCCCTGAGAGGATGTAAGGACTGATAAATTAATCAACGGGAGAACTCAGAGCTACTGAGAGTTTACCGGGTAAAAAAGCAAGAGAGGGACTGGTCCATGAGGTCTAACTATGTCTGCTCACTCTTCCTCCAAATTTCCTAGGGAAAAAAAAATATATAAGAAGACAAACAGAAAAAATGGAATGAAATATGAATACTTATACACTAATTAATACTCAATTGTTCCTCACAGACATCTATCTACTACCCAGCTTTTAATATCCAAGGCACTTCTAGCCATGAATAATGTGTTTTTATTCAGACATCAAATTCGAAGGTGATGGTTTAAGTGCCCTAAGAATTTTAATTTTTAAAAAAGGAAACAGTATGACACTTCCCTGCATATTTACAAGTCTTGTGTCATGTAAGTCATGAAAGGTGTGAGACAGTCTGCAAATAATTAATATGGGAGCGTGCAATTGTGTGAATGTACGAAAGTGCACCATCCAAAGTAGTTATTTTTAGATGTAGAAAGAAAGTACTGTGATCCCCAAATGTTCAGACAGGAGGGAATGTTCTATCCAAGGCCTGGAGCCCCCCTGCTCTGGAGCCAGGCTGGGAGAGCTGGGGGGGTTCACCTGGAGAAGAGAAGGCTCCAGGGAGAGCTGAGAGCCCCTTGCAGGGCCTAAAGGGGCTCCAGGAGAGCTGGAGAGGGACTGGGGACAAGGGATGGAGGGACAGGACACAGGGAATGGCTTCCCACTGCCAGAGGGCAGGGAGAGATGGGATATTGGGAAGGAATTGTTTCCTGGGAGGGTGGGGAGGCCCTGGCACAGGTTGCCCAGGGAAGCTGTGGCTGCCCCATCCCTGGAAGTGTCCAAGGCCAGGATGTATCTCCAGGCAATACTTTTAAAACAAGCATATCACTGTTAGAAGAATTTATGATGTTTAGTTTTCCAGTCAGCCATTCTAGAATCAAAATAGATGCCGTGAAGAGCTGTCAAAGTCAATTTTGACTGCAAATTCTCATTTCTTAGCAGCCTCCACTGAACAGAAAATCCCTCAAGTGAGGTTAAACACGGAACACTTTTTCGGGATGAAATGGGCCAGATTTAAAATAAAAATGACGCTTCAATCCAGCAAATAATTATTCTCCTCCACACACCCGAGGGCCTGATGAGCTACGGAGCATCACAGACCCACAGCCTTCAAAGAGCTGCCCTTCCCCAGGGACCCTACTGCTGGGGGTGGGGGGGCTCCATGGGCCCTGGGCTCCCAGTGAAGAAGGATAGGCATGGAAAATCCTTGGCACTTGGGGGTACCTCTGTTTACCTCTTCCAGCATAAGCCCAGGATCAGTTTGAAACCACATCCTGACTCATATCACAACAGCTTCATTCCAGAGCAATCTCAGTAATTGCATTTATATTCTACGGGAGATGTGACCAAGACACACGATGACTCCCCAGGTGTGGGGCTGCACATCCCTCACAGACTGCCTGAGCACTTGGCAATCACGAGGGACACTCCTCTGCATGCTGATCCAGCCAAGAAGGACTTGGGAAGCAACTGGAAAGCCTCTGGAAGCAGCACACTGTGCCCAGCCCCGGGAGGGGAGGTCCTGCCCAGCCCAGCCTCCCTGGCTCCTGCTGTGACTGGAGCTGTGAACCAGCCCCAGTGGTGTCAGTGCCCAGCTGGGTCTGAGAGCAAACCCAGAGCTCACACACAGCTCCAGGGATTGGCCTTTCCAAGGGAATTCAGTAAGGATTGGAGATGCACTCACTGCCCAAAGCAGTGCACAGGGCCAGCCTGGGGACACCGAGAGGAATTCCAGAGGAATGCAGAGGCCAAGGTCAGGACAGGTTCCTGCTGAGCTGCTCCTCCCTGCCCTCACCCCTGAGAGCCTCGTGCCCAGCACACAGCGAGGGGGGAACCTTGTGCTGCCTGGAGATCTGGGAATGGAGGGAGAACAGAGCTGTGGAGCCCTGCACTGGGAGGCTCCAAAGCCCAAGGGACTGATCCAGGTCTTTCAGATATCACAAGTACTTCGGTCACTGGACTGCCTTTTCCTGCTGCCCTGGATCAGGAGAAAAGTGCAGCAGGCATTTCTGCAGCACCAGCTGTGGCTCTCCAGAACAATGACTTTCCCTGCCTTGCTCAGTGATGGACAAGCCACCTTGACCCAGCTACCACACAGAGCTTTTCAAGCCTTGTGTTTTCATCAGTCTCTCCAGCAGAGAAGTCCTGTTTGTCACTCCCAGGAAGTAATTTAAAGCATTATAAACACAAGTTTAAACACAAACTGTGTGCATCACAAGCAGAAATTGATACAGTCACGTCAGGGCTCAGCTCTGTGTCCATACCTACCACAAATAAGTTACCAGCATAAACAACTGTCAATTTACAACCGAGTTGATATTTTCCTGCTATCCCTGCTTTGTTTTTAATACAATGTATTGTTTCCTGCTGGTTTTCGTTTTGTATTCCTGGAAGAACAAATCAAAGCAGCAAGCAGAGCTGCAGCAGCCAGAGCCGCCAGCCCAGCTGGAGCAGGAGTGCTCCGGGGAGGGATGGGGAACAGAGCCTGGTGCAGAGGAGCTCTGGCAGGACCAGTGCAAGCCCAAGCCATCCCTGACCATAGCATTTTCACAGCTTTTCTGAACCAAACTTTAAAATCTGCTCAAAGAGTCTGAATGGCCAATTTGCTTTTTCTAGGACTTGGATGACAACATTACTTGTGTGCCTTTGCAGACAGCAATGCCTCATATGATTTCCACTATTACATGGAGAAAATTAATGTTAGAAATCCATGTGAGCTCCTAATTACTTTATTTTCAAATGCTTGTGCTTTTTTTTTTTCCAGTTTTTTGTTAAAAAGTGATTTCTCCACAGATTAAGGCGTCTTCTATCTCTCTCCTTCTCATCTCTTTCCTTTAACAATTTCATCTTCACATGGCTGCCCTTTCCTCTTTCCCATTTCATTTGCAATAATACTTTGAGTGGCCCCTTCTCCTCCTCGACTGCTTTGTTCCATTTCCCTCCAGCCCAGCCATCATCACCCTTCCTGACTCCGGCCCTCGGATGCTCCAGGTCATCCCGATGTTCATGAAGAGCTTCACACCTCAAATCAGCCTTTCTGCCTGAGCTGGGAGTTGACATAATGGCCCTGATTCAAATACAATAAAACCAATTTGAACACTCTGTAAGGACTAAATTGAAACTGGAGCTGGGGCAATTTACACCACCAGAGATATTAGGAATCTTTTTTCCTGTGACTCAGAGACTCAATTCAAGCAACATTCCTACCTTTGCTGATATAAGTTCTCATCTATGAGGAATCAGTGAAACATTCTGAAGGCTGAATAGTCATTTCTTCAGGCCCTCAGTGCACAGCACCACAGTAACCAGATCAGCACCTTCCATACCTGGGCTAAGCCCAAAGGAGTGGGCAAAGCCCCACAGAGAGGGACAAACCCCCTGAGTGCACACAGAATTGTGAGAAATAGCTATTAATGGTTGTTAGTAATTTTTCCCCAATATCAAAGGCTTTCTTGTTCCTCTAATTGCCCTAGAGCAGCAGGAATTCCTGGCTGATGCAGTCACAAGTACCAAGTGAGCTCACACATCACCACGAGGGCAGCCACAACACTCAGGAAAAGCCAGTCCTCAAAAATTGTTCACTTGTGGTTCCAAGCAGCAAGTGGTCACTGGGAAAAGAAGGTTTTGCAAACTTTTTTGGAGCCATTTTTAATTTTAGAGTAAAGAGGGTTGCTCAGCTCACATGTTGGCAAACGTTATTTTTGTGCTACCAGGCAAACCTGTGGGTAGAGATGCTGGAAATGACTCAGAAAACACTTTGTTAGCTGTTAGATCTGGTGGCCAGAATTAACTTTTGATCGTTTGTTCCTTTTTTAAATTGTTATTGAATATCTCCATCTTCAAAAGCTTTATTGGGATCCACCCCCAGTGGTGGGAAGCAGGAGACTACCAGGTGCTGGTGCTCAGGGATCCCAACACAGGCATTGGAATCACCCACGTTATGGGTCTCCCCTTTTCCAGGAAAGCCTTCCCATGGCAGCTTCTGGTAATGGATTTGTGAACAATTTTTAAGTTAGATACTTGTTTTAACATAGCTGCACTAATGAACATTCTGCATATAACTATGTATATAATAATAAGAACCATCATCACTTGAGAATAAAATAATAAGAAGCTCGGTTTTCCTTACCTTTTTGGAAAGCAGGCAAAAGCTATACAGTAGGTGGAAGAGTGTACCAAGTAACAGACTTTTGAACACTCTTTCTTACTGGTGGTATGCAGTCTGAGGGAAAGTAAATACATTGGTCTGTAGGATCTGTGCACAGCAAACTCTTCACAGCTGCCCTGCCATGAGCCCGTGACACTAATCCGGCTGCAGAGCTCGGATTAGAGCAGTGCAAAGCTGAGAGCACCAGCACAGGAATGAGCTCTGGGTAGGCAACAAATGAACCAGCCACAGAGTCCAGGTACCTCTGAACATGGGAGCAGCTGCTCACACAACAGCAGCTCTGGTTGGTTATTTTTTTTCCTTCCTCTCCCCTGAATGAATTCTGGGACATTTTGGCTTTAGTTTCAGTTCTCCCAGTCCCTCCTCACCAACACAGCCACTCATAGGCTCCTCAGCATCATCAACAACCAGATTAGTGTTTTCCTACGTGCCCTCAGTGCTGTTAAGGGTGAATAGCAGTGAACACACAAACAGGACATGCTCGTGATCCACAAGCACCATCCACAGGTTAATGATGGGAACCCACAAGCTCAGTGTTCATTCTCGAGGATGGAGAAGAGTGAGGATGGACACAGAGTGCCCTCAGTACCCCTGGGATGGACACAGAGTGCCCTCAGTGCCCCTGGGATGGACACAGAGTGCCCTCAGTGCCGCTGGCATGGAAGGGGCTGGCAGTGCTCAAGGAAGCACTGTCAGAACACAGACCATGCAAACAGTGCCTGGTGTGCTGGGGGACGATGCTGTGACTGCACCTCCCCACTAAAAACTCAATCAGCTGCCAACTAAGTTCTACTTAATGCTGAAAGAGGGGAAATTTAGGTTAGAATTCTTCCCTGTGAGGGTGGGGAGGCCCTGGCACAGGTTGCCCAGAGAAGCTGTGGCTGCCCCATCCCTGGGAGTGTCCAAGGCCAGGTTGGACGGGGCTTGGAGCAACCTGGGATGGGGTTAGGGTTAGGGAAGGTGTCCCTGCTCTGATGTCCCTTCCACCCCAAGCCATTCTGCAGCTCTGTGAAGGCAGACACTGCTGGCCCAGCCCATGGCAGGCACAGCCTCCTCGCTGCCAAGGCCCCGGGCGCTGATTGCCGTCGCTCTGTCGGGTGAAGCCATGAATTAAAACAAGCTGCTTGGGAAAAGGAGTAATTACATGTAAATCTCAATATAAGTTAAGTATGGGTTGGAGGTTCAAATGTTTCTCTCCCAGTCTGACACTCTGCTCCTGCAGCACAAACAGGAGCAGACACAGCCCAGCAGAGCATTCACTGTCTGCTCCAGCTCACACTTGAGAAGCGCCTTCTCAAACAGGGGGAAATCCAGCCAAAGACACACGAGAGCAGGATGAACTCATGTGGACCAAGCTGCTGGGCACCAAATTCTGCTCGTCCAAACCTGCAGCAAACATGCATCAGGGGGGCAAAGCTGTAAAAGGAGTGGAAGCATGAACGTGCCAGATGGCAAACGGGAATGATTAAGAGACATTTCCTAGATTGAAAACCTTGGCCTTAATATATTACATCCAGCAGGAAAGCCCTCCCACAGCATGGTTGGGGAGCTCAGCTTGTGAAACTTCTGATTTCCCACAGATCCTAAGAAAATCTGGAACACGGAGAGTCCCTATTCCACAATAAGTGGGCTGTGAGGTCACTGCACTTGGAGTGATTCTCCTCCCATGTTAATCAGTCTCTTTTATACTCACACTAAACCCCCAGTGTGTGAGTCCAGCTCTCCCAAGTGCTCTGCACGTTTGTTTCGGAGCCTGAATTCCTGCAGATGCCCCCAGAGTTGTGTGCAGAGGCTGCACATGATGCTCAGCAGCACTGCTGAGGACCACCTGCTCCTGGGAAGCCACTCAGGACATTTATAGGCCTTCCAGCTTTACAAGCACATCTTCAGTTCGTTATCTCAGAATGGTTTGGGTTGGAAGGGACCTTCAAGATCATCCAGTTCCAACCCCCTGCCGTGGGTAGGGACACCTTCCACTAGCCCAGGCTGCTCCAAGCCCCATCCCATCTGGCCTTGGACACTTCCAGGGATGGGGCAGCCACAGCTTCTCTATTCTTTTCAAATCTGCTAAATCATGGAGATTTTTTCAAGGCTCTTTTTCTGTAAAACCATCCACATCTGCTTTTGGTTTGACTCTGGCATGTGAGTAGGACAGGCCATAAATCTGGGCTCAGTCACCAAATTGCCCCATGTCCGGAGGTACGTGAATCCCATGCTGGTGGCTCCGTGCTAGTTGGTTCTCGGGAGATGTGAAAGATTTGTGTCTTTCCAATAGAAATGGCAACTCCAGTCTCCAGCACCTGAGCAAGCAACAGCAGCACTGGGAAACGGAATAGAAAATCAAACTGGAAAACCCAACTGTACTTTTACACCTGTGAACAGCCCTGGCAGCGAGGCCAGCCCAGCCCCAGGTTTGCTCTGCGCAGTGTTCAGGAGTCTCTGGCTCAGCCTTTAACCCCCTTCCATTGATTTCCCCTCCTCCTGCCCACGGGAGCTCCAGAGGAGCCTGGCAGGGAACCAACAAGCAGAACTTGCCACCCTGGGGCTGCTCCCAGGGCAGGTCCCAGCCAGGAGAGGCCATCGTTGGCCGTCGCTGGGGAGCAAAGCAATTGTACAGAGAGACACTGCAAAGACATCCTCTGGTGTTCTTTTGAAAGAAGATACTTGGGATTTTAAAATAAGTAGGTAAATGCTCCTTGTGTTGATGCATCTGGGGCAATTTTTTATCCATATTTCCTATTTTCCAATTGGTAAAACTCTGAAAGTTTCCTTATTCGCTGCATAAAATATTTTTTCAAAGTTAAATTGCTATAAAAACATCAAAACCATCTTTAAGTATGGACACCCTGATCAGGGCATCAATCAGTAACCTATTGAACACTATAGGAAACCCCCAGTGACTGCAATAGTTACACTGGGACCCAAACATTTTAAGTACAGTAGTTTATTTCATTTGATTTTCTAATAATAGTTTTTATGAACACACATACCCAGGGAATGAACTAGGAGTGGTAGGTGCAGCTGATAAATGAACAGATGGAACTCTAGATAAATAATTAAAAGGTTTAAAAGAAAATGTATTTTCCAAACCATAAAAAAAAAGTAAAAGGCCAGTACTTAGGAAAAACATAGGAATTAATATATTGAACATTTCCTGGCTGGCAGGGTTAACAAATGAATTTATATTCTAGTCTATAGCCCTAGATGAAAAATGTTGTATTTTAGCAGAAACATGGGGGTTAAGTGGGCAATATTTCTTTTCAATAAACATAACTCCTTCCCAGGGAAAAATCTGGTTGTTCTTTGGTGGGAAGGGGAAATACCGTCAGAAGTCTGAGACCAACAATAAGATGCAGCACAAGAGAATGAGACCAGGAGGGGACATCCCCAGGCTGGGGTTCCCACAGGGCTCTGCCTCCACACTGAATTGCAGCATCACAACTGGGGTAGTTTTCTTGTGGTTCAAGTTTTGAGAGGAAATTTTTTGATGTTTTGAGTTTTCTGGAGGAGAAACTAATTGCAACTCATTTGACCCAAACAGTGATTGATGAAGTGCAGCAGCAACACACATTGCCCTGCCCTGTCCCAGCTGACTTAAAATTCTCTTCTCCTTCCTTCCCTTCCTTGGCAGAGGACCCTGACTGTCACTGGGTAACACTCCAATGCAGGAGTTCCTCCTGCACTGAGGGCTCTGCTCAATATAACTGGAAGAGGTCAAATATGGTCCTTAATTTACGAGAACCATTTCCTCCCTGTCTCAGGTCGGAGTCTCACAGAGTTCAGCTTCCAAAGGCAACTTTAGTGTTCCCAGTTAGAATATCCTTTGTACACCTGCATGATGAGACATCAGAGAAAGGCACTCCTGGGGTGAGTAGCGGGAGGCAAAGTGCTGTGTCAATGGTTTGCTGCCTGTTCCCACTCTGCTCTGGCAGCAGTGCTGCTCCAGGCAGATCTTCCAGCAGCAGTTGGGAGACGAGGAGTGGCAGCGGCTCCGGCAGCTGACGGATGAGCAGATCCCGGGCAGGGAGAGGGCATTTCTCCACATCCAGATCTGTTTTGCACAAAAACTGCAGACGTGCCCAAACCTTCCCAATATGCTGCAGAGCCGTGCAGCTGTCTCCTTCCTCAGCCCCTTCCAGATTCAAATGCAAATCAAATTTGATGGCCTCAGTCTGTAATTTCGTGCTGCGCAATCCCCTGCTATGCACATTAGGGAAACTGGAAGCGTCTTTTCCATCTATTTTCCTTTTAAATCGCTGGCAAGATTTGCATTAGGGCCGGATAAAATCCCTAAATGGGAATCTTCAAGGACTGTGACAGTTTTGCAAAGAAACTTTGCATGAAAGCAGATGATAACTCAGGTTAGCAGAGTTATCAATGAGTTTGGTCCTTGTCCCTCCATCTGCCCTGGAACCTGTCCCTGCCAGGGTGAGCTGGGCACAGGCTGAGGGGTTCGGTGCCCAAGGGTGCTGCTGATCTCACTCACAGAGGAGGGAAAGGAGGAGGAGGAGGAGCTGCTCACAGCTACCAAACACACTGCGAGGAGTCGCTGCCAACCGGCACAACTCAAAAACGCGGGGAGGAAATAAAGAATTAAAAGAAACATGAGACTTCCAAAACCTGCAATGGAGGCGGCCGAGGAGCATGAAGGCCCTGCCCGCGGGTGCCAGCCCGTGCCCCCCTGCCCCATGCAGCCCCGGGGGGGCCGTACTCACTGTTGGGGTCCACGCTCTCGCACAGCTCCGTCTTGGCCTCGCCGTTGGGGCGGTCGCTGGGCTTGTGGGACAGCCGGGAGGACATGGTGGCCGCCGTCACCACCGCCTTGAAGCTGCGCTTGCGCTTCTGCACGTTGAGCTCGGGGTGGAAGATGATGATGTAAACCTTGGGCATGTAGAGCATCCCCAGCGCCACCGACGCGCTGAGGTTCATGGATATCGTGAGTGTGGTGGTTTGTATGTAGAGCTGGGGGACACAACAAGGAGACACGGTTACACACCGGGGCACTGCAGGGGAACAGCAGCTCAGACATTAAATAACCCCTGACCAGCAGTTTGGAACGAGTTTGCAACCCAAGGGGTGTGAGCTGAGAGCTCTGCACTGCAAACACCACGAGGTCCAACACAAATCACCTGCCTGAGCCATCAACAGCCTCTGCGAGGCTCAGTCCTACAGACTTCACTGTCCTTACCAGCACAGTTCCCACAGTATGGTACAGTACAGCTTCCGTCTCTTTGTTTGGATTGAAATAATTCTGATATAAATTAAAACTTACGCCAACTGTAAGTTACAAAAGGGGAACTATAACAACATAGCTAGTAACACTTTCTTGCTTTTAAAAACATTGAGGAAAGTGGGATTTTCTCAGTTTTCCTGTACTTTAATTCTCTACAGTTCATTGAAACAACTTTGCAGAGAGTACACAGTGGTTTCTGTGCTCGTGACATTCAGTTATGCTCTTTATTAAGAAAAAATAGCATATTTTTAAGTCAGACAGTGGGTACATCCTGAGCACCTCTCCAGCCACAGGCTCCCTGATGTGGTTTTCCATGGGCTACTCCAGTGGGAACTGGCCTTACTGGGAGGTGACTCACCCTGGGGAGGGTTTGACCAAACATTTTCACCTCAGTCCTGGGCTGCTGCAAAAGCTGGAGCAGCAGAGCCCCAGGAAGGGGTTTCTCCAGCACACACGGGTGTTAATTTTTCTTTCTTGCTGCAGTGAAGGGGTCGAAGGTGAAACGATTATTTAATCAAAGGGGTCTTTTGCAGCACCTCCCAGCCAAGTTCCCACCTTGGAAATGCTGATGGGAGATAAAAGGAAAGGGAGAAAGGAGCGTTTGTAGAACAAGGCAGGCTGAGTGACACACAATGCTGCTCATGACAAATGGGAGCTGTGCAAAGATAAGGGAACTAATAGATATGCTTATTATGCAGAGCCTCAGTTTTATGTGTTTTATCTCTGCTTTGTGGTTTTACCAGTCAGACATAAAAATGCAGTTTACGTGAAACTATTTCATTTCTTATTTCACTTCTTCTGATAAACTCTGGAAAGCGCTTTAGATGAATGCAAATGGGTGACTTCAAGTACAAAGGATCAGATTCAACCCACAATGGGACTCTAATAACTCATGTGTGCCTTTTACAGCTGGCTGGTGAGCCTGGCAGCTCCCAGACCTGAGATTAAATTAAGAAATTAAGATGCAGATTTAATGGGAGATGCTCCAGTTTGACATGAATGAGAACTGGGATCGAGCTGATCCAGTCTGGAGGAGAGAAGGCTTTGGGGTGACCTAATGGGACCTTGCAGTGCCTGAAGGGAGCTCAGGGGAAAGGAGAGAGACTGTTAACAAGGGTCTGGAGTGCCAGGACAAGGGGGAATGGCTTCCCACTGCCAGAGGGCATTTGGGGATGCTGGGAAGGAATCCTTCCCTGGGAGGTGGTGAGGCCCTGGCACAGGTTGCCCAGAGAAGTTGTGGCTGCCCCTGGATCCCTGGAAGTGTCCAAGGCCAGGTTGGACAGGGCTTGGAGCACCCTGGGCTAGAGGAAGGTGCCCCTGCCCATGGCAGGGGGTGGAGCTGGATGAGCTTTGAGGTCCCTTCCAACCCAAACCATTCCAGGATTCTAATTGTTACCCCTGAGAAATGAAGGCTTTCTAAAAACAATGGGATGCTGGTCTGTGCAAGTCCCCTCCCATGGAGGGTTTGAAGCCACATTTCCCATGACAGAAGGACAAAGTCATTCTGGAGGATCACCCTCACTCACATCTCCTCTCTCAAGCAGATTCTGAATTTTGACAGATTTTGACTTCCCACACTGTTACAAATGCATGGACTTTGAAGCAGGCACTGGAGAAAACCCAACCCTGAGGACATCATTCACATGCAAAAGCACCCAGATTTTATCACTTCTTTTACATAAGTGATTTCCATTTGAATTTTAGATTTCTGTGTTTTCCAGATTCTTGCTTTATTCATGCAAATGACAAAAATTACCTTCAAAACCTTGAGAGAAAATTAGACTGGTCTGGAACACACACATCTAATAACCAGCAATTTTTACAGGACAAATTATATCAATGGATGATTTTGCATGAATGCGATTTCTCTGGGAAGAAAAGCACTGCAGGATCAGGCCTCTGACTCTTTGCTAACCCAGTGCAAAGATTTCCAGCTGCTGGGCCATGAGAACTGAACTTAGAGTTTATATAATAACTGAACTGATGGCTGCAAATTTAGAAAAGTCCCTTTAGAAGTCAGAAATCCTTTTTTGTACGCTAAAGCTTTGCCTTCAGTCTAATCAGGAGCAACTGCTCCTTTTCTCCAATTCAGCTTTCTAATTATGCACTGAATTGTGTTATTTTGCAATATGGAAATAAAGTGGTAACTTGAGATATTTTTGGACTCGTGTTATTACAAGCCAATTTATCTCACTTTTATATGGGAATTAAAACAAATGTTCTTACAGATGAAGTAGACAGTTTATAAATCTCCCAGAAGGCTCTTCCAGGTCATCTGAAGATTCCATCTCATTCTCTACATTATGTTGTGTAAATATAAGAATGAGAAACACTTTTTAATAAAAATGAAAATTAGCTTCCACTGCTTTATGTGCTTGTAAAAACATGGGAAGTAAAAAGTCCTGAATATCAATGTGCTCTCAGCCACCCTGGTGCCTGATGCCACTGCACAGGCTGTGTGGGGAGGGAAGGTCCTGCAGCACCACCCTGCTTTGGGCAGCACCCCCCTTCACTGACACAACCCCCAAACCAAACTCTGCTCCCGTTTCCTTGGGCAGTTTGATTTGTGGAAGTTTCAGGCACAGCCGTGTCCTTGCACAAGGATTGCACTCTCTGTTGTCTGGGAAATGCAGAATGTCACACGTGTGGCAGCTCTGCCAGCTCTCTGTCCTGCCCTGGCTCAGCAATCAGGGGTGGGAACAAGATGATCCTTAAGGTCCCTTCCAACCCAACCTGTTCCATCATTCTATGATGTGGTTTTACATTTATCATGACACCTTTACAGACCTTTGCCTTCCTGTGCTCCTGTGCTTCAGAGTGCCCTTGGCACAGTGTGAAACAACCCCTGTGCCCTCTGCAGTTCCAAGCCCACCTCAGGACCAGCACCAAGTTCCTGTGAACAGCATTTCTGAACAGAAGGATAAACTCCTGGTTACCTGGATGGGCCAGCTGTGAAACAGCCGTGCTCATGTCCAGCACTGCATGTCTGTGTGCCCAGGGAAGTGTCACCAGCCCAGGGACAATGCCAGTGTCACCAGCCCAGGGACAACACCACCAGCCCAGAGACAGCGTCACACCCCGAGCAGGGCAGGGTGTGAGCAGTTCTGTCCTTCCCGTTCCTGGCAGCAGGAGGCTCAGAACACCACAGGGAAATTGGAGTCCTGTTCCAAGCCATCCCCCCTGCAGAGCCCGTGCACAGGCAGCCAGCACACAGCAAACAGCTCCAAAAGGACTAATTTCCAATTCCCTCTGCCTGTTCTTCTGATGTCACCCTGTCAAAGCCAATGTGCATTTTCATGTCCTAAGAGCACCCAACAGATCGAGGCTTTCAGCTGGCAGTTCACAGGCAAACTGTGGAGTAAAGATGAAGTAAACTGAGGTATTTTACATATATTGAGTATTTGAGCTCAATATTTTATACAACTCATTCCCTTATAATAGAAGCCTCCTTATGTAAGAAATTTGCATACATCATAAATAAATATTTATGGCTTATATCTGTAATTTGTATAATAATTCAAAATAGCAAATGTTAAAGCACTTGCTCTGAGGGTTATGATGCAGATACAGAAGGAGGAGGAATTTTGTCTCTCTTGCCTGCAAGAGAAACTCAACATGTTATCTAGAAGGAAATTAAATTAGCCAGATAACTGGACAGAGCAGCAATGGAAAAGCAAGTTGCTGCTTTCAAAGCAGCTAAAAAGAAATGGAAGCAGTATCAGAGACAGTCCCACAAGTCAGACAGTTTATACAGCCAATATTCTGCATAGAATCCCCAGCCTTGGAAAAAGAGCTGCCTTCGCTTTCTGCAGCAGGTACAGAGACAACAAAGATGCCCAGGAACTGCTTGGAGTCACTTGGGAGTTGCTCAGCCAAGAAATGAGCAGTGCTGGCCCTGGCTCAGGTCACCAAAGCATTGAAGGTGTTTGGAGCAGGTGCCTCCCTGGAACTGACTCCTGAATTCCACTGTCCTTGAAGCAGAAATCTGGCCCAGAAGGATGTGCAGGAAAACAGTCTGGCAAGGACAGGAACGTTTGAACTGAGGTCTGTGCATCCCCACCACTGACACAGGGGGAAGTTCTGCCTCCTGTAGTTCACCTGCACTTGTTCTGTGCTCCTGCACCCCCAGCACTGCCCTGAGCCTGCTGGCCCTGGCTGGGGGGACAATCGTGGGTCCTGCTGCAGATCCACGTGGGGGGGCAGCCAGAGGGGGTGGCAAGGCTGTGAACCCTGTGCAGGTCACAGTGAGGACAAGCCCTCCCTGCCCTGGCCCTGGGAACAGAGGTGGTGACAATGGAGAGACAGAAAACAGCTGCAGGAACCTCTCCTTACTTTTGGTCCATGCTAATTCCATGTCCATGGACGATGACCACCAGAATTTGAAATGGATGAAGTTTTCCCACAGGATCCCAGCCAAGGCTGTTACCCAGTGCAGTTCTGTCCACAACATGAGTGTCCTGAGACCCACCAAAGCACTTCTTGTGGGTCACTAAAGGGTCTTCAGTGAGAAGAAATGTCAGTCACAGCTGGGCTTGGCTGTATTTCAGACACAGACAGGAGGGAATAGCTCCAGAAATCCCATTATCAATCCTCAGAACTGTCTAATATCTCTTGCTTGGCATTCCTGTTTGTTATAATAGCTCTAAAATAAGTTACACATCACCAAAAGAGACAAACACAAAGTGCAACAGAAGTAATGTACATCCCCAACTTCTATTATTAAAATAATGGCTTTTCCCTCTCTCACGGGCTGAGCACTTGCTTTTTCTGAGCTAGAAATAATTCTTCATCTGTCACTTTTTCCAAAAAAACCAAAAAACCAGGAAAAATGAGAAAGCCTTCATTGCAGAGCTCCCCTTGCTTCTGCACTGCTAAATTGACTGACACACAATCTTGGCATTTGAGGGTATTCACAGCCAGACTTCGGCTGCTGTTGTAAATCATATTTCTCCACACTTATTGCATTTTATTCATTTTATACATGACCAGAGATTAGAGTTCAAATGAAATAGATTTTGCTATCCTTCTTACATTCCAAATGGCCCCACTCTAGAAATCTTTAATTTTACTCCAACTATTGAATAATTCAATGTAAAAGGAGAAAAAAAACAATCACCGACCCTGTGACACGCAGTTTGAGATGGTGAGGAAAATAAAGCAGGACCCCAGGGCTGTGTCCCTGCAGCCTGGTGAGCCCTCACAGCACGGGGACCATCTGGCAGGGACACGACTGGCACCGGAGCCACCGGAGGAATGGCCACCCCAGGGGGCTCTGGGAAGGGGAAAGATGGGGCAAGAGCCAGGCATGAGCCAACCCTCGCCCTGAAACGTGGTTTGAGAAGGTGTGATCATGAACTGACCCTTTTCCAGCAATATAAGATCATGGAATCACAGAATGGTTGGAGCTGGAAGGGACCTTAAAGCTCATCCAGTTCCACCCTCCACTGTCCCGGGTTGCTCAGGGATAGTGGTGATGCTCTGCAATCACCCAGATCTGCCACCACCATCCTCCAGCCTTAGTTTCAAGAGAAAAGTTGTGGAAGAGTTGAAAGCATCCCATCAGACCAACCATGAGCATCCAGGGGGAAGCCAGCACAGCAGAAACCCTCAGGGTGGACTTCCCAGAAATATCCTGAGGATCAAACCTTGCCCAGCCAGCCCTCCCACACACACACTGCTTCCTCCCCAAACAGCCACCCAGGGAACACAGGCAAAGCTCTCTCACAATTTCTCTTGCATTATTAAAGCATTCTAAATAGAAAAGAAACCCAGGCCACACCATTTCAAGACAATTCCATTTACATTAGGAACGAGCAGGAGGAGCATCAGGGAAAGGTATCGACTATAGAAAGTAAAACAAAGTGCAAGTTAATGTGTGTATAAGTAAACACACAGATGGGCAAGTAAATGGGGAACTAAAAATACTATGGCCCTCATAAATGGTCATGCATAACAAATCAGGTTTAAAGAATCTGGCATGCAGAGAAGCCTCTCAGCTTTCTGGAACTTTACTTTGCAGTCATTCAGGATACACAGAGCTAATAAATAGTCAAAAAAAAACCCAAGAATAAAGAGGTATTTTTTAAAACAGAACTTTAGATGCCAGTTGTGTTGAGGTGAACCTCTCTGATCACCAGGTAAAGGAATTAAATGCTCTTAGAAGACGTCTCCATCAGATCAAGAGGTGCTGGCATTTAGTACCCAAGACAGGAA
Source organism: Pipra filicauda (assembly GCF_003945595.2). Lineage (NCBI taxonomy): Eukaryota > Metazoa > Chordata > Aves > Passeriformes > Pipridae > Pipra > Pipra filicauda. The sequence goes on from NW_024103873.1 coordinate 917,142, forward strand.
AACCTGGAGTAGTGTTTGGGTTTCTCACACTGGAGGTACTTTTCTCTGGAGTAAAGAACCCCTGGTTTGGAGAAGAGTGAGCAGTGCCAGGACAAGGGGAAATGGCTTCAAATGGAAAGAGAGCAGGGCTAGAAACCAAGTACATGTGGCACTGCACAGTATGGTTTAGTGGACATGGGTATTTGTTCAAGCGATGATCTTGGAGGTCTTTTCCAACCTTGATGATTCTCTATTCCAACCCCATTGCCATCACTTCTTGGGATAAACCTGAGAAGGACCAAACATTTCTCTTTCCCCCTTTGCATGGAGCCTTTTGGAAGGCAAGGTACGAATCATCTCCAGATGTAAAGAATCTTCCTCTGAGGAAAAGCAGGATGGAAACCCACCAGCAGGAGCTTCTACAGCTCCCTTTGGCTCCCAGGTTGGCTCTTCACACACAGAGCACTCCTGTCAGGGTGGCAGAGGAGGGGACATGGTGTGTGTTGTGCAGGGGGCTCCTCTGCACAGGTCAGGTCAGGTCCCAACCAGCCACAGGCTCGGCAGTGAGAGCAGCTCCTGGGTCTGCACGAGGTTGTCATGGCAATGGAACTGTGAGTGCAGGCCAGGGGAGCTGCAGCTCTGCCTTGACAGCCAAAATTATCCATAGCCTGGAAACAGGAGGCACCAGTGCCCTGATGGTTTTCTCCCTGCTCAACACTTCAGCCAGGCTGGGGCTGCAATTCCCTTGGCTTTCACTGCCCAGGAAATCACTCAGCTGCATGTCAGGACAGCAACCAGCCCCTTCAGATAAGGTGGTCAGTCTTGCAATGAATTCATAATCCAGAATAAATATGAGCATTTCCATAGCTCTCTCATCACATGCAGTAACCCAGTAAGCCAATGCTGAGGGGGGGAAAAAGAAGGCAAATAAAAAAGCCAAGCCCCAAACCAGCCTTGTGTGAGGGGCCAATCTCAGCCAGTGCTGCAGGGCAGCCCCAGGAGGGGGATCTCCTGGAGTTCAGAGGGAGCTGGGAAGGCTCATGTGCACACTCAGTGCCTGCCCCACTCCAACTTCAACACTTTTCTGTCCTTTCACTCCAATTTTTGTCCCCCCAATCCAGCCACATGAACGTTTTATTTCTGTCCAGCCCCTTTAGCCCAGCTGGGAGGATTTCTCTGAGATAAAATGGTACTGATTGTGGTCACCTCCCTTCCTCCCTGGCTGTGGCCCTGCTCTGAACCCCACAAAAGGCAATGGGAACATTCCAATGTCAGTGAAGTTTCACCCAGGCCTGTACTGAGAATATATTCCATATATTTGCATACCAAGTATGATCTAATTCTTCTTGGAGACCTTCAGGGGAACTCGAAGTGCAAGCTGGTGTCAGGGAGGAGGGGGGAAGGAAAAGGCTAATCCTACACTTATCACTTCTCTTTAGAGCACTTTAGAGTAGAACACTGGTAATAAAAAGCACTGTCAAATATGTATGTACATATGAAGCAAGCCAGCTGACTTTTGAAATGATAATGTAATTATTATTTAAACCAGAGCATTTACATATTGCTTTGGCTACTTAGAAACAAACTTGTGGCTGGAGGTGTCCTTTGGCAGCACAGGGCTGGTCAGGAGCATGTGGGACCATGCAGGACTGCATTCCAGTACCAAGAGCAGTTGGCATTTGCAGCCAATCAGTCACTTGAACTGGTTATTTATTCATTTATTTATTTATTACCATGCCCAGAGAAGCTGTGGCTGCCCCATCCCTGGGAGTGTCCAAGGCCAGGTTGGACGGGGCTTGGAGCACCCTGGGACAGTGGGAGGTGTCCCTGCCCATGGCAGGGGTGGCACTGGATGGGCTTTAATGCTCTTCTGACCCAACCATTCTATGAAAATGATTTAATTTTCTAAAGGATGAAGGTGAACAGAGAGTGGGGTAGAGCTGCCTAGAGAAATGGAAGATTCATGGATAAAGTATCAAAGCCTTCATCCCTCACCAGCTAACATTATGATTTAAACCCTGGCACAAGAAGGAAAATAATTCCTTGTAATAAAAAAATAAACGTTAAGCCCCCAACCAACCAATCAAAGGGATTTCAGACGTGGGGTGTGGGCGGCAGACCTTGGTTTACCCCACACATGGTTTCAAATGCGCCCACAAGAAGGATGACCCCAAATAGTTTCCCCCAGATGCACCCCTGAAGCTCTGCCAGTAAACCGCAGCATCCTCCCGTCTGAAAATGCCCTTCCTGAGGCTCAGCCCCAGCCCTGTGATCACAGCCAGGTTCGTGCCCGTCCCTCCCACCACAGCCCCCTCCTCTCGCCCATCGCGGGGGCTCCCGGCGCTCCCCGACATCCAGCGCTGCCCTGGTCCAGAGGGCTCCCCTGTCCCCTCCCACACCTCAGCATCCTCCATCCCGCGGGAACGCGGCCGGGCCGGGAGAGACACGTCAGGAATCCAGAAAACTCCGGGATTATTTCGGCGCAGTCATTCCCGCGGTACAGGGGCACTAGGAGGTGTTAGTTTTCTCTATTATTCCTTCAGAGCTGCGCAAGTTTGCATTTAATTAACTCGGTGACTCGAGCCAGCCAATTCTTGTTGCTACTAATGTATCACAATTAGAACAAACCGTTACCATGGTAACTGCACAATCCATCATAATTCCTACACCGCCTGCCTTGCGTTTGTGCAGTCCTGGGGTTCTGTGGCACGCAGATGGGCGGTTATTGTTATGCTAAACTGGGAATGGGTAATCCCACAATACAAGATGATTTAGGTGCTCATTTAAGTGAGATTTAATTACAAAAAGTCTATCATTTTAGGAACTGCCAAATTCCAGTCATTCCACGATCCCCCATATCGTTGGGAGGTGCCCCTGTGCTAATTCACAGCATCACAAAGAGCTTCCTCTCTTAATTATCAAACATTGCCTTTTGTATCGTAAGAATAACCCAAATCTCCATCTCAAATTAGATGCTGCAATAACAATTTACAGCAATATCCAAATAATTTTCCAGTGTGGTTTCATGAGGTCATACCATGTCCTGCATTATCCCACCACAGCTCTCAATTCCTCTTTACCAGCTCCAAGTTAACTCTGGAATTAGCTCCCACATGTCACACCTCAGAGGCAACACTGAACTCACTCTGAATTATTTAGAGCTCCTTAGCAGCAGTTTCACTTGGGGTACTCAAGCTGAAAGGAATCTGGAGTATTACAGGGTGAGAAAAAAGGGGATTTTAAGCCAAAATCAGCTCAAATGTTTAACTCATCCACGGTCTGACAAAAGCTAATGGCCCACAGACCCTATTTTGCATCTTTAACTTATTAAATACGTTTTAACAGGATGAAAAACCAAACCCTGTTTGTTGCTGCCCCCTGAGCTGCACATCACCTCACCCTGAACCACTGTATTTACTGACTGCTGTGCCCTGGCACACGGGAGGAATAAACGGGGAGTATTTGTACCTCCTTGGTCTCTGCATGAGGAAGCCACAAGGAAGCTTGTAAATACAAAGCTGAATTTGTGACAAACTGTACCTTCTGTCAGCGACGAGCCCGGGGCCCCAGGGGAGAGAAAGCATCCACAGGAGGAGTTTTTCCGAGTGTGTAATTGCAATCCGGCCGAGCCAGCCCTGCTCCCGCAGGGAAGTTGACTCTAATAAATGTTCTCTCAGGCATTACCTCCCGAGCCCAGGGGGCAGCGCCGGGCTCTGCACGGCCCCCGTGCTCCGCAGCCACCGCCTCGGCTTTGTGCTGGGTTCTTCCCAAGAAGTCCTTGCTCGGGTCCAAGTCAGACTAAATCCAGAGCCAGCGCTCGGCACACGCAGCAATTACCGACAGGGAGATTGAGAGGCCCTGACCTTTCTTTCTTATCTTCAGTCATTATCAGATTTCATCTTCCAGTCAATAAAATCCGCTACAACGACATTGATTTTGAAGTTCTGGAGAATCAAATCACTTGATTTCCTTGGTCCTCCAATTAAAGCACCAGCATAAATCTTAACTACTTCCTAATACCAGTTTTCACAAGACTTTCTCCAGCTGTAATCGCGTTTAAGCACCTTGGTTAAACTAATTGATTTCCATTCCCCCTAGTTACCATCACCTAACACAGTCAGTGCTGAGCCTTCCGGTGTATCCACTCTCCAGTTCACGGGTGAATTACTGTGGTAGTTCAGTTGTTAGCAGGATCTGTTCCACCACTAAAAAGAGCTATCTTGCCTTCAAATTATATTTAATTATCTCCGTTAAACATTACAGGCTGCTCTGATGCTGGCAATGTAAATCAGAGGGAACAAGAGGACGATGATAGCACACTGTTCATCACAGGTTTTGTCCTCCTACTCTCTCTGCGCTCCCTGAAGTGTCTCAAGAGGTAAGGCCAAGGCAGATCTTGTGAGCACTCGAGCTATTCACTTCTCAATACACTCGTGACTTTTTACTGGTGAAACCATGAGACTCAGGGGCATGGGCAGGGTTAAACCTCAGCTTTCCCTGCTCTGGCAGAGGCAGTTAAGGGCTGAATGGATGTTGTTTAATGGGCAATTAGCAGCGTAAGAAAAGCTGTTATTGCTGAGTGAGCAACCCCTCCTTTGTAAATACGAGTTTCACCTCATTCCTCCCCGCTGGGTTTTGTCACCACAGATACTTCAGCCGTTCAAAGGCCAAACGCCAACACAGCTTGAATAATCTCCTGGTGGAGCCCTGACGTCATTAGCTGAGAAGCGCTAAACCTGGGAAACCCTTTCAGAAAGGCGTGACAATTACCGAGGTCACCGCTGCCCGTGGGCTGAGCCGTCAGGGGACCCGGCTGGGAAATACCTGCCAGGGAAGGGAGCTTGTCCTGTGCAATACGCTGTGGGTACAGTCCAGGTGCCGCCCGCCCCCTGCCACTGCACTGCTCACTTCGGGAAAGAAAACGCGCGGATCTGCAGCTCCTGCGGCTGCCACAGGGCAGAGCCGGGCACCATCAGCACAGGCGGAGTTTAACACGGAAACCATGGCAAAGCACGAACTTGCAGAAGGAAAAGGTCTGCCTTGGTTTTCTTTCACACTCCGCTGGTGCCAGCCCGCGGGGGTGGCTCTGCCGCAGCCATGGGCAGAGGGGACGGGCTCCTGCCCCCCAAACCCTGCCGGTGTCACAGACGGGGCAGTGCCCCGGCACAGCTCCTGCCCCCCAAACCCTGCCGGTGTCACAGACGGGGCAGTGCCCCGGCACAGCTCCGGCCCCGCTCCCCTGTGCTGCTGCACCTCCACTCCCGCAGCCTCGCCCAGCCGCGGGGAGGGCCGTGCTGCTCCACCGACTTCCCTTCTCTAACAGGGGGAAACGATAAAAACACAGTCTTCCTCTGATCTCTCCACCAGGTTCCCTTTTCTCTTCCCATCTGCCTCCTTGTCCCTCCATGGGAGCAGCTCCTCTCGTGTCAGTCGTGGACTGCACTTCTCTTTGAGAGCCTTTTCACTTGTCATAAGGCATCGATCCTCTGCCAACAGTTCTCAGCCGCTTTCTGTCCTAAAACATCATCGATGTCCCTGAAGTGCCAGGGACACACGGGCGGAGTGGGAACCGCTGACACCCCCGTGCCTGGTGCCCAGGGGGCTCTGGCTGTGCTCGCTGTACAACAGGGACCCCTCAGTCCCTCCCCGACGTGAATCGGTGTCAGAGCACTGCAGGGACCACAGGACATGTCCTGCTGGTGCCTGTGCGGCTCCCCCAGCACTGACAACCCCACAAGGCACAACACGACTGGGGTGCAGCACCCCCAGCTCTGCTGCCTGGCAAGGAAGATCCTCCCTGGCTGTTTTGGCTGAATCCTTCTGGATGAAGACAAACCCAGATTTTAAAAGAGCTGTTGTTTCAAAATACAGAAACATAAACATGCCCCGAATCCCTTTTGACAGGATACAGTTGGGACACAAGTTTTTTGCTTCAGTCTACAAGAATTCACTGTTATTTCTTTTTAAGCTTCTGCTAAGCTTATGCCTCAAAGACAAAACACAAGACAATTTCTATGACTATGATGGTTTCTACTTTTATTACTATTACAGGCCTGCTTAAACCACTTAAAACAACAAATAATCCTTCAGGTCAATATTTTTGCGTATAGTAAAACCTCCTCTTTGCCTTGCATTGAATTGCCCTTGCTAGAGTGAAAATGCTCTTTCCAGAGTAGCTGTTTCCTTCCCCTGCAAACCCAGCAATATTTGGCTCACTGGTACACACAGAGGACCTGACGTTTTGGTGTTAGAGGATCTTAGAGTAAACTGCCATGATCTCCAGGACCACTGGAAGCCTTGCTTTGTAGTGGGGAGATTTCCCTACCAGTGCCTGCAACTTTGGATTTTTTACTGATTTCGTAGGAATTTTTTGGCCGAAGGACAGTACCTTTAGATTAGATAAAAGGAAGAAATCCTTCCCTGTGAGGGTGGGGAGGCCCTGGCACAGGTTGCCCAGAGAAGCTGTGGCTGCCCCATCCCTGGAAGTGTCCAAGGCCAGGTTGGACGGGGCTTGGAGCAACCTGGGCTAGTGGAAGGTGTCCCTGCCCATGGCAGGGGGTGGGATTGGATGGGCTTTAGGGTCCCTTCCATGATTCTGTGAATGGGTAGCTCCAAAGTTGAATGTTCCCTTCATTCCTCACTGGTTTGGGGCAGGATGATGCCATGGCACTGCCCATGGGAAGTCACCACTCTGCAATGCCCATCCCACAAGCTCCCTGACCAGTGCAGTTCACCTGGCTGCCTCCTGCCTCTCTCCTGGCAGTGTCTTTGCTCCTTCCACTTTGTTTCTGTTTATTCTAAAGCAAACAGAAGAAAATTTCCACTCCAGCTGCGTGACAGAAGTACGGGCAATAGAGGATGCTCCTTCTGCTTGAGGGTACTTGATTTGGGGCCTTTGCAGCCTGCTTTCATAAGCCACTCACAGACAGTGACAAAAGTGCTTAAGGACCCATTCTTTCTGCTGAAAGCCTTGATCAAACAAAACCCTGATTCCAGCATCCAAGTTCAGCAAGAAAATTGAGAAACATCTGCATAACTCACATTGTATTGAATAAGCCCTTCATGGTTTTCCTTTTGTTGCTGGATGAGCTTAGAATCAGCAGCCATTATTTCTTACTCAAAATATCATTATTATGTTTCTACAATACCCGTGGGGTTCAGAAGCTGGCTGTGATCTGCTCACAGAAATGCTCCTTCAGCTCCTGGTGTTTGGCTCCCAACGCTGGCCAGGAGCTCCGGGGTTTCTCTGCAAAGATCATTAACTCTTGTTCAAGCACAGGGGGACTGAGGATTTCTGCAGCAAAAGTCAGACTGAACCATCCAGCACAGACCCAGCAGAGCACACCAACCTCTGGCCAACTCTTGGGGATAATCCTATTGAGACTGACACAGGGAATGACCTTCCAGTACCACTCAGAGTCATCCCACCCCAAAAATGCATATACTGGAAGAGAATCAGAGTTACAGGAATACATCAATCCCTCTGGGAAACCACATCATCTTTGTAATATACTTATGTCAGACCTCGCATATGCAGGAATTTCAAAATAACCACTGAACTCTTAGACAATCGTTAGGGTTGGAAAAGACCTTTGGGGTCATCAAGTCCTGCCATCAACCCAGCACCACCACGTTCACCACAAGCTATGTCCTCAAGTGCCACCTTCTCATGTTTTTTGAACACTTCCAGGGATGGTTTCACAATGTTTGTGAAGATACCTTATCACAAATCCAAACTACCAGCAAAGACATTCAAACACAAACTCACTCCCCTGCCCCCGTTTGGGGCAAATAATTTTACAATTAATTCCTTGTTAACTATCTTTGAAGAGCTGTTTTATAATTATACATTCAGCCCTTGTTCCTATACACAGCTACCTCTAGTCCAGCACTACTCAGAGTGTTATTCCCAAAACAGGGTTTGGCAAGACTGAGATTTTCCCTTTGCTGCCACAGAAATGCATCAAACTGGAACCCCCCCAGCCCCGCCCAGCAGCGGGGAATGGTCGATGCAACAGCTCTGCTGGGGAAATTGTGTTGTCAGCTCAAGTGAGTTTGACATTCAGAGCTATCACAACGCAAGCAAAGAGAAAAGTTTCATCAACACAGTAATTACTCCTCTGGACTCAGCGGAGCCGCAATTATTTCCCGGTGAGGGGCTGTCAGTTTGTGCTGCAGATAAAAACTGTTGATAGGGCTGCCAGGGGCCTGTGCAGAGATGGCTTTTCAGATGTAAAACCCTCCTGGCAATTCTACAGTTTCTGAAAAAAATAAGGATCCAAAAAAGTACATGTCAACACTACGCATTAAACACCTACACGTTTTTTCCTTTTAAAATTGTGTTGCTTTTTAGCCAAAGGCAGTGAAGTTCGCACTAGAAATTCCAGGGGAAAAAACCCCCTTTCTTCCCCTCTTTTCCTCTTTTGAAAACAGTTCAGTGCCTGTGTGTGCACTGGACAGGGGCAGTGGTGCCCTGCACAGGGGTGGTGAACCCGAGAGCCACAGCTGGGCTCACACAGGCCATGTGCAAAGGCACCAAAGATGTTCCTAAAGCTGCTGTTCTGGTCAGTGGGAGATTGTGCAGAGCTGGGACTCGTGGTTAACTGGGCAGAGTGGGAATGCAGGAGGTTGAGGAGGAGCTGGCTCTGACTCCTCGTGCCAGTGACTTGGTGCAGCACCTCGGCTGCACCAGTGGTGTGGAGGGAGGGTCAGGTTGGATCTCGGGGAAAGGTTCTTCCCCCCGAGGGTGGCTGGCACTGCCCAGGCTCCCCAGGGCAGTGGGTACAGCACCAAGGCTGCCAGAGCCCCAGAAAGGTTTGGATGATCCTCTCAGGGACAGGGAGGGATTGTTGGGGTGTCTGTGCAGGGCCAGGGGTTGGACTGGATGGTCCTTGTGGGTCCCTCCCAGCTCAGGAGATTCCATGATTCTATACTTTTCCCCTCTACAATTCCACCTCCTTTCTGGGTTCCATTCATTTCTCCATCTTCCAAATAGTTTTTTTTTTCCTGCCTCCTCTGCACAGATGGGAATGGAAAAGGCTGGAATCATCACAGCAAAGAGATCCCTCAGTGTTGACATCAGACATCAAAGCTGCTGCTCTCAGGCTTCAAAGGGTCCCTTGGGGACGTTAACAAAGTCCTTTCTGCTTAAACGAATCCATCTCCACTATGAGACAGCACATACAAATTCAAATGTGGTATTATTGCTCCATTATGCAGATACCTGCTCCAATAATTGAAAATTCCACAAAAAGAATTGATTGTTAATTATCTTTTAGCTCTCCCCTCTACCTTCCTGTGAGGAATTACTGTAGGAGCAGGAACACGAGGACTGTGCCACCTCTGCTGCCTGTCAGCTGTGGCAGCCCCTGGCTGGGATGTACCCCCTCCTCAGGTAATTATGTGGAACATGATTGTGGCCTTGGGCTCTGCCTGCTCAGTGTTTGCAATTAGATTGGACTACAAAAGTACATATTAACATTAAAGGAGCATTACAGGGCAGCAAACGTGATAAACCAGAGCCCTGGTACTGCACCTTCTGCTTCTGCTCTTTGAAGAATCATAATCACCATTAATTTATGGGCTGCTGAGGAGGATCTAATTACTCCAGTCAGCCCTTATTTCACTCAGAGTGTGCATGGCTGCTGTTACCTGCCTTTCAATACCTGCCTTGACAGCACAGACCTGCAATGCCAGTGCTCCTGCAGCCTTTCCCCTGCCTGACTGAACCTGCAGGGTTCTGAATGTGGTCAGATGGGAGATCCCCAAGACTCCCAAGATGGGATCAACCACAGGCAGAAATCCCTCTTCCAGAGGAACCCTGCCTTGGCAATCCAGTGTGGGGAATACATTTACTGCCAACACATCTTCATTTTCCAAGATGCTGCCTTGAAGAAGAGAAGCCTCCCAGCAAAGCACAGGGAGAGGAAAACAAGTGTGTGGCAAAGGATGGACAACTCCAGAACTCAGAATTCCTGCAGCACTCACCACTTCATTGAGCAGATGTAATTACTGACTTTCTACTTTTGGGTTAAATCAGCGCACTGACACATTAAAAGCCTTTTAATTTGTCTGGTTTTGACTAGAAACAGCACCCTTTCCATTTGAACACCAAATGAATGCAGGAGGTAATAAAGTAAATCTTACTGAGAACTTTCCTGAGAAGCTGTTTAAGATTTTCTATTAGTCCTACAGAAATTAAATTTGAAACTCTACAGACACTCAAAGGTTTTCACGAGGGTTTTTATACACTTTTCAGTAGTGCTGATAAAAACCCAGGCACCAGATCATTTTTGTAATGAAGGTTATCACCCTCCCAAAAATTCCACCGATTATTTCACTTCTAGATTTCAAAGAACACCTAATTTCCCCTCAATTAAAACGCAGCCCTCCAATGCTGCACAAAAGTGGATTTTATTGAATACTCTGTGCTTGGAGGATGTCCAGACCTCACAGCTTCAGTCTGGAGGGCCTGAACTGAAATCAGGTGAAGCTGCTCTCCAGTTCAGGCTTTTCTCAGGAGAACTCTAATGCCAGATCCTTAAATTCCATGGGGTTCTCAGGGATACAACTGAGGCTGGATAAAATGAAGAACTTCAGCATCTGAACATGCAGATCCCTAAGACAATGAATGAAGTGATGGGCAAAGTGAAAGTGCATCAATGAGAGCAATTAATAGCTGTGGTTAATGAGTTTTATGCAGGTCCCATTACTGGACTCTTTCTTTAACCAGAAGCTGCAATCCACGAGTGTCCTCGTGTGAGCCCCAAATTATGGGACATAGAGAGTCACATTCCCTGTGAGCCTCAAAGCCTGACTTTCTCCACTATCCAAGAGTATAAAACTCCAACAAATATTGCATTAAATTTTTCATAACTCCCAAATCCACACAGGTAGTTGCTATAGCAACTGTCAGCTCAAGACTTCCCAGGGGAGAAAATAAAAGTGTGTCCTACCTGGCTAATTGCTATTTGTGTTACAGAGAATTGAAGGGTAACTTAGTTTCACCAAAAAATAGAACATAGACTGAAGTGCTCCCATGCTAATGTGACATTATTTAATCTGAATAAGAATCCACTTTACATGTGCCTTCAAATTATAGTATTTATGGAACATTCAACACAATAAGTAAAAATGTTGCTGCCAAATATGCCCGACTTCCCCTGCTTGTTGATTTGAATAAAAGGGGCATTAAAAATAGAGAAACAAGAAGAAAGGTGGAAGAGCTGATGGGATTAGGGACTTCAAATTTCACAGTGCTTGTATTACGACAAAAAAAAACCCAAGCCAACAAAAGCTTACAACCAAGGGGTCCTGCATTCTGGATCCAAAAATAAGCTGATGGAAGCTGATGACTGTGGGATCAACCATTCCCCATTTCTCATCATTCCAGGAAGAATAAAGCTCCCAAGCAGGGTGACCACACTGGCTGAACAACCACCATCACTCACTCAGAGTCACAATTAGAACCTTTTTAACTTGCAGAAAGTCCTGAAAATCATTCAAGAAAAACTCCCATCTGGAGGATATATTCAGGAGCACACTGACAGTTATTGCTGTCTTGTAAACACATCCAGAAATGTATTATTTTAATCTTAGCACAATTACTAAATGAGAGCAATCACAGCTACAAGGCAACAGAACCTCCTGAAACACAAAAATAACGATGACATATCTCTCTATATTAGTCCAATGACATAATTGGAGAAAATCAGATCCTGGGGGGATATTCAATCCACTCAAGTACATCTGTACGTGGTTAGAGAGCACAGTTGTGGACTTCAGACCCAGAGACAGTGATTCCTTTCCTTCGGACCCTCCCAGCCCTGGCAGGTGCCCCAGCTGCTGGTGCAGGGTGTGAGGAGCACAGGGAGCCATCCTCCTGGGCAGCAGTGCCAGCCAGGGGCTGGGCAGGAGAGGGGCCTGAGAGGGGCCTGCCCTGCCCACCACAGAGAGCACATTGAGGGGCAGCTTTGCCACCAAAGGATCTCATTTTTCAGTGTTCCATCCTCAGCATTCAGGAAGTTTCATGGAAGGAGCAGAGTGTTTGTATCCATGTATGGTGGTGCTAAAGAGCCAGAGGGGCAGAAAATAGCTCGTGATCTCACAGTCCTTCACAATTCCAGTGGGAGAAGAAAGGGAGAAGACAGTGGCAAGAGAAAACCCACCATATCCAAGGCTCCTGAACACAACCCCTGGGAATTCCTGGAACACATGGAATTCCTCCTGCCCTACTGATCTCCGTGCCCCACACCAGTACACCCAAATCCAACATTCCCAGCCTCCTAGCACATCCTTCCTGTGCAAGTGCTGTTCAAATAACTACTCCCAAAACCTTCCTTAAAATTCAGGATGTGCTTTTCACCTCAGGTACCTTTCTGGGAGGTTCTCCTGCAAATGAAAAGGAAGAGAGGGATGAAGCATCTCTTGAAGGGCAACTGCTTTGCTGGCTGAGGATCTGGGAGGTGAACTTCTATCCACCTGCCTCAGCCACCTTCTAACATTCACTTAATCACAAATACAACTTAATATTCAGTTAATCACAACTTACATGACAAAGGTTAAAAAAAATGGTAATAATTAGTCTTGAAAAGTATTGGTTTTCCTAACAATAAATTGACTTCTAGGGGCAGAAAAAGCAAACCAGTGTTTTTAAGAGCTCTACATTTCACATTGATTTTGCTACAGATGGTTTTTCCCCTTCACTTTGCTTGTACCATTGAAGTGTTGACTCTGGAAATCTGCACCTGTGTAAGGCTTTAAAAATAAAAAATTACACTGCAAGAGAGACTAATAATAAAAAATCAAACTGTTAGTGCCACTGTGAGGTGCCATTCCCAGGGTGTGTGAGAGCATGTCCCAGCCCCTGCCACGCTGCTGCTCCTGAAGGTGTCTGGGAAAAAAAGCAACAAAAAGAAGTAACCCCAAGAAATTAAAACACGTGCCTTTGTGAAACCAGGTTGATCTCAAATGCATCTCCAGAGTGTGTCCTGCCAGGAACAGCCTGCCCAGGGAAGGAGCACACGAGTTGTCACTACAGCAGTGCCAGCCCGGGGTCCTGGGGGTGCCTGTGCCACACACAGGGACAGGACACGGGGACACGGCCCCAGGCAGTGCCAGCAATCCCCCAGCAGTGCCCTGCCCTGCAAACCAGCTCCACCCCAGGCAGGGCACAGGGACCAGGAGGCTGCAGGATGAGTGAATCCCTGGGCAGGACACATCCCCACACCCCCCATCCTGCCACTGCCCTGCTGGAATTCCTCCCCTGCTCTGGGTTATTGATCCCCTGAGCTCCTGCCCTGGCACAGCAACCCCTTATTGATCCCCTGAGCTCCTGCCCTGGCACAGCAACCCCTGCTCAGCTCAGGAGCCGCCTGGTATCGACTCTGCCTCCAGCCCTGACTCCTGTAATTGCTTCAACAGCTCTGCGAGCTCACTTGGCCTCTGATAAGATCCCCACACATCCAGGGAGAATTTAAAAGAGTTTTGTTGTCAAAAACAATTACACCAGGAGTGCAAAAGCTGCATTTTATCCCTGCAGTGCCTCTCAAACATCCGAGTGATCCAAGGCAGGGGCTGGGCAGCAGGAGGAGCTGGGACACCCCGTCCTGTCCTCAGCCCAAACCCCCCCTGAGCCTTCAGCTGGGGATGGTTCTGAGCATTGGGAGCTCAAAGTTGGACAGGATGTGACCCCTCTGCTTCACAGGGACTCCTCTGTGCAGTTCATGGGATGGCTTGGGTTGGAAGGGACCTAAAAATCATCCAGTGCCACCCCCTGCCCTGGGCAGGGACACCTTCCACTAGCCCAGGTTGCTCCAAGCCCCGTCCAACCTGGCCTTGGACACTTCCAGGGATGGGGTAGCCCCAGCTTCTCTGGGCACCCTGTGCCAGGGCCTCCCCACCCTCCCAGGGAAGGATTCCTTCCCAATATCCCATCTAAATCTCCCCTCCTGCTTAAAGCCTGTTAGTGCCTTTCTACAGAATCCACACTAAAGGAAGGATCTTTATGAGCAAAGCCATGGCACAGTTCCAGTCCCCAGTACTGTGTCCTGATCCTCAAAGGTCATATATCCCATATTTTTGGATATATACAATGTATAGGAAAACACAAAACCCCCCACCCTGACACACAACCCCCCCAAACCTGGACAATCCCCAGGGATGGAACAGGAGCTCTGTGGCCACTGCAGCAGAGCCAAGGAAACTCCAAAGGGCGGTGAAACATGGGAGGGACAACCACATTCCACACCCCCAGGAATCCACTTGCTGCATTACCAAGCTAAGCCTATAAACCACAACTGACCTATAAATCATAACCAGCCATGTGTTCTCTCAGTTTCTGGATACTGGACAAAGAAACTGGTTAAAAAGGTCTGGAATCACCTTTTTCCCCATGCCATCTTCCATACACCTCATGTTTTATCTCCATCCTGTAGCACAGACTGGTATCTGGCCTTCCTCACACCTTCCTGCCTCCCTCCACCTGCTGCAAATGCTACTGCTCAATTTATTTGCCTTCTGTGAATTACCTGCAGCACATTTCGAGTTCTTTTTTTGTTGTTGGAGGTGTTATTCTCTATCCTGAACAAGGCAGGTGTTTTCAATATGCTTTCTACCAAACAACATTATGCTTGTATTTATTGATAAAATAAAATAAATCCACACAACGAAAACCACAGTGTTATGTATAACACCATTCCTCAGTTTAAAAGATTGTGCTGCATGAGATTTTCAGCAGGTGCAATTTCCATTTCAGCCCAGGCCTCTGTGGCTAAGCTACAGCACAATATTTTCCAGGAAATATCTGACAGGAAATCACTAACAATCACCAAAAAGTACAACTCCCACTCAAAAAAGGGAGATGGAAAAGAAAGCAAAGCACAAAAGCTATTGCGGCTCCATCTCTTGCAGGGCAGGAGGGGAAGCCCCAGGAGCACAGGCATGGGGGTTTGGCACCGTGTGCTGGGCCAGGAGCTGAGGGTTCCAGTGCCATGGGAGCTGGACAGACCGACAGGGGACAGACACAGGGACTGCACCCAAGGACATCCCAGTGCCCCCTGCCCAGGGAGGATCACTCCTGTTTGCCAGACAAGACAGGGCAGCCAGGCAGCCAGGGGACACTGCTGTCCCTTGTCCCCAGTGTCCCCCCAGCTCTGGGCAGGGGCACCCCGGGCTGGGGCACAGCCTTTGCCCCGGACCCTCCTCTGTGCTCTAGAGCAAATCAGGTTCATCATCATCTCCTCTCTGTACTATGGCAATTTGGGCATGAATCTACTGCTTTCCCAGTCCAGGGTAATTCAGCTCTGCAAGCACAGGGAAACCTGAAGCTTTTGCTCCCAACGGCTTCGGATGCCGGCAGCAGCCTTGGGAATTCTTTGTGTTTTCTTATCAGCCCTTATCTTATCTGTTATCTTTGCAGACAACAGTTTAAAGCCCTTCATGTGGGTCACCTGCAGGCCCCACTGCCAGGCAGGGAGCCCAAAAGCTGCTTCACACTCCCTGTGTCAGACCCAGGTCACAAACAGACCCCACTGTGGTTAAAGCTGTTTCTGCTGCTTCTTATCTCTCCCTTGGCAGGGAGAGCAGAGCTATTTGAAGTGTTTGTAAGCCTTGGCAGACCTCCTTTCCAGCTGAAATTAATTCCCTTTGGGAATGCAATGGCTGCATGGAAAGCCCATTGCAGAGGTGAGACGACACACAGAAACCTCTCTATAACCTCTGTGTCCTCCTGGGTGAGCCTGGGTGATCCCCTCTTCCAGCAAACTTCCTCCTGAGTGATCTCCTTTTCCACTGAGGGACAAAACTGAGGCCAAAACAACTGCAAATCTGTACAGCCAATCTCCCAAACTGGAAAGAACAAAGCACTGGTGCAGCACCTTCCTATGGAAGAGACCTGGAGCCAAAGCACAGACCTGCCTGGGTGACAGCACTGTCTTCCTGCAGCTTCCCCCCAACAGCCTGGGAGTTTAACAACTGCAAATGTGGAAATCCTACCCCAGCTCAAAGTGAGGTGTGTTAGCTGGGACCTGGCATTTGCTCACTCATTAAAGGGACACAATAATTCCCTCCACAGTGCTGAGCTCACCTGAATTTTGTGTTCAAGAACAAATGCTGAGTGAAGATAGAGGCAAGAAAAGAAACAAGAAGCCAAAGCTCTTTCCTGCGCAGGGAAGTGTGGGTTCAGGGACTGGGGATCACAGACAGCATGCTATGACATCCATGCCCAGTCTGTGCTGTAAATGTGCCCTGGGGCTGCTGTTTGTGACACAGAGCACTCAGCAGGCTGTGCACTCCCTCAGTGTCCAACTTCAGAGGCACAGGAGACTTCTGAGTATTTTTTGAGAGTTTTCTTGCTTACATCTGGTATTCAAAATGATTGAGTTAGGAGATGCCTCTTTCTGGATAATATGACAGCTAATTCCCACTTATCTTACTGAAAGGATACAATTGAAAGGGATGCAACAATAAAACTAATGGCTAATGTGATTGTTATTGATCATTTGCCAGTTTATAAATGAATGACCCACAAGCTAAATGGGGAGGGAAAATAGTGCCATATATTGCCTGTGTCTCGGGAATGAGCTGGCTGGAGAGCTCATCCGGAAATCCACGTAAAGCTGAGCATCAGCACGTCCTTAGAACCACAGTGAGTCCTGAATATCAGGTCTGTTCACTCTCACCTACCTTTTCAGCTGACTGGGCAGTGCCAAAAAATATTGGAATGAAGGCAAGCCATACTATACAGGTAGTGTACATAGTGAATCCAATGGGTTTGGCTTCATTAAAATTCTCTGGGACACCCCGAGTCTTGATGGCATACACAGTGCACGTCACCATTAGCAGAATGCTATAACCCAAGGAACAAATGATTTGTAGATCCGTAATGTCACATTTGAGAACTCCTCTGGCCTGATCGGGGTTCATAGTTTTCTGCTCATCATAATCTATGATGATGTTGGGCGGGTCAACCGCAAACCAAATAAAGACCCCCAGGAGCTGCACCGATATGAGGCTGGAGGTGATGGCCAGCTGGGACGTGGGGCTGATCAGCCTGGGCGCCGTCACCGACTTCTTGCCCTGCTCGAAGATGCGGTAGATGCGGTTGGTCTTGGTCAGCAGGGCCGCGTAGCTGATGCACATGCCCAGCCCCAGGAAGATCCTGCGGAAGGAGCACACGGCCACGTCGGGCTTGGCGATCATCAGGAAGGTGATGATGTAGCACAGGAAGATGCCGGTCAGCAGGACGTAGCTGAGCTCGCGGCCCGAGGCGCGCACGATGGGCGTGTCGTTGTACCTGATGAACGTGGCCATGACGAAGATGGTGGCGATGATCCCCAGCATGGCCAGGAAGACGGGGATGACGGCCCAGGGCGAGTGCCACTCCAGCTTGATGATGGGGATGGAGCGGCAGCCCGTGCGGTTCTCGTTGGGCCGCTCGTTGTAGGAGCAGAGCAGGCAGGTCACCTCGTCCGCCTGGTACTGGTACCCGTCGCACAGCTCGCAGTGCCAGCAGCAGGGCATCCCCTTCACCATCTTCTTCCTCTCGCCGGGCTTGCAGGGCAGGCTGCACACCGAGGGCGGCACCTCCCGCACGCCCCCGCCCCACTGCATCTCCTCCACCTGCGGCACAGGGAACAGAAACACACCCTCAGTCAGCTGGCACTGCCACAGACCCCGGGGGGGGACCACGGCGGGGAGGACTAAGGGGGAACCCCGATGGGAAAAACCCCACTGGATAAACTCTTTAGGCCGCGGACGCCTGGAAACGCTGCAGGAACTGCACACACGGGTGTCTTTGCAAGGGACTCTGACGCACAACAGTGTTTGCTGCCTCCATTTTTCATTTTTGTTAGTGGTTAATTCTGGTGGAATGACACACAACATCAGATAAAACTGTGGAGTGAAAACCTCTTGTTTGTGACAACTAATAAGAACACTGCAGTGCTCGAGGGAAGGCAGGACTCACATTCACAAATGCTTTCCACGAAACCTGGCACTTCTTACCGAGACCAAAACAGAGATCTCCTTCCTGGAACTGTTGCTGACCAGGTGAATGTTTTAAATAAGGTGGAAATGTGTTTTATACAGGGCATGGGATCAGTAGGAACATGGCAAGGTCTGCAGTATGAACCAGGTAAGAAATATGAAGGACAGAGAAAATGGTCACCAATGAAAACTGCAATAATTAGATAATATTTCATTTCAAAGTCACATTCAGCTTTTGAAATACCACACATGCTTCTGGGAATGCAAATGATAAATGATTATATTAAATGTAGGGAAAGTCTCACTTGTTCTGCAGTCTGGAGAATCCTGAACTCCAAAGTATGTGACAAAGGTTCCCAAGTACTGTGGAAAATTAGACTCACAAATCATTTCAAATTATGTCAGACTAAAGCCACTCACCAGGTTCCAGGAACAAGGGGGGCTCAGCATTGGAGCCCCCATGAAACAGTCCAGACTGGAAGGTCCTGGCATTGCCAGCATCAGCTACCAACTCAGCTGCCCAGCAGCATTCCAGTGGCTCTACCAGCTGCTCTGTGTGTGTGTGTGTCTTTTCCAAACATAAAACCTGATCCCCTGGGACAGATGTAAGTAAGTGTTATTAAAAACAAAATTTCAGCTATTTCTCTTTAGGTCACTTAAATGCTGACAAGCTCCACTATTTTCCCTACAAATAAAGAATTCTAGAACGTGTTTCTTGAATCAGCTGCCTTGATTATCCATGTCCACAGGAAGACTGGGGTTTGCAAGGCGTAAATTGAAGGATTAAGTTGCACTTTCCTAATTTAATTCAAAACAGATCCTGTATCATCCTAATTTCATACATGTGAAAAACCCAAACCCTGCAGTCACACACTGCTCAAACACTGGAGAGCCAAGAGTCTGTCTGTGAGGGCTGTAAAATAATCCCTCCATAACGGATATTCCGGAGCTCTGCCACTGCCTGGGAAACTTCATTAACCTTCAATACCCTGGAAAAGAGAAAGATCCATGAACCCTCCTTTCATGCTGTGCTGAGCTGAAGGTGTGCAGCTCGCAGAAGGCAAAGGAATGCTGATGATAAAGGGAAATGACTCATTTAATTGCACTGGTAAATTGTACTTTGGTCTTTCTGGAAGTGGAAGGAGCCAGGAAATCCATTTCCATGCCTGACTCCATCACTGCTCCAACACAATGGTAACAGCCCCTACAGAGCTGGAGCTGAGTTCCTGGGCTGTGGGAATGCCCTGTAGGAGAGCTGGAGAACTGGCACGTGCCCACATCCCTGACTCCCTGCAGAGGCACAGGTGGGGCCAGTGTAGAGACCCAAAGAGATGGTGAGGAAAGAGAACCAGGGCTGGGATCTCTGACCCCTAAAGCAGGTGGGAAAAGTTAAGAAACCATCTGATTGACCCTCTGCTGCTCTCTCTTCTCAATCCCTGATCTGTGTTTTGCCCTTTTCCAAGGTGGACTGAGACAGGGGAACTACAACTTACCTGGGTGTTTATACCTAGGGAGTGAGTCACTGACCCAGTCCAGAGCCTCCATTTTCTGTCATAACTATTACCCACAGAGGTTGTTTCATGCCCTTTCTGCAGCAGACATTGATACAAAATGAGAACATCATCCCAACTGCTCAGATTTTGACCCAGTCTGCAGCAAGGAAATGATTTTCACATTTTTCCACATGCTAATATCTTCAGAACCACAGACTGATTAATGTGTTATCACATCCCTGCTTCCCCTTATGGCTACAAAAGGATGAATTTCCATATTCTCAGACATATTCCACGGCATTGCTGGGACCTGGGACAGCCTAAAGGTGCTTTATTCTGCACAGATACCGTGTGTAGAGAGAGAAATACAAGATGGGGTAAAAGTGTGGAAAGTCCTTTTTCTGGCCTCCTGGAGAGACACCACAAGAACTCGTCACTGGCCTCAGAATGATTTGCAGAGTTCTGCTCTTTCTGGTGAGAAAAGTAATGATGCAAAGTGCCTGTGAGGGAATGTGCTGGGCACCAGCACCTGCACAGGAGGTAAGAACCTCAGTCAAACCAGAGGCACTTTCCCCACTCAGAAAAGCATAATTTTGAAAGAAAATTTGTCCTTAAGTGCCACATCTATACATCTTTTTAATACCTCCAAGGATGATCTGAAAATGCTAATCACAGTCTACAAAGCAGGAAGCAAACAATTTCATAAAGCATGAGGAAGTACTCTTGCAATTAATAAAAAAATTGGTTTTTTTTATGTAGAACCTTCCATTTCAGTCCTATGTCAAAATGGCACACAGAGGATAAGGGAATTTATTTTTCCCAAGCCAACAGCACTTCCAGAGGCAGCCAGACACCTTGTACTCACAGCGAGCCCACAATTCCACATCTTGAGCTTAGCACTGGACCCAGTCAGTGCTGGGGGACACAAGAAGCTCCTCTCCATGGCAATTCTGCTGAATTTGGGAAGGATGCAAAACCTAAACTGCACCAGATGCTGTAGAGATGTGTCTAATGTCTTGGAAAATCACATATTTGCCCATCACCTGCTTATTGACATGGCAAGTGGCACATCTTCAACAGCATCATGAGCAGGCCATGACAGTTCATGCACTGCTGGATTGATCTGATAAATGGGAAAATAACCCTCTAAACCACAACAGGTTCACTGTAGGACATTCAATAGAGCTGATGAAAACAGAACTTGGAAGCTGGCCGTGCTCCAGGTGCCCAGCAGTGGGGCACCGTGGTCAGCCCTGCCAGCACAGTGTGCAGGAGAAAACCCCAAGCCAGAACCAGGAAAGCAGCAAACAAACAAACAAGTGAAAAACCCAAAAGAAAAGTAAAAACTCCCTCCCCCACCATGGGGCAATGCAGCAGCACCTGGGCCAGGGGTTAACTCTCCTTCTTCCCCAAGCTCTCCCAACTCCTAGGAATGGCCCAGTTCCTAAACGCCTCGAGCCAGAGGGATGGGGTCCATTTCCGATATAAATTCTCATTATGTTCACTACAGAACAAACATTAACCAGAAATGCTTAGTCTGTCTCATAAGGCCTAATGTAATTGTTCATTTTAATGAATAAAGTAACTCAATAGAAGTGCATAATTCAAACGTCGCTGCTGTTCTTCCCAGCGCCACAAACATTCCCCTAATAAGCCATTTGTTCTGAACTTAATTGTTTCATGCAATGTTTGATTAAAACAAAAAGCAGTACAAAAATAATTACATTAGTGATAATTAACCTACTTGGGGAAGAAAATAGCCACGTTCCCTGATATGACTTTCATACCGACAGTGCCGTTAATCTCACAGACACATCAGGACACAAGGCAAAGGATTGGGCTCGGATTTATTGCCACCCTCCAGACTCCAGCTCCTAACTCAGCAGTTCAAACATTTGTGTACATTCCCCTTTGCAGGCAGCAATATTTGCATGACTTAGCTCTTAGGCTCAGCTATTAATGTCTTGTAATTAGTTTTTAAATCCAGGGGTTTACCATGATAATGGTTTTAAGCTAAGAATATGTCAATAACACATCGTCAGCAGAGCCTTCTGCAAAATATCAACTACAATCCCTTCAGGAGATAATGGGGATGATAAACCAGAGAGGATGCAAAGCTGCTCCAGTAGCTGCCCCAGGCTCAGGGAATGAGGTGTTTGCCCTCATCCTGTGACTCACTTCATTTCCCTGTCTGCAGGACTGACAGGAGAGCCCTGAGACAGCACAGAGCCTGCAGGGTGGTGGAGGCAAAAAATCCCCACTTTTGGCTAAACCTGATCCACAGCTGCTGCCAGAGCACCTCTGCTGGGACAGGGATGCTGTGGCATATCCTGGGTACCCTATTCCTCACAGAGCATCCCAGTCCATCCCTGTGCTCTGCAGCTCACCCTGCCTCACCACAGCTATTTTTCCTCCCTACTTCCAGTGCTGTTCCATGGGAATTCTGCACTGGTGAGATGGAGCATCAGTCCAGCACTGCCTCCCAACCCCACAGAGGAGGCCCCTCCAATGTATCTTCCTTATAAATTGAAGTTAAACATCCTTACATATATTTTGTCCTGGTTTCTCCTACTGCTGCCTGTCTAGTTTCTGTCCTCATGGCACAGCAGCCACAGAGTCTTGTCCCTAAACACACACCAAACAAGCAAATTGCAACTTTCTAGTTGAAAATAACGGAAACTCGTCACTTCTCAAAGACTTCCAGCAAAAAACCTGCAATTTTTCACTGTCAGAAAAATCAGAAACATTGTCAAAAAATGGTGACGACGTTCCCATAATGCCAGACCCTCATCTTCCCACCTGCTGACTCAGATCCTGGTTAATGAGGGAATGCCCCCGGGATCAGTCCCACCCAGGGACTGCACAGCCCCAGTCCCTGACTCTCATCCGTGCTGGGACAGCTCCTGGGCAGCCCCGGCGTGGGCAGGGATCCCACAGTGACGAGTGCTGGAGGAGCTTGGGCAGAAAATAACTCTCCTGAAGGCTTTTGGAAGATGTGGGACCTGCTCCCACATTTACTGCCATGTGAGGAGCGTGGGGAGAGCCTGAGGATCCCTCAGCTGCTCCTGCTGCTCCAGCCCCTCCCCGGCTCCGGTCCCTGCTCTGCACATGCTCCAGCTCCTCAATGTCCTTCCATTCAATGTCCCCATGGAGGGACACAGCACTCGAGGTGTCCCTCACCAGTTTGTGTCACATCCTATTTAACACATTAGTTAATTATGGTTGCAAACTTCAACTAATCCCATCGCTTTTGTTCCCAGACTACAACTCCCCTTTGGTGACCTCACAATAAGCAGTTCTTAACCTTCATTTATTTTTTTTCATTCCTTTCTACTCTTACTTTGCCTTTCATTTAATATTTGTCATCATTTTTTACCAACCTCACCTGCTTTACACCAGCAGCAAGTTCCACTGAGCACTTATAATACCCTCTTTAATGAGATCCAAGGGCTATTTGTTCTACATTAAAGCAAGGACATTTCTAGCACAACACTGATATAGAGAAAGATGCTTAATCCACAATTTTTTGCAAAAATGCTTATTATCTTACATTTCTGTTGACACACAATAAAACTGAAAATTAATTATTTTAATGCTTTTGTATCTGCCTACAGCTTCGTGTCGTCTCCTCACTAATGGAAGGGGATGGACCATGCATCTTCAGTATTCATCCTGCAACCCCTGCATAATATTTTCTAATTAAAAAAAGAGCATGTGCTTCCAAATACCACACAATTCTTGTCTCTTTGAATTGATAGGTTAGAGCAAACTATCTTCGCAAAGCAGAGCTTACCCAAGGCCATTTTGTATCCTGTGGTGGCTTAGAATGAGAGAAATCATCACAGAATCCCAGAATGGTTTGGGTTGGAAGGGACCTTAAAGCTCACCCTGTGCCAATCCCTGCCATGGACAGGGACACCTTCCACCAGCCCAGGTTGCTCCCAGCCCCGTCCAACCTGGCCTGGGACACTTCCAGGGATGGGGCAGCCACAGCTTCTTTGGGAACCAAGGGATTTTTTGAGCAGGATGATGAGAAACCCCCAGTCCCAAGTCTCAAAGCCCATAAACCACAGCTCAGCTCAAGGGCAAAGTGATGGGCTCAGCCCTTTAGCAGCCAAAATCAACTGTTCAAATGCTTGTTTCTAGCAGGTTCATAACCCTCCACAGCTGGCAAGTTTAAGTCCTAAATCACAGGCCTAGATGACAATGGCACATCTAGAAATAAATCCAGGAATTCTGATCTTTCACCTGAAAACTCCTTTCGTGAGTCATTTTTCGTGGCACAGCCATGAGACAACCTTACCAAATGTTTGAGGAAAGGATTGGCCCTTTATCTTTGTTTATCTCTCTTATGAGCCAGCAACTTCTTATTTTTCCTGTTATTTATGACTGTGAAAAAGTTCTGCCAAATCCGACACACAGCTTCCAAAGCGGGAAGGGCACCGAGGAGAGAGGAGCCAAACAGAGTGTGGGGTTTGGACAGCGTTTATCTCCGAGTGCCTGCCAACTCCAGACGCTTTCATTTATTTATCCTACTAATTCCCAGGCTCAGTCGAAGACCAGTATTTTCCAGTCACGTTATTTGGTCCCAATTTTCCCTTTTTCCAGCACTAGCATCAATGGGTCAGTAATTTCCTCGTCACGACTCATGGGCCAGGAGGGGAGAGGAAAGAACCACAGAATTCCAAGGTTAGCTCAGTACCCAGCTCCTTTCGGCCCTAATTAGATTGCTGCAGTGATATTAATAATATTATCAGTACTAAATTATCCTGCTCGGGTTATGCTCAGTCAGCTGGGCCCTGAAAGAACTATAGATATACACAGAAAATTAGGGGACTTTAATTGCCCCACACCTGGGGCCAGGATTGCATCAATGCCACAGCCACGTCCTGCTGGGCTGGAGGGGGGG
Organism: Pipra filicauda; assembly: GCF_003945595.2. NCBI lineage: Eukaryota > Metazoa > Chordata > Aves > Passeriformes > Pipridae > Pipra > Pipra filicauda. The sequence continues at coordinate 941,508 of NW_024103873.1, forward strand.
GCTGGTCCTGGCCAGGGCTGGTGCTCCCAGAGCTGCACAGCAGCCCATGGATCTGCAGACAGACAGAGGCACAGCAGACAGACAGAGGGAATGGAGAAACCCAGCACTGAGGGCTGAAGCTGAGGATCATTCCATGAATTCAGTATCTGAATTAACACCAACCCTCCAATCACATCCTGCCTAAAACAATAACGTTATTGGTCTGCTTGAGACTCCACTAAAATTCTGTCAAAAAGAATAAAAAACAGAGTTTTTTTTAATTTTTTTTTTTTTTTTAAATTACCCTTGCAAAACTAACCTGCTTCATCACACTTTTGCACTAATAACACAATATTTTGCCTTCCCCTCCCGTCAAGTGGAAGAAGGACTGGAGCTGGTATCTTATTCCCTCCAGGTGAGTACCTGAAATATTTCACTGCAAGACACTCCCAGGTGAGCAACTGCCTTCCAGTGCAGGGAATTTTCTCCCCATGAACAGGGTGAGACATTCAGAAAAATCCTGGAGAGCACCCTGGTTTGCTGCCCGTGCCAGGGCACAGCTGGCAGTAGGGGTGGGGTGGGATGGGGAGGGAGGACCAGCAGTGGAGCTCCTGTGCCCTGGGTGAACTCAACCTTAGGGACCAGGGGCCGAGGAGAAAAGCCAGAACCACCTTCTCCAGCTGTATTTTTGGGAGAAAAAGGGCGAGATCTGGTCTTGCAAAGGGAGGTTTAAGCCTGCACGACCCTTCACCAGCCAGTTAAAGGACAGGCACTGCTAAAATGGGATAAAATATCGAGTTCCACTTCCCACTGGGAACCAGCTGCTCAGATGCTGCTGTTAATGGTCAAACCCAGCTCCCCCCACCATTAAAGGTGCAGTTAACAAGTAAACAAGGTTGTTTCATGGGAATCATTTATGCAGCACTTTCACATAAAATGTGCATTTTGAGTTTAGTGAAAAAGAAACAAAATAAAGCAGGAAAACAAAGCAAATAAAGCCTTTCCCTCAAGTTTTTTTGGAGCAGACTAAAGACACTGTACAGCTGTTTATTTGGGGCCATTATTGCCCATCATGTGAATGATTGGCTGGAGACACATTAAATTCCATGTTACACTCTGATATTATAGTCCTGCCACAAGCCACGGTGATTTTCTTCAGAAATCAGTATTCAGGGACATTTAAATAGTGATTATTTTTGACCCACTCAGTACACGTTCTCTGTCAGAACCTTTCTGCTTTGCTTAAAGGTTGGAAACTCCAAGGGCTGTTCACATGGGCCTCACGTGTGCAGAGCTTTCAATCACCCTTTGTGGGGTTTCTTTCTCCTCTGTAAAGCAAACAGGAACAATCTGATAAAATTATCATCATTTCCACTCTGCTACCCTTGGCACTGGCATCTGTATGGGACCAAAATTTCATTTTGCAAAACACAGCTGGATTTTGCTTAGGGTCTACAGAAACAGCTTTAAGCCAAGAGTTCCCATAGCTGCTCATACAATAAAACAAAGGAGTCCACATGCAGGTTTGATACATAAAAATGGAGACAAATCAAAGCTTTGGCTGCTGTTAATATTCACAAGACTCTTGGCATGACTAGAAGGTGCCAGCCCACACCTGCCAAGGACCTGCCACTAAAATCTGAGGCAGGTAAAGTCCCAAAGCTTGTAATCCTGCTCAGTGCTCCCACTGCCAGGTTTGGCACGAGGAAATCATTCCTCACTCCTCTGAATGGAAGTCACTCTGTATTTCATTCGTCCTCTGCATACAAAATAAAACTTATTTGCTCTTAGTTCCAGGATGCAACATGGATTTGCATAGAATCAAAGAATCCCAGAATGGTTTGGGTTGGAAGGGACCTCAAAGCCCATCCAGTCCCACCCCCTGCCATGGGCAGGGACACCTTCCACTAGCCCAGGTTGCTCCAAGCCCTGTCCAACCTGGCCTTGGACACTTCCAGGGATGGGGCAGCCACAGCTTCCCTGCCCAACCTGTGCCAGGGCCTCCCTACCTTCACAGGGAAGAATAACATCTAAACTAAAGCTGGAAGGTCTTGCTGGAGGAGCTGAGGAACCAGCCCTGCATGGTGCAAACCCATGTCCTGGGGGAGCTGTCCCGCAGCCCCCAGCACCTCTCTGCTGCATCCCAACATCTGGGAGGAGAATGCCAGGCTCTCACCTCTCACAGAGACAGGGATAGTCCACAAACACCTTCTCCCACACCACACAAACCGCAGGAGGAGATAAAAAAAGGATGAGAAAGGAGATGCCAAAGAAAGGAACAGCACAAGCATCTCAGGGCTGTCCTTGTGGCCTCGCTAGACATGAACCTCCAGGCTGCTGAGCACTGCTCCAGGAGAAAGGGTTACACTTGCAAAGGAAAAGGCAAAAATGTGTCTGATCTAGAGGCATAAATCCTGATAATTCCTGGATTCTTCCTCTTCCACCCAGAGCCCTGGCTTGCCCTTCTCCACCCTGATAACCACAGGTCCCCGTGCACCTTCAGCCTGCCAGTCACAAACAGAGAATTTCCCATCAAACTTCCTTTGCCAGGGCAAGGATGAGACACAAACACTGAAGCTGTTTTTTATGGCATCTCCATGCCCTGGGGACGATCCCCAGCAGGGAGCAGCCCCTCATTTGGGACAGGGGTGCCTGGTCAGGGCTGACCCAGGCTGGGGCTTTACCACAGCAGTTATAGGGGCCCTGCTGGGCTGAGACAAGGGGCAAGAAGGATGGAAACATTTGGCAAAAACACAGCTAAAGAGCACAGCGGATCTAACTGGAAGCCTGAGTTTCCCACTGGACTACTTGGCAGGCATTTGTGACATGCCCAGTGCTCAGGTATTTGGGATGTGCCCAGTGCTCCCTTGCTGCTGGAGCTGCTGTGCCCTGCTCTCCACTCTGGCAGCAGAGGAGGAGCTGCTGCTGGGAGCAGAACAGCTTTGGTGCACAGATGAAGTGTTTTTCTCTCCATAGCTGGGTGAACTTCTCCAAATACAACAAAGCACATCTGTCATTGAAGAGCCTCTTCCCGTTTTTGGGTATTAAATAAAGAATATTGCACTCTCAATAACACACAAACTGACATCGTTACTCCTGCCAAAAGCAACCAAACCTGTTCATTAGCCATAAAACATCCCAGCAAAGCATTTGCTCTTGAATATATTTGCTGACAAAAGTACATTAGCCACACAAAAAGGATTTACAAAGGGATGTGCAGGAGGAAACCAGCACCTATTCTGAAGACTGGGTGTTTTTTACCTTCTATTTCTCGTGTTACTCAGAGTGTGTCTGCCTGCAGCTCACGGGCACGGGAGAGAACAGCACAAGATGAAGCAAATTCTCAAGTCACCGAGTCTTCTGCTACATCCTTTTTTGCCATTCCAGCTTTTATGAGCTCCTTACGCTCCTGGTTCTTCCCATCTTTGCACACACCTGTAATATATCTCAGGTACTCTCCCAGCCTGGTTTCTCTTAGCATTTCTCTCCCTACAAACACTTTACCTTGTGACATTCTCAGACCTGGAGGAGAATCACACCCATGTTCTGTGTTGCCCAAAGCTGGTGGAGTTGAATTCCCCTCGCCTGCCTGGGGTGGTGCAGCCCAGGGTGTGTGTTACTGCCTGGCAAAAGGGGTCAATGGCACAGAGGAAATGACATTTCACGTCCTCAGTTCCAAGTCTGAGCCCATTTTCAGAGCAATGTGTAAGGTTTAACTATTGCCCTCCTGTTTTTATAGAGTGAAATTCCATATAGAAAGCTTGAACTTGTGGAATAATCTTTCTTTTTAAAAAAAACCCCACAGTTTTCATGATTTTCAAGTGTGGAAAGGGGTGCCCACGGCTCTGGCTCTTCTCTTTGTGGATTATTTCCTAATTCTGCACATGGAGGGGACTGAGGGTCCTTGTTCTCCTGGATGGTTTTGTTCTGCCATTCACACCCAGCTTTGTCAAAGCCTCCCAACACTTCAGTTCTCAAAGCTGCTTTCCCCCTTCCAAGAGCACCACCCTGGCAGGGTTTCTGATTCACTCCAGACCAAGCCTTGCTGCAGAAGGATTGTCCAGGACTCCCATGCAGGCACCAGCTGCCATAGTGCCCATTCCAGCTCCTGCAGTGCCCATTCCAGCTCCTGCAGTGCCCATTCCAGCTCCTGCAGTGCCCTTTCCAGCTCCTCACCAGATCCATCCCCGCAGCCCTGGGCTGTGTCTCTGTGGGTGTTGCTCCATCAGCATTGTGCTGACCCCAAACACTCCTGGGAACTGGGCCTTACATGCCCAGTGTTGGGTACATGTGCACTGAGGGACACTTGGAGACACTCTCTGAGGTTCTCTGCATCCCAACACACACTACTCAGGACTTCTTCCAAAGAAAGCCCAGGTACAAACAGGGTCACCTGCATTTAGGGATCAGAGAATCACAAAGTGGTTTGGGTTGGAAGGAACCTTAAAAAAAAAAAAAATCATCTTGTTCCAACTCCCTGCTATGGGCAGGGACACCTTCCACCAGCCCAGGTTGCTCCAAGCCCCATCCAACCTGGCCTTGGACACTCCCAGGGATGGGGCAGCCACAGCTTCTCTGGGCAACCTGTGCCAGGGCCTCCCCACCCTCACAGGGGAGAATTCCTTCCTAATCTAACCCTGCTCTCTGTCAGTTTGAAGCCTTTCCCCCTTGTCCTGTCCCTCCAGGTCCTTGTAAATAGTCTCTCTCCATCTTTCTTGCAGGCTCCCTTCAGGCTCTGGGAGGATGAAGTGCCATAAGTGCTTCAGCTCCCTGCTGTGGTACAGGAGCAGTGCTGCTGGATTCCCATGGTTTCTGTCAGGTATGCTGAGGTTGTGCCCTTATCTGAGCACAAATTACTTCCAGCAGCCATCTCTGAACCAAATGCATCAAACCCATCTGTGATCCCACAGCCCCCTGGTTTCATTCCAAGAGCCCTCCCCGAGTCTGGCTGCAATCACAGCTTGTGAGCAGGACCTGCCTGATTCCAGCCTGCTCCTGTTCCATACATTTTGGAGGCCTGATGGAGGACTAAGGAATTAGCATATGGTCATTCAGCAGGCCAGTGGTTTGAAAAATTCCCTTCCAGTTGGCTGAAAGTTAATTCTGCAAGTTAAGATAATTAAAGGTGTTTTGCTGGTCACAGCTGACATGAGCAATGAAAGATTGCAGGATTTAATGAGAGAACAAAACAAACAACATCTATCATTACAGCACATCAGAGCTGCTGACACGGTGGGCAGGGGGACTCCCAGACAGAACATGTAACTGGGACGTGTTTTAGGAACCCACTGATGCAATTACTCACCTTTAAACTCCTGCCTGGACCACAGACAGTTTGGCTGAGGGTGTAACAGAGGCTGAGCTCAGAAAGGCCCAGCTATGCCCAAAAGCTCTGCAAACAGGCTGGAAATCTTTCTGGAAGGACTTTGCATTCAGCAGTGGAAATGCTGTGAAATAATTCCCACAAAGCCAGACACCCCCAGCCCCGGGAGCGTGACTGTCACACGTGTCACCCAGTGACAGATGTGACACTGAAAGGCAGGTGCCTGGACAGGACCAGGGGAGCAGAGGATGCAGAGTGTCCCAACAGTGCCAAACAAACAAACAAACAAAAATCCATCTGCTTTGAACACACTCTGCTCCAAAGAAAAACACAAAACCAAAATCTAACAACAAAACAAAACAAAAAAATGAACACAAATCAATTTGAACACGTTATTTTAGAAAAATACCATCTGTTGACAGAATATTCCTGGGCATCCAACAGTGCTGAGGAGTTGCTTGGATCTAATTCCAACCTGAATATTTTACCAAAGAAAGGCAGGTACAGCCAGGTCTCTTGCCAGCAGGTTAGACAGTTAATTCTCTCATCACCAGCTCACTATTCATAACATTTATTTGCAGATTCCCTAACAGAGATGTTTGTGGCAGTAAATTGATTAGTCTGAGCCCAAACAGACTCAGTAGGTGTTGAAGTGAGCAGGATCTGCATAAATTGCACACAGGATTACTGAGTTACTTAATAGAATTCTATTTGTGGGGAAAACAGAATGGCAGCGTGGCAGTTGCCTGGTCCCTGTGTCAGTGGCTCTGCCTGTCTCCCAGGCCAGCCAGGGCTCCCCATCCTCAGGAGGGGAATGCCGACCCCCAGCTCGCTCCCAGCCCGACACCATGAGCTGCAGGAATGTTACTCCTTAAAGCAAGATTCATTTTTCCCCCCATTTTTCACGCTCCTCTAAGATGCTGGCAAACAGCAGCCCCGAGCTCCGTCCCCCCGGAGCAGGGAGTTATTAACGAGCAGCAGCCGCGTCCTCGGCGCCAGCCAGGATTTATAAGGGCAGTTGGATCCCTGTAACCGACGTGTTTATGGAACCATATTGATAATTATCAATACCATCCATCTTCCCAGCACTTGTTTGGCAGGATTGCAGCCATAGATCACGCACTGCTGGAGGCCATCAATAAGGGGCTGAGGGATTGCAGGCAGCCGGCCCAGCACGGCGTGCAGGGCTCCTGCAACCAGCAGTCATGTGTCAAACCCTGCACTGCTCCACACCACCAGGCTATTCCCAATCCCGGGCCACAGCCACAAAACGACACAGGCTTTCTTGTTTGTCTCTGCACGCCACATGTTTAGGCATCTTTAATATGTGTTTTTTCTGTTTGCAAACAGATTAATGAGAGAAATGGTTTAATTTTGTCTGCAGCTCACAGATGACCCTGCCCGATGCTTTGCAAGTGAAGCGCGTCTCGAGTAAGAGCTGCTTGAAATCTCTGCAGTGTAATAACGGACAGGACATGGTGTTTTCCATCCCCAGTCAAGGATTCACCTTCCTCAGCCATCCTGAAAATGTGCTGCAGAGCCCCAGTGCCCAGTGCCACTGTTCTGAGCCATAACACCGAGCTGGAAGAGAGCACTTGACAAGTTGGAGATGCCAATGCAATTAAGACAACATGATGCACCCTATGCAGACACTAATGGCCTTATTACAGCATTCATTAGACAATCAGACCAAAAAACAGCCCCATGTTGGCTTGTTCTGGGAAGATCTCCCTCTCTAAGGGCAAGTGAACAGGTCTCATGGAACCATTTCACTCCTCCCAGATGAGGGTGAAGGTGGGAGGGGGCACCACCTCTGCCCCCATGGACAGGGAGCCCCAGAGCGATGTGAGGGGATGATCTGAGGTGACCCCACATCTCAGCTGGGGACACTTGACAGAGGCAGGAGCACTTCCCCAGGGAGAGCTTCCTCCTGTGTCCAGTCAGCACCTCCAGTCCATCCTGTAGGATCTCACCATCCTCCAGCTCGTTGTCACTTGACCACAGGCAGCAGCTCATGTCCACATGCAGGAGCCTGGACAAATCTCTCCAGCCTTGGCACAACCACTTGGAAAAAGAAGGTTCAGCAATTTCACAGGGATTGTTTCTTTACTTGTTGATTTGACAGTTCTGGGATACTTGCAGGGGGAATGGGATGGGAAAACATAATAAACCTGGGACCTGCTGAGTTAACTCTGTCTAGAGAAAGAAGCAATATCACCAAATTTCCCACGAGAACCTGCAGTTCCTCTAGGAGTGATCCATTTCTTTCTCCTTCAGACACAGCAGTCCCTCCAGCAGAGGTGTGTTTCTGTTTGTGTCAGGCACCTCAAAGCAGGAGGAGTTGCGTTTTTAGGAGCCAGCCACGAACAGGAGCTGCTCAGCCAGCCCCTTGCACTCCTGCAGTGCCTCTTATCCACCAACCTCAAAGGCTTCCAGAGACTCACAAAGAGGGCAGGGAGAGCCAAGAGGCAGCTGGAGCTGGGGCTGTGGGCACACTGGGAAAGCAGAGCAGGGAGAGTAAGTACTGCTCTCAAATTCCAAGGGAAACATCAGCCATGAAAGCAGGACCCTGCGTGTCCTGGCCACGCTGCCTTCAGCCACCCTCACCATTCCCACTGCACCAACCACAGAGGCCTCAGAGACCCAGTTATTGCCAAAGGAAAACCAACCACACAACAAACCAAATCACCCATTTGTAAAGCAAACCAACCGAAAAACAGCCGGTGCATGACACACCCCCTTCTCCCCGTGGCAGATTTCCTCCCTAACACCGCTGGCACTTTTGGCTTTTGAAACATTAAACCTAAAACCAGTCAAAGTAGTTCATGTAACGGCACAACTGCCTTGTACCACCCACACGCACCCTCAGCACCACCAGGGAGCCACAATCCTGGTTTAAGACTCCAGTATTGCCGTGGCCAGAGGATTTATCAACTAATGGCATTAGCTGTATCTTTGCTTTACCACAGGCGCTGGGGGTCACGGCTCAGGATTTCAGCAGGGATGCAGCTGGCCAAATTCCTGATCCCAAAATCCAGGGCAAAGCATTTCAAATTGTAGGAGGACATGAACTATAAATACTGTGTCTTAAATCTGCGTGCCAGGGGCCAAAAGGGGCTGACAGAGCTTGGCATCATCCTCCCAGGGACAGAGGCAGAGGGTGGTCCTCCCTGACCTCTCGTTGGAGGGGGGTGGGCATTGTGTAATCACAACCTTGCTGCTGGGAGAACAAAGCACTGCAGTGGCTTTTCATGGAATACTGGCCAAGCCATCCCAAATTAGACATCTGCTCATTTCATCCTTGCGTGGATACCTGGAACACAGCCAGAAGTGACACTAAATCATGCTCTGGGTACTGGGCAGAGCTGTGCTCAGTTGTTTGATACCAACCAGGCAAAGGAAGGGAGGGATTGTGCTGCCCCTACATAAAAACCATGTCATGTCCCAAAGTTTGCTGCAGTGAAAGGTCATAAAATATTTTCTTTGTTATCAACCAGCTTCTGACCTCAGATACAGAAATGCAAATCCAGGGTGAGTCAACAGCACCCGGATGAGACACTTCACACAGAAACATCTGAAGGGAAGCAGAGCCTGGCTCTGGAGGGTGCAGGGAGCCAGTGTCTGCCTTGGCTGGACAGGAAACACAAAGGTGATGCCAAAGTAGGAGAAGCCACCAGGACTGAGAAGAACAGACAGTCTCAGATAACTCACAAAACCAGGTTTATCAGCTCATGACAACAAGAAAAAACAAACAGATAGAGCAGATTTTAATAAGTTGTTAAAGATCTCTTCTCTTTGTCTACCAACATCAGCAACAGAAAGAAAATTTAAACAGAAGTTCTTCTGTAATTTTACACAAAAGAATCCAGTACAGCTCTCAAGATTAATCCACTCTGTGACCATCACTCTCCAGAAAAATACCACGAATGGGAAGGTGACATGGACCATTGTAGAAGAGCTCCACAACAGGCTGAACAGCAGCACCACAGCCAGAGAAATGGCACAACATGCTGGTTCCTTCTTGGAATGAGGACAGTGATAAAGAAGAAGATATTTACTCACCTATGATGGTCTTCAGCAGTTGTTTACCTGCTCCTTTTGGGATCTGGAGTGTCCTTACCTTTGAGGCCCGTGGGAACAACTTTTCTTTTTTGCAACGGAGGAAATTCAGACACACAGAACTGAGACTGCCCAGAGGGACAAGTCTCTTGGAAAACAAAACATCACTGCAGCAGTTTCCAAATCAAAATTAGCACTTGCATCAAACATCCTTTTCTTTCCCTTTCTGTGTTAGTAATAAAGGAATAAGAGCTGGGGAAATATCCCCTGAAGGGTTATCTCCACAATAATTACTGAAGACAAATTGTAGCCTCTGGTAGTTTGCCCTGGGATGTATTTAACAGTATTTAGTTTGGTTATTTCCAGGAGTCCTTGACTTCCCTAAACTCCACAATTTTCTTTATTATTGTAAGAAAATACAGACAGGGACTATCACATACCCACACCTACATCTATATCTGTGTGAGAAACCAGGACACTTTCATGAGTAGAAGGGAAGTTACTGAGAGAATCCTAATTACTGAGATGACCCTGTGGCCACGAGGGTTCGAGGGTGAGGAAACAGCTCTTTTTATGGAAACATTTAACACAACAACAGGAATACAAATCAAGCTCCATTAATTTAGCTTTAAATTTTAATGAATCAGGATGTGTCATTTACATAAAGAAGGATTTACTTAATAAAATATTAATATTTTTTGCTAAAAGAACTGTAAATTGAAAGTTAATATAGGTTTCTTTAAATAGAACATCAGAAGTTGAAAAACACTGAAAGAGCAAATCAAATACAGTCAATCAAAATGAGCCAGAATCCAAAGAGAGCAAAATATTGTGTCCAGTCTCCAAGACTGGACTTTTGGTGACCCACATATTATTTAGTTAATTTAACAAAAAACCATAAAACATTACAAATGTGTTCTGCATTTGGTTACACCCCAAATGACAGTGTTTGGACCTACCTGGGCAGCCCAAGAGTGTGTCCCAGCTGCACAAAGAGCTCCATGGCTGGGGGGTCTCAGGTGTCCCCACAATTCATGGGTCTGACCCCCAAGTGCAGTGAGGGTGACGCTGGGTCCACGCTCAGCCACAGGGGCTGTGACCACTCCCTGTGTGCCAGGTATGTCCTGGCCACCTCTGGGGGGTGTGCTGGGGCTGGGCCATGGTCACACAGCCCTCCCTGTCACCCTGCACCCTGTTTGCAAAGGAAATCTGGCAGTAGAGGCAGAAAAGCAGCCATAACATACCAAGCATCCCTGGATGGAACCTTGACTGAGAGAGGAGAACCTCTTTCAACAAATAAACACTTCAGGAATAACCTTGCTCTTATTGAGGCTCTGTTGCTGAAGAGTCAAACTGAGCTGCAGACACTGGCTGTGGGTGTTCCTGACACCCCACAAGGAGCCAACAGCTCTAAGGTTAAACTGGCACCACTTCTCCACCAACTCCAGGCTCAAGCAACTTGCACAGAGTCAATCAAGAACCACGAACCCAGCTCTTGAGGCAGGTCACAGACCAGCTCTGTGTGGCTGAGGCTGACGTGGAGTCTCCGGCTTTCCCACCCACCACTCCTACTTTTTTCATCTGGAAAACATCAAAGTATCTTTGATCCCCTGCTCCTACGTGCTTGTGTTCCTTTAGGCATCATCACGGAAAGGCCATCTCATCCATATGGATTGAAAGTACCACCGGAAAAGTGAGTCACTCCAACAACATTTAGTTTCAGCTTTCCAAAAACGGGAAAAACTGAAGAGCATCTGCAAATGAAAGCCCTGTGGTTTCGAACTACAACAAATTATGGCTTCATTTTCCAAGTTGGCAACTGGGGACTTCAGACACACAAAAGTAATAAAATTTGCATGATCCTCTAATGTCTCTATTAGTCTGAGGAGCTTTGGTACTCAGGGTACAGGGAGAAGGTTGCAGGACAGACTAGAACAAGATAATGTGCGACAAAACCCCGTGATGCTGCTGTGAAGAAACAGTGAAGATCCCTCCTAAGTTTTTCAGGATGAAAAAAAGCATTTAGTGGCTATGGCTGACAAAAAGGAGCAAGGAGGGACTAAGGCAGACTCACGTTGAGCTGGAGGTCATCTGTCCACTGGCCCACGAGGCGGTAGCCCGGGGTGCTGGTGTTGGTGCTGTGGAACTGGAAGATGTCGTAGCGCCCTGGGGCGTCCCCGTTCTTGTTGAACATCACTGGAGTGCCAGCACTGCCTGGGGGAAGGAAACAAGACAAAATCCAACCAACCAACACCAAGTCTTTACGAGATCTGCTTTATTTAGTCACGGTTGAGAGTACTGAGACTGGAAACGTGTTTCAGGCAAAGGTCATCCACCAGCCCGGCCATTTAACAGGACACTTCAGGACACTGGCATCACCCCAGCCCTCTCCCAGATATCAGCTCTCACTGCTTAAACCTGCTGCCTAAAAATAAACAGAGCAAACTAGATGAGCCTTACCTCACTCTAGCTTTGCCCAACATAAGAAATATCAGAAGGCTTTTCTTGCTGCCCTCCAGCCTCCCTCCCATCTCTCTTTCCTCAGGGAGTTCTTCAGTGAAAATCACTCCTGTGAATGGAGCCTCTAAATGCTGCTTTTCACCCCCTCCCAGAAAATGTTCCATCTGCTTCTGTGAGATAGTGCTGTCAGGAGTCAGCCCAGGTCTGGTGAGTCTTGACTGGCATCCAGAAATAGCTTCCTCCTCCACAGTATGTTCTCATTCCCGCAATCACCGTGTGCTTGGGGTGGAACAGAGCAGACTAAGCTTTAGGAAGACTGTTCCTTGTGTACTCCCTTATTTAGGCTCTCTGACACTGACACAGAAGTGTCTCAGTGGGAGCAGAGCAGGATCCTGAATTGACTTTATTTGCTGTGGACTCAGGCGATGAACATGGGTCAGGAAGTGCAGGACCAGGGACAAGACAAGGAAAGCCCCAGCCCTCCCTCTGTGCCTGGTGCTGAGCAAAGCCTGAGGGTGCAGAGATGTCTGAGCCCTGGGACAGACCATCCCTGATCCTCGGGAGAGTTCTCAGATCCCTGAGCCTCAAGAGAGTTCTCACCACGACATCTGCATTTTAATTACCACGGCATTAGATGTGAACCTTTTCTGAGATGAGAATTCAAAGCAGTGCTGCATTTCCTCAGATCTCCAGGAGCAACCTTCAAGGGTGACATTTATTTCAAGACATATTAAAATAGGTTTCAGTAGGGAAGAGCAATATTGTGTCAAGATTGAAGATTATGACAATCCTCCAGCATATCTATATTCAAAGCTTCCTCCTCCTGCGTAACTTCTTTTCCCTAAAGCAATGAAAAATCTCTCCTGTTGTAGCATTGAACTTTAAGATTACTGTTTTCTTCATGATTCCCATTCTTCATTGAATTCCAGTGAGTGAAAAAAACGTTTGGAGGAGTGAATTAGCACAGTCTCCATTCTAGCCCTGGTAAATGGTTTCCTGTCTCTCCTACAATCCTCTGACATCAGAACAAATTCAGTTCAAAGGCTGGTACAGAAAATCTTGCACTGAAATCTCTGCTCACTGGTTCCTTATGAGCACCAGGCAGATATTTAATTGTCATTACAGATTCATGTAGCCAGAATGCATTTAGAGTGAAAACACTTAGAGTGAATCAGAAGCTATGGCTGTAATTCCTTGGCTCCCTGGGAAAGTCAGCACAAGAGGTAAATGGGATTTAGCTAATCACAACTCTTAAGGCTGGTATTATCAGTTAAGCTTGGTTTTGTCAGAGCTGACAAAAAAGGTACCATTGAAATGGCAGGAGCTCAAGTGAGGCTCCCAAAATGCAACAGAGACATTTGTGGATTCCCCACATCCTGACAAGGTCCCAGGACACGAAGCAGGGTCCGTGTCTGCTGGTCAGGAGGCACATGGAGAATGGGCTCCATTGTCCAGGCCACCCAGAGTCAAGGGTGCTGAGACAAAACCTGAGGGGAAGCAGCCAAGAGCACTCCTGGGCTCACCTTCCTGGGAATGTCACCCAGAGCCCTCCTGGCTAAGCCATTCCAAACAATCCCTAAGGATGCCCTTGGGTGTGCCAGGGCTGCAGGCTCGGCCCAGCACAGTCTGATGGTCCAGAGTCCCCCGAGGGACATGGGCACAGGGGCTGGGCAGTGAGCAGGGAACACCTGCTGCTGTTTTCAGGTACTTCACCATTTGACTGCTAAAATTATACAGAGAAAAGCCGTGAGAAGCCTGGGATCTGTTGGGAAGTCAAGTATCCAAAGGGAATGGGAAGGACTGGTAACCCCGAGTCAGGAGTCAGGCACAAGAGTCCCCTCTCCTGACTTTGAAGTTGGAGTAATTGGACTCCCAGCCACAGATCTGCTTAGGAAGTGCAAGCCCTCCTTAACCCCAGGCCAGGTACAGGCTCTGCTCTCCTTTTGTGCCTCCTGCCTGTGGGGACCCAGCAGCCCTGCTTTGATCCCTGCAGCATTCCAGCCTCCACACACAGCTCAGGCTGCTTTGATGAAACAATGAAAATAATATAATGTGATGTAGGAAAACCTCATCGCAGAGGGGAACCAGGGTTTTCACAAATGACCCTACTTGTTCTTTGACTTCTTGATCTTCTAATCTTGAAAACATGTGGTTGTTTCACTGGTTTTTGATCTTCTAGAATTTATATTCTTTCTATTAAGATTTCCCAGAATTTTTCTCAGCCCCAGCAAGTGCTTCAGGAGTGTCAGCCTTGAGGCTGCAGCTTCCTGCCCATGCAGAGGCCATGAAAATTCCCTTCAACTCCCAGCAAACGAGCTGCCTTGTCCCCACACAGACACAGGGTACACCTGCAGGAAGCACTCAAGACCAGACACAGTCTGACTGAAGTTGCAGGATTTCAATCTCTTAATCATTGCAAGATGAGAAAGTGATTAATGAGAGGAGGACAGGGTGCTAGACAGGTGTCACCAGCCAAGGTGTTTATCACTCAGTTCATGTGCACAGCAGTTTGAAGACCCAAAGGGCTCCTATGAACAGAATCTTCAGCTTTTCACTGGCAAAAATACAATTACACTTTGATACTTTCAGACTCTCTCTGCTTGAACGCTTGAGGTTTGAAGTTTTCCATACTTTGGGCCCTTTGTTCTCGAGGTAGTGTGACAATAGCAAAATGCACACTGAGCTCCTCACACAAATCCAGCCTCTCTCCATCAAAGCGTGGCTTCAGCTCTTCCTGCATTATCCTTGCAAGGGAGAAAAGACTCCAAAGCAGGCACAGGCAGGATGATCTCAAGTGCACAGTGCCAAGGAGATCCATTACATGCAGAGAGGATCTCAGGCTCAGGGTGCTTGAAAACAGGCTACGCTTTTTCTCTCCTCACACAGCCTGGACAAAGCGCTCCCACTGCTCCACTTTCTGTTCTTACCAAAACTCAGGTGGAAAACGGGGAGAACAGGATTTCACACACAGGCTAAATTTGCTTTCCAAGTCCCAACCTTCCTGAGGAGTTGGAGCCCTGCACTGGTGACTCAGAAGGGCAGGTTAAGACCAAGATTAAACCCAGGGAGCTGACAAAGCCCAGCTGCCCCCTCCTCTGTGCCAGCCCTCCCAGCCATGACACAATGGCTGAGGGACACAGGGGCACCATCACCCCTGTCCCAGGAGCTCCAACATGTTATCCACAGGGATAACCAGTTCTTGGAGCTGGACACCAGACAACATTAAGTGGACACCCAGTTCCTCATAAATTACGTCTCAGCTCTGTTGAAATGATGAGATGAATATTCAGCATCTTTATATGCAAGAAATATCCAGAGACAACCCCGTCCTTCCAGCACTGCAATGCCCAGGTGTGGTCCTGCACATGGAGGCTGTGCTGCCACAGGAGCTCTGTCCTTCACAGTTAACCTTCCCAAATGAGGCAAGAGAACTCTGCAGACCTCCTCGGATCATTCATCTCCAAACTTGCTCCTGGCTGTAGTTAACATCCCTTCAAGGAAAGGAATTAAAATCTCCTCATGTTCACCTTGCTCTTTATAAGATGATTTATACAGGAATGAAAAATATCCTTGGCACAACAGACCAAGCTTGACCACAGAATAGCATCTGTGTTCCCCCCTTTAAAGCTCTCGGGTCCTATTGGCTTTGTGTGGGTTTTGTTAAGTTTATTAATAAAAATATTTATTAGGAGATGGTGGGAGGGGAGCTCTGGCTGTGATGCCCAACGAGGGCGTGCAGCTTATGCAAACCCTCCTCCCCAGGCAGCAGCAGCCCTGCCTCCCACACTTCAAAAGGATATTTTTCTCAGTACTTTCCTAAATCTGTTTTAAATATGGATTTGGAGGTCTACCTTCTGGCTCCTGGTTAAATCTCAGCTCTCTATCTCCTGCAGAGCCAGAGTGAGAGCAGCCAGACCTCCTGGGAAGTCCATTAGCAGGTTTATGAAGGAGAAATACCATTCCCTGCTGGAAACGACCCGCTCCGGGGCCTCGGAGCTGGTGGCAAGTGGGTGTTCGTTAATGAAACTAATAAAATTACAGGAAAACATACAGAGGCAAGGAAACTGTGTTAATATTTAGGCCTGATTTATACAGTGCAATGCAGGGGAAGTACACGACAGCCCGTTGTGCTGCCTGGAACAGGGGGTTGGTGCTGCAACCAGTGTGGCCACTCCTGGGCAGCACAGGGGGATAAAGTGATAAGGGAGGAAGAGGTAAAGTGCTGTCAGGATGGCTCATCTCCTCTGAAATCTTACTAGAGCAATGAAGGCTGGAGTAACTACTCTGTTCACTCACACAGTTCTAGCTTCCCAGGTGGACCTGGCTTCCCTTCAGCTCTGCTCTGCCTTCCCCTGAGCACACACCTAAGGTGGGCTTTGGGTACCAGAATTTCAGCCAGTTAATTTTCTCCATGTACAGGAAACAATGGAAAGACAACAAACTGACGTGTGATGGTAACAACCTTCTAGGGCTTCAGGAACCACACTGAGCCAGAGACAAGCTCAGGCTTTTCCCCAGTGATTTCTCCCGTTGGAAATCAGGCTTCTGGAAGGGGTGCTAAACCAGCAGCAGCCATTCCTGTCTCTGGGCAGCAGCAGCCTTATTGCCTTGGCTAAAACATGGTATTTTCAAAGAGATGCTAAACAAACATGGTCTTGTGCCATGACAGTAAAAAAGCCTTGATTTGGGTTGAACACAAAAACACACGACGTGGAATGAACTGAGGAGGCCGTGGGGGTCAGGGTGGCAGTGGGGTCGGAGTGGCTGTGGGGTCGGAGTGGCTGTGGGGTCGGGGTGGCTGTGGGGTCGGGGTGGCTGTGGGGTCGGGGGGGCTGTGGGGTCGGGGGGGCTGTGGGGTTGGGGTGGCTGTGGGGTCGGGGTGGCTGTGGGGTCGGGGTGGCTGTGGGGTCGGAGTGGCTGTGGGGTCGGGGTGGCTGTGGGGTCGGGGTGGCTGTGGGGTCTGAGTGGCTGTGGGGTCGGGGTGGCTGTGGGGTCGGAGTGGCTGTGGGGTCGGGGTGGTTGTGGGCTCTGGTCTCACAGGCAGTGTGTTCAGCGGGCAGAGGCCCCGGTGGGTGTGAGGGGCTCCGTGCTCACCGTTGAAGTTCACGCTGCGGATGTACTTGAGCAGCTTCTTGCCCCCCGCGTGCTCCATGTCGGGGCAGAGCCCGGCGCCGTCGGCGCACAGGTCGCGGCTCATGTGGTGCAGGGCGTGGGCCATGGCGTACACGGCGTCGATGACGAACTGCACCTTCCCCTCCTGCTCGTACGGGGAGTCCTTCCCGATGCGCTCCTGCCCTGGGGACACACGGACACAGTGAGGAGCAGTGCCCGCCCCAGAGCGAACACCCAACCCTCCTGGAGCACACTGAAACTGCCTTTAATCGATACAATAAAACGTTCTGAGTTAGGGGTTTACTAATTAAAACATAAACAAACCTCTTTGATTGCTGCCAGAACCATTGACACCTCTTGCAAGTTGTTCTACATAATCCAGACAAACAAATCCTGCCACGATCACCAACTTGAAGCCCTAATCTACAGGGACCACCTTAGAGAGAGAAAGCTCCAGGCTCTGAAAATTCCCGAACCCTGGCTTTGAAATGGGAAAATATCTGAAATAGCACAGCTGGTATTTAAAGTCTGATGTTTTGTTCTGCTGCAAATCCCAGACTCTAATTGAAAGTTGGAGCCAGATTGAGGGAATAAAGTGTCACTTCAGAGATGCCACCAAAGGGGTGCTCTGGGGAATCGAGGAACACGAGGGCACTAACAGCACCTCGGGAAGTTCCGAGTGTTGGCATCAACTATCACCCTCTGCTCCCTGGCCTGCAGAGCCTGAAATGTCCTGCAGAACCCCCTGACTGCTTCTAAAATATTTTAGCAGGAGAGCCCTCAAGGAATCCAGGAGTTAATGCCAGCCCAGGCACAGGGGGGGAAGCAGCGCTGGGGAAGGGTGGAAATCATTCCTTGGGTGTGCAGGAACCACAAACCCTGGGAGCTGCTCAGCCCACGGGGCAAGGCATGAGAAACTGAGAGCAGGGAGGGGTTCTGTACATGGAAAATCAGAACTTCAATCACACACAGGCTGAAGAGCTCCAGAACAGTGACAAAATAAGTGAATCCAAATATCCGAAGTGGAAGGCTCGGGCCTTAACCATTCTCCCACCCTCAGGCTCAGGATGGAGGTGTAGCCTGGTGATGTGGCCTTAGCCCAAGGCACTGAGGTGGCCTTCCTACCTTTCTGGTGCCCTGAACAGGTGACTGGGTGCTCTGCAATTAGGCAGCAAACCAAACAGTGTTTCCAGAGCTCGCAGCGACACACCCCGGGCTGTGAACGGGGAATCTTTGATTCATCTCCTTTCCCCCAAAATTGCCCACTGACTCCCTGCTGCTCCCTGTCCAAGTAACACCTGCTGGATTCAGTCTGTGCAGCTGCAAACTGTGATCACACTGACCCATCTCACCAGGGATTCATGGAATGGAACTGCTGCTGGGGAGTGGCCTGAGCTGCAGCCACGAGGCACCACAAGTACAAGGGTGGCAACACCACATCCCATGTTCTGCCTGCATTATCCCACTTTTCTAACCTCACATTGGGTCTTGCTCATCTTCCTGCAGTACCTACAGGGCTGGGAGCTGCCAGGAGCTCCAAGGAACCAGACCTTGGAATCATCCCTTGCAAATATTTCAGACGTTCAGTCAAAGTAAATGTTCCAAAGTGTTGGAGTGGCAAAAATTCCTTTGTTAATACCCTTAATTAGAAACAGGATTGAGTGAATTTAAATTAGCTGATACCAATGAGGAAAGGAAATCAAGCTGTTAATGACGGTGAGAACTAATGATTTAATAGAGGCAAGAAGTCCATTTTCCTGTTGCTGCTCAACTGGCAGGTTTGGATCTCTCCCTCCTGCTCTAACCAACAGCAGCTTTACCAGCACCAGCCCCACCACCTTCCCCCCCAGCAGAGCAGGGTCTGCAATAACCCCCCAGCAGGGACAGCCCAGGGGTGCTGTCCTGGCTCAGCCCCCAGGCTGGATCATTCTCCACCCAGCCTGTGAGCAAAGGCTTCCAGTTTTGTTTTCAGCTCGCGAGAAAAAGGCAGTCCCAAAAAAATCCCTTTTTTTTTTTTTCTTTGAGTGAAGAGGCAGCAGACCAGAATTCCAAATAAGCACAGAGAGAGAAGAACAGAAATTCTACAAACACGAAGAATCATGGAGTTGGTGAGGTTGGAAAAGCCCTGTAAGATCACCAAGTCCAACTGTTTCCCCAGCACTGCCAAGGCCAGCACTGAACCAGATGTCCAAATATATCCACGAAAGAGATTTACTTGAATACAAGCAAAGAGACACCCCCCCTATATGAACATCGATAATTATCTACATTTCCTTCTTCCTGGGTTCCCTCTGTATCACCAAACTGCACCCCTGATGTCTGAGCTGCTCAACCTACAGGAGAGCTGGAGGGGGACTTTGGACAAGGGCCTGCAGTGACAGGACAAGGGGCAATGGATAGATATTAGGAAGAAATTCTTCCCTGTGAGGGTGGGAAGGCCCTGGCACAGGTTGCCCAGAGAAGCTGTGGCTGCCCCATCCCTGGAAGTGTCCAAGGCCAGGTTGGAGCAACCTGGGCTAGAGGAAGGTGTCCCTGCCCATGGCAGGGGGTGGCACTGGATGGGCTTTGAGGTCCCTTCCAACCCAACCATTCTGGGATTCCATGATTGTGGTTGAAAGACTCTTTACCAAAACCCCTCGGTTTTAAATCTCAGCTACTCTGGAAACACCGAAATCCTGCAAATAATTCAGCAGAAAAAGCAAGTTTCCAGACTGTGAAGTTCCACAAGTCCTTTTCATTATTTCACTCCCCTCTCATTGATTACAGAATTTATCACATTTTCAAGCCCTGACAAGGAAAATGCTTTTAAGTGGTTTCAGTCCAGCTCTGTAACCAAATTAGCAATGCACCAGGAGTGGGTGCCAGGGGAAGTGGAGCTGGGACTGAAATGCTGCACACAAACAATACTGATAAGGCAGAGCATGTTCCAGAAGCACAGCTGGCCAAACACACAGCAGGAAGAAAAGCCTTAGCAGTGAAATATCTGAGAGGAACCTGAGCAAAACCCACTTAAAGAAACCCAAGAGCAATGTAACAGTGTCCAAGTATGAAAATTTAAAATCTTAATGGAATTTCCACGAACAACAACAGTTTCCTGTGCTGAAACAGCCATTTAGTTGAGTATTAAACATCCAGAATTGTGCACAATAAATCCAGGTGTGGAGTCAAATGCAGCTGCTCATCCAAAAACATGCATGAATTTGTCCAATTGGGAATGTGCTGTCCTTCACCCAAACACGGGCTGAGTTACCTTTCAAAGACATTTTGTTGCAATTACAAGTTTAACCCAAATCTGAACTTGCAAAGAACCCGCAAAGCAAATGCCATGTTTTACATATGTCAAATAGTCTTCAGACTATATAAAAAGAATTCAAAGTATCCCAATTAAAGGGCCTGGCTGAGCAGAGTGTTCCCTCTAGTTTATATCAACCTACCACTGTAGTAACTAGTGAGCAAAACAGGCCCAATGTCCATTTTCAGGCAGGGACAAACCAAAGTGATTGGCACAATTTTAATTCCAACTTCAACATTATTGTGGGAAATATTTCCCCCTCTTAGGCTGAGCTGAAGAAGCTTAAGCAGAAAGTTTTCCACAGGTTTCAGGAATAGCACCTGTATAATGGGAGTATAGAAGTTCAATTATTAATTATTCCTGGAAGAGAAGGAATGTTGCCAAAGCCATTAACTTCCTACAGACAAAAGCAGCAGGGGTGGTGCTGTGAGTGCTTCCTGGCAAAGGGGCAGGAGTGAAACCCCAGCACAGACAGGTCAGGACACCGGGGGGGTCTCAGGGAATGAAACTCAGTGCAAGAGAAGAACCAATTGATGAACTCGGGTGTTGGGAGCATCAAGAAACCACTGGACCCTCCGTGCTGCCAGAAGACATCAAAAGCATGGAAAGTAAATATAAACCCCATTTGCACCATCTTCTGCTCTTTTTACATGCTCCTGGTTGTTTTTTTTTCTTGGCTTTTTTTAACTTGGAGATCTCCAGGAGCCACACAACAGCATTATTTCCTTCAGCAGTGAAGCAGCTGACACCTGCACACAACGTGGTTTCAAGAGAGCTTCTGTCCCATGGTTGGAAATGGAGTAGCTTGGGATGTCAGGAGAAGGATCAAACACAACAGCAATTTATTGACATAAGCATCTTCTGCTTCCAAAGGATCTATTTGAAGGTGATGACAAATAATGTAACTCCCTTCCTACTCGAGTCTCAAGTGCTCATCATCCTGATTCCCGAGAGACGGAGCAGCCGGGGCCCTGCTGCATCTTCACAAGAGAAAGACACTGCAACAAGAAGAGGGAAAAAAAGGCCCAAATCCAGAGTGGTGAGAACACAGAGAGAGGGAACTCCTCTTGTCCCATCTCCTTCAGATGACAGAAGTGAAATGCAGGTTTAAGAACTCCCGGTCACACCTCCTGCGTCTCCACGAAGGCGACACTCGACACCTCCCAGCGCGGGAGAGCAGCGACACATCGCTCTTCACCCTCCACGTGCCTCCTGCAGCTGATCTGTGTGGACTCATTGTTGTGATCACATGCCATAGGGGACGTGTTATGATGAATAAATAGTATCGCCAGGACAATTTTTGTGGCATATAATTTGCCCAGACAGACATCAAAATCTCACTCCGTCGGTGCTCACACGAGAGGAATTCAGACACCGGTGCAGTTTCTGAAGGATTAAACACATTTTCAAAGGGTCTCACACAATAGTGCTTCTGGGAACCTGGTGATAGTCATCATTAAGAGGAGATTTAATTTAAAGATTGTGGAATGCTCACAGTTTCAAACAGGCAGAGATTATAAGTTGGAATTCAGCAGCTGGTTAAGTGCTGACAGAAAAATATCTGCTCTTCATCCATCTCCATCTCCAGAGTGTTCAGCACCGTCACAAACCCGGTGCCTCTGAGCACAGACACGTCCACGGTGCCACAGGTACAATTCTCAGTCTCTGACTGAGTGCCCACATCTGCCTTTGAGAACAGCACCCAAACCTCCTCCAGGGCAGAGCCTGTGCAGCTGCTCGTGGACTCTACAGCCCCAACAGGAGTTCCTGCAGCCAGGGCTCTACAAACATGATCACAGCTACTCCTTGGTGCTCACTCCTGGTACAGGCACTGCACACACAGGAGGGGTAAAGTCTGAAGGCTTCTCCAAATAAGCTCTTTATGTGAAAGTAGCTGAGAACCAGAGCTTGAGGACAACTAACAATATGCCAGAGTAAATATTGTAATTTCAAGGAGCAGAGTGGGACAATGAGGCCTCTTTGGAACATAATCCCTGTATTGTCATGTGACAAAGAACTCCAGGATCCAACACCAGCCCTGCAGTGACAGAGCCCACCCGGCCCAGCCCCAGCCAGATCACCTCATTACACACAAAAGCCTTTATCTCAACACCATCAACCTGATCCCCTGAGATTTTCTGAAGAAAAGCAGATGAACCTTCAAGTTTCTACTTGAGAACAGTGAGAACACTTGGGTGTGGAGGTGAGCTCTGACCCCTGCCTGGGCTCAGGAGCTCTGCTGCTGTCAGAGCTGAGGCCTGGAGCTGCACCTTGCTGCAGTGCAAAGCACCAATCAGACCCCAAAATAATGATGGCCATCAGTCATAACATCATCCCAGCAGTGGGACATTCTGACTCTTCACACTGCCAATATCACTCACAGTTAATGCTTTTTCTGATGCCCAATTTCCTTCAGTTTGGAGAGGAGGGAAGGGAGGTGTCAGGGCTTGTCATTTGGGACAAGCAGCCTTTCAGCTCGACAGGGTAAGCTGGTCACCAAAACCAGATGTTTTGCCCAAAATACACTGAGGGAAAGAAGAACAACATTTACAGCCACATCAGACAACGTGGGCTGTGAGCAACTGTAATGAACCATGGCACGAACAGTAAGGGGCATCAGGCACTTCCAGAAATCATCCTAAAGATCTTGGAGCAATGTAGTCAGATTCCAGCCTTCTGGGGAGACTCCAAATGCCAAATTTAAGAGCAGTGTGTTCCCAGTGGGAGCTGCACTGTTTGTGTGCTCGACACTCCCACTCCCCCCGGGAGCTGGAACCAAAAGCAGATGAGATGAAGGATGGGGAGTTACCATCAATTTTCAATCAAAGTAAAACAAATCCTCCTATGAACCAATTCCCTTTGATCAAAATTCAAGGCAATCATTTAACATAACACATTTCAAGTGCTGCCGTGAAGAATTTAAAGGAGAGGGAAGGAAAGGGCCGGGCAGGGCACTCGTCTGGCGGCACCACTGGCTGTGCCCTGGGTGTCACAGGAGGGACCTTCTGCCCAAAGCTTCTCCACACATTTCAGTCATAGAAACAGGGAATCCTGGAATGGCTTGGATTGGAAGAGACCTTAAAACCATCTCATTCCAACCCCTCTGCCATGGACGGGGACACCTCCCACTAGCCCGGGTTGCTCCAAGCCCTGTCCAACCTGGTCCTGGACACTTCCAGGGATGGGGCAGCCACAGTTTCTCTGGGCAACCTGTGCCAGGGCCTCACCACCCTCCCAGCCAAGAAATTCCTCCTAAATTGTTGTGAAAGATTCTCCATCTAAAACAAACTAACAAAACACCCTCCAGCCACCCTGAACTCAAACGAAAGTACTTCTGGGTCCCATGGAAAACATTCCTTTTCCTGCTGGATGGACAGTCTGAAACAGGAAAAAATAAAAGAATGTAAGGTTTGACTCTTTCCATCTACTTCTCTTGTAGCCTCTATTTCTCTGTAAGGCTGATGCTGCTGTTCCAGTTTCTCTACAATCTACAAAAAAGCAATTTATTTTCCCCTCCCTCCCCAGCCAAGCCTTCTTCCTCCAGTTATTGCACTGCTGCCCACCCTGCAGCACGAGGAGGGGAAGGGATGAGTTACCTGTGCATTTCCTGTCCGTGTCTTCCTTCTTTGAGCCAGTGATGGTCAACTTGCAGTTGAAGTTCTCCTCCCAGTACTCTGCAAACCACACGTTCCTCCTGTTGTTCTCCAGGGTGCGGGAGGTAAAATAGGCATCGAATCCTGGGGAAGGAGAGAGGGGAGAGCTCAGGTTTGGCTCGGGCTGCAGCCTGAAAAACAAACCCTCTGGTTGTATCTCCCTCAACACCCAGCACGTGCCACGTCTCTGTCCATGTGAGATGGCCCTGGAGAGAAAGAAAATCCACTGAGCATGTTCTTATCAGCTGCATCTTGCAGGGAAGTTACTCTGTTTCTGACTGCCAGGTACAAAACCGGGTAAGATAAATGTGAAACAAGATTAATATAGATAAGAGTTATAAGGAAAATAGCATGGAATAGATACACACCAATGAGGAAGGAAAATAAATCATATGGTGCAGTTGTGCCTCTCTATCGCATCATCACAGGGGTCCTTTGGGGTTTGCAGTCAGAAATGGCTGTAAATGCATATTCCATTGAAAGAGGGAAGAAGTTCCTGCCACTGTAGTCAATGACTTCCCTCAGTGCCATAGGTGGGCAGAGTGACACAAGCTGGCACAGCACACGATGGAACTGAGCCGGAGGAAAACCATCTGGCATCAGTAAATGAGCACAGCACTCCTCCCCTGGGCATAAAAATAGACAGCACAAACCCAGATGTTTTAAAAGGGGAAAGGGGATCCAGAACGGGGTCAATCCATCTCCTCCTGTCAGCTTTGTGTGCCACTGACCCAGCCATAACATGTATTTTCCTAGTGCTGAGTCTGCTGTTCACCAATCGCATCCCAACCTACCTCATCTCCCAAAATCAAACCAGGAAAATCAGTACTGGGGCCTTCCAGTAACAGGCTGAAAGCAAATTAACATTTTACCTGCAGCCTCCATAGTAAATGATACAGTTTATTAAATTAAAAGTAGGGTTCTTCCAACCCAAACCAGTCTGTCATTCCACGATTACCATTTCTTGGATAAAATATCCTAAGGAAAATATTCATGGTCAGATGGGTCAGAAGAACATTTGGAAAATCACCAGGTTTTAAGAGCATACAACCTAAACCTTTTTTTTCCTGCAAACCTGTGTGTAATAGTTTTACTCATAATTAAACGAGCATTTCAAAGGGGATATTCAGTCATAAGATCTACAACATACAAATGGCTCAGAAAGAGAAACAGGGAACCTTTCCCATGTGCCAAAGCCACTGACCTCTGGGAAAAGGGCTCTGTAACTTAATAAGGTAAAATCAATGAGTCTTGATAAAACTGTAATAAAATTCCATATGAATTACTCTAAGCCTTTACAGATTTAATAACAAATAACAACATTCCCATTGATTGCTTTAGTGATCCCTCTGCATTCACAAGGAGGAATATGGATCCCACTACAGAGGGAACAGGTTTTACCATTATTTCCTATTGATCAGGACAAGGAGATGAGTGAGTGACAATGGGACAGTTCAGAGCTGGACAAATTTCTGTGAATTCCTCTCTGTGTGGGAATACTGTGCCCCCTCCATCCTGGCTGTGCTGCAGGTCCCAGCACTGCTGCTCCCACAGAGCCAAGGTCCTGGGGAAGAACTCTAAAGGCATCCCCTTGGTGAACTGCCCTCCTTCCCAACATCTTAGGGCCAAGAATCCCAGATTGGTTTGGGTTGGGAGGGACCTTAAAGCTCATCCAATCCCACCCCCTGCCACGGGCAGGGACACCTCCCACTAGCCCAGGTTGCTCCAAGCCCCGTCCAACCTGGCCTTGGACACTTCCAGGGATGGGGCAGCCACAGCCCTGAAACCCCTCCCCAGGCAGGACTATTCCTACACCTCCCACAGTCCTGCAAACACCAGTGGTCCCGTCTGTGCCCGTGGGTTTGAGGCAGAGGAACACCTCAAATGCATCTCTAATTTTAGATATCTTTTGGAAAGAACATGATTCATAAACACTCAGGTTGGAACACAGGCAAACGTTCTCTGCAGCAACAACTGACTTAAGCCTGTGCTTAATCTTAATCTTTCTGAACTGACGACATTAAGACAACTTACACACAGAGTGCTAAATATCAGAGTTCTGGGTTCAGAGTCTCACAGGGAATTAGATGACCCAGCCAAAAAATCTGGATGCTTTAATGCAAAGTAGGAATAATCTCTTCTTACCCCTGTACACGGCCGAGTATTTCACTGGTGTGACAAGATTTACTGATTCCCCAATGTTCTCCATATTTCATACTTTAGCAAATTACTTTTTCAGCAAATACATCTAAGAGATATAGATAGTTCTTTTATGAGATTTTCCAAATTAAAATGAATCTCTTATTACTTCAAATCACCATGATTTGATTAAATCATTATTTTTACACATAGAGAGATGATATTGCCTAATGGGTTCATTTATCTCCCACCACAGGATAAATATGTACATGAGCTCCATAGTGATGAAACAGACTGAAAGGAAAAAAAAAGGAGGAGCATGGAGGGGGGAGAAGGGGAAAGGGCCCCGATCCCAAGCCCTGGGGAGGGGCTGGGGAAGTCCAGGCAAGGGACAAGTGCCCTTGGTTGGTTTCCCACTATCTCAGGGGGTGCCATCCCCTTTGGTCAGGACAGGAGGGATCAGCAGTGCTTAAGGGATTGAAAACAAAAATTCCTGGGGGGAGATGGGAATGCCTCACCCCCAGCTGGCTGGAGTCAGGTCACATTTGGTCTGGGTGTTCTATCCTACATTCACAGTCAGTTGTCTGGGCATGCAGTGCCAGCACCCAGCCCTGCCCAGGGGACATTCCCAGCCCTCCACACCCTGAAATGCCTCTCAGGTCCTCCCAGACCGGGAATCACTGAGGAGGAAGGATGTTACAGCCCTGCAGAGCTGGGAATGCTTAGAGGAGCATGTCCATTATCAACCAGAAAGTAAGACTTGCTGACGTGGGGTTGCTATTTATCCCCCCTCCAAGAAAACAGAAAGACCCAAATGATTTATTTCTCACGTTAATCCTGCATCTCTCCTTCCATTTGATGCCCATTTTCTGGCTGCAGGCGTCAGGCTCAGCTCCCTGGCAGAGGGGCCCAGGGAATTGGACGTGCTGGGGAGGCTGAGCCAGGGCCAGCACTAAGGAGGGGTTTGCAGGGGAAAAGGGAGCCTGGCAGGAGGGATTTGTGCTGGGGAAAGTTCAGAAACACATCTCCAGGGAAAGGACAGGCTGCAGGAGAGAGGTGGCTGCACAGCACAGCAAGGGGCCCCCCAGAAAAGAATAGTGACCTGGGAAAATAAAGATCAAAACAGGGGCTCCAAGGCTGAACCAGCCCCAGTGAAACAGCAGCAGCCAAGGGACACTCCCAGGATCTCCAGGAGGAACAGCAGGGAGGGGCTGATGGAGAGCCACGAGGCCAACGTGCCCTTGGCATGGATGGAGCAGGGACTTCAGAGGGATTTGCGTCCCCCTGAGTTTGTCACACGTGTCAAACCATCCATTTCACGTGTCAGAAGGGACTTCAAGGGCTCAGGGGTTACTTAACAAGGAAAATCATTAAGCTTAATTAAATCACAAAATGACTGACCTGCTGCATTTCTCACGTGCCTCAAGTGTTTTCATTCTCAGCCCAGGTGAGAGCAAATACAACATATTGACCCAACTTCACATGAGCAGGGATTTGATCAGTTTATGATATTTTTATTCTTCTATTTGTCCAAGGATGTCCACTCTAAAAACTGCCAGTTATACCAATTTTAGTTATCCAGATAGCAAACCATCTCTTCCTACAATTATTGATACCAAATGAGTTGACAGCAGCTCCTCAAACACTTTTTCAATTTTCCCAGCATTTAACCCAAAACAGTTTCATTTACTGGCATTAAATCTGGGATAAAAGCATTATGTTTGAATGGTAGGATCAATTTTAAGACAGCAAGTCTATTTGCAGATTATATGGTGTTGCCCAAGCCACACACTACAGGGTGTTATGGAGCCATTAAGACAATATACAGATATTTTCTTGACCTTCTTACTCAGCAAAAAAGCCATTATACAAATGATTTTATTAACTGCCATTGTGCCATAAAAGTGCTTTGCAGTTGTTTTCTTTTCTTAACAATTGCTGGTTATAACTGTGAAAAAGGGTACTTGAGTTGCTGTCACATTTGACTTTTTATATCCATGACATAAATCATATACAGAGGAAATTCCACTTGCCACACTTTGGACAAATCTGGGATTTGAAGCTCTAAAGCTTCTATTAGGGAAGTGGATATGTATTGGCTAAGTATCATCGTTATCACTTTTATAAAATTATACAGCTGCCACAGCAATGGGATCATGACCCAGGTGGTGTCTGAGGCAGTGTTCTCATAGAAAGGTTAATATACAACTATATTATTATTCATTATGCTACATTTTATAGCCCTCAGGCACTTCTTGCTCTCGGAGACCTCCCATGTACATCAATATAAACAGCAGAAAGCCCTGAACTGAAAATGAAACCCCTCCTATTTGCTATTTTCATTGCCACCATCCTCAGCTGAGGGTGGGATTCACCTGGACACACACACAAGGAGCTCATCCCCATCCCTGAATTCTCCTGCTCACGTGGCCTTCTGGAGGCACCAGGAGCATCCTCCCACCTGAGCAGAGCCTGGCAACCCCCCATCTGCTGTGGGAACACCAGGAATGCCAAATCCACGCCAAGAGCATCCAGAGCTTCTTCCCCTGGAGGAGCTGCCGCTCCACAAAGCACTGAGAGTTTTGCCTTTCCAGGCTGACAGGGGGATAATCACCTGGGCTGCTCAGTGCAGACAATGCTCTGCTCTCCCTGAACACTCCACTCCTCGTTCACATGGCTCCTGCTGCAGGAATAATTCCTTAGAATTGCAGTCTGCAGAGTGCCAGCCAAGGGAGCAACACTGCTCACCAACCCACTGCTGAGAGGGGGAGCTGTGGCTGCTGTGCCCACCACACCACAGCCAGGCCAAACAGGAGATTCCAAAATACACCTGGAGCAGGATGTCTCTCAAACTTGTTCATCCTTTCCTGCTGCCTGGTTACTGGAAATCGGTCTTGTCAGGACCTTATCCATGAAATACTCCTTTTCCTCACACCTGAAGATGAGGGAAAAGTTTTTTATAAAAGCTGCTTATAAAATAACACAGAGTTTGTGGCTTCCCCACCCCTGGAAGTGCCCAAGGCCAGGGTGGAGGGAGTTTGGAGCAATGTGGGATGGAAGAAAGTGTCCCTGCCCATGGCAGGTGGTTTTTCCAATCCAAGACACACGGTTTGGGTTGGAAGGGACCTCAAAGATCATCCAGTGCCACCCCCTGCCAGGGACACCTTCCACTAGCCCAGGTTGCTCCAAACCCCGTCCAACCTGGCCTTGGACACTTCCAGGGATGGGACAGCCACAGCTTCTCTGGGCAACCTGTGCCAGGGCCTCCCCACCCTCTTAGGGAAGGATTTCTTCCCAATATCCCATCCAAGCCTGCTCTCTGGAAGTCTGAAGCCATTCCCCCTTTCCTGTCTGAGCTGTTATTTCAGTTTTCCATCGCAATTGGCTCTTTAACCAGATCCCTCTGCCCACATTGATGGCTTCTTCCCATTAGGTTTTTAAGTTCCTACTTCCCACTCTTTTTACCAGAAGCTGCTCCACAGATGGCCTGTTCCATTTTAATAATGCAGAGCAGTAAAATCCGAGGTACAGAAGGTCTAAATGCAGAACATGAGAGTGGTTTTCCTGCCTTCGGCAGCCGACAAAACGCCCGGTGCGTGTCCTGAAAGGCACTTAAACTGCAGGCAGCAACCTGCATAATTCAAACTGAGGGGAAAAATGCAGAGAGCCCTCTATGCTGTAATGCAGCAACTGGAGTCACTCCTGGAGATGTTCAACAGGTTAAAATTATAATAAAGAATTAGAATAAAAGTCAACTGGCACACGGTGAATGTACAGAATAAAAGGAAGGGAGGTCAGAGCTGCCCGTGGAGGAGAGGCTGTGGCTGTGCCATCCCAGGGATGGATGGGATGGGCAGTGCTGGGTGACCCCCCAGCCCCCCAAAGGTCTTAGCACCCACCCCAGCACTTCCCAGAGGCTCCAGCCCCTTGGGCACCCCAGGACAGGGCCCGGGCACCCACAGCGGTGCCACACAACAGGGCATTGTCACCCTCTGGGTCTGAGTGTGCCACCATCACCCTGTGCTGCGCTGGCACTCGCCCTGGGGACCAGGGGTGCTCAGCCACTGTCACACCTGCCCAGCAAACAGGACACAGAGGGAAATCAAAGCCTGTCCTGCTCCTGCTGTGCCCCAGCCCAGCCTGCAGGACTCACCTGCAGGGTCTGTGTGCAATCCCTGCAGTGCACAGAGCTCCTGCTCTCCCCTTGTACATCTGCCTGTGCCTCACTGCAGTGTTTCCATGTCAACAGCAATCACCACAGAGCAGAGACAGGGCTGTGCAGCCTGAAGTGCGTGTGCACCCACAGCCCCACACGGGCACACACAGAGCCCCAGGGCACACCCAGAGTTCCCTGGTGACATGGGAACCCTGGCTGGGGACAGGAACAACCCTGTTCCAAGGCTGTGTCAGGTGGTGGCTCTGTCCTGCACAGACATCCTTTCCCTGCAAGGCAGAGCTGGGCTCAGGGGGAGCCAAGGCTGGGGCTGGCACAGCAGGCACATCCCTGGCACCTCTGGCTGTGCACAGCAGCCATGGCTCAGTCTAAACTGCTGCATACACTGCCAATCTTCTTTTCACATTCCCTAGAGACAGCATTCCCAAGAAAATCATAGAATGGTTCATAGTTCATCCCACTCCACCCCCTGCCATGGGCAGGGACACCTCCCACCAGCCCAGGGTGCTCCAAGCCCCGTCCAACCTGGCCTTGGACACTCCCGGGGATGGGGCAGCCACAGCTTCTCTGGGCAACCTGTGCCAGGGCCTCCCCACCCAGGGGAGAATTAGAAATTCTTCCTAATTTCTAATTTAAACCTAATCTCTGCCAGTTTACAGCCATTGCCCCTTGTCCTGTCACTCCAGGCCCTTGTGCAAAGTCCCTCTCAACTCCCCTTTAGGCACTGGAAGGGACTCTAAGGTCTCCCTGGTGCCCTCTCTTCCCCAGACTGAACAGCCCCAGGTCACTCAAAATAGCCCCCAAACCCTCCATCACATCCTTTCCTTTCTTTTTCCCTTAGAAGCTCTAAAAAACATTACTTCCTTGCTATAACTGATTTCTGGACTCTAAGGCAGCTCTAACAACTCCAGAGTGTGCTGAGGGGTGGGACAGGGGCTGTAATTGCTGTTCCCTCCCTCCTCTCAGCACTCCTCAGCTGAGGCTGCTCACAGGAGTCCCAGCTCCCCTCCAACTGTGCTCATTAATCACATCAGAGCCCCAGGTACCAGCCAGAACAGCTGCTCAGACTTGTGCAGGAAAAGGGAAGATAACAGGAGTGATTTCTGAGGCTGGGGGACACAGTCCCATCCCTCAGGCTGTGCTCGAGGCCACGGGGTCCCGCACAGGAACGCCCACATCGGCTCCTCATTGGAATTCCCTGTGTCCTTGGGGAAAGCAAAACACATTTCCAACTTGACTGAAGTATTTTGGGAGCAGAGGATCCTCTAAGCATCCATTCCTCATCCTCTCATCACCACTATTTCTGTTTTGCAGGGCCACCCCAGCCCAGCCCAGCATTCCCTCTGGGATCCTGCCCAGCCCTCAGAACCACCAGGCAGGTCCTGGCTTGGATCCTCTGCTCCTGTCACCCTGGAAGCCACCCAGCTGCAATCACAGTGCTCAGAGACACTCAGACCCCGTCCCCAAGGAGCAGCACCCGGATTGTGAGGAAGATAAACATCCAAGAGCATGTCCTGGGGGTGCTGGGACAGGGCTGCCCCCGGAGCTGGCCCTGGCACAGTCCCCAACCCCGCAGGGTCAGGGCCCTGCAGAGATGCCCTGGGAGAGATGACTGAGGCTGTCTCAGTATAAGGAAACTTTTAAATGGCTCTCAAGTTGCAGGATAATTTGTATTCCCCTCTCTTCATACCAACACATTAACCAAATACATTATTTCCATAATGAGGAGATGAACATCTGTGTGGCTTCCCAAAATTTCAAGTGGCAATACTTGAGACAAGTATTCCCTCTTTGGGGACTGACACATCAGCATTTCAAATAACTGCCATGGCTAAAAATATAATTTCAATTCTAGGGAGGTCAAAGAAAAAGCTCAGGTGTGATTTAGATTTTATTTTTTTAACCAAGCCCACCAATTTAATTTCATGACTTAAAGGTGCTGTACTATTGTATTGAATTATTTGTACTTGCCCTGTGTAAGTGGAAGGCTTAATGCAAACTTTACCAGAGTATGGGAAAGATAAATATCTGGAGTAGTGTTATGTT
The DNA here is from genome assembly GCF_003945595.2 of Pipra filicauda. Taxonomy (NCBI): domain Eukaryota; kingdom Metazoa; phylum Chordata; class Aves; order Passeriformes; family Pipridae; genus Pipra; species Pipra filicauda. The sequence goes on from NW_024103873.1 coordinate 973,745, forward strand.
ACTGAAAATTACTGTAGGACAGTCGGGCCTCTGCCCAGCTGGGCCATGGCACAGCAGGGCAGCCTCAGCTGATATGGTTTCATTTCTCCTGCTTTTTGTCCAACAAACCCAACAGAATTCCGGGGAAAACGAAAAACCACAACCAACCAACAAACCCCAACCCCATCTGTGCACAGAGAGGTTATTTCGCTGCTTAGTTCCTGACTTGAGTGATGGCTGGTGGCAGCTGGGAAGGCTCCAAAGCCATTTCCACACACAACATTCCCATCACACCCCACGGGGGCAGGAATCAACCCCCTCAAGTCCCTCAGCCCCCAGGAGCAGCCACCCCATGGGTTTTGGTTCCCTTGAGCCCGAGGTCTCAACTGTGTTACAGCCCAAACCAGCAGCCCAGGCTGCCCCAAGGCTGTGCCTGCTCTTCCCAGAGCTTTCTCCTGCTCTTTGCCCCGACTTGAGTGGAGTGTGAGAGTGGTCAGAGGCACTGGGACAACTCCTCCAGAGCTCTCCCTTCCCATCCCCTCCCAGCCCTGGGCTCGGGGCAGAGCCTCAGGGCCAGCTGGGCTGTGATCATGGGAACAGGGAATTAATGTCAGATGGACAATGTCATGGAACTGAAACACAGCCTGAGCTCCACTTCCAAGGCCTGCTCCCTTCAGCTGCACAGGGTGGGATCTCCCCTGGCAGACACACAGTTCCTCACCATCCTACAGTAGGACACAGAAGGTCTGTGTTAATCCCTCCTTACCAGGAGATCAACACCATGGATCTCTTGGCTCTGCTGCCCCGTTCTGAGGAACCAGCACATGCCATTCCATGGAGATTTTCCTGACACATTTTCCATCCTTTGTTGTCATGCAGTCAGCCAACAGAACAAAAACACACTCCTGCAGCAGATCTGCAGACCCAGCAGGAGTGAAGTGGGCACTTCAGCATTCATTGTATCATCTTTAAGGAAATTATGTGTATTATTATTATGTGCATTATTTCCTGAACTATTACTTTCAAAAGCCTATAATCAGTCAAGCATCAACAATGCAGACTAGAAGACAAAACCACAAGGAAACAAGCAAGAAAAGCCTTTACAACCTCTGTTCACTGCCTAAAATTAGCACATTTCTCTTTTTGACTGAGCCTGTCTCAGCCAGAGGTGTCAGAACACTCAGTCTCTGTGTGTCTGGGTGTGTGGAGTCCCAGCAGAGCAGAACTTGGAGGCTACAGAGAACTTTCCTGGGATGCTCCAGATGCCCCCGGTGAGCAGCAGGATGGTCATCAACAGCTGCTCATGCAGGACAGCACAGACACCAGAAACACTGCACACTTGCACAGTGGAGGCATTTTTGGTGCACAGTGCAGGCAGATCAATGTGCTCCCTGCAAACATGCCACGATTGGGTTTCACTCTAATAATGATCCCTTAGGCCTAATCCCACAGCCCACCTTTGGAAAGATCTACTCTGGATCTACTTAGAGCTCCCTCTTGGGCCCAAGTTTCTCTCAAACATGAGCAAACATCAAGTGAAACCATCAGTCCTTCTGCTCAAGTGTCATCTTTCATTGCCTGGTTTGCAAGACCTGTGGGCATCCACCAGGCACTGCTCTGGAAATGCTGCAGAACACACTAAACTCCTTCTGCTCTGCCCAGGCAGCACATCAGAGATGAAAAATGAGCTGTTCCATTAGGAACAATCTGTGGTTCTCAGCCCTCCTGCAGAACAGCATTTCTAAAATTAGATATTTGGGACTACTCATGGCTATTTTGACCTAAACCACGAGCAGTTTATTTCCAAAAGCACCTCCTGCATTTTCTTTTTTACATGAAAAATACATGAAATGTACCTGGCAAAAACAAATCCTCTGCCAACATAGTCCTGGGAATTAGAAAAATGGATAAACCTCTGAAACTATAGTGTCAGAAACACCAGAGATGCAAATCCACAGAAAGAGGAGAGGGGAGCACTTCCCTCTCACTCCATCCCCACCAGAGCAGCCCCAGATGAGGCCCTGCTGTGCTGGCAGGTGTAGGATATGATGGACTGTGGGAATATCTCACCACCACCTTTCCTAATTCCCTTCTTCTGCCCCTTGTCCCAGCAGTGACATCCCTCCAGCCCAGTGCTGCCACGTCCTCCCAGCTCCCCACATCCCTGGGATGAGTTTTGGAGGCAAACCCAACTGCAGAGCTGTGCTGGGCACGGTGTCACTGCCAGGGCTGCACTGGGGGTGTGGCAGAAGGTGGCAACATCTCCTCCTGGCTCCTGTTTCCATGCCTAAACAGAATTCCAATCTAAATTCCAATTCTTTTCTGTAACTCTGCCACAGTGACCCAGAACTGGTTCATTCATTGGGGTCTGGTGGGGTCCTGGGAGATTCATCCCTCCCCAGATCCTGGAAATCCTGCCAGCTTTACTGACAAGCAGAGAACAAACTATTATCACAACGGAGATTCTGCACAGAAGCAAAGTCCAACAGCACCAGAGAACACCAGGAATTCCCAAACAGGGAGGTTGTGGGGGAAACAATCACCTGCTGCCTTCATGGGCTTGCTGCCTGTTATCCACGTGGTGCCACCACCCCATGCAAGCCTGGGCTGCCCTTGGCTCTGCTGCCCTGGAAGAATGCTGGGAAGCAGCACATGGCCAACTGTTGCGGGGGGAACAGTGCCTGTGGTGCCCCTCCACAGGCACCCACCCACCCCTCCTGCCAGGGTAGACCTGCAGGGGAAGGTCTGGAGGGTCCCACCACCCACATCCCCACCAGGAGCTGGCACACGCAGGGAGCAGCTCTCTAAAAACCAAATCCTGCCTCTCTGGCTGGAAATACTCTGCCCAGACACATCCCCCAGACAGCTCCAGTGTCAGACCATCTAGAGGGAAACTGTTCTTGAGAAGATGCAATTCAGGGCATTCCAAAAGGGATGATGCATCTGAAGGGGGCTCAGTGGCTGTGTATTACTCTGGGAATTCTCTCTTCTTGCAGTATCAACCATCCCAGTCTGTGTCTGTGTGTACACGTCTCCCTCTCTCAAAACAACCACCCACACGATCTCCAGTGTCCTCAAATAACAGTTAAACATGAACATCAAAGAGAAAATGCCAAGAGAAGCCCTGGGAGCAATACCCAAAATACAGAACCAGAGGCACACAGGCCACGTGGTGGAGAACAGCTGGTTCCCAAGCAGAGGACCTGGATCCTGGCAAAGCCAGACCTGCTGGAGCTTGATTTCATTTCCAGGGGCCCCAGTGAAAGCTCCTAAATCCTTATTTTACAGCAGTTCTTTATGGTCCAATTTAGAGCTTCCTACCTCATTTCTTTGCTCTGAAGCAGCAGCACCATTTGGTTCAAACCCCATTTGGGACAGAACTCGTGCTAATGCTGGGGGGGTTATGGGCTGTGTCTTGCACTGAGCAGTTGCAGATAATTCTCTTTAGTACTCTGAAAAAATCACACCTTCCAACTGTCCAACAAACCCCAAAGGAACTCCAGTATCTGAGCACCACACAGCAGCCAGGGGGGTAACTATTAAACTCATAGAACCACAGAGTATCCTGAGCTGGGAGGGTGAGTCTCCTGACTCACTGAGGAAGGACTGAGGAAGGACAAACCCCCCAGTGCTGGAGCCCCTCAGCAGGGCAGGGAGGACAATGGGAGAGGTGGGGGGTGGTGAGGAGATGAGAGGAACATTCAGGACAGGTAATGGCAGGAATGGGTAAATCTGGGAGCGATGGTCCGAGCCCTTTCCCCCAGGACTGGTGTCCCCCCTGGCTCCTGGTGTTCCTGGGCTCTGCTCAGCGAGGCTGCAGCCCCACAGCCCAGGATGAACCAAGGCCCTGGAACCACATCTTTCCAGCCCACTGACTCTCTCCAGACCACATGCTCATGCCCCAGGGACACAGAAAAAGCTGGAGAACAACAGAGAACTGGAAGAGATGCTGAACCAGGCTGTAAACAAACCAAAGAAATCCAAAATGGACTATTTTCCCAATATTCCTGAGTGATATGAGCCAGCCCTGTGTTGTGCTGAGGGAGGGGGTGGGAGGTGTTGCAGGAAGCACATCACTCCCAGAGCAGCATCCTGGTGAAGGCAGCCCTGGGGAGATGCAGAGCAGTGTGCCCCTGTTCATTAACACTGGATTAAATCCAAACTGTCTCTAACAGAGCACAATGAGCCCCGAGCTCCTTCCCTTTGCTGCGCTGGGATGAGAAGGGAAAACATTTCAGAGCCACTAAACAGTGAGATATCATTGCACAGTGATTTGTCCTTAAATCACTACCCTTCCATGGCTTTATCCCCAATTCATCCCACCCAAACAAAAAAGAAGCAAACTGGTTCTTGTTAGAAATAAAACCAAAACATAAAACCAGGATCCCTTTGGAAGACAAACAACTGAAAAATTCAGGGACAGTTACACTGGTTTGCAGCATTCCTGGTTTTTTGAACAGCTGGGTGTCTCCCTGGGCTGGATTGGAGCCACCCCTTAACCTCCAAGCCCAGAGCTCCACAAACTGCAGCCTGGGCCACATCCCCAGCCTGCTGGAATGGAATCATTCATCTTAAACCTACTTGAATCTCACTGTTTAGTTGCATCAGTTCTGAGCTCAGCCTGTAAATAATATTTTTTTCCACATCAGCGAAGCGTTTTTCCAACTTTCTAAATAATTAACATCACACACACACATATATGTACATTAGCCTCTGTATTTTTCTTACAGCTGCTCCTCTCCTTGGTTTCATTGGGAGCTGGTGTGTCCATGAAGACAGAGCACAGACACGTAAGAAAGACAAGACTATTTCAAAAGAAAATTATTGGAGAAAAAACCAGATTTCTGGAAGTGTTCAGTCAGTAGATGAACAGTAACAACATGAACCACAGGGTAACAGCCCAATTTGATAAATTTTGCACAGAAAAGAGGTGTAGGAACAACAGAAAGGAAGAAGTGAGTAGACAATAGTTGATTTCCTCACAGTTGAGTTTAAGAGGAAAACGATTTCTAAGACTCAGGACAGGGCTGATGTTTCAGTGCTCTTCTCTCCACAAGAGGACACACCACCACGACCCTCTTTTGCAAGAGTTCAAAGCAGCAAGAACCATAATACAGTATCCTGCTGCCATAATTGTTCTAAAAATAAATAAAATCTGCTTTTTTTCCCCTGAAAACATCTCAGACCTTTCAGCTTCCCTGGTACCTGGTTAAACTGGCTATGGAGCACGTTCCCAACTTTCCAGCTCTTTAATGTGCAGCTCCTCTGGCTCCCTGTCTACTGCAATTATGCAAATAAAATGCAACTTTATCCTTCCAGCATAATTACATCACACACAATCAGGCTATATTAAGACTGACTTAAGATGAATGAATTCAGTTCATGTAATGATTTCCTAAATCCCCCCCGTGGGATCGTGGCAAAGAAAATTCTGTCCCCAGAGTGACATCAAGTATCAAGACAAATAACTGCGGATCTGGGGCCTGATCCTACAAGAAACTGAGGGCTTTGGGCTCCCTCTGGAGCCAGAGGCTGCTGGGATATTCCCACTGTTAGGAAAATAGGAATGCCAACTGGGAGACATGCGGAAAACTATGGTGTCCACAGTTCAAGAAAGACCAGGAGCTACTGGAGAGGGTCCAGTGGAGGCCACAAGGATGATCTGGGGTCTGGAGCATCTCTCTGATGAGCAGAGACTGCAGGAGCTGGGCCTGGTTGGTCTGGAGAAGAGAAGGCTGAGAGGGGATCCCATCCATCCACACAAACATCTCCAGGGGGTGTCAGGGTGGTCCCACACTCTGTTCAGGGGTGCCCAGGGACAGGGTGAGGAGCAATGGCCATGAACTATCACACAGGGAGTTCCACCTCAGGAGCCTCTTTACCTCAGAATGCCAGAGCCTGGAACAGCTGCCCAAGGCAGGTGTGGAATCTCCTGCTCTGGAGACATCCCAAACCCATCTGGACATGTCCCTGTGTCACCTGCTCCAGGTGACCCTGCCTGGGCAGGGGGGTTGGACTGGATGGTCACTTCCCACACCAGCTCCTCTGGGATTTCCTGGCTCATTCCCCTGAACTGGGAGCAGGGGCAGAGTCACACACTCAGGTCAAGGTGCAGGAGCTGCAGGGCCTCTGCTTCCAGGGAGGCTTCCTAGGAATCTTTCCCCAGCATATTTCAAATACTACCTAAAACAGTGATAAAAGGAAAGGGAAAAAAAAGAAAACATGCTCTTGACGAGTAAAATCAGGGCAACCCCCTCATTCATGACTAACCCAGAATTCTCACCAAATCCAATGGGAATTAAGCTTAACTGTTGCCTTGACCTGGAGCCTGTGAGCCCCAGGGCTGCTGCTCAGGTGGAGCCCGCTGGGCTGGGATCTGCTCCAGGCACTGGGCTCCATTCTGCTCATTTACTTTGTTCCCATCAATTTATAGGGAAAATCAAGGCAGTTTATTTCTTTTATTTTATGCCTTCACCAGAAGAAATGCATTACTGAATTTTAGGAAGCAGATGTTCATTGTTGGATGATAAAAGAATAAAAATGTCTAATTCCCTTCTCCTGGACTCTTGGCCAAATGAAATTAGAACAACAGAAAGGAAAACAAAACAACATCCAGCAGCCTAAATTCAAGGAAGGCAGCAATCCAGAGGGATAAGAGCCTCCCTGAGCATGGGAACACTAATGCCCAAGGATTCCTGATTTCTGTAAGTAGCAGAGCTGTGGATGCTTCTCTTGGTGAATGAAACCAAAATGGAATTGGGCTGGGAATGTGGAGTCCTGGAAAACTGCTCCAGGAGAATGGGGATGTGCATCCCTTTACCCTCCCTGTAACAGCAGGAGCAGGAGGCAGATCCAGGTGGCATTTGGGGCTGGATGAACAGGACTGAGGGAGGTAAGAACCAGCCTGAAGCTCTCTGAGCAGCCAGGGAGCAGCCAGGGAGCCTCTGCTCTGGACAGGGATATCTGGCTCTGCCTCCTGCACCCCTGGACAGCCCCTGCTCTGCCCCACTGCCCTGCCCTGCCAGGGAGTCCCTGCAACACAGGGACCTGAAACATGGATCTGCTCCTAAAGCATGAGCACAGTTAGAGACAGTGATAGGCAAAATGTGATTTAAGCATCACAATTAATCATCCAACCTGCGTGGCTACAAGTGCAGAATGCAACCAGCCAACCTTCAGGCAATCCTTCAACACGGTCACTGAATAAGAAGACATTTGTGAGCTCAATAAACATATTTTTTGCAGATACACCAGATACACTGATATTTACAACTGTTAGTTAACTGACTTTCTATACCTGGACCCTTCCATTCTGCTCTCCTCGCTTACTGGGTCCAAAAAAGCCCCTCATGGGTTCAGTGTATAAGACAGAAGTAAAATATTTTAAAACAAGCAAACCTGGAAAGTTTTTGTTTCTGTTTACTGTTGACAGAGTTTTCTTTTCTGTGTCAGGAACCCATAGGGATGAATACAGCCAGTATGAAAAGCTTATTAAAATACCCTAGTTTTCAGAAACAAACCACTTCATTGTCTATCAACTTTAGGTATTTACGGAGAAACAACATTTGAGAACACCTCGGGGGCTGAAAAATGTAGAAGAAGGAAGCACATGATACACCTGAGAAGAATAACTGATGAGGAGGGAGTGCAGGCACAGGAAAATGCAAATATTTGGTTTTCCAGGGAGTGAAGACACCCGAACCTATTTTAATGTAGGCAATGTGTTCAAGGACTCTTTGGAGACCCTGCCCCACGCGCCATGTGCCAGCTGAGGAGTTTGTTTTCTTTACTCAAAGGAAAGTTCTTTACCTTCTGAACCTTGTAAACAACTTTTCTTTCCGTATTATAGAGAACACAGACTCTAATCAACCAGTTTGGTGCCCAGAGGAAGCCATGTGGATAGTTAAGCATCCCTGCACACAAAAGGATTAACAAATTGAGGAGAGATCAGACAACAAACTCTTCAGAACACAAAGGAATGTTGGGAAACAAAGGGATTATGTCAAAGTTTCCCGTAAGTTTTATATACATGTGCATATGTATAGAAGTGTATATTTTTCAAGCACACAAGCAACATGTATAAGTAAATATAGTGCTTGATCTGCAGGAAATAAAAGTTAAGCTAAGTTTCAGTGGAAACCACTGATCTGAAAAGGAAGTTTTACTCCCTCAGTGGAGAACTTCTCCGCTGCTTCAGAGTTGAGACAAAGGTTGCAACAGACTTTCTGCCCCCCTGTATCCACATGATACATTCAGATCATTTGAATTTCCTTTCCTTTGGGTGATGGAAGCCCTGTGACATCCCCACAGCTCAGGGTGGGCTCTGGGATCGTGCTCCAATAACCCACTGCTGGCAGCTGCTACCGTGGCAATGACGCCGGGTGTCCATGTGGGGAACAGGGAGATTTGGGGAAAATTCAGCACTTACCCCATGTGCTTCCGGGTCTGTATCACCCTGTTCTGGGCACCTTTATCCCAAAACACTCATGGGGAAAATCCCAGGTGACCAATTCTGCCCTGGCAGCGTGTGGGGAGCAGGAGGGGAGGGAGGGGAGCTCTTACCCTCGATGGTGGCTCTCTTGGGCAGGATGGTGATGGCCCCCTCGGCGACGTCCTCCTGCTGCAGCAGCGGGCCCACCTTGGAGCCCCACGTGTCCGAGCCCACCCACAGGAAATGTCCCACTTGATCCGCCCTCTTGGCGGCCGCCAGGATCTGCCTGTGGGAGAGAAGGGCGTGTTCACACGGTCGTGGGGTTTAAACATGGAACTGCTGCAGGAAACGGCCTGTGCCAGGGGCAGGATGGGGGGACTCAGCCATCTCAGAGGGCTTTTCCAACCTAATCTACTCTGTCATGAGCAGAAACAGCACATTCCTGCACCCAGGTCTAGCGGAAGGTGCTGGTGCCCATGGCAGGGGCTTGGAACAAGATGATCATTAAAGGTCCCTCCCAACCCAAACTATCCTTTGCAGCACCAACAGGACTTCTCTTTAAATTCCTCCTGTATCCCATGACAGACACATTGATTCCACCAAAACTTAGAGTTTTGCCACTGACTTTATTGAAACTTCATCCTGAATTCTTTTTGTCTCACTGTAGGACTGAGCCTCTCAGCAACTGATGATTCCATCATGATTTTAAGCCGATTTAAAATTCTGGAGTGAGAATGTGGAGCACGGGCAAGTGAGAAATGAAATATAAAATATTCTTTGTATTATTTTATGAGCCAGTTCTATGTGATTTAACCTTGAGCATCCAAGTCACTTTATCACTATTAACCTTCATTTGCCGTAAAATAGAGCCTGAAATAATTAATTATACATGACAGAACGAGCTTGGAGAGAGGGGCGTGCTCTTAGTGCCTCTTTGAGGGGTAAGGTCAGCTCTGCCATCCAATGCATGGGTAACCCTATGCCAGGAAAAGCTCCCAGGTCCTGGTCACCATTCCTGTGCCCCCACTGTGGTCTGGGCACCCCCTGAGCCAGGGCAGAGCACCCTTGTGCCTGGTCCTTCCCCCACATCCCAAACTCCCCCCCCCATCACTCTTACCGACAGACATTCCCACTCCTCCCGTTCTTTTTGCCTTGCCCTTGCTGCAGGGCTGCCCAGCCCCATGAATTCCCCCAGCTGCCCTCACCTGATGTCCTCATCGTTGGCGAAGATGACGATGGCCCTGGCGTTGGGCGTCTCCAGCAGCTGCCGGATGATCTTGTCGAAGTCGATGGTCTTGTCCTTGCGGTCCTGGGGGATCTTCAGGGACTGGGCAATGCAGAGCCCACCTGAGCCAGAGACAGGGGAGAGCAGAAGCACTGTCACGGAGGAAAATGGAACATCAGGGGTGAGCACAGGGACGGCAGCGGGAACTGCACACACTGGAAGGGGAGCCTGGGGGGAAGACAAGTTCTCTGATGGGATCACTGCCCTTGTGGGCACTTCATGTGCCACTTCCTGAGGGTTTCACACCATTATTTCATGTTCATACCATTATTTCATATTCACATCATTATTTCATACCATTATTTTTTTGCACAGAGAGCTCCGATACACACAGTCTGCAGGGCTGGGTAGGGTTGTGGTTTAAGCAGGTGGGAAAACCCAACATTGTAGAAAAGCAAAATAAGCAAATATATGGTCAGTGGAAGGACTGAAAATAGAGGAATTAAAAAAAATAAGCCAATCCAAATGGCAACCTGAATAAGCTTAAACTGACTAAAAAAACCCCAAAACAACAATCAGAAAGGCAAGTGATGCTGGAGGTGTATTACACAAATTTTATCTCAGCAAAGGGCTGAAATTCTTTTTGATTTTACAGGTTGAAGGCTATTGAGGGAAAATGTTTCCACTGGAATGACTTATCTGGAATAGGAACAGCCAAGGAGTTGAAATATTGGTAAAGTAAAAAAAAAAAAAACCAAAAAAAACCACACACAAAAAAACCAACCAACCAACCAAAAAAGGATAAAAATGAAAATCAAGGATAAAGATCAAGAAAACCCTTATTTGTTCCAATGCCCATCACCAACTGGGCTGGAGAGACCCAAATATTGAAGCCTTGAGATAAAGTACGTCTGTGAATGGGACTTCTCATAAACACCCAGGAAACGTGGCACAGAGTGTGAGCAGGGAACAGGGACACCCACAGGCAGGGCAGAGAAAGGCTCCCTGCCAGCACAGTTCCCAGAGTACAGCTATTTAGGTTGTTTTAGAAAAATAAAAGAAAAAACCATCCCATCTCCAGTGATATTCTGCTTGTTGCTGGCAGATGAAAACGCAACTTTTGCCTTAATTATTTTGTTTCTCAGTGGTAAATACTTTCATCTTTTATGGCATCTCAGATACCAACCTCCCCACTCTACTGCACAATGTGTTAATTAATAACATATCAGAGCTGCTTAATAAGAAACAGCAGTGGGGACGAGTTAATTAAAAGGCAGCAGGACAAAGGAGAGATTCACAGATATGCTTTAAAATACAGATCTAAAAGTACTGTTAAACGAGGCAGTGGAGAAGGTGTTTGTATGGAGGGATCCTACAGGGGGAGGAGGAGGCTCATCCCCAGCACACACCATCTGCCAGTGCAGCACCATCCTCGACCCCGGGCACAGCAGCCACGGCAACACCTGGAGGAACCCCTGGAACAGCCGTGAAAACCAAACTCAGCCCTTAAAATGGTGAGATCTGCCTCCTGTGCAGGTCCCTGAGCACCTCCCAGAGCAGGGCAGGCTCCTTTTCCCTTGTTTGAGGCGCAGAGAAGATGAGACGCAGGGGCTGCCTGAAGGCAAAGCAGCTCTGCTGTATTGGCTGCTCCAAAAGCTCCGGGGGAAGAAGGACTGGTTTGGTGGGAAGAAATAAAACAGTGAAAAGGAAAGGCAGGGAAAGAATAAAAGAGAATAATAACCCCCAAGTTTTCCTCTGACTCACACAAAATCTTTCGTTTTGTTTCACAAAACTTGAAATTTTTGCAACCTGGTGTTTTTGTTGCTTGTTTGTTTGTTTTCAAAGAAAACAATACATGTTTTTAAAAAGAAACTTCATTTTTAAATGGAGAGACAAAGCTTCACTGCTAGTGAGTTCAAAAATCTAAAGAGTTTAAAATGCTCTCTTTTTTTCCCCAGTCAAAATTAGGCAGAATGAACTCAAACCCGTGAGCAGTGCTATCTAGCTTTCCTGGAATGACCCACTTGGCAGGGATTGCAGCTGGTTAAAAGCACAGCTCCCCCAGCCAGCCCTGGCTCTGAGCATCCTGCTCCACGGCAGGGCCAGGGCACCACCCAGGCACAGCAGTCAGGGAAGCCATCCACGTGGCTCTGCTGGGGGAACATCTCTCTGCCCTGGCATCAAGCCTAAGGAGAATTTCAAGTTATTATCTGCTCCTGGGAAGTCCCTGTGCCCTCCCTGGCACTCCATCACTCCAAGCCAAGCTACTCCAAACCTCCCCCGAGAGACTCCAATTTCTCTTGTAAAACAAGGACGTGGCAACTTTGGAGAATTCATTTCAGAAAAGAAAGGAAAAAACCAACCCAACCCCCAGAGTGCTACAGAGCTCCAGGATTTGTCACCTGGAAATTTATTCCTTCCCTCCACAGTGTCCTTTTGAGAGGCTCCCACTGTGACAGAGCAGAGCAGGAGCAGATGTATTTTATGGCATTGGGACCAAAGGGCTCCTCTGTGCTGGATGGAGCCATCATTTAGACACATCTGAAGCTGCTGTGAAGGTCCTTTGCAGTCCTTCATCACCTCCCATCACCTTCAGTCAGAAAAGGTGAGAGGACTGGGAATGCAGCCCAAAGAGCAAATAGAGGCCTGAGGAACAAATACAACCCCAAAGCCATCTAAAGGGGACAAAGTGTGTTATTTTCCAGCTTGTTTAGCTCAAATCCACCCCAGGCAGCTCTGACACCAGAGCACAAAGGTCCTGCAGCAGCCCATGAGCTGCTGCTCACACCCAACCCCCGAGCTGGGATAACAGTGCTCCCATCCCTCTGGAGGAGCCTGTGGCAGGCAGGGCCCCCTGGCATTTACCACTCTCAGCAAGCAGAGGTGCCCAGGGAACTGAGGGGAGATTGTCCAAATGGCACAGATAGAATAAGTTCAGCTTCCATATTCTCGTCCCGCATTCCTGTTCCGCCAGGAAACGTGTGCACAGTTATTTAACCTGTCAGGTTAATGCACTGCACTCACCAGGGAAAAACCTCTCAGGCAATTAAGTGGTAGCAACGTGAAAGTTGCAAATTCGGGCCTTTGCCTTGAATTCCTGCAGTGATCCATTACCCTGACGGACTGGAGGAGTGACAAATGCTCTCACTGGCACCAAGTGCTGTGGCAAAGGGTGGGAGTCTGGAGCCAAAACCACCTGAGACCAAACCAGGGCTGCTCTGACGCACCCGGAGAAGCTGTAGCTGCCCCAGCCCTGGAAGTGTCCAAGGCCAGGTTGGATGGGCTTGGAGCAAACTGGGACAGTGGGAGGTGTCCCTGCCCATGGCAGGGGGGGGACTGGATGGGCTTTCAGGTCCCTTCCAAGTAAACCATTATAGGATTTTTTGATTCCATGACTTTGTGTCTCCAGCCTCACGCCAGATCCTGTGCTGTGAGATGATCAACATGCTCATCTTGCTCTGATCAAAGGTTGGGACATCAAGGCCATCCACCCACTGTGGAGTGACTCCCAACAGCACAAGCACTCTACAGCACTATCATGTGATGGTTTTTCCTGGGAATCCCACTCCTAAGTCACAGATGTGGCACAGGGGTCAGGCCACATCCCAGGACGCTCCAGCTCCCGGCAGCCGGAGGGCAGGCGGATGGAGCCAGCTGGGTGGCAGCTGACAGCACACAGGAGCAGGGAAGAGAGTCTCAAAAATATCCTGGCTGCCTTCCTTCCCCCCCCGCCAGCTCCTGTGCTGCTCCGGAGCAGATCCCCAGGAGGGTTCTCCAGGCTGGAGCAGTCACGCGCTAAATTGGTCGGGGCATTAAACCCCCAGCGCTGGTATTTAAGGGTAATGGATGTATCTGGTAATCAAAGTGTTGCTTCAGTATCCATGGATACCCACGATTATGTGGTATTTGGATTCTGGTACAACACTAAGTACATTATTCTGCTTCCCTGAAATTCTCCAGGAGCTATTTTTCTTATCACCACTTAATTGGATTATCAGGTAGCAAAAGAGACACTTTAACACTTTTTCAGCTGATTTATCTGCAGAGATCCTCTTTTGGAGGGGGGGGAATTACTTTTAGCAACACTGAAAACATCACAAAGTTATGTTGTTGCTGCTGATTATTAAAAGGAACTCTCAATTAATTTGATTAATATGTTACTTTAAAATTAGCAGCTGCCAGGAGCTGCCTCCTGGATGTTTATTAAAGTTATGGGAACAACAGACAAAGCCTTTGGCATTGCATGGCTCGGCACAGCTCATCCTCCACTGGCAAGGATTTGAGGACCTTTCTCGCTGCTCATCAGCACAGAAAACATCCCCAAACTAGGATTTTAACAAAGGCTTATTGGGAAGCATGGGAAAAGATCAGGTTAAGTACAGATGGCAACTAGAATTTTAATCTAAACAATAAAAACAAGAAGTCTTCAAGTGTGGAGGATTTCTGACCCCTCAGAAAGACCCTGCCAGGGAGCTGCTGTGGTCCCACGATGATCCAACAAGCAGGACCCCCCATCACACAGGGGGAAATACAGTTTAACCTCAGCTTGGGGCAGGCAAAGGAGAGGAATTAACTGGGGAAGAAACAAAATAAACCTCAAAGGCACATAGTGGGGTTTTTTCACTGCTATGTACGTTTTTTATGTCACTGCTGGGCTCTGGCATATCCTTCTATACCCTGCATATACAATTTATGAGCTGCAATGAATTTTACTTGTGAACCTCATATATTCTGCAGACAGGAAACTAATGGCAGTAACACTGAAGACTGAGTCAGAGAAGTCAGTACTCTCCCCAAGTGAAAACTCCAATTCCACAACTGAGGATATTTCCCTGATAAAGCAGAGTCACAGCCCAAAGGAACTGGAACGACACAGATTATTTGATACTCTTGAAATGCAGCCGGGCTGGCAGCTTGTTTGGCATCAAACTCCTCAGCAGGGAGAGAGAACTGTTCAAAGAGCTGACACAAAACCACCAAATCTTCAAGGAACAGTCACTGGGAAGTCAATACATGACTCACACCTTTAGAGCAGAGCAGGAGCCTCTGTGGCAGGGAGGGGGTAGAGGTGGGGTTTTGTTATATGAGGGAGTTCACATTTCAGTAAAACCTAGAATAAACCTCTCCATGTCCATGCTGCAGGACTGGTCCTCAGCCTCTTGCAAGAAATAAATCAGATTTTCAGTAAATCACTCTAATGTAGGAAAGCTTCCAGTGCCATTCCCAAAGCTGCAGATTCCCAGCACACCAACCTGGATCTCTGATATTCCCCTGTCCCATTGGGGCACAAGGTGCCACCAGTGTGGAAGTTCACCAGGGATGGGTTGGGGTCATCAGAACACTCCAGAGGAAAGATCCCAAGCATTTATCTGACAGCTCCAGCCCTGCTCCATCTTCCCAGGAAAGCTGGGATGCAGAGCCCAGAGGAGACCCCAGTGTGATCCAGCACCAGCTCTGCCTGAGGCACTACAAAGGGATTTTAATCTGTGGAAATCAGCTGGTTGGTAGAAAAGTTCCTGCCATCCCATGCAGCCAGAAATGGAAATAAATTAATTTATTCTGACCCCCAAAATTAAAACACAGCAAGGCACATTCAAACACAACTGGCTGGATTTCATTCTACCTGGATTTGCTGGGCCAAATCAGCACAGAATATTCAGAATCCTCAGGAAAAAAGAGCTTCAAGTTAAAGAAATGGCTAATAGAGAGATCTAGAAATGTCACCTGGGTCCTTGTCTCCAAAATCAAAGTTCTAACAAGACTCTGGATTGGACTGTTGGGTCATTACCAGGAACAGTTAATATCCTTAATCTCCTGCTTACCAAGAGCTACAAAGTTCCTGCTTATGCCAATAAAAGAAGTTTACAACTGCCCTGATCTGCAGATGGGCTCAAATTTAAATTACATCTCCATAGTATCAGAATTCAATTGTAAAAATGAAAAGTGCACCAATAATAAAATTACATTAAAACATGAAACTACAACAAGTTATCCAAGAGAAGGATCCCTGTGGATACCAAACAGCTTTAACTCAGAAACTTTCTACACATGAAGAATCTACTGAATCATTTTGGAATTTTATTTTTGCTAATCTTGTTTATTGTTTCATTTTTTCACATTAACCCTCATCATAACCCAACACCAGAACACCTAAACTGATACAGAAGACTAATATTTCTAGTATGTAATTCGTTAATGCTTAATTCCATTGTGTCAGACCTTTGCTGCATGTTTAATGACATTCCTGGTGCGTTTTATCACCTCAAAATTGTCCTTTATTATGGCAGTTACACTCCAGCAATATACAAAAAATTAAGACTCTCTCTGGAACACCAAATTAAATTATAAGAATGGTATGGGATCACTTTGAAAGATTTAGAAAAGCTCTGTTTGCTAGAGAGAAAATGAAGAAAATTAAGATACCCTGTTAGACCCAGAGCCACCGGGGCTTGGGAATGTGTGTGGGAACAGGAGAGATTTTTGCAACAGGAGGAACTTGGGATTTATTGGCTTCCTAAAATCTGTGCTATAGAAAGAAGGTGCACTGGAGCCACACAGTGTATCCATGCAGAAAAAAACAATATAAAATAAAATTATGGTTCAGCTTCAAACATCTAAAACACTTTTGTTGTTACAACTTCATGCCAGGAGTGCTCCAATGAGCTGGTCTGGAGCAGAGCCCTGCAAAGCCTCCAGAGGGGACAAACCCTGCTCAGAGGGACACTGAGATCCCCCTAAAAATGAAACATTGCCAATTTGAAAGGAGACTGGATTCCAGGAAATCAAGAGAGAAGATAACTGATAAACCATTCCCTGTAAGGACCCAGAACAAACAGATTCTCAGCTGAAGAACACTCCTGATGCCTTGAATCATTTCCCTGTTTTTACAGCAGGTGCTGCTGGCAAAGGGAAAAGAGAGACCCCAAATCCAGACCCCCCAACAGAGGTGACAGGGGTGCAATGTGGGGTCTGGGGGACAGCCCTGGGTGCACCTCCCGATCCATGGGATGGGCCCCCCAGGAGTGCAACACGCTTCGTGTGGTCTCATATGGCACAAATCCCAAAAGAACGGGAACACAGGAGAGAATCCCACAGTTGTTACCTTTGAGGTCATTGAGTCCAACCATCAACCAGCACCACCACCACGTTCACCACTAAACCATGTCCTCAATCCTCCCCTTTCTGAGCTGGGTTTAGTCAGCCTAAGCCCAGCTCTGCAGCGCTGTGTGTAAAAATAGCAAAGGCAAAGTTCTCAGCAATGGTGTCAGAACACTTTCTAAAACACATTTGCTTTAGGAACAACTGTGGGCGGTGAAAGCTCTGGCTGCAGGAGGCAGAAACAAAGCCCCAAAAATACCGTGTTCCACAGCAGAGCCTTCAGCCAAGCCATGATCCAAATGAGGGTTGTGCTCCACACAAACACCAGCCAAGGATCTCAGTCCTGCAGCTGGTTCAGAAATCCCCCAAACTGGCACACTCAGAGCCCTGAACTGACATTCCCGGGGAGGGGCATGGGAAGCAGCCCCTGCTGCAGACACAGCTTTCCTCGGGTATCTCCAGAGGCTCCTGATGCCCAAAGGGAGGGAAACGTGGCAAGGCTGGTCCTGAAGGGACACATGGGTATCCTGAAAGGAGACTGGACTCCAAGGAATCAAGAAAGAAACAAAACTGGTAAAATATTCCCTGTTTTCCTGTAAATAAGTGCTGGACAGTGCCTTCCTTGGCACAGCCTGAGGCCGTTCCCTCTCCTCCTGTCCCTTGTTCCCTGGGAGCAGAGCCCGACCCCCCCCGGCTCCCCCCTCCTGTCAGGGAGTTGCAGAGCCAGAAGGTCCCCCCTGAGCCTCCTTTTCTCCAGGCTGAGCCCTCCCAGCTCCCTCAGCTGCTCCAGCCCCTTCCCAGCTCCGGTCCCTTCCTTGGCCGCTCTCCACACACACACAGTCCAACCTGAATCTCTGCAGCTGTGGCTCTGCAAACCAGACCTGTTCCCTGCCATGGAACCTTCCAGGCAGCTGCATCTCCCCTCCAGCACCCTCTCCCTGGGCAGAGGGCAGCCAGGCTCCCCCCTCCAGGCCCTGGATTGCTCCCCACAGGTCCTGGATGCAGGGTCGTTCCAAAGCAGAGCCCTCAGAGGCTGCTTTGGCTGCCTTGCAGGACACGATTTCCTGCCACCCCCCCCACAGATCCTGAGCCCTGGGGCTGCTTGTTGGAGCTGCCTCTTGGAGTTGCACTGTGTAATTTAGGGACTGTGCTGTTCCTGCAGGGACATTTCCCCCCAGCAATAACGGTGCCACCTCTGGGTAGTGAATCATTATAAACTGCGAGCACAAAATGATCTCTACTGATGAAGCTTTTCTAACCACAGTTTAGAATGTTCCCTTGTTCCTAATTAATTTTTTCTTGGAGAGGTAAGGTGGTGTTTTAGCCTGTTCTCAGTCAATGGTATTTTTGTGGCTGTTATGTATCTGTGAGGGCAAGTAAAGACTTGTCAGTTCTTCAAAGAATGAGAAATCTAGAGAGTGGCAATGACACAATGGGAAATCTCAGTGGGAAAGGAGGGAGAAGAAGAAACCTTTGAAATATAATTTTGGAAGGAAACCTGTTTCCTGATTTTTCCACCCAAGAACAGGCCAGCATTTACAGCATGAAAACACTCTTTCCTGAACCCCTGTCAGGCTTGCAAAAGCTCTGCAGTAGATCAGGAACATGGAGCAGGGCTCAGAGGGACTCCTGGGCTGTGAGTCAGTGAGGACATGAGGTGAGGGTTGGGCAGGAGCACAGAACTCCAAGGGAAGCTCCTGAGAGCAAACAGGGGTTTGACATTCACTGCTCTTAGTTACAGAGATCACAGAGTCATGAAGGCTGGAAAAGACCCTCAAGATCAAGTCCAACCTTCAGCCAAACCCCACCATGTCCACTAAGCCATACCAACTAACAGTTTGGTAGGAAGACAGGAGGAAACAGGGTGTGAGTCTGGGGGACATGGAGGGTTGAAGGAATAGGAGGTGGCTTCCATGACATCAGGGCACTTGGGGATATGGTTTAAGGGTGGTGATGGTGCTGTGTTTATGGCTGGACTCTTGAAAGTCTCTTCCAACCTTGATGATTCTGTGATTTCTGTGACATTTTGTTTCACCTCTAGTTCATAGAATGGTTTGGGTTGGAAGGGACCTTACTGACCACCCAATTCCAACCCCCTGCCATGGGACACCTTCCACTAGACCAGTTTGCTCAGAGCTTCATCCAAGCTGGCCCTGAACATTTCCAGAGATGGGGCAGCCAAAGCTTCTCTGAGCACCCTGTGCCAGTTCCTTGTGTGTCACCCAAAGTAAGGCAGCAGATCCCAGCTCATTCCTCCTCCACTCTTCCAGCAGGATGAGGGTCTCCTCCCTCTACACTCGAGCCACCACCGCCAGTCTTTGGGGCACTGCTCTCATTTCCACACACTGTTCTGCTGCTGCTTCCCAGCTTTGAGTGAACCCTGAAATGCTGCTGCTCCCATGGGGCTCACCCTCACACACAGGGCCTGTCACACACATCACACTGGGGGCCAACGACACGAGCTCCAACATTCCTGAGAGAAGAGTTCATCGAGTCTCATCAGCAAACTGCCACTCCATGATGTGTGCTCATATCCCACAGCACCTCAGGAAGCCTGAACAAAGCCCTGAGTCAGACACAGCTGTTAAAAGCACATTTAAGCACATTCTCAAAAGCAAATCATAGAATTCATGGAATCACAGAACCATTTAGGTCGGAAAAGACCTTTAATATCCTTGAGTCCAACTATTCCCCCAGCACTGCCAAGGCCACCACTGACCCATGTCCCCAAGTGCCACATCCACACAGCTCTTAAACCCCTGCAGGGACGGTGACTCAGCCACAAAGAAAGGGTCAAAATATGGTTGAACATTTGAACCCAGAGTATGAACAGACTGAAGGGAACACACCAGTCCCATTCCCTCCAAACCAGCTCCAGATCAGACTTGCAGGTGCCAGCTGGGGTGACTGAGATATCAAAACACAGTTTTTCTGTCAGGTCCCACCAGGGTTTCTGATCAGTCCTCGCTTGCTGCAGCACATTTTTTCCCAAAGGATTCACACCCAAGGTCATTGCTGGGAGCTTCTCCACTGCCCAGTGCCTTCTAGGACTGGAAACATGTGCATTCAGCAAATGGGAATTATTTCAGCAGGTTCTGTTCCCAGCCCTTGGATGGAGAAAGACAAAACTCTGTAATTCCTTGGTCTTTTCTTGTCTTTCTCATAATCCTTGTCTCCTTCACACTGGAGTAATGTTCTTAATGTACTAGACTGAGCCTTAATGACCCTCTCTCAAATGAGTACTAAAAATGCAATATAGTTCAATAAAACCACTGTTGCAGCCTTGCAAAAACCACCCCCCTGCACTACCTGGGGATAATCTGGTCAAGTTAATGGAGCTCTGACACGAGAGGCTGTAAAAGGTACAGAAGTGAGGAGCAAGCTCTAGGGAGGCAGTCCAGGATTGATCCCAGCAGTGCCTTATCTCATGGAAAATGGCCCATGTTATATCACAGTAAGAGACCAACACCCAGGGACTGGGACTGAGAGAGGCACTCCAGAGAGGGAACAGGGGGATGACACTCAGTCAGACAGCCAGGCCAGGCTAGAAGGGGCTTGGAGCAACCTAGGCTGGTGGAAGGTGTCCCTGCCCATGGCAGAGGCTGGAACTGGATGAGCTTTAAGGTCCCTTCCAACCCAAACCATTCCATGGTTCTATGAATACCCCAGAGCAGCACGGGCTGCAGCTCTGGAATATGGATCCTCCAGGAAAACGCCCAGGGCAGGAGGCACCCAGGGGAGGAGGGGGCTGGCAGAGGGCTTCTCGCCTCTGCAGTTCTCCTGCAACCCCAGCCAGGTGAGCCAGACGAAGGGCATGAAAAGCTGAGTAAGCAAAAAACGTGCTTGACCCAGCCCATGGAACCATCCCCACTCCCTGCCTCTGTGCATTCCCTGCACCCAGGAACCTCGGAAAAGAGGTGGAACATGGTTATACCTGAGTTACTCAGCACTGAGCTCTTCATTGACTGTTCTCTAAAGAGGTTTTTCAATGAACAGCCCATTAGAGACAAAGTGATTCTCTCACTTTGGTGCTGAATTCGAGAGGCCCATGAAATATTTGCCAATATTCGGAGTGCCCGATGTGTTTCCCTGAACAGAGAGGGATTGATTGCTGCAGAAATCCTCCCTCCAGCACAGCCCACACTGCCCTGCCAAGCTTCCAAAACCAGCCACAACCTTTAAAGCCTCTGTTTTCCCTTCATCAAATGGAGTTACGGCAATAGGACACTCGGATCTCCGGCAAGACAATTCTCAGGAACACTAGGAAATCTGGCATTCAGAAGACCAGAGAGAGACGACTAAAAAAGGATAAGAAAGAATTAATATGCTGAATATGCCCCTTTCCCTTACTGTGGGGCACTCATCATATTAGTCTCAATTTAATTAAATGTCCTTGTATTATTTGCAGATCAAATTTCACACTCTCCCACCTGCTCCTCCTGACATGCACCTGCAGCTCCAGCACTGTGCAGCCCATTATTCCAACTGGAATTTATTGTACCTCAGGGGAGTTTAGGGGAGAAAAAGCTCCACTTGAGAGCTGCAAACCTGCACGTGGAACTAATGAGTGCAAAGAGGAATTTTTGCTTGCCCTGTAAATCCTGGTGCTTCAGGACGTGACTCCACCACCAAACTCTCCCAAACCACACCAACTCCACCATTCCATGTGGTCTCCTCCTGCCAGAGGCCTGGTCCTGGGAGTTTCAGCTCTTTCAATGTGGAACAAGTGATAAGGACCAATAAATTTTCTCTTAAATTTGGTCTGACTGGTATGAAGAAATTTAGATGATGCATTACATAAACTAAAAATCACTACATCGATGTAACTCCCAAGAAAAGAGATATTAACTGTTACTTCACAGGAAACATCCACTTTCTTTATTTCTAATTCCTTTTGTGGTCAGAAAGATGACCAAAGTTATCTTTACTTGGCAAAAACCACTGCAATGCATGTGGGAGAAATTAACACTTCGATTAACGCTTTTAATATTCAAAATTAATTTCCAACCCTCCTCTCGGTTTCAAAGGTTCATATTAATCATCCCTCCCAATATTATGACATATTGAAAGAGCTGGATTCCAAAACAGTGAGTGAGGAGGCAGCTCCCCACCGCTGTGCTCAGGCTCCTCGCTGGCATTTCACGCTTCCCACTCTGGGAACGCTCCCGGCAGCACCACGGAGAAGCTGCTTCCCCATCACACCTCTCTGAACAGAGCACGGAATTTGCTGCTGCAAATTCCCTTCCTGGGAGCTGACACACAGCACTTCATTTCATGGCTCATGTCTCTGGGCTGGAACACTCAAGGAGCAAAGACACCATGGCTGGCTGGTGACTCTGCCACCTCACAGTCATGGAATTGTGGGGGTTGGAAAAGCCCTCTGAGGTCACTGAGCCCAACCCTTAACTCAGCACTGCCAAGGCCACCACTGACCATGTCCCCAAGTGCCACATCCACAGGGCTTTTAAACCCCTCCAGGGATGGGGACTCCACCCCTGCCCTGGGCAGCTGTGCCAGGGCTGGACAGCCCTTCCCATGAAGGAATTTTCCCAATATCCAACCTGAGCCTCCCTTGGCACAGCCTGAGGCCGTTCCCTCTCCTCCTGTCCCTTGTTCCCTGGGAGCAGAGCCCGACCCCCCCCCGGCTCCCCCCTCCTGTCAGGGGGTTGCAGAGCCAGAAGGTCCCCCCTGAGCCTCCTTTTCTCCAGGCTGAGCCCCCCCAGCTCCCTCAGCCCCTCCTGCTGCTCCAGCCCCTTCCCCTTGGAGAAGATTTGGAGAAACAGCCATGCCCAACACGTTCCAGGCATGGAACAGGCCAGGAACAGGCCCTGCAGGTGAATTCCTGAAAAAGTAGCTCCTTTAAAAGTCATTACTGTGAATTTTGTACCTCCTTGTGCCTTTCTCAGAACAAGGCAACGTTCAAAACCAAGGATCAAAGAGGCACAGCCACGGAACTCCAGCGAGCCTTGTTTAATCCACTTGGTTTCATCTGTTCTACAAACTCCTTATTTTGGGGAAATAAATGTTTTTAATTAAGTTGCCTGGATAGCCACTTAGGCAAGAGCTGACTGTCAAATATTTTGAGCAGCTCCACTTCCCCACGCTGCACGTCCGCACCAATAGCTCCAGGTTATTGTGATAAAGCAATTTGTTGAGTCATGCTCTTTTTCCCTCTATCCAATCTTGATTCCCCAGACAGTGTCAGTTCTCCATTTGTTAATCCATATTTAATTTTTAAATCACAAAACATCGTGGCTTTAAAGATAAGCTTTTAAAACGCCCTCCTACACAGCCTTTCTCACCGTCTCCCGGGATATTGCTGATAACAAGCAAAAATCACACGCTTCAAATATTAATGAAGAAGCTGCTACTGGAGACTGGGAAGTTCAAGGCCAGGTGATTATTGTGTGAAGATGGGATGTCGAATGAAACCTGGGGAGAAACAAGGCTAAGGATGAAAGAGCACTGGAGGCAAGACAGCAGTTGGCAAGTGTCAGATAAGGATCTGGAAAAACACCACACAAAGCCAGAGAACAGGGAAGGAGCTCTGCTCTCACAGGTGGAGATGAAAGGTCCCCAAATTCCTCCATTCTGGGGACACAAAACTCAAAAATAACCTCCAAGCTGCTGGTTTCCCTTGCTTGGAAGGTCCTTGGGGCACACAGACAACGTACAGCACAAAACCTTCCAGCAGCACCTGCCCCACCCAAATCCAGGCAATTATTGAAATCTCTCGGAAATATTTCCCACAGAGCCATTTGTCTGCTTTTGTTCCCAGTGAAATGCCATTGGATGGTAATTCCCAACCCCTCCAATCCAGGCTGAGAGCTGCTGTCCCCTGGGGGCTCCTGGGCTGTGCTGGCAGCTCCTGCTCCCGAATTCTGCCCGGGGGGATGCTGGGGTGGGGGATGCACTGTGGGATACTGGGGCTGCTCCATGCCTGGAACAGTGTCACCATCCTGAACACCCCTGTCATCCCAAAGGACAACCCAGTCCTGCACCTATGGAAGAAAACTCAGTGTTTTCAAAGCCATGGAGGAGCCCCTGCTCGCACCTCAGGAGCACCTCAGGAAAGCTTTTCAATGCAAACTTGATTCCTGGTACACTGAAAGAAGATTTCTATTAAAACTAAAATTACCCTGATGATAAATTTTAATTAGTAATATCCCCAAAATACTAAAATAATCTGATGGAGAAAGAGAATTCCAGCTGAAATAGCAGGAAGTGTAAATCCTCTGCCTGATTTACAGATCTTGGAAGGAAATCTGGAGCAGTTCCTTCAGCCTCTCTTGCAGTATCTTTTATTTTTCTTTAAAAAAAAGTTACACTGCCAAGGATACCTTCCTTTTTTTGTTGTTGATCCTTTTAATTCCTAGCACTGGTTGATTTGCATATGCCTTTTATTAGGGTTAAGGTCGCTGTCACTAGACACCTTTGTCTTTCAGATATCAAACCAGCAATACCTAATTCTGAGCTCCTTCATTAAAAATTCCACAGTCATTTCCTACAAGAAAAAAAAGCAACCTTGGAACAACCTGGTCTGGTGGAAGATGTCCCTGCCCATGGTCTTTAAGGGTCCTTCCCACCCCAAACATTCCACCATTCCATCATTCCAGCTCCGCTGTGGATCTCCAACTGCTGCTGCTTTGGCCTCTGGAAAATAATGACTCTGATCATCCTTAAACAACCACATGGTCACAAATGAGGCCCAGGAGCCTCAGGTCTGAGGTGACTCTTAATTACTGCCCCCATTCCACACATCACCTGCCCTGTCTGCCCCCGGCATCAGTCTGACAAACCCCAGAGCCTGAGGGTGTTCAGGTGACCCTCCAACCACCCCCTTTCAGCTCCATGTCCCTGGAGACCTTCTCCATGAGATCCCAGGACAGCAGGAAAACTGGATTATCAAAGGACATCCAAAGGAAAGGGGGATGGTCCCACCCCAGGGAGGGCAGAGCACAGTCCTCACATCCAACACCAGATCAGCTCCGTGACAAAGCCAAGGAAAGAACTCCCAAACACGTTATAAAATGCCTTATGATCTCTCCAGATCATTGACATTCGAGCCTTTCCCTCCCCACAGGCTCCCAGACAAGAGGTTCTTTTATTCTCTGGTCATTATTTCCAGTGTATTCAGTGGTTTACAAACACCATGTACTGTTTGCTTTCCCCAGCAAACACAGAGTTCAAGGATTCCTGTCCTCTGTCTGGGCTCAGGGAATGCAAATGCCAGCTCTGCTTTGAGGCACCGACTTTGTGTAGCAGAGGATGGTGAAGAAAAAGAGAATTTTTTTGCCACATTTCCACTATATAATAAAGGTTCCCACAGATTTTTAAACAAGTGTAAGAACTTTCTGTTAAGTCAACTCTCCTGAGCAAGGGCACAGCATGAAATCTTTTCAAAATATGCTTTCCTTCCTACACCAGCACATGGATGCTGCTGACAACAGGAGAAGAAAAACTAACATTCCCATTTCTGAACCTGCACATGGTTATCTCCCCATCACACTGCAAAGTGTGAGAGACTCCCATTAATTTGGTGTGGTGTAGGAAAGGACAGGAGGGGTTTGATCCTTTGCACTGGTTTGTGTCCCATTCTGCATTGTCATAAGAACTTCTGCTGAAGCACCAGTTCCCATCCACCCTGTGGGAGGAATGTGCTTCAAATGTTTACTTCTTTCTTTTTAAATAAATAACTGGAATTCTCAGGATGATGGTCCAAAGATCTCCCTGTAAGTCAGTCAAGTGGAGCATCCAAAAAGGACATTATGTCACAACACTCAGTCTCCTATTTCTTAATATCCCCTGATAAAAACGGGTTTTAAAGCTTCATCAAATCTCACCTATCAGATGTTCTCAATAATTTCATTCAAGTTCATTAAAAAGGTATTGCAGTTTATGATAGTGTTTCAATTCAGAACAGAAGCTACTTAAAGGCTCTCACATAGACACTGCAGGGCTGGAAATGCTCTTGGAGAAGATAAACAAGAGTGTGTTCATGCACTATTTATATCCTTATTGGCACCACTGTGGCTGAGGCCACACAAACTTTACATCTCAGCTACCAACACTTCACATCAGGTAGAACATTTCAGATGGCAGGAGCTTCTTTTGGCTTTTTTACTTTTTCCTTCTAATTGAAGGATAAAAAAGCAGAGCAATGGGAGGATTTTATGGTTTAATAGCAAACATGCTGGTGTGGGAACACACAACTTGAATGGAAGGGATTCAAAATCATTTGTACTTGCACATAAAAAAACCAATAAAGTGATTTTTGCACAAAAAACATGACCATTTGTCCAGCAACGTATCAGATACTAATTTTACTGGTCATATGTATAAGCTTGTGTTTAAAAAAAATCAGATGAAATTAAAAATTGGACTCTCTGTGTTATTATAACTTCCCAAACTGCCCATGAAATCCTGGGATAACCATGAGAGGGACATGCACAGTGCAGCTCATGCAGGGCTTCACAACACAGTGTCCACGTGGGATTTCAGAGAACCAAACAGGATTTAATGGCAGATATTGTGAGATCAGCTCAAAACATATTTTGATGGTACTTTCCTTCCATCCCTCTCTAGAAGCAGAGCCCACAGTGGAGGACAAGGACAGGAGGAGGAGCAGGAGCACAGACAGGGTTCAGGTGATGTGACACTGCACAGAACCACCTCAGTGCTCAGGAGTTCACGTGGGATGCCATAGAAAAGGATTTCCTGCTGACATCTCATCCCAACCTCTCTTCCTTTGGCTGGAAGCCTCCCTGTGAACAGCCAAGGTGCTGCAGTGAGGGGAGAGCTCAGCACCCAGCACGGGGGGAAGGTTGTTCCCAGTCCCTCTGGAACAAGCCAACACATTTCACTCTAATTGCCAGCTGGGCAGTTTGAAAGGTACAACTGCCCATTGCACCAACAGAGCAGAACCAAAGAATTAGTCCTCATAATTAGACCACATAGTTCAATCTCCTGTGGCATGACCTCCCCTGCAGAACAACCTCAGCTGCACTCCAGCACCTTCAGGAGAGCAGCCCCAGGCCCCAGCTGGCCCTCCTGCTCCAGCCCCATTTCTCTCTCTGCATTCAGGGGTGGGAGGTGCCCACTGGCCCCATGGGCTGCATTGCTGGCTCAGTCCTTCTCCCTGGCTCCTGTGCACCCACTTCACACGACACTCCTGAGCTATTTGGATCACAAGAGGTCCTGGTGAGGTACCTGCACCCTGGTGCCAGGGCAGACACCACCTGCACCTTCCCAATCCCTGCCAGAAGAGCTCCTCCTCTGCAGAGGAGCTGCCTGACTGCTGACAGGAGATAAAATCCATCAACAGCAAACAGCAACAGGAACATTCCCATGACACTTCATGTCACACCAGCACTGGGAATGTGGAAGAGTCCAGAGGCCTCTGAGTAAATCCATCAAGTGCTCAATTCATCCACCCCAAAAGAGAAGAGCTTTTTGAATCGTAAAGATTCGCAGTAATTTAGAGGGAAGGGGAAATGCCTCTGGGCAGCCAGTCAGCACAACCAACTCACAGACAGAACTGCACCAAAGCTGCCCCCTGATCTGAGCCACAGCATGGGAACGTGGTGGGATCCTTTCTTAAACTGAAATAAAAGCATTTCACCAATGGTTGAAAGAGAAATGGAAACACTTTTTACCTACCAAAATATGGAGTTCACTGTTCTGTGTTTCCCCTGCCACAGCTGAAGACATCACTAACACCTAAAACAGAGCAAAGAGCTGCACTTGCATATGAAATGCCTAAAGACAAGGTGCAGAGATCAGTGCAGGTCAGGTCACCTCTCCCACAGAACGGATTTCAAAGCAAGTACAAAACTTCAGCCCAAGGAAAATCCCTTTTCCATGCCAAATAAATAAGCGTGGGGCAAACATTTGTTAGGAAGAAGAGAAACAGAACCCCTGGGAATTGGGCACTCAGTGTTGGGTGTCGGGGGGTGCAGAGCTGGGGGCAAAAGCCCTCTCGGCTCCACCAGCATCCTCCTGGGAATGACCCTCCCACTGCCACAGCCCAGGATCTGCAGAGGGACTTTGTCCTGGAGTGACAGGACAAGGGCAATGGCTTCCACTGCCAGAGGGCAGGATCAGATGGGATATTGGGAAGGAATTCTTCCCTGTGAGGGTGGGGAGGCCCTGGCACAGGTTGCCCAGAGAAGCTGTGGCTGCCCCATCCCTGGGAGTGTCCAAGGCCAGGCTGGAGCAACGGAAGGTGTCCCTGCCCATAGCAGGGGGTTGGATCTGGACCATCTTTAAGGTTCCTTCCAACCCAAACCATTCCAGGACTCCAATGGGCAGGGGACAGTCCATCAGAAGCTCTGGAGACTGTGTCACAGAGGACACTGAGATCCCAAAGGCAATTCCCTCTCTGCCAGACATTCACATTTCCCCAGCATTTTTACCCAAAGACCAGACAAAATTAAAGTTGTTCAACACCAGTTGAAATCTGACTCTCTGTAAAAGCAGGGGGGCAGCCTGTGACTTCCACAGTGGAGAAGGGGCTGCAGCACAGCCTCTCCTGCTCCATACCCAGCTCCTGAGCCTGCTCCATGGAACAGGGAAGGTGCCTGGTTCCAAAGGACCATCAGCCCACAGCCCTCCCCACTGACCCCCTGAGCTGCAGAGGGGCTGTGAGGAACCCCAGCACCCCACACTCCACATCACCCACAGCACACAGTCAAAGTCTACAACACATTCTTCATATGTTTCAGAGAATATTTGGGCACAAGCCAAAAGAAAAGATGCAGGAACAAAAACAAACTAGGAGAAATGCAGAAGTGGGAGGAACAAAGCAAGCAAACACCTCTTTCAGCACAGATCAGCTCCAACACGGGCAGCTGCAGGTACCCAGTGAGATGCAGCCTGTCTGCAGCTCCATGAGGAACCCAGCACAGCTCCTGTGTGTGTTCACACACTGCCTGCATCAGCTCTGCCCTCAGAGTGGGCTTGAGGTTTGCTCATACAATCAGGTTTCCAAAGCAGAGGATACAGGATCTGCTTTAAAACAACACCTTGTTTGATGCAGGGTTTTTTTTTCCGGGCAGACACTCAGAATAGCTTGAAATTTCTACTGAACCTGGATAGGGAAAGGAACTAAACTAGACAGAAAAAAACTAAACTAGATACGGAAACAAACTGAGGGAGACAGTGACGTCCAGGGGCAAAAAAAGCACAACCAAGCCTTGTTTGAGGCTGTAGCTCTGCTCTGAAGTTGGCCAGGCAAACCCAGGCACTAATCAATACTTTTTGAGACAGATTATGTCTCATTAGGATCTCCTGGTTCATTTGCTGCTTGTTATACTGTTCCTCCCAATAACTCTCAATCCTTTGCAAATGAGATCTACCTTCAGGGAGAATAATGCCTAAAGAATTTGCCCGGGGTTTGGGTACAGCCAACTGCAACAGAGAGCTGCTGCAGACTGCAGCAAAACGTGGCTCCCTCCATCACCCCCGTGGTCTCAGCAGTCCTTGGATGCCCCTGGCATCCAACACTGGAGGAACTCAGCAATAACACCCCCCAGAGCCACCCCCTCTGGGGCTGGGCTTCACCTGGCTGTGTGACAGAGCATCACACACAGCTACCTGTTACTGCCAGTTCAGAGTCACTCCAGGGAGCAGTTCCCAAGCTTCCCAGGATAGATGTCCAACAAAACCACCTCCTATCTCTGCACATCCTCGGGAAGAGCTGCATTAACCCCCCCTGCCATCACTCTTTGTTCTCTTTGCTGTAACTCAACGGGATGAACTGTCTGGAAGTGCTTCCAGGAGCCGACTGCAGTTGGTTGCTGTGGGGAAAGGGGAGCTGGGCATACAGAGGAGAGCTCAGCTCCCAGGAAGTCACTTCTACTGCTTCTATTCCAGGGGGAAACATAAGGAAGGAACGACAATTAATACTGCCAGTGGTTGCTTCTTGTTGTAATTTCAAATTTGCATCCAGCAAAAATAAGTTCCTTGGATAAAACTGTAAAAGTTTTTTTTAAAAAAACGATGAATTCATTAAAAGAAGTAAAAGTGTCTCCTGCAGCCCTCAGTCTCTGGGCTCAGTGCCTGAATAGTCTTGAATCACATTCAATTTATCATGAGATTGTCAAAGGTGAAAAGGTTAAATCAGTGGCACTGACTGTAACTTGGAAATTCTAGTGCATGTATTTGGATTTTTGCCTGCCAGCTGGAATAGGAGCTGCAGTGAGATTACAGCCCTCCTGTAAATCCCAGAATGACTCCCAGGAGTCAGCCCCGTGCTCTTGGAGTGCTTTGATGGGGTAACTTCACTGAGGTTTTACTGCCCATGGCCACTCATGCCTAGTTACAGTCCAGGGGAGGGTTTCAGCTTCACTGCACTGCCTTTTCTGCACACAAATTTTCTCTCTGGTCTTTTCTTCCCTTATTTGGCAGAAACAGAACTCCAGCTTAAATAGCAAAATGCCCATGATTTTGTATCAGGGTTCTCCCACCATCTTAAAAGCGGTGGTTGATCCAGACAGTTCAAATTCTGTCAGATGGTCTGGACAGGAGATGTGCTGGGAATGTAATTCAGGGATCTCCTGTTTCCATGGCAAATCAGGATGAACAACAGGAAGACAAGAGAGTTAAATCTATGGAAAGAAAACATTATGGAGAAAGGAACAGGAGCTGCACAGGATCAGGCCCATTAAGCTGTGAATTTGTACCTCAATAATCAAACCTCTGGCTGGTCCCATCTCTTTGTGGGTACCTGCAGGAGCTGCTGTCACAGAGCTCGAGCTCCTTGGGCAGCTGGGAACACCAAGAGTGCTTCTCAGCTTCTAAATCCCTGGATTGGTGCAGCTGGGAACACCAACAGTGCTCCTCAGCTTCTAAATCCCTGGATTGGTACAGCTGGAAACTTCCCCATTCCCCAAAGCCATCCTCAAAGCAGCCCTCTGGCCTGGGGAGTCACCAGGGATGGGAATGGACTGAGGCCAGAGAGGGACCATGTGGGAGAGGTTTGCTGGTCACACAGGATGTGCTTTGGTGGGCACAGTGGGCATTTGGGCAAAGGTTGGACTTGACGATCTTGGAGGTCTTTCCAACCTTAGGGATTCTATGATTCTATTCAGGTCCAAGCTCAGTTTTCAGGTAGAACCTCCTTCATCTCAGGCAGCTCGTGGAGAAGTCTGTCACACATGGAGAGCAAGAAAAGGAACCTTTCATAATCAAGGCCATGAACAATTCCTTCATCCCTTCACTTTTTCAGTCACAGTTCTTCAGTTGCCTTGACAGAAACTGTCTTCACTAGAGAGAATTTTGTGGAGATTTATGAGGTTACAGTAGCCTGGCTCTGGTCACACGTCTGCTCCACAAATAAGTGTTTAGAGCTGTGGTCAGTGCAGCCAAACCCATCTGGAGGCAGGTGAGGGTTCTGGGCTGCTCACTGAGGGGATGGTGCCAGAGAACCTTCCGGATCACAGAGGCTCTGTAGCACACATCAGAACTCAGGAGGGGCCAATTTACGTCAGATACTGCAAACAGATAGGCTGTCATTACATTTACGATA
This sequence comes from Pipra filicauda, assembly GCF_003945595.2. NCBI lineage: Eukaryota > Metazoa > Chordata > Aves > Passeriformes > Pipridae > Pipra > Pipra filicauda. The sequence continues at coordinate 1,005,005 of NW_024103873.1, forward strand.
CGCTTTAAAATTACCAGTCATCCTAAAAAGTCAATTAGTTGGGTTTCCCAGCCAGGCAAGGGCACTCCATGAGTCACCCCAGCACCTGGAGCCCCACGTGCTGAGCCCACCCACGGTCACGGAGCAGCAGCTCAGCACTGCAGCTTTACAGCTTTGCTGGCACCAGCACAGCCCACAGAAGGCAAATAAAAGGTTTACACCACTCCACGGGAACCTGGGGCTCATTAGAAACCTCTCCCTCAAGTCTGGCTGCAGAATGATGACACAGAGGAAAACTTCTAAAAGTTCAAAATTAGGAGCCTATAAAGGACTGTTCAGTTTGCTCCCCAGTAAGGTTAAAACTTATTCCAGCTGTGGTAAATAGTCTTGATATTCACACCTGAAATTCGGTTCTGGAAACATGTTATTCCTGTCTCTAAACCTACCTGAGGCAGCACCAGCTGGGCAGCTCCCCAAACACCCCCATCCCAACACTGAAGGGCAGGACAAGGCAGACCATTTTTTTCCAGGCTCTGCAGACAAGCCCATGTGGTATGTGAGCACTCCTGAGGTTCAAAACATGATACTCTGAAAAGCTGAGGAATTTTTGACAATTCCTTTAATGCTTCAATCATGGGTTTAGCTAGTTTTACTTCAAGTAGCTCCTTTTCTTAGTTGGCATATCTTACCCAGCAGCTGAGCTGCTCCATCCTTCCCAGGGGACACCCGTGTTACCCTCCAATCATCTCATCCAGCTGCAGACCCCCAGCTTTGTTCTTCCAGGGAACGGGTCCTTTCAGAGCTCAGTCATATCTCCAATTTCTTGACTGGTTTCAGGAAAGGCAGATCATTTTCCAGAGGCTGCAAAGGTCTTCCAAGCCCAACCACTCAGGAAAATGAGAGACAATCTGCAGAAATCACCCTGAATTTCCCGTCCATCCCCAGCATTAGGGCAGTTATCCATTTTTGTGCTACTTTCACACGTCTATTTGTTTCAGGTGAATGACTATTGGTATTTTTACCACCATTATTTGGTAGAGTCTGGAGGAGAGGTGAGGAAAGCACAGTGCTGAACAGTGCCTTAGGAATCATTTCTGGATGAAACACGGAGCCGGTACCTGTGATATTCTCACTCAAAGCTCCTTGGGTTTTCTGTTGATTTCTCCTTGGCAGTGCCACTTGTGACAACAGCTCCACATCCAGGTTGACCCATATAATAATCTTTGTAGCACAGAAAGCACACACCACCTTCCACTATTTTTGGAGACCATAAATGGAAATGTGTATGGTTTGCTTGGTTGTTGTGTCCCTCTGGAGCTATAAAAATCCAATTGGAACAAACGTCCCAGGATTGTCCAATTCACCAGCCAAATTCACAGATCTATTCTTTCTTCAGCAGAAGGACACAGCAACGAAAAATAGACTTATAAATTCACATTGAGGCATAAATCTTCCTGCTTTACACTCATGTGACCCTGAAGAACTTCAGTTACAGGGTCAGTCATTGCTGCCCACAGGGAGGAGGAGATGGAGCTTCTCCTTCTCTCCCTGTCAATGTTTGTCAGTTTAGCAGAAGAAGCCAACATGGTGAGATAGGAGGGCAGATGCATCAAAGGAATTTTAAGCCTTTCCCCTATTTATTCTGTTACCCTCTAACTGTGCTAAATTAACCCTGCCACATGACAGACCTCTCATTTTCCTTTCTGGCTCTCTCACTTGCTTTCCTTGGGATTAAACAGCAGCCTCACCTTCCTGCCATTGCCCAAACAGCCACTGCTTCCAGGGCCAGCCTTGGAATGAGCAGGTCAGAGAGAGAAGCACAGCCTGGGTTATTTGGCTGGATCACACCTGATTTCACAAGGTGCCAGGGCTGCCCCTACAGCCCCCTGGCAGCCCCAGTACAGGCTCTGTGCCACAGCCATTGTCACAGCTCTGTTTGTGCCATCCTTCCCACAGCCCCTTTTCCTCCCCTGGGGAAGGACACAACGAGGCAAAGCCCCTCTTTGGCCCGACAGCCAGATCTGTCCCTGCAGAGCTGGGCCAGTGGGGCTGTGCAGCCCATGGGAGAGCAAAGTCCTCCTCAGCAGTGAGTGCACCCTGCACTGGGGGCCTGCCCTGCCCATGAGCCCTCCTGCCCTGCCCACGAGCCCTCCTGCCCTGCCTGCTGCCCCCTCACTGCCTGCTCCCGTTCTGAGCCTTGCTGCTGTGCCCCAGCTGTGCCCCCCTGACCATCTCCCCCCTCAGCTCAGCACAGCACTGCCTGAACCACCCTCGGGGCTGAAGGGCAGCCCAGCTCCTGCCCAGCATCAGCACAGTCCTCTCTCTTAGGAGTGGAAATCATGCAGAGCTGCAGCAGGACCATGGCAGAGGGGCAGTGCAGGGCTCCAAGGCTCTCCTGGAGAGCAGGAGTTGCTGGAAATAGCCAAACACATCATAAGGAAGGTCATCTCCCCATGGATGAGCCACGGGGTGTCCCCCAAAGCTGCCCCAGTCATCCATCCTGTTCACTGTCCACTCTCCAAGAGTGGAAAAGAGATTAAAATGTCACAGGAGATAAAGCTCCAGAGCTACAAACACAAGATGGGAATGATGAGCCAGGAGCTCACTCCTGGCTTCCAGCTCTGCCTCTGCCCACATTATTGATATTCAGCTCACGAGCCAATGGACATTTCAAAGTTCAGAGGCTCATGTGGAGCCAGGCTCAAGGAAAAGGCTGTTCTAAGCAACCCAAACCCTAAAGACTGGCAATGCAACCAGTTACCAGAGGGGTAAGACACAACAGCAAAATGAATCTTAAAATATAAACTACTGACAAGCTTCAAACCTGGTATTCTCAAATCTTGCATAAATCAACATATTCCATCACTGGGGGAGCCAGAAATGGCACCAGACACCAAACTACAGGTGAGCAGAGTCAGAGGACTGGGAGAGCAGGAGAAAACTTCCCCCATGCCATCACCCAACCACTCCTTTGCTCAGGAGGAGAACAGCCAGAGAGGGTAAAACCAGCCAGAAACAAACCTGCCAAGGTAACGTGCCTGTCCATCACAGTGCCAAAGCTTTAATCCATCCCTGCTCATCCCCGTTCCCTCACCTTGGCATCTCCCATCCCTCCTTTTAATACCAACAGAGGAAACATTTCTCCCCATCAGTAATCTTGTTTATTCTAATAAAGAGCCACTGACTAAAACAAAATCCTGAGAATCGACTGTTGACTCACAACTGAGGAGAAATTCCCACAGGCAAATCTTTTTAGTATTCCAAAAGCGTGACTAATTCAATTAACACCAGCCACAAGATTATGTAAAGCTATGAAGTTATATATCTATATATGCATAGAATAAATGAACATTACTTGTTAAGGAACACAGGTAAGAGCTCTATGGCTTCCACTTGTGTTTCAATTATTGGTATAAAAGCCTGACTGTCCAGAGATTGTTTCCAGATATGTCAAATTTTCATGAACCCTGAGACATACCCACTCCTCAGGTACACCTTTACCTAAAGAAAAAGTCAATGTTTTCACTCAAATTGCAGTTACCAACCCAAACACAGAAGTTTCTATTGGGAACATGACCCACCACAGCTCCACCCTCAGCAGTGCTGGGAGCAGGAACGTGCTGCAGGGAAGGGAGGACTTTTGTTCCACTTTTGGAGAAAAAAAACCCACTTGGGATGGGAAACATTATGGGACCTCTAGGTAATGGTGAAGGTAATTACACCATAATTTTTGCACTCTGCAGATCTGTTTGGGTCAGAAATTCCACAGGCAGTAAGTACAGAGATGTCCTGCTTGGAGCATGGCTTTGGAAAATGGAGCCCACCCTGGGGGACTCCTCCTGGAGTACAGGAGGGACTTTACAGAGGAAGGTGACAATAATAAGGCCCAAGGGGGAAACCCCAAATCCTGCCCAAAACACTAAGCAGGTCCCCCAAATTAACAGCACTGTTTGATGCTTAAACACTTGCTGAGCTTGGGTTAATGAGTTCCATGTCTCATGGAACTCCTCAGCTTTCCCTGCCCTGTCATTTTTATTGCCAGTTTGACTCCAGGACATGCTTTCAAACTTTCAGACATATGTGCAAATAAAATTTAAGATTTGAGTGGGTTTAATTACCTTTTCTTTATTCAAATAATTATTAACTGTTATGGCAGAATTATCTTGGTCCATCAGTGACCATACACATGCCACCCCCCTCTACCCTTCCTTTTCCTCTGTACCAATTCAAACTCTTCTTAAAACTCATGAAAAGAAAAAACTAGAAAACCAAGGAAGTGGAAAGGAGCTTATCCTGTGGATCACCCATGCAAGGAGAGAATTCAGGATTGCCCTTGAAAGACTTTTCTGAAGCCTGCACAAACCCAGAGCACAATTAAGCCCAACCATGAGTCTGAAAACACCTTCTTGTAATTTTTCTTTGTCTCAAAAAATGAAGGTTAAAAACCCCAATCAACCAACCAACCAAGCAAACAACTTACCAACCTTTTGGTCATTTGGACACGAATTAAAAGCTGAAAATGTGAGTTGAAATGTAATTAAATGAATTCTGGAGTCAGCCAGTGCAGCTGATCTGGCTGGTTTTATTCCAGAACCAGAACCCATCGTGACAATCTGGGCACCAGAGGCAGCATGACTTTCCTAACTGGACAGGTCTAAGATTACGAAGAGTTTTCAGAACAAGTCTCATCTTTTCATTCCTGTAAAAAGCCTAAAAATTTCCTGCCTTGACTTTTCCATCAAGCTCGTTTAAAATTTCAGATCAGCTGGAGCGAAGCTGAACTTTTTCCATTAACACACTCTGAGATAAGATGAAGTTCCACATTCACGTCACTTTTGCCTGAAAAATGAACTTACAGTAAAAATTATGTACTTTTTATAAAGGTGTGAATTAGGGCTAACTGCAGCTTGAAACCCAAAATAAAATGTTAGTTAAGCAGCCATCTGGGTAGATCCTGGACTGCAGGGACCAGCACATCCCACAGCACAGGGATTCTGCTCTGTTTGACCACATCTCCTGCCCGGGGGCCCCATGGAACAACCAGACCTTGGCTGCTCTGCTGCCTCCTCCAGGAGGATCTCAGGGCCATTAACTGAGAACATTTAGAAGCCTAAACCTGCAGTAAACTCACATCACTCTGCTGTTGTCCTCAAGGAAGGCAAAACAATGTGGTGAAAAATTTCATTGGTGACTTCTGACCTCAGCCAGCCTTGGAATATACCCCAAAAACCAAAGTCCTGACCCAAACCAAAGCAGAGCAGAGCTGCAGATCCAGCCTCTGCCTCTCCCCAGCCCTGGAGGTCTGACCACACGTGTCTGTCCCTGGGGGACTGGAGCAAGCCCAGGGATGTTCTGAACACCACCCACCATGTCATCTTAAATACTGGGCAGTGGAAGTTGGGGGAGGTGCTCTTTTGTTTAAACATTTTAATTATTATTTTAAACATAAGATAACATCTGTTCCATGCAGCCTGCCAGGCTGGGTGGTCAGCACACGACTGAGGCCACTGGGCATGTAATTTTGATGGAGTAACAGCATATTCTTGCTGCTCACAGGCATCCTGAGTCAGCAGCTCGTTTCTAAAGGTTTCATAATCTGAATAAATTGGTTATGGCAGAACAACACACATCTACTCAGTGGGCTGCCCAGGGCAATGGTGGAGTCCCCATCCCTGGAGGGATGTAAAAGCCATGTGGATGTGGCACTTGGGGTCAGGGGTTAGTGGTGGGACTGGCACTGCTGGGGGAACAGTTGGACTCGACTGTCTTAGAGGGCTTTTCCAACTCCAGTGATTCTGATTATTCTCACAGAAAAATATTGGGTTTGGGGCTTTTATAAATGCAGCTGCAGGATTGTGACAGTGGCCACTCCTAGTCCCTGCCATCCTCCTTCTAAAGGAGAAATGGAACAAGGGCCAGACCTGGCACAGGATTTCCAGCACAGGGCAGCCCATGTGCCTCCCCCACCCTGCAGGAAGAATGACCCTCACCCTGGCACTCCCTGCTGGGGTCAGGCAGGAACCTGGTACAACAATGCCATTAATCCATGAAGAAACAGGGATAAACAGGGATCAAGCTGAAGATCATGGAATCCCAGAATGAACTGGGTTGGAAGGGACCTTAAAGATCATCTAGTTCTGATCCCCCTGGCGTGGACAGGGACACCTTCCATCAGACCAGGTTGCTGAGGTGCTGATCATTAAGATATATCATATGACTATAAATAGACATAAAAATATAAATGAATGTACATCTAGAGAGGTTTGCATTCCATGTACCCACCCACAGACACCTCTGAGCCCAGCTGAGGCAGCACAAGGCTCCCCCCAGGCTTGGACCTCAGCCCTTGAGCCCCAGCTCCTCCCCACAGGGGAGGTGATGGGCTCAGTCAGGGCAAAGGGGAGTTTCTAGAGCTTTTTAAAATCCCACCCTCGAGGGAATAACGAGCACATCAACCTGCAGAGGGGAGCAGCAGTCTGTGCAGCCTCACAGAAGTGTTAGAGCCTTATGTAACAGGCAGGAATAAAAGCTCACAGAAAAACAACATCTTCTGTTCCTGGAGCTGAGCACTGAACACGACCACAGGACTGCCCTGCACAACATTCCAGGCAGCACAAGGACTCACAGCCACAGGTTCCCTGCTCAAAGCTGCTGCAGGGAGGGCTGGAGCCCTCCTGCCTGGGCTGGGGTTTATCTGGCTCCTTTCCCCTCCCTGCTCCCTCCATCCAGCTGCAGCCTCTGTGGCCACTCTGCCCCTTGTTTTTCCAATGCCTATTTGATTTGGTTTAGAGTAAATCATTAGAGGCAGATTTAATTTCTTGGAGCTGATAATGAGAGCAGCTAGATATGGATCCTTTCATTTAAAAGTCTGCTTTGCAATTTAATCAGCCTCCACAGCCCCAACCCAGCCTGGAAGTAATGTGGGATGGTTGTAATGGTGAACAAAGAATAAAAATTAGACAAAAATTAGATTAATGATTTTATCAGAAATACTGAGCTGCTCTCTCTAATCAAGTTTAACTGCAATGTGCTCTCTCAGCACACTTGTGCCTCTCTGGGGAGGATTATGTCTCTGTAAGTGACCTCAGGGTCTGTCCTGTGCTGAGTAATTATATCCCCTCCCTTCCTGGCCAGGCTTGTTCCCATGCTGCAGCACAGGGGCCCTCACCCACACCCAGGAAATCAGGAGAGAAACACCACCATGTGCATGGATTTTCCCATTCCTCAGCTTCTGAGGGAACACTCCCATGGAGGATGTGACATGACATGACCTGCAGTCACTGTGACAGTCCTCAGGGACCTCCCTCCCTCCCACCTGTGACACCAAGGCCCTGTTTGGGCACTTTGGGGTTCTACCCAGTGCCCCTGGGACAGTCAAACCAGAGAGGATCACGTATCAAATGTGATCACACATCAAATAAAAGAGCCAATAAATACCAAGCAATCACACATACATCTGTTCATGTTATTCCTATGCTGGAATCCTTCTCCCAGTGACTGGGGTGCTTTGATGGACACACAATCCTCACAGAACCATAGAGTGGTTTGGGTTGGAAGGGAACTTAGAGATAATCCAGTTCCATCCCCCTGCCATGGGCAGGGACACCTTCCACTAGCCCAGGTTGCTCAAAACTCCATCCAACCTGATGATTTGGATCAAAGGACAGAGAAGATGTAGCTACCAAAAAAGAGGGGCTTCCCACAGGGACTCTGGGAAGCACCAAAGGGGCAATGAAAACCCAAACTTCACACTGCAGTCTTGTTCCTTTTCCTGTGTCCTCCTGACCAAGGCCCATTCTGCTGCCAGTGTATTTCCTTCCTTCACAGAAAACACTGTTTGCATCAATGCAAAGGAGAATGGCATCATTTTAAACAATATGGAAATGAATAAGGAATGGTATCTTAACTGATGACCTTTAAACACGTTTGATTTGGGGCTGGGAGCTGAGAAAAGGAATGGATAGAACCCAATGGCCTGTCTGCTGCAAGGGTGTCATTTTTGGAGAAGAGTTAATTTTTCAAGAAAAACATCGGCTGCCAAAGCAATGAGACATTTACACTTGATAAGGATGTTTAAAGACTCAAAGAGCAAACTTTCACCATTCTACTCTAATAGGATTAGAAATCTCTCACAGGGCTCCAGGAGCTGGAATTCTGCCCTGAACAAAGGAAGCAATGCCCCCGGAGCAGGAGGAGGAGGGAGTGGGTTCAATTTGCACGATTAAGTTACTCAGGTGTGTAAGAACCATTTAAAAAATAACTCCCTGTAAGTGCCAGGGACTCTGCAGCCAGTGGGGCTCTTTGAGACAACCAAACACAAACCCTTTCCTGACCCAGCTCAGCTGCTGCAATTGCAAATGAAGCCCCGTTATTTCCCAGAGCCACGGCCCCTTTATGGCCCCTTTATCCATCAAACCCTCTGTGCCCAGGTTCAGAGGTCACTCACACAACTGGGAGGGGTTTTTCCCAAGTATCACAGACACTTTGGCAGTGGCTGAGCTCCTCCTGTGCCACAGTGCCAGAGACCACAGTGAGCAGCACTTTTGGCCAATTACTCTTCGTGCTTTTCCCGTAATTAATTTAGCCTGGCAACCTTTCTGTCCCCAGCCACAGTGCCCAACACTCACAGTAAGTCATATTGATGTAATGACAGGGCTGATCTTTGTTCTAAACCCATTTTCAAGTCCATACACTGGATCATGAAGAGCAGAAGTTGAGAGGATAATTCATTTTTCTCACTTTGGCAGACTTAGCTACCCAGAAAATGTTCTCCCAGGGTGTTCTAAATCTGGCTCTTAGTTAAAATAATATGACTCTTTGTCTCATCATGTCATTGTCATATACTTTGCCTTTGAATGTTTCAGATTTTGCACTTTTCTGATCCTGTCTGCAAAGCTTTGGTTTCCTTTATACGACTTTTTTTTTATATTTGGAGCTGTCAATCACTTTTACTGGGTTGATTCCCCAGTAATGCTCTTCCCTGTAATTCAGCACACAATGGGATTGTGCACCATGGCAAACACACCTACAGACAACACAGACCTGTTCACCTGGAAACTGGGAACCAGCTGTGCTTCAGGAATCAACATTCCTAGGAAAAAGTAGGATTTTTTCCCCTTTGTCCCTCTATTCTACACCAAGGCTGAGAAATGCATCATATGGGAATCTCAGCTGTCCCACACAAGCACCCTTGGGGGTCTCCTGCAGGAGCCCCAAGACATCCCCAACACACCTCACCCTGCAGAGATGCTCCTCCAGAACAGGATGACATCCTGCATCCCCAAATTCCCAAATCTTTACCTTTGGAGCAGAGAGGAAGAGAATCTTTAAATGCAGATAATTGCAGGCTTTCTACTGAAAACTGAACCCTGGATTGGAGACAAATCCCTTAAAGAGACTCTCAAGACCACAGCCAGTATCACTGAGCCAGTCCCTGACCTGCTGGGGCAGCAGGAGTGGAGAGCAGGGATTTAAACCCTCTGGTGCCTGGGCAACCCCAAATCTGTGCTGGGGTCCCCAGGCTGCCCCCTGCCCTTGCATGGCCTGGTCACACTGTGCAGCCACAGCCCTGGACACGGGTGATGCTGGAATGGAGACCTGGGCTGGGGAGGGATTGTCACAGCTGGATTTGCCAGTGCAAGGAATTTGATATCTACAGATAAAGTATGATACCTATAGAGTGGCTGATTTAAACAGAGAAAAAGAGAGCTCTTCTTGGTTGAGATCAGTTCATGACACAACTGCTTGGATGAGCAAAGACAGATCTGCAAATCAGCTCCAAATACCAGGTATTTTCACCCATGTTTGAGACAGGAAAAATCCTATATTCAAAGCCAGCTGCTAATCCACCTGTGCACATTCACATCCCGAAGAAAAAAGCAGCTTAAGTACTAATGACATCCAAATTATATCTTCCTATCTTTAATGTTTATGATCCTTGGCTCCTTTTTAAGTCAGAGATGTCATTAGAGCCTAATCAATGGCATTCTGCTCGGAGAAAGGCACTCTGAGGCTGACAAAACTCCACAGGTTTGGCTTTGAAACCTGCTTGAATTTGCAAAGTGATGGAAGGAATGTGCTTTGCTTTTCATGCTGGGGAGGCTGTTGAAAATCCTTGGGAAATCAAACCCGACTCCAAACCTGACGTTCTCTCGCCCCGCTGACGTGCGAGGTGGGGCTGGAGCAGGAGAGGAGCTGGGTGAGTGACTGTGGGGGCAGCTCTGTGCTCGCTGCAGAGCTGGGAAACGCTCAGAAGCCAGAGATTAATAAAATGTAATCAAATATATCCCACCAAAGCTGGGGAAGGTGATTACCTTTGGGTTCGTTGTGACGTTGCTCAGAGCCACGCGCTGCCCGCGCTCCCCGACACGGGGCACCCTCAGCACCCAGGGGTGTCCTGCCCAGCACTGACACGGGGGCACAGCCCAGCTCTGAGGGGCAGGGGGAAGTGTCAGCACCCACCTGGGGCTGCCAAGGCCCTGCAGAGAAAGAACACGGTGTGGCTTTGAAAGGGGCTGGTGCTGTCAGGGAGCTGGGACGTTCTCGGGAAGCGAGGCTGTCATTCCTTGGGTTCACTGCAGTGGAACTCCAGCCCTTGCACTTGTTCTCAGGAAAGTCTGGGGGAAAACGCTGCATCAAAGGAACTCAAATGAAGTAGCATTACTGGCCAGAGCCTCAAGAGACACGAGACTAATAAAATTTGCAAAGCCCTCGAAAGTGCTAATTGCCTTTTTAGTGCCTCCTCCAGAGCAGGGACACTGTAGGGCAGCTGAGTGAGGGACCTGCAGAGGGGCTGGGGGTCCTCAGGGCTGCTGCAGAGATCTTTCAAAAGGAAATGTTTCTTTCAAGGAACAGCTTGGGCACTGCAGATTTTGGCTGTGATTTTGTGAGGCTGCTTCTCTGCCTCCCCTCCTGATGGTAATAAATAAAAGTTATTTGATTACAGCAATTGGAGGTTTGAGATCAGTTCGGGCTGTAATGAATGTGCTGTGCTTTCCCGAGGATGAACAACAAAGGAAATGAACTGATTCAGGGATTACTAAGAGGTAAAAAGTCCCAAGTGGGAATATCCAAGCTCCAATTCATCCTGGCTCAGGGTAAGCAGGACACTGTTCTTAACACACTGAGCTGGAACTGGCAGCTGTGGCTGCCCCAGCCCTGGGAGTGTCCCAAGCTAGGCTGGACAGGGCTTGGAGCAACCTGGGATAGGGGAAGGTGTCCCTGCCCAGGGCAGAGGAGTAGAATGGTCTGGATGATCTTTAACGTCCCTCCAACCCAAACCATTCTGATGAGTTGGCAAAAGAGATCCAATTTTGATACCCAAGTGTCCAAAGCCACTTTTGTCACCCCAACCTCCAAATAAACACTTTTTTTTTTTTTTTGATAAACCATCCAGCTTGGCCCAGAGGTGAGCTAATCCCAAAGAGAGCAGCATCACCCCTGGGAGCACGGCTCCTCTGGGCTTTGCCTCTGCTCAGACACGTCCCCAGGTCACTGCACAGTGGCACCAGGGCTGTGTTTGCCAAGGCTGTCACCTCCCACCCTCCACAAAGGCTGAGGCCACAACACTGAGACACAGCCCTTTAAGGCTGGATTGATTTCTGTGTGTGCAGAGCAATTGCATCTGCAATCAATCCAAAGAGAAACCACAAACACTCAGTACTCTGGGAAAAAATCAAGGTGCTCCAGTTCCTCTGCACACACTCAGATGTCCAAATATCAGACTTCAAGTGGCATTTGGTTCTGACATTGAAATAGATATGAAAAAGGCCCTCCAAAGGAATAATAGGAGAAAACTTGGCAAAAGGTACACGCTGCAAAAAAATAAAAGCCACTTCTTAAGCAGAGTCCATGCTATCCAGCAGTGCTATACCAGCAGTATAATCTTAATTAGCCAATAAAAGTTTTTAGACAATCTGTCTAGACTTGCTTTTGCCTGGATATAAAATTGTCTTTAAAAGAAATATATAAACAGCAATGAAAAGTCAATGAAGAGCTGTCAAAAAAACCTCCCTGCTGTTCTGCATCTGCACCCTGCTTTTAAAACATGGGCATTTAAGTGAAATCCTTCATTGTTTAAGTGGAAAAGCTGCTATATTTGGGATCACTGCACTGCAAGCTCCCAGTCAGCTTCACGGCTTGCTGGGGTGGAAGTTAACCCGAGGACATCTCTCCTAGAAAGCTCTGATCACACAGCTCAACACAGGCCTTGGTCCTGAGGAAGCCAAGTCATTATAAATAAAGATAAGTGAGCACAGCCATGTCTGGAGAGAACTGGGCTTGGCCCTGAGTGCTCCCTGGGACCAAGGGACAGCACAGGGGATACTCCTGAAGGAAGACAGTGAACAAAGAGAACCAAGTAATTTGAGGGAAAACACCATTAGGCTGGAAAAGGAACAAAATATAGATATAAGATAAACTGAGAGACAATGAAAGGGTTGATTAGATGCTGTGGATTAGTGAATTAAGGGGAGAAACAAAATGCATCCAGGGAATTAAATTATGGTGTATCTTTAATCAATGCTTAAAGAGTACTTCCTTGATCCCAGCCTGCGATAGCCCCTGCCAGGCTGAGAGCCCCTGCCAGGCTTCTCGCAGCTGCAGCGACTCTGCCATGGGAAGGCAGCTCCCTGAAATGCTTCTGCTTTCTATTTTTCCTAGGAAGCCACTCTCCCTGATCCCAGAGTGGGGCCACCAGCAGGAATGTTCTGGTGCCCAGAGAAGCAGCTCCCCCAGCACGCCCGGGACAGGGAGCTCAGGCAGGGACAGGGAACAGTGGGTGAACAGAGCAGGGAGGGCAGCTCTGAGCTGCTCTTCCTCAGCTCTGTCGAACCCCACAGCAGGCTGGGAGTTCCTCCAGGCTCTCGGGGAGCTGCTGGGGAGCTGAGCCCTGAGGGACCCGAGCCCTGAGGGACCCGAGCCCTGAGGGACCTGTGCTGCTGCTCCCATGGGTGATGCACCTTCCCTGGGCAGCACAGGCAGGGCCTTCCCCAGCCTCGAGCAGAACATGGGATTTCACACACTCATCTAGACCAGGGATGTCAGCTCTCCTCATCAGCCTTGGGCTCTCCCAGGCAAACAGCACCGAGAGAAGCACTGCTGGTTATTGAGAGTGAGGAAACGGCTGCAGCGCGTCCGGCAGCACCCAGGGCCAGCACAGAGCACCCAGGGCCAGCACAGAGCACCCAGGGCCAGCACAGAGCACCCAGGGCCAGCACAGAGCCAGCACAGAGCACCCAGGGCCAGCACAGAGCACCCAGGGCCAGCACAGAGCACCCAGGGCCAGCACAGAGCCAGCACAGAGCACCCAGGGCCAGCACAGAGCCAGCACAGAGCATCCAGGGCTAGCACAGAGCACCCAGAGCCAGCACAGAGCCAATTCAAACCCCCAACATCTGCACAAAATCACAGGATCATTAAGGTCAGCAAAGACCTCCAAGACCAAGTCCAAGCCCTGCCCAAACACCCCATGCACTCTGAACCACATCGAGAAGTGCGACATCTGCTCATTTCTCAAACACAAATGTTGGAGTTGCATTTCCATGTTTAACCTGTTTCATCTCTATTTCATTTACACAACAAAATAAATGCAAAGTCTTTTGCTGATAATTAAATAATTTGTTTTTTTACCAACCTTTTGGTATTAACACCCCAAAAATGCTGTGAACAGGGACTACTACAGGAAAACACCATAATTTGCCATCACACGACACAGGACCAGCCAAGGGATCTGCCTGGAAAGAGGGTGGGGCACCATCAACAGGAGGTTTCTGTTTAAATAAGGGCATTGGTAGCGTGTTCAAATAATGATGACAGTCTCCATTATAAGATTCATTTTAGATTGAAAATATATAAATCTTGAAACACCAAAGGGAAAGGGAGCAGAACAGCCTGAGCTATAAAGTGCCTGTATACACCTCTATACATCTTCCCAACGTCCTGCCTGTACATGGAAACCACTTAAAGTGCAGTATTGCAGCTCATCCTTCCAGCTCAGGTACCCTTTGGATACAGTACAGCAAATAGTACTTCAAACACTGCCTTGATAAATAACTTTCCCAGGAACATGCAGGGGGAAGACTGAGAACTCCATTGATCATCATTCCCTCCCTGCTGTGACTCTGCAAGGGGGAACACACACACCCCCCATTAGAGGGGTTTGCTCCTCTCATTGACCTTTGCCTCCTACACAAGGAGCTGCAGAGGGGAGGGCTCAGACATCTTCAGGGACAGACCAGGGAGTGTTTTGGCATGCCCAGAAGGTCACTAGCAGGGCATGAAAGCCATCTTCCACAAGTGTGGAGGGTTCGGGGTGTTTGTCATCCTCAGTTGTCTGAGGAAGGAGAAGGAATGAAGGAGGCAGGGGAGGCGCGTGATGGAAGAGGCATCTCCGAATTATTTATGTGCTGCTACTCCCCCACGGCTGGGAAAGCTGTTCTTTGCATTAGCACAAAGTGAAAAGGGACTGTGAAGTATGGAAGGTACAAGATGAGGCAATATTTTGTATTTCCTCCTGGGATACAGGATTTCAGTGACAGAAACTGGAATAACTTACTGCATCCCATTATATATTACCCTTCAGATGAAGAGACACATTTAGAGCTGGTCCCAAGTGAAGTCCCAACAAATTCATCCTACTTTGCACAACAGACATATCCCATGGGAAAATCTCAGTGTAATCACACCATCTCTATTTTCCACGGGGAAAGTCAAAATGACAGCAGGGGCATCCTCTGCAGGAGGCTTTTATGACATTCATTCCATTCCTTCAGGAAAGCTGACAACATGCCTTGCACCACACACTGGAACAGGCACAGGAGTCAGGATGGGAGCCAGGATTCACAGGCTCCACATCTCCCCCCAGGAAGGCTGGGAGGCACAAGGGAGGAGCTTGGTGAGAGCAAAGGCACTCGGAGGGAAACCTCTAGGAAGCCTGGTTTCCCTGCCCCCAGCAGAAAGAAGGGAGTTGGGGAAGAATTTCTGTCTTATCTTGCAGAAGTTTTAAGTTTTTACAATCCAAGTCAATTCTGTTCCTGAAATCGGTGGTTTTGGTGTGTTTCCAGCCCACTCCCTTGGCAAATCTTCCTTACTCAGGGATAACTTTCCCCTGCCCATGGCTCAGCCTTTGAACCCCCCACCATTTCTATCTATTTTCATTTTACAGCTTTTCATCTCTCCTTCTCCTCTTCATCCCTCTCTTGCCCTTTCCACGGACCTGTTCCTTTTATTGTTCACTAAACCCAAATTCTCTCCCCTTCTCCTCCCCAAAACACCACCTTCTGCACTTCAAGGGTACCTTCTCCTCAGGCTTCCTAATGCACATTAACAAACTTAGTCCATTCCCAATATTTCCATCATTTCTTCACCCATTTCTCTCCTCCCCAGCAGAACTTGGCTGCAGAACAAACACCAACGCTCCTGCTCCTCCGACTGCACCATCCTGCTGTCCTTCCCAGGAGGAACCATTACCCTTGAGATGCAGAAATCCTGCCAAAGAACAAATGAAAGCACCTGGATTGGGATGAAAAACTTACTGAACCTGCACCAAACACCATCTTCCCCTCTGCATCCCAGGGCCAAACACAGGAGCATCCCCTGGGGGTGTCCAACTTCCCTGGGACAAACAAAAGCTCAACACTGCATTTCTCTGCTTTGGATTAACCAGGACTTCACCACCCACTTCTGTCCAGCTGACCCGTGTGACCCCTCTCCCATCCCAGGAAGGTTTATTAAATCTGGGGGAACATTTTTAAAGGACACTGGTGGTTATTTGCTCAGCAACAAGAATTGCCTATTTCAATTTTATTCTGTCCTTGAGATGCAATCTCCACATGGTCAATAAATGCCATAAAAAGGCAGATATTTATCAATAAAGTGGCTGAGGCTGTAGCAGGAACAGCAGCCTGTTCCAGCTCTCCAGAAGCAGCTGGGTGAGATCAGTGGCAGGACAGGGTGGAATTTGGGTGTGCCAGGATGGGGCTGGGCTCAGGTGCCACGTGAGCAGGCACAAAGGCAATCATCCTCTCACATCTCTACCTCTTTCCTTCTCCCCAGCTCTATCTGATTGATTTTTCCTGAGTCTATGGAGAAGAAGGAATTACTCAGCCCCTGCTGATCCCATCCCAGAATGCCCACCTTGGACTGAGGCTCCTGCTGCTTCAGTGCCACCAGGGGCACATCCAAACCCTGAGTTCCCTGTGCCCAGCAGCTTCCCTGCTCTCCTGAAGGAGATCATAAGGACCCTGTAAAGCTACACCAGGTGTTTATCTTCTAATGATGACAAGAGAAAAGAAAATACATCTATCACATGGATACCAGTGATTGCAAGTTTTTTTTAAAATTCAAATTCTTTAACAACGCACATATATTTGGTGCCAACACTCCCTGTGGAGGCAAGAGAGAGAAGTAGATGCTTCCAAAGGGCAGCTCAGATCTCATCACTCTTCTTTACTGCTCAGGGAACGGAGCCAGCCAGCCCAGGACATCTGTTATGTCTGAGGGAGGAAGAGCCCTCGCTAAAGAGATGGAGATTGCATTCCCAGTGTTTGGATAATCTAAACACACAGGCTGGTGCCTTGAGGGTTTTTGAACACCTAAGCCAGGCAGATAATGAGTTTTATCCAATATCAAGTCAGAAGCCCAGACATCACCTTAAGGACATCCCCCATGCACTGCTTCAAGGGACAGCACTTCCCACAAGTGAGGGAAAAGGCACAGCAGCACTGGCCATGCACACAGTGACACAGTCACTTTGCTTTTCCGCTCTCAGAGGTACCATCCAGCTCCAAATGCAACCCAAACCACCCTCGAGGATCGAGGCAAGTGCATCTCCAGGCAGATCACTTACAATTAAAAGGAAACCCTATTAGCCCTGACAGACTGCAGCACAGCCCAGGCTGCTGCAGCTTCACACAGCAATTGCTCCTGATTATTTTTTTCTGAAATGATAAAACATTCGTTATTTGACAATAGGAAAGAGAATAATAGATTTCACGACAATATTATTCAACATATCTTCACTGCACACCAAAAGGACACAGTCATGAATATTTGGGAAAAGTAGAAAAATGGAAAACACTTGAAGTGTTGGGATATAAATGACTTGATTTTATGAGTGGTTTATGTATTTGGTTTGGCTGTATTTGATCAAGAAAACAGGCTCTCAAGAGATTGAATAAAGGGCATTCCCATCAGAAAGCAGAATCACTGAACACAACCCACGACAAAGGGACAGCCCTGCACTGCAGCCCCTCCATCCCCAAGACCTCCATCCCCTCCTGCCAACACTGACCCCACACAGGAGGGGTCTGCAGGACCAGGAATTCACTGGGAAAACTCCCTGAGCCTCGAACCACCTTCTATCCTCAAATTCCAGGAATGCCCTCCAAAGAGCCAAGACATGCTAAAAACCACATGAACACAAGTGGTTTCCTCAGGCTGCACTTCAAACCCAGATTTCTGGACCAGTCTGTCACCACACAGGCTCAGCTGCTCTGCCTGAAGTGCTGCAGGATTTCTGCCCCTGGATTCTGGCAGAGGCAGATCAGTGAACACTGGCTGTTCCTCCAGCTCAATGAAGCCATCAGGGTGGACAGCACACCACCTTATCCCATCACCTTCCAAGCAATGACTTATCCCAATTTCCATCTGAGCAGTGGCTCTGTTAACAGCTGGGTTTGTGAGCTGCCACAAGGAACAGAGATCAGAGACCCTCAATTTGGGGCATCACTGGGTGATGGGCATCACTCACTGCCAGCATCTCGTGCTAAAACTCCCCTAAAACATCCTGTTTGTTCTTTATTACCATGGCCAACACAATCTCTGCCCAGCACAGGGATTCCATTAACCTTTTTCACCTTCCCTTCTCATTTTTGGGTTCAAACTCTGAGTTATGCTATGAAGTGACTGCTCCCTGCAATGAGTGTTCCAAACCCTTGAGTAGGGCTTCAGTGGATCAAGAGAAAAACTAGAGATGTTTCATTAGCACCAGAATGTAAGAGAAAAGGGAAATAGAGCAGGATTTTCTGGTTGGCACCAGGAATCATTTCTCCATTGGAGACAGACAGAGGAGTCTCCTCTCCCCTCTGAAGCACAGACAGTTGTACAACCCCCTCGTGCAGTGACTCCACTCTCTCCTGTTCCCCAGCACTGATTTGTGCTAATGGAATTCCCAACAGACAGCATAAAAATTAAGTTCTATTACAAAAATGCAGATTGAGGATCAGAGCAGGCAGCTGAGCAGACCTAGAGGAGCCCACGAGAGCTCTGTGAATCACTGAGGGATGACAGAGCAGCTCCTGGCTCTCACCAGTGTCAGTCCCATCAGCAGAGGAACTGAATTAGAGCAGAGTCTGATGATACTCCACGCTGAAAGTGTCACAGAAAGCACCAGGAGATGACTCAGATCACCAAAAACCCACATCAAAGGACTCAGTTCTTCTGAGAAGCACAAGTCAGTGTAGAAAACAAATAACAAAGTTCTGGGAAAGGCTGTTGTATTTCCAATTTTCAGTGGGTAAAGGGGCTTAAGACACTCTTTGTTACAAATAAAAAACCCATAGACAATAATTTCTGCAGGAGCTACTTAATTGTATGTCATTACTTTGTAAAAAAACCCAATGAATTTAGAGAGGATAATATTTAATGCACAGATTACAATGCATTGCAAAACAGTGGTTCATCAGATTCTGGGGGAGTGACACACAGAGTCACAGAATATCCTGAGCTGGGAGGGACCCACAAGGACCATCCAGTCCAACCCCTGGCCCTGCACAGACACCCCAACAATCCCACCCTGTCCCTCAGAGTGTTGTCTAAACCCTCCTGGAGCTCTGGCAGCCTTGGGGCTGTGCCCACTGCCCTGGGGAGCCTGGTCAGTGCCAACCACCCTCTGGGGGAAGAACCTTTCCCTGAGATCCAACCTGACCCTGCCCTGGCACAGCTTCACTTGTCAGACAGAAGGACACCGTGCCCCACACAGGGGTACCCATGTGGACACACACATGGGTTTCAGTACCAAGGGTAAAGCTGGGAAAAAAAAGATCAAGAAATTCAAATTCATATTGAGAAATAGTAAAGAAATACTGTTCAGTAGCACTGCTGGGGAAAAAAAAAATCTACTTGTGAGGGCAAGAAGGACTGAAAATCACAGAAACAAAGAATAGTTTGAGTGTGAAGGGATCTTAAAGATCACCTATTTCCAAGCCCCTACCATGGGCAGGGAACCATGAGAGGGGTCCCCTTTCTGCCCTGGTTTGAAGGTTCTGACCCTGAGCACACTCAGCTCTGGGGTTTGTGTCCCTGAGCACCCCCAGCTCTGGGGTTTGTGTCCCTGAGCACACTCAGCTCTGGGGTTTGTGTCCCTGAGCACCCCCAGCTCTGGGGTTTGTGTCCCTGAGCACCCCCAGCTCTGGGCTTTGTGTCCCTGAGCACCCCCAGCTCTGGGCTTTGTCCCTGAGCACCCCCAGCTCCTGCAGTGATGCCACCCCAGCTCACCCAGATGTTCTGCCCTTGCGTAAGAGGCGCCTGCAGGATCACGGAGACTGAGGAATTACAGAAATGAATATTTCAGAAAAGGAGGAGAAAAGAAGATAAAGAGACCGTCACAAGTGTTGTGCTCTCTGTGCTAAGGTGGCTTAGGGCTGATTCTCCTTCCTGCTCTGCCGAGGCTTTAACGAACGGCACCGACCGAAAGTCTTCAGGAGAAACTTCAGTGCACGAGTCACATCAGCACAGTGCACAGGAGCTGTAATCTCCTTTGAGCTCGTCTTGAGCACTCAGAGAAAGGCACCAAGCTTTTCCAGACTCTTTCTGCTCTAGCCTTTCCAAGAAGCTGGGAGCATCCTCTCCTCAGCGTGGAGATCCAGCCCCTGCCTGACGGACAGGCAGCTCTGCAGGAACAGCTCTGGTCCTGCAGACACAGCTCGTGCTCAGAGCCAGCCTGGCTGGGCAGGAGCTCTGGTCTCTGGGATCAGGCTGGCTCAGGGAGCCGTGGGAAGGCAGAGGGAAGAGATGAAGGTGGCAGACACAGTCTTGCAGCTCCGGGCATCCCCCTCCTCCCCCGCGAGTGCTGCAGCGGGGTGAGGGAGCACCGAGGGCTGCTCAGAGCACAGCCAGGGTGCTGGGGTGTGAAACGGGCCACTGGGGGAGAGAAAGCCTTAATAAATGCACTCCAGATCTTTCATTTATCTGTTAGGAGGCATTCAAGTGGTCTTTTGCTAACGACTTCAATATATATATTTCTTACAGATAGCAATTAACCTTCTGGTACAGATTAATCTTTTTAAAAAAATCAAAGATGAATTAATCTTTGAAATTCAAGTATTCAGTAGTTTCATTAATAATCTGAAATTGTCCTTTAGGTTTTCCATAATTAGACCATTCCCCTAATTTATTAATCCCACAGACTGCAGAGCATGTTTCAAATCTTCATCTCCTGCCACAATGACATATTCAAACTCGCTTGAAGTGCTCATAATAAAAGTCACTTTGTGAAGAATTATTAACTCAGAGGATCAAGCAAAGTCTTTATATGCTAAAGCATATTTGAAAACTAAGCAGGGGTAGCACTTTCTACTCATCCTGAGATTTCCTAAGATCCTGGCTGATCAGAAACAAGTTGGGATAAAACACTGAATTTAGATAATTAGCTCGCTGCAGACTCGAGGCCAGAGATAATAAATGTGCTGGTACCTATGGACTAAATCTTCCTTTCTGCCTAAAGAACCTCATTATGAGCTACAAGACAATTGTCTGGGAGGTGATGACGCCTGTGCTCTGTGGCGTGCCTCAAATTTGGGACCAAATGCCTCCTCCTGGGGCTGCTCCTGGCAGCTCCCCTGGTCATGCAGGGAGAACCAGCACAAGGAGCTCTGCTCCAACACCTCTCCCAGCTCTGCTCCAACACCTCTCCCAGCTCTGCTCCTCATGGCCCCAAGTGCCATATATCCAAATGCTTTTGAGCACTTCCAGGGCTGGTCACTCCACACTGCCCTGAGCAGCTGTGCCAGGGCTGGATAATACTTTCAGTGAAGAGACCTTCACGAACACCCCACCTGACTCTCCCCTGGTGCCCCTCGGGGCTGTTCCCTCTCCTCCTGCCCTTTCTTCCCTGGGAGCAGAGCCTGACTCCCCCCCCCAGCTCCCCCCTCCTGACAGGGGGTTGTGAGAGCAACAGCACAACTCCTGATGGACATCACAAGTCTTAGGTCCCTGGAAAATGAGGTAAACCACCCCCAAACCCCTCTCCCACTCTCCATCCTCCCCTTACCCCTTCAGGGCATGCTGAGTACACCCTGCAAGCTGGGAAGAAGAGGTAAACAATCCCCAGCCCAACCATTTCAAGAACTGGACTCTCTAAGGAAAAAAATTCCTTCTCCTGTTGCATTTCTGTTGCTTCTGGCCCGAGTTTTCCAATTAGTGATGGCCCTGACCAGCACCCCAAGCACCCCATTAATCCACTCTCCTGGCAGCAGCAGGATCACAACCCCATCCCTCCCTCCCACCCTGGCAGTGTCACAGGAGCACAGCTCATGTCACCCTGCTTTGGAAAGATCCTGCACAGTTACACACCTCACTCAGGCCACGTGCATTTGGATCCCTTGAAATACATTTAATATTTGAAGTGCAAATGATCTCAGTGACACTTCTCCAGTTTATGAAGGCCCCTGTCCCCTCTGCTCCCCTTTGACACCACATTCCCAGCAGCTCTTGACCACTCCAATGTTTTCAAACAGAGATCCAGGAGCTGCTAAAGATCTCCCCCAGCCACAAGGCAGGGAAATGAGTGGTGCTCATTGCTCCTTCAGCAGGCTCCTTCCCAACCTGCTACTCCAGCAATCCCCTGGCAGCCTGTTCAACCCTTTCCAGGCATAAGTGTCCCTATGGAGACACTGCCACCTCAGGCACTGGGAAAACAACCCCAAAAATGTGGCACCCTCCACACCCTCTCCCCCAGGCAGGGACATTGCAACGTGAACCCCCAAGGCAGCACCTGGGAGAGGGTCACAACCCATCCCCAAAGTCAGGGAACAAGGTGCCGTTTTTCCACAAGGATTCAAGGTCAGGACCTGTATCTCCAGGCAGCACAGCTCCATTAAACCTCCAGACAACAGGATCTTACATTCCCAGGGTTTTACAACCCCAGGGAACTTGTTGACAGGTATTAAATCCCCTCAGAACTTCACCTGAGCTTTATCTGTGCGACACAAGAAGTTCAGCACAGCCCTAAGAAGCAGCAGCAGCGCTGGGGATCGGATTATTCCTGTTCCAGAGCCTCTGGAAGATGATGCACTATCCCTGTTAGTGCCTTCATCTCCTAGGCACGACCTACATCCCCCTGCATGCAGAGCTGCTGTCAGCAGGGGGTGGGTTTGGGTTTGTGCTTTGTTTTTTATGAAGGATGTGGAATTACATGTTGTCTACACAAACAGCTCACATAATAAATTTAATTCTCCAGAAGGTCTATAAAGTGGGACAATATTCTTCACTGGAGTTTGTCCTTGACACAGAGAACATATTTCGGGTATGATTTTGCAACAGTGGATATTTGCAAATAAAGCCAATTTTAAATTATAATGAACTCTGGCATTTGTCACTTCCTGCTGTCTTAAATCCAACCCCATTTTCTTTAATACCACATAAATATGCATTTGTAGGAACAGACACATTTATGCAAATGCAGGTCCCTCCTGTGACATCAATAGAAGGAAACAATTCCAGATCCCACTCTCCAAAGCCCCTTTCTTTTAAGCACAGGCACTTTCTCCACGTGCTCTGGGATGATGCTGCCAGGAGGGATCCATCAGCTCCCTGAGATAGTTTGGGAGCGAGCTGGTGCTTCTGCAGGCAGAGCTGCTGCTCATCCAGCCTTGGAACAGCCACAGGGATGGAAACCTCCAGTGGCTGCTCCAGAGCAATTCCTGCCCTGCCCTGGCTGGGCAGTGACCCCATCCCCTGAGCTGGGACTGGGTTGGTTTTATTTGAGGCAATGCCAGGGCAGGCACAGGGTGGGAGGTCTGTGTTCATTCTGGGAATACAACAGAGCTTATTCCTGCACAACAACGTCGTGTTCCCCATCAGGCTCTACCCCTGAAGCCTTCTGGAACCTTGCACTTATCACCAAGAATGAATTACAGCATCTGCTGATTTCTCCTTCCCAGCACAGGATCCAACTCGAAACATTTCAATTCCCAAGCCCTTCTGATTCTGGATTGCAAATCAGCTTGCCAAGGATTTGTACCTCTATTCCCCAAAGAGCCAGCTAAAGTCCTCCTACACTCTGGTGTCTCTGGGGAAAATTTAGAGCTCTTTACCCTGAAGAATAAGATACAGGGATGGGGGTATGAGCACACAGCACTCACACCTTCAGCACAGGCCCCCTTCTAGGTTCTGTAGCAGAAAACAAAAGCAAACTGCCAAACTGGAGGGAAACATTAGAATTGTCTCAACTGAACTAGCCCAGAGACTGAAAGCAAAGCAACCCCAGCCAGGCAGAGACGTGAGAGCTGAACAAAGTGTGACACAAACGAGGGTCAGGGCACAGGACCCCGAGCTGGGGAGAGGGAAAAGCTCAGCATTCTCCAATCTCCCTTCTACCCACGGCAACACCACAGGATGCCCTCCAGGGCAACAGCAGGAGCTTGGTAAGGCTCAGGGTTCTCTATTTTCCCCAGAAATGACTGAAAGCCACTGAGGTTTCAAACTCTGAAGCTCCATAAGCAATTCAGGAATGAGAGTATCTAGGAGCCATTGCAGAGCATTGCAAAGAACTGAAGCAACCTTAGAATCAAATGTAAGTTCTAGAAAAATAATATCACATTTGGTACAAAATAACATTCATCACTTCCACAGCATTGTCTGGAGGGGGACGGGCGTTGCCTACCTGCCTCTCTGGAAATTTGCATGAAGGACTCGACTCCTTTTTCTCCATAATTCCCTTCAGATGCCAAAGTGGATACATAATTCCATCCCAAAGCTTTCACAATGTCCACCATTGCTTGTGCTTGGAAGGAATCTGGAGGAACCACACGTGAGAAGAAATCATAGCGCCTGTCATCACTCAACTCTGGTGCAGTTGAGGCATAACTGATTTGTGGGATCTGTAGAAAAAAATAATTTCTGATAAATATACATATTCAAACACTCATGGCACTTCTTGCAGCAGTCAGCTAAAGCTGGTGGCTCCAGCTGAGCTTTGCCTTCACTGTTTCCATCTCTGTTTCTCCACCAAGTTCCCTTACAGCGTACAAGCCAAAGAAACAATCTTTCCATTGACTTCAAGGTACACAAATAAAGTGGTTAAACAATTGAAGACAACTGTATATGTGCACATCCATAACGTCTTCCTTTCAGGCAATCTAAATCAAACACAGCACACAAACCATTGTAATCACTGTGTCCTTTTGTTGGTGTTCTGGTTTTACCAGCAGCAGGTGATTTGGGACCCTGAATGTAACCAAGGTTAAATCCCCACCTGCCATCGCTGGCTGAAAGTCAGGAAGACCCTTCATCAACTTTTGGAGAATGAAGGGTCCTGACTTAAGCAAAAATATGTTTATTTTTTATACTTTCTGATGGAGAACAGTCGTGGAGGTTGCTGAGCATGGGCACCCCTGTCCCACAGCCACAGCCTGGGCACAGTTCAGCTCTGTGCCAACACAGCAGCCATGGCTTTCCTCCTCCCAGCAGAGTGTGACGGTGACTTTTGCAACAGAGAGACCAGAATATTGTTCAGGACTATTTTCTCCTTGATACCAAAGTCCCTGAGCAGTTATTGAGCTGACAGCATGTTAATCCCCAGACCCATTATGCAATTGTTTGAGTAACAGTCTGGGACTGCTCCTTAAATTAAGGAACCTGCCATAACTCTCACTTGAGATGCCACAGAGGGAACAAACAGCTTTGCAATATACACAAACATGATCGTATATAATGATCTGAGCCTTCTGCCTCAGGAAAGGTCAGCACTTCATGCCTCAGCACAAGCGTCTTCTGCATTCTCATATTTTGTCTCTGCAGAGCACTCTACAAGTATTTATTAGCTTTCCTGCCTTCTCAGAAAAATAAACATTGTATTTCCCCAGGATCAACTCCGCAAAGGGCTCAGCACCTTTGATTCCACAGAGATCAGGAGCACAGGAGAGCAAATTTCCCCAGGATACACATTATATCTGTGCAGTTACGTGGACATTTGCAGCTCCTACAGCAGAGGAAAATCAGCCACTTAAAGCAAAATTGGTGCTGCAGATCCAGCAGAGTGAACAGAGAGAGAACTTTGCATGAAACATTTCACAGTGATTAACTACCCCAACATCTGTTGGTATTCAACCCAAACAAACATGTCAACTTTCACAGAATCATAGAATTCCCTGAGCTGGGAGGGACCCACAAGGACCATCCAGTCCAACCCCTGGCCATGCACACCCCAACAATCCCACCCTGTCCCTGAGAGCGTTGTCCAAACCCTCCTGGAGCTCTGGCAGCCTTGGGGCTGTGCCCACTGCCCTGGGGAGCCTGGTCAGTGCCAGCCACCTTCTGGGGGAAGAACCTTTCCCTGAGATCCAGCCTGACCCTGCCCTGTCCCAGCTCCAGCCGTTCCCTGGGTGCTGTCCCTGCTCACCCAGAGCAGAGCTGGAGCTGCCCCTCGGGAGGAGCCGCAGACCCTGCTGGGCTCTGACCTCAGTCTCGTCTCCAGCTGGACACACCAAGTGCCCTCAGCTGCTCCTTGTGTGGCCCCTCAGACCCTTCCCCACCCCTGTGTCCCTCCTTTGGACACTCTCCAACAGCTTTAGATGTTTCCTTTATTGTGATACCCCAAACTGCCCCCAGGACTGGAGGAGAGGCCACCCCAGGGCAGAGCAGAGGGACAATCCCCTCCCTCACCCAGTGATGCTGGGCTGGTGCCCCCAGGGCAGGACTGGCCCTCCTGGCTGCCAGGGCACTGCTGGCAGTGAGCAGAGCTGGGGCTGTCACTGCTGGAGATGTGGATGGAGATGTCACTGGGCAGGGCCGTGTCCCTGCTCTGCAGCTGCACAGGAGCTGATCAGGCTGAAAGCTGGGCTGCCTTGGGTCTGCAGTGCAAGGCAGCAGTTGTCTCCAAAAGCCTTGCCAGATTTGTTTTACATCTGGGGCTCGTGGACAGCAAGACTTTAGAGTGCTCCAGTCACAGAAGATTAAAGAAGTTCCAGCTGAAGCTGCTGGAGGAGCCCAGAGGGTGCTGACCATGGGGATGGATGGACTCGCTCAGCACTTTGCCCAGGGGCAGCAAAGCTGGGGCAGCTCTCAGAGTGATTACAACAACTGATCAGTCCTGAGGCCCTGGCACAGCATCCCAGAGCAGCTGTGGCTGCCCCATCCCTGGAAGTGTCCAAGGCCAGGTTGGACGGGGCTTGGAGCAACCTGGGCTGGTGGAAGGTGTCCCTGCCCAGGGCAGGATGGGCTTTAAGGTCCCTCCAAACCCAAACCAGTCTGGGATTCTGTGATCAGGGTTCTTCATTTTTAATCTACCCGAGGAATGATTTTCAGCTGACACCAACTGCTGTGGGTGCACAGAAAATGCTGGGCACTCCAAAAAAGAGTTAAATTCCTAATTTGTCCATGCCTACGACTGCTGTTGTAAGAAATGACTGGTGACATTTAAGTGGAACATTTAACCTGTTTAACCCACTATTAATTAGACAAGCAACGAGTGCACACCTACAGTCCCCCCCCTCACCTGTACTAACAGAGCCAAGTGCTGCTTTTTTCAGTTACAAATAAAAGAAAGAATGAAATATCAATTTTTATCTGTGGCAACTCTTTGTATTCCAACTTGCCAACAGCAGTTTTTTTAGCTAAAAATCAAAAGGAGCATATTCTGCACTCTTAAAAAACCAAAGCTGCTTCAGAATTGGCTGCATTGCTCATATTCCTTAGGAGACTTTTTGGATTTTAAGCCTTTTTCCACTGTTCATAAATTATGAACTACTTCAGGCTGGAGTATAAAAAGCATATATTGAGGGTTTTACCAACACTTCTGACACAATACATAAAAGGAACATAAACTTATATGTATGAAGGGTAGAGTTTTCCTCCCATTTCTTTTGAATACAGAGAGAAAAGTCTTTCAATGGATGTGAACTGCAGCCATCAGAGTTGCACTTTGTGTGTCAGAGCATGTTGCAGACACCTGCAAAAGATATTTTCCCTTCCTGCACAACATTCCAAATGTCCGAACTGAACACCTGTTTTCATCAGCTAAAATCCATCATCTCAGCCTTTCTTCTCCTTTTTTAACGTTCACATCCAGTTGGATGTGGACAAACCTCCCCCAGACTCAGCTGGAGTCTTTGTCCTGTGTTTTAGGATCCTCCACATTACTGGTGTGTTTTTATTGAGGATGGAAAAACACAACATCCTGGTCCCTCCAGTCAAACCCCAGGGGCCAGACCCTCTCCTCTCTGAGATCTCTTCCCAGGGCTCACACCCATCAAACCAACAGCCAAAAGTCATCCCCCATGGCTGCTCACCAGGGGAGCTCCCAAATCTGCTCCTTCACCTCCTGTCAAAGCTGAAGTGCCCTTGAAAACAAAAATGGATTGACCCAGTTCATCAAGACCCAACCCCAAGCTGGCCAATGTCACCATTCCAGGGAGAATAAGAGGAATTTGATGAGGTTGTTTTGTTTTACGGTTTTCTATTGTTTGCTTGTTTTTTAATTAAATGGATAAATATTTTCTGTCTCTTCACTGAGGTATTTTTCTTTCATTTTTGATAAAATCAATATGCTCTTTGTTACCAATATCTCACATTCAAAACTGGAGTTTAAAGGAGGCAGCTTTTTCTCTCGTTACAGGTTTCCTGTTTTCTGTTCTGAAACGTGTCTGAAACCTCCCAAAGCTCTCAGGAATCCCAGCCTGCTTTCCAAATGGCTCCAGCATCTTGGCAGAAGGGCTGTGGTCCATGAAGCCCAGGGGACCCCCATCCCCCTGGCCCTTCCCCAGCCTGTGCTCCTGCTGTCTGTCCTGAGAGCTGCCCCCTTTGCCTCCCCCCTCTCAGCAGGACACAGAGAACTGGAGCTCTCTGAGGGACCCCCGGGTTTGGCAGAGGAAGGAGCAGATCTCTGCTGTGGGAGGAAGGTTTTCCTCAAGTCTCTGGGTTTTCAGGACTATGGCAAACATCCCACTCAGGAGTTTTCCATGTGCTTTGCCTGGCTGATGTTCTGCTTACAGTGAGGGTGAGTGATTAATGCTGGGAACATTGCTTTAGTCAGTGATTAATTAATGTTAATTTATTTTTAATATTAAACATTATTCTTCATTTATTTCATTTTCTTCTGCTAATGAAGAGCTGTCTCTGGATCCCACTTGATGTCCTGCTCGAAAAGCAGGTCCTGCTTGTGAGCAGCTGCCCCAAGAGCCAGGGCAGAAACGCACCAAGGACCAACTCATCTCTCTGATGGGCTCCTAAATCACTCCTTCCAGCATCAAACATCTCCCAGCAAAGTTTTGGAACAGGGTATTTCAGAGCAGAATCCAACTGAAATACAAACTTCCTGTTCTAATTTTTCATTTCAAGCTCCTGTTGTGTGATCTCCTCATCCCATATCATCCTCCTCCTGCTCTCCCTGCTCAGCAGACCCTTCTTTCCAAACAAAACAAGCCCTGGTGAGTTCCTCGTTGACAGCCAAGTGTCTCAGCTGGGAATACCCAAGAGCCCCAGGGCCAGAGGACAAACCAACTCTCCCTGGAGCTCCAAGAGCTGCCAGAAGCCCTGGGTTTGCTGCCCACCCACCCCACCCCTGCCAGCACTGCTGCAGAGTCACTGCCATGGCCAAGGACCCCACAAAGCACCAAAACAGCAAATAATTATTGCTACTGTGCCACTTCAAATGGGATTGAGTTCGGCTCCATCTCCTCAGTAACTCATTAAGAAGTTAATAAAATGGAGCACCTGAACCCCCCTCACCAAGGACAGCAGCCAGAGAACTCGAGGAGAGGCAATTTCCCCGAGGGCCTGGGCAATTAAGATAATGCAGGAGAGCACCTATTGAGATATTAATGAGCTCCCACCAGGGCACTATTAAGTTCACAGTTTGCTGCATTTTTACTTTCCATTTCCTATTAAGTTTTATGGATATGGTTTCCTGACAACAGGAAAACCCCCCTGGTCTGACAGAGCCTCTGGAGCCCACTGGGCTGGGCAGGGCAGGGTCAGGCCACCCAAACTGCAAACCCTGGACACAACCCAGCTCTGCCAAAGGGAGATTCCTGGAGCTCTGCCCTCGGCTGCACAACTCCAGGGAGTGACCTGATGGATGAGTGACAGTCTTGAGTCTGTTTGGGGCTCGGGTTTGTCACATCAGGATTTAACCAGCAGTTGGTGAAGCTACTCTTTGTTCCCCATCCATGTCCCAGACTGCAGGACAAAGAGCTCCAGCCTCCTGCAAACTGCAGAGATGTGGGTTCGTTGTCTCGAGCTCAGCTACCCGAAGTTTTTAACTGGCCATTTTCTCTGGGCAAAACCCCTCCACATTCCTTTCATTTGCACTTGGCCTTCTGAAGAAGAAGAAAATCTGGCAGGAAGTTCTAGAAATCCAGATATCCAGAGGAAGGTGTCCCTGCCCATGGCAGGGGGTGGAACCAGGTGATCTTTAAGATCCCTTCCAACCCAAACTGCGCTGGGATTCTATGAAAACTTTACTCAAGATGCAGAATCAGAGCAGAGTATGGCTAAAAGCTTGCAGAGTCAGCAGAATAAATCTTCCTGCTGATTCCCACTAGGCTGGAACTCGAGTTCCCACCGTTCCTCAGGACTGACCTCCCTGGGCTGGTGGGATGGCCCTGGGTCTCACTGCCCTGCACCACTCACAGCACGTGGCAGCTGTCAGACATGGGGTGTATGGAACCAAAATCACCTCTGCCTTTGGTTCCCCTCCCTTCCAGCCCTTCCAAAAAGCAAACCCTGACAAATCAGTGTCAAATCAAGGTGTCAGTCAAACAGCATGTGCTCTTTTTCTGCCCTGAAAGGTGCAGACGAAAACAAATATTACTGCAATTCTTGCTCTAGGGCTCTTAAAAGACATGGGAACAGTATTCCCAACACTTAGGCAATGATGAGAACAAATCCTTCCAAAGCACTTTGATAATCCCTCCTTATTATGTCTCAGGGTGACATTTGACACACACAGTGCACTTCACATTGGTTTTGATGCTGTTGACAACGACAAAATGAGGCAAAACAACAAAGAAAGTTTTCATGTAAACCAATTGGAAAGGCAATAGAAAGTATCTTTGTACAGCACTAGAAGGTGTCTGGAGATGGCAAACCTGGTGCTAAGTGCAGAACTTACACCACGAGAGCAAATTCTGAGCAGTGAACAAAACCAGCACAGCCAGAGAAGGGCATTTGCAAACCATTAATCTATTTACAGTTCACCTAAGTTTCTCTGTTTGCCAGTTATTAAAGCCACCAGTGCTCAAACACAGCCCTGTTTGCTCCCATCCCCTCCTCTCCTGTGTTACCCCACTGTGAATTCCTAATGACGTATTAGAGACCAGCACAATCACCCAGAACTGGCTGGATATCTCATAAGGTACAGAAATACAAACATGAAAAACACCAAACACAATTGAGAAACTGAGCCTGGAGCAGACAAAGTGCATTCGATAAAACAGAAATATCTTCAAGAGCAACATCAAGAAAATAAACCCCATAAATGATTCAAGTACATGAATCTTGCCTGTATTTCTGTTGGCTCATTCCACCACACCTCCCCGAGCTGGGTGACTCCATCTCACATTCCCTGCCCAGCATTAGGACTTCAGCCAACAGGGGAAGGTCTGTTAATGTGACAACCAGAGTGTTCAGCACCTGCTGAACCCACAGCAGAGCTCCCAAGCCTCCTGTAAGTTCTAGGTTCCGAGGGAGTTTTCACATGGGATGCCACAATTCCATACTCACGAAGAACTATGGATGTTCTTGACAAACCATCAACACAGACTGGGCCAGGTCAGTGCCTGTGGATCCCTCAGGATCAGGGGGTTGAAGGGCCACAGTGGCAGGAGAATGGAGTGGCAGGAGAAGGAAGGAGTGCCAGGAAGGGCCGTGGGCTGCCAGGACACGGGAACTGCAGGAGCCAGGGGCTGCTTAATGAGGCCTTGCAAATAAGGCCCTTGTAGAATTCCCAGCTCCTCACTCCCATTGTTATAATGGATGGAATCCATTACTGAAACAAACACCTCCAATGTTACTGTGGTTTTCTCAAACAAGTGGCCTCTTAATTGGAGACATTTTTTTTAAAATTAATGTCAAACCTGGAAAGAGCACATGAAAGAGCCCATTTCCAGGCACATAAATCAGTGTTCATCCCCACCAAAACTGTCATAGCACTAAATGGAAAGACATCCTGAATGATACTGGCAAGCTGGGAGTATTTTCCTTATCTACAAGGTCTCTACTGCTTCCTTTTCTAGAATGAGAAAGTACTGCAGAAAAAAATAATTGTAGCAATTAAGGAAACAATAATTACAGCAATTAGTACTGTCCACACAGCTCTGGGGGGAGCACTTTATCAGCTCAGAGAGAAAACAGGAAGAAAAAATCATAAACATGCAGTAAAATGAGAGGTGTCCATAAATATGAACTGTCCCTGTGTTTCATCTCAGTGACCTGTGCCTGGAACAAGGTCTGCTTGTGACAGTGATGAGTTTATGGCATAGCTTGTGTTGTTATACATGAAAAATGGGAGGTGATCTCACCACTTTTAAGTGCTAAAAGATCCTTGGACAGATGACTTGAAACCAGCACCCACAAACTTAATGAAAATTAGTCACAGCACAAAAAAAAAGGATCTTGTCCCCTTGTAAAGCTGTAAATAATACTGTCCTTCTAATAAACAAGGACATAATACCTGCTTTCATATTGTGGGTTAACATTGTCCATTTATAGTTTATTAGGAATAAACTCTTTACTGGAACGCTTTCCTTTCCATCCCTGGAAGTGTTCCAGGCCAGGTTGGACAGGGCTTGGAGCAGCCTGGGATAGTGGGAGTGTCCCTGTCCGTGGCAGGGGGTGGCACTGGATGACCCAAACCAGTCTGGGATCCTGTGATTCTTTCCCAGTGGCAAAAAGCCTCCTCTACAATCAGGTTCCTCAGTGAACTGATTCCAAACCTTTCTAATGCTCAAATATAACTCAGTGAAGGCTTTGGACCGAGCTGTGCCAGCAGCTCCCCTGGCACTGCCAGCACAGAAACAGGAGCCTTTGGGGAGGCAGAGCAGGGCTGCAGCCCCACTGCCAGTGCAGCACACTGTCTCACAAACAGCTGAGGCCCCAGTGGAACTGAGCTGCTCTCGCATTCTGTGGCCTTCAGAGAATTCCTTAAATAAACCCCTCCGGCCCTGCTGCAGCTCGGACACAAAAGCTTCACACAAATCAAAGCCTCCTCCTTTAAGAGACAAAAATATGTCCCTCTGTGCAGCAAAAGACGTCGTGTTCTTTCCCGTCCCCTCGCTGTTGTGTTCCAGCACACCCACAGCAACAGCAAAAATAGGTTCCTCTTGTTTGCAGGTATTATTTGTGTTTGCAGGACCAACCCTCATCAGCTGAATCGCTGATTTCGCTGGTTAATTGTCGCACCTTGGGACTTCTTTTGTTTAAAATTAGTCCTTGGAAAAAGATGACCAGAAATCAGCATTTGGATTTATTCTGCAATGGAAAAAGATTTTTAGATATGCACTTGTCTGATTTGTGTGTGCAAATTCCTCTTTGGGAATAAAGCTGTGTTTATGTAATCATGAAGAAGATCCTTTCCAAGTGATCACTTCTCAGAAGTAAAATTAACTTGTATTTATATTACTCACATTTTAATTTCCCTTGGTTTATCTATATTTTGAGTCAATAATATTAAAGTCAAAATCTAATTTATAATTTTTAATTACTATTTCTAGGCACTTGACATGCAAAGATCCTTCTCTTTATGTTGAGGGAAGGCTGCCTGGAAGCCACCAGATCCCTCCCAGTACCATGGACAGGGGATGGTGATGCCAGGGGTGAGGGCTGGGGATTCCAACACTCCCCCATCCCTTTCCATAGGGCAGAGATTCCTCTGCTCACCCCTGCTCAGGCAGCAAGAGCCCAGACTCCTTCTCCAAGCAGGACGGGTCCATCCTCCCTGGCACAAAGACAGAAGCCCAAATTTTCCCTGGGTGACACAACAAACCCATCCAGGCACAGGGAACCTCTCACAGCTCCGTCCCCCAACAGGAATATTTATCCACTGCACCACAGGGATCATTGGTACTGAAGGCAAAGACACATTACAAGGATGAAACTTCCACAGTTCATATTTTCAAGTGAAATATTAACCTGTTAAGAGTTTTAGCTTGCCCATAAACCAGGATAAAGCTGCCCTGGATTGCAGGTCCTGTGGCTGAGCTCTGGCCAGCACAGCACATTGGACTGTTCCACACTAACCAGAATATTCCTCCCAGGGCACATCAGTTAGAACATCAGTGATGATGGCCCAGCCATTGCAAGGCAAGAATGCACAGCTCTTCATATTTTAACTCCAGCCCTGCTAGATGAGAGCCTGAGAGTGACATTAAACTAATGGATGGGGCTTTGCTGGAGGCAGTTTGAAATCTTAACAAAGCTTCAAAGGATCTGCTCTATTAGGAGCTGACACTTCAAGGCAATTTTGAGCTGAACCCACGTAAGGTGATGGGAGCACAGGGACCCCACAGCCCTTCTAATGGCCACGTTTTTGTAATCAGATGGCACAACAAAGCTGCTTATGCAGCAATACTTGTTCAGCCTCATGCTGGGATTCAAATTCAGCCCACAAATAACACACATGGATATTCTGTCACACTTTGCTCCCATGGCACACCCCAATGTCTAAGGCATAATTGCAAAGATATTGTATGACAGAGAGACAATGAACAAGTTCAGTAGAGACATCCTGTGTTCTCTGAGTGTCTGCTAAGCCCAGATCTACCTTTGGGGTTGTTCACTTCTACCACAGCCTAAGGAGGCACAAGAGATACAACCAACAGATAAAACAGGCAAACAGCATTTCAACAGGAGGAAACCAAGGTCTGTCCATTAAATGCTACAGCCCTGTCCTTGGCACAACAAAGCTTTAAGCTGAAAGATGGTGGATTTCTGTGGAATATTGGGAAGGAATTGTTCCCTGGGAGGGTGGGGAGGCCCTGGCACAGGTTGCCCATGGAAGCTGTGGCTGCCCCATCCCTGGGAGCATCCAAGGCCAGGTTGGATGGGGCTTGGAGCAACCTGGGCTAGTGGAAGGTGTCCCTGCCCATGACCAGGTTTAAGATCCCTTCCAACCCAACCCAAACCAGTCTAAGATTCTATAACAATTCTCTCCACACAGAATCAGAGGGAGACAGAGTGTGAGCACACTGTCAAGATCTTCTAGATGCCAAAAAATATTCCCGTTCCTATGGCACTCAGATTTCCATCAGGGAGGACGTTCTCAGAAGGGTCATTTCAACCATTCGAAGTGCTGAGCAGAGAACCAGAGCCCATTCATGCTCTCTGCTCAGTTCTGGGACACAACAGATTTGTTTTCATCACCTTCCATGTGTACCATTCCCATCCCCTGCCTGCATTCCCAGAACCTGAGAGGCCAGAGCAGTGATGGATGGACACCAAGCACAAACACAAACATGTTTGCAGTGATTGGAGCTCCCACATCCAAATATGGACTCACCAGTTCTAATTCTTTTGAAAATAAATCAGAACCAGAAGATAAACAGAGTGAAGCAGCTTTTATGTTTTATTTATGTGTACACACTGCTCCATTCATCCCAAACACATAATTGAACCTTACATTGTCTATGCATATTTTAAAAGGTTTTTAATCTGCAAGTATAAATCTCATTGATTTTGAAAGTAGCCCGATAAAGACAACAGCAGTAACGACTCATTCAGCAGACAGGCTGCAAGACAGAAGAGCTCAGTAGCACAGCACAGTTTTCTGAAAGTAAGACACAAACACAGACACACAAACCCACCCTGGCAGGAACAAATTGCAGAGTGGTACGAGGGGAAACAATCAGCCCTCAGAGCTGAGTTATCAGGCTGAATGAAAGCTCTCGAGCTCGGGTTGGAGCAGATCTCATAATTGCATTTCTAGGGGAGCATCCGTGTTTATGCTGTGGAAAATGAGGCTGTGATTTGAATATTTATTCCTAAATTTTCAATATAGCCAAGTGTCTGATAGTCAGGGGGAGTCAAGCCTGTGACCTTGCCTTTGCAGAGTAACACACCCAAAATTTGGTGGGGCACATTTGCCTATATAAGTGGTTATTTCTAATTTCACTGTACAGTTAAACTCTGGGCAAGCAGCTGAATACCATAAGGAGCAAACCTGAGTTCCTGTGGATGACTCTCACTGATCAAATATTGTAAAAGTAAGAGTCTGTTCTCATTAACACTCGTTAACACTCTCCAAGTGTTCGTATTAAGGGAGAGTCTTGCAGGGTGTGACCTCCTCCAGCTGCCCTCCCTGGATCCCCTACAAACACCCTGAGAGGATCAGCTGCAGTAAAATGGTCTTTAAATAGGGTTTCTGGAACTCACATCTTTCCTTATTTCCTTCCATGTAATACTGGAAGTATTTCTGAAATTAAACATTTGTCAAAAATCACACAAAAACCTGTAGGTTTGACCTGCTCCCACACTGTGCCTGACTGAAAGTCCTGTTGGAGCTCCAGCTGTCTTGGCTTGGATTGGCACCTTATCAAAAGGTTGAGACAAGAGAAAAACTGTGGATTAAAAAGAACATCAATCAGGATGAGACTCAATGCACAGAGCTGATTATCCCATGTACAGGTGAGTCCTCCTTGCTGTTCTAAACTGATTCCAACAATGGCCAGAGACAAGGGATGGACTAAATGAACTCAAGGATAAAATCTAAATTATCCATTCTTTCTTTTCCTTTTCTTTTTTTTTTTTTTCACTAGCACAAATGATCTTCTTTTGCATTATGAAATCCAGAAGATAATTTCAGAGCATTTAAATTTTGGTGGCAGCCAGTACATACAGCACAGAGCTCTTTCCTACAGCAAGGGAACAATACTGTGTGTGGGGAAGAGCACAACTGTGTGTTTTTATCTCATAGCCCTTACAAACAGTGTGGACAACAGAGAATTCCTATCTGGTATTTTAGCAAAGATATAAATATATTCTCAGTGTCACATAAATGAAGATTTTGCTCCAGGTAAGAACAGCCCTTGCAGGACCTATTTTCAGGTGTTCATTAGTGCTGAAGAGACAGCCCAGGACACTGGAGTTTGCCTCTGGAACCAAATCCCTGACAACCTGTTTGTGGCTCTGTATTCCAAGTTATCACCTCTGCTGCAGCAATGGCAACTCTACCAGAGACAGGTCTGGCTGTTAAAGCCACAGCAGGGGAAATGTCGTGACCCAAAGTTCACTACAAACATCTGACATGCACCTTCCCAGCGAGGGGCAGCCAACACATGGCCCTGCCCAGGCACTGCCTGCTCCCAACACTTCTCCCTGCTGTGAGTCCTCACGTTCCCACACTGCCAGACTGGCCCCTGCACCTCTGTTCCCTCTGCTCTGCACCAGAGGCATCACTGGCCTGTCTGCTGGGGATGAGCACGGTGCTGAAGTCAGAGGGAGTCACAGGATCACACAACTGCTTGGGTTGGAAAAGCCCTCTGAGATCATCAAGGAGTCCAACTGTTCCCCAGCACAGCCAAGGCACCACTGACCAAGTCCCCAAGTGCCACATCCACAGGGCTTTTAAACCCCTCCAGGGATGGGGACTCCATCCCTGCCCTGAGCAGCTGTGCCAGGGCTGGACAGCCCTTTCCATGAAGGAATCTTCCCAGTATCCCACCTGACCCTCCCCTGGCACAGCCTGAGGCCGTTCCCTCTCCTCCTGTCCCTTGTTCCCTGGGAGCAGAGCCCGACCCCCCCCCAGCTCCCCCCTCCTGTCAGGGGGTTGCAGAGCCAGAAGGTCCCCCCTGAGCCTCCTTTTCTCCAGGCTGAGCCCCCCCAGCTCCCTCAGCTGCTCCTGCTGCTCCAGCCCCTTCCCAGCTCCAGTCCCCCCCTGGACACACTCCAGCCCCTCAAGGTCCTTCTTGCCATGAAGGAGAGGAGGGACCTCTGGGATGGGCTTGGATAGGACAGAATGTTCCACTTCCCTTCATTGCCCACAGGGTCCGGGATGTCCTCCTTTGAATCCCAGTCATTTGATATTCCTTCAGAAAGGGGAGGAAGCTCCACTGCAGGGCCCTGCACTGACCCAGGGCATGGGGATGTTCCACCAGGGACATGGAGGGATTATATTTAGCCTGCCTTTGATTTTGTATTTTCTTTAATCCAAAATAAACATTATCACAAGCAAAAAGGCCTGTTGTGTCCTCTGAGTATCAAACACCAAGCAAGGTCCTTCAGGACACAGACCTGAGGTAGAAAGGAGAGCAAGGAAATGCAGTGAGGAGAGAGAGAAGGGAGAGGGGTCGTAATTCTGGGAGAAATCTGCATCTGACATTTCTTCAACCACATATACAAGAGTTATAGGGCATAATGAAGTTTCAGCAAATATCTACACCTTTTATTTCCTTATATTTCATCTCTGGCCTTTTACAGAGTGCATCATCACCATCTAATTCTACATATGTATAAATATTTATGCATTATTACAGGAAAAACAGAAGGCAATCACACTTTTACCTTCACTGGTTTTCTTCACCTCAACATTAAGCTTGCCAGCTAAATAATTACATTTCTTCTTATCTAACTTGTGGGAAAACAAATTTAATAACAGAAATACAGCTAGAAAGACGAATACTTAGGGGAGAATAATTTTCAGACTTAAACTTCACAAGCCCAATAGATTATTCTGGACACTGGATAATTACTCGGCATGTCTTTATCGCAAAAGTGCCTGGACATTCTAATTAATCCAAATTACTTTCTAAGGGCCATGTTATTAGACTCATGCAGGAGCAAGCAGATATAGAAATGTTTTTATTTTTGCAAAGGTCTCTACCAGCTCAGTCTCTCAGTACCCTGATGAAAAGGACCCCAGAGCAGCAGCAGTTCCTTCCCCGGCCTTGAGCAAGGGAGAGGAGCCCACAGTGAACTGTGTGCAACAAGAGACCTGCAGAAGAACCTGCACAGCTTGGACCAGGGTCTGCTCTCAAAAATACAAACATTGCCAAAACAGAGAGGGGAGGAACAGTTCAGGTTGAGATTGGAAAAACCCTCTGAGATCATCAAGGAGTCCAACTATTGCCCAGCACTGCCGAGGCCACGACTGACCCACGTCCCCAAGCACCACATCCACAGGGCTTTAAACCCCTCCCGGGATGGGGATCCCTCCCAGCCCTGGGCAGCTGTGCCAGGGCTGGACAGCCCTTTCCAGGCAGGAATTGTTCCAACATTCAACCTAATCCTTCCCTGGCCCAACAGAGGCCCTTTCCTCTTGTCCTGTTGCTGTTCCCTGGGAGAAGAGTCCGATCCCACCCAGCTCCACTCCCCTTCCAGGTCATTCAGTCCCAGTCCCTGTCATGGCCAAGCTGCTGGTGCAGGGCCAGGCACTGCCCTCCTGGGAGCCCAGGTGCCCGTTTCAGCAGTGGCACTGCCCCCAGCACACAGCCTGTGTCTGTGATTGGACTAATCCTGAGGAAAACACACCAACAGACAGTCCCAGTGACTCAAACACCCTGTCCAAGTCCTCACCTGCCCTGCTCTTACCTTTGCTGAACTGGCCAATGTTAGTTCAGCACTAACTTAGTTTTCAGCCACTGCAAAAGGATCTCAGTTCTCTACACCAAGTGTCCTTTGGAAGTTTTATGTGTGCAAAGTTGGTGTAAGTTGCTGTCAGTGTTCAATGTTTGGGATATTAGATGTAGCTGTGAATCAAAGAAAACGTGGACATACAGCCTAAAGTAAGTCAGGTGTAATTTGTTTTCTCTCCTGATAGCAGAACTGTTACAGTAGACTCGACCTGTTATGCCTGCCATGGGTGGGTAGAGCTGGGCTTATTTATAGCTTGAAATGAAGGGAGAAGAAAATCAAGTGCAAATAAAGACACTTTAACTCAGATTCTAAAATACTTTCAAAACAAACTTGATAGTTTTCTTCCTGCAATTCCTTTAGTAGGAAAAATACAGGTACCCTGGAAATGTGAATGGTACCTGGAGGACCTACATATCAAAATTTGGAACAGCTTTTCTCCAACAACCTGACAACACAACTTGAGCTCTCTGGCACTGGATGGGCTTGGCCGGTTCATCGCAGCACCTACAACTTGGCTTAAGCTCTGAGAGATCAAACTAATGGGCTCCCTGGGCAGCCTTGTATTTTCCTAACCTTTCTTGCCATGTTTGACTCTCCCAGTGCTGAGGATCTCGCTGGCAGCTCTGACCTGCAGCTCTGTGTAAGGTTTTCCAGCTGCCCCACACACAGGGCAAGAAGCTCTGTCAAGATGAAAGAGATGGCTCTGACCTTGGAGAGCTCTGAAGATAAAAGGAACAGAACCCATTTCTGGAAAGCACTAAATATGACAAGATCCCTGCTCCATGGAAAGGCTGCTGATGCTGGGAGTCCCTTCTGCTCAGCATTCCTGAGGTTTGGTCCTGCAAGGCACCACTGCACCAGGAGCAGAGCAACCTGTCTGCCTTCAGGAACCACATGAGGTGAGGGAGTGATGGAGGCAGAGCTGAGGAACAGCTGCAGGCAAGAAGGAATGATGTGATATCATGTATTTTCCCTTTCATGAGGCAAAATTGTACACAGAGCATCACATGCACAGCTGGTGAAAACTGCCATTGGCCTCAATGGAGCTCCACAACATCCCACAGCTGGAAGATCTGATGCACAAAATTAACACAGCCATGAATGGTGCTCTGCAAACACTTGTGCATCTGTATTTATCACATTAAAATGAGCCCCATGACTCTGGAGATCACCTCATGTTTATGCATGTGCAGTTTATACCCTGTATCACTGCTGCTCTTTTACCTCTCCCTGAACAGCTGCTTCTGAAGGGAAGTTTATGCAGAATGTGGGGTGTCACATCATTTTGGACCTCTGGCTGTGACAGGCAGTCACAGCACAGCAAATGCAGCAGTGGGAAGGGCCGAGGGAAGAGGAGTTGGTGGGATGGTGGTGATGGGCTCTGGATGGTGGTGAGGGGCTCTGATCTCCCCATCAGGCCCTGACCAGCAGGGCCAGGCTCAGCTCAGCAGCCTGGCTGACAGGGATTAGACAACTCCATGACCCGTGTTTACAGAAGCCCAAAGCCATGGCAGAGGCTGAGCTCACTGCAGGAGCAGCTGGGCCCTTCCAGCTCCAATTCCACAAACAAGGAGAGGGGAGAGAAGATGAGAACAGGGGGAAGAGGAGAGGAAGGGGAGGACAGGGAGGATGGAGAGGGAGAAGGTGCCTTTACTCTCCACTTGAAAATACACTGACAATTTTGACTGAATAAAGTCCCCACACGGATGCTAAATGTCAGTGTGAGCTTTGCCAGGCAAGCAGCAAACTGGGACTCACTTCTCTGGGATAAGCCCTAATCAAACATGAGTGACAAATAAAAGCTCAGACATTTTTCCAAACGCTCAGCACGTGACTCCTGCTCCTTTGTTGCCCCTCCTGCTCTGCCTCTGAGGCACAGCAGCATTTTATCAGGATGCTGGTGGCTTTTGAAATGCCACCTCCTTACTACACTCAGATCTTACAAGTGTCTGTCAGATCCCTCGGTGTCAGCTTCAGAAAGGAGCACGGGGTTTATTTCCTTCTCCTTCATTACTTATTTTTCCAATTCCCTTCCCTCCAGTTATTTATCCCTCCGGAGGGTAAAAGCACAGCACAGGAACAAGCCCCTCGTGCATCCTTCATCAGGATCTGCAGCCTTGCTGCTAATTACTGCAGTGCCAGCCCTCGGGCTGACAGGCAGCTCCCGAGGATGGGGCTGGGCAGGTTGTGCTAACCCTGCACTTCACCCAGGCACTGCATCACACCACGTTTGCCGAGCCCAGAAGCACAGGAATGTTTTTTGATAGGCTGTGTTCTGGTATCACAAGCAACCAACAGGAAAATTAGCATTGTAAAATGGCAACCTCATTTAGATAAGCACCATGTGAATCCATCTAATTTGTATACAGTGTCATTATATGGTCACAACTGAGTGACTCAAGCCTCTTTCTTTTCTTCTGCTTCCCCCCCTCTCCTAAATACCAGTGCTCTGGGAGTATCCTTAGTTAGTTCTGCATTGCTGCCAGCTGCCAGCTCCCTGGCAGCACTAAAGAGCAGGAACATTGCTGTCCCTGGCTGGGGAATGCCAGCTGCCAGGGAGGGGGCAGCAGCTCTGTCCCCTGCCCGGGGAGCCCCAGCAGCCATCCCCTCCTGTCAAGGGTGCTGCCCACCTCCCTGGGCTCCAGCACTTCAGTAAGCCCCCAAAACATCCCTTCCCAAGCTCTTCACAGGGTTTTTTTTGGAGCTGCTGAGGAGCTCCTCAAAATGGTTGTCAGCCCCTCCACTGACACAGCCCCTCCTGCACAGACAGTGCTGCTCTCACACCTTTGGGCTCAGGGGCCACCAGCCCCTGGGCTGCACTGCTGACAAGTCCCCCACATCCCTCCCAGTGCCCCCACACCAGCTCTCAGCTCCCACCACACTGGGAACACACGTGTGGAGCAGCAGCATTTATGGGTTTTGTCTTCCTGCAGACTTTTCATAGCCAGAAATGCCAGAAGATTTTAACACCCATGCTGACAGCTTGGAATCGCCATGTTTAATAACAGAAAGTTGACAGGGAAACTAGATAGACAGGAATCCTCTCCACTTGCACACTGTCCTGGTCCATCTCCATTATTCCAGGCATGCAGGAGATTTGTATCTATCAAGGTGCTTACACCAGTTCCATCACCATGGCATCCCAGAGCTCTCAAGTCTTTAAAAATAGAACTAATAGCATTTTCTCCTTATTTCTCCCTTTCAAGCTTTCAAGAGAAATGCTCGAATCATTTACGGCTTTATTTTATTTATTCATTTGTTTGTGAAAGAGGCTGAGTGAAGCACATCACATCCCTTTCCTGTCAAGGAAAAGGAAAGAAGAAGAGGAAAAAAAAAAAAGAATTTGAAAGGATTGTCTATGTTGTTGTACAAGCCCCAGCACCTGTGGGTGCTCATACTTCCATGGGGAGTGTTTTTCCAGGCTGATCCAGCTCCAGTGGCAGCCCAGACTGCAGCACCATATGCCAGGTGGGATGGGAAAGCAGGAGACAGAGAGGAAGGAGCACTGCGTAATTGAGAGCAATCCTACAGAGAGCCTGGATTAATTAGTGCAGAGATGCAGCTCGAGGAAACAGTCGCTGCAATGCTACTGCATCTTTTTAATCACCTGCACACTCAGGAGAGCGAGGCTGGCACAGACCCCTGGGGCAGGAGAGCCCCCTGCTACCCCAGGAATCCAACCCCAGGGAGTGGCAAATCCGTCCAGGAAGGGGCCTGGCACAGCCCAGCACACCAGAGACGAGTGATCTTTGGATCCCTCCTTCCCCTGCTCTTCTGCTGCCTTCAACTCTTCCCAGGTTGGAGAAGCAGATGGGGGTATTATTATGGAGTATTGGAATTACCTATATTTGCTCCTTTACCTCCCCTCTCAGTGTTTTTGGCTTAATGAGATGGCAAGAGCCCTGCAGATCTCCTGGCAGGGTTCTCTTCACCACTGCAGCTCCTGAAGGTGTCCCAGACACAACCCCAGCCCAGCAGGAACGAGGAGGTGCCCGATGGGAGCATGTTCTGAGCTGTGCCACAGGGAGGGGGAGGCTGTCCTGTTCCTGGGAGAACACAGCTCCTGCCAAGGGGAACAGAGCAGGGTTTGGGGCTCAGTGCTATGAGATGAGACACCACTGCACAGGTTCCTCAAGAGTGGGGACAGTTTGAACCCCATGGGGACTATAAGGCTTTGTATACAAGCAGTGTGTCCCCAAATCCTCTGTGTTAGTGTTCCACACCTACAGATCCATTCAAAACACAGCAGGACAAAGCAACAACCTCCTGGGTGACACAGTGAGGGAGGGCTCTCCCTTTGCTGTCCCCAGACCGAGGGCACCAACTTCCCTGTGCTCACTTTAGAGCTCTCAATGAAAAGAGGAAAAAAACCATGACAGCAAAACTCACTTAATAAGGCAGGAAAATCTCAGTTCTCCCATTGGTACCTTCTAGGACTATGGAAATTAGAGATGGAAAAAGCTCTCTCCGACCCCCTCTCCCATATCTAGGCCAATGCAGAGGAGTATTCCCCAGATCCCGGCTCTCTCCCGCTTACTGCAGAATAATCACAGCCAACAACGTGACTCTGTGCTTCCCCAGGAGCAAACCTCCACATCCTCCTCATGCCCATGGAGTTCAGGACTCCCGTGGATCCTGCCCTGGGATGCCCCAGCAGTGCCCCTTCCCGGGAATGGCAGCGCAGCCACCCCTGACATTCCCGTCCCAGCCTGGGCACCACGGTCAGGGCACAGGTTAACCCTGCAGAGTCACTCCACCCCATTTTGCCACCATAATCGAGCAGGAAGAGACACTAATTAGCACAGAGCTGTTGCAGGAATGCATGAATATTAATGCAACCGTCCAAACTAATTTCCCCAATTACTGCTGTTACAGCAGCTCTATTACAATCCATAAAGTGAGGATTGATATGAAGATCTCTCTAATAAGAGTGAGAACAACTGCTCCTGGAGCTCCATCACGCCTCAGCTGACACTAACAAGGGTAATTTCTTTCCCTGTATGAAATAATAAAAATCTGTAAATATTTTAAGGATAAAAGATGCCTTCATCATTCACTCAAAAAAACCCAAAACATCCCATCCAGCTTTCAGAGATGCTTTTACAGCCATTAATGGGAACACTCTGATCTAGGGGCTGGTGTTTGATTCCAGCTCCAGCAGTGAGGGGCATTGCCTGCCTGCTCGTGGTGTTGCTGGCTCTGCACCTCAAACACTGATGCCACTGCCTTTGTGGGTAAATATTGTTATAAAACACACACACAGAGCTCCTG
Source organism: Pipra filicauda (assembly GCF_003945595.2). Lineage (NCBI taxonomy): Eukaryota > Metazoa > Chordata > Aves > Passeriformes > Pipridae > Pipra > Pipra filicauda. The sequence continues at coordinate 1,049,036 of NW_024103873.1, forward strand.
CATCACACACTGAGAGCTGGAGTTTGTCATCTCCTGCTCCTGAACTCCCAAGCACAGAGCATTGAGCACGGAGAAAGACAGAAAGACCCATTAAACCAATGAGCTGGCTCCTGGTTTGGGATCTTTATTCCAGGTTTCACATTGCTACTCCCCCTCTGAAGTGACTGAGCTCAGGAATTCATCAGTTTGTGAAATGGTTGAACGATTATATGACATGTTAGAGCTTAAATGCACTTTTATTATGCATAAAGCATTACATCTTTGTATTTATTTCCTTTTGCAATGCTTTTTTACCCCTCTGCAAACACTGCCAATACCTGGAAATGATAAAGCTAAAAACTACTGCAATTACAAAGAAATTAAACCATTTCCTAAGGAGAAAACCATGAGATACATTTAGATTACATGATCAACTCATACTGATTCAGAACAAGGGTAAACATCACTCCTACTTCCCAACTGAGGATGACCACTGCTTGACATCCATCACAATTTAATGAACTAGTACCTCTAGATATGCCTAATTTATCAGTTCCCAGCACTGTGAGACACCTGACACACAAATCAGAGCAGCAAGAGCTTCACTCTCACCAAAGAACACGAACACATGTGATGGTTACAGAGATGAACTCTCAGTTCTGACCAGACACCACACCCCAAAGCCCACCTGAACCCCAGAGACCACCACCTCTGCCAGCCCTCACCCACCCACCCCTCACACTGAGGCAAATATTCATCTCTTTTCTTGCTGTACAGGCAAGGATGGGGAGCAGGACGAGGCAACAGCACCTGCCAGGAGACAAGGATCTACTGGGGAACAGCTCCCAGAGATACCACAGCTCCTCAAACAACCACAGCTGATCTGGAGGGTGAACTTGTCTCAGCCCTGCAGTCTTACCTGCAGGCTGTCTGTACCAACTCTGTGCCTGATGCTTCTCCAAGACCTTTTGTGTTTTGGGGAAATGGCAACTCAACATAATAAATGGCAGCACGAGCAGAGGGTCTGAGTGCAAATTTGCTTTCCTGGTGCTCATGAGGTGTAAAAGCAGGGAAGGATTAAAGGAAGCAAAAGCCCACTGGCAGCAGTGAACAGCAGGGGAAGCTGATAAACATCCCCCACCCCAGGCTGTGATGGACCAGATGCAAGGGCCAGGAAATGAGGCAGTGTTTTACATGCCCTGCTGGTCTGCAGCTTTGAAAAACCCCTCTGTGAGCAGCCTGGAAACACACAGGAGAGCCTTGGAGAGGTTTTTTTTCTCTGCTTCCACCTGCTGGTCAGACCATCCTCATTTGCACTGGAGAGGAGCACTGCAGAGGAGTTACAGCTGTGGGGATTTACAGGGATGGGTTGGGGACCCCCCAGCAGGGTCATGCCCATGCCCAAAGCCCAGTGGCTGCACTGGAGCTCTGGGACATTCCAGAGCAGCACAATGGGACATGGAGTAGCTCTTTGTTTTCTAGAAATGCAGCCACAATATTATGTTTTACAATTATTTTCTGAATCACAACACATTCATTGCTTTGGTGGTGTTGGCAAATTCATATGCAAATACTGGACACTGTATTACACATAATCTAAACAGAAAATAAAACTGCAATGCAGCCTCATGACCATGCCATCATTTCTATGGTAATGCCAAGGAAGAAGAATTTCACAAATAATAATTTTGGAGGGTGAAAAACAGTCTCAATACCTTTCAGAAGGAGATTTTTTTTTTTTTCCAGAAGGGACATTGACTGAAAATTGAAAGAGACTCATTAAAATTGTTCCTTGAGATAATTACTATTAATGACTGTCATCCAGCATGAATATTGAATTAGAAGCAAATTCTGTTGTGATGTGCACTCAAGTACCTAAATCAAAATTTTAATGTAGAGCTACTTGCTAAATATCAGCCTTATCTATTGCAGTTATCACCACAGAGCCCCACACCCACCTCTGCACGGGGACAGAGGAGCTGCTTGTCCAGCTCCTGGGCCAAAGGGCTCTGTGCAGACTGCAAAGCATCAAAGCCCATAAGTGATGTCCTTCAGCTGCTCACACAGGCCCCTCTCAGCCTCTGCATTAATAATTTAACAACATCATGCCATGACAGTCAAAGTGGAGCAAAACCCTCTGCAAAGGGTGATTCCAAACAAGTGTGGCACCAGGGCAGAGGAGCTGCTGTGCCCTGCAAGCAGCACCTTTCAGTCAAGTCCTGCTTCCTAGCTCCTTTTTTTATATCAAATCCAGAGCCTCCCACAAACACTGTTTATGTCACCCCAGATCCAAAGGACATCAGTTCCAGCACAACTGGCACTGCGTGGGAGCATCGTGGAGGCCACACCAGTGGCAGCCAAGGACAAGGAGGAGCTGGAGCCTGAGTTTGGGTCTTTTTGGTGAACCCAGTCAGAGAGGTGGGTGCCCAGGATGCAGCTGTTTATAAACACAGCCCCAGCTGTGCTGGGTCAGGCTGCAATGTTTGCACCCCCAGCTCCAAGGTACCTCTGCAGTCACTCATGTAAAGGACAGGGATAGTTTTCACAGAAATTGCCATTTCTTGTCATCCAACAACACAAGATCATTCCTGAGGAATTAGATCCAAGTACCAGCTTTCAAACAGACACTTCCAGCCCAGCAGTGGGAGCAGCAGGTGAAACACTGGATGGATGCTCAGCTCCCTAAACTGATGGACAGGACAAGAGGAAATGGCCTCAAGCTGTGCCAGGGGAGGTTTAGATTGGATATTAAGGAAAAATTTCTGTCCTGAAAGGGTTGTCCATGCCTGGCACAGCTGCCCAGGGCAGTGGGGGAGTCCCCATCCCCAGAGGGACCTGAGAGCCATGTGGATGTGGCAACTGAGGACATGGGTTAGTGGTGGCCTTGGCAGTGCTGGGGAATGGTTGGGTTTGATCTCAGAGGACTTTTCCAACTGCAAGGATTCCCTGATTTGGGACAAGCATGGTGCAGGAAGGGGAGAGGATGAGGAGCAGAGCTTCCCATGCCAGGGCAGAGGCAGAAAAATGCATTTGTTTCTCACTTTTCTTATTCATCAGGGCTGCAGCAGAGCTAATAGGCTACAATTGAACAAAAGTGCCCAACAACAACAAACCAGCCCCATTTAGACCAAAGAACAGTGCTGAAAATGTTCCCACCTGCTTTATAGTTGCCTGTATCCTTTGTCTCAGCTCCTTTCATGTCCCTCTTTCCCACCAAGGACCAGGTCTTTGGTTTCTTCCCCTCAAGGCCTGCTAAGCTTTTCTTTTTCTGGCTTTATCTTTGAAGACATTGCCTGTATTTCCAAGCCTTTCATACTTCTCCGTTACATATCCCTGCTCCATCTGGCACTTGCAACACCTTCCAATTTAGATTCATCTGGAATGAATCCAGCAACAGCTTCAGAAATACTGAAGCAGATGCTTTAAACAATGGCTCTTCCACCTTCTGCACTGATGGAGAAGGAGGGAGCTGCCAGACCCTCCTGCCCTCTCCTTTGCCCTGGAGAGCTCCTCACTCTCAGGGTTGGAGCGTTCCCAGCTCTGGAGGAGGACAGAGCACTCCAACTCGGGCTGTCAGGGCTGTTTGGGTGGCCCTGGGCACAGGCACGTGGTCCTGGGCAGTTCCTGGTTTCCTCTGTGCATCCTCATTCCCAATCCACACCACATCCTCACCCCCCTGCACACAAAATCCCATCTGCTCTCCAGTTCCCTGCCACCACCTCTCTCTCCATCCATCACATCCATTGCCAAATGGCCCAGGTGCCACCCAGCAGGTGGGTCCCCATCCCTGAGCCACCTCTGGGTGCTCTGCTGCCGTGGGTGCTGCAGCCAGGGCAGGGGACAGGGTGTCACAGGGACCCTTCTGCATTTCCCAGTGTCCCTGAGGTGCAGAGGTGAGACTGTGGCTCCCCTCGAGTCCATCCCCCGTGCCAGGAGGAGCTCAGGGCACTGCTGGGGTGTGGTGCCACTTCAGCCCAAGCCTCAGCCTCACCCCCCTGCCTCCAGTCCTGCACAGACTCTTCCCAGTGATGCTGCTCAGTCCTGAGGAGCTCCTGGATTTACGGATCTGTAACCACCTCTGAAGCTGCTGGCTCCACACACACACACACACACGAGGTATTTATCCAAGGCAGCAGTCACAGAGATCCAAGAATATTTAATTTTCAGAGGCACCAGTCCCAGACTTCACGCTGCCCACTGCCTACTCAGCAGATCCACCACAGATTCACTCAACTACCTCTGTTCTCCTCTTTGTTTTCTTTTCATCTTCCCGATTATTGCCGATCATTCCCAGGAAGTTACATCAGTAATTCAAACCAGAGCTGCAAACCTGGCTCCTGGGTGTAATGAGGGTGTACTGCAGCATTGATCTGGCTTCTCGTGGGCTGCAATAAACATAAATCAAACTCCTCATCCTTCCCCCTTTGAAATGGAAACCTTTCAGCAAAGAGCCAACCCCATCCTGAGGTGCTTCAAGTGCTGCTAATTTTCAGCCACGTATATAAACTATTTATCTTCCCTGCAGCTTAAACAGAAGCTGAACTCATTCAGCTGGTTTCAGACTGCCCCTCGGATGCTGAGAGGATGATCCACCACGGAGCACCCCCAGGAGCAGGGCAGCTTCCACTGGGAGCAGTTTGGTGCCACCTGGGACACCCGGGCTGGGCAAGGGCCTGGCTGGGTGGGATTTCACAGCCAGTCAGGAACCCTGCAAGTGTCTCCATAAACGTGCCCCCCTGTGAGGGCTCCTACAGCAGTGATTCCTGGTGGGGAGCTCTGCCTGCACACCCCCCCCCCACAGCCTGGGAATGCCAAGGGCTCCCACCGCGCTCTGCTCGGGTAACACGGACAGCAAGTGCTGCAATGATTAAAGAGCACCTGCTCTTTTTTAAAGGATCACAAAGAAATCTGGAGGGTAAAATAAGCAATTCTCATTAAGTCAATTGTTATTTATCAGGGGGGTTTGGTGGCTACAGGAACCTGGATTGTGCAGTGGCTGTGGGAGCTGTGCCACCCCAGCCCACCCTGGAGTCCAACGCTGGCACCGAGCCCTCACCCCCAGAAGAGCCCTGGGACAACTGGGCAGTGGCACTGGGCACATCCCAGCCCTGCACACCCAGCAGGAGGTCGGGGGCTGACCCCCCTCAGAGGGCAGAGCCAAACCTCCCATCCAAGAACGCGTGGACAATTCATCCCACCTCTTGCTTGTCACACGGAGCCACACTGGCCACCTGTCCTGGGCAGGGGTCTGACCAGCACCCAAAGTGACACGTGGCAGCTGAACAGCCCTGCCAGGCTCCAGAGCACTGTGGGCACTGCCAGGGGAGCACAGGGAATGGGAAGGCACGAGCAGCATCCACACCCCGGGACACCCAGAGACTGATCCCATCAAACCTGCCCTGAACGCAGCAGGTGATTGTGCAGGAGTGAGAAAGGGGCCTCGTGCATTTAAATGCTGGATTAAGCTTCGAGAAGAGAAAATCATATTTCTGCTACAGCACAAAGCAAAGCTGCTGTGAAAACACTCCCTCACAAAAGTCCTATCGGGAAGCACCGCACTTGTAATTAAATGATATGGATAATAAAAACCAAGTATCAAAGGGAAGGGAAAATAAAGGTTTGAAGGTAAAAGATGTTCTCAGATCTGATTTCAAAATGATGGTGCATAAATGGGAGAGCAAATTTAACAATATTACTGTACTCTATCATTAGGAGAAAATGAGAGCGATTTGCTTATCGCTAAACTGCATTTTTAAACAAAAACACCACTTAAACAAAATATATCTTTGATACAAAGACCATAAAATCTGGGTTATTCACGACTAACCAGACTGAAAGGAGGTTTCAGGCAGGATGTTTTGTTCTGCAGGCTGCATTCCAGGCTCTCTGTGTCCAAGGTGGCATCGGGAGGTGGGCACAGGGAGCACAGGGAAGGGAAGGCAGCGCCTGCACTTCTGAACCAAGCAAAAGGGCACCCACACAAGCCACTTCAGGCAGGTTCAATCCACAGCAAACCCCTTGGCCAAAGGTGTGAGATTCCAGTGGAAACCCTGGGGCTGGGACATCCCAGAGCAGGCTCAGGTCTCCCTGGAGTCTCCCACACTGGAACAGTGCTGGAATGAGCTGCAGCTCATCATAAAGCTCATCACAAAGCTTTATGGCTTCAATATAAAGAAAATGCAAGTCAGCTTTTGCTGTCCACAAACATCCTGATTTGTTTTGCACCTTCCCACAACGTCCTGGCCCCCGGGAAATAAACACTCTGCCAAGTTCAGCAGCATTTGTTCTCCCCCAGCACTGAACACGTGGGTCCCTCCCCAGCCCTGGGGGCCGAGGACACTCTGTCCCCTCAACTCTCCCTGCAGGGTAAGAGATCAGCTGCATTTGCAAACACATCACTTGCTCTTGTACAAACAAAGGAACACGAAGTTCACAAGGTGATTGCCAAAAAAACCCGTTTGGTACCGATTCTCTCTGCTCAGTCAGTTTTATAAGCCAATAAACCTCTTTTATTACAATCTCACACTCCAGTCTCCCTCCAAGCTCAGTGAGGTGTGAAGCTCCCCAGAAGCAGCACCAGACACTGGCTTCAGTCACTGCCAGCCCAGACTTAGATTGAGTAGAAATTTTAAAATAATTCCAATATAAAAAATTATTATGTTACCAAATTTATGCTGTCCAGCAAAACACCAAACTGATTTACAAAACCAGTGGCTGAACTCCACCAGCCTCCCAGGGAAAGCAGGAATGCTTGAACACACCAGCTTTCAGAGATGCCAGAGTACCAAGAGGCTTTTGATATATATTTAATTGCTAAACTCAAAGAAAATCCAAAAGCAACCCGAGGTGAATAACTGAGATGAGAGATTCAGCTCCGAGAAATGCCAAGAACTGCACATTTTCCCCCATCTGAATCCTTCAGACAACACTTCAAACATGGAACTGAAGCTTTGGAAGTGGAAGGGGTTGCTGGGTGCTCTGACAGACCTGGGCAAGGTGTGAGGCCTGGGAAGATCAGCACAGTTCATCATGGGTGTTTTCAAAGCAGACCAAGATGAAAAGATAAAACAAAAAAAGAAAATAAAAGGAAAAAAAAAAGCCCAGCAGAGCCATAGGAAGGTAAGGCTTTTCCCAGGTCCAGTTGTGGGAATGCTGAACATTTATGGCACCTCTCCTTTGGGATCCAAGGGACAGAGAGTCTATAGGAGCCACAGCCAGTGGTGGGTTCAGCAGTAAAACTGAAAAAAGGCCCCAGTGAATGGGCTGGAATGGAACTGGGGGAAGCTCCTACAGCACAGGCACATGTGGCTCACCCAGGTGTGGAACAAGGTGTGTCAGGGAAAGCAAACAAACCAATAAAGGACAAGAAGCTGCTCAGAAAGCAGCTCCCACACTGTGTTCCCGGGATGGGAAGTGGAGTTTGGTTAGTAAAGGCAGCAGGAGGGACTGCAGCTGGTGCCAGGCAAACACAGCAAACCCAAGCCCTCCCAGCTGGAGCCACAGGGCCAGGCTGGGCTCCACCCAGGGCTCATCCATCCCCCCGAGGGAAGATGCACAGAACGCCTGGCACAGAACACAGCGAGGTCCTGGCACTCTGCTCACTGATCCAGAACAAACCCACCCAAATCTCCATCCAAGGAGAAACTGTGTCACAGTTGAGAACAGATGCTTGACTGTACAGTGACAAAACTATAAATACACCATGGCTGCACATTATATAAACACATGGACTTGGGAGCATCATGTGCTGCAGGACAGGGCTCAGCCTGGGGCCACAGAGCCATGAGTGAGTCACGGGACGGGCTGGGTTGGGAGGGACCTTTAAGACCATCCAGTTCTTGGAGGTGTTTTCCAGCCTTAATGATTCCATAAGTGCCCAGCAGACCAGGGGCTGTCAGAACAGCATCTCACAGCATTTAGTCCTTCCCTTGATTTCCTCTGGGGCAGGCAGGGATGAGCTGGTCAGCTGGGATCCCCTGAGAGCCCTCAGACCTCGGGAGGGAGGGACAGTGCAACTCTCTGCTCTGCCCAGAGGAAAACCCTGGCTCTGCTCAGGAACACCTGACCTGCTGGTGCTTTCCAAAACCTCCCTTGTGGCTCTCCTCTTGTGAGGGCAAACCAGGGAGCTGCCAGGTGAGCCAGGCACTGTCCCCTCCACCCACTGCCCTCCCTCACATATGCTCAAAAGGAAAAGCTCAATCTAAAACATTGGGAGCTTTTTCTTAACCAATTTTACAGTAAAAATTTAACTATATCAATTCATGTAGTCTTTTTTTTTTTTGGCCAATGAAACTTTTCCTCTGAAACTCAGACAATAAAATGATTCTGCTGTTGAGCAATGTTTCTCAGTCACAGCCCTCGCAGCACTGAAGGAATTCATCAGGGTATTTTCCAGTGTCAAAAAAGTGTTTTGAACAAACCCCCACAAGCCCCAAAAAAGCAGGGGCAGACTGGAACAGGAATCCAGGCAGGAGAGCAAACAAAACAGCAAAAATGAACAGCTTTGAGGGGACCACCATCTCCCTCCAGGCTGGACCCAGACAGGTGGCTGGGGCTGCCCTGCCATGGCCTAATCCTGGCCAAGGTCAGGGTGGACAGGGCTTGGAGCAACCTGGGCTAGTGGAAGGTGCCCATGGGGGTTGGACTGGATGGTACTTTAGGTGCCTTCCAGCCCAAACCATTCCCTGACAGTCACTCCAGCCCTGGCTGAGGTTTGACCCCAGGGCTGGTGGGACCGTGCTGGAGGCACCTCTGGCCAGATGTGGCAGCCAGGACATGGCCCGTGGTGGCCTGGGGTCCCTGCTCACTGAGGGCTGTCCCCAGGCTGCCCAGCTGGCTCAGCCCTGGAAGGGTGGGAAGAGGGAAGGGGATCCTTTGCTCTGTGCCTGGTCCCACTCCCTGCTCCGAGCCCCTGGAATGCTGAGCTCTCCCTCAGCAGGAGAGCAGAGCTCTTGTGCCACAGGTCACTGAGACCTGGGAGAGGAGGAAACACTTGAAAACCATGCCCTTGGAGTTTTGGGTGCCTCAGGCCATGTCTGCAAGCCCAGGCAGAGCAGCAGCCCCTGGAGCTGCCACTGAGGGCAGGAGCAAAGGGAAGGGGTTGCCCTGATACTGCAGGGATGGGCAAAATTCCAGGTGCACGTTAGAAAGAAGCTGCATATATTCAAATATATCTCCCTGAAAGATCAGGATTTCTTGTTTAGAATACAAACAGCATAAACCATCCTCCTGAGAACATCAGAATGCTGAGGTGGAGAGCAAAGCTGGACTCACAGAATGTCTCCTAACCAAAGCTATCTCAGCTCTGCTCTTCCTCCCCCCAGAAAATTATCTCTGAGTTGGGGGACAAAGAGGAGATGCCACCTTTGTTTAAGAGAGAAGCAGCTTCACTCTGCCTTCAGGAAATACATATTAAAATTTAATTCTCATAAATATTTTTTACAGCTTGCAGTGTTAATTACATTGAATTCATTTGGTTCTCAACACGTTAAATAAAGGTTTTCATTGATTTACAGATTATAGGTTGATATATCACAGCAAAGCTCCTGCCTGGTTTATTATCCCCCCAGATGCCTTTTTAAAAATATTATTCAGGCCAAAATCAATAGTTCCACTTGCAAAGCAAAAAAATAGAGATATGAAAACACTCCCAAATGGAAGCTTTACACCTGGGGTGAATCTTACCCAAAGCACAGAGAAAATATAGTCAGGAAAAATGAGACAATTGGATATGAAAATACTTGACCAAAACATCTCTAATTTGCACCCTCTCCTCATTTCATTCCCTACAATAACTTTCTGCCAACAAATAAGATGATAAATCCCCACCAAGCCTTTCTGATTTACAAAACAGAACACACCTGAGAATTTTTGGTGGTTGGTTTTGTACCTGTTTTGATGATATTTTGTAGTTTTCAAATAAGAGTGGATTAGTTTAGAAAAGCGTGACATTTTCTGCAGAAAGGGGAAAATATCTCAAACATGAGCACTACGTGGGAACAAATGCATCTCCAGAACCAGGCCCCAACAAGTGCAGTTTTTTCCGACAGCTTTAAGCAGTTCAAGAGCTGATGAATCATCAGTCTACTTGGAGATGTTCAAGAATGACTAATTTGAATTTTAAAAGTGAAAATCCAAGGTTACACACTCGGAGATGCAGGATGCAGCCACATGCACCTCTGAGGAGACCTCACAGATGGGGGTGAAGGAAGGAAACAGTTTCTGCTGGGGATTGGAGAGGGGGCATTTTTCCTGGCCATGGGAAGGACCCTGGGCTGCCCATCCTGGGCTCCAGCCCCTCCTCCATGCTCACCCCCATGGATGCTCCAATCCTCTTGCAATCCCACAGCAATCAATGAGCAGATTGCTGAGGAAAAGGCAGCATTTGGCATTGATGCTTTTATGGATGAATCCCTGGAGAGGAGCAGGACTGCTGGATCTGCAGATGGAGGGACAGGACAAGGGAATGGCTTCCCACTGCCAGAGGGCAGGGATGGATGGGATACTGGGAAGGAATCCTTCCCTGGGAGGGTGGGGAGGCCCTGGCACAGGTTGCCCAGAGAAGCTGTGACCCCTGGATCCCTGGAAGTGTCCAAGGCCAGGTTGGACGGGGCTTGGAGCAGTTGGGCTGGTGGAAGGTGTCCCTGCCCATGGCAGGGGGTGGCACTGGCTGGTTTTAGGGTCCCTTCCAACCCAGCCCATTCCATGATTCCTCGAGCAGGGCTCAGCAGAGGAGCAGCCCTCTCCAGCAGTGGGAAGTGCATCCACAGTCCCCCTGTGACCCCAGAGTCCAGGGGCACGAGGGGGAGGCAAAGACACAGTCCAGGTTAACAAATCAAACTGTCAGCTGAGCCCCTCACACTCCTCTCCAAGGAGAAGGTTAGTTAATACCATCAGTGGATCCCTTATTAGATTCAGCCCCAGCCACTCTGACTGTGATACTCCTGCTGGGAGTGTGCAGGGGGAGGAAATAAATAAATAGCTAATTTTTTACCCACTTAGCTGCCAGCTCTGGCAGTGCCAGCCCAGTGAGTCCCAGAAGATTGAAATACATGAACCTGTGGAAGAGCTTTTTTAATATTCCCAGAGCCAAGCTCAGGATCTGCTGCTCCTGGGGTGACAGATCCATCATAGGCGACAAAATGCAATTTAAATACTCTCATGGCAGAAAAGTTATACAGTATAAAACTTCAGTATTTCTGATTTTCCTTTGCTTAATCACATTTTTATAGCTGTGAAGAATATTTGTGTTATCATTTGAAACCTGAAGGACTGAGAAAAGCCTGAAGATGCACAGTAGAGGAGAAAGGCTTTGAGAGAGCCTCGTAGGCACCTCCCTCCCTTCCAGGGAGGCTGAGGTTGTCTGTCCTGCTTTAGCCCAACACTTAGCCCATGGAGCCCATTCTTCCCCCTGTAGCTGCCTGTTTCAGCTTTCCTTTCACCTTCATTCCTTCCCTTTGCTGGTCTCAGCAGCCCCAAACCCTCCCCGTGCTCCTCACACGAAGCCTGATGTGTTTAATCTCCCACTGCACTTCCAGCATCTCTTCAGACACACACTTTGATCATAAGCTTCTTCTGGCTGATTCTGTTTTGGGAAATGGATACAACTCAGAGAAAACAGCTCCAAAAGACCCTTTTTTCTCCTACATTTCTCTTGCAGGCAGGTTTTCTGTCCTGCTCTGCCTCATCAGTGTCAGCACTGAGCTCTGCCTCCCAGGCAGCCACTGTTGCCTCCAGACAACAAATCATTTGTGCATCACCTCTGGATTTCTGATCATGAGTGGAAAAGTCCCATCATGACAGTCAAAGGGAAAGACAAGTCCCCAGTAAGAACAAACAACTTCAATTTGTCAGCTGGGTGCCCAGCACTGCTGGGGTCAGGATGGGAAGCCACCAGTGACAGCCAAGGGACACGGTGGGGGAAGGCTGGAGAGGAGGTTGTGGTTACTGCCAATCTATCAGTTGATGATGATGATGATGACTATTATTATTATTAATACTACTCCCACTATTATTTTAACCCCAGAGCTTTGCTGCAGCTGCAAATGTAGCCAAGACTTCGGTTCTTCCCCTTCCCCTGAGACTCCCAGGGAGCACCAGTGGGAGCAGCTGTGACTCAGTGCTGTTTGTTACCCCCTTCATGGAATCCCACACTGGGTTGGGTTGGAAGGGACCTCACAGGTCACCTCATTCCACCCCTTCCATGGGCAGGGACACCTTCCACCAGCCCAGGTTGCTCCAAGCCTCATCCAACCTGGCCTTGGACACTCCCAGGGATCCAGGGGCAGCCACAGCTTCTCTGGGCAACCTGTGCCAGGGCCTCACCACCCTCACAGGGGAAATTTTCTTCCTAATTTCTAATTTAAACCTAATCTCTGCCAGTTTACAGCCATTGCCCCCTTGTCCTATCACTCCAGATCCTTGTCCAAAGTCCCTCTCCAGCTTTCCTGTTGCCAGCATAAAGCAGCCCCATGCAGGGGAGATGCTGCTCTTCCTTCCTTTCTTCTTGCACCAAAAGATTGGACCCCATATCTTGGAGGCCTTTTCCAACCTTAATGATTCTGTGATCCTACAGAAAGCAGGGCAGTACATTCTCAGTAATGAGCTGACTTGGGCTCACTGACCCCTCATTGCATTTTGCACATAACAAAATGTTACTATAAATAAGAAAATAACTGATTTTCCCTACCTAGGGACACCATTCCCATGCACAGGATTATTATTCACTCCAGCTCAGCCCAGCCTGAAGAGGACACATTTTTACCAACTTGCATGACAATGAAGGCTTTTCTTTCCCTGGATCCACTTCAGGCAGAACAGAATCAAAAATGGCACTTTTCATCTGAACAGTGTTTTGCCAGAAAATGTACACCCAAAACCCCCATAAAAACCAGCTCACTTGAAATGAAATCAGTTGACTCTCCTGCTCTCCTGGCCCGAGGCAGTAATTTGTTTTAAAGATGACAGAGAACAGGAGAGCCCTGCCCTGGGTACCAGGGACACAGCAGCTCACAAGGTCTGTGTTCTCACAACACCCCAGGTTGGCTCCTTTAAAAAATCCTATTCTTTTAGGATTCCTATTGCAGAGGCCCCCTGCCAGGGGGTTCTCAGGGCAGTTCTCAGTTCTGCAGTGGATGCACCCACATTCCAGATTCCACCCTGGGAGCTCAGCCCCTGCTCCAAGGGTTCCCTGGGGGAAGACAGAGCACCAACAGCTCCTCCAGCTCCAGGTGAGGTAAAGGAGTGAGGGCACAGCCTGAACACCAACAGAGAACCTGCCCCTCCTCACTCGTCAGCACAGGGCTCATGTCCAGCCTGCCCTGGTCACACCTTCCCACCAGGAGCAGTGATCAGTCCCTGCAGAGGGGACTGTCAACTCACACTTGCAAAGCTTTAAGAACAACCATATTTGAGTTATTCCTATTTGCTTTTGAGATGATTTAATCCCACTAAAGAAGCAGTTCCGTGGGGTAGGGGAAGAAGAGGAGCTGACTTCAGTTCATTATCTCTTTCTACCACTGAGAAACATGTTTTAAGAGATTAATAAACCCTCCTTCCTGCCTGCACTGCTGGTGGAAGGGATCACAGAACCAGGAATGTTGGAAATGATGTCCAAGATCACCAAGTCCAACCTTTGACCAACCAGCATGGCCACAAAACCACACCATGGAGCTGCACCTCCACTCACGTTTGGAGCACTCCCAGGGCTGGCCAGGCAGGAAAGGCAGCACAGGAACATGGGTTTAGAAATCACGTTCGAGGTTCTTAAATATGCAATATCTGTACTGCACAAAGGTTAGAGACCCATCCCAGATGAGCTGCACTGCCCACATTTACAACTGAAAATATCAGGTGGGTGCAAAGCCTCGTATGTAACCAGTTACAGCTCCCAGGAGGGAAACAATCAGGGCTGACACCTCAACAGCATCCTCGAGGGAAAGAGTTTATAACTCCCCCATCTAATGGAGGCTTTGAAACTTCCTCCTGAACCATTTCCCTCTGAAGTTCCCTCTTCCTCTCTCTGTGCCGCACATTTCAAAGCAGATGTTACGCTTTCATTTCAATTATTCTCTTTTTTCCCCTCTGTTTTTCAGGGAATGTCAGTTTTCTGCTCGGAATGGTTTATTTTCTAGTCTCAGATAAGCATTTAGAGATATTATACACTGCTAGCCTGTGCAGGCTCATCACACTCTCCCCAGTGTTTGATGCTGTCCTACTTTAAGGCTCCTCCACACGATCCCGTCTTACGCAGGGACTATATTAAGCTCACACATGAATAAATGTTCTCTGTAATGTCTGGGTGCCTTTGAATTAAACAAGTGGTAAAACAATCCAAAACAGGGCACACATTTCACACTGACAAAATTATCCACATCAGCTGGGGCAAGAAACCTGGAATTATCTCATTGATTAAAATCACATCCTTCTTCCTGCTGATCGCACAGATAATGCACCTTATTTATTTGAAAACAACCTACTCTGTTAAGTGGTACCTGCTCAAATTGAGGTTTCAAGATGAAATTAATGCCATTTGCTCTTTGAACCGGGAGGAAGGTGCATATAAAATACCTGTCTGGGGATCCAGGAGAAACATTTACCTTGGAATTCATAAATCTTTCCCTGATACCAGCAAGAACAGTAGAAAGCTTGTTAAATTCCTTTAAATTTAAATTCTTAAGTGCTTTAAAAATACAAAGCAAAACCTCAGTGGTGTTTAGGTACTGAAGAGGTCCCTAAATACCTAAAACACCACAGTTGTGGCTGCCCCATCCCTGGAAGTGTCCAAGGCCAGGTTGGAGCAACCTGGGCTAGTGGAAGGTGTCCCTGCCCAGGGCAGGGGGTGGGACAAGGTGATCCTTAAGGTTCCTTCCAACCCAAACCATCCTGTGATTCCATGACTCTCCCCTGGAGCAGAGCAGCCCAGATGATGTGAACCAACTTCACCCCCAGAGAACAAAGAGTCCTCCAAGCTTGGCTGCTCGAGTGGGTCTGCACTCAGCATTGCAGCTCCCTCTCCAGCTCAAGAGCAACAGCAGAGACTTTCCTCTACAGCCATTCCAAAAGTCAAGAGCACCAAGTTTCTGAGAGGAGCAATTCAGTGTATCAGCTTGATGGAGGAAATGGGAAAAAAAAGCCAAGTGATGACTGGTAGCTATAAAATTCTGCAGAGCAAATGTCAAAGAGTAATTAAAAAGAAAGGAGGATTTCTGTGGACCTGAATGAATAATTAGGAAGGGAGCTACTGTTGAAGTGACACTGCTTAATAATCTCATTGTAAAACAGAGAAAAGTTGCATTCAGGGGAATTATTTTTTAATTATTTCGAATTGGTAGTTGGAAAATGAAAGGGAAAATGGGTGCTTGTGCTGTTAAATGCTGCTAATGGACAAGGCTCCTGAACAAAAAAGCTTCTCAATTAGAATACTTGCAATATAGTGCCATTACTTATCAGCTGAAATGCATTTTGTGCTGCCATCCTCTTCAGGAACACGATTGTTCACTGAATTGGGAAATTAAGAGCCAGATCCAGTGCTGGGCTTTCTCCTCCTCCAGAACAAACTCCCAGGGCTTCACTGGCCCTTGTACAATGCTCCAAACAGAGGTGGAGTTTCAACCTGGACCATCAATACCCATCCTCTGCCCCACCACCATTATCTAAAAATAACAACCAGGGTGTGGGGAATTGGAGAGCTCTGTTATTTTTATAACACCCTTTCAGAATGGGAATTGAGCACAGCAGTGGCCCTCAGCACACAGCCAGGAAGGCTTTTCCTCCAGAAAGTTGAAAGCAAATCCTATTTTAGGTAAGAGCTGCCCTTGCAGCCAGCCCAGGGGGATGCAGGGGTGGGGAGGCTGCACTTCCCTGGCTCATCATGGGCAGGAAGGTTTGCAGCTCCTGTTGGCACTTCCACGTCTCTGGAGGAAGCAAATTGCTTTTAACACTTGGAACAGCTGTTGGAGAGGCAGGAGCACAGACAGGGAATGGGATGGGCTTGATCCTGAGTGGTGTTATGTTTGTCTGGGATAGACACCTGGGGCTGAATGACCTTCCCTCAGGAGTTGATGGGAAAAGGGAGGTGAGCCAAGGGCACATCTCTCCTCCATGTCTGGTTGAGGGTGATCCTGTCCCCTGCAAGGATCTGGAGCAACCAACCCACTGAAGGTGATGAACACCATCCTTTGAAACTCAGGAAAGGGGAACATGATGGTAAGTCCTTGCTCTTTGCTGGCCCTTGGCTCTGAGCACTGGGAAGGGGATGGGCCAGGACCTCCCTCACCCCAGGGACCCCCAGAGCACCCCAGCAGAGCCTCAATCCACCCAGGGAAGGGTGGGTGGAGAAGAACAGAGCTGGATGTGAGGGAGGAGTGTGCCTGATGGCAGCACTGGGGGCTGTGCAGGGTGAGGGGACACAGGGGGACCTCACCCATTCCCTGTCTGTGCTCCTGCCTCTCCAACAGCTGTTCCAAGTGTTAAAAGCAATTTGCTTCCTCCAGATGAAGGAAATTCATCTGGCCCCTGAATCCCATCCCTTGCAAACACTCCCCATTTTACTTAACCTTGGAAGCCAAAAGGCCAGATAAAACTCCAGGAGTAACCAGGACACCCTCTCAGGGAGCCCCAGCACCTCAGTGCCCAACCTGGACCTGCTCCCTGTCAGCACAATTCCTTATTTCCTTGGCAAATTGAACACCTGAAAGCCAAAACTGAACCTCCCCTCACTGTCAGAGGTGCTTCTTGCCCTTGCACTAAATTATAGATGTCAGACAACTGCCAGATAAGAGTGTTAATTATTAATAGGAATTATCTGAATTGATTTTCAATTACAGAATATTATTTTCTATTACATTGCAATAAGACTGCAGGAATTCCATTAAATCCAAAATGAGGATCATCCATTTCCATTAAGACACATGTAAACTAAACACATTATATCTCTGTTGAAGCCAATGATTTCCATTATCCATTTCCATTAATTTCCATTCGTTTGAAGTGGCTCCATTTGAACTGGGCCTAGCAGTGTTCTGGGCTCTAATTTGACAGGGACATAACACAGCTGCCACCCCCACCTCGAGCTGGAAACCTCTATTGAGTGGTGCAATTGCCTGCAGAGCAGCTTCCAAAAACAACCAGGACTTCTGTCTCCCCTATTCCGAAACCTCACCCATCAAAATGGAGAACCTGACTGAAAAAGAGAGGGAAAAAAATGCCATCCCCCCCCTCCCCAAGTTGATTTGCCTTTCAACCATTTCTGGGGCTGAGCCAAACACTGGTACCAACACAACTCCACTGCTCAGGACAGTTCTATCAGGAAGAGGATTTTTCCTGAAATTTCCATAACAAAACATGTTTGTAAGGCTGCTGGAAGGGAGGGAGGACACAGGGAAGCTGTTTGCTGATCAAACACCAGCCAAAGGAGTCTTTACCTTCTAAATTACATGATGTGGAAAGTCAAAACCAGAGTCTGGCTCTAAAGAGGAGGAAACATCTCCCTGAAGGAATTCAGGATCTCAAGAGGGGGTACAAGAGAGCTGGAGAGGGACTTGGGACAAGAGATGGAGGGACATGACAAGGAAGAATGGCTTCCCACTGCCAGAGGATGGGGTTAGATGGGATATTGGGAAGGAATTCCTGGCTGTGAGGGTGGGGAGGCCCTGGCACAGGTTGCCCAGAGAAGCTGTGGCTGCCCCATCCCTGGAAGTGTCCAAGGCCAGGTTGGACAGGACTTGGAGCAACCTGGGCTGGTGGAAGGTGTCCCTGCCCATGGCAGGGGGTGGCACTGGATGGGCTTTAATGCCCTTCCAACCCAAACCATTCTGTGATCTTCTATGTAAACCTCATTTATAAAATGATAATTTCTCTACAAATCCCCCCTCACTGGTGCCCTCAGAAGAGCTGTAGGTACTAGCACATCCCTGCTCCAACAGTCCTTTCCAAGTGTCTCCCATCAGCACCCACCAGCAGCCACACAAACCTCTGCCCTGGGCAGGATTCCTACAATGACCAGGTTTCTGGTAAATCTTAATCCCAATTCCTGATCCCTCCCCCAGATTAGATCCCTATTACTGAAACCTGCCATGGGATGCTTTAAATTTCAGCTTCCCCCATCCTTCCCAGCTCAGGAAGCAAAGCATGATTTTTATTCTAATCTGGTTTTTTTCTGTGCTTTGATCACCCCCAGGCCACATGAGCAAGGACAAGTCCCTGGGCACTGCTCCCCGTGGCACCAGCCCCCCTCCAGCTCACTGCTCCTCCCAAGCTCTCCCTCAGCTCTCCCTCTCCCCTCCCAGGCTCCCTCCTCTCCCCCAGCAGGGCACGGGGCTTTTCCAGCCCTCCCAGTGCTCCAGGATTCCTCTTCCCCACCTCAGCCCAGAGTCCCGGGGTGCCTTTCCCTGCTCCTCGTTGTGCCATCACAGGGAGCAAAAACATCCTCAGAGATCCCCTTTTAGATGGAACCTGTGGCCCTTCCAGTGCTTTTCCAAATACTCTTCCAATCAGAGATGCCCAGCAGATGCTCAGTACAACTCAGTCATTCCCTGCATGGATATTTTTTTCTTTGAGGTCGTCACAGAGAGCATGTTACTAAATACTGAAATAGTCATTTATTTCTAAACTTTCTGCAGTAAAATAAACATTGGATTTAAACAGGTTTTTTCCATCATCTTGAAGTGGGAAAAGACAGAAACAGGGGCTTTTTCTACTGCACAGGCCATATAAATCATACACAGGTGGCAGAGCAGAAATAGCCAGATGGTTTTTCTTTTTTGGTGATATTCATTCTTTTTTCTACTGCTTCTGATACTCATTTTTTAAACATTATTTTGATTTTTAAGGGGCTCTTTCAACATAAAATGGATAGAACATACAAGACAGCATTCCAAAGAAAAAGCCAATAGATTAAAGCCCTAATAAAGTCAAAATTCTCCCCGAAATGTAGTGGAGTAATCTCCAGTTTGGCTGCAGAAGACAGGTTTTCAATAAATGAACATTATTATTGCTGATAAAAATATGATGATATCTACAGCTCAGAGAGCCCCCCCAACATTTCCTGCTCTGAAAACATCAATCAAAGTCTCCATTCCCATGTCAGGGTTAGTCCTTCTCCTTGGAGAGGCTCAACAGGAGCAGGGTGAGAACTTCTCCTCCCTCCTGCCAGGGATGAGCACACAAGTCCTGCCCTCAGATCCTTTGGATCACTCACCCTCTGGGTTTTCCCCTCCATCAGTCCTTTATCCATTTTCTCTCCTCCCTGATTGGGAGGAACAGCTCTGTGATGGTTTGGAGCAGATGGGGAGGATCTGCCTGTCCTATTCCCAGCTCTGCTCCCTGAGATTGGTCTGTGCAGATGGGCAGAAAACAGGCAGATATTTTAAGAAACAGAGATTTATGTTGGCCTGCAAGTTATTCCCATGTTCATTACTGCCCCTGCCTCTTTTATCACCCTGTTGTCTCACAGGTCAGAGCCATTCCCTGCAAACACAGGAAAATCTGTGATTTTTACTTTTTTTGTGACTTCTGAGAGTTACCAGTCAGTTGGGAATAGTGCTTTGCTGAACCTGAAGATCTTGACTTGCATTTCCTTGGATTTGACATTGCTTGGCCCAATCCAGAGAAAACTGGAGGGAACAGACACTTCCAAATGGGGCACTGGAGGACAATGGAAACTGGAAGGAGCCAAGAATAGGCCACAGTTCCATTGAGAAGCTCCTTGAAGGTAAAGAAACAGTGGAAAGATAATCCAGGAAATAAAGAAAGGTCGAATTGCTCTGAGAGGGGACAGGGATTGGATTGGCTGGAGCAGCTGGTTTGGGATATTTAGTCCTTGTTCTGTTCAGCCTGGCAAGTTACCCATGGAAATCAAGGTTGACTCCACATGGAGAGGTCAGGGCTGAACACTCCAGGTCCAGACTGTGCCCAGGGAGAAGTTTCTGACACTAAAACGTCATTAAATTGCCCAGCAAGAGCAAGAAGCCAAAAACCAGGAGTGACCCAGGGACAGGGGCTCAGGGGCAGATGCAGAGCCTGGAAGGGGAGGAGGAGCAGGAGAAGGAACAGCAGCACTGAGGGCAAACCCTCCAAACTTCATGGGATGCAACTGATAAACAAAAAAAAACCCCAAAACCTGTTCATGTATTACTCTAAAAACCTGCAGATTTAGAATTCTTGCGAGAACAGGCACTGCACACAAGTTGGAAGATTCACTCACAGATTTAAAATATGTTCTACAGAAATCCATCCTAGTTCCCCACAGTGCATTGAAAACAGTGACTTGTAACATCCCTTAGAAAAACATCATTTTCTGCTACAAAAAGTTTGAGTCAAGTCAGGCCTTGGTGAGCATCTAACCTTGAGAAATTGCATCTCTTTTTTGGGTGGACTGTAATAACTTCTGAGTGACATATCTGATCCACCCAGAAATGGCTGGGAATTAAGCAGCCATCAGGAGGCAGAGTCCAATTGATTCTGGAGAAAGCCAGGGAAAGAGAAGAGTAAATGAGCCACATATCACTCTCTTTATCTGGTTAGCAGATTAATTTCCTCCAGCATCTCTGTGATCATTTATAAATAGTTGATGGCAGCTTTAGAAAATAAAAGGAAAAGAAAGAAAATCACTTTAAATTGACATTTTGAAGCCTTATTGCCCACAGAGAGAAATGGAATGGGATCACAAGACAGGCTGGGGGTGTGGGGAGGCACCTGGGGCTGCAGGTTGTTTTCACAGAATCATTTAGGTTGGATAAGACCTCCAAGACCATCGAGTCCAACCTTTGGGATTGATCTCCCAATTTTTGGGGGGAAATGGAATCACTGAACATCCATTGAGCACCCAGGGCACCTTCCTGGGAAACCCAGGAGCTACTGCACAACTGTGGCAGCACTGAGACACCAAGAGAACTCTATTATATTCCAGCTGCTCTCTGGCAGTGCAATCTAAAGGAATGGATGGTGGCCACTCTCTGTGTCACTCAGAAAATCAGCACTGCCTGGAGGATTTTCACAGTTTGCCTTTCTCTGCTCTGACGTGAATGTTTTTGGGGCAGTTTTGTTCCTCACCAAAAAGAAATAACTGTGAAATCCTCTTTGGATGCCTGATGGGAATTAACCCACGAGACAAAGTGTCTGTTTGAGCGACACTGAAGTTCCATTGAACACGAAATGCTCCTTTCAGAGAGGGGTTAAGTACAAGGGGCCTTCCCACTCCACACTGTTGAAAACCACTCAGGATTCAGTGCTTGTGTCGTTGATGTTGGCTCAGAGATGTTCCTCCACCACAGGAATGTGTTATTCCAAAGGGACACAAACTTGCATGAAAATTTCCTGTTTTCCAGCAATATTGCAGAGGAGACCCAGTGTCACCCAGGGAGCTGGATTCCACTTTTTGGGATTTTTGGCCATGGCTACACCTTTCCAGAGTTCCCTTCCCACTTAATGCTGATCATTAACACATTATTTACTTGTTATTTACTATTTGCCCACGTGAAACCACCTTCTCTGAGCAACCTGAAGCTCATCTCACAGGCTTCTACTGGCAAAAGCCTCTCTCCCAGAACCCAGATGTCTCTTAAATACTAAGAATGATCTGCTAATGGTTTTATGGGGTTAATTAACTGTTTCTTTTTAGAGATAATAGAATTTGCAATGAGGAACATTATCTTTAGTGCTACCTCTGCAAATGGAGAATACAGGATAATTGGTACTGCCATGTATTGCCCATTATGCACAAAATTAAGGCAGGGAATTTACACACGGTGATTACTATTGGTGTTTTATTACCTCCCATTCTTATAATGGATTGCAAGTCACACAATAGATGTGCAAAAACCTCGTTTCTGCCTTTTACTGAACTCTAGATCCTGCCAGAACGCCCCAGCTTTACCTCTATGGGTTGTTTTTTTTTCCTGTAAGGAGCCCACATCTCTCCCAAAGCTGGTGAAAGCATTAAATGCACTTTGCATCATCTTAAACCCTGAAGGAGCATTCATTAGGATATTAAGTGATGCTCTTTATAGGAGAGCCCAAAGGTTATGAAATGCCTTACACTTAGTTAAGGCAAAACCCTTGTAAGGGACTCGAATGCTGCAGCCCCGAGATGCTGACAAGCAAATCAGGTGACAGCAAAGCAAACAGCCCTGCCAGGAGAGCAGCACTGGAGGGGTTTTGACACTCAGAGCAGCAGGAAGGGCACGAGCATCTGGATTTTACTGCTGGGAGTCACTCGGGGCTGTGGGTGCAGTGTCTGGTGTCCCTCTGAAGACCCTGTGCCTGCAGTCATGGAATCCCAGACTGCCTTGGGTTGGAAGGGACCTTAAGGACCATCTGGTGCCACCCCCTGCCATGGGCAGGGACACCTTCCACCAGCCCAGGTTGCTCCAAGCCCCGTCCAACCTGGCCTTGGACACTCCCAGGGATCCAGGGGCAGCCACAGCTTCTCTGGGCAACCTGTGCCAGGGCCTCCCCACCCTCACAGGGAAGGATTCCTTCCACACATCTAACCGAATTTTTCCCTGTATTTAAATATCCCCTGTATTTATCCCTCTGTGTTTAACCCCCGAGCAGATGTCCCCAGCTCCTCCCTTTACCCTCACACAGGGAGTGGGAGAAGTGCACGTGTGAGACACAGGCAGACAAAACATTTCTTTGGAGTAAATTTTGCCCAGGATATTGCAATATCCAGGAAAATTACTGCAGGCAATTTCTAAGCAAAACTGAGTCAAATACATGCCATTTGTTGTTCTTTTCCCTTCTCTGAAAGCTCCATATATTCTTCTCCTCTTTGTCCCCGATGACAAAGATGGCAATGAAGCTACAAAACAACACTGAGTGCATTGTAACTAAAGCTAAAGGGTCCCAAATTAAATATGAGCAGTGTACAACTTAATCTGTTTTTCTTTTTCCTACAACTCATAAAACCTCTTAAATTGTGCTTGTGTGGTTTAAGACATCAGCAAATTCTTTAATTGCTTTACAGAACCATTGTTATTTTATGAAGAGACTCTCTGTCCTACGTGTTCTACTGGATAATTAAATTACCCTCTTTACAAGGGATGTGAACAGGAACCACAGCCACGTTTCTAATGGATCCATTTCCACAGCTGCATTTCCAATGGATCCATTTCCACAGCTGCATTTCCAATGGATCCATTTCCACAGCTGCATTTCCCAATAGATATTAGGAAAAATTTCTTCCCTGGGAGGGTGGGGAGGCCCTGGCACAGGTTGCCCAGAGAAGCTGTGGCTGCCCCATCCCTGGAAGTGTCCAAGGCCAGGTTGGACAGGGCTTGGGGCAACCTGGGCTGGTGGAAGGTGTCCCTGCCCATGGCAGGGGGTGGGATTGGATCATCTTTAAGGTCCTTTCTACCCCAAACTGTTGAAGGATTTGTGTCTCTGGGCAGTGGGAAGTGCCTGTGGATGCTCTCACCAATCCAGTCCTGACAGCAGATCCCTTCCAAAAGCGACCCCCCCCTCAATCCACCATCAGTGTTCTCAGATCACCCACTTTGCCTTGCTCCAGACAAACCCAATTAGCAAGGCTCCAGGGAAACTGTTGGGGCTCTTGGGACTCCATTTCCTGACCGGCAAATACAGCTCATTTGCACATAGATAAATTCATCCAACTTTTTGTCTTGGCAAACTAATAATTCATCAGCATTTTTTTCCCCCCTCACTGCAAGTTGTTCCTTTTTAGGAGATTTTTCACTCTACCCCAGAGAGGCTGTTACTGCACAGTCTCCATTCACTTATCTCAACATCTTTTTTCTACCTCTTAGTTGGTTTTCCCCCCTTTTGGGGACAGGCAGCACATCAAGCCTGTGGATCTCCCCAGAGCAATCTGCTTTTGCCACCCTCTGCTTTTTGATCATTGTTTATTTCCCTTCGTAGGCACCTGCTAATTTCCTCAAGCTCTTTCATGTTTTTAATCATAAATCAAAGCCTCCCTTGCTGATCCCTCATTCTTGGAAGATGTGCTCCTTCTGCCACCGTGCATAATTAACTCGCTGGTGACAACCAGCTCTTGGAGAAATTTCTGTATCCTCCTTTGAGTCTGCCTAACAAATAACTACAGCAAAGTTGGTCTTAATTAATACACTGCTCTTATTAATTTACTAAAAGGTGTTGCGCCATTCTGAAGTTTTGATTCCATACTATTAGTATTTCCACACATCCATAGTTATGATATAACAACTGTCAATCACTTTCTATAATCTCTGTTTAAACATAAGTCCAGGGAAATATGCACAAACTTAAGTGTGTCATTGCAAATCTTGCCAGAAACTTCCCTGATCAGATCCTTATAAATCCTCATCTATGCTGCCACTTGCCACAGATTCATTTGGGGTTTGTGCTAATTCACTGCAGAGTCCTGTAATCCCTTGTCACAAACAGGAAGGATTTCACCCAGCCTATTAACCAGTAGAATTACAGATTGCCAGGGAGTAAATCATCCCCCTTTTCCAGTCATACCAACAATGGATTGAGAAAAATTACTCATTCATTTTTATAATCCTTTAATTCCTGCAGATGTTGCTCTGGAAATCGATTTAAATTGATGAATCCCAGTCAAGGTTGGTGTAGATTATTCAAGCTAAAGACATTGCCTTTGATAGAGTGATCACAGCACACACCCCTGGACCCACCACAACTCATCCCTTTTCCATGTTTAACACACTCAAAACTCTGGATTCAGCTCCTGAGGCTGACAGAGCAAATGGGGTTTAATTAGATGAAGCCTGACCTGTTCTGATACTTATTTTTCTGCTTCTCAGATGGATGAGAAGGGCAAGGCAGGGGCAGAGATTCACATTCTGCAGGTGCCAGTGGCTGTGCTGCCCTCAGCAGACACTCTGTGCCTATTAAACATCTCAGGGACAACCTGCAGCCAGGAGAACCCCCAGAATTCCCCCCTGGGGGAAGCCCCAGGACATCATACATGGGGTGGCACCACACAGCACTGCCCCCAGAGCTCAGCTCCAGGCTGACACAGCACCCACCACCTCGCAGGATTCAGCAGCAGCCACAGGAGAAAAGCACTTCCCAACTCCTTACAGCCTCTATTCAGTAAAAATAATCCCAGAGATTTTATCCTGCTTTGGGTTATTGCTGGTCAACTGCTTCCAAAGAGATATTTGCCTGATATAACTCACACAAGGATAAAGGAAACTAAACCCCTGACTTGCTCATAATCACTCTTTTCCTTGTTCTGTGACTACAGAGCATCTACATTTCAGAGAATATGATGCAAAGCTGCCAGCTAAGCCTGGCAAATCTTTCTCTTACACAACCAGAAGAATGTTACAAATAATTTTGTTGTCAGTCCAACGTGAAGTTGCCACCCTCTGCTGCTGAGAGTGGACTCACAGCCCAGGGAACAGTGACAGCCAACAGGAAAACACACAAATACCTACATTCAGCTACAAACATGCTTGACAAGTACCTCAAATCTCCCCTGGCACAACCTGAGGCCATTTCCTCTCATTCCATCCTGTTAGTCACTTGGGAGAAGGGGCCCTTCTGACACAAGAGTTTTAAGGAATAACCCATGAACCCCATCAGTCCCCTGCCCCAGCTCCTTGGAATTAAAGAGGAACTAAGAGGTTGGAAAAGATTTGGAGCCCAGAGCTAAAGCCAGAGGGGCTCTTCAGAACCAGATGCCACCAGTTTTGGGGTGGCTTCATCTACCCCATCCCCACAGATCCCATTCACCTCTGCATATGGACACCCCCCATCCCATCCCATCATGTCCCCACAGCCCACCCAGCCCGGGTCACCCCAACCCCAGGGGCTGCATCTACAGAAACCACCTCACTGCTGGGTTTCAGCTGTGTTATGTGGCCAGAGAAGGCCTTCTGGGCTGCTTGGGTGTGTGTGGAATGTCTGTCCTACAGTAAGTGTTTATTGGGGGGGTTAGAAGAACCCCCTCATTCCTGGAGGTGACGATGCCCTCAGTGCCCAGCTGTGCCACAGCTCCCGGACAAGGGCTGCTGTCACAGCCATGAATGAGCCCTGTTTGCAGTGGTCCCCTGGCCCTGCAGCTGTTTTTTTAATCAGTAAAGGGTTCCCAAGGGACTGTTCTGTCCTGCCCCTGCAGAGTGCAGGCTGTTGTGTTGGAGGAGCAGCAACAGAAAAGCTTCTCATCCATCCGAGAAGGAGAACGTGACATCAAGGGCTCATTCTACAAAGAGATTTTAACAAACAGATACAGAGAGACTCAATCTGGACCATCAGACTCCAGGGAAAGATGGTCATTCCTGAGGGAGATGAGAGCACAGGAGTATGAACCAAACTGCAGCTGCTCTCCTGAGGCTCCCCCTGCTCTTCCCTTCCCCGTCTGGGCACAGGACAGCAAGAACAAGCTGCCTGTTCTTCCAAAGAGCAGATGAATGAGATGATTTATGGGAACCCAGGCAGTTCCTATCACCTATTTCTCTATATCCTCTTTGCCAACAGCATGCCCGCTGCTGAGCTGCTAAACAGGGCATCACCCAGGCACCCCCCAAAACCTGCGCTCTCCAAACACACCAGGGCAAGTTTTTACATGTATGGAAATCAAAAAAGAGGCTTTCTGGAAAAATCAGGTCATTTCAAACAGAGATGAGGAGTTGAAACTGCCACGCAACGGGATTTTATCATTCACATTAATATTCCCAAAGTTTTTATTCCAGATTTTGCTTCTGTTTCCAACCACTGCCAGTAAGTTCTTTGCAAACAAGGCGGTACCGAAGGTTCATGGGGGGTGAGCTGTCTTTAGCAGGGATTACCAAGTCTGCATCTGCCACAAAACCTGCAGGACCAACACCCAGCTAAGCCAAGACCTTCCCCAGCACCCCCCTGGCTGCAAATTGGGCAGCTGCTCCTTCCCAACCCCAGGGCACAGGACAATGTCACACTCTCCCAACACCTCCAGGCAAGGACCATGATTTTCTAGTTGAGGCCAAAAATTAACTCAGAGCTCTTTCCCTGAGCGTGCAAAACACTTTTATCAAGCTGTGAACTTCCCACCACAGTTCAAACCCCCATTAGCTGGATATACAGCCTGTAATTACCCCCAGCAATAACTGGCTGCTGCAAAAGAATCTCTCCCAGTTTTATTTTTTTCCCCATGCTGAAGAGAATTCATTATCAGGTGGACAAGAGCAGTGAAATTCCAATTAAACATGCAATAAATTTCATTTTATTCTTGCAGTGTAATTTTAGCACAGGGAGCTGCCACGAGTGTTGACAGGCAGAGCAAGCTGAGCTGCCAGGTGGAAGGTCTCTGCCAGACTTAGGAAACAACATCACTAAATCAAGTATATCTGAACAGCTCAGTCTGGGCTGTTCTCACTGAAGCCAATAAACAAGTGCAAACCCCACAGCCTTCAGGGGTGCTCATTAAAGTTCTGGACACTGAGAACCAGCCAGGCAAGGCCTCCTGCACTCCAGGCTCTTCCTGCCTCCCTGCTCACACCCCAGCCCCAGGAAAGGCTTTTCCATCCCAGCCTCGGGCACAAAGGATGACCCTGCTGAGGAAGGTGTGTGTACAACACATCTGGCAAGGCTGGCCTGGTCCTCCTGCTGGCCCTGGGCTCCTTAACACAAGGCTGAGTGCAAGGACTGGGAATGGAGGAACGAGGGGGAAAAAGAAATTAAGGAGTGCATGACAAGCTTCCAACCCAGACATGCAGCTGAACAAACATGGAACACCACGCTGTGGTCATTCACACCCTTGTCCAGCCTCTCCAGGCTCCCTGTGATCCTGCAATAGCAGAGGCTGGACACAGAATCCCAGGATCACTGAGGTTGGAAAAGCCCTCCCAGCCCATGGATCCCCCTGTGCCCCATCCCCACCTTGTCCCCAGCCCAGAGCACTCAGTGCCACGGCCAGGCCTTCCTGGGACACCTCCAGGGATGGGGACTCCAAACCTCCCTGGGCAGCCCCTGCCAGTGCTGAAAAACCCTCCAGCAGTGCTCTTGTCACAGTTTGGAAGGATACAAAGTTCACGGCGACGAGGAGTTTACTGTGAGGCGAAGCACATATAAAAATATAGGACACCAACCCAACTGGAACACTGGAGTCCCTGACGTGAGAGTCCCTGACAGCTTCAGCAGAAGGAGGTTTCAATGCAGATCCCAGAATATATTCCTCCCTCCTCCTACTCCCCTTGACATGGTTTGGAGTAATTCCTCCAGTTTCACATCAGGTTTTCTGATACAGAGGAGTGAACCAGCACAGCCCACCCTGGGCAGGAGCAGCTGGGGCAGCTTTTGCTGCCCCAGCTGCTCCTGCCCAGGGTGGGCTGTGCCCATCGGTGCTCTTGCCCAAAGCACACCCACTGACCCAGCTTATCTTTCCTCCCCCAAACACCTTCCTCAAAGTGCCCCCTGTGAGACTCAGGAAGAACTAAAGAAGACATTCCCAAGCCCAGGGAGCAGCCACAGGTCTCCCAGTGCAGGTTCCGAGGCAGGAACACTCCGGGAAAGCCGGAGCACTCTGCATGTTTGTGCTGGTTTAAAGGTAAACCGGCAGGGGAAACGAACCCAACTCAAAAGAGAGATTATAAATTGGAATAACAGTTTAATAAAATACAATAAGTACGATTATACAGACAAACAGTTGGTTTTAACCCACAAAACCCAAATGTATAACCCAGCACCCTGGGGCATGAACAGAGTGGTGTTTGTTGGGTCCCCTGAGTCCAAAGGAAAAGGAGAGGGGAAAACCTGTTGGTGAGAGTGCTGGTGCCGTCTGGGCAAGAGTGGTGGTCACAGCCTGGTTGAGAGTGGTGGTCTGCAGTCTCCCTCTGGATCCCACGAGTAGTTAAAAACATCCCAAAACCCCAAGATTATCTATACTCCAGTTCAGGCAGGAATGTCCAGTACCTCCCTCAGAGCGGGGAGTTCCACAATGGGTATGAGGACAGGAGCATCCTCCTATCTCACAGGTCTCTTAACACCCAGTTTATAGCCTGAGGAGCCAGGTGTGCTCTGGGCAGAGGGTGTAAATGGTTCATTGATAACAGTTTCTGGGCAACGGCAGGGAAGGCTGTAGAATACACAGTTTTGGGTTACACCCGTCCAGTGATGAACTGGTCCCAGCTGTTCTAACCAGGACAATATTAATTCACAGGGGGGGGAACAACAAGCACTGAAAATAACTGGGGCTGACACAGGGACTTGTGACACGCAGGAGATCAGGACACGTTACACAACAGCTCCTGTCAGCCTTCCTGGAGAATCACTGCCCGTGTCCTGCATTCCTGCTCCCACCCGGCTCCGGCGGAGCGAACACGCGGCCGTGTCTGACAGCCAGGCAACATCAGCCCCGGCCAGCACCAGCCCTGCCTGCTCCCGGGGAAGCAGCCAGCCCTCCTCAGCTCCCTAATTGACAATAACTCAATTAGTCATGTGCCCTGATACTTTAATAGCTCCCAGCCAGCTTCCACGGGGGAAAGCCAGACAGCGCTCCCCCCTCCGCTCTTTATTTTCTAGTCTTTGATTTCATGGAGAAATAAAAGATATTACAGAATATACAATGCTGGAGTCAGTTAGAGCATAGTCTAAGTCATTCCGGAAAGAGAGAAGTCACTTTTCCGTAACATTACTCTGAATCAATAAAGTTCTTTTCAAAAATTATCTTTCAGGACGGCCTGAATTACGTCTAATCCAAAATCTGATGAACGTAACAGAGAAGAACTTTCTGCACTTCATATCACAACCCTCAGGTGTAACTCCAGCACACTACAAACATCATTACGAACTTCCTGACTGAAATTAAAATTCCTTGCCTAAAATCCTTCTCACAAAGACCTGACAGCATCACAGGGAAATTGCTCCACATGTTAAAAATGTTCCTGGAATCCAAAACCAGCTCGTATGACCCAACCACCAGTGGCTGCCCACGATGAACACAGACAATAATTCTCCTTTTGAATAATCATATTTATTTAATGAGGCTGATTGGAGACAGAGCAAGCAGGCAAAAGGCAGAAAAAGGAGGAGGGAGGAGAAGAGAGACTCTAGTGCTGGACCGAGCTCCCCAAGTGATGCTCCTCAGTTTGGTTTGTCATCAACAACAAAACCTGTCCTCAGAGAGCTGCCACCACAGCACAGGACCCACAGTCAGGCTCAGCCACCAGGAAATTGCTTTTCCAGGCAAGACAGACCCATTTAGCACTCAGCCTGCAGTGGGGATAATGCAAACAGATCCCTGGCCTCAGACTTCATTGCTAGAACTGACTGACTACAGCAACACACAACAATTCCCAATAAATCTAATATTTCAAAGTGCTCTTCCTGCCAAAGCAGCACTTTGGATTTGTCGGTTATAAAAGTGAGCAATAATGCATTTGAGATCTAATAGTCTCTTCAGCAGAGGGATCTCAGAATGCTTTGTCAACACTAAAGAACTACAATGAGGATATGAGGACACTCTCATGTAAAGATTGCTTCCCCCAAACTAAAAGAGTGGCCTCCTTCATACTGAAGTCCAAGAGAGAACAATTTATAACACCCACCTTGCAGACACTCCCCACAAAAAATACCTGATTCAGAGGGAAAGCTGTGCAGCAGGTAACTTTGGCTCCTTGGAGCTGAGGCTCCAGCAAACACAAGCCTGGAATGACTCCTGTGATCACAGGAGAGATTACAGCAAAGACCTGGCTTTAACAGACTCTCTTGCTGTGTTGGTTTGCTGTTGAAATGTGAAGTCACAGAACTGCAGCTGTGAACATTCCAGTGCTCCATCCAAAGCAGTTTGGCTAAACAGGGATGACAAAAATAACAAAAGCTGCCTCACTTCAGAGCCACCTTCTCCTCCCCCAGAGCATGCAAATGTTACTGGATGTGAACTAACCACACTCCAGGAGCTGGTAACAGAGCCAGGCACAGACCTCTCACACACTGAGACACAGAATTGGTTGGTTGGCACTCATTTCAGGCACACAGAAGGACTTCTCTCAAACCAAGAAGGTGCTGCAGGGCAAAGCAGCTGAGCTGCACAACACAGCAACCCTCGTGTTTGACAGCCAAGGGAATGAAAATCCAACCCCCAAAGAGGGAGTGGTGGGAAGAGACCATCCAGCCTCCCACCTGCTGCCTGGATGTGCAGCTTTCTGCACTTCCAGATTACAAAGAATGATGGATTGGGTGAATCTGGGGCTGTTGCCTCCAGCGCTCGACAGCCGGGGAAGAGTTATGTGACAGTTCATCACCAGGATGGATTCACAGTGCAAGAAACTCAGCAGGGCCAAAAAATCATCTCCCATTCATCAGCAAGCACTTCAAGAGCCAGAGCAGCCAGGGAGAACACAATGATTTTTGATGTTCATTGACTCTCATGAAACTTCTCAGTGCAAAGGAAGAATGGCTTCTTATTCCTTTTGATTTCTGGATCAGAAACATCCTTCCTCTCCATCTCTGCCTGAAAGAGCTGCATCTTTTCCTTGTCCCCTGCTCCACCTGACTTACTCCTGATTTTCAAGTAGAACAGGATTTTTTTCCTCCATCTATAAAAATAATATTGGTAAAAATATTTGACCAGAGATCTTGGCTGCTTCTCCTCACAGAAGTTGCTGTGAGCATCCACCTGACTCCAGGATGTTTGTGCTCCTGCCAGAGAGTCCCAGCAGCTCTTGGGCTGCAGGACCAACACCTCTAACATGGACGTGAAAAACTGTCACAACTTTATTTCTGGCACATCAGGGATCATATTTCTATTGCTGTCAGCAAAATTTGAAGGGGGTTTATACCCAACGTAGTAATGACAATCTAAGTGGGTGATGTGACCCATAACAGTAACTCACAACATCAGCTAATGGCTCCCACCCAAAAATTCCACCAGTATAAAACACCCAATAAAGGGATTAAGCAAAATGCCAAGTAAAGGGGTCACTAAGTTAGTCCACAACACAGTCAGATGTCCCTGTCTGTGGAGACTGAGACAGGGGAGATCAGGTACCTTTGTTCATTGGCAACTCCTGACCTAAAACATCTCCAGAGCTTTTCAGCATCCTTGAACTCAGTCAAGAGGCCACAGAACCTACATTAAATTTTCAGAACTCCAAATCATAATTCCTGATTTCATGATTTGCCCTTATTCAACTTCTCTTAAAAAATTAAAAAGAAACATGGGATGGAAATGAGCTTGGTTAGGAAGAGAAATCTTCAAAGAAAGAAGCAAAATAAAATGGGCTTTGATGAATTTCTGTCGAAAAAAGATAATTTAACTACTCCTCCTTTCCTCCCTGATCTCTCATAGATAATTTACATTAGACTTCACCCTTTTCTTGATGCAACAGTAAAACATCTTTTCCACAGCGTGTCTTTTTTAATCCCCACAGAACAATGGTCTCTTCTGCCAGGATCTCCATCCTTACCCGATGTGACAGACAGGTTTAGCACAGTCTGGGGGTTCCTCTCTCGGGCTCACAGGTTACAGAGCAGCAACATATGGGACTGTGTGAAGTTTTACAATGCTGGGACTGACAAATGTCAGCCACCAGATAATTCATCTTTCCCTTCCCTCACAGAACCACTGGGAGCTCTTTCTGCCACGGAAAGAGCCCAATAGAGACACCAAGGATGTTCTGGATGTACCAAACAGCTGCTGGAATTGCACCAAATACCAGGAAACACCTCCTCTTCTCGAAGCATTCAATTTTTGGGACAACAAAAATACCTCTATAAAATCTCGCATTCAACTGATGGGTGTGGGGGGCATTAATTAAAACTCTACATTTAAAATGTGCACCCCTTTTTTTTGTAATTCCCCAGAAATGTAACATACAGGGGAAACTCTGTGAGTGGTGTGCAGGGAGGTTGGTAAATACAGCCCTGAGAGAGTGGGAGTGCTTTGATCACTGGTCCCTTATCATTCTCCGTCTGGTATTAAAGACTAAGCTCCTTACGGGGAGCTTTTCCCTGCCCTGCATTCTGCAAGAGCTGCCTCAGGTCTTAGAGAAAGTTTAATCTTCAGACCCCTGAGAAAGGCAATGCCACTCTCCCTCTTCTTGCTTCAGAAGGTGGAATCCTGAGGAATAAAATAACTGCACTTTTCCGAGCTGCCCAGGCTTTATCCCGGGCTCGTGGGGAAAACATCCTGCCTTGGAAACGTGTAAGTAATTTATATCCACTGCTCCTGTCCTAACAGCAGCTCTTCTGTTATTAATTTAACCCAACTAATTAGTCTTTGCACTGTGCAAACCCTTCCCCACCAAAATTAAACAGTGGCATAAAAGCCTTTTGCAATCCCCCGGTGTGATCGCAGGGCTGAAGGAGCACAGCCCCAGTCACGAGACCCAAACACTGCTGCTCCACATCCCAGCCACTCCTGCTGCACATCCCCAAAGCAGGGGGAGTCACACACACACTCCAGAGAGCCCCAGGTGTATTTACATGAACCAAGTTTCCTGCAGAGATCAGAGCTGGGCTGGGGCTCGTTGGAGAGCTGAGACAGCCAAAGTTTGCAGCCAGTTCACTAATTAAATAATACAGTACAGGGGGAGTGTGGCACTGCTGACACTCCAAGCCCTGCTCCAAACCCTGTCCAACCTGGCCTTGGACACTCCCAGGGATGGGGCAGCCACAGCTTCTCTGGGCAACCTGTGCCAGGGCCTCCCCACCCTCACAGTCAGGAATTTCTTCCCAATATCTAAATTAAATCTGACTCAGAAAACCTATGCTAGAACCTGAACAGTGACCTCCATCCATTTATTTGTTTGACTGGATTCCTCAGGGTCCACATACACAGGACTCACTAGAATGAACAACTGCATAATGAAAATAAATCCAGCCAGAAACTGCCTACACACAGTATAAAGAAATTGCATGGGAAGAACCTTAATTGCAATAGCACTTGAAAAGTACTTTTAAAGACAAAAATTATGTATAAAATGGTATTTTTCTTCCCTGCCAGGATCCTGCTCTGGTGTTTCTGGATAGGTAAGAATAACACCTTGACACACACAGGGGATGGACACCCCAGCCAAGTTTAGCTGAGCAACCCAGGTGATGTGCACACCCTCACACCTGGAGATCAGCACATCCTGCACCAGAACATCACCAAGGCAAAGCCACGGGACACAGCAACAAGCCTCTGATCAAGGATGCTGACATGAACTTGAAGAAAGGGCAAAACAACTGCACCCTCAGAATTTAATTACACTGAGAGAGAATGGAGCATATCCCCAAGGCTGGGAAATAGCTGGTGCTCTGATTAGTTTTGTGTTGTGTGTGGAGATGTGGAGTGCTGGGTCAGGCTCCTCTCATTACCTTAATGGGGATGGCACTCCCAGGGAGGTGCCGCCTGTCCCACTGTCACAGAGCTCCAAGGAACTGCTGGAAACAAGAGGAGAGGGGGAGGAGAATCACACCCAGACTGCCTGAGCTGGAAGTTCTTACAACAAGAGGGTGACAGGAGAGCAAATGTCCCTGCAAAGCAAGAGTTTACACCAATCTATCAGGGCAAGTTCCATCCCTCCTTCATTTGTCCCCAGTGAGCTCCTCGGAGCCTTGGCCCTGCAAACACCTTGGACCCACCAGCTCCAGACACGAGCTGCTCACTCCATCTCCAGCCAGCTCAGCGTGACTTTCTGCAGGGTATCTGAATGACTAAGTACACAAAAGCAGCTGAAATCAAATTATTATCCAC
Source organism: Pipra filicauda (assembly GCF_003945595.2). Lineage (NCBI taxonomy): Eukaryota > Metazoa > Chordata > Aves > Passeriformes > Pipridae > Pipra > Pipra filicauda. The sequence goes on from NW_024103873.1 coordinate 1,083,636, forward strand.
TTGGATCCCTGCCAACCTCCAGATTAAGTTGCCAAATTACTTTCCATTAACTTTTATTTTTCCCACAGCCATTGAGTGCTCCCCCCACGCCTGAGCCCTTTGCCGGGAAGGGTTTTAATTGCCGGCTCTTTCTCCAGCTACCTCCGGGTGGTCTGGTGGCCCTGCAACCCTGTCTGTCCTCTGAGTGTTGGCACAGCAAAGGAACTGCCTAATGCACAGAGCCTTGATGCAAAAATCCACCTAAGTCTAAAAATAACTCCTCCATCAGCTCTCCCAGTCCTGAAGGGAACAGCTCTGTATCTGAGCGTGCCATGGAAATGCTGGATGAGTTTATATTCCTGTGCAAAGCGGCAGAGAGGCATTGAGGAAAACCTTTTCTCCAGGATCTGTCCTTGGAGGTTTTGGGGACCAGGATGGATAAATCACTGAGAAACCTGATCTGGCCTCTGGAAGAGAGACCTCCAGACCTTCCCACCTGAGCTGCTCTGGGGTTACAGCTACTCCTATTTGCAACTCCCCTCTCTTTCCTTGCATCCCCAAACACACATCCCACTTAATAAGCATCAGCAAATACTTTATCTTATGTGATGTCCAGCTTGGTGCACTTTTATACACCCAAGTGAGATTCAATAGCAGTCTAGTTCAAAAAAAAAAAAAAAAGGCAGGAAGATGGAGGAGAATGGTGAAAAATGTTAAAGGGTTTCCAGCGCAGGCACTAAGGAAATAGAAGTGCTCTGATGTCAAATCATCACCATTTCCGTAAGCAAGGAGCTGTCAGCTGATGGATGGGGATGTACAAGCATCTCTATTTTGCAGGGAGAAGCGGGACTAAGGGTAAAATATTGTTGCTTTTGGTGTGACATTCCCACTTAGAGTCACCAGGTTTGTCAGTATTTTACTTTGGAGGCCTGTACCACAGAAATCCAGTTATTCAGCCTGGAAAACTGCCTTTTAGCCTGCTGGGGCTGATTACATATGCTCCTTCAGTGAAAACATCTGAGAAACAGAGATCTAACACCTGATTTACTCGCTCTGGGTTGTGTGACCCACCCCAGTGTTGGCACCTGGGCTTCAGTTCAGAGCTCTCAACACGATGGAGAGGAAGGGCAGGGCAATGAACACCAAAACAAGTGAAACCCTGCTGCTGGGCACTGCAGAAACGTGGCAGGAAAAAGGTTCCACCGTGTCATTTCTGTTCCAGTAAAATCACCTTTGTTTCCCTGGGGGACATTTCAATCCCAGCGTTTCCAACACACAGAAAGACCTACTGAAAAATCCCACTTGTGTTAACAAATCCTCCTTTCCCTGTGACTGCCCTGCCTGGTGCTGTCCCTCCCTGCAGGGCAGAGGCTCGTGGTGTGAGCGGGGGGCAGACAACACGTTCATCCAGATAACACTTGTGAATCCATAAATACGACTTTGAATATCCTCTGTGATAACATCAGGCCAGATTTCAGAAGGTATTTACTCTGAACAGCAGCTAACTCCACAAATAATCCTGCAACTGCACAAGGATTACTCCCACCACAAACCCCAGGGTGAGGGGTGGCAGAGTCAGGCTGGGAAGGTTCAGTACCACAGCACAATTTATCTGCCCCACCTCAGGGTTTTCACCAACAATTCCCCTGTGGGCAGCAGTTGGGTCTCAGCATCCCCTTTTTCACCCAAAAGCCCCCATTTCAGGCACTGGCACACAAGCCTGGGGGTTTGAGTGCTGCCTCCCCACACTGGCACCCAAGTGCTCACACAGTAACTGAGCTATTGAGGAACAATGCTCGGGAATCAAACCCAGAGGTTGCTCTGGCCCAGGGGATGCCAAATCCCTTCCCTGCTGTGGGTCCTTATGGGAGGAAGGTCGGGGCATGGGGAGAAAGCAGATGCTGCTCCTGCATTCAGCTTCTCCTCAGCTGAACACCAGACACCCTCCTGGTTCCACCAGGACCAAAGACACATCACCTATTACAGTTCCCGAATGTTAGAGAAGCAGAGAATCGTTCAAGGCAGAAAAAATCCCTCCCAGACCATCAAGTCCCACCATTCCCCAGCACTGCCAAAGCCACCACCAAAGCACCCATGTCCCCAAGTGCCACATCCACAGGGCTTTTAAATCCCTCCAGGGATGGGGACTCCATCACTGCCCCAGTGATCTGCTACTCAATACCCCAGACTCCATCCCAAACAGAGCCCTGAAAACCCAGAAGAGCTCCCTGATGTGCCACAGCAGTCAAAAAATAGCAGAGCCCATAAAAACCCCCCTGCCTGACACTGGAGTGTGCAGTAACCCAGATTTCCATCCTCAGGAGCTCTGTAATTTGCAATGTTCACTTGGGTTTCATTTCCAGCTCCTGCCCAAAATAACAGCTCATCTCTGTTGGTCATGGAGGACACCTGGAGTTCCAGGTCAGGTACAGCAGGGCCACCAAGTAAGGAAAGGACCAATCCCTCCTCCTCAAATTCGTCTCACAGACTTAAGAACACTCAGAGCCCTCCAGGGAGCCCCAGTACCCACAGACACCCCCAAACCTCAGAGCCCACAGAGCCCCCCCGGGAGCAGAACACCCTGCTCCAAAGGACTCTGCTGTCGGTAATTAGGGGACAATTTATCCTCGGCTTTGATGTTGCTTTTCTTGTGAAAAGAGCAGAGGGTGAAGTTTGATTTCTGTTGTTTGTGCTCGAGAGAGACTCATTATGATGTGTTTTGGGATGGAGAAGTTTGGAGGGTTTTTTTCAAGTATTTTTCATTATTTTTCAGATTAATTTACTTGAAGGATCATCAGGGGATCAACCCACGTGTACATTTCATGCTCTGTCATTTGGGGTTGAACCATAAGCAAGATTTTTAAACAAAACTGAAGGATGTTTTTCCACACTGAGCCACAGGAATAGATGCAGCAGGCAAGGGCTGGGTCCCAAGTCAACCACAGATCTTCGAGACAAAGCCTGCACCAATTACTCTAAGAATCATAGTCTCCTGAGCTGGGAGGAACCCACAAGCACCATCCAGTCCAACTCCTGGTCCTGCACAGACACCCCAACAATCCCACCCTGTCCCTGAGAGCGTTGTCCAAACCCTCCTGGAGCTCTGGCAGCCTTGGGGCTGTGCCCACTGCCCTGGGGAGCCTGGTCAGTGCCAGCCACCTTCTGGGGGAAGAGCCTTTCCCTGAGATCCAGCCTGCCCCTGCCCTGTCCCAGCTCCAGCCGTTCCCTGGGTGCTGTCCCTGCTCACCCAGAGCAGAGCTGGAGCTGCCCCTCGGGAGGAGCCGCAGACCCTGCTGGGCTCTGACCTCAGTCTCGTCTCCAGCTGGACACACCAAGTGCCCTCAGCTGCTCCTTGTGTGGCCCCTCAGACCCTTCCCCACCCCTGTGTCCCTCCTTTGGACACTCTCCAACAGCTTTAGATGTTTCCCTTATTGTGATACCCCAAACTGCCCCCAGGACTGGAGGAGAGGCCACCCCAGGGCAGAGCAGAGGGACAATCCCCTCCCTGGACCAGTGATGCTGGGCTGGTGCCCCCAGGGCAGGACTGGCCCTCCTGGTTGCCAGGGCACTGCTGACTCATGGCCAACTGGCCACTGACCGGGACCCCCAGGTCCTTCTCTTGCACACACAGAGGGATGAATTAAATCCTTCTCTCAGAAATCCAGCGTGGGGGACTCAGGTCTCCTCTGCAGGACACAGAGTCCCAGGGGGGGTCAGAGTTAAACTCAAAGCCAGGGGGATTCATTTCCCTGAGCACAAGGGCAGTGAGTGGCTGTGAGCTGGAGCTGCTTGGGCTGCAGACAAGAGAGGATCCCCCGTGTTTGCAGGCAGGGATGTGGCAGGAAGGGGGAAGAGGGGCTGCTCAGCTCCTGGGGTGGGAGCAGCAGCTGCACTGAGGGATCCTGCCTGAGCCCTGCGGGTCCTTCCAGCTGAGAACATTCTGGATAAACAAGCATTGCAGGAAGGACAGCACTGACCTGCTTCCATCCTCTTGGAGCATCCCAGTCCTTCCAACTGCCCAAGCAAAGGCAAAACCAGCAGGCAGAGCCCAACCTTCCGTGGTGCAAAGCAAGAGGAGCTGCTGCAGGCCGGGGAGCTGATTTGCAAGGATTCACAGGAAGGTTTAACAACTCTTTTATCTTTGGTTCCCTTCTGGTGTTATTTCAACGTTGATTTGCATAGTCAATATAAAACTCTTTACATCTAAACTGCCTGCAAGGATGACACCATCAATCCTCAACTCTATTCACAAAATTTATTATTTGTTTCAATTTAAGAGAGATCATTGCTGGATTACACAGTTGCTGATGAGGATTTATATTTACATTTACAGCAAGCAAAATACATGTCCTAATTTTTTTTTTAAGTCATCTACACCAACGTGAAAGAGGGAACCAAAACCAAATCAGTGTGTATACACTCCTGAATGCCTGCAGAGCCCGTTCCGCCACAGCTTTCCTGCAGACAATATTGCAAATTAGTCAGCATCTGTATCACAGCAGAGCATGAGCTTGATCAGAAGAAAGAATTAAAGGATATTACTCAGACAGGCCTTAATCTTACGTGGCTGTGAAATCAAACACTCATATGTGTTAGAAAAATGGGATGCAAAAGGCACCGGTTGGGTTTCCGTGACATGGTCTCAGACACCAGAAACCCACCCCCACATATCAAACAAGGGTAGTAATGCCCAGGGATGGAGTCACCCACAGAGACATGGCAGGTCACGTGAAAAACAGGACTGGGAAGATTAAGGGGGAAGGAAGTGAGTTTCAGGAGATATTACACTTATCTGGCCTGACCTGTTGAGCAGCATCGAGCTTGTAAGGCAGCAGATTTCACCAAAAAATCTTTCAACATAAATCTCACAGTATTTGGGGGGAACAAAACCAAAGAGGGATGCATCACAAACAGCTGAACTCTGGTTTCCCACATAACTCAGGGAAGAAAATAAGCAAGCTGTGATAATACTCTACAGCACCCACAAAGTTTGTAAAAGTTACAGCTTCTCTGAAAAAAAAAAAAAAAAAAAAAAAAAGGATGTTTGACTGTGAAATGACCTGGACAGAAGCTGAGTGGTAATTTCTGCCTATGAAAAACTAAAGCAAAATTGTTTTTCAGGACAACAGCAGGAGAAATGCTGCATCCACATTGCTCTCCTTGGAGGGCTGGTGTGATCACACCAGGAGTGTCCTGCCTGCCTGGCCCTGCCAACACCTGCACTGCCCTCCTTCCACAGCAGGGAGGCAACTTCCATCCCCTCCGAAACCAGTAAACTGAGAACTGATCAGGTTATTTGAACTGATGTGAAAAGCACAGCCAAGATCATTAAAACAGCACAGAGACCTGCTCCCAACCCTCCCAGCTCCAGCTTGGATCCACCTGAGCCTGAAATGGTGCCACTTGGGATCAAGGTTTCTCTTCATTTTCCTGAATTATCACCTCCAGAAGATAACAGATCCTGGAATGACTCATCCATGAATTAAACAATCACTGCATGATTGCTGGAGAGGAAAACAGCTTTCTCACACACAACCAGCTCAAAACCAGGATGAGAACTGGCCTCTCACTAAAGGTCTTAGAGAAGTGAAACGTGTTCACTTGTACCCTTCTCTCGCTCATCTGGTTTGGCTTTTGGATTTTCCACCATATTTTCCTTTCCAGTTACCTGCAATTATTAGAAGTGTCTTATAATGACACAGGTTGCCCAGAGAAGCTGTGGCTGCCCCATCCCTGGAAGTGTCCAAGGCCAGGTTGGAGAGGGCTTGGAGCAACCTGGGCTAGTGGAAGGTGTCCCTAGCCAGGGCAGGGGGTGGCACTGGATGGATTTTAAGGTCCCTTCCAACCCAAACCTGTCTGTGGTTCCATGACAATTTTCACTCAGAACAGTCCCCCCCAAAGATCAGGTGTTCATCACCCAAAGTGCAGCTCTAACATTCAGAGGGATCAGCTCCACTGTCCTTGCTCTGTTACTGGATCAGACGAGCAGAGCAGGAGCCAAATCCCAGCCCAGGAGTCTGACATTTATTGGTTTCACCACCATTTGCATCAGACCTTCAGCCTGATATAAACTCACCGACCTCAGGCAAGTAAAAACAACCCTACAAGCACCTACCCCTCCCACCTGTGCTCGGGAGCCTCGGGAGGGAGGCAGTGACACAGATCTGAGCTGAGCAACAGCTGAACTCTCACTTACTCCCTGAGACAGCTCTGCCCAAGGCAGCCTCGCTGTGCAGCAACAGTAAGCTCCTAATGCAAAGTAAAGACCATAAAACTCAGTCAGGCAGAGGAAAATTCCAGCCACGGAGGTCCAATGCCCTTGTTTTTGCAGTTTGAAGTCTGCCTCCTGCTCAGGGCACAGGATATCCTGTGCTACTGTCACTGGGGCCACCTGAACATCACAGCCATGTCCTCTGAACAGCACGTGGGGCTGCATCATTAATGCATTGACAATAATAATAAAAGAGACATGGCTTCCTTACATACATATATTTGCTGTTGCCTTTGAATCCCTGAGTAACACTTGTCTTGGGAATGCCCTTGAACTGGAAGGAATCAGTAACCCAGGGGCTGCAGGGTGTGAACACCCACACAGGGCTCTTCAGCCCATGCCCTGCTCCTGTCCCAGCCCAAGTTTGCTTGAAGGGACTGCACAAGGGTTTACAATCCATTGACACTGGAACAAAGTTACTCAAAGATGAGTCAGAAAGACAAACAGCGCCCAGTGGATTCAATGAGCCATTGTGGAGCCCAATCTGCTCAGAACCCATTGACACAACTGGCTGAGGAGCTGCCAAAGTGGCAGATGCTGCTAAAGCTTCCACAGCACAGCAGCTGGGTCAGGAGGTTGTTACTGAAACAAAAAGCAACCCAAAAAACAGAGACTTCACTCCCTGTGGGCCTCAGCTGCCAGCCCAGTGCTGTGCCTGACCCCTGGCAAGCCCATGGCACTGTCAGGGGGGTGAGACACCAGGTCAGTCCCTGTTCCCCAAGCACTGGCACAACCTGGGGGCAAACTCTGTAGTTTGCCACTAAGTGCCAATATCAGCTTGGTTATTAAAATGCCTCACATTTTACACCAATCCCTGGTGAAAAGTCCTCGTGCTGGTGCTGAATTGCTGACTTTGAACTTGCTCTCCAAGCATCACTTTCTACACTACAGGTATATGCAAATTATATTGAAAAAATAATCTCCCTGAGCCCAAGTACATCTTTTCATCACTGGATTTCCAAGCACTGGGGAAGGGGTGGGGAAGACAATCCCCATTTTTCACATTTCACAGTAAAAGAAGTTAAAAAAAAAATAAATGAGATATTGTCTGACAAAACTCACTTCCCTAGAGACAACATTTAATGGGGAAAGAATGGAGAAGAGAAAGCTCTGGGCTGTCCTTAGAGCACCTTTCAGTGCCTAAAAGGGTTCCAAGACAGCTGGAGAGGGACTTTGGACAAGGGATGGAGGAACAGGACGAGGGGAATGGCTTCCCACTGCCAGAGGGCAGGGATAGATGGGATACTGGGAAGGAATCCTCCCCTGTGAGGGTGGGGAGGCCCTGGCACAGGTTGCCCAGAGAAGCTGTGGCTGCCCCATCCCTGGAAGTGTCCAAGGCCAGGTTGGACGGGGCTTGGAACAACCTGGGCTGGTGGAAGGTGTCCCTGCCCATGGCAGAGGGTGGATGAGCTTTAAGGTCCTTTTTAACCCAACCCATTCTGGGATTCCATGACTGTGGCAACAAACCTTGACAGGATTAGAAGCAAACCCTGCCCAGGGAGCCACCAGCAGTGCAAGGATGTGCCCCTGGGTCCCAGCAGAGCTCTGCCCCCCAGCACCCCCAGCACTGAGCCCTCAGCAGCTCACACACGTGGGGAAGCCCAGGAACCCACAGGGGGGGAAAGCAGAGCTTGCCATTTGCATATCTGTAAAACCAGCTTAAAGACTGCTTAGTCATTTCCAAAAGCACTCGGAGAAGTGACCCAGAAACGAGCTGGAAAATGTTACATGTATTCATCATCACTGCTGCTGCCAGACAAGGGTGAAACAGCCACCAGGAAAGGAAAAAAAAAGATTAATGTCTCCCTCCATTGCTCTCCTTCACCTCTTAACATGAGTTTCTTTCACATTTTAAGGCAGTAGGACTTGTTTTGCAAAGTTAAACACACACAGACATATATCATCAATTCTTCTGTTGTGGTCTGGAAGTCACCAAAACCATCTAGGACTTGTCCACATGGCAAAAATTCAAATAGTAGTTCTGTCAATTTGGAACTGAAACCACCTCAATTCAGCCTTTCATATAAACTCTCACTCAGGACAGGTTGAAGCAGGGTCAGTCCACTTCCACTGGGAATTGAACCCATCCAAACCTCAGTCAGTTCTTCCACACAAAGAGCAAATGCAGTTTAATAACCTGAGCCAGAATTAATTCACCTCCTTCAGCCTCAATGTGCCTTTAGTCCAAGCCCATCCCTGTGCCAAAGGGGAGATGTGCCCAAGAACAGGGGAGGTTTATTTTATTTTAATGTCAACAGTCACAAACTCAGTCAAGACACCAAGTTAACACTAAAAAAACCACATGGAATATCCAACTGAGTTCATTTTAACATTTCTTCACTCAGTTATATTTCCAGATAGAAAGACCCAGTAGGAGCATATTTAATCTGAGCAGCATCTTGTGATGATTTATGTTAATTGATATTTAATGGGGTAATTTTAGCCTGGTGCCGTTAGCTTTGAAACCTGAGAGATTAGAAAGATCTGACAGTGGAGGTTCTCTGTGCACAGAGGAAATTGAGAAGCCAGAAATGCTGAATTCTCTAGAAAACATTTCACCAGACTTGTCTTCAAAGTGGATAAACAGAAATCCTTAAGAGACATCTTGGTAATGTCTCCTTATTGCAATGGACTGATGGGGGAAAAGGGCAGGGAACAAAGGGGAAAACGTGGCAGCAATCCGGCTGTGGGGTCTGGAGAGAGAGATGGGCAGCAGGGTTGGAGAGGAGACCTGGGGAAGGGAATGAGCAACTGAGCCCAGAAACAGGGAGGGAACAGGAAACCCAAGGTGTGCAAGGGGTGAGCTCCCAGCACATCCCATGGGAACTGAGCAAGCCACAGACACAAACCTGAGAAACAAATGAATCTGGGAACACTGAAACTGGATTTTTAACTTTCTTCTCCCTTAGAGCAGAACAACTCTCTGCTCTGTGACGTGTGGGGGACCCTCACCATGTCCCTTCTGCTCAGAGGGCCACCACAGACTCTGTGTCTAAGATTTTGTCCTGCCATTATTTGGAAGTCACATTTCTGCTCCATTTCCTTTACTTCACCCATCCCTTCCATCAAAGCTCTTTATTCCTGCAGTCAGGCATTTGTTTCTCAAGCCCAGCATCCAGGGTAGATGACAACACTCAAAGAGCATCATTAATCCCTCCTCCTTTGGTTCTCCAAGATTCATAACAGTATCCTCAGACACTGGGGCTTCTCAGTCATCATTTCCCTGCTCTCTCCAAGATCACAGTTCTGCCTTCCCAGAACACCCCAGCAACCCCTCCAGCAGCTGAGCCCTCACAGGTTTTGTGGTCTCAGTGGGGACATCTGAATCAGACCTTTGGCTCATCATTCCCCTCTCCACTCCCACCTAGACAGGGAAGATGGAGCACTTCTCCTCTTCCCCTCTCTCACCCACACACAAGGAGCATGATCAATGCCAGCAGGGAACTGGGGACAGCCCAGGTGACCACACAGCACCCAGGCTGGGTGCACCCCTGAACACATTCCTGCTTTCCCCCTTCACCTGAGTGTGTTCCTTCCTGTATGCAGGAGCACACAGCTGGTTGGATTTGCCTTCCTTTCCCCGAATTTCCCTTGGAAGCACCAACTCCCCTCCACAGATGGAAATAAATAAATACTCTGGTTACAAATACAAACCTGACCACTCTTCAACTGAACTTGGCTTTTTAAGAGTCTCCTATTCCTCACCTGGATTATTCCTCTTTCACAGTGTTTTAAAACACAGTGAGAGCTGGGTAAACACATCTCTCAGTGCAGCTCAAATCCAGCCAGAGGCACATTTTTCTGCTGTGCAGGTCTGTAAGTGCTCTGGGGATGGAGCAGCTGCCCAGAGGGTTTGTTTGCTCCTTCCTTCAGGAAAGTTCACTGGACTCTTTTCCCCCTTATTTTCCCCTCTGCATGTAAAGATCACCTCGATCTTTAGCACTGCATAATGACAAGCCTTCCCCTCCTCACCAGCCTCTAACAAGGATGGTTATTTCAAACACTTTAAAGTACATTCCTTTGATTTGTACATTAGTATTCGCCAGGCAGGGGAAAAATAGGACAAAAGTAGGACTTGCTCTAATGCGGACTCAGCTTCTGTTTATTCCCTGTTATTTCCCCCCCGTGTGACAATGGAGGTCAAACAGACCCAATTCCTTCGGGTGCCTCTGTCCCAGCACCCATCAGAGGGAGGTGCAGTGCCCCAGTGCCGGGCTCTCCGAAGGGAACGGCTGCACTCGCTCCCTGAACTGGAATAACTCCGACCCATTTCTCAAACTTCAGTGGTACAGCCAACATTTCATAATCTGCTTAGAACTGCATACCTGATCCAGTCAAAATTCCCTTGATGCTCCTAATCCCAGCCCCGGGCACCCTCAGACAATGCAGAGACAGACTGGGAGGGGTGCAGGGCCGGGGGTGGGAACGGGCTCTGCTCCGGCACCGCCGCGGCTGCTCCAGCTCAGCCTGCAAAGCTGCCCTGCCGGGGGGAAAGGGATTGCCAGCAATATTTGGAGAATTTGCTGCTAAAGGCCACGTCTCTGGAGTGGTCTCTCAGGGCAGTCCAGCCAGAAATGTGGCTGGCAGGACTGCACAGGAGCGGGGGCATCCCACGGTCACCTGGCACTGTGGGAGCTGCCAGTTCAAGGCAAACCCAAACACAGGCAAGCTCAGCCCATTCCCTACACACCTTGCTATTAAGAAAAATAAAAATATCTCAGGAAACAATAACCCCACACCATTTCTTAACCAAATATAAACAACTTTCAACAAAATTTGAATCAAACTCACTTCGAAGGCAGAAAGCCCCAAAACTGCGAGGATGCACATCCCATCCTTCCCCTGCTGCTGCTCGAGCATGAAACCATCCCCCTCATTTCCCACCCGTGCAAACAGAAGCTGCAGGAGTTGAGCTGAGCCCAGCACCTCTCCCTGGAGATGTGGGAGCAGCTCAGCAGCAGCCCAGGGGTCCTCACTGGGGGCATCAGCCCAAGCTCTCTGGGTGGATGAAAGACAAAAGGACAAGGGCACCACACGTGCTCCTCTCCAGGATCACCTCACTTCATTTTCAATGCACTTGGAAAGACTCCCCACCTGCCCAGCACAGCCCCCATCAGACAGGCCCTTATCCACCCGGGAGAAGCCACCAGCTCCCTCTCAGACCCGTTCACCTCTCCCCTGAGAACAGAGGCTGTGTCACACACAATTCATTCCCATTCCTCCTCAACCAGCCCAGATCGCTCAGAATTATTGCATCATTCACAGAAAACAAAGCTGCTGCTATGAAATGCAGATTTGGAGGAGAAAGGCTTTCTGTGGGTGAGGGAGGAACCCAGGACCTGACAGAACTCTGAACTCAATGGCCTCCTTGTAGGCAAACACTCAACGCATCATTTCTGATCAATTGTACTTTCAAGTCATTTTCATATTTATGGGTGACTGGGAAAACACTTGAAATGGCAAAATAATTCACGTTTGTTTGCACAGACAACCCCAAATTTAATAATGCAGCCCTTTTTTAAATAAATAAAGTCATGCATTACAAAAAGTGCATTTAGAGTCATTCTCTATAGAAAATTCACAGCGTGAAATCCAAAGTGCTCCTTTTTCTGCTCTCAAGTGAAAACCTTTCTAATGTGTACGTGATACACTTCATACTCCTCTAACAAAATAACCAGGACCTAAATTTCCGTTCCTTCTACAAATTTAGACTCATTAATGGCAAAACTTCCACTCAGCTTCCCAGACCCAGAGCAAGGTCCAGGCAAAGCTACACACTGGTGTGCAGGAGATGACTCAAAGTTCCTTCTGCCAATAAAAGGGGTTGTTTAACAGACAGATTTGTGGGGGTTTAGGAGCCAGAAGGTGCCAGACGGGAATTACTGGGGAGAAATTCAGGTCTCAGATACTTCACAGCAAAGGAGCGACTTTCTTTGGGAACTTTGAATCACCTACGAGCACTGGCAGCACCCCTGCAGAGGAAAACTCAAGGGTTTTTTTCACTGTTATCTGCTGATATTCAACTCCAGGAACAAATTCTAAAAGCACGGATATCACAGCAGCCGAACACACCCCCCGCACCAGCAGCACCCCCCCGAACCAGTTCGGACCATCACTTACCTGCACAAACACCCTCCTCGTCCCGGGCCGCTCCTCTCCTCCCACACCGACCTTCTCCTGCCGCTCTCCCCTCCCCACCCGCTCCTCCCCCATTTATCATCTCCCTCATTACCTCCCAATTGATCCCACCTGTGTCCCCGATCCTGAATCCTGAATCCCTCTCCCTTCCCCGCCTCCCACCCCGCTCCCTCCTCGCACACGCTGGATTGCTGCCCTGGGCACGACTTTTTCCCTCCTTCCTTTCTTTTTTCCCCTTCCTCCCTTGTCTTTTCTGAAGGGAACAGCATTAAATTCCCCCTCCATATAGATATTTTGCTTTCCGTTTTAAGGCCAGCTTTCTCAGTAAACAGCACCAGGTGCTTCAGGGCTCCCTTCAATTGTTCTCACCTGGCCCGGTGTCAGCACCAGGAATCTCGGCACGCTGGGGAAACAAACCGCAGTTGTCACATCCCACTGTTCCTCCAAAGGGAAAACTTATCCTCTAAAGATGTTGGGAAGGTGCCAAGGAAAGCAGGGCACGAATATCGAGCCTTGGCAACGAGGAAGAAGGAAAAGAAACTGCCCCGGCGGAGAAGATGGGGCTGGGGAAGGATAAGGATGTTCTGGGGCTTTCCCAGGGACTCCCACCCTGGAAGTTCACACGGATTGTCTGCGGCAATTCCCTTCATCTGTTCTGCCTCTCGCTTTTCCATCTGCAAGAGGGAGATAACACATCTCGCCTCCAATCCCTTTGTTTTCTGCTGCTTAGACGGTAAATTCTTTAGAGCAGGGACCGGCCCATTGTGTCCTCAAACAAAGCCACGAAGAATGGCTTTGGGTTGGGTCTTTAAATCGGTGTTAAACCCCCCAAACCACCTGGCACCGACCCAGAACTCTGCCTGTTCTCCTCCAGAACAAACAGCCCTCAGATGCTTCTGTTCACCTTCCCTGCGGTCTTAGAAATTGCCTGAAGAATTATTTTTGTGCTTTCTTATGACTTTTTTTTTAAGAAAAAGATAGTTGAAATCATATATAATAATTCCCATGTATATTTATTTGTTATTAAATATATTTTACTTGTTCCCTGAATTTAATTTTGCCCCAAAATGCTCTTAGGGGATTCACACAGTTATTTTAATAGTCCTAATTTTCAATCCATTTAAATGCATTTATGCACCTTTAGACCAAGCTCATTCAGATATTTACACCACAGTAATGAATTGTAGGACAGCAATGTAGACACAGAAATTCTTTCCTTCTGTAAAGCTGATACTTCTAAACTCAACCCTTGGGTTCATTGGCTTGTGGAGAGTCCAGGGACCTTTGTTAAACTACAACATCTGACAATCACTGTTGGAGAAGATGCACGTTGAGAAAGTCTTTCCTATTTGAATGTCAGGAAATTAGAAATATTCTAATGAATTCCATTTTTTCACATCTTCCATCAAAGGCTTTGTTAAAAGGTCAAGATCTGCACTTGTTATTTTAAAATGCCTCCTGCAATTTCCCTTCCACTGGTAATTCCAAGGAAAGTTCCCACAGCATCACATCAAAACAATTCAGGGGACTCTTCTTCCTCCTGATTGTCAACAAATTTCAGCATCCATAGGCAAAACTGATGAATTTCATAGGCATAATGAGGCTGATGGTCACAGCCAACATTAGATAAAGTATTTACATTTCATGCTTTCTCTGTACTGGGAGCTCCCTGAAGCCTGGCAGCCTGAATATGCTGAGATGAATTATTATTTTATTGACATTTTCAAACTACTCCTCTACTTTTTTTTCCCCTTCAGACAAAACTATTTCAAAACCATTTGCTGAAGCTGACCCACATTTCAAAGAGGTTCCACTCTGCTGCCTCTGCTCCTCTGGCTGCCGTGACTCCAGGAGCCCACTCACATCCCAGCTTTTCATCTCCTCATTGCTTATTCACACTCCATCCCAGCCCCAAGAATTCGGGAGCTGCTGCCATGCCAGGGATCTTTGATGGTTACGAACAACCCTGGATTAATGCAGAATAACAATCACAAACCCTTGGTTAATGCAGAATAACAATCACACCCTGGCTCTGGGAGAGGGATTTCTCCAGCTGAGCTCTGGGCACGTGTCCATGGAGGGGATGCTGCTGCAAACACAGCAGAGAGGTGCAGGTGAGGATGCTCTGACCACGCTGCCTCTGCCAACGAGGTGATGCCAGAGGAAGGGAATCCACAGTTATTTGGGTTAAACTACCAAGTTCAGGAGGATGAGCAGTGCCAGTGACACCTCCTCAGCCTGTCCTGAGACAGGATGTGTCTGACTTGCTCATCCTGGGCAGCATCTCAGTCCCACCCAAATGGGAGCATTTGGTGCTTACCACAAAGAAAATCCACCCTCAGGTCTCTCTGAAACATCTCAGAGCAGCTGTGGCTGCCCCATCCCTGGAAGTGTCCAAGGCCAGGTTGGACGGGGCTTGGAGCAACCTGGGCTGGTGGAAGGTGTCCCTGCCCATGACAGGGGTGGAGCTGGATGAACTTTAAGGTCCCTTCCAACCCAAACCACTCCATGGTTCCAAGATCTCTTTCCATGTCAGTGCCAAAGGCTCCATCCCTGCTGGGCTCCTGGAGCAGCCCTGGGAGGGTAAGGGAGGGTTTCCTCTGATTATCAAGAAAACAGTCCCTGAAAAATAACTCCCAGATATTCAATCTGCCTTTGAAATTTGGGTTCTACTTTCCCTTATTACTGCTGCAAAACCCCTGCTTTCTAATTCAGATAAAGTAACAAAGCTACACTTCCAACGATTGTAACTAAATGCAGTTAACCTTAGAGTCACTTTTACAAACACAGCAGATTTATCTGGATTTAAATTTTACTTCTTGTGCAAAGGCTTAAGAACAGGTTCCTCCCCATTATTCAATTTAACAATAATAATAAAAACCTCCATGACAACTATAACAAAAAGACTCTGATAAAGCCTGAAACCTTTCTGATAATGAAACGTACAATTTCCCTGTTTGAAGCATATTTCCCCCGAGAACATTTTAAAAAAGATATAGAAGAACTGTCATTTCAAACTGTTAATGTAAAGGGCCATGGATGAGAGCAGCACATGTGAAAAAAACCCACTTGGAGAAAAGCTGAAGAAAAAATAGTGGGTGGGAGAGACGAGACAACTTAATGCAGTGTCTCATTAGGGCAATTACAGGAGTCAATAAAAATGGGCAAAACTGGAAAGGATTCACTTTTGCAGCTGGGTGCAGTTTGTATTTAATCCCGAGGAACAGGTCAGCTCAGGGACACCCTGTCTGGTTCCTGGGTGTGGATGATGGGCCAGGCTGGGCACTGCTATCCTGCTCCTGCCTTTTGTCTGCCCTGACAGCCTCTCACCACCTCACTGCTCTTCTAAATCAGTCTATAATCACATATCTCTAATGTCTTTTTAACAACATTAATTAAGAGCAGATGAACTGACAGAGAAGGAGCAGCAACAGCATTAATTAAGGTTAGTCCAACCCTCACTCAACTCAAGTCTTAATCTTCCAGGTTTTCTCATCAATACCTTATCATCACAATGCCAGGGAGGAACTAATGCTCTGAGAGGATGTCGACTCTTTGAAGAGGATCAAGCACTTGGGAAGCCAAAATAACCATTAGAAGTGCTGGATTAATGAACTCAAGAGCAGAGAGCTGCAAAGTGCCAAAGCCCCAGTGGGACGAGCTGAGTCTCTGAGGGGTCTCCAGCACATGGGAATTTTCCCTTTGGGCTTCACTTCATACATCACATGTGTATCATTTTTTACCACGTAAGATTTGAGTCAAATTTCATCAGGTTTTTTGTACTAATGAGTATCATTACACTGGAGAGCAGGAGGCTCCTTACTTTTAACACATCTGCCAATCCCAAATTGAATAAAAATTTTAAAAAGGCCTATAAACATATACTGTTTACATGTTTAGATTCTTTCCTCAACTGAAGAAAGACCTGAGAAATGTCCTGAGCACTTCAGAGCATATTTACTGCTGTTGCAATTGTATTTGTATGAATTTCATATCCCCAACCCCTGTAGCCAGGGGTTACTGTGAGAACCTACACTCTCATTGAACTAATTGTTCCCCCTACCCATGGTTTGGAGTTCTGGAGGTTTGAGGCAGGCTTATATCTGCAAGGTTTTAAACAAATCTGTATTTTTAAGTGTTTTTTCTGACAGGGTAGGGGCCTTTTTTCCAAAAAATGCCAAGTCTCAAGAGTGTGATCACATCTTTGAGCATATGGTCACATCCCTCCCTTTATCCAGACAGGTCTATTTGTGGCTCTTTGCTCCTGTCTCACCAGGACCTCAGAGATGCTGCTGCTCACACACTTCCCAGGCAAGCTGGGATCACTAATCCCCAGAATAATGTTCCTGTCAACAAGGTGTGAATTTAAAACCTCATTTGGAGATACATAATGATAAAGTGCAAAGTGGGGTAAAAAAAAAAAAATCAAGTAATTAACCTGAGAAATTAATTTTAACACAAAGAAAAAACAATAACACTGGGATATATTTGCCTCCTCTTGGGATCCACCCCAGCAGTGCCCAAAATCTCAACAGGCTGGATTTTCAGTCACCAGTTCAAGCTGAGCTGGGCCTAGCAGAGCTCAGCACAAGCATTTTTGAAGCTGCCAGAGCAAGGCTTTACCACTGACACCGAGGGATCAGGTTTCTTAGACAGACATTAAAGATATCATTGATTCCCTCTGTACTGCCAAGAACAAGGCACTGATGCTCAGGCAGGTGGGGTTGGGATTCTCACAGCTCCGTGTTCATCCTCAGCCTTCAGTTGTGCCCAAGGCCAGTTCCAGCACAAATATTCTGTTCTGCCAAAGCCCAAAGCAGATTTCAGCACAAATCTTCCCACGTCCCATCACATTGCTACCATTGACAAAACCAGCACATCCACCCGACTAAAAGCAGCAACACTTAATTAATTGCCAAACTAATGTGCACCTTCTCCCCGTCAGTTGGGATCCTCCAGCCAGGAGACGCTTGTTGGAAACTCAGCAATCCTGGCAGCCAGAGATCAATCCCTGTTAGGAGTGGACAGGACACTCTTCTGCATGAGAAGACACTTTATTAGCCTGTTACACTACTGGCAGGGGTTTCTCTTCCCAAAGCTCTGGAAGAAAAGGTGGGGTTGGTGATTTCTGGGTAGATTTTGTGTTTATCTCTCAAAGAGCATGAGCCAAACCCTGAGGTCAGGGCAACCTCGGCCATTCTGCTGGCAAATTCCCTCCAGCCAAACCCCAGCTCTTTACACACTGTCATTACAACAATTTGTATATTCTTAGTACCACAGTGGCACTTACAAGTCCTACCTGAGGCTAAACCCGTGGTTTTGCAGTTGGTTCCCCACCACCCCCAGGAGAAGCAGCCCCAGCCTGGTGCCAGCAGCCCCTCACTGCACCCAAACAAGCAGAAGATCAAGCCTGAGGCAGCTCTCTGTTGAAATTAAGAGTAAAAATAAATCTGCTAAGGGGAGGCAGGAGAGAGCAGCCCCTGTGCTCCCCCCTGCAGCTCAGTGCCCTGGCTGAGCTCCCAGCCCTCCATCCCCAGCACAGCTCGAGCCCATTAGGACCAATTCCCATCTCTCTCAGTGCTCTCACCTGCAAGGCCATTTGCTCCCTGGCTTCTATTTTAAAATTGCTGCAGCTTATCAGGGTATTTTGCCCTGCAGTGACAGACTGTCACTCACTGAACATGCCCCTTCCCTGGGATGAGTGTCCAGGTAATTCCCGAAGCACAGACACTTCCCTTCCAGGCTCTGCAGGGCAGGAGGGGGGTTTGCAGTGCAGTCATGGGTCCTACATCACAGAATCATGGAAGGACTTGAAAAGGACCTTAAAGCCCATCCAGTGCCACCCCCTGCCATGGGCAGGGACACCTTCCACCAGCCCAGGTTGCTCCAAGCCCTGTCCAACCTGGCCTTGGACACTCCCAGGGATGGGGCAGCCACAGCTTCTCTGGGCATCCTGTGCCAGGGCCTCCCCACCCTCACAGGCAAGAATTCCTTCCCAATATCCCATCTAAACCTGCCCTCTGGCAGTTTGAAGCCACTCCCATGGGTAACACCACACAAACCAGTGCTCCAGCCCAGGCTCCATCTCACCTCTCAGCAACCCACAGCCCCACCCAGGAACTTTCAGAACACCAGGAATAATGGAAAGCACAAATCTGAGAGGTAGAGCTGCACAAACCTCAGTGCAATTTTATTTCATTAAATAACTGGCATTTTATCATTTGTCTTCATGGAGCACATTAAAACCAAAAAATCTCAGTCAACAAATATGACAAGAAGATTCATGAGCAGTACAAACAGTTCAATTGAGAAGGATCATGTTTTCCCCCAGCTGTGTTTAAACTGCACCTCGTTATTGTTGTTATTTTTGTGCTGTATTTATTATAATTTGAGTGAAAAGGTTTAACATGATCTACAGGAACAGTGGGGGAGACAAACAGCAGTTTGTTTGCTCTGCTACCTCAATGACACCTTTATAATGGCACGAGAACAAGTCTTCAGTTCATGAACCCAACAGCATCTTCTCTACATTCACCTGGGTCATTAAGGTCAACTTTCAGACCAATTTTCCCAACTGCTCAGGAGAGGGAGTGAGGAACAGCAGAGGGAGAGAATCAGGGAATCACAGAATGGTTTGGGTTGGAAGGGACCTTAAAGCCCATCCAGTGCCACCCCCTGCCATGGGAAGGGACACCTTCCACTAGCCCAGGGTGCTCCAAGCCCCGTCCAACCTGGCCTTGGACACTTCCAGGGGTGGGACAGCCACAGCTTCTCTGGGAAACACACACATTCAGTTCTTGAAAATTCAATGGGAAAAAGTAGCAAAAAAAGCAAACCAAAGCAATAAGTATCAATAAACCACTGCCTAAAAATCCATACAATAATTTGCTGCAGAGGTGCCACAAATCAGTGGGTTTGCCCCGAGGAACAGTTGATATTTTCAATAAACTGCCACAACTTTTTTCTGGTTCAGGGATGTGACCCCTCAGCTCCTCCTGCAGCGTGTCCCTGCTGACACACAGCCTGCCCTGCCTGGGCTCAGAGGAGCCCCAGACCCACCCCAAAGGTTGGACTTGATGACCCTGGAGGACTTTCCCAACCTGAATAATTCCATGATGCAGTGTTCCAAGGCAGGCTGCAGTGCAGGCCCCACTCCAGCTCTGCACAGGCTGTTTTCCCTGGAGCTGAGCAGGGTTTGGAGCTGGGACCAATTCCTGGTCCTGATCCTCAGGAAAGGGTGATGGTGTCACAGGGGCACACTTGGGAACAACCAGGACTGTGTGTCCACACCCTCATTGACCACGAGCACAGCCCCTGGTGCACAGCTCAGGGGGCAGTTATTGCTCCACAGGCAGATGAATTCTCAGAGCACCACCAGCCTGGCTGATCTCAAGCAGGACATTTTATAGATGAGTTATCAGCCTCATTCCTCAGTGCCTTTGTGCTCAGAGTTAGTTCATTCTCTTCTGAAATGTAAGGAGATTTTTCCCGAGAAAATAAGCACAGGCTTTTTTTAATAACAATTTGATTTTCTAGCAAAATACATTTATCACAGGTGGGAAAGAAATGTATTTGTGATTTATTTCATTTCTTCACGGATTTAATGCTCTTCACAGTTTACCATGTCACCAAAACATTCCTGGAGAAGGAAAGCTGCTTTTCCATGGACTCCAACAGCTCTGCTCTGCAGCCCTGTCTCACATGGAGAGGTGTTGGGATCTCCAGGTGTCACAGATGGACTCCTGCAGCTGCCCTGGGCATCCTCCCCAGAGCCAGAATGTCACTGCTCCACTGCCACAGAGCAAGACATCTCTCCATTTCCACGCTCCCATTAGCTAAACAAGTGCAAACAAGCTGTCACTCCCTCAGGGCTGGTGCCACCGTGGTCACTGCAGGCAGATGGAAAATTAAGATTTTTGTGTCAACTTCCAGAAGCCCGAAAAGTACAAAATCACTTCACCCAGGAACCAACATTCTGCTAGAGGAGATGTTCCCAAGCACTGGAACAGACATCAGACTCCCAGTTCACAGTGTCCCAGCCTCCCTGAGGTTGGAAAAGCCCTCCCAGCCCATGGATCCCCCTGTGCCCCATCCCCACCTTGTCCCCAGCCCAGAGCACTCAGTGCCATGGCCAGGCCTTCCTGGGACACCTCCAGGGCTGGGCGCTCCAAACCTCCCTGGGCAGCCCCTGCCAATTGTCCATTCCAGTTGTCCCAGACTTGCTGGAGAATCAGAGCATCAAATCAGCTTTTCCCAGTTTGGAAAATCCTTCACTGTAGCCGTGGCAGACACACCTTGAGAAGGTAATTTCCTTTTTGTATTGCCAATCATAGAATAGTTTGGGTCAGAAAGGACCTTAAAGATCATCTGGATACTCTGAGATTTTCTGTCCTGCTGTCAGATAGAAAAACCACAAACTCACAAAAAGTCATTTAATTAATTTCTATTGTCAATATAATTTCTGTGCATTCAAGTCCTACCACAAAATTACCTGCTTTAAAAATCACTAAACCATCTCTATTAGTGATGGATTTTATTTCTATAAAAATAACAACTTCCAGCCAAATTTGAGTTGACAGTTCGCCTTTAACTTTTTATTTATTCCTGCCATTTTTTTATTAGATTGGATTTGGCCTCGATCCTGCCCATTAGGAGTCTGTCTTGATGGGATCAACATGGGAAACAACTCTGGGCACCAAGTCTTGTCTCTGCTGGTGGTGCTGCTGTCTGGGCTCTCGTGAGCTGTCATTAAATCTCAGTATTACATTTCAGCAGCCATCAGATTAACCTGCACCTTGCAATTCCATAGCCAAGCTGTGCACAGCAAGCAGAGGTGCTTATAAGCCAGGGAATGCATGGCTGTCCCAGGGGAACAGGCCACATCCCTGGGGAAAAAGGACTCTGCTGTGAGACCTGTAGTTGGTCTGGTGAAGCTTCCTTTGGCAATGAACTTCCAACACTAACTCAGCTGGGTTTCTCTCAAGGCAGCTAAAAACAAATTTGCATGTCAAAAGTTCAGGCTGATGACAAAAATGATTTGTAAATTCATTTAAAAAGTCAATTGGTGCCATTTTGATGCCAAGCCACAAGCATGCACAGAGGGCTCCCCGTGCCCCCCAACACTCACACCCACCGTGGCACACCCGGCCCCTCTGCACCTCCCCAGGGCATCTCAGCTGAGCTCCAAGGAGCTCGTGGTTGTTGTTGATGGAAAGAGAAGTTGCTGCCCTTCCTAAGGCTCAAATCCTCCACTCTCAGAGAGGAAAAACTCCCTCTGTCCTGCTCTCCCTGGCACGTGGAACACGCTGAACCTCCTGGCCACAATCCTGCAGGGTGCAGGTCCCTCCTGTGTCCCCAGGTCTGCACAGAGCAACTGCACCCAGCTTGTTCTGTGTGCAAAAATACCCTGCAGGGAATTATGGGGCTGAATTTAATGACATTGAAACAAACCTCCATTCTGATGAGTGCATAATTACTGTTATTAAAATATTTATGGAATGAGAAATGTGTTAGGAAACCTTTGGTGTGTGAGCCTGCAGGATGCTTTGCTCTACACAAACCCTGAAATGGCTGGAGAGAAACCAAACTTGCAAGGCCCCAAACTTGGGCTTTTCCACCTGAGACAACGTAGGGACACAGGTCCCTCAGGATCCTGAACCCTCTGTCCTTGTCATCAAAGACAGTGAATAGAGAGAATCAAGATTATATTATTTCTAAATTTGGACAAATTTTGGTTCTTTCAACAAGGGCTGTCGTGGAACCAAACATCTTCTGGGGTTTTTATTGGGTTGGTTTTGAACACAGGAGGTCCAGGCTGGAAACACATCATTGGGATGGACAGAATTTAAAATAAACACTGGTAGCAGCCCAGAGCACTGGAAATGTGGGGTGACAGCTCGAGTCTGACTCAGGCAGAGCTGGAGTCCCACAGGTCCCACTTCGGTGCGTGTTCACCTTGGGGATAAATCTCTCCCACTAAAGTGTTCAAAACCTCTACTTTTTGGGTCTATCTTCCAGTATCAAAGAGAGAGCAAAAGCCTTGTTTTAGTTCATCCCAACTGCATCTTGTGTTGCACTCAAGCCTCAAAACCTGCTGTGAAAATACAGCCAAAACAAAGCAGGAACATTTCCAGCAAAGAGGATAAAAGCTGAGTATTAAGAGGGAAAAAATAGTCTTTCTTGAAGGCTGTGGAATATTCCTCAGAAAAGTTTATAAAAGAACTGAGGCACCTGCTGGGACCAGCCTGGCTGCACAGATCCCATCTATTGGGAAGGAATCCTTCCCTGTGAGGGTGGGGAGGCCCTGGCACAGGGTGCCCAGAGAAGCTGGGGCTGCCCCATCCCTGGAAGTGTCCAAGGCCAGGCTGGACGGGGCTTGGAGCAACCTGGGCTGGTGGAAGGTGTCCCTGCCCATGGCAGGGGGTGGGACTGGATGGGCTTTAAGGTCCCTTCCAACCCAAACCATCCTGTGATTCCACGGAAGGAGCTGGCACAGGAGCTGCACCGACCACCCCTGACCCCACAGATGGGAGGGGAGCAGCTGAGGGGGCCAGGGGGGGATTGAGGGGATGGTACCAGGACAAAAGATGCCTGAAACTGTCCAAGGGCATCAGCCAGATCCCTGTCCAGCTTCTGCCTCCCCACCAACCTCAGCCACTGCTGCAGCATCCAAAGAAAATGCTGGAAAACTGTGCTAAGTCAAGTGAGTGTTTCCATCCTCTCTTATCTTTACATTCACAGTCCTGTTTATGTATGGACACTCTTCCAGGGAAAGTTGGGATTAGGGCCTTTGTGCAGGATAGGAATAAATGGCTGCCACAAAAGCACATGCAGGAATAAACATTCACTCTCACACATTATTCCTGTCACTGAAATTTGGGTTATGGACAATAAGGATGGTTTGTCCAGCTCACCCTGGAGAGCCCCTAGAACCATGCTATAATCAATATTCCCAGAGACAAGGGGTGTTAAAGCCTCCCTGGAGGCTGCAGCACAGCCAGTGGCAGTGCTTGCCCATCCTGGGGGGTTTGTGTTGCCCCATGGCCCTGGCTGTGGTCCCTGGGGCAGTGCTGGGCTGTTTGTCACCTCCTGCTACAGCCACAGCAACGTGACATCCCCAATGAAGGGAGAGAGCTGGGATTGTCCCAGCCCACCTGAGGAGAACCTGGACCTGAGTCCTTTCTCAGGACAGCTCCAGCTGAGGGGTCTGGCTGTGTCAGCAGTTGTTTTACCCACGAGTGCAAAGCCCAAAGAGCTGTAAAACCATGAGACAAGGTCTGAGGGAGATCAGCCCTGGCAGGGAGTGCTGGGATCACACCGAGCCAGACCCAGATTAGCCAGCTTTTGAACTGGAAGCAGCAAAGCAGCTCCAGCAAGGATTGCCCCGGGCTGCAGCAAGGGCCCGGTGCCAGTTCCCGGGCTGTCCCCTCCCTGGGACTCCGTGTCCCTGCCTGGCACTGCCCTGGGCTGCGCTCACACCACTCCACACGGCTGCAGTGACCTCCTCACCCTGACCCCTGCTCTCCCTTTGGTCCCTGAGCACCTCCAGGCACAGACCAAGGTGGCAGGCACATGGTCAGGAGCTGCCATGAAGGGAGGAGCCCCCACAGCCCTGCTGTCCACCCCCTGTGCCCATGCCAGGGTCCAGAGCTCCTGTTGGGGGATGACCTGAGGCTCTGCTGGTGTGAGCAGAGGGAGAGCTGTTCCCACAGAACATCCTCCTGCCAGCACCTCCCCCTGCACCAGCCACACACCAACCTCTCCACGCTCTTCCCCTGCTCTCCATCACAGTTCCTGCCTGTCCACCCTTCACTCATCCCCAGACAGGAGCAGCCCAGCCCAAACACAACCCGGTGCTGGTGCTGCTGAAGGCCTTTGAGGTGGCTCAGTGTTCCTCAACCACAGCTTTTCTCTGTTAATCACATCATTGATCCTTCTGATAGTGCCAGACAGACAGGATGGAAAAGCCGAAGCAGCAGGTGCCAGGGCTGTGGGCAGTGACAGCAGTGGCAGTCCATGGACTCAGAGCTGGGCTCCATCCTCTCCTCACCCACCACGGCTCAGCTCCAGTTCCTGCTCTCCCCTTCCAGCCCCATCCCTAGGCAAGACCTTAAAAACCAGGTCATATTTACAGCATGAATATCTACCAAAAATAATATTTCTGTATATCTGTATTTATATAGATATCAAAAAACATCCATACAAACGACCACGGTCACAGACATTAAGCAGACCCATCATGAGGATGAAATTTTGAGACCTACGAGTACTTGAACTGTCCCCTCCTCCCCCAGAGCTCAGGCAACACTTTCCACAAAAAACAGAGCCCTGAATGTGCCCTGAACATGAGAAGATTGTCCCTGCCCCACAGCAGGCAGCACATGGCACTGGGAAGGGGAGGTCTCCAGGCTTCCTCCTCTTCCCGTGCCAATCAGAGGCCGGGCAGTCCAAGTGTTCAAACGATGCCAACGCTCAGAGAAAGGCCATTTACGACCAGGAGCACATCCCAGGGCTTTGGGAACGTGTGCCAAATTCATTTCAAAGGGCTGGGAAGGGA
This sequence comes from Pipra filicauda, assembly GCF_003945595.2. NCBI lineage: Eukaryota > Metazoa > Chordata > Aves > Passeriformes > Pipridae > Pipra > Pipra filicauda. The sequence goes on from NW_024103873.1 coordinate 1,108,580, forward strand.
GGCACTGGCCAGCACCACCCCTGAGCCGAGGCAGAGGAGCAGATCCAGCAGCCCACTCTGCTCACACTGCATGTTAATGGCTCTCAGCATCCCAAATGACACAGCAAAACATCCCTCACCACACATGGCCTGAGTGCCAGGGCCTGGGGCAGCCCTGCTGGAGCCCCTCTGCCAGACAGGGGCACCTTCCCCAGGAGAAGGAGCGAGACCCCTTGGAAGGTGTCTGTGGCCACCCCACACACCACAGACGTGCCCGGGGTGCTCTGCCCTGTCCCTGACCCCGAGGCTGCACGGGCACAGTGCTGGCACAGGGCTCTGCTACCAAACACAGCCCCCATGGCTGGACATCCCCCTGAGCACGGGCTCCATCCCACCCAGCACCCCTGAGCTGCAAAGAACACGGGTCACAGCAGCCTCTGCAGTGCCACTGCACAGAGGTGGCACCACGGCCCTGTGCTCTGGGGGCACAGGGACACTAAAGGGCTTCCAGACCACCCCAACACACTCATCACTGCCACTGGAGTCTCTCCTCGTGCTGGAGCAGCCATGGCAGAGCTGTGCAAGCCCTGCAGGGCTGAGCTCACTCCAGTGACCCTGCAGATGTGCCCTGGGCTGGGCAGGGCACCCCATTTCAGGCCCAGGTTTGTCCCCAACTGCACTCGTGGTGGCTCAGAACAGCTCCACTGCCTTCAGCACAGGGCTCTGCAGGACCTCGTGAATCATCAGTAACAAGGAGAGCTTGAGGAATCCTTGTTTTCCCTTAGATTTCTCTCTGCCTGGGTACCCACCCCAGCACACTAATGACCTGACTATATTGGATTCCATGCTCTCCAAACAGCCTTAATTACATGCTTCGTATCTCCCAATATTATGATAAAATTCATCATAGTCCAACGTCTGGGACAGTCAGCATTGTCACTCATTGAGATTAATTTGAATATCACTATAAATAGAAATAACAACATCTGATATTATGAAACAGAGTATTGTGTTGGATGGTTTTAATGCCTCCAAGCGAAACTCATTTAATGGAATAAAATACAGAATATAGCACATGTAGTTTTGCAGTATTAGTGTTATGAGATTCAAAACCAGATCAATATTTCTTTCATAAAAATTAATGCCTTGAAAGGATCCCTCCATTTGTCATTCCAGAGAGGTCACCTTATTTCATTTCAAAGAGTAAATTGGGAATTGCACAAGTGAACTTGCTGGATATCTGCTCTGCCTGTACCAGCTGCCTGTTCCTGCCCCCCCTGTTCTGTCCCAACTCCCAGGGAATCCTCTGCCCATCACCTCTCCCTGTCCCTCTCCATGGACGAGCATCCCTCTCCTGGCAGAGCCACTCTCCTTCCAAATGACTCTTTGCAGTCCCTTCTACCTCAAGAGACACACTCGAAAACAGATTAAGCACCAAGATTATTGCTAATATTGAATTTTGCCTTGTCAAGAAAATGAATTTTACCTCCAAAACACTGTGTTCCAGAGAAATATATTCACAGCACCTCCAACCTCCCATTAGTATCCCCATATGTGAAGCTCTTGAAGGGAGGGCTTTCCTTTCCTTTTGATTTATACAGAGAAAATCAGATTCCACATCCATTCAAAGCAGCCTAATATTTCAGCCACGACACATCAGCACTGGGTGGCTCAGCACGTTGACATGTATTAGGTGCCTCAGTAACAAGGACAAATATTCAGAGGCTGAGGAAATGAAAGTTTGTTGAGGAACACAAAGGCCCTTTTTTTTTGAGAAGAGACAAAGAATTAAAGTTACTGTTTCCTATTTTCAGCTTTTTGTTCCATTCTCTACAGGAGTAACTGAAAAATGTAGAGTTCTCCTGAAATGTCTTTTATAAAATGAGTTATTACTCCACCTCCCAAAGCCACCATTGTCTTATTTAAAGTTAGGAGAGGAAAATGCAATAATCTGGTAATGAGTTCAAAATAAATTAGCAACTAGAGAAAAATATTGCTGAAGTGCGTTAGTTTTCCTCCCAAACACCAGTGACTGCCCAGGTTTGTTACAGTCAGTTAAATTGGCCATTTCCCACCATCTCCTTAGGTGAAGGTCAGCAGGAGGGGCTCAACACATGCCTTTGGAATGGAAACTCTATCCCCTGGAACGGTCTCATATCCCATAGTCCTGCAGAGAACCTAAACTGAGAGGAGAGAGGGAGGAACAACCAGTTTGCAAACATTTTTCTGGGATTTGAAGGAGTTTCTAGAACCTGATGAGTTGAGCAACATGAACTTAATGCACAAACAAACCCTTCCAGAGGGTGTCCTGCAGCCACGGGATCACAGGTTCTGCCCAGCCCTTCTCACACAGCCCCTGTTCCCTGTGCCTGAGCTGCACTCTCAGCAGCAGCAGCTCCAGTGTTTCCATCATTCCCTGGAACCAGCAGCTGAGGCAGAGCTCCATCCCATCTCATCCCATCCTCACCCCATCCCATCCCATCCCCACTGAACCACAGCTCAGCCAGGACATCCTCCCTCAGAAAGCCTTGGAAAAGGGTGTGCAATTTCCAAGGAAAGAGCAACATCCAGCTCAGAGCTGCATTTCTAAGCTCTATCCCTTTCCAAATAATCCCATTTTTGTGATTACTGTGTCTGGAGCAGAAGGTGGGACTGCAACTGTCATCTCCCTCCTTCAGCAGGAAGGAAAAGCAGCCAGCAGCCCCCAGGGAGACCAGGCACGTTCCAATTCACACTCCCAACCTCACTGCACTCCCTTATCCCACTTTTCTAACTAAAAAAATTCCCTGAGTTTTTTAACAGCCCCCTCTGGGCCACAAGAGCCACCCCTGATAAAATCAGAAAGGTATTTAGAGAAGAACAAGCAATTATTGATTGACTCTTTCAAATTACATCCACCAAAGACACAAACCCAAAGCAATAATTTGTTCATTGCTAAAGCTTGTCATGAGAAGCCTGCAGTTGTAAGGGAGCCCAAAAATTAGTTTTATAGTGTTAAAAAAAAAAAAAAAAGAAATCAGGATGCTGTTATTCCTCATATTGAATAGTTTAACTCCCAGAAAATATGAAACACTTGGCAATGTTTTTTTCAGCGCAGTTACTGAATTTTCATGGAGTTAAATTTGTAAGGAAAGCCACGACCCTGCAAAAGAGCAGTACTTTTTCCAAAGCAAAACCAGCAGCCTAAAGTCATACAGCCTTGAACTCCCTGATGCATTTGGAAACAGCTTTCCAAATTGTTTCTCTGTTATTTTTAGGAGAGATATTTAATTTACAATCACCCTGCTATTTATTGGTGTGCTCTAATAGAACTGTGTTTTGAAAAAGTCACTGACATCCTTGAGTGTTGGTGCACCAACATCTCCACGCTCCAGCACACACCAGCTTGTCCCTCGTGGTGCATTAATCCGAGGAGCTGCAGCACAGCCAGGCCTGGGGCTGGGCACACTCCTGGGCTCACAGCCCTGGGGCTGGGCACACTCCTGGGCTCACAGCCCTGGGGCTGGGCACACTCCTGGGCTCACAGCCCTGGGGCTGGGCACACTCCTGGGCACAGCCCTGCTCCCACATTCCTGGCTGAGCAGCCCCTTCCCAGCCGGATGGGGATGGGGTACAGCCCCCAGGAGAAGGGGGGGATGCACTCACAGAGGGCACAGTGTCCCACTGTAACTCCTGTCAGGGCACTGCCACCCTGCTGCTGGAGAGGAGGGAGGTCAGTAACAGGGATGGAAAAATAAAGCATCCAAGCAGGGGTATCTCCCAGCTCAACCCCTCCCAGGAGGAGCCACGGCCAGGCTGGAGAGCTCATCTGCACTGGCTTCCAGAGGGTCAGACACCCAGCCCTGCTCAGCTGGGGGGTCTGACCTGCTCCTGAAGATGTTCTTGGATGTTTTAACCATAGTAACTCATGGAAGGTCCCACACAGAGTCCTTGGCAATGGCAGATACTGAACCTGGGGGTAAAAGCTTGGCAGTTCCACCTCTCATCTGTTGTCATTTTGGAAGAGGAATCCTCACACATACGGCCTTAGGAGGCATCCTGTCCCCGCTGGCAATTTCTGTGCCCACCAGCGTGTCCACACCTCCTGTGTGACTCAGGGGGAGTGGTGACCACTCCTCCTGAGTCCCAGCTTGGCTCCACCAGCACAGACAGCTCAGGCAGGCAGGAGAGGGGGGGTTACAGCTTCCCTTGGCTCCAGCACCAGCTGGGACTCCGTGCCATCCCCACACTCCGGGAGGAAACCCCCCCCACAACTATTCCCACCATCTTCAATCCAAGGCGCAGTTCAGGGATAAGTGAGGAGAGAGGTGCAGAGACAGGGGGAGGGACTCATCACACAGGAACAAGCCCAGGTCTCTTGGAAGCTTCACATCACCTTTTTTTTTTTTTAACCAAAGGAAATCTCCTACAAATTCCAACAGTAATTACACGGATGAGTTCCAGCCAGAGGACCCTGGCAGAGGAACTGCCTTCCTAAGCTGATCCACCTGTTGGCAGCAGCTGAAGATGCTCCCAACCCTCCGTGGTGGATTGGGAACAGGCAGGGGAGCTGCATGGAGAGCTATCAGAACTTCAAATGCAGAGAGGAGAATGAGGAGCTTGAACCTTCCCCATCCTGAGGAGAAAGAGCCAGAAGCATCAGGAGCTGGCTGAGGAGCCCCTGCTGTGCCCCGTTTGGTTACACACACACAGGGATTTGCCCCCGACATTAAGATAGAGCACAAATATTTCTCTTCCAAGATGCTGACAGAGAAATATAAACACAGGTAAGATTTCTTTGCAGGAGCCTCCACAGATGGAAAGAGTTTTTATCTACCAGATGTGAGGGAAAAGCCATTCTGGAAATGAAAATAAGTGTTCAAGAGCCACTCACTCACCTCTCACCCCACTGCCACAGCCAGTAAAATCCATATTGACCCCTGAGAAGCAAACTGGACCCACAGTGACCCCTGAGTGTCACGCTGGCTGCAACACTCAAGAATTTCAGAGAGTATTTAAAAGGCTCACAAGATTTTTGTGTTGGCTACTTGGTTTTCTTCCTTCCAGTAGCTTACAGCTTCTCACCCACTGCCACACAATGGCATTTAATTGCTTAACAGGTCCAGTTCTCCTCCAAAAATAGTTCTTTTCTATTTCTCTCTGGCTGGAACATGTTCTGAACCGTGTTTGAAGGAGGAGAGGACAATAGGGGACAGTTTTACTGCATGAAAGATCTGCTTAAAGGCAGCTGAACCAAGCCGTAAAATATATATTCAGTAAAATCTCTCAGTATGGGCCAGTTCCTGCTTTCTAGATGATTTGGTTGAAAAGCAATTTTGAACAGATGCTTCGTCACAATATATTAAAATATTTAGTTTATACAAGTATCTCAGAAATGCAGAAACCGTCTAAATATCTTATTTTCTGCAAACTCCATTACGTAATGAGTCACCACGGATTTTGCAGGTATTGTGGCATTATCCCAAAGGCTCCCGATGCCCAGGATTTCCTTCTGAACTAGATCTCGGAAGGGAGCGCCCAGGATTTGCTCTGGGACGAGACCCGGTGTGGAACAGCTGGGTAATTCCGCCCTCCTGGCCGGTGGGAGCCTCGAGCAGCTCAGCAGCTGCCGAGCCGGTACTTCAGCACAACTTCAGCTCCGCTCATCCCTCCCCGCTCCGCGGCTCGGCTCACGCAGAACATGAGATCATCTGGTTCGCAGCCCGGGAAGGGTGTTTGCGATGCGAGGAGCGTGGAGCGGGAGGCAGCCCGGGGTGGGAGCGGTGCCAGGCTCCCTCACGCTCCAGCGGGGCTGCGCCCGCCGAGGCAGCGCCGGGAAGAGGAGACGGGCGCGATGGGGCCGCACGAATTGTCGGGGATTCAGCACAGCGCTGGATCCGCGGCCATACAGCGCGTTTGAACGTGCCCGGGCGGGGAGGCGAGCAGGGAAAAACCAGATCCTCGGTGTTCCTTCAGGGAAACGGGCAGGACGGAGCCCGGCTGGGCAGAGCGAGGGGCAGCGGTGGGAAGGCGCAGCGCTCCGCTCGCCTCGGCTGCAGCGGCCGGAGCTGGCACGGACAGATGGGAATACGGAGGATCGGCGGCTGCTGACAGCACAGAGTGGATTTGCCGTGAAAACCTCACAAGTTTCCAGCTGGGAAAAGCGGGGGATCTCTCCGCCCGCTGTACAAAAATAAAAAATAAACCCCACCACCACCTTCCGCATGCGAAGGCGTAGGACAGGGAGCGAGGAACTCCGCTGCTCACGATGCATCTGGTGGCGCTTCTGTCACTGTCACCGCACCCGCGATCGCTGCCGAGGAGCACCCGGGGCTCGCTGAGGGGCTCGGCGGCTGCACCGGGGCCCCGGGAGGATGCCCCATCCCGGGGGGACACCCCCATCCCTCCGGGGACCGAAGCCCTGCTCAGCCCCGGCCAGATGGCCGCTCCTGGGCTTGGGGCACCGGAGAAGGGGAGGAGGATGGAGCGGGGGGTGACAAGTCTCCGTGCCCCGACACCCACGGAGGTTCAGCCCCGGGGGGCGAGAGGGGCACGATCGCAGCACGCTCGGGGGCTGAGAGGGAAGACGGGGGGGGAAAACGGGCAGGCGCTGCAGCGCATCTCCCCCGCACACACTCACACGGTTCTCTAATCCTCTGGCTCGGCTCATCCCTCGGCTCCTCCTGGAGCCGCCGGAGCCTCGGCGGGCGCGGAGCGGCGCTCCCGGGCTGCAGCCGCCCCCAGCCCCGGGTCCCTGCCGGGTCCCCGCTCCGTCCAGACGGGGCCGGGGGGCAGCGAGACCCCGACCCGGGAAGGGGCTGCTGCTGGAGCTGCTCCGCACAGCCCTATCTCGGTCAAGAGCCGCCGGGGAAAGCTCCCTCCGACCCCTTCCAGACCTTCCGCGACCGCTGGGCCGTGAGCGGCCGCGGCCCCAGCTCCTGCCCCGCCCCGCCGGGGCTTCCACGCGCGGTGTCCCGGCCGTGTCCCGCTGGGATGCCCTGCGCCCGCATCCCCGCCGAGCCACGGCTCTCAGTAACGCAAACCCAGCGCAACCATCGCCTTTTCCTCTCCTATTTTTTTTTTCTCCTTTCCCTCAGGGATCGCTTCGTGCAAATGGGGCGATAAATCCAGAAAGCGCCACGCACCGTGGAGAAGGGAGCCGGGGGAGGATGCTGGAACGGGGAGGGCGGCAGGGAGGGAAGGCAGCTGCTCCGGAGGGAGGCGGATGGAGCACCTGGAGAGGCACGAGGGGAGCGGGGAGCGGCGGCAGAGCCCCCCGCCACGGCCCGGGGCTCCGGCACCCGCCCGGCCCGGCGCCGGCAGCCCTACCTGGAAGAGCCGGAGGATGTTGGCCACCATAATGGACACGGAACTTCCCGACGCCCCGATCACTCCAACTACTTTCTCCGGCTTGACGAAGACGGGCGGCTCGCCGTTCGTGCACCTCACGTCGGAGGTGTCCTTCTGGATGAGCGCCTGCACGAAGGTGAGGGACTGCTCCAGCGCGTAGGTGTCCCGGGAGCAGGTGTCCAGGATGCGGGCGCCCAGCGTGACGTTGGGCAGCAGGTCCGGGTCGCTGTTGATCTGGTCCAGCGCGTAGAGCATCGCCTCCAGCCTGTGGATGCCGTTCTCCTTCTTGATGTCCCCGCAGGGCGAGCTCGGGGGGCCCTTGGCGTGCACGGGGAAGAGGCCGCCCAGGGTGATGTCCCCCTCCAGGCGGATGGAGTGGGGCGCGTACATCTCCTGCCCGCGGGCCGCCTCCCCGAGCAGCAGCTCCAGGAGGCAGCAGGGCAGCTCGAGCAGCGCCAGCAGCCGCAGCAGCCGGCCCGGCCCGACCATGGTGATGCCGCCGCCGCCGCCCCCGGCGCTGCCCCGCGCTCCCGAGGGGCCGGGCCGGGCGGGATGGCCGGGGAGGGCTGCGGGGTTCGGCCGCTCCCGCCCGCCCTGCCCGCCGCGCTCCCGGCTCCCGGCGCTGGGCACCGCGACCGCCGCGGCCGCTTTAAAGCGCCGGGGCCGCCCGCCCCCGGCCCGCCCCGCCCGCCGCCGCTGCGCAGCCACCGCAGCACCGCCCCGACCGGCTGGGAGCGGGCTGGGATGGGATGGGCTGGGGTGGGATAGGGGTGCGATAGGGATGGGACAGGGGTGGGATAGGAATGGGATGGGATAGGGGTGGGGATGGGATGGGATAGAGGTGCGATAGGTATGGGATGGGATATGGGTGGGATAGGGATGGGGATGGGATAGGGATGGGATGGAGCCGGGGATGGGGACGGCCCCAGCCCCTCCGCCCGCCCCGCCGGAGGATGGGTGTTTACAGATGTTGCGCGGGGACCCGCCGGCGCTGGGAAGGGGGGTCCGGGGGGACCCTGCTCCCCGCGGTCGGAGCCTGGAGCCGGAGCTGGGAGCGGCTCGGGAGAGTCCGTCAAGGCGCCTCCGCGGGGACACTCGCTCAGCCCCACCGGAGCATCCTCCTCCTCCTCATCCTCCTCGTTCTCCCGGCCGGGATCGCAGCGCCCCCCGCTCGCGGGGCCCGGGCCCGGCCGGGGAGCAGCGGGGGCCGCACCCGCAGAGCCCCGCAGCCCGCCGGGTGCTGGAGCAGCCCGCCAGCACAGCACTGACTCTCGTTGCCAAAGCAGCAATCTGGATTCTGACATGGAAACGAGATCCTCCTCCCGCTGAGGTGGGTACCGACGGAGCCCGCGAGGAGGAGGAGGAGTTTGGATATAACCCCGTACTCCCAGATCCGAAGCAATGCATCCTTCTGTTTTAAGATCTCCAGACCCATTTTTGTTCTGCACACCCAGATCTGGAGGATGCTGCAAAATCCTGGTTTTTTTTCCTTCACTGAAAACTCCAACACCCAAAGAGACAGCACCTGTTGCCATTCTGTGCTGACCAGCAAATCCACGCCCTGCCATATTCCCAGTTAAAGAGTAATGGAGAATACGTCTCTCAGATGTTCCTACCAGACCAAGCACGTTTTTTGGAGACAACCTTTAATTCCTCCTTCATAAATACCAGATCACGGGGAGCTGCTGTTCATCATTTGGCCTCTCACACACTCTGGACCAGCAGCACTCCACGTGTTCAACCTGCCCAGTCATGGAATGAGTTAGAACCACAGACTGGTTTGGATGGAAGGGACCTTAAAGCTCATCCAGTGCCACCCCCTGCCATGGGCAGGGACACCTTCCACCAGCCCAGGTTGCTCCAAGCCCCGTCCAACCTGGCCTCGGACACTTCCAGGGATCCAGGGGCAGCCACAGCTTCTCTGGGCATCCTATGCCAGGGCCTCACCACCCTCACAGGGAGAAATTCCTTCCCAATATCCCATCTATCCCTGCCATCTGGCATGGGAAAGCCATTCCTCCTTGTCCTGTCCCTCCATCCCTTATCCCAAGTCCCTCTCCAGCTCTCCTGGAGCCCCTTTAGGCCCTGGAAGGGGCTCTCAGCTCTCCCTGGAGCCTTCTCTTCTCCAGGGGAACCCCCCCAGCTCTCCCAGCCTGGCTCCAGAGCAGAGGGGCTCCAACCCTCTGATCATCTTGGTGTCTCCTCTGGACTCTCTCCAGCAGCTCCATGTCCCTCCTGTGCTGTTCCCCAGGGCTGGAGCAGCTCTGCAGGGGGGTCTTACCTGAGGGGCAGAGGGGCAGAATCCCCCTTGCTCTGCTGCCCACGCTGTGGGGTCAGCCCAGGGCACGGGGGGTTCTGGGCTCTCAGTGCCCAGGGCCAGGGCACGTTGAGCTTCTCATCAACTCAGCTACTCCTCTGAAGTGTCACTCAGAGACAGCTCCAGTGATTGCTTCATTTCCAACACGTTATATTTCAGTGAAGTAGAGTAACACAACTGTTACTGCTGTAACAGTAAAAACCATCAGTAAAAACTGATGGTTTTTATCTGTTTTGGCCCAGACAAATTTTATCTCCCCACACTGAAGTGCTGCAGCGTGACCAGTCTGGCAGACACAGCGAGTGGCTTTGCTGCCCAGGTCCTGACAGAGAGGGAGCTGGCCAGGGGTTAATGCCACATCTTCCAGTAATTATTAAACCATTTGAACACCTTCAAATCTTTAAATTGTGTCCTTACCATATTTTCCAACTTTTTCTTCTTTCTTTTTTTGTTGGTTCTGTGTCCGCTTGTTTTTGGCAGAAGTTCCCACAAGTAAGGGCTCCAAACTGGTGCTATTCAAATACCACCAGAACCAGAGCAGCCAGTGAATGTTCCCTGGTGAAAGGGGATGTTTGGAAGCAGCAGCAGAACTGGACAGACGTGGCGGGTCAGAAGATTTGCAGCAGGGCCAGGATCTAACAGGCATAAACAACAATAAAAGCAGCTGGAGTTCTCCACTAGAAATTATAATTTTCGGGCTTGGGACCAAAATTTAATTTTTCCATGGACTGAAAACATCACAAAAGATTATTTCATTGTAATTTGGGTATCGTGATCCAGCTTGTGCCATCACCCAGGCCTTGCTCTCTGCTTCATCCTCCTTCCCTCACACCTTGGTTTACCTAAAGAATCAGTCTCCATACTCCACACCAGATCCCCTAAGGAACATAGGAACTGACACAGCTGATCAAGGCAGACCCAGGGTCCATCCCAGCCCCGGACCTTGTCCTGGAACAGTAGATGTGTCAGAAGAAAAGGCTGGAGCTTTGCTGTGTGCAGATGCCTTTAATCTGTTCCTGCCATAAATCTCTTCCTGGTCTTTCATATACAGAAATTGGTTCAAGCCCTGAAGCATGAAAAATTATTCTAATTACAGTACAAAAATTGATATAGTTAATCATTACTCTGGATATTCTCGATATCCATAAAAGTGCCCAGTCCCTTTTCCACTCTTGTGAAGTACTTGGCTCCCATGGTGACAAGTACTGTTGGACATTGCCTGAAAAAACCCTGTTTATCAGTTATCAATCTCCTGCCTTTTGAATTTAACTCTTAAACAGACAATATCTCCCTTCCCTCGTACCTGAGCTCCATCCACTGTGTGCACTCAGCTACCTCCGCCCACTCTGGCCCTCTCAGACAGGGCACTAAATATAATAACAGCCTGTGCATCTGACACTGCTATGTTTGCCTTGAAGAAGTATTTGGACTTGATGATCTTAAAGGCCTTTTCCAACCCAAATGAGTCTGTGACTCTCTGATCTCTGTTTGGATTGCTGAACACCTGGAGGTGAGACAGCACTGACTGAACATGACAGAGTGTATCACACCTGAGTGTGTGACAGCCTCCATCCCACTGGAGCTAAAACATCCTCCCTTCCCCATGGCCCACCAGAACAGCCAACTAAGGGGATCCAACAAGCAATTCCTAAGAAAAGTTGAATCATATCCACTCCAAGCTGCACTCCCCCACCCTCAGAGCATCAGCGTTCCCACGTGTGACACAGCAACTCACGGCAGAGCTGGAGCTGGAATCTGGAACCACTCAGAAAGTGATGCCATTGCAGTACCCAGTGCTTTGTGTCTTTAATGGGAATATTGACAGAAGCATATGGGAATGGTGGGAAAGTCATTTCAATGTGATGTTTTGTGCTTCACTTCCCAGTGAGTCATTCGTGCACCAAACCCAACTCCCGGCACAAGTCACTCTGAGCAACCAGGGACAGTGAACACGTCCTTTCCATGCCCTGTTCAACCTTGGGAGCTGTGTCCTCCCACCAGCACAGGCTGGAGACCTCCTGGGACAAGAATGAAGCTGCTGTGCTTTTCTCACCCAAAGAATGCCACACCAGGGAAGCTGGCACTGGGGTTTGAGGCACCGGTACCACTCCAGGTAGGACCAGGCACCCAGAAACCAAAGTGCCATCTGTGTCTCCACAACCCACGGGCACAGTCCCACTGCCTGACACTTGGCTGTGCTGGGGACACGCCCCATCTCCCCCAGTGCAGGTTTGCTTCACAAAAAGCCCCCAAGCCCCCACAAATCAAAACAAAAGTTCACCAGAAAAATAAAGCAAACCCAACAACAACAAGAAAGCAAATCAAGCCTGATCTTTCTAGCAGGAGAGTTTGTTTCAAAGTAAACAGTGGTTAAACAATCCAAGAGCATATTCAAAAACATTTCTTAACTTGCCTGTCAAATAAGATGGTGGATTCAGCCAAATTGCTCCTGGATAAGGAAAGGTTTTGCCAGCAAGGAATCAGCCTCATCACTGGCATCCTTCTGGGAGCGGTGCGATCTCCATCACAGGAGGATCTCCTGCATCTCCTTTCAGGGCTGCTGTATAATTAAACACTGCTTTTATCCCGGCAACTGGCAGAGTGAACATGAAATCCTGTTATAACTGACCACTGGAAGCAAAACAAAGAGCGATGGAATGGCAAGAAGGAGGAATAAAACAATCTTTCTAATGTTGGGAATGTGGCACAAGGCTGCCGTGCCGTCGGAGGTCAGCTTGGACAACTGTAATGGACGTGGTACAAGCAATTAACTTGTTGGGTGAAGTCAGGGCTGGGACAGCAGCCAGAGCTCCTGTGTCTGGTGTTCAGAAAATAATGGATTTTTGGAGCAGAGGCCAGTGAAAAATTCAGATCCTTAACTCAGGGCTTTGTTGTTGCTGTTTAAAAAAAGAAGGTGACAGGGTGGCTCTGGTTTCCAGGCAGGAAAGGGGACAGCAAATTATTAAAATATACTACAGATTATAATATATAAATAAATTATAATTTATAAACAATATGAAATTATTAAATCTACAAGACATGCTATGGATTATTTCCAAGTCTATAAAGAAAAAAACCGCAGTGAACATTCTGTGCTAAACGAAGTATCTGGGCCTAATACTCTGGTGTGACCCCGGGTGAGAGCAAAGCAGCTCTGAGAGCCCCAGCCTCGGCCACTGCGGGGAGAGAAATGTTCCTTCCCTCTGCTGCTCTCCGAGGTCCAGCATCACACCCACAGTTATTTTCCATTTGCAGTCCCCTCCCTGTGCTGCCTCCCGGCCCCGGCGCTGCTGCTGGGAAGAGCAAAAGGCTCTGGGAGGAGAGGAGAGAACCTTGGAGGAGAGGGAGCCCTGGGAGGACAGAGGGCCCTGGGAGGAGGAGGGAGCTGGAGCTGTGGGTGTGGGGCCCAGGCCAGCTCTGTGCTGGACACGTTCCCAGCCAGCAGGTCCCGCCGTGCCGGCAGACGCCACGAACCGCAGGGACCCACGGCTGACGTGGCACAAGGGTCCCCTTGGAGAGCCCTCCCTGGCACCCCACAGGAGCAGCACATGCTCTCTGACCCACCAGGGCTGGCACAGCGCGGGGAGGGTCCCTCACCCGCTGCTCTGTGCCACAGATCATGTCCCAAATATTAAATCCCCCCGTGGGGAGGGACGTGCCTGGCACAGGGACAGAGGAGCCCTCACCAACCTGTGCCGAGCATCTCCTGCCAAGGTGTGAACCTTCCAGGAGCCCTCTCTCCATGGCAGCAGCCTCAGCACTAAGAGAGCAGCTCTAACAGAAGGTGCCAGTGCACAGCAGCAGCCCCTGCTCCTGTTTGTATCATACCTTTCCTTCTGATAGATCACATCCTGGGCATCAGGAGCTCAGCAGACTTGGAAAGGGAATTTCTGATAATACCACTGGAAAAAAATAACAGCCCTCTAAGCTTTTACAAGTGAAGAGGTGGTAAATTTTGAAATTTCAGTACAGGTTATTCATGTAAAAATACCACCAGACTAATACAGGAAACCTGCAGGATAACCAGGGGAGGATATTGCCAACAAATCTTGGGTTCTTCATTAGAATTTCCTTGGGTTTTCAAAACTCAGTTGTCTCCATCAAGAAGACAGTTTCAGAAGTGACCAAAACTGAAATCAAAATCAAATAAAAATTTTTTCTAAATACCATTTTTAAAGCCAAACTTGCTATATTTTGGAAAATATAGCAAGAAACAATCTGGACTTGGCAGTGCTGGGTTTATAGTTGGACTTGATGACCTGAAAGGTCCTTCCCAATGTAAATGATTTTGTGATTCCGTGTAGCACATGGTTAGAAAAAGGAACCCCAATGCAGGGGTCTGGTACCACCATTCCCACTACCGGGGAAAGATGGAATTGGAGGGGAGGAAAGCCCTTGCTGCTCCCAAGGATGAGGGGTTTGGTAAGTTTGCAGCAATTCCCACCTTCCAAACAGGACCTGGGGTTACTTCAGTCCCCTCTGCCTTGGGGGATGGAGGAGACTTGCAGCATTTTTCCCACCAAAAGCCCCCTGCAGCCCCACCAATACCTGTCCCAGGGCTCTGAAAGCCATCCAAGCATTGGAGAGGAATGGATCCATCAATTCCTTTGGAGACACTTTCAAAGCACTCCTTGGAGATCACAGATATTTCAAACAGGCAGCTCCATGAGCCTCAGCCAAATCATTAAATTGCTGCCATCCACACACAACAATAACTTTGGCTTTTCAAACACTTATTATTCTCTCAGTTTCTTATTTACTAAGTATATTGTGATTTGCTTAATGCTTGGAACATCTCTTCCAGTGCTAGACTGAGAATGAAGGAATTGTACATTTCTGATAATTAAATAAGACAGCATTCTCAAAATAATAACAGTTTTGTAATGTCAGACAATAAACTGAGCCAGCCAGCACAGGCAGGTCTCCTCCTCCCCGGCTGGCTGTGCTGCCTGGACTTTTCTGAGGGACACAGTGGCATTGAAGCTGATGGAATCACTCAGGATGCTCTTGAGAGCCTTTTTTTCTCCCAGCCACAAGCAACTCTTTTCTGTCCTTTACAGCTTTGCCAAATTTTAAGCGAAGTATTTTAAAAATATTCGACCTTTTTTTTCCACCCCAAAGAATTCAGACAGAAAAAGGTTTATATGTTTCTGAAAAATATACAATCATCATCATCATCCCTCCTGCAGGACCCAGCACTGATAGTGCCTGGGCTGTGGTTTCCTTTCAGCCTTTCTGCTAACGAATGCTCAGCCACGCCGGGGTTGCTGCAGCCAGGGCCTCCTTCAGCTCCGCTTCCTCAACACCCATTCCCTGAATCGCTTCATCCTCGGCCTCCAGCACATCCCTGAGCCTCCCACTGCCGGGCACACTCTGAGTGAGAAACCAGAACTGTTCCCTGGGTTTCCTGTCCTGATCCCCACCCGTGTCTGAGCAGTTCAAACCCAGGGATTGAATTCCATGGGATAAGTGATGTTCTCAGCCCTGTTCCAGAGGGGCTGCTGCTCAAGGGCTCACAACCATGAAGGTAAAAACACCATTGAACTTAGGGGCTGACTTTGGGGTTTGTTGAGTTTGGGGGTTTTTAAGACTTGATTTGGATAATTTCATTTTTAGGAGCTGGAGGGTGTCCCCCTGTGCTGAACAGGCTGGTGGGGTGGGGAAGCCTCTCCAAGGTGCTCTCACGTGTTCTGTGCTGCCAGCACAGAGACAATGGGATGGGCAGAGCCAGAGTCACCCCAGGGCCAATGGACCCACCTGGCTGACACCTCTGTAAATGAGTCCCTGGTATTTTGCCATTGCTGCCCAGGAATTACCCACTCTTTAATTTCTGACTTTGGCAGCAGGGTGTCCACAACAGTGGGTGGAGGACTTCTCCTGCATCAAATGTGGGTCAGAAAGGTTCATCTTTGTAAACTGTTTCCAGAGGTTTATGAGCTCACTGGACAGTTCATATCAGCACTAAAAACTTGGACACGAAGCCATAGAATCACAGATGGTTTGGGGTGGAAGGGACCTTACAGACCATCTGGTTCCAACTCTCTGCCATGGGCAGGGACACCTTCCACAGACATCTTCCATGACCACATGCAGTGTTCTCACACTCATACTTTCCTGACTTTAAAACTCTGTCCTTTTTGGAACTTAATTGTATTTATTTAACGAAAGAGACGTTGCTTACCACAGGAAAGAAAATCATATTGGTAATTCCACACATGTTGTTGTTTGTTTGCTGTAATAGAGACTCACAGAAAACTCCATTTTAAGTTAAGGAGGAACTTCTCCACTAAATCCCTTCCCTTTTGGAGCAGCCCAGAGCACAGGGAGCCCCAAAGCACCAAACCACTGGTTGCTCTGAGCTGATTCCACATGAGGTTGAGTCCCCACCATGCAAGGTGCTGTGATATCAAACACCATCACAGCTGGCACTCCTCTTAATTACATCTGACAAACCTTGATAATGAATCATTGAGAATATGAGTTAAGCATAATATAAAGCAAACAGCAAGGATCTTATGTAATTCTTGCTACTTCAATGGCTGCAGAAATTGAGTCATGAGATTGTTTTGGAACATTTTATGACACAAGTCAGGAGTGTTCTTTGTAAATTAAGTTTTAACTTTTTTTTTTTTCTAAGGTCTCTCCCTGGCTGTGCACATTTTGTGAAAGTGCAGATCTTTTCCTCCTCTGTTTCATTTATTCCCTTGACGTCTTTCCTCATTCATCTTGTAGAAAGCCTGGCCTGTGCAAGGTTTTATCCCTGTGTACAACAGCAAGCAAACTCTGGCAAAATACACTGATGGCCTGGTATCCCCAGCTAATGATAACAGATTGTTTTCTCTTGATGTGGTTTTACTGTCTATGGATCCTCCAATATTGAAGTTTCTGCATCCCAGGTGACAGCCCAGCATTTGCAGAGCACTCCCTTCTCAAGACTCACTGTGTTTTCCAGAGAACACAACAATTTACAGTGACTGGAAACATCTCCATCACCTACTGGCTGCTCTGACCATATTGGCTTTGTTTGAGATGCCTTGTTATTGTAATGATTGAAATAAGATTTTTCAAACCTCACAGAGGGATTTGGAAAACACAGGTGCTGAATTCTGTCTCTCAGGAAATCCTGGGCTAACAAGAGCTTTCTAGAGCAGTTGCTTGAGCTGAACGAGCATAGAAAGGACCTCAAAATAACTTGGAGTTACTGCAGGACAAAATCAAAAATGCCATTATTAAACCCCTCTTTGTTGGGAGCAGCAGGACGGGAATGGAGGCTTTAATGAGTTCCAAAGACACTGAGGAGCTCGAGGTGCCAGGATTGTGTCTAAAGTAGGTGAACTACTTTCAGCTGCAGCACCAACAAGGGCACCCGGCCGGGCCCACAGTCTCAGAGCTGATCCACTTCCACTGGGGTCAGTGCAAACTCATTAATGTAAAAGATTGGACCATTAATTTGAAAGCTATTGACAGAGCAGTGGGAGCTGGTCTGGAGAATTAAATAACACGGGGATGGGGAACATCCTTGGAGTCTCATCACCCCAACCTAGAGCTGGGGACAGGCAGAACCAGGTTAAAGTCCTTAAACAGGAGATTAAATGGGCCACGAGTGTTAAAAAAGGCTTTGTGTGTGTGTATGTGTATCAATATTTTTATGCCCAAGAGAAAATGGATTTTACCCCAGTGAGTTCAAATCAATGACTCTGCCCTTACCAGGACATTCCAACAGCTGAAGATTCCACGTGGCACAAATTGCGATGCCCGAGGGTTAAACACCTCCTTGGCTCAGTACCCCCACAGGAACCCCAGCCAGGCCTCAGACATCCTCATGGCTCCCTTCAGGAGACAGCTACTGGTAACCAGAGACCTGGTGGGAGATGGACAAACAGCCAGGAAAAGGTTATCATAGCACAGACAGAGGTGGTTGTGACCACACGGAGCTGACATTGCCCAGCTTGTTGGCACTTGAGTTCTGTTGGGTCCTTCAAGTCAACCCAACCACTCTGTCTGACCCAAACCAAACACAATTGAATGAATAATTGAAATATTTTCACTAATTTTTGTCCAATTAAATGGAAGCAAATATTACTTCTTGAAAGTATTAGGGCACTTTGTAGAAAAAAATGTCAAAATGTAGATGTTTTCTGTGCAAGCTGTATTCCATCCCTGGCCTTATCAGAGCTGTCTCTAAGGGCTCTGGTCATGTCACCAAGCAGGACCTGGTCTGTAGAGTGAAGGTGCTGGCTGAGGACCCACCATGCAGCCGGACCTGGCTCTGGGGTTTGCTCTGGGCTGGCTCTGCTCTGGACTGGATGCTGCCAGAGCCATCTCCCATCTCATTTAACCAAAATGAATCTGTTTTCCTCACTTTAAAATGACTCTCCAGTGAAAAGCAGAGCATGGGAAGCAGGGATGGTTGGGAGATTTGTGTGGGAAATGCTCCCCAAGCTCCTGGTGCTGCTGCAGGTTCCTGAGGTGAGCTCAGCTGGTTGGAGGATGGTGCTGAACAACACCAGGGTTGGGGTTTGATCCCTGCATGGGCCATTCCCTGGAGAGTTGGACTCAGTGACCCTTCTGGGTCCCTTCCAACTCATGATATTCTGGGATTCTAATCCTGGCTCCACCACTGCCCTGCACTGAAGGCACACACGAGCACAGAAACGCAGCAAAGAGCCAACTCCTGCATCCATTCCTTATTTATAAGTACAGCTAAATATTGAGGTAATAGTGTAAAATAGCTGATTTCACCCTGCCCCCTCTTCCCCAGCTTTTCCACAGATGAAAAGTATCTGTGAAAAAGCTGCTTTGTGCCGAGCACCTTCAGCAAGTATTATTGTCTTGTGATATGCAGAGCTGAAAACCGAATCTGATACAGACATTGGATCAAACCTTGTACTCCGTGGCAATCTAATTTTATCCTGACATGTTGATTGCTTGCTCTTCATCTACAGCTGCTGTCCCAAAGGGTGCTAAGTGAGAGAAGCTCTGGGTTTTTTTCTTTCCTGGAAGAAGATGACATGAAATAAATGCAGAAGAACACACAGGAACAATGTGGGGTTTGTCATGCACAAGACAGCTCTGAGGAGGGAAAAAACTGCAGCTGAGATTTTTGAGGAGTGGTACAAAACATGATGGAATTTCTGACTAGCAAATCACACAGAACATTCAAACCAAAGGAACTGGAGTTCTTGAAAATCACTCTGTATTGTCTTCCCTGATTACTTCAGGTGGGAAACATGGAATTCCTTTAAAAAGTCAGGCCTTTGACTCATGTTATGACTCTATAGACAAATGCTCTTTAGGAATTTACAGCTCATAGACCAACCAAATCCAACCCCAAAATTTAGGTGCAAAGTTTACTCAAGGATTTTGGATTTTTGAGCCAAGATGCACTTGTGACACCTCTAGGAAGGATGCTGAGCTTGGCCACAGTGGATAATTAAGTACCTGGGACTTAAATAAGGGCTTGCAAAAATGAAGAGGATTTTCACAAACCTCCATGGATATAAAACTCCAAATGTAAAGCTCAGCAGGGCCAGCAAGGGGTGCAGCATCAGCCAAGCTCCCTCAAGAGAACGTTGTCACCAAAACAAAGGCAGAGAGAAGGAGAAACCAGACCCACATCAGCCTGAAAGCCACAGTCAGGAGACACCTGGGACATGTGATCTCAGGGAGAAGAGCATCTCTCACTCAAACTTTTGGTGTATTTTAATAGAAAAGGTCCACAACTCCCCCATTTCCCTCCCTTTAGTTTCACTGGAATCACCCAGTTTGAACCCTCACGGCAGCGAGAAGATCCCTGTCCCATCTCTCTGTGCACTTAACCTGAGGGTCACGGATCCAATCCAGCAAATATTGGTCCTCCTAATGAAAGATGAAAACCTGCTGTCAATATTTACAGAACCAAAACACAGTGGTTAGTTTTCTTGTAAATATTTAAGAATAAAGTCAAACACAAACTCCCCAGCCCTTAAGAAAACCTTGTCTGCACCAGGTGACAATGAACTTCACTCACTTCTAATAAATCCAAACTTTGAAGTGTTGCTTAATTTTACAATTTTTTTTTTCTCTTGACCCAGATCCCAACAAGCTTTTACTTCTGGGAAATGCAATGTTCCTGTAGCAGTGCTAAACCCATCATTTATTTTTGTGTTAAACTTTGAGAGGCTTTCTTCTTTCTCTTGAATTACCCATTTGACAGTGTTCTGCATTATCTGTAGGCTGAAAAGTTGTCTTATATTCCCACTCTGCCTTGTTCATTAACTCAGGGTGTAACTCTGGCTCAATCAAACCGAGTATTGTAAAACATACCAATGGTGGCTCAGGGTTGGCAGGAGAAGATAAGAGAAAATCTGCTTTTTATAAGGTTTTTATTAAAGGCAATTCAGTTTGGAGAAACAGAAAATGAAATTAAAAGTGATGCTGGTCTGTATATTAATTTCAGGCAGTTAATTAATTGGAGGGATGGCTGATGAGTGCAGAGCAGCACTGGATGGAAACTCCACGTGGGCTCCAGTTCTAGTTCTGCCACACCCACAAAGACAAATCAGTGTTCTGGACACAACCATTAACTTTTCTTGTGTTTTGATTCATTAGCAATTTTCCTTTTCATGCTTTTTGAGGGGTAAAAAAGGAAAAGATTTAATTTTGGAGAAGAGAGGAACAAGTAAAAGACAGCAAACCCATGAGAGCACTTAAGGAGGGAAAAAAACCCTCTTGTGTTTCTTCTTGTATTTTCTTCTTAACTTTTCCATTTACACCGAGGTGCTCCAGTAGCAAGAGGGTTACATAAGGAGGTCCCACGTCAACAGAGGCAGCTCCTGCCCGGATTTCCAAAGGGCAAAGCTTTGAGCAGGGCCAGGACAGGGCAGCCCAGGCCCCTGCCCAGCCCCTGGCCTGGGGGAACCAGGGGAGCCTGCAGAGGTTTTGTTGTTGCTGCCCAGGACATTAATTCTAACCACAAACTCTAATTCAGAGCCATAAATCACCAACTCACCATCAAAGCACCTCCTGGGAGTCGCAGGATGGAGATGTCTCAGTGTTCCTGTGACATCATTTGAAGTCACAGTAACTACTGACAACCTCTCTGAAACACAGCAAATTACCTTTGCTCTTTACTGCCAGGAGGGAGAATGTCCAGTTCCAAAATGGGAGTTTTACTGTCATTTTATGTCACTCTCTGTTTTTATGAAGCACAAGTTATGAAGGCATTTCAAACATAAATTACTTGAAAATTCTTCTGCTTAATTCCCACTAGAACTAAACTCAAATTCTCCAGATCAAAATATTTTGGAGTTCATTTTCCATTTCTATACCAATATAATTATGGTATTATTCACATCTAGGGAAGGTTGGACTTGATGATCTTGGAGGTATTTTCCAACCTTAGTCATCCTATGATTCTCTGAACACACTCTACAAAATCAGGAGAAGTAAAAAGTTACTATTAGTACAATCCCTGTGGGAAGCAGACCCATTCCACCTCCACCTTTGCCTTGGGTGGCCAGGTCCTCCATGCTGGGTTTACCAGCAGGAACTCAAGTCTTTACCTGGTCATTTTGGTGGGTGTTGAGAGTGCTCCAAACCTCAAGTGCACATGGGAGTGCAGAGCTGGTGTCTGGAGAAGATTAAAGTCCCCCTTGGGCCAGATCTCATTTGGAGGAGAGGCCTCCAGATGAAGAGGAAGGAGTGAAGAAGCAGATATTACCCAGCAAATACTGAAAGTCCAACAGTCAAACCAGGCAACTTTAACAGCTGCATTATTTAAAATTATTTCATTGACAATGAGTGTGTAATTTAAGTCTTCAATATAAGCAAAGAACCACTTGAGTCAAATTGCTATGACAAAACCATTTGATGATTAATCCCCAAACTACACTTTAAAGGCCAGATCCAAAGCCTTCAGGACAATGGTCCCATTTTTGCTGTGCCACATCATGTTTTTCATTTTACAAGTGCAGTTCTCCTTCAAGATCTGTAATTTCATATTTGGTTCACCCTGCAAGAAGTCTTTGCCTTCTCCTGAAATACATGTTTAGAAAAGCTTTCACTGAAATCTTGCAGCCAACAATGAAAAGAACCTCCCTAAACCCACCATCGATTTGGGCCATTTCCATCAGCGCGGCTCCTGCTGCTGCTCCCGTCGGAGCTCGGGGTGTTCAACCATTTCTCCCTTTCATCCTCAGCCTGAAACGGCACAAAATCCTCCCATCCAGGCACTGCTGGAAGCAGCAGCAGGGAAGCTGCAGAGCTCCTGGGTCTCTGGGAGAGGCAGGGAGGGTTTGGCCTGGAATGTCCCCGTTTCCCTCAGCATCCCTTGTGCTGATTGAGTTTTCCAACTGAGCTTCCTGGGGGCGGTTCCTGGCCCACCCCATCACTCGTTTTGGGGCCATTCTGTGTCTCCTGGGTCTGGGTTCAGCTCCAGGTTTTCCACAGCTTTCCTGGGAAGGACTCCAGGGAAGGCTCTCATTTCCTGCTGCTGCAGTTCATCTCCTGCTCAGCAATAACAACCCCCTAATTCACAGAGCTCCAATCTGGTTCTCCACGTGGAGAACCAGAGTAATAAAACTTGCAAACACATGAGAGAGGGAAAAGTACGTAAATATGATTCAAAACCAATCTGAAGTTACTGAAATCCAATTGAATTCAAATTTCTCCTCCTTCTTGCCCTGGCTGATGTTTCCCCACAGCTACTCTCTTGAATTACCTGTGCAGAGTCACCCTTCATTTAGATAATTTGCATTTCCACATTCAAAATCCCCCACCACCCTGTATTGCTTAAGGAGAAAAGAGATTTAATGATGAAAGTGCAGTCCACGTGTGCTTTGTGTGCGTGGAATGACTGCACAACTGGGAACACTGCTCTGATCCTGGAAATGCTTTGCAGGAATGAAGCAAAGCAAATGTCTTCCCACCCTTTTCACAGGATGGGAGTGCTCACAGGAGCAGAACAGAGGGTTTGAACAGCTCAGCAAAAATGACCACTTGTACCAACCAAACCAGGAGCTTAAGTTGGGTTTGAACACGTGTGGGGGAGGGTGTGGGAAGAGCCTCACCAGGAGACCAAACCTTCCTGCTGGAGCAACAGAGGCACAGGCGGGTGGCCAACGGGATGACATCTGGTGACCTGGCCAAGCTGAGATGGTGCCCATGGCACTGGGTTTGGTGAGAAACTGGCTGTCTCCAGTATTTCAGCCCTGAGGAACAACAAGGGGGTTGGTTAGACTTGGTTGGCAGCACCATTGTCTGCTCCTCAATGTCCAGGAACCATGGACTGAGGGAAAACACAGCTCCTCAAATTAATGTGCTGCTTTTGTGAGATTAGAGAATTGGCTGAGAAAGGTGATGGTGATGAGCACAAACCTTGCAGAAATTAACTGAAAATAATCTCAGATAACAGTGACTAAGGAACTCCTGGGATAAATGAAGACACAGTCACTGTGAGGGTGGGGAGGCCCTGGCACAGGGTGCCCAGAGAAGCTGGGGCTGCCCCTGGATCCCTGGAAGTGTCCAAGGCCAGGTTGGAGGGGGCTTGGAGCAACCTGGGCTGGTGGAAGGTGTCCCTGCCCATGGCAGGGGGTGGAGCTGGATGAGATTTAATGTCCCTTCCATCAAACCATTCTGTCATTCCATGATTCCTTCTACAGAGCACACACAATAAATTACTTTTTTCAAAACTATTAAAAACCCCACATCTTCCATGTGCCATGAACCAAACCCCCCTGCACAGGGCAGTGCTTTGGGTGGCACTGGCTGCAGACACAGGGGGTGTCACCTTCGTGTGGCTCCAACACCAGGACTGGTGCCTTTGTGCCACCAGGAGCAACCACACAACCAGCTCTGAGCTGCAGCTGAGATGAAAACCTCATCCCTGGTACATCAGAGCGTGGAGAGGCCTCTTGCAAAACCAGCCCTAATATTCAAAATTTAGAAACACCATCTGTTAGAGACTTTGTTAAATAAAAACAACTCATTACTGAACGTAGATCTTGGAGAGGCATCACTTTCCTTCACATAAATCTGATTTCCTTTAGCTGGACAAACACAGTGAGTTGTTTCCCAGTATTTCTGAACAATTTCCAAAGGTTTCTGACAGCAGACACGTTCCTAACCTGTAGCAAAGGAAATAACTGTACTAGGAATGTGGAACTGGCAGAAACTCATGACATTTGAATTATGTTGCTGAAAGGTGTCTTTTTACCAGCTGGTAAATAACAATCCCCTAATTACAGATATAAATCTGTTGAGGTATGAATGCACAGCTGAAAGTGATGAAAATGTTTAATAAAATATGTCCCAGAAATGGAGAACGTGATTAGATTCAACATATTGACCACAGGGGGTTTTCTTGGGCCTGCTGATAGAACCACAGCCCCTCAGGATGGAAACACATCCCTTGTTGCAGTGATAAATGGGAAAGGAAAAACACTCTGGTGATTATAATTGTTCCAAGAGATCTGAGCAACCCACGAGGCATAAAACCCCTTTTTAACTACATAAGTTCTTATGGCTTCTTCAGGGAAGAGCATTTATTTTGTGCTCTGCTCTAATCAGCAGAGCTTTAATAACTCTGTTTTTCCAGTGAAGTTTGATGAAGACATGGTTATCTTTTGTGGCCTGAATTTGTCACCTCTATGATTCACATCCATATCCCAGATCTCTAAATAACAGAAACTGGAAAGAGCTCAAAACTGTAGTTTACTTTTTAAATAAATATCCGTTTAAAAATCACTTTTAAAAATGGTATCCCAAGGCAACTGGTTTACAAAAGCAATGGCAGCTTGGTCTGAAATGGCCTTGTCTTGGTGCTTTGCTTTCAGTCTTTTAGGGTATTATATTTATGCATGACAATTTTTTGTTATTTTTAGCAGTGGATAAAGTCAAATTCTTTTAATTAAGATTGATTATTCTAATTGCAGCCCCACCAAAAATGACCAGCACAACTTCCCAAGTGACTTCCACAACTCACTGACACCAAGGCAAAGCCTGAGACAGAGCTGGTCCAAGGACCTGGATGGAAGAAGTCTCTGAGTTTGACCTTAGTGAATATCATGGAATATCCTGAGCTGGGAGGGACCCCCAAGGACCATCCAGTCCAACCCCTGGCCCTGCACAGACACCCCAACAATCCCTCCCTGTCCCTCAGAGCGTTGTCCAAACCCTCCTGGAGCTCTGGCAGCCTTGGGGCTGTGCCCACTGCCCTGGGGAGCCTGGTCAGTGCCAACCACCCTCTGGGGGAAGAACCTTTCCCTAATAATATAATATAACAATATCTATAGGTCTATATATAATATATTCCAAGTAACAACATAGCTTGGGGAATGGTTAATGGCCTTTCTGACCCTTCCCATATAATATATAACAGCTCAATCCAGCCACAGGTTGGGTTTCATGGCTCATAAATTATCAGCCACAACTGCAATTTCATCCCAAAAATCTCCCTCCCACTTCCAGAGCCCCCCTTTGAGCTGGGCCTGGAAGGAAAGCTGCCAGGCTCAGCCTCCCTGCCCTGGTTCAGGGGATGAGGAGGGCAGTTCATCACCAACCTGCCAGTCCAGTTCCCTCTGTGGGCACTCCATTGTGAGCTGTGCAGCACAACACCAACATTGCTCCTTTTGAGCAGAGATTTGCATGTCATGCTCGGGATGGTTCTGTCTCATTCCTGCCTCCTCTTTGCTTTCCCAGGATTGATGAGCATGCACTTCCCATACAGGTATTAATTAATAAATGACATTCTTAAATCCACCTGTTCCCCTGACAGGAAGGAATCTCTGACAAAATCTGTGCCTACTTGTGTGCAAATTACACAAACCAGACTCTGCTCCTGATCTCCAGCTTTCTGTCCTCGAAAGGACTTCCCACATTTTAGTTTTCCAGACTGTTCACACAAACAAAAGTCTGCATTTCCTTGTGTTCTTCAACCAAAGGTTAGAGGAGGATTTGCTGGCCAGTTCCTGGCCAGAGCAAGTGCTCAGGGCTGTGAGATCACAAGTGGAGCAGAGCTGTTGGTGCCACCTGCTCGGGCTGTCACACCCACAGCCTGCATCCCACAGGGAGAGAGAATCTGAGCTTGGAAAAGACCTCTGAGATCACCAAGGCCAATCATCAACCAGCACCAACACTGTTCACCACTAAGTTATGTCCTCCAGTGCCACATCCACATCTGCATCCCACATCCTGCATCCTACACATTTTGGAAGAAGGAAAGAACAGTTCTCCTCTGGAGAGAGAAAGGTCCTACAGTTTAAATTTTCTTAATAACCAATATCCCAGTTAGCTCTCCATGAGGAAATGATCATAGGATCCCAGACTGGTTTGGGTTGGAAAGGACCTTAAATCTCATCTCATTCCACCCCCTGCCCTGGGCAGGGACACCTTCCACTAGCCCAGGTTGCTCCAAGCCCTGTCCAACCTGGCCTTGGGCACTTCCAGGGATCCAGGGGCAGCCACAGCTTCTCTGGGCAACCTGTACCAGGGCCTCACCACCCTCAAATCTCCAATCATATCACCCTTCAAATCACAAGAATCTTCTTAATTCAGCCCTTACCACGAGGCAACACCTCCTGTGGTGCTGAAGAACACCCTGGTAGATCCCAGTGTATGTTGATGGTGGGTGACACCAACCTCCTCACAGAGCTCTGCTCCACCACACAACACAAACGACCCCCACCAGCAAGGATTAAAAACCGAACAAGAACCAAAATCTAGGCAGACACTGCCATTTTAAAAGCAGCTCTCTGGGCTGGTGCTACTGCAGATTAAACCAATAAAAGGGTTTTTAGGAGGAAACTTGTGTACGAGAGGAACAAATGGGTTGCAGAACCCAGAGCTGATGTGCAAGGCTGAATTAACAGCTTAATGTAATTCAGTTCTTACTGGTTGCCTGGAAACTAACTTAGGAAAAAAAAAAAAGTAAAAGCACAAACCATAATGGGTGTAGAGGCCTTAATAGGGAATTATTGATGCCACCAGACTGGCTGACAGTCTGATGTATTTCTAACAAAATCACGCCAAATGCTCCTTTATTATTGTATGTTCCCCTGAATAACAAGGTCCAAGGCCAAAATATATGAAATATTCCCAATTTCTGGTGGTTAAACAGACAGGAGAGCCTGACACTCCAGTGTTTGCCATCACCCCAGGGACAGCCTGGCTGCCCTCCCCACTGCTCTCACTTCCCCTTTATTTTAACATAACATAACCCATGTTCTTTACCAGCAAACACCACAGGGCACTTGTGAATTCCTCCCCAAGTCATCTGGCTTGACTTAGCCCCATAGATCTGCTCTAAGAGTACAGTTTCCTGATTTCATCTTGAAACAAAACTGTTCTGGGAAGCAAAGACACAGCTGTTGGACAAACACCGTTTGGGGAAGGTTTCAGTGAATGCTCATAGTGGTGTTCACTGGGGAGAAAAACAACCCCCTGAGCAGGTCACTGCCATTCCAAAGGCTGTAAAGTCCTTTCTTTAGGATGAGGAATCTCGTCAGAGGCTGGAGGAGATGCCTGAGGAATCACAAGCAGGACAAGGGGAGCAGTAGCAGCGATGAGTTAAAGCAAACACTTGTGATGGAGACTTGTCCATTTATTCCAGTAAGGACGTGCTTCATTTGGGAATGCATGACAGTAACTGGCTGGGTTAAAAATGAATGTTTGAGCTTACTAAGAAAGCAGCTTAAAGCTTCTGGCACCACAGAGCAAATCCTGTCCCAGCACCAGCCCCGGGTCACCTGGAACAGCTCCAGCACCCACACCCTGGTGCCCAGTTTTCCATCTTGAAACAGTTACTTAGGGAGTGCAGTTTTTATAATAATTATTTTTGACAGGAATTAGGTCAGTTGAATTATTTTAAAGTCCGGATGAACATCCACCTCTCTCCTGATTACTTTTGGATATATAAATAATGCATTTACAACACCTGAGCAGACAAACACCATAAAACCCATCATCTTCTGCCTATCAGAGACCATCCACAGACACACAAATAAACTGACTTCGTGCTTCAAAGCCAAATCCTGGCAGGTTTTCAGGGGTAGGAATGATCTTTTGTTAGAAACAGCTTTGAGAACAGACTCTCCCTCTTCCTCTAACGTGCACTGAACAAGGACTGTATAGTATGCACCATAATAGAACATATTGGGATCTATAACAGTGCAGAACTAATTTTGAGGCTGCCACTGATTTATCTGTTATGTCAAGATATTCAATAGATACCTCGAGAGCATTTTAAATAGTCTCTAAATAAAGCAAGTCATTACTTCTTACTAAAAAAGGGGTTTAAAATGAGCTAGTTCCTGAAAAAACCAACAAACTGTAATTTGGTTTTAAATTTCGCTGGTCCCTTTCCCATTTCCAAGTGATCTGTGGTAATAAAGTATCAACGTGGAGATCAAATGTCACAACAAAAGTGTTTAACGACTTGTAGACGGTACATTAAATCCTTACAACCCAAGTTAAACATAATCACAAACCCTTTTTAATGCAATTCCTTAGAAACCGTGGATACAAATAGAATTTAGCAGGTCAGCTAACTTACTTTTCATCACTTTGTCCCATTATCCACGAGCTCCGTTTTCTAAATCTCTCTTTTTAGGGGTTCTTGAACCAACAGACCCAGGAGGTGGAGCCCTTTGAGTCCTCAGTCATTAGAGGTATTTCTGTATTTTCCAGAAAGAATGGAAGTGAGGACACGGGTTTCCTGCTAAATTGAAAAACGTTTCAGGCACAGACTGTGCTCTAAACCACTTTGGATGTTGAGGAATGCCCTGGTTTTGCAGGAGTGTTTGTAACCGTGGCTGCTCTTCCCCCAGAGTGAGAGGAGCCAGGATGGGGTGGGGACCATCCTGGCCCCTCGTTAGGGACAATCCTGCAGGCTGCTGTGGAAACAAGGAGCACATCTTCTCCCACAGGTGTTTCTGTGAAAACAAACTGTGCATTGTGATTAATAAGCAAACATTGGGTGAGAACATCCCCCCCCCACACACTTCCCCAAGCCAATCCCCCAGGTCTGAGGGTGTCCACAGCTGCAAACAGTTGGACTTGATGAGCAACAGTTGGATTTGATGTCAGAGGTCTTTTCCAGCCCTAACAATTCCATGATTCTGTGACAAACCAGTGCTGAACTCACAGCACTGTGTCCCAGTGACATTCTGCAAAAGCTGAAGCCTTCAAAAAGCCTGGTCCCTAACCCAGACATGTGGTTGGAATTATTATGGAAGTGGATTTCACTATGAAAAGCAAGTCTGGAGAACCTGGGCATCCATCACAACCCTTTGAAACCAGTTTCTGCATTGTCACTCCACTGAGGGGCTCCCCACAGGGGGCACGTGGAGGCAGCAGGGAGGGACCGTCAGGGCTTTATTTGCTCCAGAGCACTTTTGGAGTCAGGAGAAAGTGATGGGAGAGGCAGAAATAATCTGACTTGACATTATTATCTGAAGCCCAGCCAAAAGAGTGGCAGTCACCAGGCTCTGCTGTGACCTCCACACTGACCAAAACGGGCTGGGAAGTCCTTGAGAGGGGCTGTGAGAGCAGCCGTGGAGCTCAGCTGCTATTTTTGGCCCTTGTGTAACCCCAGCATGGCTCCTGGAAGGGAGTGTGATTAGCCTGGAGCCATTATGCCAGCAAACTACAGCTCGAGACAACTCTCATCAGAACCTTTTAATGTAAATTGCTGTCTCCTCCTTGCCATCTGTGGAATTAAAGTGATTTATTTTAGCTGAGGAGCTGTCTCTGAGTTTGTAAACTTTTTATGGTGGGCATAATGAAAAGCATCCATAAGGCTTTTCTTCTGGAAAGGGGAAGATGTCCTCCTGAAGTTCAAAAATGTCAAAGGCTTAATTTTTTTTATAGTTGCTGGAACAAGTCATTCAGAGGTTGTTACTCTGCATAATAATTCATGGAGTCCAAATACTGATATTTAGAGCTGAAGTAGAACTCCTAAAATCTCATGGTTTTAATGGGAATGTTGGCAGGTCCTTTATAATGTCACAGCGAGCAGTGGTGTTAAAAATTCCGGAATCAAACTATCAACTCATGATAAATGGATGGTGAACTGCTCGTGTCACACCACTTATTAAGTTGGTACCATAAATTATTACACTGTAAAAATCAATGTTTACTTCGGTCTTTCTCTTCCCATATTGTCACAGCTATTTTCTGGAATTCATTTAAAAACTACAAGGAACAAAAGAAAGAAAACCAAAACCACGTGAAAGAGGAAAATTAGTTTTCTTCAGGCTGAATTGTCCTCTATTACCTAAACAAAACAGCTACTGAGGGCGTTGCAGTTAATAAAACCCACTAGACAAGGAATGAATTGGAGATGGATCAGACCGTGGAGTTCAGATATTAAGTGAAAATTCCAAGAGTTGAATTAAGAAAAGAATGACTTTTTTTGAGAATGAATCACTATTTGTCATCCAATTTATACTTTTTATTCCCAAATGAGAACTCAAGGAGTACAGTTGGTGCAGACTGAGAGTCCCTTCAATGTCAGGCATGGTGTTCCAATGCTAATTCTCTTGGGTTTTGCACAAGAAGGGAATATCCACTGCTGGGGCTGGACACCCCCCTCCTTACTCCACACCAAGGGGAAGCTGAAGAGCTGCCAAAAACTGCCTGGTTGGCAACAAGTGAAGAAAATCCATGATTTTCTTGTTCAGGCTGTCTCAGCCCAGCGACGTGCACGGCCCTTCCCTCCCTCTCCAGAAGACTTTAACCAGATTTAATTGCTCAATCCACCTCTTGTAGCTCCAGGTACATTGCACAGTTGTTAAATTTTGCTGGGAAAAAACGTCATGAGCAGCAAAAGCAGATTTCTGCAGGAAAAAACCCTGTGCCCCTGCTTGCATCAGTGAATGAAGGGTGAGCTCAGGCTCACACCTCAGCCCGCGCTGGGGAGGGCGTCACACGCCCAGGAGCAGCCTGACACATCCCAGGAGCAGTTAAACACAGCAAGAAAAAATAGATCCTCTATGTTTTTATACCCAAAGAGTGGAGGTTTTGAAAAAAAAAAAACAAACCACAAAAAACTCCTGCCTGGTGTTTGTGCCAGTTTGGTTTCAGCTCATCCTTGGCAGGAGCTGCACGGCAGCAGCGCGTCCCTGCTTTGTTTTGATAGACTGGCTCCCAAAATCCAGGGTATTTTGGTTAGTCCTCTCCTCCAGCACAGACCCGACCACTTGTAGTGCTTCCTGCATTTCCCAGAGCCAAGGGCAGCATTTCTCAAGCACCACCTCCAATGCACAGGCTGGCAGAAAGCTCAGCTCTGCCAGGCCGACCACAGCCCCTGGATTTATTGCTAATAAGTCAGAGATTTCGCAAACAACAGCATCAAAGAGCACATTAGCTTTACCTCTGAGTGAGCACAGCCCATCTCCTACGAGATTTTATGACAGATGATTCAAAGGGGAAAAATTAAGAGGCCTCTGAAGCTTTTATGGCTTTTCTTACCTCATCTGTATTTGCAAGACACCTGAAGCTGGGCCTCGTCCTGCAGTGTGTGTGTGGTTGGAGTCACAGCAGAGCAGTGCCTGCCATCAATAACAGAGTAAAACAGCAAGTTATCAATAACCCCCATGGCCAAACATGATGGGACACGTTTCCAGGCACAGGGAGATGCCCCCACCCAGACCAGGAGGCAGCAGATTCGGGATTTGGGATTTAATCATGGGACTGCCTTGGTTTTCCTGATGGCCATTTGCATTCTGGGATTCTGGGATTCTGGGATTTCCCAACCCCCTGCCTTCAAAAGTAAAGTCTAAATTTTGCAAGATACTCAAAAGTTTAAATATTAAACTTCATCTACCTTTAAAAAAAAAAAAAAAAAGGATTGAAGAGGAACATATTCCTGCCTGTAATTTTAACAACTTCATCATGGATTCTACTCATACAGTGGGAAAAGAAATCATGGGCTTCCCATGCAGGGCTCTCAGATCTCAGGCCAAACTTCTCCCAGCTTGTAAAGGAACATTACTTTAGCCCTCTTGTTAACCATGAACAAGGTATTAGAGGATCCTAAAGTCGAAATACCTGTGATTTCATTGCACAGGGCTGGAGCAGCTCTCCCAGGCAGAAGTCAGGTGAGCATTTTGCAGATGCACGAACAAAGTCATTAGTCCTGCAGGTTCAAGGTGCATCTGTAATCTTCCTGCATCCCACATTCCAGCCTATTACCTCCAATTTAGATCATCTTCCTTGTTTTCCATCTGAAACAGTCTGCAGAGGAAATGTGAGCCAGCACAACTCCTTGCTGTGGAGACGTTCTTCAGTGACGTGAGCAAATAATTCTGCACACAAATCAAAGGGCCAGTCTGAGGAGCCTGTTCTCAGGGCTCACTGTCCCCCCAGCAGGGCAGGGAGGGAGGTAAAAAACCAGGCAAACTCCTTCTCTGTACATCTGGAGAGGTTTAACCAATTAGTTTGCTATAATAATATGAAATTAAAGGGGTCTTCCGCTTAAAAATAATAGAAAAGTGCCTTCTGATCTAATCTGGTGTAAGTCTGTATGAGGGATATAAGGCAGAGCTGCTCTGGGGCAGATGTTTGATGAATGGATCAGATCCCATGGGCACTGACTGTGTCTGTGGCACATGTTCCACCTCTTCTTTACATGTGTTGCTGTGATTTATTGCCCAGCCCTTGATGATTATGTATGTGATAGTCAAATATTTCATAGAATCACAGACTGGTTTGGGTTGGAAGGGACCTTAAAGCCCACCCAGTGCCACCCCCTGCCCTGGCCAGGGACACCTTCCACCAGCCCAGGTTGCTCCAAGCCCCGTCCAACCTGGCCTTGGACACTTCCAGGGACGGGGCAGCCACAGCTTCTCTGGGCAACCTGTGCCAGGGCCTGCCCACCATCATTATAAAGAATGTCTTCCCAATATCCCATCTAAATCTCCCCACAGGAGTGTATTTTCCACCAGCCTGAGGAGAAGGGGAGTTCTACCCAGTTTTGTGCTCCCCAGAACCCACAGGCACAGGCAGGACCCCCCTGCAGATCCCTCCAGCCACAGCTCCTGCTGCTGCCTCTGAGGGCAATGTCCTGGCAGAGAATGACCCTCTGAGCTGCTGGAGCCATGGAATCAGCACAGCCCCATGGCTGGAGAGGGGCAGCCTCCCTGCCCATCCACAGGGAAAAGTCCTGCTGGTCCTCACAGGCAACT
Organism: Pipra filicauda; assembly: GCF_003945595.2. Lineage (NCBI taxonomy): Eukaryota > Metazoa > Chordata > Aves > Passeriformes > Pipridae > Pipra > Pipra filicauda. The sequence continues at coordinate 1,141,367 of NW_024103873.1, forward strand.
CAGGACTTTTACCCTTGTCAGGAAAAAAATGAAGCAAGTTTTGCTTTGGCTCATGGGAAAAGATGGATGTGCCAAAGCAAAAAGAGGGTCAGGCTCCAGGACTTCTCCATCTAATCTTTGTTCAGTGAGGTGTGGAAGTCTAAAGGGACATGCTCCCCTGGCTGGGTAAGGCATCCTTCAAAAACAACAGCACCCCAGAGCAAACATGTTTAACACCAGAGCTTCCACCAGGGGCTTAGATCAGCTCAGCTTTTGTTCCTCCTTCTGATCTTCAGCCCAGTTTTTAAGGGTGGGCACAAAAGATGACAGCAAGACTGTACATATACATATATATATATAACTGTCCCAATGCTTAAACAAATGCTGGGGTTGGGACTCTTGAACAGTTGTTGATATACTGCAATAAAGACAAAAGAAAGTTGAAAAATTAGAGATTTGGATTTTTTATGATCCTTGCTGACAGGATGACAGCAGCATCATGGCTTGTGCTGTCACAGGATGGTCCAGGGAAGAGTTCTCCATGGGATCAAACCTCAGTCTCAGGTTTATATATCTACACACACACATCTAAATGAGCTTTGCTGTCTGCACCTTTTTCCTGGACAATCATCACTGAGGACTCCCCGAAGCATTACTGCTAAAAATTTACACGTAGAAGGCAGGTCTTGTGTCCCAGGAATTCTGGAACAGGGACATCCCTTGCAGGAAATTTGCCATTTAAGTTGGTTTTTCAGATTTCATTGGCAATTTGAACCCTGCTTCCCCCCTTTGCAGTGCAAGCTCCTCTCAGGTGCTTGGTGGGTGTCCCACAGCTGCTCCCAGAGCTCTGGGGATGCCTGGGCTCTTTCCCCCAAAACATCATCCACCTGCACTTACTGGGCCCCATCCCTGGTTGCTTGGAGCAACCTGGGACAGTGGAAGGTGTCCCTGCTCATGGCAGGGGGTGGGACTGGATGGGCCTTAAGGTCCCTTCATCCATTCTGTGATTCTATGGTATTTATATGTCTCAGAGTTACTAATTTACTCATTGCATACCACACACATGTTCTGTTTTAAAAATACTATGTATATTATTTTTAATTAAATGCAAAATTTCTGGGGTTTTTCATTGTTGTTCTGCCCTTTACAGAGCAGTGAGTTTTGCCAGGTAACCAATAATTTGCCCATGCTGCACAATGGCAAATCCAACTGCAAAATAATATTTGTGACATCTATTTATAGCAGATGTAAAATCCCTGCAGGAAGCTGGTAAATCCCCTCTCTGTGCTCAAACGTGAGGGACCACAGCTTTGCTTTCCCAGTGTAGGAATGGGGCTTCATTATCTGATCCTGGTGATTGATGCCATTCCCAAGTAATCTTTCAGAGCAATGATCCCTCCCCAGCTCATTTCCATAACTATTTTATCACGGTGTGAATTAGTTCTTCACACTCTGCAGTTACACATCTCAAACAGGATTTTTTTACAGAATAATGGAAACATCTATCAAATAAAAAACGTCTCCACTAGTGCTAAATATCTCCTAATAAGCCTCATATCCTTCTCTTTAAGCAATTAAAATATTGACATTTTTTTCATCAATTCCTTCATAACGTGAAGGCAGGTGAGAAAATCCAAACCATGAAACAAGGACCCAACAGAAGGCGAGGATGTTTTCTAGGACGACACAGGGAAAAAGAGTGGGGGATTATCCAAGTGAAACACAACCCAGACGTAAAACCCAAATAGATTAAAACCTTCCTTGTCAATATCCACAAGTTTCCTAAAACATCTTTCTTCTTGTTGGTAAATAACTTCAAACTAAATTAACAAACAACTTTAAAAACAGGGTGTGGAGGATTTGGAGATAGGTCTCACAGCTCAGCAGTGGTACGTATTTGAGATGATTTCCTCAGCAAAACACTTACATTTCTTTAAAAAAGTAATGTATGTAAAACCTTTTCTTAACAAGGACAGAATATGAGATCAGAGAAAAATAATGACAGTTATTCAACTGCTCAAATATTTCAATATTTTTAATTTGAGTCATTGTTGCTCAAAAAGTTTTCACATCCATGAATTGCCCAAATGTGTGCTACGTGTAAAAAACTGTCACTCACGATTATTTTGATCCCAGCTGTTCACAAACCAGGTTTTAAAGGAGTACCTGATGCTATTATTGAGCTGGCAGAGTTCAGCAGAACAAAGCACCGAGGGTCAAACCCAGCGCTTCCAAGGAATTTAACTGTCACTTAATTTCCCATTTGCAGGGATTTCCAGCCCTCCCCACACGCAGAGGCTGAGGCTGCTGCCTGGCAGCTCTGGGGCTGCCCTGGCTCACGTTTGCCTTGGCAGCAGCCAGGATTTGTCCCAGCGGCTCCTTCAGCTCCTGGGGGTCAATGTGATGCCAGCTGGGAATGGGGAGAGGTCCCTGGGCAGGGGCACAGCTGGACACAGCTACAGAAGGATCTGAGGAGGAGCCTGGGCAGGGAACCTCTGGAATATGATCCCCCACCATCAACAACACCCGATTCAAGGTGTTTGTCAATATTTGGTGGTGGCGATGGAAGGTTATGGCTGATCATGAATCAGGAGCAACCCCCCCCAGGTATTTTTTACCTCTCCTCTTCAGTGACCCACCCCAGGGTGGCTGCCAGGAGCAGGCCCTGGCTGTGTGAGGGACATTGTCTCCAGCCTGGTGGAGGTCCCGACCCCGCTGTGAGTGGCACATCCAGCAGCCAGTGAGGCCCGTGGGGTGCAGATATCTGTGCCCTGCTCGTTGCCATGACAGCCCAGCCCAGCCCTGCCTCCTCTCCCTGCACGAGCTGGAAATCCAGCTTTTCTGCTCAAGCACCCCCAGCTCCCTGGTTCTCCAGTGGGGAATGCTGGCATCGCTCCCACAGCTGGGCAGTGGCTCCAGCAGGGTGTTGCTGCTCTCACGTTGCTGGGGTGCTCTGCAGCGTTTTCACTGCTCCTATAAAGGATGTGTGGTTTTGCATAAAGGCACAGCGTTCACTGGGATGGAAAAAATCAGGAATGCAGCCACGGAATCATCAGATCCCAGCGAGATGACTTTGCTCCTGCAATAGCAGGGAATGACAGCCCTCTGTGTCAGTGTTCCTGAGCTGGAGTTCAGGGCACATAAAGCTCCTCTGGACTCGTTTGTGGCAAACAAGGCTGTGCATTAATGATGGAGTCATTCGCATTCCTTTCAAGCCAAAGCCAAAACTTGTAACTTTTTAAAAAACTTCATGAAATTTTCATAAAATATATGGAATTGCCACCCCTTCTAAATCAAGACTTTCACTGAAATCCAACATTTTCCTCCATATCCTGGACTTTGCTCCTCATGTCCTGTGCTTGTTCCTCACCCTCAGGACAAGCTGAGTTTCCATTGAGATGTCTTCCAAGCCTTAGTGCTCCCACGTAATCTTTGGTTTCTCTTTAAATTTTCTATTCAAATAGAAAATATTCCTGTTTCAATAGAGCCTGGCATTACCTGTAGTGCACGTGGAGCTCAGCCTTTCTGTCTCCCTGGGTTTGTCTCCTGCAGATCTCTGAGCCAGGACACCACTGGATGTGCACATGGGAAGCAGGACCCAGCAGCTTTCAGCATCTTCCTCTTCTTGAAAGATTTTCTTTCCTTCGGAATGGTCTGTGTGAAACTGTGCCAAAGCAAGCAGCATTCCTTAAATTCAATTTGTTATTTCTTGAAAAACAGAAGAAAACATAATATTCTTGGGTATGTAATATGCAAAATATGCTTGGGTTTATTATTTGAAAAGCTCAGACAGCTTTGCCTTTGGAGATTAGGAAGAGAAGAAATAATATTCTCTACCCAGAAATACAGCAGTTTTTTTCTAAGCAACACCCACAAACGCTGTCCAAGGTGCTTTCCTGTTTCTGTCCATGGCTGGAAACTGCAATTCCCTCCATCAGCCCTGTGGAGACATGGATGCTAAAAGCAGATTAGAGCCCACGGGAAGCTGCCCAAATTGCCCCTTGCTCCCTGTCCCCATCCCCAGGGCTGTGCTCACACATCTGGGGACCCGGGTGTCACCCCAGCCCACCCCCTGCTCTCATGGTCACACCCGATGGCTCCTCCCTGGAGCCTGGAGGATCTGATTGACCTGTTCTCTAAAATCAACCAAACAACCATACTTGGGAGTTGGGAGGACTGCCTGGAGATGGGAGAGGCTTGGAATCACAGGATTTCTCCTCCTCTGCCTGTTTTGCTGCAGCATTTTTTATCCAGATGTCCCCTGGAGAGCTGTGGCTGCCCCATCCCTGGGAGTGTCCAAGGCCAGGTTGGACGGGGCTTGGAGCAACCTAGGATAGCAGAAGGTGTCCCTGCCCATGGCAGGGGGTGGAATGAGATGGTCTTTAAAGTCCCTTCCAACCCAAACCAGTCTGAGATTCCATGTCACAGTGCCCAGGAATGTCCCTGCCCCATCTGTCCCAGCTGTCAGGACAGGATGGCAAATGCTGCATCCCAGGGGTCTGGGGCTGAGCCAGGTTTGTGGAGGAGGAATCCAGAAGCACCAACAGAAGTTCTGCTAATTTAATACCCAGAGCACCCAGTTTCCCCAGTTTCCCTCTGCATTTAAGGCTTTGTTCTCAGCTCCTAAGCAGGAAGAGCAGGAGCCCCCAGACTGCATCACCAGCCCCAAAGGGACCAGCACCACGGGAGAACTGGCCCCTGCTCCTCCAGGCATGCACAATAAATGCTTGGACATAAATTCAGGCCTCTTAAAACCATCAACACAAGGATGAAACAAATAAAGCAGCAGCACTCCACAGGCTGCTGGACTCTTCTCTCTCAGCCTTCACGCTCAGCCAAGAACTCCCACAGAAACGTTTTTATATCTCGAGACTACTTGAGACTAACCTAAGTACTGCACTTTCACTGCCAAATTTAATTTCTTCATGGAGCTCTCAGCTCAGTTAAGAGCTTGCCAGCCTTTCTGAGGGCTGAGTGCTCTTCAGGCCACTGCCTGGCCTCTCCCACGGAGGCACAATTAGCCATGGAAGGCTAACGAGCCCACACGCCACGGCCTGGTAGTTTTTCCCATTCTTCTCCTGCATTCAGAGAGCAATTCAATAGCTGAAGTACATCTTCTGTAGAGGCTGCAAAAAGTCACCCTCCTGCAAGAACAGCACACAGGGACCCTTTACAGTCACAGAATCACAGAAATATTTAGGTTGGAAAAGCCCTCCCAGCCCATGGATCCCCCTGTGCCCCATCCCCACCTTGTCCCCAGCCCAGAGCACTCAGTGCCATGTCCAGGCCTTCCTGGGACACCTCCAGGGATGGGGACTCCAAACCTCCCTGGGCAGCCCCTGCCAAGGCTTGACCACCCTTTCCAGGGAGAAATTCCTCCTGATGTCCAACCTGAGCCTCCCCTGGCACAGCCTGAGGCCGTTCCCTCTCCTCCTGTCCCTTGTTCCCTGGGAGCAGAGCCCGACCCCCCCCGGCTCCCCCCTCCTGTCAGGGGGTTGCAGAGCCAGAAGGTCCCCCCTGAGCCTCCTTTGCTCCAGGTTGAGCCCCCCCAGCTCCCTCAGCTGCTCCTCACAGGACTGACCCTCCAGACCCCTCCCCAGCCAGCCGAGTGCTCTGGGAGCAGGAGGTGAGGTGCCCTCTGGCATTTGGGTGCCAGGACATGGGGACAAGGCCAGCTCGGCCAAACCCATCGTGGTTTGGTGCTGGAGCCACAGCCCAAACCCACGGAGGGAGGAGGCAGGAGGGGATCTCAGCCAGCACGTTCTGTGATGTGAAGGTGAGAGGGCAGAGCCCACCAGGGGGGTATTTATAATCTGTCGTGACAGAAATCTTCAAAAAAACAGAGAGTGAGAGAGAGAACCAGAGATATTGCAGCACAGAGTAAATTGGAGAAACAAAATTAGAAACAATCTGTGTTTCAAAAATGTGGTCAACAGAATGCATCACCATGACAATTCTTGCTAGAAGCAACAAGGGAGGCTTCCTGGCAGTGCTGAAGGAGTGGAGATTCATCAAAATGCAATTTGCAGCACCAAAAAAATATATCTGTAGTGGCATTTCATTGACTTTTATTCTTAAAATGTGAGAACAAGACTGAAGAAGCATTGCCTTACTCTGAATTCTGTGAAAATCCTGATCCTGACAGAAAATCAGAGACATCTTTAGCATTTGCCTCAGTGGTTGCATTACAGACAAAGCTAAAATAAGGAGCAAAGATTTATGTCACAGATATAAAATGAAATCAAATGAGAGCTTCGTATTAAGGCACACAGAGGTGGGCTTTTAATTAAATATTTTAAAAATTTAAATATGGTCCTAAAAGGAAATGTAAAGAACAGATTAAAATACCTAAGCACTGAAAAATATTAAAAAAAAATTAATTCCTTTTAAAGGTCATCAACTGGTCTAAAATATGTAGAATACGGAGCAACAAATTACAGCATAACCATCTTATCCAGGAGCTAATGATCTCACCCAGCTAAGGAGGTAAGCAAAGTAGTCTCTATCTTGCCTTGCGTCAGGTGAGCTGATGGAGCACAGGGCAGGGCTGGGAGGGCTGGGCAGGGCTCGTTACCCCTTGGAAGTACCTGCCTGGAAAGTGGAAATGCTCAGATCTCCATCCTCCTCCTTCTTTCCTTCCAACCATGTCCCTGCTCCCAACCACTAGGGAAGAGCAGAAGGTGCTGCACATTTAATGGTGGCTCTTCCAGAGCACCACATCCACGGGCTGGACGTCCTGTCCCCACAGCAGCCCTTGCTGGCACATGGGGTGAAGATCCACAGCCAACAAAAAGGGACTGTTGGAATTCTGGGCAGCTGAGAGACGATGTCAGAACTCCTGGGATGGAGGAAGTCACACAAATGTGTTCATTTGCATCGAGGAGGCTCAGCTGGAAAAGGAGAAAATAAGGTTCAAATCTACCTGGAGAGAAAGGAAAGCCGAGAAGCTCCTCATTGCCCAGAGAAGCTGTGGCTGCCCCAGCCCTGGGAGTGTCCAAGGCCAGGTTGGACGGGGCTTGGAGCACCCTGGGACAGTGGAAGGTGTCCCTGCCCAGGGCAGGGGGTGGGACTGCATGGGCTTTAAGGTCCCTTCCAACCCAAACCACTGTGGGATTCCATGCTCATAAACAGAACAAGGAACTACAGCAATGTTCTGATGACAAATTGAAAGAAAAACTCTGGCTGGGGGTGGTGGTGGAAGGAAATCACGTCTCACAACTCCAGGGCTGCACCAGGAGCTCCACTTTCGGGGTTACTATTTACTACATTTTAGGTAGTTCAGGCACTGAGGATAAATTTCTTCCCTTCAGAACATAAATCTGTCCAATGTGCCCAAATGCTCAGCAGGGTGGACGTGTGTGGCTGGGGCTGACCTTGAGCTGCACAAAAGTTTGTTAAAGAACTTCTCCTTTTGGAAAAACCACAATTTCAGGCTGACAAACGCTTCAAAACTGTCCATCAACTTCCACAAGTTGTCTTACTTCTTCAGTGCTTAAGCAACATTTCTTTCTCATCGAAATACTTTGTGTCAAATATTTCACGTTGAATGCTATTCTATGTTAAATATAGTAAATTACATAGCAACTAAAATGAAATGTGTAACATGGGGTCAAATTGGCTACTTTGTTGATTCTGGGATGAAATGACAATTTTTTATCATTTTTTGTTTAAACAAAGCTTTTTTTCCCCCTAGGCAATTTAGAATTGCCAGGGAATAAAATAAATATATTACCCACAGACAGGTACCATATAAGTAATATATAATGGAGTTATAATAGAACACTGAAACTCCACTATGTTCCACTCCTTTGTCAGAGGCAGAACCACCTGGTTAGGGCAGCACTTGTATATCTCAGTGATATCTAATTCACAGAGCAAACCCACCAGCAGTGCAGTCAAAGCCAGCTGTAGACAAACAAGATAATCAAATTCTGTCAGAAAACAGGTTATTCACATAACTGAAATAAAATGAAGAAATGGGAAAAGAGACAATGTGTCTAATATTCATAATTCATAATAAAATTATTGTTAATTCAATCACAGTATAACTCCTTTGTGATTTGAAGCATGGCATGAAAAAGCAACCTGGGCTAGTGGAAGGTGCCCCTGCCTGTGTCAGGGGTGGAACTGGGTGAGCTTTAAGGTCCCTTCCAACCCAAATCACTCCATGATTCTATGAAAATGGGGGGTCAGATCTCTCTCACATGGTACATTGTGACGCGTCAGTGGGACCGAGCAATCTCTCACCTCAGGGTTTTAAGGAAAATACCCCAATTGCAGGATTCTTGTGAAAGATTCAGCTTCCCCAGCTCTTCCCTACACTGTGGCTTGATGTTGCATCTGTAACAGAACAGCAAAACATTGTCCTGTAAGCGGAAAACCAGAACTTATTCCAGAATCAGTGAGGTTGGAAAAGCCCTCCCAGCCCATGGATCCCCCCTGTGCCCCATCCCCACCCTGTCCCCCAGCCCAGAGCACTGAGTGCCACAGCCAGGGCTGGGGACTCCATCACCTCCCTGGGCCCTTCCAGTGCTGGACAACCCTTTCCAGGAAGAAATTCCTCCTGATGTCCAACCTGGCCCTCCCCTGGCACAGCTTGAGGCTGTGTCCCCTTGTCCCCTACGGCCTGGGGGAAGGGGCTGATCCCCAGACAGGCTGGATGCAGCCTCAGAACTGCAGTTCATGGGGACTAACAAAGTGTGACTGCCCATCCCCAGGACCCCAGTGCTGCCCCAGCCCAGTCTGGCCTCAGCCATGGGCACCCTCGCTCCGGGCTTGGCTCGGGAAGAGCTGGGTTGTACCCGGAGCAATCAGTGCCCTGGCACCACCTGCCCCATTCTGACAGGTTGGGCATTTCCACAACATCTTTACCACCAAATTCCCCAGAAGTGCTTTGTGACCTCCACTCTCCATGTCTGCAGGTCATGGGGACGGTGAAGGGCACTGAGGGTTTGCAGAGCCACACGAGGGGCACCTTTGCTGTCTGTGCCACAAACCCCTGCTCCAGAGCCTGGGAAGAACACACATATTGTTCCCACGAGTGCCAGGAAGGCAGTACCAGTGTGAGGCTCCGTGAGGAAGGGGAAGCAGGCTGGGGTTGGGAACCCACCTCCACAGCCAAGCTCCTCCAGCCTCTGCAGGGCTGGGGACCCACAGGCACCAGGGCTGGCACCAGTTCAGCTCTGCTGGGACCCAGCTCAGCTTGGATGAGCTCTTCCCAAACGTAGAGCTTGGGTGACCATTCGCAGGCACAACTCTCTCCTGGGTGAGTCATTTCCAGCACCCAACCCGTAGAGATGTGGCCACGCTCAAGGCAGGGAAGCTGTTTACTGTTGGGAGCATCCTGGGGGTGACGTCAGCCATTCCCATTCCCCCGCCCAGTGCTCCCAGTTGCCGTGGGCTGGGCTGCCTGACTAACACCCTCCCTCTGGAGGGAGCCGGAGTGGGGAGGGACCCCGGCAGTGACTCACTCGGCAGTGACAAAGTGCTGCCTTTGCTCTCCCCCCGTGTCACGGAGCATCACTCAGAGAGGGGGCACCACTCTGCTCCCCCTCCAGCGAGATCTGTGGGGGTAAAGACAGGAAAACATGCTCCTGTCACAGTTTAAAATTAAATATATGTGAATTTTATGAAAAGCACCAGATGATCTCTCACAGGGATGAGGAGATATTAATGCAGACAGTGACACCTCCAGTTTTTGTGCTGCCTGGAGAAGGCACCAGCAGAGCTGGCAGCCTGGCCTTGGGGTACCTGCTTTCCTCTTGTCCTGGTTCTGTCAGAGCGTGGGAAGGGCAGGTGACACATCAGAAACACGATGAGCACCAAAAAACCCCAGACAGGCCAAATCCTGGCCTAGCTTTGAAGCCAAGCTGGCAAAGCATCCTGGGAGAGAACAGAAGCACTGGGACATTTTGAGACATTCTCATTTTACAGGAATTTAAAAGTCTGTGAAAGGCCCATTGATGCATTTTAAACAGCTTTTACTTTCTAGTATTTATTTAAAGTAGTCATTCTTCAGTATTTTACAGGGATGTTCAGCCCCTCGACTGAAACTAGATCAGCAATTATAAAATGCAAAGGGCAACACTGCTCAAGTAAGAAACCTCAGACACAGAAAGGTCTGAGCTTCTCTAAACCTCATTTGTAAGCAGGGGCAAAATGGAGGAGTAAATGGAAGAACCTGATAGCTTCATGTCAGAGGATACATGAACCGTGACACAGCAATGTCAGCCAAAGGAAAATGAGCTGTTAAAACACCTGGAGTGGAACAACACATGGGTTCTAAAGTGGCAGATTAAAAAAAAACCCTGATAATGGGTCATGAATGATGAAATTTATGCCTTGTTTCTGCTGTGCACTGGGACTTCCACTTTAAAATCTCCAGTCAGAGCAGATCAGATTGCCTCCAAATGAAAGTGTCAGGGTAAAACCCAGCAAGTGCAGTTCAACAGCTCTGTAAAAACATTGGCAGCGAGGGAAACAAGAAAATCATTCTGATTTTCCTTGTAGCCCCTGCACCTGAAGAAACATCCCTTGAACAGAGGCACTCCAGCAGCATAAATGTGATAAAAACCCAGGCTCTGTAGCAAGGGGGTGTAAGGAAGCTTTAAGTACCTCCCAAAAGACTTTAAATAAGATTTTTTTTTTGAACTAAAACATGATTCAGCTTTTCCAATACGGTATAAAACTAAAAGCTGAAAAAAAGGTGAGGGTTTTTTTATTGACCTTCAGGAGAAAAAATATTCTTGATGGCTGGTGGCCGCCTGGGCTGCAGAGAGCAGGCAGTTCCAGCTCGCGTGATTATCGAGCAAACTGCTTTTCCAACCATTTTTTTTCCTCCTGCTTCGAGCAACGCCTCAGCACAACTTAACAGTTTCCAATTCAGCAACTAAAAAAAAAACCTCAAAGGTCTTTATTTTTCCAGGGTGAGAAGGGCAAGAGACAAACCAGCAGCATTTCTGCTGTCGGGGCTCCACAAGGTTTGTCTGGCACAGGACGTGTCTCGTCACAGCCTGGGCGCCCACGGTGGCATTTCCCAGGGCTGCTGGGAGGGAGGTGGCAAACTGCACTGCCTGTAAATAACACCGGGAAAAGACTGTGGGGAGGAGGAAAACTAATTTTCCTTCTGACCCTGAATGAGCTGCCTCAAAAAAAAAAAAAAAAAAAATACAGTCTTGGGTTAATTATTTGTCGGGAGATGGAGGCAGGCGGGGAGTGGATCACACCAGTTGTAACCCTGGAGCGGCTCCTCTTCCCTCAAAGTTTAATACAGCTTTTTGGAACTCTTATCAATTGAAACAAGAGATCTTCCTCGGATCATAAACTCTGAGGGGAATCAGTAAATCCTGCTATTTTATTATCCTGACCTTTAGACCACAATCTGTCTTTTTGCTCTTCAGTTTATATATCAGAAAATACCATGATGTATTGGAGCATGAATGCTCCCATTGCAGAGCTGGGCCTCCCCACCACCACGGGCAGACCTTAAACCATTTACTCACTGATCTGGAAGTTACATTTTCATTGAGTGACTGATTGAAGGAATGGATGAAAAGAAAAAAAAAACCCTCATTTATAAACCACTTTTAGTTGGTGCCAGCACTCAAAATTCTGTTATTTGCTTACATCGTCTGCTGCTAAAGTCATATTTTCTCTGTTAAGTCTGTGTTTTGAAAATTCCTTGGCATTTTAATTGGCTTGATATTTCAATCCTCTGTCTAAAAAGAGACTTGCTTAAAAAACACAACCTGATTTCTCTGATTTCTCAGAGCCTCTTAAATGCTGCTCACCTGCTGCAGGAGTTTGCAGTGCACTGGCTGCAGTTGTTGCCAGAAGTTCTACATTTGAAACAGGCTGGAAACTCCAGTCCCCTCGAACAGCAGTGGACCAGGAACACTCTGCCTGTGGGCGACTGACTCACAATTAGAGACTCCAGACTGAGCTTTTCATTTCTTCTTCTCAACCAAAGAGCTACAAAGAAAGAGCTAAGGAAAAAAAACCCAGCTACAACTGGCTGGAGATGTGCAGAGCTGGAAGTAAGGATTTCTTGTGGGAGCTCAAAATTGTACCTTTGGTCTCCAGTTCCTCCTTTTCCACCGTCCTTCCCACAGTTTGGATTGGAAGATGGGGATTGTTCTCCCTGGAAACTGGGCTACCTGGAGAGCAATGAGGAAGCACCACATGATGTTTAGGTTGGAAAAGCCCTCTGAGATCATTGAGTCCAACTGTTCCCTCAGCATTGCCCTGCCCACCACTACCCCCTGTCCCCAAGGGCCACATCCATGGGGCTTTTAAATCCCTCAGGGATGGGGACTACACCCTGCCAGGGCTGGACACAGAATCAGAACCTCCTGAGTTGGAAGGGACCCACAAGGATTGAGTTCAACTCCTGGCTGTGTCCAGGACAACCCCCAAAATCCCCCCCTGTGTGTGCTGGTGCTGCATGCCACACATGTGTCACCTACTACATGGAACTGCTCCGCCCAAGGGCAATGCTTGCAAGGAACAGTTATTTCCATTTAATTTAATGGAAGTCCCGACAATGTTTGTCTCCTGTTCTGCTCACTCTGCCTGTGCCTTGCACCACACTCACACACCCCTTCAGACTGGGAAAACTGGAGGGACATTTGGGGTTAGATCCCACTGCAAAGTGTTCTCCAGCCTGGTTTGCTGCAGGAAACAGGTTCCTGCAGCCTGACACCGAGAGCCAATTCTGGTGCTCCCTGCAGCACTCAGAGCTCCCTCCAGGCACCGTTACCTGAGGGCTGGGATTAGGGGACCTCCCCCCTCAAAAGGCAGCTCCCTGCAGCAAAGGCTCCTCTTTCCAGCTCCCAAGAATTTAGATAGATTCCAAATTTCTGCTGCATTTCAGCCATTTCACATTATGTAACCAGCAGTGTGCATTTTTATTTTCTCCCAGTACCTTATGCAGGTTGGAACTATTAGGATCTGCCAAAGCTTATCCGTTTTCAGATGTTTCAGGAGAAAATGAGGAAGGCTGGGAGTTTTTTTGTACCAGTAAATAACAGTTTGCTTGCTTTAGTAAGTTAGAGGTTAATGGCTCTGCATGAGAAAACAAGGATAATGGCCAGTTCTAAGCAAGATTCAGTTTTGAGTTGCTTGAAAACTGAAAAGAAGGTCAGCACGCCCAGCCAGGTTCCTCTGCGCTTCTGTTTTATTTAGCTTTGCAAATCAGAGCTCTCTTCATTTCCCTAGTCTCTGGTGAGAGAGCAAAAAAAAATGAAGTTGCAACACTGAAATTTTATGTTATTATGTTCCCCATCTTATTATCTAAATTGCTGTGCCATGAGCGAATTCAGACCAGAGGCCTCTATTGATCTACAGCTCTGGGACTGCAACTGGGTTTTTCAAGCCCTGGTGTGTTTACTTAGGGCTGGAATAATTTGGAAATCTGTTTACAAGCTGTCCAGTGTAATTGAGGAGGATTTTTCTTGTGCCTTTGAGGTCACACGCTTACAAAGGTGAAACTTGCTGCAGCAGCTATTTTACAAGAACCAAGGACAGAGAACACTTACTCGGAGACTGGGGACCAGTAAGGGGGGATCCCCAGAGAACTCTAAAGACCTAAGAAATAATGTAGATGATGCACTGAGAACAGGGCGAGTCAGGAGAGGAGAACCTGGGAAAAGTGTTAATGAAATTTGAACAAATGGCATATTTTTGAAAACATTTCCAATCCCCACAGTCGCCCTCATGGTTTTTTGCCATCGATCCCACCCGGGAGCAGGGTCAGGTCGCTGCCACCACCTTGTCTTTCATATGAGAGACCTGAGCCACAAATACCACTGAAGGATGAAAACTGAGTCTCTGTTCTCCATAGATTTAATAGGTGGGAATTTCAGGCCTGAGTTGGAGCATTTCAAACCCTTCCACAAGCATTTTCTCCACGGAGCCGTGCGGCGGCGAAGGCGGAGGGGTCAGGTACAAAGCGTGGGCCAATTAACAAGATATCATTCCATAAGTACATTAGTAATAAAGGAAGGCTGAAAAAGGAGCGGGAAAGCCATTAACCAAGGAAGCTGAGTGTTTAATAAGCTTTCCTTGCTTCAATCTTCATGAAAAAGGCTAACTAAGAGCAGATGGTCGGCACAATAATGCTGTTAACAAAGAGGGAAGTTTATAATCTCCTGCAAAGGGAATGGGGAGAGTGCCTGGCTAATTTAGATGTTTGCAAATTGGTTATGCTGATGAGCTTTATCTTTGCATACTTAAGGGACTGCCTGAATCAATATCAGAATTTTAACTATTATTGGGGAAGGATGAAGAGGGCAAGATGGGGGGGAAAATAACCATGTCTTTAGACTCACAGAATGGTTTGGGTGGAGAGGAACCTTAAAGATCATTCCATTCCACCCCCTGCCGTGGGCAGGGACACCTTCCACTAGCCCAGGTTGCTCCAAGCCCCGTCCAACCTGCCCAGGGATGGGGTAGCCACAGCTTCCCTGGGCAACCTGTGCCAGGGCCTCCCCACTCTCACAGGGAAGGATTTTTTCCTGGTCTCTAATCTAACCCTACTCTCCATCAATTTGAAGCCATTCCCCCTTGTCCTGTCACTCCAGGCCCTTGTAAATTGTCTCTCTGCAGAAGAAGGAAAGGATATTTTACATCCCAGCTCACAAACCATCCATTCCCAGAAAAATACTCAAACTCCCCATAAAAGCAACAAGATCCTGAAGGTGTGGGCAGCAGCAAACAGCACTGGCTGGGCTGCACCATCCCAATTGCATTTCTTCCCTCAGGACACCAAAGGTTCACAGCCATGTTGATGGCTTATCAACATGGCATTTGGGGACATCCACACAGCCTACAAAGGTTGCTGGGAGACCATTCCTTTCCAGAAAATGGTTTTGTTAAAATGAAAAGATGAATCAAGTTTCTGAGAGACCTGCCTTGAACTCACATTATTAATTTCTTCATTAACGACTCGCACGACGAAGGAGGGCCACGCTTGTTAAATCGGCTGCTGGCACTGGGAGGGGAAGGATGAGATTAAAATTCAGAAGGGGCTTGACATTGCAGAAATAATCTTGAAAGAAAGCTTGTTATTCAAGAGAAACAACACAGATCCCACACCTGGGCTGAAAGAATCAGTCATGTGGTTCCAGGCTGGGGATAACTGGGGAAGGGAGCTGGGAATGGGCCAATGTTCTGGGGTGGTCAATGGAAATGTGACCATCAAGATATTGGAAATAATCCTTCTGCTGGGTTCAGTCCCAGTGAGACTTAATCAGAGAAATATAATCTGGTTTATTACTGTAAGTTAGTGTAGCTGTGAACTAAATGGAGGGAATCAAAGGACAAGGAAGGAGATCAGAGACCCTGAAAACATCACCAAGGGATGAAAGAAAGTTGGGGAATTGAGCCTTAAACCAAATAGAGATTGAGGAGACAGCTCAGAAACTCAAAATATGTTCAAGGTAACAGTAAGGACAAAGGAATGAGCTGTTCTTCAGGGGTTTGCCCCATCAGACATGACCTGGGTGAGGAAGATGAAGGGGAAATACAAGGAGTTAACCCCATGGGCAGGGCTCTGTCAGCTGGCACTGCTCTGGGCACAGGGACCAGCTGCCCCCACCACCAACTGCTCTTCCTGGTGAGCTCTGGTGAACCTGCCCAGGTCCTGACACCGACCCCTCAGCAGCCCTGCAAACCATTTACCAAAAACAGCTCTGAAAGGGAAATGAAAAATTTAGGAAGGTCAATTAAATTGTTCATGGATATTTAATAATAGAGAAGATGAGAAAAAATAACCAAATAAATTACTTGCTCTGAATTATCCCCCCATTTTACCTGCAGTTCATTACTGACTCAGATTAATGAACGCTGAGAAGATATTACTCTCCTATGAATACTCAGCCTTTGCTACCTGATTGCAATTTTTGGAATGAAAAATGCAGTGTATCAATTCTTGATGAATTTTTTAATAGAGTCAAATGCCAAATGCCCTCTAGTAGCAGACCTATCATTTAAAGTAGCAGACCTACCATTCACGCTGGTGAATCAGGCTGTGAAGTTCCCATAGTTCCCCAAGCTTCCTGCTGCAAACCCAGGACCCCAAACAATGGATAACACGGGGAATTATCTGGGGAACTGGGCTGGGCAGGGAACTGCCTGCACCCCCCAAGAGCTCCCCACCCTTCACTGCTGCTGTTATAAATAGTGATAACTGTGAGAGACTAACCCTCCCCTCGGGGTCCTGTGGGCTCGTTTTATTCATTTTCACCTTCAGCAAAGGAGTGTTTGCCAGGCAAAACGCTTTTGTACTTAGCAAAAAATAAAACCTGTGAATCACCAGGGAAGCTGAGAGGGAAAGGTCACCAACTGGCTTCTCTGGAGCAGCAGACATTTATTTTATCGTTGTAGGACCTGAGCTCCTTCATGTGATCATCCAGATTTTAATAGACACGACTTGCTGAAGGTGAGAATCTTGTGTTTCTTCGGGGAGGAGCAGAGGGGAGGTGACAAACAGCACAGTGTTCAGTGCCAGCACTGATTTACTCACCCAGCCACTGCTAAATGAGCTTGTTCCCTTTGCTCAGCTCGGGAAGTGGACCAAGACAGAAACCCTGGGATGAGTGACTGTGGAGCAGCACATCCTGGGGACACTCCTCAGCCCAGCACAGGTGAGTTGGTCTGTCACCAGTGAGGTTCAGCCCTTCTCAGGTGAGATGAACCCCTGCCTGGAGGGTCAGGTGGGACATCAGGAAGAATTTCTTCATAGGAAGGATGGTCAGGCATTGGAAGGGGCTGCCCTGGTGGAGTCCTCATCCCTGGAGATGTCCAAGGAACAAGTGCATGTGGCACTCAGTGCTCTGGGCTGGGGGACAAGGGTTGCCCTCGATGATCTTGGAGATCTTTCCCAACCCAAATGATTGTGATCCTGCAAGTCAGACCCCTCAGCTCTGGCACGGAGAACCCCTGCCTCAGGCAGCACTTTCCTCACTAAATGCCTCCAGCTGAGCACAGAGAGCCTCAGAAGGTCCTGGGAGGTTTGCAGCTCCCCCAGAGCAGGAGTGCAGGAAAGCAGAACTCCCAGAACTCCCAGCCCTCGGTGCAGGGTCATGGCAGGTGACGGCAACACCTCCCTGTCACCCAAGTTTTATGGGAAAGTGACCTTTGCAATGCATGTTGTTCATCTGTTGACTTGGAATACAGGTGACTGGTTCCCTCGGTTCCTTGGGAACCCCCCTCTGCTCCATAAATCCAGCGGGCGCGTTCCCGGCTCAGCACCAGCCACCCCCTGGGAACCCCGTCCTTCAGCTCAGGTGAGGCTGCTGGGAGTAACAGCCCTCAGGAGCTACATCAGGAGCAACATTTCCTCCTTCAGAGCATTATAAAGACAGATAAAATGACTTACACCAAGCCAGCCTTGTCCTCAGGATGGTTTCCGCCCAGACTTCCCGGCTGGAATGGGTTGTACAGGACAGCCCGTCCTGCAGCTCCAGGGCTGCAAACTCCTCCACAAAGCCTCAGGAACTCAGTGGCCTTGGACCACACAGTCCCAGCTTGCTCTGATGGGTTGGTCCTGGAAAAAGATTTAAAGGAAAACCTGCATTTACCACTCCTGTTTCCCCCCCAACACCTGGATTGCCTTTGAATTCTGCAGAGCTGGATTGTTCTGCCCTCTGAGGTTTTTAACAGCTTCCACTTGGAGGTGAAATGCTGAGTTAAATGGCAAAGCCACTAGGTTCAAAGGCATTTTAAACTCATGACAATCATTTTAGACCCTTATCAGCCATTGTAGATTTATAGCATATTCCTAGATAATTACATGTAGAAACATCCACAGCTTCCATGTGTGTAAATACACACACACTGTCTACTGAGCCATTCTGTACCTAAATCACTGCAATAAATATACTGTGAATGTCTTTCTTACTTACTCTGCTGCATAAGGCATTTGTTCACACAGGATTTTTCCCTACTTTTCTACCTTTTACATTAATCCTCTCCCTAATCAAAGGAATTCCTTAGAGCTCATCTCATACAGGTTTGGCATCAGGACCAATTCCACAAAAATACCTTCACTTGCTACTTTATATTCTCCAATCTGTAGATTAATAACAAGGAGTCAGACTCCTTTCCCTGTTCTTATTTTATTTTACCCTTTTATTTGTTCTTATTTTATTTATCTTTATTCTTATTTTATCATTCTTTACCCTTATTTTTCCTACTAATATTTCTACTGCATAAGGTCCCTCCTTTTCTCCCACCACTCCAGATGCTCAGAAGATCCTGTCAGGTGCTGCGACACATCCCGATTTTCCCAATTTCTCTGCAAAAGGGGATGTAGGCAAGTGGACAAAAGTGCAGGACAGCGAGGCAGAGCCTGGGGGACTGGCCAAGCTGCCTGCAAAAGGCTGCAGGGAACTGGGATTTGGAAATTAAGTGGGAATGTGAAGAAAACTCCCAGCTGGCCGAAGCAGGGCAGACCTTGGGCCAAGCTTGTTCCTCCTCGCCCTGCTCAGCCCAGGACTCAGCTGAAATCACTTCAGTGGTTTTAATCCCAGATTTATGGGGGTTTATGCTCAGTGTAGACTGTTCTCTCCTCAGCCAAACCCTCTTGCCCTCAGACTTGGATTTTCCAGTCACTGCTGCAGTGCCTTTCCTACGGGTGAGGGCTTGGCTGGCAGATCTGCAGCTTTCAGAACCACTCGAACCTTTTCTGTGCTAAACATGTGTCACAGCAGCTCCTTGGTCTGCTCGGTAAGATTTTTTGGATGTAACTGCTCCTGGTTACCCATTTCTCCCTCTCCCAGGCCAAGCTGTGATGTCACAGGCTGGAAGTCACTGGTCCCTCATCCCCCCTTGTGCAGCCATCTCACATTGGCCAGTATTTCATTGCTTCCCTCTGCACAGAAACCAGCATAACCTGCTGACATTTGGCTCTCAGTCCTCTTTTTTGGACAAAACCACAAGTTCCTTTCATTTTTGTCCAGGATTACTTCTTTTACCGAGAAGTGAACTCCTATCAACCAGAAGGGACCTCTCATTCGCTTCATTCTCCTGTGCTGAGGTCTTTCTATCCAACTCTTTAGTTTGTTCCTCTTCCTCCATCACTCACTCTTTGTATAGAATTCAGTCCCAAAACATGATTTTTTCATATGCCCACTGATTAACAAACCCCCCTGCACACCAGCAGTGCTTATGATGTGTCTGATGCCCAGATTTCTCCACCTACTGCTTTCCTGGCCAGATGCTGCTGCAAACAGTTCCTGACGTCCAAGTTCTCTCCTTTGCTTTAGGACAGCCCTTTCCTTTGACCAACTCCACCTTACAAAGTTTTTCACTATTTCATCTCTTACCTTTCTCTCCCACTGTCAAATCTCTCTGATTTTCTCTGTAAAATCTCCCTGATTTTCTCCCTGTAAGATCTCCTCGATTTTACAGAAACCAAAATAGCTGCAGAAGGCTCAGCATTTCTGTGGGTATCACATGCACCTCACTTTCTGGAAAAAAATAGGCCAAGCTGAGAGCTGGGGTGGGTGATTTGGGGGTGCACAGGCACCTCGGGGACACGGAGAGCGCCGGGGTCGGATGCCTCGTTAGGGAGCGGAGGCGGGAGCAGCAAATCTCACACCTCGGAGCGACTCAAAAAGGAAACGGGGCCATTTCCTGTAGCAACTCATATTAGTGCACAGCCAGATTGGGCCTGAGCAGGCACAAATTGCCAAAATGGGAAAATTACCTGCAGGTTCCTTAATGGCTGGGCCGAGGCAGAGATTGCTCTGCCCGCTCCTCCCGGCTCTGCCCCGCGCTCCCGGCGGCTCCAAGGAATTAGAGCTGATAAATGACTTGTTTTCCTCACGCTGGTGTTCAGGTGGCACTGGAGTAGGAGAGTGGAGAATTACAGCCCGGGTGCTGCTGCTATTATTATGATTTGGCAGTAATTCCTCTAACTTTCCTCCCTGGAGGAAGACACAACTAGCTGGGCTGCTGCTCCCAAGGTCATCCCACCAGAAAATACTGGCTATTTGCTTCGATTAGTCCCAATTATCAAGGTACAGAAAACCAAATAATAGTCAATTTATGGTATTTCGTGGCTTGCCTTAAATGCAGGGCTGGAACACTCGTCCCAAAGCACAAGTAACTACAAGATAAAGTCTCCATGAGACCTGCTGGCCCCAGGAGGAGGATGGGGGTCCCCACTGTGCCCCACTCCCCAGCCAGGCTTGGGGGAGGCTCCAGCCCTTCCATTTTTCCATCCTTTCTGTAAAAAAGGGAAACTCAACATACTGAGGATTAATCCCTAATACAGTTACCACTCTTTGGGCCTCTTTAATAGTCCAGAGAAGGTGTGAAATAAGTAATTTTCCACAGTTTTCCAGGTACAATACTCACAGTCCCAAGAGCTGCTGCTGCATTCCCATGCCACTGCTTCCCTTTCCACTGCATGATTTAATGATTTAAATGCCTTCTGACTCACCTGGTAACACCACATCAGTCCCCCCTGCCTGGCCATGCAGCAGCAGCCAGCTGGGTTTTGGTTTAAAAGATGAGGGTTCTTTCATTCCAAAGGACAAGCAGATGATTAGGAAGTGTAGATAATTTACCTCATAACCTCCATAACATCCCACCTGTCTGTGAGCACAGGTATCAGGGTGGGGTCTCACAGGAACCCACACCCACACAGATGATAAACTACCATAAGGACATTTTCCATTCTGGCACTGAAAATATTTTTACAAGATAAACAATAAAAATAGGCTTTTAGCCCCATTTGTCTTCTCTATGTTTAGACATTTTCAATTTTTTTCCCCCAATTTGTTCTTTTTTTTTCATTTTCTTCTTTTTTTTCTTCTGCACAAAACACTTAGAAACCCCTGCAGGTTCTGGTGAGTTTTCCTGGCCATTTGCACGTCTTGTGTTTAGAAGGAGGAATTTTGAGTTGTTACAAAACTAGGAAGATTAGACTGGTTTTCAGTCATTCCTGCCCTCCAAATAGTTCTCAATTGGCTTTATAACTACCACAGCATTCCCCCCATTCCCACACTGCTCCTGCTGGCAGCATCAGCTGCTTTGCAGTGGCAAAATTGAGTTTCAGCTGCTCCCACAACACATAATGGACTAGAAAAGGTAAAACACCGTGAATGGCAGTGGGAGTTGGAGGGAAATCTAAGGAAGGGAACATTTAGATTATCCTAGGCAAGAAGAGTGTCTAAATAGCAAGATTGATTTGCCAGCCCAAGAATTTACCACGGGAAATGGAAAAGAGCCCAGACACTCAGCAAACTGAAAATGTAGCAGGAAAGGGAAACTTCAGAGGGAATGACCGTGAGTTGGAGCTGATGAGCTTTGATTCAATGTTTTTTAAAATTTCTTGGCTTGTTTATTCTTGCCTTAATTGCTCAATGGAAAAGTGCAATCTTGGAGGGATTCCTAAAGGGATTTTTCTCCGTTACTGAAATTATCCACTGTCTAAAGAAAGTGATAGATATGAATTACAGCTCTTGGTATTAAACTACCCAAACAAATTATTAGCATATAAAAACTGATCTGATCTATTCAGATGCGTTCCTGTGAAATATGGCCCTTAGCACAGTGCACCTATCCGGGATCATAAAACTTGTCAAAGGTACCAAAAGTTTATTGCCTTGGAAGATTCATGCAGCAACCCTGGAACACTTGATTTAGGCCTGAGCAGCCGTTTGTAATTCCTGCAGGCACACGAGGGTTCAGATTTATTTAAATAGAGACAAAATAATTTAAGAAGACAAAGCAGCCTTTTCCCCTAATCAGATGAGATAGAAATTATTTCAAGGCACTCTAAGGAACAAATTTGTCATTTTTCTTCCTCTAATTGTGTGCTACAATAAATCCTTCCACGTGAATTAATTTCTTAAACACAACAGTTATTTACTAACACAACAAAACAACACTCCCTAGGATAATGTACAAGCAAGAAGTGTGTTACACCCCAGTGGTGTAATGCCAATTATTTGTTAACTGCCTGGGCCATAGGAAGTTGTCCAAGTGGATGATGCCCCTGTGGCCCCACACACTTTGCTGGCTGTTCCTGCTCTGTCCCCCCACCAGGCCCCCCCAGCTCTCAGAAGAGTTATTGCTTTCCCCAGAGCAGGGACAGCCTGGGACTGTTTAAAAAAACCCAATTTCTTTCGCTGATGTCACTCTGATTGAGTTTTTGTTGCATGAACGAGGGAAAAAATGACAATAGGGAAATTTCTTAATACAATAAAAATGTGAAGCTGAGAGAAACAGCAGCAAACAGAACAGGCTGTAGTAACAAATTGTCTGGCAACACAATTTCTGTGCAGCTTGAAATGTCACCACGGCTTCTCCCAACAGCCCCAGCTGGGAATTACCTGCCATTCCCATAACTTTGAACCAAGTCTCAGAGAAACCAAAATTCAAGCTGCTGTTCTTAAAATGGGTATTTTTCAAACACACCATTCCAGCTCTTCCTGGTTGCAAACACACTTCCAAAGAAAGCCAGCCCTGTGTTTTGTGGGGGACCTGCCCTGGAGTCCCTGCCTTTTCATTTTGTCCAGCCTTTCCCCCTCTCCCCTTTACTATTCATCTTTGATGGCAGTTCCTTAAGAAACTGTCAGTGTTCCTCTCTTTTTGCAGCTTAATCTCCATGTGTTTATCAGCTGCAATTGCAGCTTGGTCTCAGTAATTAATACACACGACACCTCCTTGTTAATGTGGGCAAGAAAAGTCATTTTCTCTGTCATAATTTCAAAACATTTGTTCAAATTGTAGCCACAAAGAATACACACATGTTAAGGCAGCAGGTGCCAAAACCCCACTGTGTGACTCAAGAGGAGCAAGCACCAGCTTGATCCAGCAATGAATTTGGGGGACAAACCAAAAATCTGCCACAGTAAAATCCAACATTTACTCTTTCCTAATGTATGATAAATAGTGCATTTTCCTGAATATCAAGAGAGTATCCCCTCTGCCTAATCTTTACTGGAGAGGGTTGAGGCCCTGGCACAGGTTGCCCAGAGAAGCTGTGGCTGCCCCATCCCTGGAAGTGTCCAAGGCCAGGTTGGACAGGGCTTGGAGCAACCTGGGCTAGTGGAAGGTGTCCCTGCTCATGGCAGGGGTGTTGAAATTAGGTGATCTTTAAGGTCCCTTCCAACCCAAACCATTCCATAATTCTCTGTCCTTTAGGAACACAGGAGTGGGGCTCCCTGGATCTCCTGATGGCTGTAGGTGCAGGGTCCAAGTGCTTAAGGAACCCCATGGTTGTGTAAGACACTCCACCGAACAACAGCCTCCCCAATGCCCACTTTGCTCACCCTTGCAACAACCACAAAGTGACCCAAAGGACTGATATTTCACAGAATGCAAGTCAAAAGGAAGATGATAGAGGCTTTAGAGCAAATTAATGGACAATTAATATAAACTAGAACGTGAAGGAGGCAATAAGACCTAAATAAATCACAGCTTAAACCTACTCCTGACATTGTCCATGTAGCACCAGGCCACATTTCCCACTGAGAATAAGGTCAACGTTAAAGCCCCTGTAAGAAACGCCAAATAAAGGGATCTTTATCATCTGGTTCTCAACACAAACTGCAGCCCAGCCACTCTGGCACACGCAGCCACCAGCTCTCACCTCCTGGGTCACGTCATGTTTTCCACCCTTTTAGGTAAAGCCTTGGGATTATTGATCCCTCGGCTCCGTGCCGGGGCCGTGGATGGGCTGGAGATGGATGGCTCTGTTCCCAGCCTGCTCCTGGGGGACAGGAGGAACCCAGCAAATTGGGCAATGTGAAGGATTTTTCTAAATGGCTGTCAAGGCGCTTCCAGAGTGCAAGTAATGAAGTCCCTTCTCTCTATTTGTTTTGTGTTCAACCTGAACGGTGGTGAACCCAAGCCTGGAAGCACCTAAAAACCCACCGTTTGTGTGTGTGAGGCATTGATTGAATTCTCATCAGAACAGAACAAAACTTAACAGGGGAGGGGGAAGGGGATGTTTAACCTGGAGAAAAGGAGGCTTGGGGGGCATTTTCTCACTTACTCAATTCCCTACCAGGAGCTGGAGCCAGGCAGGGGCCAATCTCTTCTTCCAGGTGACAAGTGACAGGACCAGAGGAAATGGCCTCAAGTTGTGCCAGGGGAGGTTTAAGTTGCATATTAGGAATAATTTCTTCCAGGAAAGGGCTGTCCAGCCCTGACACAGCTGCCCAGGGCAGTGGTGGAGTCCCCATCCCTGAGGGAATTTAAAACCCACGTGGATGTGGCCCCTGGGGACATGGGTTAGGGGTGGCTGTGGCAGTGCTGGGGGAATAATTGGACCTGGTGACCTCAAAGGTCTTTTCTAACCTAAACAATTCCATGACACTGTGATTTATACCACTAATGCCAGTTATGAATTGTTTCCAGGAAGGGGGAAGGAGCTCCAGTTTCCTGAGGGAAGCAGAGGGTATCTCACCACTGCTCTGCCACAGGGACTGATCCTCCCCAGAGCAAGGAGCTGCCTTTGTGCCCTCATGGACAGTGTGACACTGCTGTGGCTGGAGAACCCGGAGTCATTGACTCCTCCTTAATGGTGCAGACTCCTCTCTCTTCTCTCAGTGTACCAGAAGAGCTCCCAGCAACCCACCACTCCTGCTTGGAGCACACAGTGCCAGGCTCCAGCGCCACCAGTTCACTTGGAGAGCCAGGATGGCTCGCCAGGAGCAGCAGGAATTGTGCCAGGAGCACCCACTGCTCTCTGCACAGGAATGCTGAGGGAACACCCTCACCACTCCCCCCCCATTCCCTGGACTTCCTGGAAAAATGTCACCTCTAACAAAACAGCCCAAGGAAACAACAAACCGAGCTCCTGATCCTTCCCACTGCCAGGGAACGAGGCTGCTTCCCTCCCCTCCCCAGCACTGCACCGAGCACTGGGACTCTGGGGAAGATTGCCTGGCATCATTTCTGTCAGCAGGCAGATAACTCCCTGCTCTGAGGCAGAGAAAGCCCCTGGGCTGGCACGAGGCAGGACGTACCTGGGTGCAGGGCTGGTTCTCTCCGTGTGCCGCCGGCAACGAGCTCCGGAACACGATGTGTTGTGAATGTGTTGTGACAGCTCTCACAAACTTTTACCTCAAGGAGCTTGTGAGAAAATGGCTGTCTGCTTCTGTACAGCACAAAACATGTTACCTGAGAAGATAAATTCAATTAGACCATGAAATGGGCATCGTTTCAATAGTACAAACAGATTTCCAGCGTTATCGCTTTTCACTCTTTTTTTTTTTTATAGCATCTCTTTTTGGTGGCCTTCCTTCATGTTTTGAGTACTCCTGAGGAAGAAACGTAGCCTGTTGTTCCCTAAATATTAAAGAGGGTAAAGACACAGGTCTAGGGAGGGGGATTGTGCAGGCTGGAGGCTACAATCATGTTATATGAGGCAGAAATGCAGAGCAGCTGCAGCAAACAGAGTAACAGCAGGAGAGAGCAAAGCCTGGTGGGTGCTCCCACTGTCCATGGCTGAGGGGGAGATCACAGGTGTCAAATCTAAACCTAAAAACTTGCACTTCCACCTGCAATTGATGGAAATTAAGTGGGGATGTTGTTCAGCCTGGAGAAGAGAAGGCTCCAGGGAGAGCTTAGAGCCACTTGCAGGGCCTAAAGGGGCTCCAGGAGAGCTGGAGAGGGACTGGGGATAAGGGATGGAAGGACAGGACAAGGGGGAATGGCTTCCACTGCCAGAGCCATGCAACAGTCCAATGATCCTCCCCAGGCAGGAGGTGTTTAATGTGTTCACCATGAAAAGAACATTTCTGGGTGGTTTTGGGGTCCACAGCACCGGAAAGAGAGAGATCATACATGGAGGATGGGGGATTGTGGCTGAGCCATCCCCAGGTTCATGTCTCTCCTGCCTCAGGGACAGACTGCAGGCAGCAACTGCTCCACAAACAGCAATCTGGCTGTGTCACACTACACTGGCTACTCCCACTGAGGATACACGAGTTTTGTTTTCAATTCCACTTGTAACGAGATACAGTCGAGGCTGCTACCGAGCACAAAATCTATTTAAAGTATATTCCAAGGCTTCTCAATGAAGTTACATTATCTCAAGTTAACATTCCTTTAAAAAGCTCATAATTCACTCTTAACCCATCTAGTCTTAAGTGCTATAAGGAAATCCACAGTCTATTTCTCGCTATTTGAGAGTCAAATCAAGCCCCAGAACTCTCTGTGCAACCCATTTTTCAATAAATAGGGTTTTCATGCTACACTAACACCCAGCAGGGTCAGAAAAAATAGCCCTCATTTATTTTACCAGGGGAAAAGGGCTCAGGCTGAAACTCAGCCCAGCTCCATCATCATTATCTGCATTTAGCAAATGTCTGTGAGACGTTCTGGGAGCTCTTTGCTCAGGGAACACCGGGGTGGTTCCTCTCCCTGGTGGCTGTGCAGCCCCCTCACCGCAGCGCCGGGCTCCCAGCACGGGCTCTGCCACTCCAGGAGGCTCTGTCCTTCATTACCTCACTAATATCTCCGTGGAAGCTCTCCTGCAACACTCCTGGCTTCTCTGAAAGGGAGAGAGAAGAGACACTGCACATCTGAGCTCGGAGAGGAGCGAGACCCCTGTGGGCTCGGGAATAGCAAAGGATGGAAAACAATCCAAGAAGGGGATGCTCCCAGTGCCACGGAGCCAATCACTCTAACCACCACAAGTGGCTACGAAAGTGTTTTCCTGACAGCTGTTTCAATCTCTGGTTGCTAAGAAGGGGTGTGCTGGCTCCCGGGGTGCTCCACCAGCTGCACCCCCACGGTGTCCGGGGGGACACCGACAGAACTCAGCCCTGAGAGGAGGATGAGCAGTGTCAGCACAGACCCCAGCCAGGCCTGAGCAGGACACCCAACAGCTTCAGGCACTCCCCTGACTGGGGAAACAAACCATTTCACTCCCTCTTTAAAGAAAATGAACGAAACCTGGCTCTCCATATTCCACAAAATATATATATATGTAGTCAGACACAAAATAAACAGCTCCCAGGAGTGCTGTGGATCTTTTTCTGGATTTTTCATCCATTCAAGAAGTATTAGTTGACCCCAAATTTTAAAAGTCACGTCAAAATAACTGGCAAGGTATTTACTATCCATCAGAACTAATTGCCTCTGTGGGAGCTGTTTCACAGGTCCCAGAATTCTTGGCCTCACCCAGCAGCAGCTGAGCACACGGACAAGCAGCACCTCATTTTCTTCTCATCTGACCCCCAGACTTGGTAATTTTCTCTTTTAGACCATTTTACGAAGACGAGGGAAGATGATGAGTAGGGTAAAGAAGAATAGGTAACAGGAGATAATAGTAAAAAGAGTCAGAAAAGAGGTGATATGTAATTTACCACAAACAGCAGCAGCACAAGGACTTCAGGCATTACAGGGACAAAGCAGGAACAGAATCTACATTCTCAGCATGGACATCTTCTCGCATTTTGTGTCCTTTCTTTTAACTTCTCTCAGAATATGTTTTTTAGGGATGCATTTCAGTAAAGGGAAAATATCTTCTTTCATACAAGCACAGGATGTTCCTTTGGGTAAAGTGATATTGTCAGGCCATTGATGCAACAGTGCAGCAGTTTTTGGCACTGCCAGAGGTGTGGGGGAATGAGACAGGCAGAAATAAAAGTGCTTAAAAAGTTAGCTTGTCTGAATTAAAAGTTGTATATGATGTGCTGTACTTTGACATGTACATGAAATTATAGCAGCAAAGACTAATTCTTGTTGGTTCCTCTGCTGTCACCTACAGAGTCTGACATGTGATTATGTGAATTTACTTGAAATTGGTACTGCACCATTTTGTATTCCTAGGGACCAGGAAAAGGGCTGATAATTGGACTGCTCATTTCAGAGGAAATTTTTACTCAGTGCTGTAATTTTCAACATCTTCAACCAGCTCTGACCCTCCACATGTGCTGGGGGTAACCTCAGATTTATCCAGAGGCTCTTTCCATCACCAAATTATTCCCAGTCCTGTGGGGATTTCGGAGAGTTTGTATATTTGTTTTGAAAAGTAAAAGAAATTAAATCATTTTGGTGACAAAATAAATGCAGATCTTTAAAGAAATCATTTTTAAAAAATAATTACACCATCAGAAAGGTTTTCAGAGTAGCAGAACAGGCATTTAAAGGAGCTTCTTGGAGTGACTTTCCAGTAGATCTGTCCACTCCAAACCATCCATGGAGCTCACAGAGCCTCTTGGTTTGAGTACATTGAGACCAGCAGCACAACTAAACCTGGAGGTGTTTAAAAAACCCAGGGAAATGGCCCTTTTCAAGGTGGAGGGAATGAAACCTGAGGCTAAAGAAACCTCCCCAATGTTACGCACACAACAGCTCAGTGTGAATAAATGTGAATATTCTGCTGCTGCACTCACTCCCAGTCTCCAAGGACACCTTGCATGGCCATTCCTCTCACTCTGAATAGCTGAGCAGCAAATTAAAATACTTTCATTAGGCTCCTTTTGTTTGAATGGGAACAATTGTGTTGCTCTCCCAAGGCCTGCAGCTGAGGAACAATATTCCAGAGCCAGCACAGAGATGATTTCCCACTCTCGTGCAACACGAGCATTTCCAGCTTGTCCAAATATTTCTCCAATTTCCTTGTTAATCATGCAAAGTAAAAAAAATTTCAGAATATTTCGTTGGTAAATTCATGTAAACTGACTGGGAAAGGAGAGATAAGGGGAGGTGGGGAGAGGGAGCAACAGGATATTCTTGAGGGATTTCTGAGAAGATAATCTGAACCCTGGCAGGGGCAGAGATCCTGCCCCTCTGCCCCCTAGGGTGAGACCCCCCTGCAGAGCTGCTCCAGCCCTGGGGAACAGCACAGGAGGGACATGGAGCTGCTGGAGAGAGTCCAGAGGAGGCACCAGGATGATCAGAGGGCTGGAGCAGCTCTGCTGGGAGGAAAGGCTGGGAGAGCTGGGAATGCTCAGCTTGGAGAGGAGAAGATTTGGGGTGACCTCAATGTGGCCTTCCAGGACCTGAAGAGGTTGCAAGGAACATGGAGAGAGAGTGTTTACAAGAGCCTGGAGTGACAGGATGGGTGGGATAATGGGGAGAAATCCTTCCCTGGGAGGGTAGGGAGGCCCTGGCACAGGTTGCCCAGAGAAGCTGTGGCTGCCCCATCCCTGGAAGTGTCCAAGGCCAGGTTGGACGGGGCTTGGAGCACCCTGGGCTAGTGGAAGGTGTCCCTGCCCATGGCAGGGGGTTGGAAATAAATGATCTTTAAGGTCCCTTCCAACCCAAACATTCTGTAATTTTGCTGATCCCCCACCCCAGTCTCCCAAAAGAACAGGACATTTCTGGAACATGAAAACAAGTGACAGCCAAGCCTGTCCCAGCCCTACAATATCTGCAGTGTTCTGTAGGTATTTACAGCAGACTTGCAGGGAGGTGGACTTTCAAAATTCAGATTCATACTGTTTGAAGTTTTTGTTCAGGTTTTAGCTGCACAACTTCAAGCCTCATTAAATTATAAAATACAGTTTCTCAAATAATTCAGCTGATAAATGCAGAGATGCTTCTGTGTTCCCTTGAAAAAAAAAATCTTCCACATGACTACAAGTTTGGGATGTAAAAAAATCCAAAAAAACACCTCCTAGAGAAAGCCAGCAGGCTCCTCTTTTAACACATGAAAAATTATCACAATGAAATTCCTTTGTAAAAGGTTCTTCTGAGTTTGTTTCACCAGCTTTATTACCTACACAACTGGGATACTTTTATTTTTCCTGAAGTAGAAGCAAGTATCTAAATGAGGGGGAAATGGATGATATACAGCCTGCAAGTGGTTATGAAAAATAAGGGGCCAAAATTTATCTGTATCATTACGATCCAATGAGGCTCATGTGCTATAAACAGATACTGTAATGGAATAAATAAGAATGGCACCAATGATCATAATCCTTATTCTTTATGGTCGAGCCCAGAAATCAGGATTAAGGATCTCATTTTTTTTGGCACTGTAAGAAATAGAGCAGAGGAGACACTTGGTGAGCTGTGCATCCCCTGGGTAAGGGACAGGGGGAAGAGCAGGGAGAGGCAAAGGGTGGGAGACTGGGACAGGGAAAGAGCAGGGAACAGAGGTTGGAGCTTGTCCTGTCCCTGAAAAGGGCCAGCAGGATGAGCTGCAGAGTGGAGAGATTTCCAAAGGGATGCAAAGGGCACCAGCAGCTCACCAACACGATGGGAAGTCTCTGTCTGTGCATGAGGAGGGTGTGAGGCACAAAGGGAGGGAGGGAGGCAGGCACTGAGGGGAGGGAAGGTCTGGCAGAGCAAGACAGGGGATGGAGAGAAGGTTCTTCCAGCATTTCTGGGGGGAAAGGGGCTTCTGGATGGACAGGGATGTCTGATTCCAGCAACAGATTTACTGCACTTGAAAGGGAAGGAAATACAGATGGTCTGGATGAGGATCAAAAGAGCCTGGAAAAATCCCTGTGGGGCAGAGCTGGGGGCAGGAGAGGGGGAATGGCAGGAACAGCAGCTGGGGGGGTGCAGGAGTTACCTGGGGCAGTGCAGCTGCAGGGAAGTCCAGGAAGAGATCAGAGCTCCCATGGAATGGCCAGGCTGGAGGGAGACAGCAAAGCAGCCAGATTTATGCTGGCATTTGTGGGAAGGAAAAGGCTGTGATATAAATCCAGACCTCATTATGTGCCAGAGAATCCACACAGGAAAAAGTGCTTCTCGTTCCTGCCCTATTAATGGATCTGCTTTAATCAACAGCCATTCAAAGGTGAGGAGCCCATTCTTTCACACGTTGCTCATATGTCATAATTCATTCCCACACTCAAATTGAGATAGCAAATAAGAACAATTTCAGGATAAGCTGTCTCACTGAAAGGCAATGTACAATAATTCTTAAATACAGGTCAGCTTTAAATGAATTATGGCTCTTTTTTTTATCGTACAGACGTGCCTCTGAGAAGGGACCAGCTGCTGGTGGTGAATATTTGGATAAACTGCATTACCTGGGAATGCCTGGGATGAGCCCTCACCTCTCAAATCCTGGCCAGCAGCACCACCAGCTTCACCTTAGGAAGATATTTGCTCGTGGTGCAGCTCGTGGGCAGAGGATGTAGAGATGGAAGATGTCCCTGCCCATGGTAGGGGGTGGGAATGAGACAATCTTTAATGTTCCTTCCAACCCAAATACTCTGTGATTCCATGATTCCATGTGCTGCTCACTGAGCCTCCTCTGCTCACCACACATTTGACCTCAGGGAACAAGTTGCTGTGAAAAACAGGCCTAGTAAGAGAGAACATTTATTTTCTGGCATAAATATAATAATACAGTGAAATCTGGCTCATAAGCCCAGGGCTTCTGTATTCCACATTCTGTATATTATATATTTAAATTCATGGAAATGTTTACTTTGATACTTATATTTCATGGGCTATAAAACAATAATAACCAACTCCAAATTAGTCATTTCCTTTCAGATAATAAAGTCACAATGAGAAAAAATTTGTAGGTTCCATTTGTTCCAACCAGTGTTTGAAACGACATGAAAATCTCTTCAGCAGCCATTAGAGCCTAATTGCCTTGGAAAGCTGCAAGAGAATTACCACAGCTTTGTGGGGCTGTTTGTTTTGCTGAAGGAGAGTTAATTTTATTCAGAATTATTAACTATTTCAGTCTCCTTATTCTTACAAAACAAAGAAGTGAACTGGGATGTTCTGTTCAGTATTACAGAATCATTAGGGCTGGAAAAGACGTCCAGGATCACCAAGTCCAGCCCTGACCATCAAATTCTATCAAAACATTTTTCTGCAAAATAAATCCTACAGTTCCTTTCTCCTGAACCTGACAGAGAGCAGCTCAGATCTGCTAAAATACCTTGCCTTAAGTACATTGCCAGTATGTATGTGTGGTAAATTGAATATCCATATGCAGTTTTATAATCCCAGTTTAGTGTTAAGATCATGCATTTCCTTCTGTAAACACAAAAGGCACTTACAATATAATTAGTAATGGTGTTTTTCACCAATATATATTGGTATAATTATTTGGCATTTTTAAAAAATCACTATATTTTATCCAATAAATAAGAGACTGTATTTAATTATTTGATCGCTATATTTTATCTAATAACTAAAAGACTAATTTATATTATTTGGAGCATATTCTTGTATTCCTGTCAAAGGCTGATGTCACGTGGGGTTTCTTTGGCAGTTTTAAGAAGCTTTTTTAAGAAAATCAAACATGAAGTACATGAGAAAGAAGACAAAGAAAGCTGATGTTCAAGTACTGACCTGAGACTCGGAATGTCTCGTTCTGGACTCTGTTACAAATTCTCTGCAGCTCCTCGACCCACCAGCAGGGAGGAGCATCCCTGCTTCCCAGGCCTTGCCTGGCTTGGAGGCTCTTCCAAGCAGGAGTTGGTTGGTCCTGTCTTCATCCAGGGGCTGCAGCCTCTGCTGTCCTGCAGGTCCTGGGACACTAAAATACAAAACACAGAATTCCAGAGTGGTTTGGGTTGGAAGGAACCTCAAAACCCATCCAGTGCCACCCCCTGCCATGAGCAGGGACACCTTCCACTAGCCCAGGTTGCTCCAAGCCCCGTCCAACCTGGCCTTGGACACTTCCAGGGATCCAGGGGCAGGCACAGCTTCTCTGGGATCCTGTGCCAGGGCCTCCCCACCCTCCCAGGGAAGGATTCCTTCCTCATGAACCCTCTTTGGCTGCAGCTTACAAACCCCAGAAGTCAAAGCTGTTCGTGCTCATCCCATTGCCTGCCCAGTGAACCCTGTTAGCAAATCAAATGCCAAACTAAAATGCCTCAGGTCCTGAGCACAGAACACCTCAATGGGACAGACACCTCACTGGAACAAAGGAAATATCTCTTTGGGGTTTTTTTGGTGTTTGTGCATCATTAGATCCCTTAAATGTCGTGCAGTACCATCAAAACTGCAAAGAGGTGATGCTCCTGTGCTGCTGCTGCTTCTTCCACGTGGAAAAACAGTCCCTAATTTAGAGAATATTCAAAAAAACATGCTCAATGTTTAGCCCCTATCCTGGTTTCTCCAGAAGCCTTCAGCAGCAGGAGCACCAAAGTCGGGATGATTCATTGGATCAATAATTCTCAGGTCTGCACCTAAAAGGCTGAAAAATGTGATATAACCTGGTGGAAGAGAAATGATTGTAATGTTCAGCAAAATGGTTAATGAGGCTTGGAAAAAACAGGCTTGGGGGGAGAGAAAGATGTACAGGTTTAACCTTGCACCAGCTCCAGCAGAACATTCCCTCTTTTAGGTTAACTCTGAAGTCCCCCCAGACACTTTATTTTTCAATGTTTTCACTGTTTTGCTGATCAGCCTTTTCCTTTCCCCATTTTCATGGTTATGGGAACAGGACACGGCCTCTTTTCCAGCTCCCAATATCCCTGATCTCTACTTATTGAATGGTCCATTTTGTAGCTCACTTACATAAAGGCACAGAAAGCAAGTTTTTCCCATTCTTCCCTAACTGCAAGTTTTGTTTTTAATTCCTTCTTTTTGCTTCCATTCATTACCATCCAACTCCAAGTAAAAAAATCCTTTCCCAGATCCAAACTTTCTCATACTTTGACTCCCCCAGATAATCCAGTGCCACCCTGCACACAGGTATCAGTGCTCAGAGCTAAACTAGTCATAGCTAAACTAAACACTGGAAGAGCCAAGACCAGAGACATCATTTTAGCATTTCATTATCCTAAGAAAAGCAGCCACTGGCAGCTACAATTTCCCATTGTGCTTTCCCTCTCACTCCTTGGGAAGGACCACTTGGTCCATAAAAGCATTTCTCCCATTTTGGGATGTGTGTGAGGGCATCTGGCCCTGCCCTGTCCCTGGGGTAGGGGTGAGATACTCTGTGTTAGACCAGCAGTATCAACCTGAGGGAGGAAATATTAAATAAATTATTTTAAAGTGTTTATCCAGGTAGTGGGACTGTTTACAAGGGTCCTGGAGTGCCAGGACAAGGGGGAATGGCTTCAAATGGAAAGAGAGCAGGGTTAGATGGGCTATGAGGAAGAAATCCTTCCCTGGGAGGCCCTGGCACAGGTTACATGGAGCAGCTGTGGCTGCCCCATCCTGGAAGTGTCCAAGGCCAGGTTGGAGCAACCTGGGACAGTGGAAGGTGTCCCTGCCCATGGCAGGGGGTGGAATGGGATGAACTTGAAGGTCTCTTCCAACCCAAACCATTCCATGATTCTACAACAGCCAAAGCCCCACCTTCCCCCTCAGCAGAGCACCCACCCTGCAGGATCACCAACACACTTTTGTCTTTAAAATACACAATTTCCCACAGATTCATTCATCTGCCAGGAGCTGAACAAAGGGAATGTGCTTTGTACCAGCAGTGAAATGTTCCACAATTGGTTCTATATTTGTCAGTCTGCAGCAGCAGAAGATGGATCCATGATCCCAGGGCCACCCCGATCCCGGGAGCTGCACGTTCCCTCCCTCTCCAAAGCATCTCCAATTACGTGTTTCTGATCTCATTTCTATAATTCACTTTCCTATCTAATCAACAGTTATCCATAATGAACTTGCTGTTGCTGGTTCAAACTCAGCAGTTTCTCCTGCCTGGTGTCAGACATAAAGGCAAAAGCAGTGGCACATGGAATATAATGTTTTATGAAGTGATTTCTGAATAATCATGCTTTAATTTTAAAGCTGTTTAACAGCCATAGCAAATGGCAGGCAAAAGAACTGAAGTGAGGAGTATGACCTATGAAAGTGATGCAGATTCACTTGGAAAAACCCTTTATTAGGGAAAGATCTCCTCGTCACAGGTCTATAAATCACGCAGCAAAAATGCAGCTCAATTGTAGAAGCAAATAGTTGTATAATTCTGTGTCTCTGTAGTCATCTGGGTGGTAATAACAGTATAAAGAGAAAGAAATATTTGTGTCCTGGTTGAAGCTGCATGAAAACGTGGGAGATGTTATGAGTTGCTCCTGTTATTCATGATCTCCCAGAGAAATAACCCCGGGATGGGTTTGCATGGACATCTGATCTAATGGATAACCCAAGTTCTAAGCTCAGGCTCACCCACCTCTCTCTTCTCAGAAATCCCACTGCTCTCAGGTGCTCCAGAAGGATCTGGAGCAGCTCCTGGGGGAGACTCAGCCGAGCCAAGCCTTCTGAGCTGTGGGAAATTTTCAGTAAACACTGGTTGCAATTATTTTATCCACAACAGAGGGGGCTTTAAAAAGAAATCACCAGTTGTTTTGCTTTCTCAGGTACAATTCCCCTCCTGAAAACACACCCTACCTGCATTGGAATGTCATTATTGTCACTTGTAACACATCCAAATAGGATTGCAAATATTAAAACATTAAGTAGAGGGAAAGAAGCACAAACTCCTCCTTGTATGTATTTGTTTTCCAGTCTATCAACGTGCAGTCCTGGGGACGTCAGAGCAGCTCAGACCTGTGGATTATCTGATCAATAGCAAACAAGAATGAAAGTATTTTCAGTTCACTGGGAAAAGTCAAGGAACAGAGAAATAACACAGGCAGCAGTGATTCAATCAGAGGGAGCTGTAGTAGGTGGCACAAAAACGGAGGACAAATGTCAAGCACACAGACAAATGGCCCTGCTGAAGTGAGAAAGCAGGAGTTATCAGAGCATCTATGGAAGGGCTCTGTGGGTCAGCCTTTCCTCCTCCTCCAGAGGAGCTCTTGTTGGGAGAAAAAAAGCATGGAAGCAGAACCACGTGAGGCTGCAGCATTTGTCACATTCATGGTCCCAATTTTTAAGCCACGGTCACGTCGACCTTCCTGTCATTTTTAGACTTGGAAACAAAGAGAGGGAAAACCACGGGGCTTCAGAGCATGCAAGAGGAACGGGTTTGTAAATCCCCGTGTTTGCAAAGGCCTCTTTGCCTAGCAAGGAGATTTTTCTTCCTCTAAGTTTAAATTAATGAAAAGACAAGTATGTTTCAAGTGGTTGGAATGAGCCGACGGTCTCATCTGATGGAAACAGTTCCTTCTGTTTCCAGGTTTTTCTTATTTTTCAAGTCCCAGATGTACTATAAAATATTCTTTTTACTATTCCTATCTAGATATTGAGACTACACGTGGCACCTACCAGAGCAGCGCTGCTGCCCCTCCAGCAGTAGAGCTGAACCTGAGCATGGTGGGACCCGACCTGGGAATTGTTGGAGTCAAGGCTGTGCTTATTCTCCAAGGCCTGAGCCCAGCTGAGCTCAGCAGGACCACAGGGAAAAGCCCAGCTCACCTTTTCCCCCGGCACTGGGCAGCTCAGCACATCCCCCCAGTCCAGGGGAAACCCCAGGTCAGGCAGAGGGAGGGTGGAAGAGAAAAATATCACTGGGCTGCAGGAGCCATGAAAAAAAATATCCTGTGGAGAAATTCCTGGAGGGGGGAGGCACAGTGAGAAAATGAGTAACAGGGCAAAGGGCCAGAGTCCAAGAGCACAAAATCCCAGAGTTCATCAGGCAGTGGAGCTGCACAGAGCTCCTCCAGACAGCCCAGACACGGGCCCAGCAATGCTGGAGAGCACAGAATCCCACAATCCTTTAGGTTGGAAAAGACCTTTAACATCATTGAGTCCAACCACTCCCCCAGCACTGCCAAGGCCACCCAACACACATCCCTGAGACCACATCTGCAGGGGTCTGAAACCCCTCCAGGGATGGGCACTCCACCACAAAGGGTCAAAATGGGGTTGGATGTTTGAACACCAGAGTGAGCCCCCACAGACAGACAGATTGCCTGGTGTCATTCCCAAAACCCCAAACCTCTGTCCCAGCAGCACCAGCCCTGCAGACACAGATGTTCCCATGTCTGGCTTTCCCAGCAGCTGACAGGGCATCAAAGCACCAGGAACGAGGCAATGGGGGACTCACCTCCCCAAATCTCCCCCTGGTTCTGTAGCACCAGTGCTGGGAGCTCTCAGAGCCAGTCTGGTTCTTCTGAGTCCCACCCCCCTGGTGATTTTAAAAGATGCTTTCTTAGGGACAGGGGTGAGTGTCCTGTCTCAGGAGCCCATCTGGGACCTTGTTGAACCCAACTGTTCAGAGAAGCAGGGTAGGAGCAGACACTTCACCCCCCTCACCACCTCCCTGAGCCTCTGCCAGGGCTGGCACTGGGCTGTTGGCAAAATCAGTGCCTGCCAAAGCTCTGGGGGGGTTGGAAAGATTCGGCCACTGCTGCTGTGCCTGGCAGAGCTCTGGGCCGAGGCAGCTGCTCCTGATCCCAGTGGTGCTCCCACAGCAGGAGCTGCCTTGGCTGATCCCCAGGCCCTTGGCACAGGGGCAGCAGAACCCACACATGGATAAACCTCGCTCACCTTGGCAGCTCTGCAGCTCCTGCTCCCCCAGAGTGAGGGTCAAACAGGGGGCAGTGCTGCAGATGGAGCTGCTTCCATTCCCTGGGCAGGAACAGTCCCACAGACACTGCTGAGGGGGAAAGAACCTTGTTCTGGACATGCAGGGTCTGAGCCCTCCCAGCCACCCCAGTATGAAGGACTCCAGATATTTCACAAATTCTTATTGTTAGTTATTCTTATCTTACCTGCCCAGGGTAATTTATCTGTATCTTGGAGAGTTCAGGTATTTCCCCACTTCAGAAGCTGGAAAAGGATTTACCAAACCGGCAGAAATCCCTGAGGACAGAAAATCCCAAATGCATCAGACATCAGGATGTGGGAAGCTGTCAAACATTCCCAGGATGAACATTTCCTAAGTCCTTCACAACCAGGTGCCCTCAAAGTATTTGGATCTTACCACACAGTGCCAGACATAAGTCCCATCATTTTATCCAGGTGTATTTGCTCCTTCCCTTTACAATTTTCTCAGCTGGATTAAGCAGTGCAGGTTGATTCAGTGCTTCCTTTGCATCCTGAATTGAAAGATACTCCACAAAAAAACTACTGGGAAAGTTAAAATCTTCAAAGAAATGATCCTCCCAAGCACTTTTGGGGCATTGCTCTTACATTTGCCTCTCCACATCATTGCTGAGGGTAAGTCTTGCTTTAATCAAACATATTCACAGGTATGATACAAACTCTTATCAAAACACCATATCCTCTAGAAATATTTCTCAGTGCATCCAATAACAAGAATGAAAAAAGATCTTTTTTTTCCAGCAGTGCTGGGGCCCTGCAGGGGTTCTGTTCAGCCCTTTCCCAAATGATAAGTGGGGGAAAAGTTTGAATCCAATGCTGGGAAGTGTTCCCAGTGAAGGCAATGGGATTCTGCTTGAGTGAAGCCTGAAGAATTCAGCTAATTGTTGGTAATTTTCTCCTTGTACAGCGTGATGAAAATGCTGTGGAGGAGCAATCAGGCTGCTGGGAAATTACACATTGAAGAGAAAATGAAAGATTTCAGTCGGGTCTGGGCCACTGTGAGGGGCAGCTCTAGTCTTGCACAGATGTAAAAAGAATCTTTTTAAAATTTCTGCTCACTTGCCAAGCTCTTATCAGTCAGCACCTCCTTGATTCCTTCCCAGAGCCCAGGAACACGATGCCTCTTACCACAACCTCAAAATACACTCACCTGCCTGCTGTTCCCCTCAGGACTTGGCCACACTGGTGGTGTAAATGCATCACACACACACAGAAAAAATAATAAAATCAATGTTTTGCCCTCCCCTCCCAGTGCTGCAGTCCCTTGGAGGTTTTCTGTTAAACTTTGTCCTCTCTGCTTTTGTTCCACATGGAGAGGACAGATCACCTCTCTACTAATTAGCAAACATCTCTGCTGCTAATGAAGAGGACAGACAGAGGGACAGTCTACAGTGTTGTTAACCACCAAAATGGCCTAAAAATCAGGGTAGAGTCCAAGACTGCAGCCTGACCCATCAGTACCATGCTGGGCCATGACACACCATTGCCTTTGGTGTCCCCCCACTGCTCATCCTGAGCATCACTGCACAGTCTGTTCCCATGGAATGGGGGTTCCAGGTCCTCATCCTTTAGAGAATTTGGTCTGAATTCACCCAGGAGATGTTTGTGCTGACCTGGCTGCCTATTACCAGCCCTCTGGCTCTGTAGTCACCTTTGGGTGTTTAACCTGGTGCATCTGCAGCAAACAAGTTGATCTCTGGAAAGAGACCTTTCATGAGCCATGGAGTGATAGGACACCCTGGGAATGTCCAAGGCCAGGCTGGACAGGGCTTGGAGCAACCTGGGCTGGTGGAAGGTGTCCCTGCCCAGGGCAGGGGGTGGAACGAGGTGATCTTTAAGGTCCCTCCCAAGCCAAACCCTTCTGTGATTCTTCTCCAGCTTTGAACTGCTGGGCTGTTTTAATCAATTCCTTTTGGGATTTTGTTGAAAGCCAGGCTGTGATGCTGATGTGGTTTCCACACCTGTTCTGATTAACACTCCTTCTGGACAGCTGTGACCAGAGTGTCAAACAGCCCCAGCTCTGCCATGGTTTGCAGAGCTGCTCCAGTTCTGGTTTGTAATGAAAAATCTACACGAATATTAAAGTCCTTCCCTTCCTCTGCCATCAAAAAATGCAATTTTCCAGTTATGGCTGAAATTTTTCATTTCTAAGTCCCAAAGCACATAATCTTGTACTTTTTAGTGTTATTCATATTGTTGTCATAACTGCAGCCCTCCCTATTCCTTCCTCTCCACCAAACCTGCCCTGCACTGGCAGCAACTCCCAGCTCCAGTGGCCCTGCAGTTCCATCAGTTCCTTGCAGCCCCAAAACTCCTCCTAACGAGCTCTAATAACTCTGGCCCTACAGTGGAGCTCTGCTTTTAGCAGAAACCACACCTGATGACCTTGGGCCACTTTCCCCTGTCCCACAAAGAGGCGTTAAATATAAATGACCAATAGAACGACTCAGAGATCCTTGTCATTTTTTTGACCCTGTTTGTGGCTCTGCAGCTCTTCCCATACCTGGAGAAGGGGATTAGCTTGGAGTTGTACATGCTGTAGGTGCTGGCACACTGCAGGGGTGGCCCTGGCAGCACTCACTGCTCCATCACCCTGTGGTTTCAGTACGAGGAGTAACTCGGTCAATTAATTTAGCTGCAAAGCAGGGCAGTTCAACTGCTCCTGACTGATTAATTAATATTGCTGTGGTGCTTCTCCTGTGTGAGTGAGCCCACTGAGAATTAATTGGGGTACCTTGTCGTGTAGGCACACCCATAAAAGCATTCAGGGGTGACCTGGCACGTTAATGACACTCCAAAGCATCACTTACGGATTAAAACAACACCCAGAGAGGACCAGTCAAAGATCTGGGTGATCCTTTGGTGGTACAGGGGCTTCAGTTCACTCAGCCAAGGGCATGGACCAGGGGCTGGAGGGACAGGACAGGGGGAATGGCTTCAAACTGACAGAGGGCAGGGTTAGATGGGATATTGGGAAGGAATCCTTCCCTGTGAGGGTGGGGAGGCCCTGGCACAGGTTGCCCAGAGAAGCTGTGGCTGCCCCTGGATCCCTGGGAGTGTCCAAGGCCAGGTTGGACGGGGCTTGGAGCAACCTGGGCTAGTGGAAGGTGCCCCTGCCCATGGCAGGGGGTGGCACTGGATGGGCTGTAAGGTCCCTTCCAACCCAAACCACTCTGGAATCCATGATAAACACAGTGAGCTTTCAGTGAGCTTTCCCCATGACCTGCACTTGCTCTTTCTTACTGGTATCTGTGCCACGAAATATTTCTTCATTATTAAACTGCAGAGTGTTGGGCCAGGAGACTCTTTCTGCTGTGGAGCAGAATAAAATCCTGGGGAGTTACTGATACCCCTCTCCATGCTGGGAGCAGAGGAGGTGGGAGGGAGGGCTTTGCAGAGCAGGTCAAGAAGAGATACTGAGATACTGTGGGGGGACAGGGACAGCACCCCAGCAGGAGCACTGACCAGGCTCCCCAGGGCAGTGGGCACAGCCCCAAGGCTGCCAGAGCTCCAGGAGGGTTTGGATGATCCTCTGGGGCACAGGGTGGGACTCTTGGGGATGGGCCTGTGCAGGGCTGAGGGTTGGACTGGATGGTCCTTGGGGGTCACTTCCAGCTCAGCACGCTCTGGGATCCTGTCAGAAGTGCGGCTCTGCCCCAGTACAAACCATCCCACTAAGCCCAGCTCTCTTTTGGCAGCTCTGTTAACACACACACTGCTCTCCTGAAGCTTTCGAAGCACACATATATACATATATTTGTATATAAAAGCAGGACTTAATATCACTTCCTCCCTGCATCAGTGAGGCCCTTCCAGTGCTCCCTGTGGAGCTCCCGGCTCAACCTGCCCCAAACACAAACTGAGCTGAACATTAAACTCATCCCAAACCTCTTCCACACAGAGCCTAATCCTGTGGCTCAGCACTGGGATTGCCCTGCAGGCACAGATTTCCACGGGAATGCTGCTTTCCTGGGCATCCTTTGCAGTACAAGGCACATCAAATGTACACACCTACACACAGGAG
The DNA here is from genome assembly GCF_003945595.2 of Pipra filicauda. Taxonomy (NCBI): domain Eukaryota; kingdom Metazoa; phylum Chordata; class Aves; order Passeriformes; family Pipridae; genus Pipra; species Pipra filicauda. The sequence goes on from NW_024103873.1 coordinate 1,182,714, forward strand.
ACAGCAGCCTGGGGCTGCAGGGCATGGTAGAAAAGATAAAAATAAATAAATAGAAACAAAAAAAAGTGCTGCAAAACCTTAACTGCCGGCTCTGATGCATTATGTTTTCCTACAACAGCCTTCAGCAAGTTCTAAGCTTAATATTAAATCAACTGCTTGTTATAATTCAATATATAATACTGAATTCACTGAGTAAATATCAGTATTACCCTTTGGAAAATAATTACTGTATTGCAACATCCCCAGCCTCCAAACCCTTTGCCCCCCCCAGCACAGGAAATCAGCTCCCCAAAGGAGCACTGGGCAGGCTGGAAATCCAATGTATTTCCTTCCACATCCTGAAATGGTTTAGGTAGCACATCATTTTTCTTTTTGAAGGATTTCTTCTCTTTTGACAAGTAAATAAGTGTGTAACTTTCTGCTCCTTTTAGTGCCCCAAAGAAAAAAAAAGAAAGAGAAAGAAGGGGAAGAACCTGCAACAGGTTTGCTGGATATTCGTTGTTCATTTTATGAAACGCAACAGGGACACTTTATAAACTAATCCAGCTTTACAGCAGCTGCAGCTGCCTTCACTTTTGTGTTATTGGATAATTTGTCAGTTCTGGCACTTTGGCAAGTAATCAAGTAAGGAACAACTACTGGAAGCAGGAGAAAATTATTGAATCTGGTTCTTCTTCCTCCTCCTTATTGTATTCTAAACATAAGCTGATTTTAAACAAAACAGTGTTGGCAGAAACAAAATAATCTTTAGGATTTATGAAAGACACAGCACTAAAATGAGATGCTTGTGTTTTAGGGGGTTTTGATTTTGCTTTTTTCCCCTCCTCCCTCCCCAGATAGATCACTTTCCATTAAATGCTTTGAGCTAAACATGAAAAATCTTAATCCCTGCTCAGGTAAAGCTTCACTTTGCATAACTGGTAGTTCGGAGGGAAAAGAACATTACAGTGACTTGGGTTCAGCTGGGGAGCACCAGGCACAGCCACGGCTGCAGCTCCTTAGGGGGAATGTTCCAGACCTTAAAATTAAAACCATACTTAAACCCCACATACCTGCCTTGTCTCACTCCGGTTCCATCTGTTGATGGGAGATGGGAAGACACTTCCAGTGCAGAGGGTAGAGTGGAAAGCTGCTGCTGTTGTTGGCTGGCTGCTCCCCAGAATCCCATTCTCCACAAAAGCCAGAGCCTGGGACACTTCCAGAGCATTCCCCGAGGCACAGAAAGGCTCTGCTGCCCCTGAGAGTTAAAGGGATTCACAAACACAGCAGAATTTCTACACATTCACTAGGGGAGGAAAAATAAACGTCATTGTATGAAGCACTACTGCCCTAATTAGTACAAATTCATCAACCAACCCTTGGTGGTGGGAGCCAGAGTTTATTTCTCTTACAGACTGTCCTAGGAAGGAAGGAAGGAGGTACTTAACCTTCAAAATGGTCATGACAGGTTAGGAACTAATTCCACAAGACCAAGAAAAGCATCAAACAGCAAAAGCTTCTGCAGTAGGTGCTGATTTCAGCCCTCGTGTCTGGTCTCACCTCCCCGTGTCCCTCCCTCGGTGTCATGACCAGCAAAGGAAACAGGAAAATCTACAACACCCATTTTGAATGTCTAATTATATTCCTGCAGGTCCTCGATGAGGGAAAGAAATCACCATCCCTAATGTATGGAAGTGAGGAAGAAACAGCTGTTTGAGTGTTCTGAGGTTTAATTTGCTGCTGAATTATTGTGCACAGGCACCAGTCCTCACCCTGTAAGCCCGTCCCTGGCAGTGAGAAGCAGAGAGGGATGTTTTCAGGAACGGCTTTGAAATGATAACTTTAAATAAAAAAGGCAGTCATGTCTGTTATTCAGATAAAGCAGCTCATCTTTAGGATGAGAACATGAGGAAATAAGTGCCAAGAGAAGGCAGAAAGGGCTCCAGCTCTGAGCTGTAAGCTGCTGGATTTGTTTCACTTTGTTGGTTTATAGATTCCAATGAAAATGATACAGAGCCTGGATTCACCATCAAAAACCCACAGCAGTAGATGGAAATATCACTAATGTAGAAAAGGTCTTTCAGGGTATTAAGCTTGTCTCATTACCCAGAGCCCCAAACTGCCCTTCCCATCAGCACTTTGCTGCCTGGAGAAGATGAACTGTTCCCACTGGGAAATAAAACCACGGAGGAGCAGGAGAGGGAGCAAAGCTGGCACACGTGGGATTGGCTCATCAGGGGCTGTCTCTGGGAGGAGACAACACCAATAAATCATTATCTTTTCTCAACCTGTCCCACATCCGAATTACAGCAGTCTGAAATGACTTTTGGAATCCCTGTGTAAGCAATAAGACACGAAGCAATGGAGATGTTCAAGCGGTGACAGATATTCCATTAAGTTCTGGCCACCTCTGGCTTGTGCCTTTCTGAACCACTACGCTGGAAGACTAAAAAATGAACATGTCTCACACCCTCCCCAGATTTCCCTCCATGCCTGGAATGTGGAGAGTGACAGGTTTATGCACAAGAACAGAAACAGAAGACTTTTAAAGCCGGACTCTGTGTTGCCCTAAAACTCATGGCTGTGGCCTTTGAGGATGTGGTTTACTGGTGAACGTGGTGGTGGGGCTGGGCTGACAGCTGGGCTGATGATCTGAGAGGTCTTTTTCGACATTCATGATTCTATAATTCTATCATTCCAATACTTTCCCGCACACCTACATGGGAAAGGCATTAATGGCCCCATGGGCAGTGGCCCAGGCATTAATGGAGTGAGCAGCAAGGGAAGGAGAGGGGAGGGGATCTTTAATGGCCATTACTGCCATTTCATCCCCAGGGACATGATTCAGCTCCAAACACTTGTTGTGGCTACAGATTTTGGACTCTGCTTTCGCAATTTTGCCTTTTAGTGTTCTCTTGCATAGTAATGATTCCACCTTTGCCACTAATTAAAAAACTTCTTTGCCCAATAGTCCATTTTAAAAATTAGATAATAGGCCTGGCTCAAAATATTTCTGAGCAGCACATACCAAGTGTATAAAACCAGCAACAGTTGTGTTCAACAACAGATCTGCACAAACAGATGGTTCATGGCTTTCTGGTCATTAAAAACTACCAGCAGAGAGACTCAGGCAAGGCCCCTATAGCTGTGCAGGGCCAGCCCAGAAGCCAATTACACACCCAGATCCCATACATTGTCAGGAAATTATATTCCCCAGCTTGGCACCTGCGCCTGCCAAGCAATCTCTACGTGAGCATTGACCAGGAATGTCGAGGTCACCGCGGATCCACATGGAAGTGAAAATGGAGTTGGATCATTGCTGCCAGAAATATGAGCATGTTCTGACAATTTAGTAATAGAATTGCACAGGGATGATGACACTATTTCTTGTTTTCCCAGGGTAGGGAGGAAAGTGTGGTCTAGAAAGTGTAGCTACTGCAGCAAGACAAAAATTGCCACTTCTCGGTGCCTTATCTAAACCTCCCAAAGAACACGTTATAATCCCCTATTCCGGGAGAATTCCAATTCCTTATTTATTTTACTTTGGCAAGAATAGCAAAAGAAAACCCCAACCCAAATATCCCATCCAAATACTTTTCGTAGCCAGGCAAGAGAGAAGAAACATCGACTGAATCTCTCTGACAAGTCTGAGGATCCACAATAAACAAACTGTCACAACACGAGCAACGCGCCAGCTCGGAGGGAACCGGTTTCTTTCAATCCCTTTTGGCAAAAATTCCTGCAGAAGAAAGAAAACCTGCAGAACAAATCCCACGTCCCATCTACCCCCAAGTCAGGCCGTGGTCACCTCCAGAACAGAGGGGACCCCACTCAGCCCCATTAGCCAGGAGGGTCCCCAACACCCTTGAGGTGATGGACCCATCCCCACCCCTCCAGGGCCAGGAGGGTGTTTGGGCACGTGGTGTCCAGTTCCACCTTCGTTCTCTCCTTCCCTTTGGAAGCCAGTGGCTGCACGTGGCTTGTGTTTGAGTAAATATGAAATTAGTATTGGTTTAAAAAGCAGCAGAATGATCTAACCCTGGAGGCCTCTGGCCAGACTGTGGTAACCTGGAGGCGCCGGCTGCAATTAAGCTGCAAATCACTCGTGGTGATTGCAAGAAAGCATTTTTAATTTCCAGTTGTGGGAAAGGGAGAAAGAAAGGACAGTTCCCAGCACCTCAGTGAAAACAAGACCCTGCTCTAATTAAATTAATTTCAACGTGAAGAGCCATTATGCCAAAAAGGATTCCTGGCTCTTCCCTGCCCAGCCTGGGGGATGGGCTGCGGTGGGTGAAGAGCAACGAGATCTTGAGACCTTCTTAGGTTTGAGAAGACACAAAATCTCAGAAAACAGTTACCAAACACCAGCAGAGTCTTCTAAACCTTAACATTAGTGCCACCAAAATCACACTCTTACACCTCTCACAGAGGGAAATGAACACAAACACTGCCCCTCAAACTTTCAGTAGAGCAAGATAAGAGAGTGGACTTTGCTGTCCTTGGATCGCCACCTTGCTGAGTGCTGACAACTGCCTGAGGGAAAGATCTGGACTCCTCTGTTCTTCCCTCTCCTTTTATCCTTGCTTTTTCTTCCTTTTATTTATTTTTGTACTGCAGCTTTTCTGCCTTTGTGCCAGGCAAAAGCTGCTTCTGCTGATTGAGGTGAAACCTTCCACAGTGCCCTGACCCCCCAAGGAGGGCCCTGAGTCCAGAGAAGAGCCCAGCTCGTCCCTCCAGGACAGGGGCACCCCAGGGAGCCCCAGCACCATAAGGGTGAGAATCAGAGAGAAACACTCCTGGTTCCTCTTATTTTTCTGCATCTTTTGTCTGTGCTTGTTTAGCAACAAAAACAACCCCCCCTCCCCAATCCAGGTAATTTCCTCTCTTCACAAAGAAAATGAGAGCTCTGATTATTTTCAATGTTACACAGATGCAGTTCTGGTTATAAATTCTGCAGGCAGGGAGAGGTGAGGAATAAGAATGTTGCTAATGTTGCTAAAATGCTTTCTAGCAGTCTACGAGATTTTTACCTATTTTCTGTTCTTTTTCCATGTCTTTACACAACCTTTACAAACGTTTTCCAGCACAGCTGTTGCAGCCACTTCCATCCCCAAACCCTAAAACCAAGCCCAGCCAGTTACTGGTAGTGGAAATGCTGTTCAACAGTTCTCCCAGTGCCCCTCTGTTAATCATGGTTCCTACACCCCCACTCCGAGAAAACACGTGGCAAGAAGAGCCCTCAGGTTTGAAAAGGCATTTCCTGGCAGACTGACAGTCTGGGCAACTGGAGGAACCCACAAGCATTTTATATTCACCCCAGTTTGCTTCACCTTGTTTTGTTCCGGCAGATAAATCTGCTTTTAGGGGAGGCAGCAGCTTCCTCAAGGTCTTGCAAGACCCCTTTACACAATGGTAAGTGATGTAAATATTTAAAGTAATTATTGGAACCCTGCTCAGCTGAGCCCCAAGCAGGATGTTTGGCTCACCTGGGGCTGGTTTCTGCCTGGCTGCTGCAGAACCTCCAGCAAACCCCCCCGTTCCAGCCACACCACGATGCTCTGAAGGGTATTGATTGCAAAGGAACAAACATCCTTCCCCCACTGCTTCCAAACCACCCCCAAACCCCTAATGGAAATGTTGAGGAGGGTGGTAAATTAATGTATTTCTTTTATCCCTCTTTGTTGTGTGGGGTTTAACTTCAATGGGGAAAAAAAAAAAAAAGAAACAACGGTATATGATAACAATTTAAATGGGTTAAAAGAAGTGTGAAATAACAAAAACCTTCACCATGTTTGGTACCTGAGCAGTGAAACACATAAATAACTTCAAACCAATAAAGCCACGTCATAGCTTGAGCTCTCTTCTATACCCTATCCTTAAAACAAACCCCAATAAACAAAAAACCCAAAGTTTTTTGGTGTATGAAAAAAATAGCATCAACTTTTTAATAAACATAAAAGTAACCTTTATCTTAAAACTTTAATTCTAGTTACAGCTCCAGCACAGTAACCATAGAAATAATCCAATCCCTTCCTACTAAAAGGCTGTTTGTCCTTGATCATTACTTTTCTTAATTGAAATACTTGAGACACTTGGAAGCAAATTGCTTTGCAGTACAATATATTGCATAAAAGTTGCTTCATTTTGTAACCTGCTGGTACACTATGTCCTACATTTTCACAGTTTTCTGGGAAGCTCCTTAAAGGCATCTTTAATTTTTAACAACTCCCTGGAAATGTGAAACGGAAAGAAAGGTAGGTCATAATTTTGGGCATCCCATTTTTTGACAGAGCTCTTTGAGCTGAGCAGCTGTGATTGCGTAGAAAGAGTCTCTGTGACTGAGGTTCTTACCTAAGGATCTTTTAAAAGCAGAGAGTCCAATTCCAAGAGGAGTAACGGGCTGTTTTAATGTTTTCCTAATAATAGTAACCTGTGACATCTGGAGCTTCCTTTCTCACAGGGTACCATGTTCTGACACCAGAACTGCCCTTCCTGCAGCCCAGGATTTGGGTCAGTCCATCCCCAAAGGCTGGATTTACTCCTGAACCCACATTGGAGAAACTCCTGCAGATCCTTTCACTTGCGTAACCATGCACTCCATAACCATGGAGTCCTCAAATCCAGGGCTGATCCCCCAGCTCCATCCCAGATGGGCAGTGGGAATGTTCTCAAGGGCTTCTCTGCACTGTGGCTTCAGTTGTGAATTAAACTGGCACAGCAGACCTGGAGTCTGTGGCTGAAGTTCCTTTCTGACCCAACACACACCCAATCCTAATAGGTTGTGTGGAACTGGATTAAAACCCCAGCAGCTCAAGCAGGGGTGATTAGGAGAAGAAACTGGTGAAGAAGGATGGACAGTGAGGAAGCTCCAGCTGTGCCAGGGCTGGGTGGGATCCTCAAGCACACGCTGTGTTAACAGCCTTATATCCCATTTATTTTAATCGATTCGCTTTGCTCACACACTGTACTCAGGGGTGGCACATTCACCATCAAATTTCTAGCCTGAAATCTTGCTAATTTGCTAGCACAGATCCAACCTTTCCCCAAGATTATCCCTTCATCCTTCCCCTGTGTGTGACAGATCCCTCCAAACCAGCGTGTGCCTTAGCAATGGACACAGGGCAGCTCAGCAGGGGCAGCTCAGCAGTAACGTGGCAGAACGTGCTCATTTATCCCCTCCTGTGGTGGGTAGGCTGGTCCAACATTCCTGCAACAGCTTCAAATGGTCAATCCCCTCCCCTGGAAAACAGCAGGAAGCCCCTGGAGCCACGGCACCTCTCCAGGCACTGCTGGCACAACAAATTCTCTCACTGTTTGATCCCCCAGCACAGGAGGTGTTTGCTGGAGCCAGCAGGTGACCTCCCAGGCCCCATTACCACCGAGCAGGAGATGTCCCAGTCCCAGTCCATCACTCACTCTAATTGCTGCCATCTCAGGAGGAGACTTGCACTCTGTTCCAAGGAGCCCAGTGTGCCATGGCAGCTCCCCTGGAGCAGTGACACGAGCCAGCAGAGCTGCTCCACGCTGCCCTGAGGACCTGCCTCCCTAAATGGCCCTCAGAGTCTCTCTTGACAACTTCCAGCTCATTTGTTTGGCATTTGATCACAGGTTTGGAGAAATGATAGCGGCCCTCTGGAAGCTGTGATCCCTGGAGCAGCTAAAGAGGATTCCCAGATGTTAATCCCTTCCCATGCCCTGTGAGAAACGCTGCAACTGGGAAAATCTGCATTGATTCCATGTGCACATCCCAGACAAAACACTGACCTCAGGCAAGGCCCCTCCACTCTGCTTCCCACCCTCCCTCCCACCACTCAGCAACACCCAGCGCTGCCCCAGCTTTCCCAGTTCTTGGTACCGTTCAGTTCTGCCCTTAGAGATTTGTTTTTCATGCACATCCAGGATCCATCACCAGTGAAATCCCATTTCACAGCGCAAAAACACCTCTGAGGAATAAATTTCCTGTCAGAGGGTGCTTTTCATGGGTTGCCATCACGGAACAGAGTGTGATCCTTCTCCCTAAATTAGGAGATACATTCTGACACCATGGAAAGGGAAGCAGTGTTACATCAGGAAGCAAACCCAAGCCCTTGCACCCCTTGGTGATGGATGTGCAGGATAACCCGGGCTGACAAACAGCTGAAAAGTGTTATCTGGTTACTAACACATCCACAGACCTAATGCCTGATGAGTGATGGCCTGAGGAAACCCAGAGCTGGTAGATCAGAAATGGAACTTGGAGGAAAAACATTGGAGCTCTTCAGGCCACAGAACACACCTTCAGACCACGGAACACACCTTCAGACCATGGAACACACCTTCAGACCATGGAACACCCCTTCAGACCATGGAACACACCTTCAGACCATGGAACACCCCTTCAGACCATGGAACACACCTTCAGACCCCGGAACACACCTTCAGACCATGGAACACACCTTCAGACCATGGAACACACCTTCAGACCATGGAACACACCTTCAGACCACGGAACACACCTTCAGACCCCGGAACACACCTTCAGACCATGGAACACACCTTCAGACCATGGAACACACCTTCAGACCATGGAACACACCTTCAGACCCCGGAACACACCTTCAGACCATGGAACACACCTTCAGACCATGGAACACACCTTCAGACCATGGAACACACCTTCAGACCATGGAACACACCTTCAGACCCTCAGAGAGCGACTCCACCTCCTCACCTGCCACAGGCTCCATGTCTGAAATGGAAATATTGATTTATTATTTCGAACATGTTGACTTTTCACCAGCATAAAATGGGCACTTTCAGCCCCTCCTGGGGAACTCACGTTACACAGTTTGTGAAAAGAGCACGGTGGGTTCCGTGGGGAATATTAAGGAATTCACAACGTACATTTTCTGCTTTCTCTCTGTACAACAGGTGAAAGTCTCCTGGCCGTACATGAAACAGAACTGGAAGTCCTGTTTGTGTCAGCCTTTCCCTGGTCTTCCTGAAATAATTGCAATCTCTTTATTCCCTTCTCTTCTTCCTCTGATTAAAGCAAACTGTGAAAAGACTTCTCAGTGTGCACCACCAAACTGGCAAGGGGGAGCAACAAATAGATACACTGAAATCCCAGTATTTAAAATATTTTGAGTACGGTGAGGTTAAAACCCAACATCTCACAACATCTTCCTATATTTAACAAGCAATGAGGGGGGTTTGGTATCACAGTAACCATTTCCACTGGAGGAATCTTGAACAAGAAGTGTCTCAGCAAGGCTTGTTTAAATATTCAAAGTGATCTGCAGAAGATCCTGGTATCACTAGAGATGATACATGAACATCAGTGGATAATATGAGGTAATTACAGGGATTATCCCACCCCTGGGACAAAAAAAAGTGAATTTCAAGCACTCTTTAATCTCACTGGGATGGGATGAACTCGATGATAACCGTATCTTGTTCAAAAGAATTACTTGTACTAATTAAGAGATGAAGGTGGCAGTTCACAATCTACTCCTGACTGTCATTTCAGATGTCACATCAATCTATTCCACTGAGAAAATAACAATCAAAATGCTCTCTCAGTCCCAGCAAGCCAATTTGTGCTATAAAATCACTTTTACCCAGCTGATGAGTGGGGTTTCCTTCCAGGCACTCTGGTGAACACTGAGATGGCAGCTGGGATGTTCCCAGGAGAGGGCTGGGAGCTGGGAAATGCTCCCAGGGAAGAGAACCAGGCACACCAGGCTGCCCACAGGGGCTGCAGGCTCTGGGAGGTGTCCAGACTCTGAATGGACACGGCCCTCAGGAATAATGGTTGGGAATAAAAGCCATCCTGGTGGGGCAGATGAAACTTTGAGGGCTGAGTAATGCAGCAGGAAAAGCAAAACCAGTGAGCCACAACAAAGACCTCAGCACTAATAATAAAGACTCAAAGAGGTGACAGAAAGGAAAAACTGCATAAAAAGCTCAAAAAATTGCCAGGGACACTCTGTTCACCAAGAACTGATGAAAATACTGGATAATCTATAACAAGCTTTGGAATTCCAGCCACCCCCGGTGGAGCAGAAGACTGAGGTGGTTTGGGTTTTTTTTTTTTTGTGCTGAGGGAAAAACGTTGTCTCAAGTTTTGGTTGCTTATGTATCAAAATAATTCCTCACCTTGATGGATGCACTGCAGCCCCGGGAGAGGCCCCCAGACATGAGCAAGGCTGGTGGAACATCGATCCTGACTTTGTCAAAGATCAGACAAAACCCTCAGAGCTGTCAGGAGGAAGAAAAGGCTCTTCCTGTGCCTCTTGTCTGGCAGTGCCAGGGGGCCAGGCTGGGCCAACAAAGGCATTACAATTGTTCTGACCAAGTGCCTCCGTTCTCTCACCCCTGACCTGTCAAACACTGCAGCTCCCAAAGGTCCCTTTCCTGGCAGCTCTTAAAACAAAACAAACAAACCAAAAAAAAAAAACCCACAAAGAAAGCAGCAGCTGCCTGAGTTGTTACCAAGCCATTTCCCCTCTCCTTGCTCAAATCCACAACACTGTCATTTTTCCACACACCAACATTCCTCTCCCAAGCCTCCAGCTGAAGGACCAACAGGGGATTTTGCTCATTTTTTGGCCTAATTACATCTATCCCATTTCAACAGCTCATTCCTTTGTGTTCCAGGGCAGATTGGACAGGGCTTGGAGCAGCCTGGGCTAGGGGAAGGTGTCCCTGCCCGTGGCAGGAGGTGGGATGGGATGAGCTTTAATGTCCTTCCCACCCAAACCATCCCAGGATTCCAGAATTCTATTTGCACGGTTTCTAAAAAGCTGCCAAATAAGCACAAAATCCATTTGTGTCAGGTCAAAACAGTTCTTTTTGTAAGCACAGACAGCTGGAATAAATATGAGCAGCCATGGGAGCTGTGTGGGAATGAACCAACTAGTTCTTATTTGAGTGAAATAATAATAATGAATTTGATTACCACCAGTAGCATATGAGCAATCCTTCTCCCTCCTCATCATGTAAAAGTTATTAAATACATGATTTACTAGGCAGTATCTGGATTTAACTACCATTACCAAATGGTTTCCATGGTATATGAGCAGTTAAAATGCAAATATTTGTATTTCAAACTGTGGGGTTCAGTTTTGCTGCATAAGAGATGCTTAAGTTACAGTACAATGTTTGCAATGTGTTAATTAGCAAGGAAAAAACACCAAAAGAACAAAACCCAAACACTCATCTGTTCAACTTTCCAACATTTATATTCATGTTTGAGTTTAAAATTCATTTTCCATGAATATTCTTCATTTCCTGCCATCTCTACAAATATTCTGCCTGATAAAATAATTGGCTTTGAAGAAAACAAATTCAAAGCAAATGATAAAGCAAATTCTACTTTGTCTTTTCCTTCTTCCCCCTCCCAGTCCAAACCCCTCCACCTGAGGATACTCCCCTCTGCCAGGGATATTTTATACCTTATAATCTGCCTGGGGACGTGCTGATTTCCTGATGTGGAATGGGAAAATATCCTGGGGAGCTGAACAGACAGAATAGGGTAATTAAATGATTTTATGTCCTAATTCTGACACAATAACACAATAGTTATCAGATAACATGATCTTTAAAGCTGCTTGATCCTTAAAGCTACTTGTAAAGCTTTTATTGAGTAGAATAAATCACCCCAAATTGAGCCACCTCCTCGCCCGGGCATGGGTTGGGAATCCCTCGATGTGATCGATGAGAAAGAAGCAATTTTATTGATAACTGAGGGGAGACTTCAACAATATTTGGCTTAAAAATTTAACTTACAGAAGAGAGTTCAAATATTTCTTGCAAATTAGTGTAAACTACACTTCTGAAGGTACAGCAGAGCCTTTGAACTAGAAAATTCTCTTTAAGAGGGGTCCGTGGGGAGGAGTTACCTGGCAGAGGAGCTCGATTCCTGTCAGTGCAGGAGCCCACAGATGGCAATGATTCCACAAATCCCTCCCCAGCCCAAAATCACAGGATTTAAAGGGAAATTCCTTGTGATTGGCAACAGCCTTTGAGTTCTCTCTGCCCTGAAGTCTTCTCCTGTGTCCACCTCCACGAAGGGAATATTCTGTGCTGCTGCTGCTCAACACAACTGAGTCCTTGTCTACAACAGATCCCAATTAGGATTCAAGGTTTAAAGGAAAACACCGGGGAAGGGAACGGTGCAGATGTCCTATTTCTGAAGGGCTGCAGGAAGAACCTGTCAGAGTCTGACAGAAATGGAACAAAAAACCTCCCTGGCCTGAAGGCAGGGAAAACAAAGGAGGGAAGGCTTTCCCTGTGGCCTTCCCTGGGAGCCCTGCCTGCCCCAGCACGGGGCTGGCACCCGGGGGCATTGTAAGCACTTCAGCTGCCAGCGAGTTTGCAGCTTCTTTAATTGTCTGGGCTGAACATCAGCTCTGTCTCCACGTGGTTAAATAGAAATAATACCTTTGTGCACTCATGATGCATCTTTTGGGATCCTCCTTCCTAAACATCTCGTGCTCAGTGAGGCTCAGAGCACTGCTGGAACCTGTGAGGAGAACTCAGAAGTGGGGGATAATAATCCTCTGTACAGTCCCTGCTTTCCCCACTGAGAGATTAAAGATGACTTAGAAAACAGCCACGAAGACAACCAGAATTTTAACACACAGATAGAGCCTGACTTGAAGTTCACATACAGAAAACTTCCACGTTAATAATCTCTATGTCTTATGATTAGTTTCCATGGATATTATTTTAAGGTGAAAATATTTGTGCAAAACTGTCACAGCTTTGACTCTGTTTTCTCTTGGGGAGTTAAAGCAAATACCAAATTCTAAAATAAAGTGGGGTAATTACAATGTTGAAAGCACACACACATTTATTTAATATATCACTGCTTATGACAGAAATGCTTTCAGATTTTAATTAATTCCACTTAACATTTAAACATCCTATATATCTATAAACATGAGTTTGATTTAAGATTGGTGTTTAACAACACAGTAATTTTACTTATGATTTAAGTGTAGTTCCTGGTTGGAATTCAGCCCAGGTCAGACTTTTCTCTCTGTTGTATCCGCAGAAAGATTTGGACCAATTTGCACAAAAGCTTTACCAATAAGGAAGAATTTCACCCCAAATCCAGATTAAATGACCAGAAAAACCAGGAGATGTGATCACAGCCCCGAACTGGATGTGAGGAGGACAGGGATGGGTTTGACCAAGGGCCAGATTATTTTATTTTAAATTAATTTATTAGTAGCATTGTAATGTCTTTATGTTATTGGGATGTTTCCAAAAGAATAGTCCATCACCTTACACGGTGATAACAAACCTCAAAGTTTAATTTTCCACTTCCTACAATTTTCCAGGGAGCTTTCTTACAGATACTACCCATGAACTACATTAGAAATGGGGGGCATTAATTCCTTAGGCTGCTTTCCAGTAGAAGGGGTTTGGAAGCAAGAATTCCAAATGCATCAGTATTTCTTAGAATGAAATATCTGCTATTTTTGTGCACAAGGTGGGGTGGGAGGAGGAGGGAAGGAGAGTTCACACGTCCCAGGAGCGCTGGGTTTGCAAACACGTGAAAGCCCTTAAATCCTCTTTCTGAAAGGGTTGGTAGCCAACACACCAGCTGGTTGGAGCTCTGCCTGGAATGGTTATTTCTTAATGAATCTTTTAAGTGAAAGCCCTGAAAGACTCAAAGCTCAGATGGAGTGCAGTGAATTTGGGGTTTTATCCAAAGCCTATCAAAGACCACCAGCACAAGCACAATAAGCAGCACACTTAGGAAGTGCCTGGCTGTTTATTTCCTCAACAGTAAATACAGTTTCCATCACCAAAGAACTATTAGATCACTATAGTCTTTAAAGGAATATGTTTTACTAACTTAAATATGTTTCTGTGCTGCACAAAATAGTTGGATTTGGTAAATTTTGCTCTTTATTGTCCTGGTTTGTGTTATTCCCTGTAGAAATGGTTTTAATTTGATGAACAGATGCAACATGGCTTTGGAATCAGAATGACACAGACCCAGAAATGAGTCCCAAAACCTCACACTCTTTCCTTTGCTGGATGGCAAGAAAGGGCCATATCCTCACCTCGGAAAAAACCCAAAGTAGTTCATGTAATTTTCTTCCCACTCTTTCTTTGTTACCCAGCTGCACATTGAGAAAGGTCTGAAGAGTTTGAAGAAAACTGACCCGCTGCCAGTTCACCAGGAGTGTTAAGAAACATCTACTTTTGGAATGAATTTTCCTTTCCCTCTTTAATAATTAAATTCTGGTGATCAAATACATCCTTCAGTCTGGTCTATAAAAGGGGAAAAAAACCCCAAACACCTAAAAAGTGCACTTATCCACAAAAGAAGAACTAACACTGGAAATTTTGTGACTCAGTGTGATCAGACCGAGGCAGAGCTGGACCAGACAAGAGAACAACTCCTTGTACACAATATTTTACGACCTGGATTAACACCAATTCCAGGTGTCAGATCCCATTCACTGAAAGGCTGGATTGGATTTATATCTGAGATATCCCCTGGCCAAGGCTGGGAGGAAAAGCACAACCCAGCCCAACTGTGCAGACACCTCCCAGGGCACCGGCCCTGCTGAAGGAGATCTCCAGTGCAGAAACAGCTCCATCAATCTTTATTGGCTCCCCCTCCACCTGTGCCCTCCTGCTCTCCCCACGCTCCAACGAGACAGATGTCGGAATTACACGGAATTACAGGGCATCTGCTCTGCCCTGGCTGCTGGGGATGGCAAAGATTAACTGCTCCTGGAATTTGAGGTAATTGTCTTTCTGGGTCAAGATCAAGGTGCCTGAATAGGGGCAATAAAAGCCAGCTGTTCTGGGCTAAGTGCAGCACTAAAAGGGAGGATAAAGGACTGGGAAATCCCAGAACTGCCATTGCTGGGGGCTGGGAAGGCCCACGACAGTGCAGTGCCAGCCTTTTCTTAATTAATGCCCTGAAGCCCTTGTCTGTATCTCCCTGCAAATACTCACCTCCTTCTCCCTGCTCAGACACAGATATTAAGTCATTTCAAAAAAGCCAAAGAAGAAAAAATTGAAAATTAGTCAAAGAGCCAACGTGCATCACAGGTTTTCTGAGCAAGGCTGTCCATAAGGGTTGGGATGACTGGGTTGAATTCACACAAGTGTTGAATGCTTTAAATGGTTCCTACACAAAGCAGCTGCCCAGGTCATCACCAGCTTATTTACCTTTGGCCTTCAGAGTCAGAGAGGTGAAGGTGTTTAAACATCACCCTACAAAAACACTCAGAGATGATAAAGGAGTATTTGGTCTTTTAAATTAATATCATTTTGCTGAACGAGTACGAATTATATTAATGATTAACTTCAGAAAGGAGGTAATGGCCAGAACTAAGGATAACACACCACACCCCCCAAATATGCCATAGAAAAAACTAGAAAAGTGTTACTACAGTTTTTTCAGTCAATAACCCTTCGTTACTGTAATCACAGACATCCATCAGGTTGAACATATAATTGACCTATTTAGTTAATGGGTGCATGTCAACTGGAACTCACCAAATCAATTAGTTTGCACCAGCCTCCCTTCCCCTGCAAAGGAACAGCATCTGCATATTAATCTGCAGCGTTTGCAGGTGTGTACATCCCAAGGATCAATAAATCATTCCATGGGAACCAACTCCAACACCACGGGAGTGGGAGCTGCCCGGGCAGGTCCCTGAGCTCTGCACACCAGGGGAGCCCCATTTCAGAGAGATTTACAGACCCTGCACTGGACAGACCTGTGAACCAGCTCAATGAGGGCTCATTTACAACCAGCAATAAGTGATATCTCAACTCTGCCTCTACAAACTGCAGCCACTCTGTGCTATTCAGAGGTGCTTCCACCCTGGTTTATCAGTTCCATTTCAAAATCAGCCTCTGTTCAAAGCCCTGGTACCTAATGTACGTTTGTTATTCTGAGAGAAAAACCTTCCCCTGCATTCACAAGACACCCAGAATAATCCCTCCAGCTGCAGGTACAGCCCAACAGTGGCTCAATTCCAGCCTGTTTTCCACTGATGAGCAGCTTTATACAACATTTCCCCTTGCCCAGTATCTGACCCACGCCAGGAGCGTTGCACCAGGAATTTACAGATAAATGGCTTGTGCAGCTCAGTACAATACACCTTCATTTCATGTAATATAATCCACAGAAATTATTTCCCACGATGATTTACAGAGTCAGGTACTGCAGTTATGGACTTAAATTAATGGCTGAGAGAAGAAGAAATTAGAACCTATAACCACTGAGGAAGAAATAGGTTTTCAAATGTGGTTTGCAAATAGTGAATCAACAAGACAGAGAGACTAGAGGGTGGTTCTGTAGGAAAAATTGTCAGGGAATGGGAAGTGCTCTCCTTACTGCCACTTCCATGGACTGGCTTCACTCATTAATGGCTTTAAACTGAAGTAAAGTAGCTTTAAATTGGATATTGGGAAGGAATCCTTCCCTGTGAGGGTGGGGAGGCCCTGGCACAGGGTGCCCAGAGAAGCTGTGGCTGCCCCATCCCTGGGAGTGTCCAAGGCCAGGTTGGACGGGGCTTGGAGCAACCTGGGCTGGTGGAATGTGCCCTGCCCAGGGCTGGGGGTGGAAGGAACACATCCTCCTTTGCTTTCCAGTATTTATTTTTCCCTCAGGTAATTACTAGAGGTTTCCCTCATGCCCAGAAATGGCAGGAGGAATCACACAAACCTGAATCACACAAACTTCCCCTGTACCTCCAAACTCACACTGAGAAGTTTTAAACAGAGTGTAGTAACTGCACATTAAAGAGGAGGGACAGGCAATGGCAAACTCAGATATTATAGGTACCAGAGCCTTAATAATGGTGATAAAAGCAGTGCTACAGATAGCAAAGTTAATGTCAATAATTCCCACGTGCTTTACAGAATAACCTCAGCAGAGATGCAGCAAAGGCCAGTCAGAGCAGGAATTGAAATTAAAAGGGAGATGCACTGAGTATTATTGGGCAGTAACAGACTGAGTGCACAGCTCTACATTCCCAGCCACACTGAACTATAAATATTCATTCGTTTCCAGAGAGTAGAAAGTGCTTGGCATAATCAAGCCATTTTCACACTGCAAAACAGTCACATCCATCAAGGCTACTCAGAAGTCACTGTTACAAGCAGCAGGAAAACTGGTTCCCACATCATTGCTCTGGGCAGCTGAAATCCGTGGGGCCACCTGGCTTTGCCCTCAGGTGTGTGAGAGGTGAAATCCCAGCCCTGCCAAAGCCATGGCAAAAGTCTCCCTGGTTTCCCCCCTCCTGGGTTACAGAACATTACTGTGACTGTAACAGAGTCAGTC